>NC_073637.1:55605833-56987500 GCF_029407905.1 Bubalus kerabau
TGAGGAGGCTTTATAAACAGCTATGATAAGAAGAGAAGCAAAAAGCAAAGGAGAAAAGGAAAGATATACCCATTTGAATGCAGAGTTCCAAAGAACAGCAAGGATAGAAAAGAAAGCTTTTTTCAGTGATGAATTCAAAGAAATAGGGGAAAACAATAGAATGGGAAAGACAGAGATCTCATCAAGAAAATGAGAGATAGCAAGAAAATATTTCATGCAAAGATAGGCACAATAAAGGACAGAAATGGTATGGACTTAACAGAAGCAGAAGATATTAAGAAGAGGTGGCAAAAAATACTCAGAAGAACTATACAAAAAAGATCTTCATGACCCATATAATCACGATGGTGTGATCGCTGAGCTAGAGTCAGACATCCTGGAATGTGAAGTCAAGTGGGCCATTACAAAAAACAAAGCTTGTGGAGGTAATGGAATTCCAGTTGAACTTCTTCAAATCCTAAAAGATGATGCTGTGAAAGTGCTGCACTTAATATACCAGCAAATTTGGAAAACTCAGCAGTGGCCACAGGACTGGAAAAGGTCAGTTTTCATTCCAATCCCAAAGAAAGGCAATGCCAAAGAATGCTCAAACTACCACACAATTACACGCATCTCACATGCTAGTAAAGTAATGATCAAAATTCTCCAAGCCAGGATTCAACAGTATGTGAACCGTGAACTTCCAGATGTTCAAGCTGGATTTAGAAAAGGCAGAGGAACCAGAGATCAAATTGTCAACATCCCTTGGATCATCAAAAAGCAAGAGAGTTCCAGAAAATCATCTACTTCTGCTTTACTGACTACACCAAAGACTTTGATTGTGTGGATCACAAAAACTGTGGAAAAAATTCTTCAAGACATGGAAATACCAGACCACCTAGCCTGCCTCCTGAGAAATCTGTATGCAGGTTGAAGAGCAACAGTTAGAGCTGGACATGGAACAACAGATTGGTTCCAAATGGGAAAAGGAGTACGTCAAGGCTATATATTGTCACCCTGCTTATTTAACTTATATCTAGAGTACATCATGAGACTTGTTGGGCTGGATGAAGCACAAGCTGGATTCAAGATTTCTGGGAGAAATATCAATAATCTCAGATGTGCAGATGACACCACCCATATGGCAGAAAGTAAAGAAGAGCTACAGAGCCTCTTGATGAAAGTGAAAGAGGAGAGTGAAATAGTTTGCTTAAAACTCAGCATTCATAAAACTAAGATCATGGCATCCGGTCCCATCACTTCATAGAAATAGACAGGGAAACACTGGAAACATTGAGAGACTTTATTTTGGGGGGGCTCCAAAATCACTGCAGATGGTGACTGCAGCCATGAAATTTAAAGACACTTGCTCCTTTTAGAAGCAAAGTTACGACCAACGTAGAAAACATATTAAAAAGCAGAGACATTACATTGCCAACAAAGGTCCATCCAGTCAAAGCCATGGTTTTTCCAGTAGTCATGTATGGATGTGAGAGTTGGATTGTAAAGAAAGCTTAGTGCCGAAGAATATGATTTTGAACTGTGCTGTTGGAGAAGACTCTTGAGAGTCCCTTGGACGGCAAGGAAATCCAACCAGTCAATCCTAAAGGAAATCAGTCCTGAATATTCATTGGAAGGGCTAATGCTGAAGCTGAAACTCCAACACTTTGGCCACCTGATGCAAAGAACTGACTCATTGGAAATGACCCTAATTCTGGAAAAGATCGAAGGCAGGAGGAGAAGGGGATGACACAGGATGAGATGGTTGGATGGCATCACCAAGTCAATGGACATGAGTTTGAGTAAACTCTGGGAGTTGGTGATGGACAGGGAGGCCCAGAGTACTGCAATCCATGTGGTCACAAATAGTCATACATGACTAAGTGACTGAACTGAAGTTTTATGTGCTTAGAATTTAATAATTATCATGCTTAAAATGATAGAATTTTATTAAAAGGGACCCATCTCATGATCGGCAATGTAGAAAACTGCACTCTTTCTGCATGAATTGCCTGGGTAAGTGCAGTTGAAAAGATCGTTACTTGGAACTAGATTCCAGCAAATTCTTTCCAGTTCACTTCACTTCACATCAATTAGGAAGTTTTGGTGCTACAAGAATATGATTTTTAATGTAGAATTCTCATGTAACTGCCATATACAGGAAATGTTAGGTTATTTAATCTCAAATCACATAGTCAATGAAATAGAAATATAATTTACTTTTATTCTTAACCTTCATTTTGGAATTTGAACTGAAATCAATTATTCAATTAAAGTAACACTTTGTATCATGTATCAAAATTATTAAAACTTTACAGTGTGTTAACCAATAATTCTACTTCTAGAAATATATTTAGGAAATGAATTATGTAGTTAAGTATTTCTAGATGTTCATTCAGTTCATTTCAGTCACTCAGTCGTGTCCGACTCTTTGCAACCCCATGAATTGCAGCATGCCAGGCCTCCCTGTCCATCACCAACTCCTGGAGTTCACCCAAACTCATGTCCATTGAGTCAGTGATGCCATCCAGCCATCTCATCCTCTGTCGTCCCCTTTTCCTCCTTCCCCCAATCCCTCCCAGCATCAGAGTCTTTTTCAATGAGTCAACTCTTCTCATGAGGTGGCCAAAGTATTGGAGTTTCAGCTTCAGCATCAGTCCTTCCAAAGAACACCCAGGACTGATCTCCTTTAGGATGGACAGGTTGGATCTCCTTGCAGTCCAAGGGACTCTCAAGAGTCTTCTCCAACACCACAGTTCAAAAGCATCAATTCTTCAGTGATCAGCTTTCTCCACAGTCCAACTCTAACATCCATATATGACTACTGGAAAAACCATAGCCTTGACTAGGACCTTTGTTGGTAAAGTAATGCCTCTGCTTTTCAATATGCTATCTAGGTTGGTCATAACTTTCATTCCAAGGAGTAAGCATCTTTTAATTTCATAGCTGTAATCACCATCTATAGTGATTTCAGAGCCCCCCAAAATAAAGTCTGACATCGTTTCCACTGTTTCCCCATCTATTTGTCATGAAGTGATGGGGCCAGATGCCATGATCTTAGTTTTCTGAATGTTGAGTTTTAAGCCAACTTTTTCACTCTCCTCTTTAACTTTCATCAAGAGGCTTTTTAGTTCCTCTTAATTTTCTGCCATAAGGGTGGTGTCATCTGCATATCTGAGGTTATTGATATTTCTCCTGGCAATCTTGATTCCAGCTTGTGCTTCTTCCAGCCCAGTGTTTCTCATGATGCACTCTGCATATAAGTTAAATAAGCAGGGTGACAATATACAGCCTTGACGTACTCCTTTTCCTATTTGGAACCAGTCTGTTGTTCCATGTTCAGTTCTAACTGTTGCTTCCTGACTTGCATATAGGTTTCTCAAGAGGAAGGTCAGGTGGTCTGGTATTCCTATCTCTTTCAGAATTTTCCACAGTTTACTGTGATCCACACAGTCAAAGACTTTGGCACAATCAATAAAGCAGAAATAGATAAAGCAGTTTTTCTGGAACTCTCTTCCTTTTTCCATGATCCAGCAAGTGTTGGCAATTTGATCTCTGGCTCCTCTGCCTTTTCTAAAACCAGTTTGCACATCTGGAATTTCACAGTTCACATATTGTTGAAGCCTGGCTTGCAGAATTTTGAGCATTACTTTACTAGCGTGTGAGATGAGTGCAATTGTACTACTATTTATACTGATGAAGAATGGGAAATCTATATATCAAATATTAGTAGACTATTTAAATAATTATACAAATTGTAAGTATTATGCATGATTTGAGATGCCCTGGTGGCTAAGACAGCAAAGAGTATGCTTGCAATGCAGGAGACCAGGTTCAATCCCTGCGTCAGGAGTAGGATATGACCACCCGCTCCAGTATCCTTGCCTGGAGAATCCCATAGACAGAAGAGCCTGGAAAGCCCAGTCCATGGTTTTGCAGAGAGACAGGACTGAACAACTAACACTTCCTTCTTTCTGTTTACATCCTTTACCATTTTCTACTAAATCACATGTCCAGGGAAATTTGATATATAAAGAAAAGTGCAAGTTAGTAGTGTGTACAATATGAATCCAAACTTGTTAAAATGAAAGGAGAAAGAGGAATAAAGAGAAAAATGTGGAAGGTGGAGAAAACCTTCAAAATTGATCACATTTTGATCTTTTTGTTTTGTTCTCCTATATCATTCAAATGAATGATTGATTGATTGAATTGAATGATTTATTTAAATTTAGTTTTACTTTCATTGCTAGTTTATGGAAATATATCATCACTTTTTTTCTTAAACATTTTCATCTTGAATAGTAGTACAGAGTTATATTCATTCAAAGATCATCTTAAGGACCATCTCAACTTTGATATATTCACTGATAATTTATCCTTACTTGATATGTCTCTTCATTAAATGTTCAGAGATATCAATCATTACCATCACAGTACATTAATTGACTCTATAATATCATCTGTATTCTTTAGCAGGTTCACATTTACTTTGTAACCTCACTAAAACTGCCAACTCTTAGGGCTAAAGATATAGGACATAGGGAATAGTGTAGTAATCAAGTAGTAATGCCCTAACGACCAAAGTAATGAGGTATTATTGCAGAGTTTTTTGATTAATCATCTGTTTCCTCTTTATTCTTTGTCTGAAACCCGATTAAATGAAAATGCTCCATTTACAGCCAGAGAAATATGTAATCCCTAGAAATAGGACATTCAACTAGAGCAGCAAGTCTGATTTTTCATTTTCCTGATTTCTATTGCTTCTTAATTACATTATTTTTGTTTACACTCTGTTATCAGATTCATAAAACATTCCTAAGTGTAAAGGTGAGAAAACTGGGCTATTACTTTAGCTATATGACATTGCCATAAATAATTTGGTGATTTAACATGAGAAATTCCAAAGTGCAAAAGAAACTATGTTACATGTATGTACGTTTATCTTTCCTTTGGTTACTTAAAAATAAGGTAGTGAATATGTTACCTTCAAATTTTAGTACTCAATTTTCTGCATTCTAATTCATTTGTAATACATTTTAATATTTTACTTCTTATTCATGTAACTCATAGTGGGGAGTTTCTTTTGAAAACTGCATCCATGTGAAAACAACTTTCAAATATATTGCAAAGACTAGGTGTTTCTTTGATGGTTATTTTTAACATTCTTTTTGTTCACATTCTCATTATACTTCCTCTGTATATTCAAAGAAATATTCAAACTTATAACAGCAATTTGGAAGAATATTTATACAATGTTGACCTCTATTTAATAAGTGAATATTTCTGTCACTGCAATAAAATTTCTTCAGACACTATAATATAAAAGTATGACAAACTTTAATGAGTAGAAGGGAAAAAGTATTCTCTTCTGCAATGTTCTGATAAGACTTTGTTTCTATAAGAGATTTTGCCCTTCTGTAATTGGAAAATTCTAATCCTCACAAATTAAAGACCAAATGTAATAATGTATTACTCTCATTATATTTCTTGGAGACAAATAAGAAATTTGACATTACTTATGTGTATCACTGGCTTTTTATAAATAAGCTGTTCTTTGCACTATTGAAATTTAATTATTTCATTTAGTATTATGTTATTTATTTTAGAATAAGATTATCAATGAAATTATGAGTGTTTTAAATATTGTGATATGTGCTTTAATATCTATAATTATATAACCCCAAACTATAGATGTCTCTGATAATTATATTTTTAAACCCTATTAATTTATTTTATAAGACAATTTATATTACATCACATTTATATTGTATTACATAACAGAATCATATTTATAATTGCATAGATGTATTTATGTGTTTTTAACTATGGTATAAATCTGAGATATTATTGGCCAGACTCTGACAGAAACTTAAAAATCCTCAGAAGATAACACACATGTAGCATATACTCCGGAGAAGGCAATGGCACCCCACTCCAGTACTCTTGCCTGGAAAATTCCATGGACGGAGGAGCCTGGTAGGCTGCAGTCCGTGGGGTCGCAAAGAGTCAGACACGACTGAGCAAAGAGTCAGACACGACTGAGCGTCTTCACTTTCACTTTTCATTTTCATGCATTGGAGAAGGAAATGGCAACCCGCTCCAGTGTTCTTGCCTGGAGAATCTCAGGGACGGGGGAGCCTCATGGGCTGCCGTCTATGGGGTCGCACAGAGTCAGACACAACTGAAGCGACTTAGCAGCAGCAGCATATACTCACTAGGCCTTCATTGTCTTTGTGTCTGTGTATTTTTCTTTTATTTAGCTTATTTACAACACCTCTTTTTGCCTATGGACACATTATATGCATCACTACAATTCAATACCAATTTAAAAACTGTGACAAAGATTCATATGTGGTCCGCATAATAGTAGATAGTGATGAAGTTCTGAGTGTGAGAGAAAACAAAAATGCTGTCAAAGATACTTATAAGTTTGTTGAATAGAGAGTAAAAGATGTTTTTTGAGGTGCACACTGTTAGCTTTCATCATTTCCTTTGGCAATTTTTAATCAGTAAAATAATAATGCTAATTTATTTTTAATTTAAAACTTTGTATTTTTAATCTTCATTTGTGAAAAAGAGAAAATAGCAACACAGAGCCTCCATACTTGCACAGTAACAATCAGACAAATATGTGAATTATTTGTTCCTTTTTGGTAGGTCATCACTTTCACTCCAGTGCACACAGTCCCCTGTCAGCTCCCCAAATCTGAGGCCAAGAGTGAAGCACCATTTATTGTTTTGTTAGCCTTGCTGTTTTCTTCTAGTAGGAATTGATAAAAGATTAAAATACTGGATACCTATTTCAATAAAACAATACCTGATAGAAAAAAATCCAGTATTTAATTAAAATGAGTTTATTATACATCAAGCCATCTTCAATATAAATCAAAATATGTTCACTTCCCCAAAATATGCACCTCCCCCCTTTTTGGGTGCTTACATCTTTCTTTGAAATCCTTAACTACTTTAGCTTTTGTGAGTGTAAAGAAAATAGAAAAACTATAATAATGTATAATTCATTAATTTCCTAGCAAGTATACATTTAAAGAGTTGGACATGACTTAGCAACTGAACAAGAAAACATTTACATATATATCTTATCCAAACTGACATAATAAACAGCATAGCTTTATGTAAGTTCGTTTCACAAAGCCAGTATATTCACTTTTCACATGCATCTTCAAAATTTGTTTCTTCATTATCACTACAGCCAACTTTTCAGAATCTGTCCTTTTATCTTCCTATTTAAGCTGTTTGAAGTATAATAAAGTTCAAATATTTTGCTACTGCTGTCATATTTTTCTAAGTATATTTAACATTAAAATGCAAAATGGCAATTGATTACAGTTAGTTACAATTTAGGCAAATGGTTAAATTGTTAATTTTTATTATACTTCAAATACACTGTTGTCCAAACTAGATTACATTTGCTTTTTTTCCTGGAAAGTGTCATTGTTCAAACTTGGGGGTGAGGAGGACTAAAGCTGAAATCAATACCCTTGTATGGAGTGATGTTTCATGAAGTAGTATTACTAAAATCAGGAGGAATCAATAATTCAGTGCAGTGGAAACTCGGTGCTCATCAACATGTGATCTATATCACCACAGTGTAAGCTACAGAGCCAAACTGTATGTTTTGGCAAAGCTTATCATCTTAATGGTTTTAATGTGTTTATACTCAAAGACAATTTGATTCTAATTGTTTTCTGATTTGCACCCAGGTAAATATCCCTAGGACAACACAGATCAAGACAACTGTTCATGGATTTAACTTTCCTATGATTAGCTTCTGCACTGATTTCTGTGAAACCCTGAATATGCAAGGCTTTATTATGAGATTATTTTAAGGAATTAAGGTGTAGAGATTATCATTAGTGAACTTGTACACATATTATTATATATTTTGAAATTTCAATCACTTTGAAAGATTTGTATTAAATAATGGTCACATTAAGTCCTGCCAACTATTAAATAATTCTTTCTATGATCATACTATACATGTTAAAATGTCATATACTTATAACAACATATTGCTTTTGTTCTAAAATGCATAAATATACACTTGCATTTTTTTACAAGTTACTTTCTTAAAATTTCTTTGTTTTGGTAAATATATTCTATTACTTTCAAGCTATAATTTCATGTTAGTAAATTTATTAAGGAGGTTAGAAAAGTTCATATTGTTTTTAATACAGGTTGTTTTAAAATGATGTTATAGCAATGTTAACTACGATTCATTCAGTATAAGCAGAACTGCAGTATAAAAGGTTAATGAAAAAATTTCTTCTGTCTTTTTTAATCTAGAGTTGTTTTTTTTTTTTTTTCTAGAGTTTTAACTCTGTAGGAAATCAGAATCATATTGACCTCTAGCTCATCTAAATAAATGTTAATTGAGTATTTTAAAGAACATGGCTTACTTTTTAAATGAGGACTCAGTGAGAATTGAAATCTGAAAATGCTGTTTCAAAATATATCTTAAATTTAAAATATTCAATACAATCACTTCATATATTCATTGATTAGAAAACCATGATTAACACATTCATTAAAAAAATGAATTTTTGTTTCTTTTTTTCCCAACTACCTCCTAAATGGAAGCCCACAGTCAAATGCTCTCCACCTTTGAAACATTCTTATTTTTTAATGAAAAGAACTAACAATCTTAAACTTTTTACTATTTTGCACTAGTTTTATTATTTGTATCTTAAGTTTGCATTATTGATGAAATATATGTTGAATGGCATAATTATCAGATTAATTACATAACCAAATAATGGGGTTTTATTTTAATAAAATATGCTATATGTAGATTTCAGGATACTTAGTTTTGTTTTTAGAAACTGTGAGTGATTAGAATTCCAAATGATGTTTGGTTAATGTATAATGATATATCTCCAGATTAGAAAACAAACTCCAAGTGACATAATTTACTCTGTAAAAATTTTAAAATCAGCCAAATATTGTTTGTATTAAAATGTATACAATGATCCCAAAAAGTCTTTAGATGCTTTTTCAATTCAATTAGGACTTTTAATAATATCACAGAGATGAAGTTTGAAAGTATAGTTTTATAAATACTACAGTTGAAATTTTATAATTTTAAAATGCTTTACATTTAAGATGGGGAATGGCAACCCACGCCAGTATTCTTGCCTGGAGAATTCCATGGACAGAGGAACCTGATGAGCTGCAGTCTATGGGGTGGCAAAGAGTCATAAGACTGAGCGACTTACATGTCTACTTCTACATTTTAATGTAAATTTCAGGGAATTTTCTGGTGGTCCAGTGGTTAGGACTTAGTGCTTTCAGTGCCATGGCCCAGGTTCAATCTCTGGTTGGGGAACTGAGACCCCACAAGCCTCATAGTGTGGCCAAAAATATTTTTAAAAAGTAAAGCAAATTTCAGAGAATATTAAGTTTATTAATTTTGTAATCGGTTTTCAATTTGATTCAATATAATGTATGTTTGCTACTTTGGAGAAAAAATAACAATAATACAAATATATTAATACAAATATGTTAAAATTATAAATCAATTTTATAAATAGAAGTTACATAAAAATACTTTTAAATTTATATTTTAAAATATAAATTCAATATAAAATATAAAATTTTATAGATTGGCATAATTTTATAAGTATAAATTATAGTTTATAATTTTAACAAAGACTTGGTATTAAATATTTCATAAGACTTTAACATATTTAAATAAATAATTATAAAAAATCATGATATAAAAGGCAATATAATAACAACAAAAATATAAAACATTCTAGAATTCATAAAATATTCAATGAAGCATTTTTAAAATAAACTTGTTAATAAACCATTATTATTAAATTCGATATTAAGCTATTGCTATTATTATTAGATGTTAAACTATTGCTAATCCTCTTAAAGGTCACTTTCAAGGACAACTAAATTTCTATAGTGCTGATGACATTCTCTATATATAAGTATTACATATTGAGTGTTATATATTTTAATAGTCATTAAACAGTCATGTATCACCCTTAATCTTTAGCTGGTGCTTACATAATAAAAACTTATGGGTCAAAGTCAATTACCAAAATATATAAAACAATACAAAAGGTGCAGTAGATTTGTAGGAGTTCTGGGGCTGTTAGAAAAATATAAAAATGGGAGCAACTAAAGTCACTGGGAATATTTTTGAAAGAGTCATAGGAGAGGTGATGTTTCATCTGGAGATTGAATGAGTAGAATTCTAAGAGAAAAGGAAACATTATTCATGAATAGAGTTATAAATAGCATGCCTGAAAACATTAAAAAATGAATGCTGCTCCATGAACATAACTGAAGCACAGGATCCACATGGCCAACAATATGTATGGAAGAATTAAAGCTAGTTATGCAAGAGACTGATACAAGTAAAGGCAGAGATTTCCTGAACAGCATGGAATTTTACTTTAAGATTTCCATTATTCTCATGCCTGATGTACTATCCCTACTACTGGATGATTATTTTTATAACCTGAGGAAGATACACACTGACTTCTTTGATACTATCAGGTTATGTTCTTTTTCTCTACCCCAATATACTGTGGCTTGGATCATAGTAAAAAAGTTGCAGCATTTCTTTCTAAAGGCCAGCTGCACTATTTCCTGCTTTGGTGTTGTCTAGGATACTTATTTAAAATGCAAAGTGTAGTAGATCCAGATATCAGACTGTTTTAGCAAAGTGCTCATATGATTCCTATGTGCACTAAGTGTGAGTCACTGAATTGAACTTTGCAAGATGCCTGAGAACACGATGATTTAAAGCCAGGCTTGTTCTTATGGTACAACAAACCTCAGCTTCAGAAAGCAGAGCTTGCTCCTTACTATATGGTAAGGGAGACAACAAACAAGCAACAATGATAACAGAAAACAGAAAGAAAGAAATTCAGGTAAATATTTAATGAACAGCTAAATTACTACAGCAACTGTTCAAATTCTTCCTAAGGTTTTGAATCTTGGCAGCTTTATGAAGCAAATATTAAACTAATTTATAAAAAAGCAAACCAAGGTGTAAATATTCTGTTAGAAAAAAAGAGATATAAATCTATGATCATATAAGTCTATGATCATTCCTGCACAGTGATGGTAACTCTATATTCACATATTCAGACATTCTTCACAAATTTAGAAAATTTGTCTGTCATGCCCCCAAGAAAATCTCATTAAAAGTTTATGAACAAAAGAGTAGAAAATATATTGAACATTCCTTCTGGTAACTGCCCTTATTTTAGATTATCTGGTAACTTATATTTAAATATAGATCTCTGCTATTGAATTTAATGTATGCAGCTGCTCCTTACAAAAGAAATAGAAATATCTTTGTCATAAGAGTTCTGTGTTAGACACCCACTGACAACATTTTCTTTTCTACAGTTCAAAGTTATCATAGTATCTCTAGTCGTATCTGTGTTCAAGATAATAAATATTTATATTTGTTCATTTACTCATTATCTCTCAATAACTGAAGGGGCATTTGTAATAAAAAATTAACAAAGTATTCTTTTAAAAAGTTTATAATAGTATTTAATGTGTTACTTTAAAACATGTAGTGCATTTTCTTCCAAAAGAAAATATTTGAAATAATTTTAAACTGTTTTTTGTCACTATAATAAATATAATAAAAAGATATCTTTTCACCTTAAATAGTAATTTAGTTAGTTCCAAGTATGTTCCAGGCACTACAGTATGTTCATTTTCTTATATTATACAAAATTAAGTATATCTAGAAATCTTATAATTTAGTCTTTATAATTATCTTCACTTAAAATGAGGAAACTAAAATTAAGCCTAGTTTAAGTGACTAATCTTTGGCTACAGACATGATTCATTCTTGTTGTTTTCAGTTTTTCTCTGATTGTCCTATTTTTGCCCTTTCCAAATGTTGACTTTTATATTAGTTTGGTGTCAAGATGGCAAGATATACGCAAGACATCCAATAGAATGTATATAAGTTGTAAAAAGTGTGCATTTACTCCGTGGAGTGAAGATATTTTACCCAGATTGCTCCCAGCTGATATTGCCTCATGTCTGCTTAGAAGACTCAGAATACAAGCACATCTCCAAATCATTCACTAGTATAGGGTTGTAAGCACATAATTCACTTAAAAATCAAATGTTCAAGCTGGTTTTAAGAAAAGGCAGAGGAACCAGAGATCAAATTGCCAACTCCACAGGATCATCAAAAAAGCAAGAGAGTTCCAGAAAAACATGTCTTTCTGCTTTATTGACTATGCCAAAGCCTTTGATTGTATGGATCACAATAAACTGTGGAAAACTCTTCAAGAGATGGGAATACCAGACCACTTGACCTGCCTCTTGAGAAATCTGTATGCAGGTCAGAAAGCAATGGTTAGAACTGGACGTGGAATAACAGACTGGTTCCAAATAGGAAAAGGAGTACGTCAAGGCTGTATATTGTCAGCCTGCTTATTTAACTTCTATGCAGAGTACATCATGAGAAATGCTCGGCTGGATGAAGCACAAGCTGGAATCAAGATTGCCGGGAGAAGTATCAATAACCTCAGATATGCAGATGACACCACCCTTATGGCAGAAAGTGAAGAAGAACTCAAAAGCCTCTTGAGTGGAGAGTGAAAAAGTTGGCTTAAAGCTCAACATTCAGAAAACGAAGATCATGGCATCCGGTCCCATCACTTCATGGGAAATAGATGGGGAAACAGTGGAAACAGTGTCAGACTTTATTTTTCTGGGCTCCAAAATCACTGCAGATGGTGATTGCAGCCATGAAATTAAAAGACGCTTACTCCTTGAAAGGAAAGTTATGACCAACCTAGATAGCATATTGAGAAGCAGAGACATTACTTTGCCAACAAAGGTTTGTCTAGTCAAGGCTATGGTTTTTCCTGTGGTCATGTATGGATGTGAGAGTTGGACTGTGAAGAAGGCTAAGCGCCAAAGCATTGATGCTTTTTGAACTGTGGTGTTGGAGAAGACTCTTGAGAGTTCCTTGGACTGCAAGGAGATCCAACCAGTCCATTCTGAAGATCAGCCATGGGATTTCTTTGGAAGGAATGATGCTAAAGCTGAAGCTCCAGTACTTTGGCCACCTCATGTGAAGAGTTGACTCATTAGAAAAAACTCTGATGCTGGGAGGGATTGGGGGTAGGAGGAGAAGGGGACGACAGAGGATGAGATGGCTGGATGGCATCACTGACTCGATGGACGTGAGTCTGGGTGAACTCCAGGAGTTGGTGATGGACAGGGAGGCCTGGCGTGCTGCGATTCATGGGGTTGCAAAGAGTTGGACATGACTGAGCGACTGAACTGAACTGAACTCCTTGGAAGGAAAGTTATGACCAACCTAGACAGCATATTAAAAAGCAGAGGCATTACTTGGCCAACAAAGTTTCATATAGTCAAGGTTATGGTTTTTCCAGTAGTCATATAAGGATGTGAGAGTTGGACTATAAAGAAAGCTGAGCACTGAAGAATTGATGCTTTTGAACTGTGTATTGGAGAAGACTCTTGAGAGTCCCTTGGACTGCAAGGAGATCCAACCAGTCCATCCTAAAGGAGATCAGTCCTGGTTGTTCATTGGAAGGACTGATACTGAAGCTGAAATTCCGATACTTTGGCCACCTGATGTGAAGAGCTAACTCATTTGAACAGAGCCCGATGGTGGGAAAAATTGAAGGTGGGAGGAGAAGGGGACGACAGAGAGATGGTTGGATGGCATCACCAAGTCAATGGACATGAGTTTGAGTAAACTCTGGGAGTTGGTGATGGACAGGGAGACCTGGCGTACTGCAGTCTACACGGTCGCAAAGAGTCAGACACAACTGAGCGACTGAACTGAACTGAACTGAATCAGAATTCATAACTGGAGCTGGGAGTAGGGTCAGCATACCATGAGTCACCTAAATGATACTGGGATTCCGTCGCAAAAAGGAACCAGAGGATTTATACTTTATGGGGAAACAGTGGAAACGGTGTCAGACTTTATTTTTTTGGGCTCCAAAATCACTGCAGATGGTGATTGCAGCCATAAAATTAAAAGATGCTTACTCCTTGGAAGGAAAGTTATGACCAACCTAGATAGCATATTAAAAAGCAGAGACATTCCTATGCCAACAAAGGTCCATCTAGTCAAGGCTATGGTTTTTCCATTGGTCATGTATGGATGTGAGTTGGACTGTGAAGAAAGCTGAGTGCCGAAGAATTGATGCTTTTGAACTGTGGTATTGGAGAAGACTCTTGAGAGTCCCTTGGACTGCAAGAAGATCCAAGCAGTCCATCCTAAAGGAGATCAGTCCTGGGTGTTCATTGGAAGGACTGATGCTGAAACTCCAATACTTTGGCCACCTCATGCGAAGTGTTCACTCATTGGAAAAGACCCCGATGTTGGGAGGGATTGGGGGCAGGAGGAGAAGGGGACGACAGAGGATGAGATGGCTGGATGGCATCACCGACTCAATGCACATGAGTTTGAGTGAACTCCGGGAGTTGGTGACGGACAGGGAGGCCTGGCGTGCTGTGATTCTTGGGGTCGCAAAGAGTCAGACACAACTGAGTGACTGAACTGAACTGAACTGAACTGAAACCACTAATAGTATCTGCTACATTTGTCTTCTGGAGGAAGAAAATACTGAGAGAGATTGAGATACATACTCTGAAAAAAGAAAAAAAAGGATGTACAAATATTTGACTGTTTGCTATGTGTGTACATTTGTTGAAAACAATATGCAGACAAAATATTCAAAATAATAGAAATCTTATATATTAGAAATTAAATAGATTTCCAGGATAATATGAATAAAATACTACTTATTGAAACTTATTGAAAACAAACATAAATGAGAACATAAATTGTATATATATACTTGGGCACACATTTTAATTTTTTATGATGAAAAACAGAGAATATTTTCATTATACTGGGGCATTTACTATTGTTAGTAGTGTTTACTTTGGCAGTGAAACTATCTTGTATCTTTTGTGTAACTTTGGTAAACTGGGTTGGAAAAAGAAGAATAAGTTAAAATGAGAAATAGAACTCTATGTGTTTTCCTGGAGTGGTCAGCCTTTTCCTTCTCCAGGATATCTTCCCTACCCAGGGATCAAATCCAGGTCTCCCACATTGCAGGCATATTCTTTATTGGCTGAGCCCCAAGGGAAGCTCAAGTATACTCAAGTGGGTAGCCTATCCCTTCTCTAGCAGATCTTCCCAACCAAGGAATCAAATCAGGGTCTTCCTCATTGCAGGCAGATTCTTTACCAACTGAGCTATCAGGAAGCCTTGTTAATAAGAATGCAATTAATGCCAAATAGAATACATATCTATTGATATTTTTATCAGACGAAATTAAGTGATAAAAGTTCACAGGGGAGGGCAGATGAATTAGTCAATTTAAGTGATGGAATGTGATGGTAACCCATACATCTTGAAATCACAGTGTTGTTAGACAAGAAAGGTTTATTTCTTATTCACACAAAATCTGTTGTAGGTCAGACCAGTTACTCAAATATGGTGACTTAGATCTCCACATTCTACCCTTCTTATGGTTCCACCATCTCAACATTTGGAACACAGAAGGTGGAGATGAGAGATGAAATGGCTCTTAATTGTTTCAGTCGGACACATATCACCTCAATTCAACCTAACTGCAAAAAACAGGTGCACCATAAAAGAGAATATGTGGATAATCAATGTGATCTTACAAACTCTGCAATAGAAATTTTGACTGGGTAAGTGGTCAGTAGGTTTAAGGGGTTAAAAGAGGGAGAGAGGAGGTAAAAGGTTAGTGCTAGGTTTTATAATTATGCCCTGATATGTGTTTCATCTTTTGAGTGATTATTTGTCTATTCTTGGCTACATGACTTATTTAGACCAATGGAATGATATCAGAAGAGAATTTTCCAACAGAGGCCTCAAGATTTGGTATTTCTTATAATCTCTTTTACTTGCCATGATGACTTAATATCCTCCAGATAGTTGGCTTAATCAATAATCCAAGGAACAAACAAGGTCAATTAAGGACGCCTTGGGCTTTCTTTTTGTGGTTTCAGGTTTTCACAATTGTCTCAGCAACCTCACAGACACACATCTTCCATTGTTCAAGTGAGTGCTAACTTACATGAAATCCCAGGAGTGATACTTCAGGGTTACTAGTGAAAGTAGCTCAGTCATGTCCAACCCTGCGACCACATGCACTGTAGCCTGTCGGGCTCCTCTGTCCCTGGAATTCTGCAGGCCAGAATATTAGAGTGGGTAGTAGTTTCCTTTTCCAGTGGATCTTCCCAACCCAGGGATCCAACCCAGGTCTCCCACATTGCAGGTGGATTCTTTACTATCTGAGCCACCAGGGAAGGGGGACTAGGCCTACATGCAAACTTTTATGAGGTAAGCTGAAGTGAGTGAGCTATTATAGACTTCATTTTGTCCCAGCTCCCATTGAAGCTAAAGCTCAGAGATAACCAGTAGATTCTGGACAATGCTTGTGCTAGAGTGCCTTTGATTCATCTACAGGCTCACTTCATGAGGATATGCTGGTCACTTCACATCTCTGAGGTTCAGTTTCCATAGCTATCATATTGGGAAAATAATAATATCCTATTCACAATTATTTTTATTGTTGACAATGAATTATGACATTTAAATTGAGATGCTTCAGCAAAGTTAATAAGTTAATTGTTTTTGACATAAAACTAATTACATATATTGTCAATAAAAACAATTATGTGATGAATTTAATCTTTAAACTATAGGTTGATTAGAAATACCACATATTTTTAAGTGAAAATCTTAGAACTATCTTTATAATACAAGGATTACAAAGGTGACCAGGATTTCTATTACTCAGTGTTACCTTCCCTAAAATACATGTACTTTCAAAAATAATTCTTCTTTACCATTTTGTTTTTCCTTTTCAATATAAGACTTTTTAAACCTTCAAAGCAGCAAGGTTGGAAGAGGCAAAAACGTTTAAACATTGTTGGTAAGGAGTCTGGGTCGTGTGTATGCATTCAGGCACATAAGAGCTCGATATTTTACTGTGCTGGCACTTTTAGATACATATTTCTCCACTGATCAACTGAAAGATAGAAATGTGACTTGGTCAGGTTTAAACATCCCTTCAAAGACTATAATATTAGTGACGTGCAGTAAAGAAAGAAAAACTAATCCAATGCCAGTTGTGCCTTCCAAGCTCATTTATACATAGAAATAAGATTAAAGTACTGTTTTAGATTTATGGTAAAGGAATCACAAGATATATTTTCACAAGGGCAACTAAAGCAGTTGAAGTTTATAGCATAATAAAACAACAGAAATTACCGAGTGTTTGGGGGGCAACAAACGGCAGTGATCTCACTGTGTTACCACGGAGGTTTGAAATGTTAAGGGAATCTTGGTGCATAGGCTATTATTGATAATGGCGAAATACTCAGCGGAAACATGAAAGAACAAAAATGATGCTCTGAGGACCAACAATGATTCAGAAGACTCTCTAGATAGTAGGCCCATGGTAGTCATTTGCTTTCAATTATGTTTCTTACACTAGTCAGAAAAAAAAAAATCACGTATTTGAAAATCTAATCAGAAATACAATTGTTAGAAAAAAAAAAAAAACACTAGTAAGCAAACTTCATCAGGATTTCTGTTGTTTAAAAGCCATTTGTTTTAAATTTTAATGAAAAAATAAGATAATTCTGTTCAAGATTTTTCATAACAGAAATTGAATTTTAAATCCAATTAGTGGTGTTTTAACAAGGTGAGACAATCTCAAAAGTCTATCTCTAATTCTATGTTATTTTTCAAAAAAACTTTAAGTAGTTCTAGTTGTTCAGTTACTCAGTCTGTCTGACTCTTTGTGACCCCCTGGACTCAGCATGCCAGGCTTCCCTGTCCTTCACCGTCTCCTAAAACTTGCTCATGCTTATGTCCATTGAGTCAGTGATGCTAACCAATCATCTCATCCTCTGTCGTTCCCTTCTCCTCCTGCTCCCAATCTTTCCTAGCATCACGATCTTTTTCAGTGAGTCAGCTCTTCGCATCAGGTGGCCAAAGTATTGGAGCTTCAACTTCAGCATCAGCCCTTCCAATGAATATTCAGGACTGATTTCCTTTAGGATGGACTGGTTTGATTGATCTCTTTGCAATCCAAGGGACTCTCAAGAGTCTTCTCCAGGACCATAGTTCAAAAGTATCAATTCTTCACTGCTTAGACTTCTTTATGGTCCAAATCTCACATCTGTACATGACTGCTGGTAAAACCATAGCTTTGACTGTATGGACCTTTGTTGGCAAAGTGATGTTTCTGCTTTTTGCAAGCAAAAGTTAAGAGAATTCAGCACCACCAAACCAGCTATACATCAAATGCTAAAGGAACTTCTCTAGGCAGGAGAAGGGAAGGAAAAAGACCTACAGAAAATAAATCCTAAACAATTAAGAAAACAGTAATAGGATCAAATGCACCAACCAAAAAACATCCTGGCTGGGCAAATGAAAACATCTGCAGGTATGCATTTCCACTTCCTTACCACATCACCCTGCCTGACCCCTCAAATTGTATGTAATTATTTTATATTGTTAAGTTTATCATGTTCCCATTATGGCATGCAATTGTAATTATCTTTTATTTTTTGTCTGGCTATTGATTGTGAAAACTGAAAAATATCTTTTACAGTTAATTGTGATTAACTATTACTCACTTAGTACCATTGTATCATGATTGATCAGCAGAAAAACAATAGAAACCTAGATCACCAAAACTATGATTAATAGAAAAACTTGTAATCTCTTTTTAAAATACAGATACATATCAGAATTATCTTGAATTTTTTTGAAAAATACAAATACCCAAGTACTGCTCTTTTTTTCTCCCATCCAGAGCTCCAGATATATTTCTAATGAACAACTATGTTTAAAAACAACTGGACTATATGATGATCCTTTACTTTTATCTAGTTTGTTTTACTTTTTCTATGTCACATTGAATGCTTCCATTTCATTTAGTTTATGGTTTCCAATTTCTCCATCTCTTTTTTTTTTTATGTTCTTTCTCAAGCCTTTATCAAGCATAGTAGAAAAGCTTTCCTATACACACACACACACACACACACACACATATATATATATATACATAATATGTATTGTATATTTTGGAAAACTTAGGAAAACTAAAGAAAATTTACCACATTTTGATTCTATGTGTTTGACTTAGTATTAATAGAATGCTAGATTTCTGATTTAAAAAAGCAGATATGCAACAAGCAACAAAGGTTTACTGTATAGCACAGGGAACTAAGGCCTAAATCTGTAATAACCTATAATGGAAAATAATTTCAAAATTAATACATGTGTATATGTATAACTGAATCACCTTACTGTGCACCTGAAACATTTTAAGTTAACTTTACTTCAATAAAATACATATATTAAGAAAAAAAAAAAGGATAATGGTGAAGGGACGTCCCTGGTGGTCCAGTGATTAAAACTCCACACTTCTAATGCAGAGGACCTGGTTTGATCCCTGGTTATGGAGCTAAGACCCCACATGCCTCATGGACAAAAGAAAAAACAAAAAAAAATTTTTTAAAGAAAAAATAAAGGTGAAATAAAGACATTCTCAGACAAAAGAAAATTGAGAGAATTGATAGCTAACAGAGAGACTCTAAATGAAATGATAAAGTTTCATATCTTCAGATAGAATGAAAATGATACCAGAAACTCAGAACATCAGGAAGCAACACAGAAATGATAAAAAAAAAATCTGGGTAAATATAATAGACAATTTTTCTCTTTTTGAGTTTTTAAAAAAATATTCAAATAAATTTAAATTTAAAAATAAAATATTTAAAATATTCAGAGCATCAAATAAAAAAACAACAAGGATTCACTGGATAGCACAGGGAACTATATTCAATATCTTATAATAAACTATAATGGAAAAGAATCTGAAGAAAAGTGATGTCTCTGCTTTTTAATATGTTATCTAGGTGTGTCATAGCTTTTATTCCAAGGAGCAAGCATCTTTTAATTTCATGACTGCAGTCACTGTCTACAGTGATCAAAATATATTCAAACTAATCTTTAAAACAATCCTTCATCACATAGTTGTATAGAACTTCAATGGAAACTGTATACATATACCAACCTGAGGGTAATGTGCATCTTGGACACACAGATTGGCATTGCAGAAATCTGACATTACTATTAAAAAAAGCCTAAACTTTTCAGCTCATGTGAATCATTTTCTCTGTGTTTTGGGTTTCAGAGTGCATATCTGCTACCTAAATAATATAGATTCAAGTTCTAAGTAGCAATTGTGTTTCATAGAAAATAATTCTGGAGCCTTCAACTGAACTAGAACTATTATTGACTAAATCAAATGCCATATCCATTCAAAGTTTTTTAGTGTAGTTTAGGAAAAAATGTTCACATAATTGAATGATTATTCAAATAGACTGGACAACTCAGAATTTTTTTTTTTTTTTTTCTTGGCTCTAGTGTGAAGATGGCAAGATCATAGTTCCCTGGCCAGGGACTAAACCCCCGCCCTGGCAGTGAGAGAGTTGAGTCCTAACTGCTTGAACCACCAGGGAATCCCCAATAACTCAGATATTCGAAAAGTTCATAGAAGCTTTTTCAATTAAAAAAAAGGAAACAAAAATCATAGAGATAACTGTGGGTAAGGTTACCAAATAGATTTCACAGATTAGGTGTTTATAACTGCATCATCAACAAACATTAACTATGTAAAGTGACGATGAATGTCCAGAAGATATTCCTGTAATAAAATATAAAGGTAGGAAAAAACAATTGTTGTTTTTCAATCATTAAGTCGTGTCTGACTCTTCACGGCTCTTTGGACTGCAGCACTCAAGGTTTCTCTGTCCTTCACCACCTCCTAGAGCTTGCTCAAATTCATGTCCACTGAGTTGGTGATACCATCCAACCATCTCATTCTCTGTCATCCCCTTTTCCTCCTGACTTCAATCTTTCCCAGCATCAGGGTCTTTTCCAATGACTTGGCTTTTTGCATCAGGTGACCAAAGTATTGGAGTTTCAACTTTAGCATCAGTCCTTCCAATGAATATTCAGGGTTGATTTCCTTAGGATTGATTGGTTTGATCTCCTTGCAATCCAAGGGACTCTTAAAAGTCTTTTCCAACACCACGGTTCAAAAGCATCAATTCTTCTGTGCTCAGAAAAACAATAGTGTCAGGATATAGACAATTTAGTCACAGATATAATGTGCCTAAAGAAAATACAATTTTATAGCCAATCCTTTCCTCTTCTTTATTCTCAAAAAGAAAACTTTGAAACCTTTGTCCTTTAGAGACAGCTGGGAGTTAAGTTAAATATTAATATCATAATATTTTAACTCAAGAATCAGTTATAGCTATAGGTTATCTCTAATTCATTGTCCGGGCCTTTACCAACACAATCCTTATGTCTTAATGTTATGTTTTGTAATATAGTACAAGTCATTATCGTGTATAAACAGAATAAAACATTTTATTAAAGTAAAATAAAATTAAACATTCTATTAAAATAAAAGATTGTATTAAACTGTTACCAAAAGTAAAGGAATAATATTTGCACATTGAATTTTTTATTTACTTTTTAAATAATTATGTTTGTGAATTTTTTCTTTTTCTAATAGCACAATATTCACTGCATGCATTCTTCAGTTAAATTAAAAAATGAGCTAATTAAAACTTCTTTTTGTTTTTATGTTTACCCATTCACCCCTTGCAAAATGTCATTACTCATATAAAATCATTAAAATACACTGCTGAGCTTTATTTTTGAGAAAATAATACCTATCATTAAAAAAAAAGATTAGTTAAAATTTGAGTCATATAATCTAAAACAGTTGGAGAAACGGAAGGGTAGGAGTGTGAAAGAAATAGAATGCAAAAGAAAGTGCAAAAATATAGATTTTTTTACATGCTTACAAATTTTGCAGTAGCAAATCTTCAGCATAGCTGAATAGTACTGACAGAATATCCCATAAAGCCTGAATCGGGAATCACAGACATTAGTAGATGGATTGGGGATTTAGAGGGCAAGTGAGATGTTTTCAGTGAAAGTACCAATTTATCAGCTTCTGACAAGCTTGAATCTACAGGAAATACCAGGAAGGTGGGCAGATAGCAAAATGACAATGAAACAAGGGTAGAAAACTGAAGGTTTATCTTCTGATTCAAATCAAGTTAATGGATAAAAGGGCAAAATTCCTGTAAGATTTTATTTTTAAACATTGGGTAAATTGTACAGAATATAGTTGCATTTCACTAATGTATTTAAGTTTATAAAACAAATTTTTATTGAATTTCATATATAACTTCATGTATTAATAATTTTTATTTAATGCAATGGATTTCATCTCTAAAGTCACTCAATATATTACTGAATTTAATGTCAAATAGTTCTATAAAATATTACTAAATCTATCTCAAAAGCCTATATAATTGGAAAATACGTAGCAAACTTATGTGAAGGAAAATAGGGAAACATTTGAATAAAATACATAACTGAAAATAATTATTAATCTAATCCATTTTAATATATTTTAACATGAACAAACATGTTCCCAAGTCATGCTACAAATTAATGCCAAATATATGAGCCAAAAAAATATTCCTTCATTGTTGACCTATTCGTGTTAAATATTAATTCACTTGGACATGTTCCTGTAACTCAGCAGTAAAGAATCTGCCTGCAATGCAGGAGATGCAGGAGAAGTGGGTTCGATCCCTGGGTCAAAAAGATCCCTGCAGGAGAGCTTGGAAACCCACTCCAGTACTCTTGCCAGGAAAATCCCATGGACAGAGAAGCCTGGTGGGATATAGGCCATGAGGTCGCAAAAGGTGGACACAACTGAAGTATTGAGCACACATGCATAATTCAAAGATCAAATTTTGTCCATGCAATTACACTGCAACTTTTTAAAAATTTTAACATACTTTCTTATTAGAAGCCACATGATAAGAATCCAGAACTATACAATTCTGGAAGTTGAGATATCATAAAATCTTTATTTTTTGATATTCTAATTTTACTTTGACCACACCAACAACTGCCACTAATGCTGCTGCTGTAACTACTATTACTAGGTACTACTACCTATTATTACTACCACTACAAATACTACTAATGTAATATTCAAAGATGAAATGTGTCACATTTACAGCATATATCAAATATTTTTAGTGTGAGATATATTTTTCTTTCTTTATTTCTTAATGATAGAAGTCAAGTTTAGTGGGTTGTTTTTTTTTTTCTTTTCTACTGCACTCCACTGTGATTGGTAACTAGCAGTCATTTAACACCAACATGTTTACAGAAAACAAAATTTCAGCTCAAACTTCAAGAAAAATGTTGATGTTTAGCTAAACCTTCCATCTTTGAAGTATTTTTAACATTAATTTTTAATTGTGGGATTATTTTCCTGGAATATGATGTGTGGATATCCTTTGAGGATTATGTTGAGTATTCTTCCTAAGATAAAGTATTTTAATAGATAATGAAATAATAGCAATCTGTAATCATTAAAAAAAAGTGTTTCTTTGAACCACACACTTAAATGTATGTATGTTACTTTGAATAGAGTTTTATTCCTATTCTTTTATTTTTCAATCAAATTTACTTACTTACTTAATTTCATTTATTTTCTTGTTCTATTTCCCTTTCTCCAAATCTGATATACTTTTCTCTGAGTTTGCTTTTCTGCTTTCTGATGTATAATTCATCTACAACACTGTTAGTTTCTGATGCAAAAGATTGATCCAGTATTTTTATAACTTACAAAATGATCACCACAATTAAGTTTAGTTATTTATTGTCAGTATACAAAGCTATTACATTATACCTCTTACTTTCTTCCGCCTATTTCACTAGTTCCCCTACACTGCTCTGCTCTGGCAAACACCTGTTTGTTCTCTGTATCTATGACTCTGTTCCTGTTTTGTTATGTTTCTCTTTGCTTTTCTTTTTAGATTCCACACACAGGTGAAATATATTTGTATTCCTCTGTCTGACTTATTTCTCTTAGCATAATACCCTCTAGGTCCATCCTCATGGTCACTAATGGCAAGATTTCATTCATTTTTATGGCTGAGTAATATTTTTATAGATATCAAATATTCTTTATCCACTCATCTTTCAATGAGTACTGTTGTTTTTGTTCAGCCACTAGGTCATGTTTGATTCTTCGTCACCCCATGGACTGCAGCACATCAGGCTTCCCTGTCCTTCACCATCTCCCAGAGTTTGTTCAAACTCATGTCCATTGAGTTGGTGATGCCATCGAACCATTTCATTGTTTATTGACCCCTTCTCCTCCTGCCCCCAATCCCTCCCAGCATCAG
Organism: Bubalus kerabau; assembly: GCF_029407905.1. NCBI lineage: Eukaryota > Metazoa > Chordata > Mammalia > Artiodactyla > Bovidae > Bubalus > Bubalus kerabau. The sequence continues at coordinate 55,630,167 of NC_073637.1, forward strand.
AGTCTTTTCCAATGAGTCAACTCTGCATGAGGTGGCCAAAGTACTGGAGTTTCAGCTTCAGCATCATTCCCTCCAAAGAAATCCCAGGGCTGATCTCCTTTAGAATGGACTGGTTGGATCTCCTTGCAGTCCAAGGGACTCTCAAGAGTCTTCTCCAGCACCACAATTCGAAAGTATCAATCTTTCTGTGCTCAGTATTGTTTATGGTCCAAATCTTACATCCATACATGACTACTGGTAAAACCATAGCTTTGACTATATGGACCTTTGTTGGTAAAGTGATGTCTCTGCTTTTTAACATACTGTCTTGGTTTGTCATAGCTTTCCTTCCAAGGAGCAAGTGTCTTTTAATTTCATGGTTGCAGTCATAATCCTCAGTGATTTTGCAGCCCATTACAAATAAAGTCAGACACAACTGAGCACATGGAGCATAAATATAGATTATTTTATTACCTTTTGTCCTTTAACCTTCCTACTAGGTTGATAAGTGCTTGAGCTACTGACTTTTGAGAATTTGCTTTTACCAGTGAGATTTTTTCCTTTTGTAGTTTTCATATTCCTAACTGTGATCATTTCTTTTCCATTTAGAGAAAACTCTTTAACATTTTTTTTTTTTTTTTTTTTGGTAAGCTGACGTAGTGGTTCCAAGCTCTTTTAGCTTTTGCTTGTCTCTAAAACTCTCTCTCTATCAAATCTGAATGATAGTTATCAGGCAGAGTATCCTTGGTTATAGGTTTTTTCCTTTCATCGCCTTAAATATATCATGCCACTTCTTTCTGGTCTGCAACATTTCTGCTATCAAGTCAGCTGACATGTTTCTATGAGTTCCTTTGGATGTATCTTGTTGATTTTCCTTTTCTGCTTTTGAAATTTTCCCTTTAATTTTTGCCACTTTAAATATAATGTGTCTTGGTGTGGCCCTCTTTGGGTGTTTCTTATTTGGGACTCTCTGTTTCCCAAATCTGAATATCTATTTCCTGTCCCAATTTAGAAAAAAATTAGCTTTTACTGCTTCAATTCAATTCTCTATCCTAATTGTATTCAATTATCTGCTAGTAGTATATGCACTATATATTAATACACATGTAAGTGCAAAGAAGAGAAGCTAAAGGATATATTCCAACCTTCTTAGAGTAGCTGGCTTTGGGGAGGGACTGGGACTAGAAGGGTTTTTCAAAACACTGCTAGATTTTAAAATGCAGGCGTATTCATTTTTGTGTAATTTAAAAATAATTGGACAAAAATTAAAGAGTCTTCTTTTGAGACACCTGTAATGTGATTGCTAGTATGACTGATGTTGTCCCAGAGCTCTCTTAAATTTTTTATTTAAATTGCTTTTTCTTTTTTCCATTCAGCTTGAGTGATTTCCACTGCATTGTCTTCCATTTCATTGATCCATTATCCCGTGTCATCTAACCTTCTATTGATTCTAACATATTTTTTATATATATGCTATTGTATTTTTCAGCTTGGTTCTTTATAGTTTTTCATTTATTTGTTTGTTAAGCTTCTCATTGTTTTCATCCATTTTTCTCCTGGGTTAATTAAGCAACTTTATGATAATTACCTTGAACCTATTGAGTAGACTATATATCTCTGTTATTCAGTCACTCAGTTGTGTCTGACTCTTTGCAACTCCATGGACTGCAGGACACCAGGCTTCCCTGTCCTTCACCATCTTCCAGAGTTTGTTCAAACTCATGTCCATTGAGCCAGTGATGCCATCCAACTATTTTACCTTCTGTCATCCCCTTGTCCTTCTGCCTTCAGTCTTTTCCAGCATCAGGGTCTTTTCCAGTGAATCAACTCTTCACATCAAGTGGCTAAAGTATTGGAGCTTCGGCTTCAGCATCAGTCCTTCCAATGAATATTCAGGACTGATTTCCTTTAGGATTGATTGGTTTGATCTCCTTGTAGTCCAAGTGACTGCCAAAAGTCTTCTCCAATGCCATAGATCAGAAGCATCAATTCTTGTGCTCAGCCTTCTTCATGTTCCAGCTCTCACATCCATACATGACTACTGGAAAAACCATAGCTTTGACTATATGGATGTATCTCTACTCTGTATATCTCTACTATGTTTAATTCTTCTTTTGAGGTTTTATCTTATTGCTTCTTTTAGAACATATTCTTTAGTCACTTCATTTTGTCGAATTCTTATACTAGGTAACTGGGTTACATTTCTTGATCTTGGAGAAGTGGTCTTATGTAGAAAGATGTCCTCTGGGGTCCACTGGTACATTTCCTCTTGTAACCAGAGTTATATGATCTAGGGGTGCCCCCTATGTTAGCTTAGAGTGCCCTTCTGTTGGCTGGACTGGCCATAGTAGGCACTTTAGTAGGTGAGACTGATCCCTGTTTTGGATGGCTACCAATGCCTGCTTCATAAGTTGACTGCTGGCTACTAGTAGGCAGAGCCTGGTCCTGGTGCAGTTAGCTGTGGGGCCTGTGGGTCCATGGCTAGTGCCAACCCTAGGCCCTGTGTGGCTGTGGATGCGGGTCTGGACCACACCACATCTCAGCCCTTTCTATTTTTCTCGTTTTGGTTCCTTCTTTACACCTTTAATTGTGGGAAATTTTTTCTGCTAGTCTTATGGTAGTTCTCAAGGATAATTCCTTTGTAACTAGCTGTATAATTAAGAGGTAATCTCAGTCTTTCTATTCTGCTATCTTGGCTACTCTCCAAATATTCTCTATATACATATAAATTTGCCCAAGTGTTTATTTTGTTCTTTCCAACTTAGAAGTTTGCTCTGAATTTTCACTTGTGCAGTCTTTATGCAGAGAAATCTTGCCTGAACAAGTTCTGTTTTTTGATTTTATGATTATTTTTTGTGGACAAATATCTTTCTAGGTTTGAAAAGTTGCCATCATAAATCATAACTGGTAACAAATGCACACTTTATATTTGCAAGATTCCTATCATGTATATATGAAATATATATTTAAATATATTAATTATTGTCATTTTTAAACATGTAAGCCTAAGCCCATTTATCCTTCCATTAAACAAAATATTTACATTTTTCATTATATGTATATTTTTATTTCTTCCATGTTTTTATATGAAAATAATTTTGTTTTTATGCCAAATTATATTACTTTGTACAGAAATATCAGAAATATTAATATAAAATTTTACTTACAATCCATATGAAATTATCCAATTTTATTTTATCGTTTTTAATTTAGTTTTCATTTTATCATGACTATTCTGCTTTACCTTCTTACTGTCTAATTATTATATCCTTGTACATTTTTTCAATTTTTCTAGGTCATTTAGATTTAGACTAATGTTTCTTAGAACATTCTAAACAAAGTTGATCTGTTAATTTGATATGAAATTTCTAAAAAAGAAAATTAATCCTATCTGGAAAATTTGTTTTAATTCATTTATTAAATATGAGGAACATTCAGATAATATAAGATGAACTATCAGAAGGAATTAAAATTCAGCCTGATAAGAGAGGCTTTACCATGAATGAATATTCATGCAAAAAAGCATGAATGAAATTAATGATGACAAATAAATGATGTATGACTTTCTTTCTACATTTCACCTCTTATCACACTGTCTATTATCCCCCTTGAATTATAGCAAGAGATGATTGCAGCTGCACTGCTCATGCCTCAGAAGTTAAGACATAATCAGTTCTAGCTCTTTAAGGAGTTTCAGCTTTACAAACAATGCCTCCTAAAGAGGTCTTCTATGTGTATTCAGCTGCTCAGTCATGTCTGACTCCTTGCTACATGGACTGGGGCCTGCCAGGCTCCTCTGCCCATGGAATTTTCCAGGCAAGAATACTGGAGTGGGTTGCCATTTCCTCCTCCAGGGTATCTTCCCGACCCAGGGATTGAACCCACATCTCTTGTGTCCCTGCTTTGGCATGAGGAGTCTTTACCTCTGAGCCACCTGAGAAGTCCCAAAGAAATCTCAGGAAAGATTTTTCCTCTACAAATGTTATTTCTGTTGGTTTAATAATCAAATCTATATGAGACAAATTTACATAATAAAAGCATTTGATTTTGTACAGAAAGAAGCCTTACATTATGAGAAGTTCAAAGACAGAAAGGTAGAAGGAAGTATATATATGCTTTCTTGAGTTACAAATGGAATAGGGGCCTGGTGCCTACAAGGCTAGCAGGGTAATTCGCAGAACAATAAGAAGAAAAGCAGATGTTAGGTAATTAGATGTAGACCTTGTTATATATATATATGTGGATCACACAGATAAAAATTATCTTTGGTAATAATCCTCATTCTGGAAAATTTAATTTCTAGGTAGGTAAGGGCTAGTGGGGCAGAAGTTTCTCTTTTACCTACAGGATCTTGATTGCCTCTGGGCCAAGATAATCCACCTGCCAGGGTGGCACACTTGGAGGAGGTTTGTACGGAACTCCTTCAGAGAGAATTGACAGAATTGCCTTCCCCCTCTTTCATGCTAGTGCCTTAAACAAGTGGACATAAAAATTACTGTTCTTGTTTCACATCTGCCATGGCTGGCTCAGCCGGTCCTTATTCTGGAACACATTTCAAAAACAAAACCAAGTATAGTTTATTAAATTCCTCATAAGAGTGTATACTGCATAGAACCATATTAAATCAGTTTACCTCTTTGTTTCAACTAACACCCATGCCTCTTCTCCATAATAACATGTCCTAGCTGAGTAGTAATAGAATGAAAGAACTGAACGTCTGCTAAACTTGGCCTGCATGAACATAAAGGTGAATCCCTGCTGCCTTTTATTTTATTTATTTATTTTTTTAAATTTTATTTTATTTTTAAACTTTACATAATTGTATTAGTTTTGCCAAATATCAAAATGAATCTGCCACAGGTATACATGTGTTCCCCATCCTGAACCCTCCTCCCTCCTCCCTCCCCATACCATCCCTCTGGGTCGTCCCAGTGCACCAGCCCCAAGCATCCAGTATCGTGCACCTGCTGCCTTTTAAACAGAAAACACTAGTCTTCCTCAAACTGGATAATCTCCCTATCATCTTTTGTCTTCAATGGCTTGACATTTTTGAAGAATTAAAAGACACTCTGTAGAATCACCTTCATTTGGGTTTGTCTGATGCTTCTGTTCCAACTGTGTTTTCTGAGATTCTATATTTTTCTATTTGACATCGATTTATCACAGGCAAGGTTATTTTAACTCTATATTTTTTTATATATTATTTAACTCTCTATATAACTCTATTTATATATATATATATTATATAACTCTATATATTATTTAACTCTCTCTATATATTTAACTCTATATATTTTTACTTCCTGTATTCTTGATGTTCTGGCATTTTCAGTCTTACTGACTATGGAGAGACTGCCCCTCTCAGGGCTAGCCAATTCTTAGATAGCAAAGGCTTGCCTGAGAGGATTCCAGGCAAGTAGAGACCATTCCAAACTAGCCAACCCTAAATTGTTTCCTCTGCTTTGTCTTACCTTTTTCCAAGAAATCCTATTAAGGGAAATTTCCCTCACTCCTGCTTCTGTCTCCTAACCAGTATACTTTCACTGTGGCCCTGCATGGTACAGCATGATTCTTCTCTTAGAAATATAAGTAATAATCTTCTTTCAAAGGCATCGACCTGTGTCACTCAGTCACCTCCACAAACTAAAATACTGTGGATACAAATGAGACAGCTTCCTTATACATTGACTCAGATTAGAATTTTTGGTAAAAATTGCATAGAAGTGACATTTCATTCTCAGCACACCATATCAGGAAGCATATGATATGTATTCTTCTAATTGCTAGTGATATTAACTGATGGGTTTAAGATGGGGTTGGTCACATTTTTAAATATAAAATTTTTTCTCTTTTAAAATTAATAAGTATCTTGTGTAGAGTCAATGAAAGATGCACACAGTCTTTTTCTTATCAGCTTTCATCTACCAGGTTAACTATTCATCAATGACTTTTTGCCTGAGACAATTATTATGATGATCATGAATGGTGATCAAATATCATTCTTCATCTAATCTATCTAGGGAGATTGATTTTAGTCTTCAATGTCTAGCAACATATGCTGACATATATAAATCTATCCTCTGCTCCATATGGATAACATTAATTCTTATGTATTTATGCATCCATAATTTTAATTTACAACTTCAGCACATGTCATGTTGATTTGACTGAATTTCTTGTGCACTTTAAATTTTCACGTGTTGGATTATGATCTTTCTCTGGACATATTTTTTTCCTTAAGCAAATAACTGATGCAACCTATAGTAGGTAATGAGAATGATTATAAAGTACATACAAATTATTTGGTACTCCTCCCTTCAAAAGTTCTAGTGAATGACACGTCAAATTTGTGAGTGAAAGTTTTGTGAACTACTATTAATACTATCTCATGAACATGGCTAGGCACAACCCTCAGCGTTTTTTTCTGTTTCTAGTGGTTTGTTGTATATGATCACAGTGACCTTGAAATTAATGTTTTTAAAAAGGTAGAGACATACATTAGAAGAATCCTGTGTTCTTGAATCATCATTTAAGGTAAATGCAAATTAAACAGGAATTATGACAGTGGACTTTATGTGAGATTTAAAATTCTCTTGTCTGTTTCAACCATTGTACATTTCCTGAATTTTTTGTTGTTGCTACAGCAAAGAATAGACCCTTATTTGATATACTTCATTTACTTCACTTAATGTTGGGAATGGAATACTACTTCAAAGTAATATGTGAAAACTTAAAAGGCCCATATTGGCCAGCATAACAGATAACACAGAAAAAATATTTAATACTTAAAATTGGGGTGGGGGAGAGTTTTCCATATTAATTTTCACTGAGATAAGGCTGGCCAGAAGAGGTGAATAGTTAGAAAAGGACAAAGGAAGAATAAAAGTTCAGACTTCATGCTGTTTGTGACTTATGAGAGGAATATTCTACAGTGCATAAAAATATATCTTGAATTACTACTTTTGAGAATAGCAACAGTTATTTACAAAGTATCCAGCTAAATAAGAACAAACTAGAGAAAACTGAATTCAGAATGACTATTTGTCAACCTAATGATATGCCAAATTGAACCTGACTTCTAGAGTTACTAGAGCTAATAAACTAAAATTTTTGCCAGGAATATTTTAGAGGATATCACTAGAGAATGCAACAGTAGTTGGGCCCAATAGTATGGGCTTCTTACAAACAGATCTGAAATATTCAGGTCTCAGGTATGTATTTAAGTAATGTGATAAATGAGCTTCCTTTGTGGCTCAGATGGTAAAGAATCCACCTGCAATGAGGGAAATCTAGCTTAGATCCCTGGGATGGAAAGATCTCCTGGAGGACAGCATGGCAACCTACTCCAGTATCCTCGCCTGGAGAATCCCCATAGACAAGAGAAGCCTTGCAGACTATGGTCCATGGTGTTGCAAAGAGTCGGATATAACCAAGAGACTAAGCACAACACAGCACAGCACAATGTGATAAACAGAATCATTTTGAGAACTTTGTTGAAAAATTAGCTAATCATTTTGTATTTAACAGATATGGGGCTTCCCAGGTGGCGCTAGTAGTAAAGAACCCACCTGCCAATGCAAGAGACATAAGAGACACAGGTTCAATCACTGGGTCCAGAAGATCCCCTGGAAGAGGGCATGGCAACCCATGCCAGTATTCTTGCCTGAAGAATCCCATAGACAGAGGAGTTTGGTGGGCTACAGTCCATAGGGTCATGAGGAGTCGGACATGACAAGTGACATAGCACATACACACATACACACCCACACATACTTTAAATATGTATACTCTGTTATTACTCTGGCAATAACAGGATGAGCAGGAAATATACAGGCTTTTTTATACAGGTGCATTTATTTTATTTGGCTTCCTAAGGGGCACAATGGTAAAGAATCCACCTGCCAATGCAGGAGACACAAAAGATGCAGGATCAATTCCTGGGTTGGGAAGATCCCCTCGAGTAGGAAATGGTATCCCGCTTCAGTATTCCTGCCTGGAAAATTCCATGGACAGAGGAGCCTAGCAGTCCATGGGTCACAAAGAGTCAGACCCGACTGAGCAACTGAGCGCACACACACAAAATTCGTATGTTGAAATCCTAATGCCCATGTCACTGGGTTAGGAGGTGCATTATTGAGAAGTGAATAGGACGTGATGGTGCTGCCTTCATGAATGAAGGTTAGTGCTCTTAAGAAAGAGGCTCTATAGAGATATCCAGCCCTTCCACCATGTGTGGACACAAGAAGAAGGCACGGGTGACTATGAACAAGGAGGAGAATCCTCACCAGAACTCAATTTTTTGGAGTCTTGATCTTGTGCTTTCCAGCCTCTGAGCAGTAAAATTTTGCTCTTTATAAGGTACCTACTCTGTGGTATTATGTTATAGCAGCCTGAACAGACTGTCATGCATAAAATCATAATGAACTTAGATCTAAGAAATAGATCTCAATACATCAATAAAGTGAGTGAGTAAATGGATCATAGACATTGGAATAAATAGAAGTAGAGAGGAAGGAAGTGATAATAAAATTAATGTTAAAGCACCATGGGAGGATGCCTCAAATATAGGCTCCAATGATCCCTGCTCTTCAGATTCATATCATTGTGCAATCCCCTCCTCTTAAATGTAGGTTGGGCATATTGACTCACTTCTAATAAACTGGTTATGAGATGTCATTTCTGGGCTTGATTACAGAAAGACTGTAGCTTCTGACTTGGATCTCTAATTCTCTACTTGCTTACTCTGCAGAAAGTCAGTTGACACATGAGCTGAACTGTGGAGAGGCCCAACTGGCATGGAAATGTCTCCAGCCAGTAATAAATTGAGAACCTGAGACCTGCCAGCATATGAGTGAATTTGTGAGCTGTTTTTTCTATTTTTTTTTCCTCCCCAAATTGAGCTCTGATATGACTGCAGCCAGGAGCAACATATTGACTGAAGACTTGTGAGAAATTTTAAGCTAATGACATTCAGGCTTTTGACCCTCAGAGAAAATGTGAGATAATAAAAACATTTGTTGTATTTAGCCTCTACATCTTGAGATAATTTGTTCCACAGCATTAGTTAATGACTATAAATACCTTCCTTATTTTTATTCAGAGGTAATTTCTTATTTTTGAGGGCCTGATCATCAGAAAATAAAAGCCTGGGCCTCAATGACATTTAAAGCGATCACTTTATTCACTATTATAAATATTATCATAAAAGTACACTTTTCTTCATTTATCTAAATATACTAGGAGGATAGTATCAAATCATAGTTCAGAATTGTGATCTAATAAATGACTAACATCACTTAAAAAGTTGATCTTATAAGGTTCTGATTAAGTTAGTCTGAGTCAGTATACAAGAATCTGGATATTTCAAAATATTTCATGATGACTGTGCTGTAAAACCAGGTTTAAAATGCAATTTTAAATTAATGTTTTATATTATTAATATAGTACATATAATACATAAGATCATTACAATATAACTGGAATTAACAATTATAAAGTTCGATGCACGATACTGGATGCTTGGGGCTGGTGCACTGGGACGACCCAGAGGGATGGTATGGGGAGGGAGGAGGGAGGAGGGTTCAGGATGAGGAACACATGTATACCTGTGGTGGATTCATTCTGATATTTGGCAAAACTAATACAATTATGTAAAGTTTAAAAATAAAATAAAATTTAAAAAAAGAAAAAAAAAGTCCTATGGAATATATCATGCTGTGTTAAAACAGCTTTTCTTTTATAAAATAAGGCTCATAAAAGGTGTTTTCTGTTAGTTTCAATGTAATGCCTAAGTTTGTAGCAAAATGTTGCTAGTCCCAATCAATAAAGTAATATAACTGAACACCTATTAGTTTCTCCATCTGATCCCATAAAATCCTTCTTTCACATCCCAAATCCTTATGTTAGATATTTTACATTAAATTGGGATTTGGAGAAATAAATTTCACCCCAGCTTCTTCAGATAGAAAATGACAAAATTATGATTTGTATTTGGGCACATCTAATCCCAAATGTACTACATCTTGTGAACTATAGAGTACTATGCTTAGTGGTGTTAGGTACATGGTAAGACTATGAGCATCACAGGGTGAGGCTACTCAGATTCCCATTGTATTGATTGTGTCTTGAGGCAGAACTTTCTGGGTGAATTCATTATGAATCAAATTTATATTCACCTGGAGAGCTGCTAGATTTCTTCTTCTCAGGAAACCAAATTGTTTCTTAACCTAATATTATCTATTATTTCAAAACAAGGAAGAGAGAGCAAGGGAGAAGTGCAGCTTTAAAACAAGAAACTGAAATATTTCAAATAATTACCTTCTGCCCATTTATCCACATATTTGGGGAGCATGCATTATGTGATGAAAATGAAATGATATGGCAGCAATGAAAATGTCTCATCAGATCTGCTGTGGGAAGAGAAATTGACAAAAGGATCCCTAGTTGTGCTCTGAATCCACCATCATGTTAGCACTGAAGTCATGCTCTGCACAGGTTTCCCAGACTGCACTGGTGGTAAAACAAACAAACAAACAAAAAGAAAAACCCTCCTGACAATGCAGGAGATATAGGAGATGCAGGTTCGATTTCTAGGTTGGGACAATCTCCTGGAGGAGGATCCAGTATTCTTGCCTGGAGAATCCCATGGACAGAGGAACCTAGTGGGCTACAGTCCATAGGGTGCAAAAAGTTGGATACAACTGAAGCAACCTAGCATGCACACACTTACACTCTGAACAGTCTGCTTAAAGCTAAAACTAAGAGCAACAGGTTGTGCTGAGAACCCATCCACATAAACTGTAAGAGACTCTGGCTAGGACTCTTTATTAATGTGCTGAATCTTTTTTAGATCTGTGCTATAGTCTGAATGTCTTCCTACTAAACCCTTCTCTCCCACTCACCTCCACAGTGGTAATATGTGCACCATGGTTTGAAGTCTCTTCTTATCTCCTGTTGGTTCCTCCATTTTTTCTGTCAGAGGAATTTTATTCAAGAAATTCTTTGTCAGTCTAATTCAATTTGGATGTCTGCTTGTCAGAAGACCCTAACAATGCAAGTGATGCTACAAAAATACCAGTTAAGTGGGTGTCACTGAAGTGCAGTGCTTCAGATAAATAGGTATCTATTTCGAAAGACACATGGGGACCTACATCAACATAGACAGCGGAGTTAGCTTGTTTCCATTAAATTTGACCAATATCCTGCTGAAGAACAATGAGAAATCTAGGGTTAAAAACAGAAAGACTCACTGCGAGCCCTGGGGGGGATCTTTGGTAGTTACCAAAAGTTGTTTTTTTCCTGTAGTTAAAAAAGCATATGCAAACAATCAGCAGGCTGATAGATTTGTATTTTCAGAAACATTAAAATGCTTGGCCAAGGCATATCTGTTATTGTATAATCATGAAAGGTTGTTGTTGAATCACGCGAATACACCGGGATTCTTGGCCCCCAGAGGAGAAGAATTCAATCCGGGGCCAGAGACGAGGCTTGATCGCTCAGAGCTTTTGTGTAATAAAGTTTTATTAAAGTATAAAGGAGATAGAGAAAGCTTCTGACATAGGCATCAGAAGGGGGCAGAAAGAGTACCCCCTTGCTAGTCTTCAGCTGGATGTTATATAGTCACTAGCAGTCTGTTAATGAAAGAAAGGAATGTCTTATAATTCAGAATAGCACCAGGCCCCTTGCCCATAAGATGCATTTTGGGATAATCTTGGCACCAAAGGGTTTATCTTGGGCCATAAAATAATTAACTTGAATCTTAAAGAAGGACAGACCACCATACAAATAGTTTCATTTACATAGATTAGGGGAACAATATCTGAGTATAACATACTGGTTTGTCAAGTAGGTTTTGGGCCAAGAGGCGGAACGACTTGGAGACAGAGTTTGGGGTAAAGGCATAGTACATTAGCATAGCTTAAGACAAACATTTCCATAAGAAAAAGGCATTGGTTATCTCTAGGCTCAAGAATAGCTAACTTCAGGAGAAACCAGGTGTCATTATGGCAACACAGTATTTTAAGAGAAACCTCTCTTTAAATTTGTATAGAGAAGGAAAAAAATATTGTTAGTTTGTTTCCTCCTGCCGCTTCAGAGAGATAAAAATGTCTGACACTTGCAGGCTATTTCCTCCATTTGGAGACCCCTGGCCTTCCTGCCTGTTACCCTCTCAATCATGACCTGGTTTTGAATAAACTGAGATCCTCTAAGCATGGGATAAGTAGGGATCCTGAACCTCTGAGCCATTGAATGGCACCTCCTGTCAAATCAGCAGTGGCATTAGGTTAGTAACAAAACGTATGATAAATGTAATGTGCTTGAATCATCCTAAAATCATTCCTCACCCCCAGGTCATGGAAAAGTCTCCATGAAACTAGTCCCTGTTGCCAGAAAGGTTGGGGACCACTGGATAGAGAACATTTGAATGGATGCTCGTGAGAATATTGACTCAGAGCTTGTAGATGTAGCCTGCTCTTTCCCAATACGACACAGAACTTATGCCATAGTGGAAGATGCAGCAATAGGTGCTACACTGAGGAAATGCCCCCATCTCTTCTGGCTGCCAGGATGCATGAATGCACGCTAAGTTGCTTCAGTCATCTCCGACTCTGTGTGATCCTATGGGCCATAGCCAGCCAGGCTTCTCTGTCCATGGGATTCTCCAGGCCAGAATATTGGACTGGGTTGCCATGCCTCCTCCAGGGGATCTTCCTGACCCAGGGATCGAACCTGCATCTCTTATGTCTCCTTCATTGTCTGGGAGGTTCTCTACCACTATTGCCACCTGGGAATCCACAAAGTAGAACCACCACTCATGCTAAGTCATTTCAGTTAATATAGTGACTCATTAAATTAAATCTCATCATAAATAGGACATCTCAAGGAAGGACAACATTTAGACACTAACAGTGCTGGAAGTACATCTGGGGTTAAATTTTGAGGACACTTAATCAAGAAGGACAGAATGTAAGATTGGATAAGCAGGAATGTATTGACTTGGCATTTTCTTGGATTAACATGCTTGCAAAAATCCTAGGCAGAGGTGTAAACTCACTGCCCATATGGTTTATTAAAGGCTGGAAAAATAAATGATCACTGCTCAATGAAGTGAAGATGACTGCATTACTCCAACAAAAGTTAGGACATGGAAATTGATATGCAGAAATGCACATTTCAGGAGAAACCAGAAGACTTATCAGAGAATTACATTTTATTGAGGGTACAGAGGGCACACTAGTCACCAAGGCCCTCAGGAAAATGTGGGTAAGAAGGACATCAGCCTCACTGAAACCAGAAGGAACTGGCCTCACTGATACTTAAGAGGATGCTATGCCTTCATAGAAGAAAGAGATAGAGATAGCACTCATCTGACAGAAGATAGCAGATGGCAATTACCATAAAAAAGCCTACAAGGCATCTCATGATGAACATGGGGCAAGGAAGGATAAAACTGACAGGCAGCAACAACAACAGTAACAACAACAACAAAAATAACTGCTTAATATATAGAAGCTAAAAAGATGAAAGAAAGGAGGATTAAGGTGAAAAGCATAGTTTCTCCAATAAAAAGTTGCAGTCTCTATATTTAGTTGAATCAGTTTACAGATTTGGAGTATATTTACTAAAGATTTGTCCAGATCCCTAGAAGAAAGAACCTGCATCTATGTGGCAGGTATATATCATGATGATTCTTACCCTAAGGGGATCTATGGACATTTACATAAGCTATTGTGCTCAGATAAGGAAACTACTCAGACATTTAGAAGACTACTAAATATAGAAACTGTATTAACACTGACACTTTGAAACATAAAATACCATAGTAACTCCCCTTCTCAGGGTGAGAGCTTACAGGGCCCAGGTAATAAATGAAGACTTGATTAATGCAATTTATAGAGGGTACAATGATTTTACAGACCTACCCAGTGATCATTATCCCAACCCATCTCTGTATAATTAAAATATTTGGCATTTAAATAGCCTGATTTGGGTTGTTGGCTTATAAAATACTCCAGGTGGTGATCTCAGAAACAGTCTCTCACATAAGCTGAAATAATACATGAAAAAGAGTACTGCATCCATGACAGGATAATAGATTGGTGTCATTGTTAAAGACATGAATACCTAAAAGATGTAGGTGTGTTCAGTTCAGTTCAGTTCAGTCACTCAGTTGTTTTTGACTCTTTGCAACCCCATGGACTGCAGCACACCAGGCCTCCCTGTCCATCACCAACTCCTGGAGATTACCCAAACTCATGTCCATTGAGTCAGTGATATCATCCAACCAACTCAATTTCTGTTGTCCACTTTTCCTCCTGCCTTCAATCTTTCCCAGCATCAGGATCTTTTTAAGATCATGGACCTTGAAAAGAGTCATGGATTCTGACTCCATGCAAGTCAGTTATTCCAATCGGGTGTCCAAAGTATTAGAGTTTCAGCATCAGTCCTTCCAGTGAATATTCAGGACTGAATATTCAGTCCTTTAGGATGGACTGGTTGGATCTAATTGCAGTCCAAGGGACTCTAAAAAGTATTCTCCAACAGCACAGTTCAAAAGCATCAATTCTTCAGCACTCAGCTTTCTTTATAATCCAACTCTCACATGCATACCTGACTACTGGAAAAAACATAGCTTTGACTAGATGGACATATTTTGCAAAGTAATGTTTCTGTTTTTTAATATGCTGCCTGTGAAAAGAAGAGAAGTGAAAAGCAAAGGAGAAAGGGAAAGATATACCCATTTGAATGCAGAGTTCCAAAGAATAGCAAGGAGAGATAAGAAAATCTTCCTCAGCAATCAATGTAAAGAAATAGAGGAAAACAATAGAATGGGAAAGACTAGAGATCTCTTCAAGAAAATTAGAGATACCAAGGGAACATTTCATGCAAAGATGTGCTCCATAAAGGACAGAAATGGTATGGACTTACAGGAGCAGAAGATATAAAGAAGAGGTGACAAGAATACACAGAAGAACTGTACAAAAAGATCTTCAGGACCCAGATTATCACAAAGGTGTGATCACTCACACTCACCTAGAGCTGGACATCCTGGAATGTGAAGTCAGGTGGGCCTTAGGAAGCATCATTATGAACAAAGCTAGTGGAGGTGATGGAATTCCAGTTGAGCTATTTCAGATCCTAAAAGATGATTCTATTAAAGTGCTGCACTCAATATGTCAGCAAATTTGGAAAACTCAGCAGTGGCCATAGGACTGGAAAGGGTCAGTTTTCATTCTAACCTCAAAGAAAGGTAATGCCAAAGAATGCTCAAACTGATGTACAATTGCACTCATCTCACATGCTAGTAAAGTAATGCTCAAAATTCTTCAAGCCAGGCTTCAGCAATATGTGAACCATGAACTTCCAGATGTCCACGCTGGTTTTAGAAAAGGCAGAGGAACCACAGAACAAACTGCCAACATCCGCTGGATCATTGAAAAAGCAAGAGAGTTCCAAAAAAACATCTGTTTCTGCTTTACTGACTATGCCAAAGCCTTTGAGTGTGTGGATCACAATAAACTGTAGAAAATTCTGAAAGAGATGTGAACACAAGACCACCTGGTCTGCCTTTTGAGAAGCCTGGATGCAGGTCAGGAAGCAACAGTTAGAACTGGACATGGAGCAACAGACTGGTTCCAAGTAGGAAAAGGAGTATGTCAAAACTGTATATTGTCACCTTGCTTATTTAACTTATATGCAGAGTACCTCATGAGAAATGCTGGACTGGATGAAGCACAAGCTGGAATCAAGATTGCCAGGAGAAATATCAATAACTTCAGATATGCAGATGATACCATCCTTATGGTAGAAAGTGAAGAAGAACTAAAGAGCCTCTTGATGAAAGTGAAAGAGGAGAGTAAAAAAGTTGGCTTAAAGCTCAACATTCAGAAAACTAAAATCATGGCATCTGGTCCCATCACTTCAGGGGAAATAGTTGGGGAAACAGTGGAAACAGTGGTAGGCTTTATTTTTCTGGGCTCCAAATCACTGCGGATAGTGATTGTGGCCATGAAGTTAAAAGACGCTTGCTCCTTGGAAGGAAAGTTATGACCAACCTGGACAGCATATCAAAAAGCAGAGACATTACTTTGCCAACAAAGGTCCATAGTCAAAACTATGGTTTTTCCTATAGTCATGTATTGATGTGAGAGTTGGACTATAAAGAAAGCTGAGTGCAGAAGAATTGATGCTTTTGAACTGTGGTGTTGGAGAAGACTCTTGAGAGTCCCTTGGACTGCAAGGAGATCCAACCAGTCAATCCTAAAGGAGATTAGTCCTGGGTGTTCATTGGAGGGACTGATGCTGAAGCTGAAACTCCAATACTTTGGCCACCTGATGCGGAAAGTTGACTCATCTGAAAAGACCCTGATGGTGGGAAAGATTGAAGGCAGGAGGATAACGGGATGATAGAGGATGAGATGGTTGGATGGCATCACCGACACAATGGACATGGGTTTGGGTGGACTCTGGGAGTTGGTGATGGACAGGGAGGCCTGGCATGCTGCAGATCATGGGGTCTCAAAGAGTCAGACACGACTGAGCGACTGAACTATACTGAACTACATTGGTCATAACTTTTCTTCCAAGGAACAAGCATCTTTTAATTTCATGGCTGCAGTCACCATCTACAGTGATTTTGGAGCTGCAAAATATAAAGTCTCTCACTGTTTCCATTGTTTCCCCATCTATTTGCCATGTAGTGATGGGACCAAGTGCCATGATCTTTGTTTTTATAAAGTTAAGCTTTAAGCCAACATTTTCACTCCCCTCTTTCACTTTCATGAAGAGGCTCTTTAGTTCTTCTTCACTTTCTGCCATAAGGGTGGTGTCATCTACATATCTGAGGTTATTTACATTTCACCTGGCAAACTTGATTCCAGCTTGTGCTTCATCCAGTCCAGCATTTCTCATGATGTCCTCTGCATATAAGTTAAATAAACATGGTGACAATATACAGCCTTGACAAACTCCTTTTCCTATTTGGAACCAGTCTGTTGTTCCATGTCCAGTTCTAACTGTTGCTTCTTGACCTGCATACAGATTTTTCAGGAGGCAGGTCAGATGGTCTGATATTCCCATCTCTTTAAGAATTTTCCACAGTTTGTTGTGATCCACATTATCAAAGGCTTGGGCATAGTCAATAAAGCAGAAGTAGATGTTTTTCAGGAACTCTCTTGCCTTTTCAATGATCCAACAGATGCTGGCAATTTGATCTCTGGTTCCTCAGCCTTTTCTAAATCCAGCTTGAACATCTGGAAGTTCACAGTTCATGTACTCTTGAAGCCTGGCTTGGAGAATTTTGAGCATTACTTTGCTAGTGTGTGAGATGAGTGCAATTGTGCTCTAGTTTGAGCATTCTTTGGCATTGTCTTTCTTTGGGATTAGAATGAAAACTTAAATGTGGTCCACTGGAGAAGGGAATGGCAAACCACTTCAGTATTCTTGCCTTGAGAGCCCCATTAACAGTATGAAAAAGCAAAAAGATAGGAATACTAAAAGATGAACTCCCCAGGTCGGTAGGTACCCAATATGCTACCGGAGATCAGTGAAGAAATAACTCCAGAAAGAATAAAGAGACAGATCTAAAGCAAAAACAACACCCGTTGTGGATGTGACTGGTGATGGAAGTAAAATCTGATGCTGCAAAGAGCAATATTGCATAGGAACCTGGAATGTTAGGTCCATGAATCAAAGCAAATTGGAAATGGTCAAACAGGAGATAGCAAGAGTAAAAGTCGACATTTTAGGATCAGTTACCTAAAAGGGACTGGAAAGGTTGAATTTAACTCAGATGACCATTGTATGTACTAATGTAGGCAAGAATTCCTTAGAAGAAACAGAGTAGCCATCATAGCCAACAAGAGAGTCCGAAATGCAGTACTTGGATGCAATCTCAAAAATGACAGAATGTTCTCTGTTCATTTCCAAGGCAAACCATACAATATCACAGTAAACCAAGTCTATTCCCTGACCAGTAATGCTGAAGAAGCTGAATTTGAATGGTTCTATGAAGACATTCAAGACCTTCTATAACTAACACCAAAAAAGATGTACTTTTCATTATAGGGGACAGGAATGCAAAAGTAAGAAGTCAAGAAACACCTGGAGTAACAGGCAAATTTCACCTTGGAGTATGGAATGAAGCAGGGCAAAGGCTAACAGAGCTTTGCCAAGAGAACACACTGGTCATAGCAAACACCCTCTTCCAACAACAGAAGAGAAGACTCTACACATGGACATCACCAGATGGTCAATGCAGAAATCAGATTGATTATAGTCTTTGCAGCCAAAGATGGAGAATCTCTATACAGTCAGCAAAAACCAGACCTGGAGCTGACTGTTGCCCAGATCATGAACTCCTTACTGCCAAATTCAGACTGAAATTGAAGAAAGTAAGGAAAACCACTAGACCATTCAGTTAGGGAGTTTAGTCTCTATTATATCCCAATTTCAGAGAAGGCAAGGGCACCCCACTCCAGTATTCTTGCCTGGAAAATCCCATGGACGGAGGAGCCTGGAAGGCTGCAGTTCATGGGGTTGCTGAGGGTCGGACATGACAGAGCGACTTCACTTTCACTTTTCACATTCATGCATTGGAGAAGAAAATGGCAACCTTCGCTAGTGTTCTTGCCTGGAGAATCCCAGGGACGGGGGAGCCTGGTGGGCCGCCGTCTATGGGGTCGCACAGAGTCGGATACGACTGAAGTGACTTAGCAGCATATCCCAATTTAACTAACTAGTCTTGTCCTTCCAGAAGCTGGATAAAAACTTATAAAATGTTTATAGACTACTGAAGCCTTGACTAAGTCATACACTTATTACAGCTACAGGGTTAAATATGTCATATTTGCTAGAGATGATTATTAAAACTTCATATTTAAGATATGTGGACACTGGTTTGACAAATGTATTCTTCTCCAATTTAGTGTGAAACAAGTATAAAAAAACTGCAGTCATGTGAGATAGTCCACCATATTCATTTACAGTTTTGTCTCACTGCTATGTTAATATTTCCATTCTCCATGATTATACATTTCAGAGAGATCAAGACATTCCACAGGACCACCTAGACATCCCACAGAACCTCAAACGGGTCCATCACATCAATGACATCATGCTGATTGGACATTATGAGCAAGAAACATGACAGACCTTTAAACACATATTCTCCAGTTGGTGAGACATGTAATCTATGAAGATTCACAGATAATGGAAAAGTTCATGGACCTAAACCTTTTCAATTTAGGACTACTGATCTGCCCTATTTCCTAGGTGGCACAGAATTCAATGTTGTGCAGGGCCAGGTTTAAGATGAAGCTTCATAGTAGACTGAAACAGTGCCAGCAACCCTGATCCTCGGCCATGTGTTTTGGCAGATCTATGGTGTTGGAGGTTTCAGTGGTTGGAAACAATACAATATGGAGTTTAGAGTTAGTCCTAGAGGTTGAGTCTAAATGCAAGGCCTCTGGGATACTGGAACAAGATCATTCATCACAGAAGAGTATTACACAGTTTGTAAAGTAGCTCTTGTCAGATATTGAGCTCTTCTGGAATATATAAAACTCTTGACCATGGGAGATCAAATAGTGTTGTTTCTGAAATTACCTGTTTTGGGGTGGATTCGGTTAATCTGCCAAATTGTAAAGTAAGATGAACCTGGAAGTAGTCCATTATATCACTAAAATGGCACATTAATCCCAAGGAGGACCAAAGTGAACAAATTAGCTTCATGAATATACAGCCCAGACAACTCTGTCACCCACCATAAGTGCAGCAATATCCCTCCCTCGGCTTAGAGCTGTAGCTGTTGGGAAAGAGGGTAGGGTATACAACCAGCTGAAAGAGGAAGGAATTATCTGACTTTTGATTATGTTCTGGTCACACTACACCCTCATACAAGCTGAAAAATGACCAATGATTTCATTATAGGTACATTCAGACATTTTCTTAAAAGAGAATGGAGAGGGAATATCTGAATGAGAAGAGTTATAAGAAGTCCATTTGATCATTCACATTGTTTGAAAAGAAAGTGGCCCAAAGTGAGAATATATAAATTCTTAGGTATTGACTAGTGTCCTGGGCTTTTGGTTCGGAGTTTGTAAAAAAAAGTATTGAAGATCAGAGAAAAGCCAATCATGGTAGAAAAATCACAGGGATGGATTGATGACAACTACAACGAAATGTTATGATTATTTTATCACACATTAATACCCACCAAGAAGCATTCACCAATGAAGAAGCATTGAATATGCCATAAACAAATGATTTAATCAGTTAACAGCAGTCACTTAATCATTGCCTATTCTGGAATGGGACTGATGGGCACACACAAAAAAAGTGACCATAATGACAATGATGGAAGCTATGCATAAGTCTAAAAGGATAGATTCTTACTTTCCAAGGCCAATTCTGATACTGCTGCCTATGAATGTCTAACTTCATAGCAGAGATGGTGATGGAATGGGCTTTGGATATACTCCTTGTATCACATAACTTATCATCCAGATACAGCCTGTTTCACAGAATGCTGGAATTTTTTGTAAAGGCACACCTGGAGCTCCCTCTCAGAGGCAGTTCTTCCCAGTGAAGTATATGCATTAAATTAGAGACTTCCATATGGGTTTGTGACCCTAAAACAAAGAATATGTGAATCTGAGAATCAACGGGTAAAACAGTGGAGTTCTTACTATCATACCAAATGGTCCACTGGGATCTGGGTGTATCTGTCCATTAAAATCAGCGCTCTGTGGATTTGTTAGTCCTACTCCACAAATCAGGTACTGACTTGCGTCAGGTCAGCTAATGTGAAAAGCTAGTGGAGCTGATGGAATTCCAGCTGAGCCTTTTCAGTTCTAAAAGATGAGGCTGTTAAAGTGCTGCACCCAATATGCCAGAAAATTTGGAAAACTCAGCAGTGGTCACAGGGCTGGAAAAGTTCAGTTTCCATTCCAATCCCAAAGAAAGGCCATGCCAAAGAAGGCACAAACTACTGCACAATTCTATTCATTTCACATGCTTGCAAGGTGGCTTTAGAAGTACATGAACTGAGACCTTTCAGATGTACAAGCTGGGTTCAGAAAAGGCAGAAGAACCAGAGATTAAATTGCCAACATCCGTTGGATCACAGAAAAAGCAAGGGAATTCCAGAACTCCTTCTGCTATATTGACTACACTAAAGACTCTGACTCTGTGGATCACAATAAATTGTGGAAAATTCTTAAAGAGATGGGAATACCAGATCACCTTATGTGCCTCCTGTGAAATCTGTATGCAGGTCAAGAAGCAACAGTTAGAACAGAACATGGAGCAATGGACTGGTTCCAAATAGGGAAAGGAGTATATCAAGGCTGTATATTGTCACCCTGCTCATTTAACTTATATGCAGAGTACATCATGTGAAATACTGGGCTGGATGAAGCTTAAGCTGGAATCAGGATTACCAGGAGAAATATCAATAACCTCAGATATGCAGATGACTCCACCATAATGGCATAAAGTGAAGAGAAACTAAAAAGCCTCTTTATGAAGGTGAAATAAGACTGTGAAAAAGATGGCTTAAAATTCAGCATTCAAAAAACTAAGATCATGGCAGCCAGTCACATCACTTCATGGCACATAGATGGGGAAACAATGGAAACAGTGACAGACTTTCTTTTCTTGGGCTCCAAAAGTCATTCTGGACAGTGACTGAAGCCATGAAATTAAGATGCTTGCTCCTTGGAAGAAAAGCTATGACAAACCTAGACAGCATATTTAAAAGCAGAGACATCACTTTGCCAACAAAGGTCCTTACAGTCAAAGCTACTGTTTTTCCAGTAATCATGTACGGATATGAGAGTTGGATCATAAAGAAGGCTAAGTGCTGAAGAACTGATGCTTTTGAACTGTGATACTGGACAAGATCCTGAGGTTCCCTTGGATAGCAAGATCAAACCAGTCAATCTAAAGGAAATCAATTTTAAACATTCACTGGAAAGACTGATGCTGAAGCTAAAGCTCCAATACTTTGGCCACCTTGTGTGAAGAATCAACTCATTGGAAAAGACCCTGATTCTGGGAAAGATTGAGGGCAGTAGGAGAAAGGGGCAACAAAGGATGAGATGGTTGGATGGCATCATTGAATTAATGAAGATGAGTTTGAGTGAATCCTGGGTGTTAGTGAAGGATACGGCATGAAATTAAGCATGGACTAGCATAGGGTCAGTCGTCCATAAGGTCAAAGAGTTGGATACGACTGAGTGACTGAAGAACAGCAGCAATATGCAAAAGAATCAAGCTGGATTTTTCCTTCACACTATGCACAAAAACAAATCCAAAACAGATTAAAGACTTAAATGTAACATCTGAAACCATAAAAGTTCTAGAAAAAAACATAGGCATTATGCTCGTTCATGCTAGTCTTAGTTTTTTTTTTTTTTTTTTTTTTTGCTAAGTGTTCTCAGGAAAGGGAAACAAAGGCAAAAGTATACAGATGGAACTACTTCAACTAAAATAAAGAAAATCATCAACAAAATGAAAAGGCAACCTACTAAATGGGAGAAGATGTCTGCAAACAATATGTACAATAAAGGGTTAATATCCAAACTATCCAAAGAAGTCATAGTCAGTCAGTTCAGTCCCTCAGTCATGTCTGACTCATTGTGATCCCATGAATCGTAGCACTCCAGGCCTCCCTGTCCATCACCAACTCCCAGAGTTCACTCAAACTCATGACCATCGAGTTGGTGATGCCATCCAGCCATCTCATCCTCTGTCGTCCCCTTCTCCTCCTGCCCCCAATCCCTCCCAGCATCAGAGTCTTTTCCAATGAGTCAACTCTTTGCATGAGGTGGCCAAAGTACTGGAGTTTCAGCTTCAGCATCATTCCCTCCAAAGAAATCCCAGGGCTGATCTCCTTTAGAATGGACTGGTTGGATCTCCTTGCAGTCCAAGGGACTCTCAAGAGTCTTCTCCAACACCACAGTTCAAAAGCATCAATTCTTCGGTGCTCATCCTTCTTCACAGTCCAACTCTCACATCCATACAGGGAACATTTGTGCACTATTGATGAGGGTGTAAACTGGTGAGATCACTATGGAAAATAGTATGAAGATTCCTCCAAAAGTTAAAAATAGAACTATAATATAATCCAGCAATATAATCCAAAACTCCTGGATATTTATGCAAAGAAAATGAAGCACTAATTCAAAAAGATATATGCACTCCTATGTTCAGGGCAACATGATTTGTATTAGCCAAGATATGGAAGAACATAAATGTCCATAGATGAATAGACAAAAAATATATGGTAAATAGATATAAAGGAATACTGCCCAGCCATGAAAAGAATTAAACATTTTTAATCAGTATCCCTTTATTGAATAAGCCCATATTTTTTCCTGCTGACATGAAAAACCATTTTTAAACTCTACTTGTTATTTTATATTGGAGTAGAGTTGATTTACAGTGTTGTGTTAGTTTCAGGTGTACAGAAAAGTGATTCACTAATATATGTACCTGCAAAAATGAATAAAATCTAGCCATTTGTTACAAAATGAAATGGACCACGAGGTTATTATGCTAAGTGAGCTAAGTCAGACAGAGGAAGAAAAAACTGTATGATTTCACTTGAATGTAGAATCTAAAAAACAAAAACAAAAAAATGAACAAACATAACGAAACAGAAACATAATTATTGATGCAGAGAATAAACAGGAGGTTGCAAGAGGGAAAAAGAATGGAGAAAGAGCAATCAGTTCAGTCACTCAGTCATGTCCAAATCTTTGCGACCTCATAGACTGCAGCACTCCAGGCCTCCCTGTCCACCACCAACTCCCAGAGTTTACCCAAACTCATGTCCATTGAGTCGGTGATGCCATCCAGTCATCTCATCCTCTGTCGTCCCCTTCTCCTCCCGCCTTCCATCTTTCCCAGCATAAAGGTTTTTTTCCATTGAGTCAGCTCTTTGCATCAGGTGGCCAAAGTACCTTCAACATCAGTCCTTCCAATGAACACTCAGGATTGATCACATTTAGGATGGACTTGTTGGATCTCCTTGCAGTCCAAGGGAGTCTCAAGAGTCTTCTCCAATACCACAGTTCAAAAGCATCAATTCTTCAGCGTTCGGCTTTCTTCACAGTCCAACTCTCACATCCATACATGACCACAGGAAAAACCATAGCCTTGACTAGACGGACCTTTGTTGGCAAAGTAATGTCTCTGCTTTTTAACATGCTGTCTAGGTTGGTCATAACCTTCCTTTCAAGGAGTAAGTGTCTTTTAATTTCATGGCTGCAGTCACCATCTGCAGTGATTTTGGAGCCCCCCCAAAATAAAGTCTGACACTGTTCCCACTGTTTATGCAACTATTTTCCATGAAGTAATGGGACCGGATGCCATGATCTTAGTTTTCTGAATGTGAGCTTTAAGCCAACTTTTTCACTCTCCTCTTTTACTTTCATCAAGAGGCTCTTTAGTTCTTCTTCACTTTCTGTCATAAGGGTGGTGTCATCTGCATATCTGAGGTTATTGATATTTCTCCCAACAATCTTGATTCCAGCTTGCGCTTCATCTAGCCCAGTGTTTCTTATGATGTACTCTGCATATAAGTTGAACAAGCAGGTTGAAAGTACACAGCCTTGACGTACTCCTTTTCCTATTTGGAACCAGTCTGTTGTTCCATCTCCAGTTCTAACTTCTGCTTCCTGACCTATATACATATTTCTCAGGAGGCAGATCAGGTAGTCTGGTATTCCCATATCTTTCAGAATTTTCTACAGTTTATTATGATCCACACTGTCAAAGGCTTTGGCATAGTCAATAAAGCAGTAATAGATGTTTTTCTGGAACTCTCTTGCTTTTTAAATTATCCAGTGGATGTTGGCAATTTGATCTCTGGTTCCTATGCCCTTTATAAAACCAGCTTGAACATCTGGAAGGTCACGGTTCACGTATTATTGAAGCCGGGCTTGGAGAATTCTGAGCATGACTTTACTAGAATGTTAAATGAGTGCAATTGTGAGGTATTTTGATCGTTCTTTGGTATTGCCTTCCTTAGGGATTGGAATGAAAACTGACCTTTTCCAGTCCTGTGGCCACTGATGAGTTTTCCATAGTTGCTGGCATATTGAGTGAAGCACTTTCACAGAATCATCTTTTAGGATTTAAAATAACTCAACTGGAATTCCATCACCTTCACTAGCTTTGTTTGTAATGATGCTTCCTAAGGACCACCTGACTTCACGTTCCAGGATGTCTGGCTCTAGGTGAGTGATTACACCATTGTGATTATCTGGGTCGTGAAGATCTTTTTTGTATAGTTCTGTGTATTCTTGCCACCTCTTCTTAATATCTTCTGCTTCTGTTATGTCCATTCCATATCTGTCCTGTATTGTGTTCATCTTTGCATGAAATGTTCCCTTGGTATCTCTAATTGTCTTGAAGAGATTCTAGTCTTTCCCATTCTATTGTTTTTCTCTATTTCTTTGCAATTATCACTGAGGAAGGCTTTCTTACATCTCCTCGAATTTTCTTTGGAACTCTGCATTCAAATGGGTATATTTTTCCTTTTCTCCTTTGCTTTTCGCTTCTTTTCTTTTCACTGCTGTTTGTAAGGCCTCCTCAGACAGCCATTTTTCTTTTTTGCATTTCTTTTTCTTGAGAATGGTCTTGATCCCTGTCCCCTGTACAATGTCATGAACCTCCATCCATAGTTCATCAAGCACTCTGTCTATCACATCTAGTCCCTTAAATCTGTTTCTCACTTTCACTGTATAATCATAAGGGAGTTGATTTAGGTCCTATGTGAATGGTCTAGAGGTTTTCCCTACTTTCTTCAATTTCACTCTGAATTTGGCAATAAAGAGTTCATTATCTGAGCTATAGTCAGCTCCTGGTCTTGTTTTTGTTGACTGTATAGAGCTTCTCCAGCTTTGGCTGCAAAGAATATAATAGGAAAGGGCCATTAAGAGGTACAAATCTTACGTTATTAATTAAAAAGAGTCACAGGTGTGAAATGTACATTTTGGGAAATATATTCAAAAATTACAAAATATCTTTTATGCTGATAGATGACAGACTTATTATGGTGATCATTTTGAAATATATAGAAATATCAAATTATCATGTTGTATAATAAGAACTAACATGGTCTTGTAGGAATAATATACTAGAAAAAGATAGAAACTTGCAGAAAAAGACTAGATTTGTATTTACCAGAGGTAGGAGTTGAGGTGAAAAGGAGTTGGGTGAAAACAGTCAAAAGGTATAAACTTCCAGTTATATAAATAAGTACTAGAGATGCAACATACAATATAATTAATGCTGTTGCATGTTATCTATGAAACTTGTTAAGATAGTAAACCCAAAATGTTTTTTTCTATTTAATTTTATATCTATTATACATTAAATGATGGAAGTTCACTAAATGTTATGATAATCACTTCATAATGTATGTAAATCAAATCATCATGCTGCAAACCTAAACTCATGCAGTGCTGTATGTCAATTATACCTGAACAAAACTAGAAGAAAAAAATGGAGGAGGGAGGATGATTACTGCTTTCAATCCCCAAATCAAGTACCATAACAAGGTTTACAGTTCTTCCCACTCATTTCTCTCTTATGAATTTTCTTTCAGGGAAAGAAGTGCACAGGAATCAAGGAGGAGCTGCTCTCTAAACCCATGTGAAGAAATAGACCCCTGTGGCACAAAATACGGACTGTGGCAGGCATTATATACAATACTCAGATCTCCTGCTCCTTCAGTGTAATTGACTGCTGGTGCCAGGTTCTGCTCTCTGAATCTAGCAGTGTATTTGCATTAGACCAGGTTCTCCTAGGCTGTTTCTAGCCAGTGACTAAATGCAACAAGGATACAAATATAGGCTCATTTCTACAAGATAAAAGACTCTTCTGATTGGTGGCTTTGACTGAAAATTTCTAATAATCATACTGCACTCTGAGACTCTTTCTATCCAACCACTAGATTTCCTCTCTCCCACAGAGGGATCAAACCTGCATTGCAGTCTAAAATCTCTGCCCATCTTCACTTTCCCTCATGGGTATTTCTCACAGTATAATCTGCTCCATGTCAAGCATCTGCTTCTCCAAAACCCAAACTACACAAATGAGAGTCTTACTCTAAAGAGACCACATTTATTGTCATAATGTCCTTATTACTCTCTATATAAAGCTAGTCATGGAGAAGAGTACTTTAAAATTAGTTTAGTATAAATAAAATAAATATTAACAAATAGAGAATACTGTGACCTTTTTTTCCCCCTGCTCTCTTATTTACCCTAAAGTAGATTGGTGTTTTCTTAATAATAGGTGTATAACATTAAAAAAAAAGTAAACACAGCTTTGTTTCTTGATTGCACTTCTAAAGTTTCTTTCAGTATATTGATTCTGATTTGTTATTTACTTGATCTGAATGCCATCAACAGTCATTATTTAACCTTGAAGTATTAAATTAAATATTATGTGCATGTATTAACCTCAATGTCATAAGTGTATGATATTTTAAATAAACATAACTTGTTTGACATGATACAAATATTATTAGAGGAAAAAATTATTGTCACAAAATGATAAGAAAAAAATAATGTATTTTGTGTGGATACATATATATTAGATTCTACTATTATCCTTCAAAACACAGTATCCTAAAGTCTATTCTTTTAATGCTTTATGTCCTTGATTCAATTACTCTTTGGACTGCATAATATTTTTGTTTTGAATTGGCTGACTGTTGGCAGAATAAGAAAAGAGTTGTCAAATAGAAAAGTAAAATGTTTAGCAATGCAGTTGGATCCAGTAATATTTATAATCATAAGTAAATGTTTCTAAGTGTTTCTGTGTCTCCTTTCTCTTTAATTCTCTGAAAAGTTGTTTTCATTTCTTCCTCACTGAATACTGTCTTTAATCTCATGCTGCCAAAGTCCTGAGATGTATATTTTAATATTTCTGCCACTTAAGATTTTTGAAGAATTGAGCTTGAAAAATTATAGAAATGTGCTCTGGTTATTTTATCTTATACCAGAACATTCTCCTGAACCAAGAACTTGCAGCTAATGGGACTATAGTAAAATCAAGGATTTTTCTAGGACTACACTTAGAGTAAAAGTAAGAATAGGACCTGGTAAAAGTGACTATTTTGGGAATAAAGCAAGAAGCAATTTATTTAAAAAATATTGTCCACTATATTCTGAAATTTATGTATTTCAGTGAAAGTGAAAGTCGCTCAGTCCTGTCCGACTCTTTATGACCCCCTGGACAATACAGTCCTTGGAATTCTCCAGGCCAGAATATTGGAGTGGGTAGCCATGAAATTAAAAGACGCTTAACTCCTTGGAAGAAAAGTTATGACCAACTCAGCAGTGGCCACAGAACTGGAAAAGGTCAGTTTTCATTCCAATCCCAAAGAAAGGCAATGCCAAAGAATGCTCAAACTATCGCACAATTGCACTCATCTCACACACTAGTAAAGTAATGCTTAAAATTCTCCAAGCCAGGCTCCAGCAATGTGTGAACCGTGAACTTCCTGATGTTCAAGCTGGTTTTAGAAAAGGCAGAGGAACCAGAGATCAAATTGCAAACATCAATGGATCATCGAAAAAGCAAGAAGTTCCAGAAAAACATCTATTTCTGCTTTATTGACTATGCCAAAGCCTTTGACTGTGTGCATCACAATAAACTGTGGAAAATTCTGAAAGAGATGGGAATACCAGACCACCTGATCTGCCTCTTGAGAAATCTGTATGCAGGTCAGGAAGCAACAGTTAGAACTGGACATGGAACAACAGACTGGTTCCCAATAGGAAAAGGAGTTCATCAAAGCTGTATATTGTCACCCTGTTTATTTAACTTATATGCAGAGTACATCATGAGAAACGCTGGGCTGGAAGAAACACAAGCTGGAATCAAGATTGCCAGGAGAAATATCAATAACCTCAGATATGTGGATGACACCACCCTTATGGCAGAAAGTGAAGAGGAACTAAAAAGCCTCTTGATGAAGGTGAAAGTGGAGAGTGAAAAAGTTGGCTTAAAGCTCAACATTCAGAAAACGAAGACCATGGCATCCGGTCCCATCACTTCATGGGAAATAGATGGAGAAACAGTGGAAACAGTGTCAGACTTGATTTTTCTGGGCTTCAAAATCACTGCAGATGGTGACTACAGCCATGAAATTAAAAGATTCTTACTCTTTGGAAGAAAAATTATGACCAACCTAGATAGCATATTCAAAAGCAGAGACATTACTTTGCCAACAAAGGTCCGTCTAGTCAAGGCTATGGTTTTTCCTGTGGTCAGGTATGGATGTGAGTGTTGGACTGTGAAGAAAGCTGAGTGCCGAAGAATTGATGCTTTTGAACTGTGGTGTTGGAGAAGACTCTGAGAGTCCCTTGGACTGCAAGGAGATCCAACCAGTCCATTCTAAAGGAGATCAGCCCTGGGTGTTCTTTGGAAGGAATGATGCTAAAGCTGAAACTCCAGTACTTTGGCCACCTCATGTGAAGAGTTAACTCATTGGAAAAGACTCTGATGCTGGGAGGAATTGGGGGCAGGAGGAAAAGGGGACAACAGAGGATGAGATGGCTGGATGGCATCACCGACTCGATGGATGAGTTTGAGTGAACATGGGAGTTGGTGATGGACAGGGAGGCCTGATGTGCTGCGATTCATGGGGTCCCAGAGAGTCGGACACGACTGAGCGACTGAACCGAACTGAGCCTTTCCCTTCTCCATTCAGTTCAGTTCAGGTCAGTTCAGTAGCTCAGTCATGTCCGACTCTTTGCGACCCCATGAATCGCAGCGCGCCAGGTCTTCTTGTCCATCACCAACTCCCGGAGTTCACTCAGACTCACGTCCATCGAGTCAGTGATGCCATCCAGCCATCTCATCCTCTGTCGTCCCCTCCCTTCTCCATTGGATCTTCCCAACTCAGGGATCGAACCCAGGTCTCCCACATTGCAGGCAGATTCTTTACTAACTGAGCCACAAGGGGAGCCCAAGTATTTCAGAGTTTATGTTAAAATAGACAGATGCTAGAAAAGGACTTTTTGTATTAATATAATTAGCGAGATTGAGAAAATGTTGTTAAAATTAATTCAAATATCAGAGGAAGTTCAGGGATGATTTGATTTAAAAGGCTTGTACTCATTTGTTGTTTAGTTGTTAAGTAATGTCCAAGTCTTTTATGACCCCATGAACTGTAGCCTGCCAGGTTCCTCTGTCCATGGGATTTCCCAGGCAAAAATATTGTAGTTGGTTGCCATTTCTTTCTCCAGGGTTGTACTCACTAGCAATTTGTAAAAAACTTTTAGATGAGTCTCTTATTTAAAAGATGATCAGAAAAATACTACCATGAGTTAGGTTCCTTAGTCATTCTAAGTCAGAAATCATTCTAGATAGAAAAATATTTATTAAATATAGTTCAAAATCTTCCATTGATAAAGAGCTAAGCATAGAAAGTCATAGTATTAATTACAATCTTAATAATGTAATATCCCACCAGACTGATACATCTTTTTTTTCAATTCTGTACCTTGTCTATGTCATATCACTCATATTACTGATGTAATCTGTTCATGTATTGCTGCTTGACAGTAAGTTTCTTGAAGGTAGGGGCTGTTTTAAATTTATATCTATATCCTTTGCATTCCATAAAATGCCTAGAAGTGTGGCCTCTATAAAAAAAAGTATATATTTTTTAATAAAAAAGAACTAACCAAAAGCAGAGATTTATTACTACACACTCAGGATTTGTGGGAAATAAGAGAGGAAAGATCATCTATTTAAGGATTTTAGGCCCTAAATAAAAGAACATTACACAGAAGTATAAAGAAGAAACATACTTACTTATTGGAAGCATCTTTTACAAAGAATAAGTTCAGACCTACTCAATACTGAGTTATTGAACTACTGCCCTCAACTAAGGTCAGGTGTGACTCAGGGTCTAAAGCACACCTATGAGTTTAGGTGACAGTCAAGAAGATGCAACTTCAAAGCTGACAGATCAAACAGGAGCAGAGACTACTACTTGCTGTTATATAGCAAATATGAATTTCTGGCACTGTAACAGAACTATATTATACACTGTGATATTAAAATAATTAAACTGTATTTTCTGAACTGTTTTAGACAGTATTTCTATTATAAATTTGTTTTAAATATAAAGTAAAAAAATCCTAGAATAGCAGGAAGCAAAAGTATGCATAGGGTAGTTAAGCTTTTCAAATGCCTGCTTTTTAAAATATAAGTAAAATCAAATAACAGGTAAGACAAAAAAAACTGTCAAGTCTTTCTGTGGTTTTTATTTTTCCTATACTTGGGTACTAATAGAGACAACTAGAGGGTCAACATGTGTTTAATAACTTAGGTTAAAATCTAACTATCCAAAACAACAAATGAAATGCAGAATAACATACATGGTGATTTTTTTCACATGAAATATAAAAACAAAATATAAAAGAGAAATAATGAGAGTGATATACTCAGCCATAAAGCTATAATTATATACTTCACTTTTATAAAATACCTGGCATAATTCCATGATAAATGATGATTAGAAAAATATTCTAGGGATATAATGTTTATTCTCAGGAGTTATGAAAGTTTTCAGACATCAGATATTAGTCATAAATTACTTCTTTCTGGCACTAAATGGTAGCCTGCTGCTCAGGAAAAATTAATTTAGTGCTTTATGTGTTTAGAATACACAAGCTAATGTCAAATCATCAAATGATTATCACATAATTAGCTTTATTAATAATAGTAATATATTCATATTATACTCTAAAATCAGCAAGATTCTTCCAGTAAGTCACTCAGTAAAAATAATTTAAATATTTTGGAAGCTAATTAACTTTGCCTATGAAGCACCATTTAACATACTAACATTGCAATTTACTAAGCAGCAGAAGTTAACCTAAACGAGACATATACAGCTCTGCAACTCAAAATTATTGCAGTTTTCTAATCTCTAAAACTTCTGTTCTATAGTGGACCTCAACTGAGAAATACTCTTACAAGTATTTAAAGAGGATACATTCCTCTTTAAATAGTAGTTAATACTAGTAGATAATAGTAGATAGTAGGATTGTTATCCCCACTATCACACTGTTGAAACCAAGACTATCAACTATTCACTTCTGGGTGCTGAGTGCAAGCTCCATTGAATGGCTTCTAATGACACAAAAGGGAATTTAGGACTATGCCCAGGACAAAATTAATAGAAGAGAAAGTTCTGAGTGCCAGCATGTATTTTTTCATGGAAGCCTTTCATGCAATTGGTCTTATTCATTTACAGGTCACACCTTAAAGTTTTACACGGCACTGCTGCTGCTGCTGCTAAGTTGCTTCAGTCGTGTCCGACTCTGTGAGACCCCATAGACAGCAGCCCATGGGCTCCTCCGTCCCTCGGATTCTCCAGGCAAGAATAATGGAGTGGGCTGCCATTTCCTTCTCCAAGGCATGCATGCATGCTAAGTCGCTTCAGTCATGTCCGACTCTGCGCGACCCTACAGACAGCAGGCCACCAGGCTCGTCTGCCCACAGGATTCTCTAGGCAAGAATACTGGAGTGGGTTGCCATTTCACAGTACTAACACAGTACTGCTACTGCTACTGCTAAGTCGCTTCAGTCGTGTCCGACCCTGTGCGACCCCATAGACGGCCTCCTACCAGGCTCCTCTGTCCCTGGGATTCTCCAGGCAAGAACACTGGAATGGGTTGCCATTTCCTTCTCCAGTGCATGGAAGTGAAAAGTGAAAGTGAAGTCGCTCAGTCGTGTCCAACTCTTAGCGACCTCATGGACTGCAGCCTACCAAGCTCCTCCATCCATGGGATTTCCTAGGCAAGAGTACTGGAGTGGGGTGCCATTGCCTTCTCCAACACACAGTACTATAACACTTGAAATAAAAAATCATGCTTACTTAGTCTTTTCCCTTATTTGTTACCACTACAAAATAATAGCTTTCAGTTTGTTCTTCTAATATGACTATGTTGTGGAGGAAAAAAAAATCCAAAGAAAAGAAAATAGATTGAGATTTAGAAACTTCATTCTTTACAGAAATCTATACTGCACTTGAGTTTTCCTAAGGAAATGCTGATGTTCTCAGTATCATTTTCTACAACATAAAATCAAATAAAAATATATACATATGCCCTGCTTTGTAATACAATAATAACTTTTATTCCCTCAGGCAACATCTTTAAGTTATTTACTTGGTGAAGATATATGAAAACATAGGCATATGCTTGAAATTGGTAAAATCTATGAAGCCAATTTTATTTTATGACATCTTGTGTCTTTATGGTATTGAGAAAGATCTCTCAATATTTTTGAATGTTTAAATTAATGATTATAGGTTCCTGAATGCCACAACACAAAAAATGGACATTTTGACTGATTGCTTTTAAGTATTTGCTATGAAGATACAGTGAGTGGTGACAGTGTAAAGTATCATGTGCTCAATATGATATACAAATTTGTAACACTGGAAAAGATTTAAATTTCAGTAAACATTTTAGTAAACTTACAAATGCAGTTAAAATGACAGAGAGGCTACAGTTTAGAAAATAAGTAGAGAGTGACATTTCAAAGTAATATAAAATAAATGTGTAAAGTCTTGATTCTTAGAAATTTGGAATATGTTTAAAGGATTTTTTTTTTTTTGAAACCTTCTTACAACATTTCACATCTCCTGGTGGTTCAGCAGTAAAGACTCTGCCTCCCAATGCAGAAGACATGCGTTCGATCCCTAGGTCAGGAAGATCCCTTGGAGGAGGAAATGGCAACCCACTCTAGAATTCTTGCCTGGGAAATTCTATGGACAGAGGAGCCTGGCGGGCTATAGTCCATGAGGTCACAAAGAGTTGGACACAGCTGAAGTCACTGAGCACATACACACATTCTGCCTCTCTTGCACAGATACTGTACTCAATTATTTTTCCTAAGTTTTAAAATTCTAATAATAAAAGCTTTGACTATATCCCAAACCAAAACTACCTCTCTGCATTACTGAAGATGGCCTTCACTACTATTCAATGACCAACTGGGTATAAAAATTAGCAGCTGGTGTGTAGGAAATCTGTTTCCTTTCCTGATATCACCTCCAGAGAAACATTCTGGTTAAATAATCTTTCAAGCATGCTAACTGGATCTCTTGATAGCATTTATTAACATGTCATCTTCTATGGAATGCTTAAAGCAATTATATACCTTATTATATACCTTATATATACCTTAAAGCAATATATACCTTATATGTCTAGATTACTTATGGCAAAAATACCTTGAAATTATGGACTTATAGGGTATGTTGCTCTGAAAAATTTTAGATATGTAATTATCAGCATAAACAGAGTTGGTATTTCTTGATCATATTCATTACAAATTGATTGCTTCTTAGCTACAAAATGTACCTTTTTAGACTGCTTTGTGAACATGAATCTGCGTCCTTTTAAATATTTGTTTTTCTTATGCCAGCTGGCATAAAATTTTGTCACTAGAGCACACTGCTGGAGAAAAAGAGTTTGGCTTCCTATTTTTGGTGCACTGATTTTGCAAGTTCCTGTAGAGTTCAAAGCTTTCCTAGTGCCTAATTCTACCAACACATAGCAGGGACAGACAGCAATATCTGGCAGTCAGCAGCTTCCTTTGACATCTCCCATCTCTTGACAGTTTTTGGAAGAGTGACTCTTCCCCAGTGTCCAGCTCGTGCAGTGTATGGCAGGCAGCAGCATTCAGTAGATGACCTATTCCCAAGTATCTCTTAGCCATGGGCTCTTTCAAAATACCTGACTGGTACAATGCACAGTGGCCAGTAGAATCTCACAGCTTTCCCCAGTACTGAGTACCCAGGTGGGTTTCTAGTAAGTTTCAGAGGGCATATTTTCAGCAAGTTCTGCTGGCATGGCATCACAGAACTTCTGTCATCCTGTGAGTCACAGCTGTGCTCTCTACAAGAGAATTGGGGTCTCCTCTCTGGGAGATGCAAGTTCTTCCTTGGGTAGTCTATCAAAGGGTTTGTGATTGCTCCTTAAATTTGTTATTTCTACACCTGAATTTTACTTTACTTTTTACTTGCTAATACCTCCTTCTTTATTCTAATAACCTATTATAGTCAATGATTCTTTATATTAAACTTTCCCTGTTCAAATAAAGAAATGAGAAATCATTGTAAAATTGCACTGCTAACTACCCTCAAAGAAGACAAAGGGATATATATTCACTCTCACAATATATTACAAAAGTTTTATTGCAAGAGTACTGGTATGTTCCAAGTAAAATATATTGCATGGTTTAAACAAAGGAAAATATTAATTTTCAGTTTTGGAATATTGCTATATCTTCATTTAGCTTCAGAGAAGCCTTAAAGTTTAGTTCCTGGATAATGTTCCAACATCAATTCTCCATTCTTCATTCAGGAACTCATACAAAAACTATAAAAATATTTTACTATAGTCTTGATGTTTGCAGAATTCTTTGAGCAGTGAAAGTGAAGATAGGCAACCTAACAATTGTGTAAAGATGGACTTAAAGATTAAACATTGTGATTGATCTCAATATTTAATAAAAGGTAAGAAATAAGACATGGTTAAAAACTAAGGACTATGTATTTTGAAATCTTATTTTTCACCCACAAGTATGATTACTCAAAACTTACTAATTATGTTGCTATGATAACTTAATGAAAAAATTAATGTGAAATGCTCTAATGATTTACTTCTTTATTATTCAGTGTCCATAACCAGATAACTTTCTCACTTCTCCTTATTCTAGGACTCAGGCTGATAGATCATTCACCAGACCAAATATTGGTTTTCTCCTTATCAGAGCAAGAGAGCTCTCTAGAAAATCTTACATGAACCCTCAAATACCGCTATTTGTAAATGGAACATGTTGATTTCACTAACAATTCATTGAATATAGCTAGTTATATATCCCCCTCACTGAAAGGGAGCAAGAAAGAGCAATCTCATCAGAGTCCTGAAAGAGAAAAAAAGAACTCTTTATAAAATCATAGCAATAAATACTATAGTCTATCCTCTGGTCACAACTCATGTGGTTCAGTTTTGTACCCTAAACAAGGTAAACTGTTAAAAAAGGTTCTTAAGTACAGGATCTCTGCATGTTGTGCAGTAATCTCTAAGCCAGGTTGACCTAGTCCAGACTTGCATAAAATAAACAACAGGAATAACAAATTATCTGCTCTTTAAACACCCAATACAGCACAATAAACAGTTTCATTTGGAAAAAAGAAGAAGATTGGAAGATACAGAAGTAATTGGTTTATAGCAAAACTGGTATCTTGCTGAGTAAGGAGTCTCCACATGATATTCTCTATGACCTTTGTCTCTGACTTCTAAATTTTTTCTTTTCTTTAACCTTCTCCATTTTCACTTGGCTAAATTTGAACTGGGCATTGGATAATATATTTATTTGGGAGGCTATGCAGTTTTTTCATATCCTTCTGCCAAGAGTTATACACACAGTTCGTTTCGAAAACATAATTTAAATTTGTTTTATTTATATTTTTTTTTTTGCTCCTATGAACATCTCTTTAAATTAATTTCTGATATTGTTAGCACATCACTCTTTAGTGGGTAAATGCAGTTATTAGCTTTTCTCTGAGCCAGTTTACCAATTGTAATTTTAGAGTTAGCACAGCAACTTTTAAAAGTATAGATTATTTTCACTATATAAAAATATATATAAGATAATATAGTGAGGTACAGTGCTTACATGTTTCTCTATAACACACTTTGCTCTCAATTTTTTGATCATCTCAACAAAAGCTTTTCAAGCAGCTTAAGCTTGTGAGCAGTCCCAACCATGAGACACTGTATTTGCTCTTATTCTCCTCAGTACCTCATTCTTTTAAATTCCAAATCCTTACCTACAGCATTACTT
The DNA here is from genome assembly GCF_029407905.1 of Bubalus kerabau. NCBI lineage: Eukaryota > Metazoa > Chordata > Mammalia > Artiodactyla > Bovidae > Bubalus > Bubalus kerabau. Next base: position 55,667,046 of record NC_073637.1, read on the forward strand.
CCTCCTAATAATTAGTCACTTATATGATATAAAACGGAGAAGGCAATGGCACCCCACTCCAGTACTCTTGCCTGGAAAATCCCATGGACAGAGGACCCTGGTGGGCCACAGTCCATGGGGTTGCTAAGAGTCGGACACGACTGAGCGACTTCACTTTGACTTTTCACTTTCATGCATTGGAGAAGGAAATGGCAACCCACTCCAGTGTTCTTGCCTGGAGAATCCCAGGGACGGGGGAGCCTGGTGGGCTGCCGTCTATGGGGTCGCACAGAGTCGGACGCGACTGAAGTGACTTAGCAGCAGCAGCAGCATGATATAAAAGCTATCACCAATATAATACTAAGTGATTGGAAGCCTGGGATATTGTTTGATAAAACATATGCAATTTCCAATTATTGGTAATTGGTGACCATTGCCTAATGGTGGTGATCCATACCTAATTGAGTAGAAATTAAATAAATATAACATTATTAAGATTAAAATAATTATTATCACTTGCATTCTTTATATAAAATTTGTAACTTTCTAATTTGGTTCTAAGGTTCTAATGAAATTTTTCATCAGGGAAAATATACCCTGGAAGATTATCTGTTACTGACAAAGAAGTTATATGAAGAAATTAATGTTCTACCCTTGACTAACAAATGCCAGTACTGCTAAGGCCTTCAGTGAGTTATCATAGAGAATGAAATTTAATTTAAGCTGACCATTGTTATATGTCCCCCAAATATAAATACAAATATATTGTTGTTGTTTGTTGTTCAGTTGCTAAGTAATATCCAACTCTTTTGTGACCTCATGGACTGTAGCCCACCAGCTCATCTGTCCATGGGATTTCCCAGGAAAGAATACTGGAGTGGGTTGCTACTTCTTTCTCCAGGGGATATTCCTGGCCCAGATATCAAATCCATGTCTCCTGCATTGCAGGCAGGATCTTTATTGCTGAGCTACCAACAAAGCCCAGCCCTACAATTAATATAAGCATAAATAAGTATGATTTATGTGTGTGAGCATATATATATACACATACACATGCATACACATTTACTAGAATTAAAATAGATATTTCAAATAAATTACTATTTATCCTAAAATCCCAAATTTCTATCTTATCTTATATCAGATCAGTTCAATAGCTCAGTTGCATCTGATTCTTTTCGACCCCAAGGCCTTTAGCATGCCAGGCTTCCCTGTCCATCACCAATTCCCGGAGCATACATAAACTTATGTCCATTGAGTTGGTGATGCCATCCAATCATCTCATCGTCTGTCATCCCCTTCTCCTCCTGCCTTCAATCTTTAAAAGCATCAGGGTCTTTTCCAATGAGTCAGTTCTTTGCATCAGGCGGCCAAAGTATTGGAGATTCAGCTTCAGTATCAGTCCTTCCAATGAATATTCAGGACTGATCTCCTTTAGGATGGACTAGTTGGATCTCCTTACAGTCCAAGGAACTCTCAAGAGTCTTCTCCAACACCACAGTTCAAAAGCATCAATTCTTTGGTGCTCACCTTTCTTTATAGTCCAACTGTCATATCCTTACATGACTACTGGAAAAACCATAGCTTTGACTAGACAGACCTTTTTTGGAAAAGTAATGGCTCTGCTTTTTAATATGCTGTCTAGGTTGATCATAACTTTTCTTCCAAGGAGCAAGTGTCTTTTAATTTCATGGCTGCAGTCACCATCTGCAGTGATTTGGAAGCCCCCCAAAATAAATTCAGCCACTGTTTCCATTGTTTCCCCCATTTATTTGCCATGAAGAGATGGGACTAGATGCCATGATCTTAGTTTTCTGAATGTTGAGCTTTAAGCCAACTCTCCTCTTTCACTTTCATCAAGAGGCTTTTTAAGTTCCTCTTCACTTTCTGTCATAAGGGTGGTGTCATCTGCATATCTGAGGTTATTGATATTTCTCCTGGCAATCTTGATACCAGCTTGTGCTTCATCCAGCCCTGCATTTCTCATGATGTACTCTGCATATAAGTTAAATAAGCACGGTGACAATACACAGCCTTGACGAACTCCTTTTCCTATTTGGAACCAGTCTATTGTTCCATGTCCAGTTCTAACTGTTGTTTCTTGACCTGCATACAGATTTCTCAGGAGGCAGGTCAGCTGGTCTGGTATTCTCATCTCTTTAAGAGTTTTCTACAGTTGTGATCTGCACAGTCAAAGGCTTTGGCATAGTCAATATAGCAGAAGTAGATGTTTTACTTGAACTCTCTTGCTTTATCCACAAATAATAGTTATTTAAGAGGAGCAGTGAATGTTGAACAAGTTTTCTTTGTTCTCTTCAAGAAAATGTTGCAAGACAAGTTGGGTTGTTATGTTCATTATTATTTCACTACTATTCCTCACTGATGATAGAGTGAGATAGGAGGAAAAACCATTGGTTCTTATTAGAATAGTAGTACTTTACTTGTGGTTTATATACCCAGGAACAGTTGGACTAAAATCAATGTGATGATTATGGTAACTTTATTGTTTAATTTCATTTTACATTAAAAGTTTTCTTTGTGAAAAATAAGTTTAATATCTAATTATATCATTACAATAATGAAAAATCAATATAAATATAGATATCTTGTTAAACTCCTGTTGAATAATGTATTTTCTTGAGACTATTCAAATATTTACCTGCCTACTTGTCATTTTTATTTGACCATCTTATAGGAAACTCAAACACACTATGGCCCAAACTCTTTATTCTTTTGTTCAACACTCTACTTAGCCAATAAACTACCAATGTTTCCTATATCTGAAGATATCACCAATATTTACCTAAGTAGTGAAGGCCAAAACCTAGGAGTCACAAGTCAATCTTTCTTCTACTCTCCTAAAATTTTGAGATAAGAGACCAGCTCAAGTGAAAATAAATATGATAGATAAGGGATTAATATGCAACATATATAAACAGCTCATACAACTCAATATAAAAAAAAAGACTGAATAAGCAGAAGATCTGAACAGATATTCTTACAAAGAGGAAATACAGATGGCCAACTGTTACATGAAAAGATGCTCAACATCATTAATCATCAGACAAATGCAAATTAAAACCACAATGACATTCTGTCAGAATGTCCATCATCAAAAAGACCACAAATAACAAATGTTTGTGAAGATATGAAGAAAGGGAACCCTTGTGTAGTGTTGGTGGGAATGTAAACAGGTGTAGCCACTGGGGAAAACAGTATGGACATTCCTCAAAAAGATTAGAAACAAAACTATCATATGACTCAGGACTTCCACACCTAAGTATACATCCGAAGAAAATGAAACCACTAATTTGAAAACATACATGTGACCCAATGTTCATAGCAGCATTATTTACAATAGCCAAGATACAGAAGCAACCTAAGTGTCCATCAATAGACAGACACTTCTTCATCCTCTCATCTGTTGCTGGAATACTTATATGTATGTGTGTGTGTGTGTGTGTGTGTGTGTGTGTGTATATATATATATATATATATATATATATATATATATATACTGGAGAATGGCAACCCACTCCAGTGTTGTTGCCTGGAGAATCCCATGAAAGGGGAGCCTGGTAGGCTACAGTCCATGAAGTCACAGAAAAGTCGGACACGACTTAGTGATTGAAAACAACATATATCTAGACAGATATCCCATGTCCAAGAGCAAAGGAGAAGCCCCAGCAAGTTGGTAGGAGGGGTGAAATCACATTTTTAATCAAATCCCATGCCCACCAGACACTCGGAGGGCTCAAACAAAACTTTGTGCACACCAGGACCCAGAGACCCCACAGAGACTGAGCCAGACCTGTGTTTGAGTGTCTCTTGCAGAGGTAAATGTCAGCAGTGGCCTGCTGCGGGAGCAGAGGCTCTGGATGCAGCAGACCTGGGTCACACGGCCTGTGGCATAAGCACTCTTGGAGGAGGTCACCATTAACCCCACCACAGAGCCATCAAGCAGAAGACCCACAAGCTGCAGGAAAATTATACCAAAGAAATTCTCACACTGCTAAGAAAATTCTAGGACCCACAACAGATTTCCCAACCTGGGGATCTGGCAAAGGGACTGAGAACCCCAGGGACTTTGACTTTGGAGGCCAGTGGGATTTGATTACAGAACTTACACAGGACTGGGGAAACAGACTCTTGAAGAGCACAAAGAAAACTTTGTGTGCACCAGGACCCAGGAGAAAGGAGCAGTTAAGAGAGTCAGTTCCCAGGCAGGTTGATAAGAAGTCCAGGATCCCCAAGGAAGAGGAGGAGGAGGAGGAGAAAGCGGTCTGGGGCTCTCAAAGAGGAGATAGGGGTCTGGAATTCTCAAGGAGGAGGAAAGCACAAATGCTTTTATTTGTATCTCTACATTCCTTGGTCTTAGTCACATAAAATGTTTTGCTTTTGTTTCCTTTAAGCCTGGAACTGATGATTACACAACAAACAACTCAGTTTAAACTCTGCACTAAGGATTATATAACAACAATGTATCCTGCTTGAGGACAGTTTCACCTTCCCTGAAAACCTTCTGACTAATCCTGTTATCTTAAAATGTATATTATGGATGGGATGGGTCTAGTGATATCTTTCTATTGTTAGTGCTAATCCTGTCATCTTACAATGTGAATTGTGGGAGTGGGTCTAGTAAGATCTTTCTTTACAACTTCAAGACATTCTTTTGATTTATTGCAATAAATAATTTAAAAAGTATATAACTCCCTTGCTAACTCTAGCAAGGGGGGCATTCTCTGTCCCCCCTCTGATGTTTATGTCAGAAGCCTTCTCTGTCCTTTTTCACCTTAATAAAACTTGGCTACACAAAATCTCTTGTGTGATCAAGCCTGGTCCCCGGACCCAAAGCTAAATCTTCTTCAGAGATCATAAATCTGACATCGTTCACCATAAGCTATCAGAGTGACCCCAAAAGAGACTGGCCCAGACTTGCCTATGAGTGTCCAGGAGTCTCCAGCAGAGGCCTGGGTCAGGGGTGGCCTGCTGCAGGGTCTGGGGCACTGAGTGAAGCAATGCATGCACAGTACATTTTGAAGGAGGTCACCATTGTCTTTATTACCTCCACCATAGTTTGGTCTCAGATCAAACAGCAGGGAAGGAACACAGCCCATCAACAAAAAATTGGATTAAAGATTTACTGAGCACACCCCTGCCCATGAGAACTAGACCCAGTTTCCCCAACAGTCAACCTCTCTCATTAGGAAGCTTCCATGAGCCTCTTATCCTAACCCATCAGAGGGAAGAAAACCACAATCACAGAAAACTAACCAATGTAATCACATGAACCACAGCCTTTTCTAACTCAATGAAACTATGAGCCATTACATGTAGGGCCACCGAAGATGGATGGGTCATGGCAGTGAGTTCTGACAAAACATGGTCCACTGAAGAAGGGAATGGCAAACCGCTTCAGCATTCTTGCCTTGGGAACCCCATGAACAGTATGAAAAGGCAAAAATATATGACACTGAAGGATGAACTCTACAAGGTGGTAGGTACCTAATATGTTACAGGAGAAGAGTGGAGAAATAACTCCAGAAAAGAATGAAGTGACGAAACCAAAGCAAAAACAACTCCCAGTTGTGGATGTGACTGGTGATGGAAGTAAAGTCCAATGCTGTAAAGAACAATATTGGATAGGAACCTTGAATGTGGGGCCCACGAATCAAGGTAAATTAGAAGTGGTCAAACGAGATGGCAAGAGTGAACATAGAAGAAATGCAGTAGCCCTCATAGTCAACAAAGAGTCTGAAATGCAGTGTTTGGATGCAATCAGAAAAACGACAGAATGAACTCTGTTCATTTCCAAAGAAAACCATTCAAAAAGATAGTAATCCAAGTCTAAGCCCCAATCAGTAATGCTGAAGAAGCTGAAATTAAATGCTTCTATGAAGGATTACAAGATCTTTTGAACTAACACCCCCAAAAGATGTCCTTTTCATTATAGGGGAAGGGAAGGAAGGGAACTCGCTCAGTCGTATCCAACTCTTTGATACCCCATGGACTGCAGCCCACCAGGCTCCTCCATCCATGGGATTTTCCAGGCGAGAGTACTGAAATGGGTTGCCATTTCCTTCTCCAGGGGATCTTCCCCACCCAGGAATCGAACCTGGGTCTCCTGCATTGTAGGCAGACACTTTACCGTCTGAGCCACCAGGGAAGTCCTTCATTATAGGGTACTGGAATGCAAAAGTAGGAAATCAAGAGATACCTGGAGTAACAGTAAGTTTGGCCATGGAGTACAAAATGAAACAGGGCAAAGGCTAACAGAGTGTTGCCAAGAAAACGCACTGGTCATAGCAAACATCCTCTTCCAACTACCCAAGAGATGATTACACGTGGATATCACCAGATGGTCAATACCAAAATCAGATTGATTATATTTGCAGCCAAAGATGGAGAAGCTCTATACAGCCAGCAAATACAAGACTAGGAGCTGACTGTGGCTCAGATCATGAACTCCTTATTATCAAATTCACTTAAATTGAAGAAAGTAGGGAAGACCACTCAACCATTCAGGTATGACCTAAATAGAATCCCTTATGACTAAACAGTGGAAGAAGGGATTAGATCAGATAGACAGAGTGCCTGAAGAACTATGGACAGAGGTTCGTGACATTGTACAGGAGGCTGTGATCAAGACCATACCCAAGAAAAAGAAATGCAAAAAGACAAAATGGTTCTCTGAGAAGGCCTTATAAATAGCTGAGAAAAGAAGAGATGCAAAAGGCAAAGGAGAAAAGGAAAGATATACCCATCTGAATGCAGAATTCCAAAGAATAGCAAGAGGGATAAGAAAGCCTTCCCCAGTGATCAGTGCAAAGAAATAGAGAAAAACAATAGAAGGGGAAAGACTAGAAATCTCTTCAAGAAAATGAGAGATACCAAGGGAATATTTCATGCAAAGATGGGCACAATAAAGTAAAGAAATGGTATGGAACTAACAGAAGCACAAGATATTAAGAAGAGGTGGCAAGAATACACAGAAGAACTATACAAAAAGGATCTTCATGACCCAGATACCCACGATGCTGTGATCACTCACCAATAGCCAGACATTGTGGAATGTGAAGTCAAGTGGGCCTTAGGAAGCATCACTAACAAGAAAGCTTTTGGAGGTGATGGAATTCCAGTTTAACTATCTTAAATCCTAAAAGATGATGCTGTGAAAGTGCTGTACTCAATATGTAGGCAAATTTGGAAAAGTCAGCAGTGGCTACAGGACTGGAAAAGGTCAGTTTTCATTCCAATCCCAAAGAAAGGCGATGCCAAAGAATGCTCAAACTACTGCACAATTGCACTCATCTTATACCCTAACAAAGTAACGCTCAAAATTCTCCAAGCCAGGCCTCAACAGTACATGAACTGTGAATTTCCAGATGTTCAAGCTGGATTTAGAAAAGCCAGAGAAACCAGAGATCAAATTGCCAACATCTGTTGGATCATCCAAAAAGCAGGAGTATTCCAGAAAAAAACATCTACTTCTGCTTTGTTGATTATGCCAAAGCCTTTGACTGTGTAAATCACAACAGACTGTGGAAAACTCTCAAAGAGATGGAAATACCAGACCACCTGACCTGCCTCCTGAGAAATCTGTATGGAGGTCAATAAGCAACAGTTAACAACTGGGCATGGAACAACAGACTAGTTCCAAGTTGGGAAAGGAGCATGTTAAGGCTGTGTATTTTCACTCTGCTTATTTAACTTGTATGTAGAGTACATCATGTGAAATACTGGGCTGGATGAAACACAAGCGGGAATCAACATTGCTGAGAGAAATATCAATAACCTCAGATATGCAGATGACACCACCCTTATGGCAGAAAGTGAAGAAGAGCTAAAGAGCCTCTTGATGAACGTGAAAGAGGAGAGCAAAAAGTTGGCTTAATGCTCAACATTCAGAAAACTAAGATCATGGCATCCAGTCCCATCAGTTCAGTTCAGTTCAGTCACTCAGTCATGGCCGGCTCTTTGCGACCCCATGAATTGCAGCACGCCAGACCTCCCTGTCCATCACCAACTCCTAGAGTTTACCCAAACTCATCTCCATCGAGTCAGTGATGCCATCAGCCATCTCACCCTCTGACGTCCCCTTCTCCTCCTGCCCCCAATCCCTCCCAGCATCAGAGGCTTTTCCAATGAGTCAACTCTTCACATGAGCTGGACAAAGTATTGGAGTTCCAGCTTTAGCATCAGTCCTTCCAAAGAACACCCAGGACTGATCTCCTTTAGAATGGACTGGTTGGATCTCATCACTTCATGACAAATAAATGGGGAAATAATGTAAAAAGTGACAGAATTTATTTTGGGGGGCTGCCAAATCACTGCAGATGGTGACTGAAGCCATTAAATTAAAATACACTTGTTCCTTGGAAGAAAAGTTATGACCAACCTAGACAGCATATTTGGAGAAGGCAAAGGCACCCTACTCCAGCACTCTTGCCTGGAAAATCCCATGGATGGAGGAGCCTGGTGGGCTGCAGTCCATGGGGTCGCTGAGGGTCGGACACGACTGAGTGACTTCACTTTCACTTTCATGCATTGGAGAAGGAAATGGCAACCCACTCCAGTGTTCTTGCCTGGAGAATCCCAGGGACAGCGGAACCTGGTGGGCTGCCGTCCAAGGGGTCGCACAGAGTCGGACACGACTGAAGTGACTTAGCAGCAGCAGCAGCAGCAGCAGACAGCATATTAAAAAGCAGAGACATTACTTTTCCAGAAAAGATCTGTCTAGTCAAAGCTATGGTTTTTCCAGTAGTCATGTATGGATGTGAGAGTTGGACTATAAAGAAGGTGAGCACCAAAGAATTAATGCTTTTGAACTCTGGTGTTGGAGAAGACTCTTGAGAGTCTCTTGGACTGCAAGGAGATCCAAACAATCCATCCTAAAGGAGATCAGTCGTGAATATTCATTGGAAGGACTGATGCTGAAGCTGCATCTCCAATACTTTGGCCACCTGGTGCAAAGAACTGACTGATTTGAAAATACCCTGATCCTTTGAAAGACTGAAGGCAGGAGCAGAAGGGGATGACAGAAGATAACATGGTTGGAGGCATCACTGACTCAATGGACATGAGTTTGAGTAAGCTCCAGGAACTGGTGATGGATAGGGAAGCCTGGTGTGCTGCTGTCCATGGTGTCGGAACGAGTGGACATGACAGAGCAACTGAACTGAACTGATACCTAGACAGTGTGTTGAAAAGCAGAGACATTACTCTGTTGACTAAGGTCTTTATAGCCAAAGCTCTGGCCTTCCCAGTGGCCACATATGATTGTGATTGCTGGATTGTAAAGAAGGCAGAGCACCAAAGAATTGATGCCTTCTAACTGTGGTGTTGGAGAAGCCTCCTGAGAGTCCCTTGGACAGCAAGCAGATCAAACCAGTCAGTATTAAGGGAAATCAACACTGAATACTCATTGAAAGGACTGATGGTGAAGCTGAAATTCCAGTATTTTGGTATTTGATGCAAACAGCTGACTCAATGGAGAAGTCCCCGATGCTAAGAAAGATTGAGGGGAGAAGGACAGGAGGGTGTCAGAGGGTGACATGGCTAGATGGCATCACTGATGCAATGGACATGAACCTGAGCAAACTTTGGAAGACAGTGAGGGACAGAGAGGCCTGGCTTGCTACAGTCTATGGTGTGGCAAATAGTTGGACATGACTGGACAACTGAATAACAACAACACATACAATAGACTAATACTCACTCATTAAATATGACAATTTCCCATATACAACAACATGGATGAACCTGGAGAGTATTGTGCTTAGTGAAATAAGTCAGAGACAGGAAGACAAATACCATCCATATGCTATCACTTATATGTGGAATCTAAGAAATGAAACAAACAAATGAATATAATGAAACAGAAAACAAACTTACACATGTAGAAAACAAACTAGTGGTTAACAGTGCGGAAAGGGAAGATAGGAGGAGAAAGATAGGAGTAGGGTATTAAGATGTACAAACTACCATGTTTAAAATAAATAAGCTACAAGCATATGCTGCACAGCACATGGAATTCAGTCAATATTTATAACTTCAAATGGATTACAATCTATAAAACTTTGAATTTGTACATCTACTATTAACATTTTGTAAATTAACTATACCTCAAAAAAGATACATATCAATTATAACAGTATCATTTAGAATAGTTTCACTGACCTAAAAAACCTCTATCCTCTGCTTGTTTGGCATCCCTTGACCTTTTTATGATATCCACAGTGTTTTCTTTCTCAGAATGTTATACAGCCAGAATCATAATATATGTAGCCTTTTTATATTGGCTTCTTTCACTTGTTAGTATGTACTTAAGGTTCCTCCATGATTTTTCATGGCTTGATAGCTCATTTCTTAGTACTGAATAATATTCCACTGTCTGGATGCAGCACAATGTATTTAACCATTCACCTACTGAAGGATATCTTGGTTATTTCCAAGTTTTGGCAGTCATGAATAAAGAAAGCCACTATATTCTGTCTTTATAGGATTTTGTGTGAATGTAAGTTTTCTACTCATTTAGGTAAATGACATGGAGTGTGATTGTTGAATCTTAGGTAGGAGTATGTTTAGTTGTGCAAAAAGTTACCAAACTTTCAAAGTGGATGTATTACCAATATTTTGCATTCCCACCAGCAATGGATTCAAATTGTTATTGTACTTTTGTTTCCTTTCAGTGAGAGCTGGAGCTATTAGGGATCTCAATGACAACATCACTTGATATTAGCTTTAAATAACATGTTCACATGTGGCTAACTTTTTTCTCTTTTTTTTTACCTTTTGCTTATTTCTTCTTCTTCTTTTTTTTTTTTTTTTTTGGTGATAAAAATTAATGGAGACTTTGGTGGTCACAATTTGAGGGTATAGAAGACTAAACTTATCCATGGAAAAATGATAAAGTACAGAATTTTAAAGATGCAGGAAGGAGAATAGTACATCAGTCTCCTTCAAGGTCATCCAAAATCTGGTGTAAACTGCTTGAATAATTTTCTTCTTGAATTGAAAAACTGGTGTCTTAAATCTGCCTCATGTGATTCATATTCTCCATTAAAGCAGTTTTTAACAGAGACAGAATTAATTGGGAGAAAGTCCTAGAGAAATGACTAATGAAAATGATTTTGAGTAATTTCTTGCTCTGTTTATGATGCATTACATAGTTTGGATGGATAAAAACTGCTTGATAATAGCACTTTTCTTTAGAAAGCCAGTTCCTCAAATCCATAAAAACCATAGTAGAGAATTTAAAAATTTGAAGTGATTGGTTCAATGGCAGAAAGAGTTAAACTCTCAGAATCAACTACATCTAGGTCAAAAGCCTTGACAGACTATCAACTGGGACAGTCAAAATTTCTGGGAAAGAAGCCAAGAGAGAGAGCACCAAGATCAAGAGCTATAAATCTTAAGAATGAAGTTCTCTCTAAATCTAAAGGCCCACCTTACTTACCCATATCTTTCTAAATTTAAGAACATTTGCCTTATAAACTCTGAGGCAGATGGTCAGGACTTATCAAAGTTAAGGACAATAAGCCTTAATCTTTCCTTTCAGTTTCAATAAAATATCAGAACTCTCAGAAGGGACCCTAAGCTGTATGCCAGAGTCTAGATATTTTGGGTAAGAAAAGGTTTTTGTTTTGTTTTGTTTTTTAATAGTGGGCTTAAATGGAAAGGGAAAGACTAATTTTTTATTTAGGGACATAAATCTGAGTTTTCTAAGTTTGAATAACTGGAAATTGTTTAATGTTTCCCTGGGTGTGTTTTGGAATTAATTTATGCAGCTCTTGGGCTTCCCTGGTAACTCAGCTGGTAAAGAATCTACCTGCAGTGCAGGAGATCCCAGTCCCAATCCTGAGCCGGGCAGTTTTCTTGGAGAAAGGATAGGCTACCGGCTCCAGTATTGCCTGGTGACCGGAGTAAAGAATCTGCCTGCAATACGGGAGACCTGGTTTGATCTCTGGATTGGGATGAACCCCTGAAGGAGGGCATGGCAACCCACTCCAGTATTCTTGCCTGGAGGATCCCCATGAGCAGAGCAGCTTGGCAGGTTGCAGTCCATGGGGTTACAAAGTGTCGGACAGGATTGAGTGACCAATCACAGCACAGCAAGTGCAGCTATTGCAAAACCACCAAATAGAGCACATACAGTACAGACCACTAATAACTGGACAGTCTAAATGGGAGGTCATGGAGCTCCGAATCATGATCAAAATATTAAAAAGGAAACCAATACTGATTGCTACAGTTAGTGAGTAAAATTGCAATTATATTCCAGAATTTGAAGACACTATCTAACCCATGATTTATGATTTACTTATCTAGATGACACCTGGAAATGACCTCTGGGTATTAAAAAACTAAACAAAGATATTCCATCCATACAAGGACATTTACTACAACATTTATTTTTTTTTAATCTCTCTATTCCAATACCTCTGATAAGAAGTTAGTGATCTGAGAGATAGATTAATTCAGTGCAAGTACATATTGACCATGAACAATAGTTTCACATTATTCTGGTAAATAAAAAATACATTTCCTATTTTTTACCAGAATATATGAATCTATCAGAATTTTCACAATTTTAAAAGTCAGAATATTAAAAAAAAATGTGGTTTGAAGTTGGGTACTCTGGGATGTAGAATCTAAGGCAGAAGTTTATTTCCAGGAGATTAATTGGGAAGTGCTCTTTTGAAGGACAATGTAGAAGAGTATAAAAAGTAGAATAGGCAGAACAAAAATTTGAACTGAGATTCACTTCTGACAGTGATCCCAGATAATCAAACTCAGAGCTTTGGGATGGGGATGATCCTGCAGATTTATCTTATATTGAGCAAGGAAAGTGACCTTACATCCCTTGCATTGACCAGTAATTGGATGATGGCTTCTTAGTTAAGAGAGATAAACTAGGTCAATAAAAATTTCTTCAAATGGGGGGATAATTCCAGGAAAGGGGCTCAGTTGATAATTGTCAGCTGCCAACACTTTTAGTACCTGGAGAATGAATGATTTATTTAGCAGCAGAGGAATGACAGGAAGGCCCTAGAGCATCTGATATACCCTGACCCCTTATTCTCCATGGAAACATTATTTGTATAATATGATAGAAAAGTATGTTTTCCATAATTCTGGGCAGTTGTTGTTCCTGGAATATTTGCAAGCTGATATTTGGTGGGATGAACTAGAGTCCCCACTGCTATGTCTGAGCAGCATTATATGCCTATAGTTGTATACTTTCAACCGCAACTGATGTCATCCTTAGTCTGTTACTAAGTCTAGATTCCCCTCATATTTGGTTGGAACATCTGTTTCAGAGAGTTACTTCATGGCTTGAGTAATAAACCTTTTCCTGAGTAAGTCCAGCTCCTACTCACCAATCATTTAGACTATAGTCATTGAACTTCCCCACTTACTAACAAAATTGGGCAAAGGAGAGATCTACAAGTGGGACATTTCATTATTATTTTTTACTTATTGTGTTTGATGTCTCCTTTTCCCAGGCTTCAAGGTTGAAATCTTTCTTCCTTCTGGTTTCTGCCTTCCTAAGGTAGGTCCAGGGGGTTGTGTAAGTGGTGTGTGAGCTTTGTATAGGGTGAGATTTGTGCTGAGTTTTTTTGTTGTTGTTTCTCCTCTGATGCGCAAGGCTGAGTGAGGTGGTAATCCTATTTGTTGATGACTGTGCTTGCATTTTTGTTCTGTTTGTTGTTTAGATGAGGCATCCTGCACAGGGTGCTACTGGTGGTTGGGTGATGCTAGGTCTTGTATTCAAGTGGTTTCCTTTGTGTGAGTTCTCACTGTTTGATACTCCCTAGGGTTAGATCTCTGGTCATCTAGGGTCTTGGAGTCACTGCTCCAACTCCAAAGGCTTAGGGCTTAATCTTTGGTCAGGAATGAAGATTCCACAAAAGTGGTTTGTTATGGCATTAAGTGAGATTAAAAAAATACCCAAAACAAGAAACCAAAAATAAATCCCAGACAAATGGCAGTTACAAAATCAGGGAAATAATAATTAAAATTATGGAATATACATATACACATATACAACCATGAGCAAAGTGAAAAGAGTCCAACGAAAATAAAGTACAGTAGATTGACCGAGTGAACAAAGGAAACCAAAAATTATATCTACCAGTTAAGAACAAAACTAAAGCACAAATTGGAAAACAAAACTAAAGCAAGGTGCCAATTGGGGAATAAAACAATGAACATAAAACTAACAAATGTGTTGAGAAGAAAGGAAAGAAAGAAAAGAAAGAAAGAATAGGTATGCAAGTTTAAATAGAGTTAGATAAAGAAGATTTATATACATTATAGATTAACTGCAAGGGGAAAAGAACAGTAGGAAAATCAAACAAAGGAATAAATGTAGAAAAAATAATAATAGGTTTAAAAAATTAAAAAGAGAGATATAAAAAAATTCCACAGAACTGCAAAAGCCCAATGTAGAGGCAGAGGTTTATAATAACAATAAAAAGTATGACTGAGAAAAAAAAAAAGCTCAAAAGCTTAATTAGATTTCATAGTGCCAATAAAATCAACAACTATAACAGAGGGGAGAAAAAAAGGGGAAAAAATGAAAAGAAAAAAATAAAAAAGAATCTACAGAAGTCAAAACATAAGAATAATAAATGTTTTTCTTGAGTCACTGCTATTAGAGTCCTTTCCCTTGCTGGGCGTCACAGTTCACCTCATCTCCCAAGGATACCCCCCAGTACTGTGCTCATCTCTGGACCTGCTGTGGGGGCAGCTCAGATTCTAATCTGGTCCTACTCCTGTGTGTTCTTGCCTCCAATGTCCACAGCTATCAGAACTAGTGCGTTTTCTTTTGTGGGAGCTCTCAATGATCTTTTATATATTCCATAGGTACAGAATCTACCTGGTTGATCATGTGGATTTAATTTGCAGCTTGTACTGCTGCTGGGAAGGTTTTGGGTCTTCTTCCTTAGCTACAGTGCCCCTGGGTTTCAACTGTGGCTTTATTTCCATCTCTGCATGTGGGTTATCCACTGGGGTTTGCTTCTGAGGCTGCCTTGGAGGACTTGGGTTTGCCCCTCTGAGGGCCAAGTGTGGAGGTGGTGCAGCTGCTTGGTTTGCAGGGGTTCTGGCAGCACCAGGTACTTAGGGTAATTGGTGGCTAGGGCAGCAGGAAATACAGTCCTCTAGCAGGAAGCACAGCAGCTGTGATGGACCATGCAGGAAGCGTGGCCTAGAGGAGCTACCCACGCCCAAGGTCTGGGGCAGGGACCTAGAGTGCCAGGCTGCGATGGTGTAGGAGCGGCCAAGAGGAGCTACCCCACATCCAAGGAGCGGCGGCTGCACTGGCACAGGAGGGCCTAGAGGAGCTACTCCACGTTCAAGGTCAGGAGGGGCAACATCATCCAAGGTAAGGAGCAGCGCTTTGCTGGACCAGCCGTGAAGAGATACCCCACATCCAAGGTAAGAGAAATCCAAGTAAGACAGTAGGTGTTGTGAGAGGGCATCAGAGGGCAGACACACTGAAACCATAATCACAGAAAACTAGCCAATCTGATCACATGGACCACAATCTTATTTAACTCAGTGAAACTAAGCCATGCCATGTGGGGCCACCCAAGGCAGACGGGTTATGGTGGAGAGGTCTGACAGAATGTGGTCCACTGGAGAAGGGAATGTCAAACCACTTCAGTATTCTTGCCTTGAGAACCCCATGAACAGTATGAAAAGGCAAAACGATAGGATACTGAAAAGGGAACTCCCCAGGTTGGTAACTACCCAATATGCTACTGGAGATCAATGGAGAAATAACTCCAGAAAGAATGAAGTGATTGAGCCAAAGCATAAAACAATACCCAGTTGTATGTGACTGGTGAAAGAAGCAAGGTCTGATGCTATAAAGAGCAATATTGCATAGGAACCTGGAATGTTAGGTCCATGAATCAAGGCAAATTGGAAGCGGTCAAACAGGAGATGGCAAGAGTGAACATCGACATTCTAGGAATCAGCGAACTAAAATGGACTAGAATGGGTGAATTTAACTTAGATGACCAATATATCTACTACTGTGGGCAGGAATCCCTTAGAAGAAATGGAGTAGCCATCATGGTTAACGTAAGAGTCTGAAATGCAGTACTTGGATGCAATCTCAAAAACAACAGAATGTTGTTTTTCTCTGTTTGTTTCCAAGGCAAACCATTCAATATCACAGTAATCCAAGCCTATACCCCAACCAGTAACACTGAAGAAGCTGAAGTTGAATGGTTCTATGAAGACCTACAAGACCTTTTAGAACTAACATCCAAAAAAGATGTCCTTTTCAATATAGGGGACTGGAATGCAAAAGTAGGAAGTCAAGAAACACCTGGAGTAACAGGCAAATTTGGCCTTGGGATACAGAATGAAACAGGACAACGGCTAATAGAGCTTTGCCAAGAGAATGCACTGGTCATAGAAAACACCCTCTTCCAACAACACAAGAGAAGACTCTACACATGGACATCACCAGATGGTCAACACCGGAATCAGATTGATTATATTCTTTGCAGCCAAAGATGGAGAAGCTCTATACAGTCAGCAAAAACAACACCGGGAGCTGACTGTGGCTCAGATCATGAACTCCTTATTGCCAAATTCACACTTAAATTGAGAAAGTAGGGAAAACCACTAGATCATTCAGGTATGACCACAATTAAATCCCTTGCGATTTTACAGTGGAAGTGAGAAATAGATTTAAGGGACTAGATCTGATAGACAGAGTGCCTAATGAACTATGGACGGAAATTCGTGATATTGTACAGGAGACAAGGATCAAGACCATCCCCATGGAAAAGAAATGCAAAAAAGCAAAATGTCTGTCTAAAGAGGCCTTACAAATAGCTGTGAAAAGAAAAGAAGTGAAAAGCAAAGGAGAAAAGGAAAGACATAAGCATCTGAATGCAGAGTTCCAAAGAATAGCAAGGAGAGGTAAGAAAGCCTTCTTCAGTGATTAGTGAAAAGAAATAGAGGAAAACAACAGAATG
Organism: Bubalus kerabau; assembly: GCF_029407905.1. NCBI lineage: Eukaryota > Metazoa > Chordata > Mammalia > Artiodactyla > Bovidae > Bubalus > Bubalus kerabau. The sequence goes on from NC_073637.1 coordinate 55,684,028, forward strand.
GGAAAGACTAGAGATCTCTTCAAGAAAATTAGAGATACCAAGGGAACATTTCATGCAAAGATGGGCTCGATAAAGGACAGAAATGGACCTAACAGAAGCAGAAAATATTGAGAAGGGGTAGCGAGAATACACAGAAGAACTGTATAAAGAAGATCTTCATGACCCAGAAAATCACGATGGTGTGATCACTCACCAAGAGCCAGACATCCTGGAATGTGAAGTCAAGTGGGCCTTAGAAAGCATCACTATGAACAAAGCTAGTGGAGGTGATTGAATTCCAGTTTGAGCTATTTCAAATCCTAAAAGATGATGCTGTGAAAGTGCTGGACTTATTATGTCAGCAAATTTGGAAATCTCAGCAGTGGCCACAGGACTGGAAAAGGTCAGTTTTCATTCCAATCCCAAAGAAAGGCAATGCCAAAGAATGCTCAAACTACCACACAATTGCACTCATCTCACACGCAAGTAAAGTAATGCTCAAAATTCTCCAAGCTAGGCTTCAGCAATACATGAACCGTGAACTTTCAGATGTTCAGCTGGTTTTAGAAAAGGCAGAGGAACCAGAGATCAAATTGCCAACATCCGCTGGATCATGGAAAAAGCAAGAGAGTTCCAGAAAAACATCTATTTCTTCTTTATTGACTATGCCAAAGCCTTTGACTGTGTGGATCACAACAAACTGTAGAAAATTCTGAAAGAGATGGGAATAGCAGACCACCTGACCTGCCTCTGGAGAAACCTATATGCATGTAGGAAGCAGCAGTTAGAACTGGACCTGGAACAACAGACTGGTTCCAAATAGGAAAAGGAGTACATCAAGGTTGTATATTGTCACCATGCTAATTTAACTTATATGCAGAGTACATCATGAGAAACACTGGCCTGGAAGAAGCACTAGCTGGAATCAAGATTGCCGGGAGAAATATCAATAACCTCAGATATGCAGATGACACCACCCTTATGGCAGAAAGTGAAGGGGAACTAAAAAGCCTCTTGTTGAAAGTGAAAGAGAAGAGTGAAAAAGTTGGCTTAAAGCTCAGCATTCAGAAAACTAAGATCATGGTATCTGGTCCCATTACTTCATGAGAAGTAGATGGGGAAACAGTGTCTGACTTTATTTTTTTGGTCTCCAAAATCACTGCAGATGGTGATTGCAGCCATGAAATTAAAAGACGCTTACTCTTTGGAAGGAAAGTTATGACCAAACTAGGTAGCATATTCAAAAGCAAAGATATTACTCTGCCAACAAAGGTCCGTCTAGTCAAGGCTATAGTTTTTCCAGTGGTCATGTATGGATGTGAGAGTTGGACTGTGAAGAAAGCTGAGCGGCAAAGAATTGATGGTTTGAACTGTGGTGTTGGAGAAGACTCTTGAGAGTCCTGTGGATTGCAAGAAGGTCCAACCAGTCCATCCTAAAGGAGATCAGTCTTGAGTGTTCATTATAAGGACTGATGTTTAATCTGAAACTCTAGTACTTTTGCTACCTGATGCGAAGAGCTGAGTTATTTGAAAAACACTGATGCTGGGAAATATTCAAGGCAGGAAGAGAAGGGGATGACAGGGGATGAGATGGTTAGATGGGAAGATCCTCCTGAGAAAGGAACGTCTACCCACTCCAGTATTCTGGCCTGAAGAATTCCATGAACTCTATAGTCCATGGGGTTGTAAAGGGTCAGACACAACTGAGCGACTTTCACTTCACTTCACTTCACTTCACAGCAGCAAATAATTGGAAAACAAAATATAAAATAATTCCATTTACTTAGTAGCACTAACAAAGGAACAAATTAGATGAAAGATATGCCGGAAGATATATGTGGAGTTTCTTGTTGGTGAACATGTGGAGATTTGGAGACAGTGTTGTGCTCAGAAAGGCATGGAAATTCCTCACCCTTTCCTCACACTTTTCTCTCTGCATCTCTTCCATCTTGACTATTCCTCAGCTACACCACGCCAAAGTTTCTAGGAGAGTAAATGCTAAGGTATTGTTTTGGCAAAGCTTTTAAATCACAATAAAATAATTATAAAATGTCAAAAAAATGTGGACACATAATGCATATAGTGGTCATGTATGTATGTGAGAGTTGGACTGTAAAGAAGGCTGAGTGCTGAAGAATTGATGCTTTTGAATTGTGGTGTTGGAGAAGACTCTTGAGAGTCCCTTGGACTGCAAGGAGATCCAACCAGTCCATTCTAAAGGAGACCAGTCCTGGGTATTCATTGGAAGGAATGATGCTAAAGCTGAAACTCCAATATTTTGGCCACCTCATGCGAAGAGTTGACTCATTGGAAAAGACTCTGATGCTGGGATGGATTGGGGGCAGGAGGAGAAGGGGACGACAGAGGATGAGATGGCTGGATGGCATCACTGACTCGATGGACGTGAGTCTGAGTGAACTCCGGGAGAGAGAGTACTAGTGTTAGCTAGCTGTATTAAGTTTATGGATTAGAAATCTCTAACTTCTAAAAACTTTTTAAAAAGAAACTGATAATATACTTGAGAATCAGAATAAAGTTTGGATTTACTATATTGAATAATGAGACACTGTTATTTCCATGTCCTGGCTCTTATAAATAGTGTTGCAATGAACATTGGGGTTCATGTGTCTTTTTGAATTATGTCTTTTTCAGGATAGGTATACTACATAGGCTTTTTTTTTTTTTTTTTTTTTTACACAAATATTGAACTATCCTTTCATTCACTTGGTCATGGTGTTTGATTCTTAGAATCACTTCACTGCACATAGTGTGCCCTGCCACTGTTCACCTTTCAGGAAACATACATTCTTACTGGCTGTTTCTTCTTTGGTGACATGATTTTTACACAGCTTTGTGGTTTATGGATTCCCACCAGCAATGAATAAAAGCCCCTGTAGCTCCACAATGTTGTCAGACTTTGGTGTTGTCAGTGTTCCAGGTTTTGACCATTCTAACAGGTGATAGGGGTACATCAAAATTTTCTTTCACAGATTTTTTTTTTTTAATTTTAACTATTTTACTATTTCTTTTATGGATTGTGCCTCAGCTTCTAAGAAGTCACTGCTATACCTAGGGTCATTTAGGATGTTTCCTATGACATTTTTAGGAATTTAGTTTTGCTTTTTACACTTAGGTGTATGGTCCATTTGAGGTAAACTTTATGAAGCATGCAAGGTTTGTTATCTGATATATGTATTCAAATACTACATTTTTTCTAAGTACTGTTTTTGCTGTATGGCACAAATTTTGGTAAGTTATTCTTCTTTTTGTTTAAAAATTTTTTTTTAATTCTTGAGATTTCTTCTTTACTTATGTATCATTTAGAAGTTTGTTGTTTAATCTCTATGTAATTTATAATTTTCTAGTTGTCTTTCTGTTACTTGATTTTTAGTTTAATTCCCCTGTGGCCTGAGAGCTTTCATGGTATGATTTCTGCTCTTTTAAATTTGTTAAGCTATGTTATATGGCCCCAAATGTGGCCTATCTTGCTGAATGTTCTATGCATGAGTAAATCATGTAATCAGTTTTGTTGGATGAAGTAATCTATGGATGTCAATTATATTCAATTGATTGATGGTATTGTTTAGTTTAGCTATGTTTTTATTGATATCCTACCTGATGGATCTATCCAGTGTAGTCTCACTGTAGTCTTCTTTTGGTTGGAAGTATATGACCATGCTATGTATCATGGAGGGACAGGCTTGGGGTAGGGAGGGGAATAGTGGATGAATTGGTAACTTCTCTACCTCAAGCTTAGGGCTTTCCTGGTGGCTCAGTGATAAAGAATCTACTTACTAATGTAGGAGACATAGGAGATACAGGTTCAATCCCTGTGTTGGGAAGATTCCCTAGAGAAGGAAATGGCAACCCACTCCAGTATTTTTGCCTGGGAAATCCCATGGAAGAGGAACCTGGCAGTCTATAGTCCATGGGTTCACAGAAGAGTCAGACACGACTTGGTGACTAAACAACAACTGCCTGAAGCTCACTTGGTACAGTTCCATAAAGATAACCTGAAGACTGATGTGTGTTTATAGCCATTGGGCAGCCTTAGACCTGGTGCCTGCCACATGTCTCAAAAATAAAACAAACTAAGACAATAGGATGGGGGTATTTGTTGGGAAAGCAAATATCTCTCTAATGGTTCAGTTCAGTCGCTCAGTCGTGTCTGACTCTTTGCGACCCCATGAATTGCAGCACGCCAGGCCTCCCTGTCCATCACCAACTCCCGGAGTTCACTCAAACTCACATCCATCGAGTTGGTGATGCCATTCAGCCATCTCATCCTGTCGTCCCCTTCTCCTCCTGCCCCCAAACCCTCCCAGCATCAGAGTCTTTCCCAATGAGTCAACTCTTCACATGAGCTGGCCAAAGTATTGGAGTTTCAGCTTTAGCATCATTCCTTCCAAAGAACACCTAGGACTGATCTTTAGAATAGACCGGTTGGATCTCCTTGCAGTCCAATGGCTGGAGACTCTCAATGGTTGGAGTGATATAAATATGACTACATTTTTATTTACCTTAACTTCAAGAATTTATTATAACAACACTAAGTTCATTTTATCTAAAATTTCTCAATGTTATGTTTGCCATATTGCTGGAAAACTGAAGTTTTATGTTATTTTATAAACATGTTTTAACTTATCTCTAACTTGAGCCACATGAAGTTGGTTCATATTTAACATAGCTTCTCATTAAAAATCTTAATGTTCTACACTCCCTTCTATTGTTGGTGTATTTATTCTAGATAACAGGCATGAGTTTCAGAAAAGCTAAGAAAAATAAAAACAATAGACATTGTAGATTCCAAAGCTTGAGAAATCTTACACAATGATTTATTCATGGTTCCTAATTTATAATTCCTGATTTCTTGCTGATTTTCTACCAAAAGAATTGAAACTATTAACTGAAAGATTTTGAACAGTAAACATTTATGTACAAAAATATTATTTTATGGACATATTTTAAAATTACCTATGAGAAAAGTTTATCTTATTAAGAAAGGATTTGTAGATAAGAAATTGCATCCATTAAATAATAGGCTTCCTTTTAAACTTTAATTGTGGAGATTAATTTTTTTTTTGTCATCTGTTTAATTTGTGACCCAGATAATTGTTATTTGCATTAATGTTTTAAAGAAAAAAAGAATTATTGATTCAATTAAATATTTGCTTTCTCCTTGGATATTTGGACAGAATGATATGGCTTTTAATAGTAGAATATCGGAGAAGGTAATGGCAACCCACTCCAGTACTCTTGCCTGGAAAATCCCATGGATGGAGGAGCCTGGTGGGCTGCAGTCCATGGGGTGGCTAGGAATCAGACACAACTGAGCGACTTCACTTTGACTTTTCATTTTCATGCATTGGAGAAGGAAATGGCAACCCACTCCAGTGTTCTTGCCTGGAGAATCCCAGGGACGGGGGAGCCTGGTGGGCTGCCGTCTATGGGGTCGCACAGAGTCGGACACGACTGAAGCGACTTAGCAGCAGTAGAATATCAGATTATATTATCATTGAATCATCTTATTGTCAGGGGAGTGTGTAATTTCCTCAGTTCTGTCTTGTCGCAACAAAAATTTGAAGCGATGGATGGGCCAGTGTTACAGCTCCATGTAACTTCCTCAGTCAGACCAGTGTTACAGCTCAGTTCTACACAGAAATTAAAGGAAAATACACCCTCAAGGCATGAGGGTGAGCTGACCCAAATGATTCACAGAGAAGAGAAGCCCCTAGGCCGGTTTTGGCTTCTCTTTTTATGTTTCTTTCTCCTCCCCCTGAGCCTTCCCTATGTAAATTGGGCTAGCCAGGAGGGCTGTTGTTTTACCTGAGGGCCTCACTCGGGTCCTCTGACCTTCCGGAGGGCTTTCCCCTTCTTTTAGCCACGGCCATTCTGGACTGCTTTTTCCTATTCTAACTAGCTAACATTTTTGTTGTGACGAGCCAGAACTGAGGAAATTACAAACTCCCCCAACATTATCTTGATTAATATAAGTATATATGAATTTAAAAACGCTAATAGCAGTGATTCCTAACCCAACAGTCTTTAATAGCTCATTTACTTTTGATCCATTTTGTATTATGAATTGAAATTGTAATAATTTTAAAAACTGCCTTTGGAAATAAGCTTTCATGAGATTTTATTAGAAGCTCTTGAATAATAAGCGATTTTTGAGATGGTATATGCTCCTTTCATTTTAGAGATTGTTAAGGTAATTCCCTCAAACGATAGTAAAACATGTGTAGGAAATAATGTGAAAATAGTGAAAGTACATCTAATGCTTTTATGGCATTCTAAAGATAGTCTCTGAATACACAAACTTTCATTATTCTTCAGTGTTCTGTGATTGGAAAAGTGACTAAAGATTAAAGTTTGCATATTATTTTACAATATCTAGTTACCAAGGACATACACTAATTAAGAAGCATCAAGCTAACCTGAAATATATCGGACTGTTATAAGGACTTATAACTCTGTTCCACTCTTTGCAACCCCATGAACTGTAGCCTGTGTCTGTCCATGGAATTTTCTAGGCAAGAATACTGGAGAGGGTTGCAATTCCCTTCTCCAGAGGATCTTCCTGAACTAGGAATTGAACCCAGGTCTCCAGAATTGCAGGCAGATTCTTTACCATCTGAGCCATGGGGGGAAACTCCCTATCTTCAACATTTTATTATAAAAGATCTTGGCTTCTACGAATTTTCATTCTCAAACTTATTCAAAGGACGTTTTGTATCATTTAAAACATCACATTTACATTAATTTTACTTGGGAGTAACTATATTATCAACTGAATAGCAAATAAGGCAGTTTTTTCCCCCCCTCAAAACTGGGGAGAAATGTATTTTTACAGCAAAAAGAATAACTTAATCTACTGCTTAATTGCTTAAACTAAAGAAATCCTCAAACAGCCTCTCTATGCTATTTGGATTTGCTTCTTTTGTTTTGTTAATGGTGTCTTTTGATGTGACAGAATCTGCCAATTCTGATGAAACACAAATTAGCAGTTTCTTTGTTTTATGATTGCTCTTTTGACCTCCCTAAGAAATACTTTCTACTGAAAGTGACTAAGATGATTTTTTAAAGACTTTATAGTTTTAGTACTTAAGAATCTTTTAATTTATTATTCCTACTTTTACATGACTTGGTTGTTTTAAGGCATTGTATTTATATATAAAGTTTAGAATCATACTGTTAATTTCTACAATCTGCTGTGATTTTGATCAGGACAGACTTTCAACTAAAAGTTTTTTTGTACCTTCAGAAAAATGTGGTAGTTTCAAGTGTTGTGACCCGCCACATCATTACTAAAAGGTATTCCAAAAGAGCTGATGTTTCTGAAATTTTATTGAAGATAGCATTTTTAAAATATCTTTTTCCATTTTTTTTTGTTTGTTTGCCAGTTTATAGAAACAAAATTGGCATTTCATTCTTAAACTTTGGTAAATTAATTGATTAGTTTCCTTAGGATTTTCTAAATAGGCTATTATCTATTACCCGAATGTACTATCTGAATGTAAAAGAATTTTACTTTTTAATTCTTTATGTTTTTTATTTCATTTTCTTAATTATTGAACTATTTATGCTCTCTAGTGCAATAATAAAAAGTTAAGATGACACATTCTTGTTCAGTCCTCAAATTAGAAGAAATTCAACAGTTTAATAGTTCAAAATTCAATTTGAGTATACCCATTAAATACTTTAACATCAAGATTATTAGCTGTAGATATTTTGTGCCCATCTATTGGGTTTGTCGCAGAAGGCAATGGCACCCCACTCCAGTACTCTTGCCTGGAAAATCCCATGGATGGAGGAGCCTGGTAGGCTGCAGTCCAGGGGTCGATAGAGTCGGACACGGCTGAGCAACTTCACTTTCACTTTTCACTTTCATGCATTGGAGAAGGAAATGGCAACCCACTCCAGTGTTCTTGCCTGGAGAACCCCAGGGATGGGGGAGCCTGGTGGGCTGCCGTCTATGGGGTCGCACAGAGTTGGACACGACTGAAGCAACTTAGCAGCAGCATTGGGTTTGTGCTCTAACTTGACAAAGTTTACATCTCTTCCTATTTTATGACAGTCTTTGAAATTATAAATTAGTTTTGGATTTTGTCACTGCATTTCCTACATATTTTGAGATAATTTTTCTTTTTCCCTGATAATGTAGAATACTGCTTTGCTTGATTCAGGATCAGATCAGATCAGTCACTCAGTCGTGTCTGACTCTTTGCGACCCCATGAATCACAGCACTGCAGGCCTCCCTGTCCATCACCAACTCCTGGAGTTCACTCAGACTCACGTCCATCGAGTCAGTGATGCCATGCAGCCATCTCATCCTCTGTCGTCCCCTTCTCCTCCTGCCCCCAATCCCTCCCAGCATCAGAGTCTTTTCCAATGAGTCAACTCTTCGCATGAGGTGGCCAAAGCACTGGAGTTTCAGCTTTAGCATCATTCCTTCCAAAGAAATCCCAGGGCTGATGTCCTTCAGAATGGACTTGTTGGATCTCCTTGCAGTCCAAGGGACTCTCAAGAGTCTTCTCCAACACCACAGTTCAAAAGCATCAATTCTTCGGTGCTCAGCCTTCTTCACAGTCCAACCCTTACATCCATACATGACCACAGGAAAAACCATAGCCTTGACTAGACGAACCTTTGTTGGCAAAGTAATGTCTCTGCTTTTGAATATGCTATCTAGGTTGGTCATAACTTTCCTTCCAACGAAGGGGTAAGCGTCTTTTAATTTCATGGCTGCAGTCACCATCCGCAGTGATTACTAATCTTTAATTATTATAATAAAACCATGCCAAAGTTTCCTAAACATTTTATATGTTTAATATTTGAACTGTTGATATTATATTAAGAAATTAAGTTTTATGTTCATAAGTTATTTAAGTTAAATAAATAAATTGGGAAGTATTCTATTGTCTCCTATTATCTGAAACAATTTGTTTAAGATTGTCATGATTTCAAAACTAAATGCTTTATACAATTAACAACTGGAGAAACTGATCCTTGAAACTTCATGCAGAAAAGCTTTAAATTGCAATTTTAAAAAATTGGGTGGAAGCACATTCAAAGTTCTACTCCTAATGTACTAAATTTAATAAACTTCAAAATTTTCTTCAACCTAATAAAAGGTTGTTAAATTTGTGAACACAAATACCTTTCTTCGTATTGACTTATTATGCTTTTCATGTCTATATGATGTCTAAGGCAGTTTCCTTCTATATGTCTAATATTGATAGTTTATATATTCTTACATTTTTAAATCTTGGTCAGTCATATTTGCAATTCATCAGTACAACTAATATTTCCATTAGTAGGCTTGTTAAATTTATTTTCCTACTTTATTTCTAATTTCATGCTTAGTACTTATTTCCCTCTGTTTATATAACTTTTAGCATGGCTTTTGAGCTTCTTGAAGTTGACTACTGCATAATTAATATATAATTGTCCAAGTACTATAATTTTTACTTACAGAAATTTCATTTTTAATAACTTTCCTTTTCCATAGCTTCATTATGCAATCACAGTTCACTTGTCGCTCTGTCATGCCGAACTCTTTGCAACACCATAGACTACACACACCAGGCTTCCATGTCCATCACCAACTCCGGGAGTTTATTCAAACTCATGTCCATCGAGTTGGTTATGCCATCCAACCATCTCATCCTCCATCATCCCCTTCTTCTCCCATCTTCAATCTTTTCTAGCATCAGGGTCTTTTCCAATGACTCAGTTCTATGCATCAGATGGCCAAAGTACTGGAGCTTCAGCATCAGCATCAGTCCTTCCAATGAATATTCAGGACTGATTTCCTTTAAGTTGGACTGGTTGGATCTCCATGCTGTCCAAGGGACTCTCAAGAGTCTTCTCCAACACCACAGTTCAAAAGCATCAGTTCTTCAGCACTCACCTTTCTTTATAGTCCAACTCTCACATCCATCCATGACTATTGGAAAAACCATAAGTATGACTAGATGGAATTGTGTTGGAAAAGTAATGTGTCTGCTTTTTAATATGCTGTCTAGGTTGGTCATAATTTTTCTTTCAAGGAGCAAGTGTCTTTCAATTTCATGGCTGCAGTCACCATCTGCAATGATTTTGGAGACCCAAAATGTAAAAGTCTGTCACAGCTTGCAATGTTTCCCCATCTATTTCCCATGAAGTGATGGGACCGGATGCCATAATCTTAGAATGTTGAGTTTTAAGCCAAGATTTTCACTCTCCTCTTTCACTTTCATCAAGAGGCTCTTTAGTTCTTCACTTTCTGCCATAAGGGTGGTGTCATCTGCATATCTGAGGTTATTGATATTTCTCCCAGCAATCTTGATTCCAGCTTGTGTTTCTTCCAGTCCAGCATTTCTCATGATGTACTCTGCATATAAGTTAAATAAACAGGGTGACAATATACAGCCTTGACGAACTCCTTTTCCTATTTGGAACCGGTCTGTTGTTCCATGTCCAATTCTAACTGTTGCTTCCTGACCAGCATACCAATTTCTCAAGAGGCAGATCAGGTGTTCTGGTATTCCCATCTCTTTCAGAATTTTCCACAGTTTGTCATGACCCACGCAATTAAAAGGCTTTGGCATCGTTAATAAAGCAGAAATAGATGTTCTTCTGGAACTCTCTTGCTTTTTGGATGATCCAGCCGATGTTGGCAATTTGATCTCTGGTTCCTCTGCCTTTTCTAAATCCAGCTTGAATATCTGGACGTTCACTGTTCATGTATTGTTGAAGCCTGGTTTGGAGAATTTTGAGCATTACTTTACTACCATGTGAGATGAGTTCAACTGTGTGATAGTTTGAGCATTCTTTTGCATTGCCTTTCTTTGGGATTGGAATGAAAACTGACCTTTTCCAGTCCTGTGGCCACTGCTGAGTTTCCAAATTTGCTGGCATATGGAGTGCAGCACTGTAACAGCATCATCTTTTAGTAATTGAAACAGATCAACTGGAATTCCATCACTGCCTCTAGCTGTGTTCATAGTGATGCCTCCTAAGGCCCACTTGACTTCCCATTACAGGATGTCTGGCTATAGGTGAGTGATCATACCATCGTGATTATCTGGGTTATGAAGATTTTTTTCATATAGTTCTTCTGTGTATTCCTGCCACCTCTAACTAATATCTTCTGTTTTGGTTAGGTCCATATGATTTCTGTCCTTTACTGTGCCCATCTTTGCATGAAATGTTCCCTTGGTATCTCTAATTTTCTTGAAGAGATTTCTCGTCTTTCCCATTTTATTGTTTTCCTCTATTTCTTTGCATTGATCATTGAGGAAGGCTTTCTTATCTCTCCTTTCTAGTCTTTGGAACTCTGCATTCAGATGGCTATATTTTTCCTTTTCTCCTTTGCTTTCCGCTTCTCTTCTTTTCACAGCTATTTGTAAGGCCTCCTCAGACAGCCATTTTGCTTTTTTGCATTTCTTCTTTCTTGGGGATGGTCTTGATCCTGTCTCCTGTACAATGTCATGAACATCTTTCCATAGTTCTTCAGGCACTCTATCAGATCTAATCCCTTGAATCTATTTCTAACTTCCACTGCATAATTGTAAGGGATTTGATTTAGGTCATACTTGAATGGTCTAGTGGTTTTCCCTACTTCCTTCAATTTGACTCTGAATTTGTCAATAAGGAGTTCGTGATCTGAGCCACAGTCTGCTCCTAATTTTGTTTTTGCTGACTCTATAGAGTATCTTCAATTTTGGCTGCAAAACATATAATCAATCTTGTTTTTGTATTGACCTTCTGGTGATGTCCATTAAAGTCTTCTCTTGTATTATTGGAAGAGAGTGTTTGCCAAGATCAGTGCAGTCTCTTGGCAAACCTATTAGCCTTTGCTGTGCTTCATTCTATACTCAAAAGCCAAATCTGCCTGATACCCCAGGTGTTTCTTGACTTCCTACTTTGCATTCCAGTTCCCTATAATGAAAAGGACATCTTTTTGGGGGTGTTAGTTCTAGAAAGCCTGGTAGGTCTTCACAAAACTGTTCAACTTCAGATTCTTCAGCATTACTCGTTGGGCCATAGACTTGGATTAGCATTATTTTGAATGGTTTGCCTTGGAAACAAACAGAGATCATTTTGTCATTTTTGAATTTGCATCGAAGTACTGCATTTCAGACTCTTTTGTTGACTATGATGGCTACTCCATTGTCTTCTAAGGGATTCTTGCCCACAGTAGTAGACATAATGATTATCATAATTAAATTCACCCATTCCAGTCCATTTTAGATCACTGATTTTTAAAATGTCAAAGGTCACTCTTGCCATCTCCCATTTGACCACTTCCAATTTGCCTTGATTCATGGACCTAACCTTCCAGGTTCCTATGCAACATTGCTCTTTACAGCATCGGACCTTGCTTCCATCAACAGTCACATCCACAACTGGGTGTTGTTTTTGCTTTGGCCCCATCTCTTCCTTCTTTCTGGAGTTATTTCTCCACTGACCTCCAGTAGCATATTGGGCACCTACTGACCTGGGGATTTCATCTTTCTGTGTCCTATCTTTTGACTTTTCATACTGTTCATGGGGTGCTCAAGGCAAGAATACTGAAGTGGTTTGCCATTCCCTTCTCCAGTGGACCACATTTTGTCAGAAATCACAACCATGACCCTTCTGTCTTGGGTGGCCCTACATGGCATGGCTCATAGTTTCATTGAGTTAGACAAGGCTGTGGTCCACGTGATTAGACTGGTTAGTTTTCTGTGATTGTGGTTTTCAGTCTGTCTGCCCTCTGATGGAGAAGGATAAGAGGGTGATGGAAGCTTCCTAATGGGATTGACTGACTGAGGGGGAAACTGGGTTTTGATTGGCAGGGCCATGCTCAGTAAATCTTAAATACACTTTTCTGTTGATGGGTGGAGCTGTGTTCCCTCCCTGATATTTTTCAGTTTCAGTTCAGTTGCTCAGTTTGTCTGACTCTTTGTGACCCCATGAATCGAAGCACACCAGGCCTCCCTGTCCATCACCAACTCCCAGAGTCCACTTAAACCCATGTCCATTTACCTGGGGCCAAACTATCATAAGGCTAATTAAGATAATGGTGACCTCCTTCAAAAGATCCCATGCACGTACTGCTACACTCACTGCCCCCAACCCTGCAGCAGGCCACCACCAACCCACACCTCTGCTGGAGACTCCTGGATACTCAAGGGCAAGTCTGGGTCAGACTCTTGTGGGATCACTGCTCCTTTTTCCTGTGTCCTGTTGTGTATGGGGTTCCGTCTGTGCCCTCCAAGTGTCTATTTCCCAGTCCTGTATAAGTGCTGGCAGCTCTATGGTGGGGTTAATGGAGACCTCCTCCAAGAGGGCTTATGCTATACCCCGTCTGCTCCACCCAGAGCCCCTGCCCCTGCGGCAGTCCACTGATGAGCTGTATCTCCACAGGAAATGCTCAAACACAGTTCTGTCTCAGTCTCTGTGGGGTCTCTGGGTCCTGGTGCACACAAGGTTTGTTTGAGCCCACTGAGCGTCTCTGGCAGGAATGGGGTTTGATTCTAAATGTGAATTTGCTCCTCCTACAGTCTTGCTGGGGTTTCTCCTTTGCGCTTGGATATGGGGTATCTCCTCAAATTCATTCCAGCACTGCACATCTGCTGCTCCAGCACCTACCGTCTTGTTGGGGCTGTTCCTTTGCCCTTGGATATGGGGTATTTCCTCTCAGCTGCTCCAGAGATGTGCAGCTGCTGCTCCAGTGCCTATTGTCTGGGACTTCTCTGACACTGGACACAGAGCTGTGGCTGCCTGGTGCTGGAGTGGCCGAAAGGAGATACCCCATGTCCAGGGAGAGAGACTGCTTAGCCATAAAATAATACTGCCTGGGGACCAAGAATAGAAGCCTAAAAGGATATGGAGTTGTTTTAAGTTCTTTTTCTTGGACCGATGCTAGTCATTACGTCAAAGGAAAATAAACTGAAGAATTGTACCTTAGCATTCTACACCATTTTAGTAATAAAAAAATTACAGAAATCAAACAGACCATAGTTTTCTTTGTCAAATAACTTTGCCTTCAGCTTACTTCCAGGGACTGGGAATTGGGAAGCAGTAAATGGAATATTTGGTGGGTATCATGATGTCCATGCAATTAAATCATATTTCCATTACTCAATGAGGAAACTGAAGCTGGAAGTATTAAAGTACATACGAATGTAACACAGTTATTGAGTGATGGAGAAAAAATCCTCCTCAAATAGTTTGACCCAAGAACTCACATGCTAAGATACTACACTATGGTACCTCTCTTCACATTCCACGGATTGTACCATTAGAGTCATGTTAAATTATATTTGTAGGCTCTATCCTGGTTTTATGCAGGATAATCCTGATTTCTAGTTGGAGTATTCCTTCTGTGGGTTGTGCTGCCTTTATGGACTAATGAATTGTGAAAATGAAAAAAAAAATGAGATATTACGCAATAAAAAATAAATGCCATTACCTTAGTTATAAATAAACACTTTTCAGAGCTAATTAATGTCTGAAATTGAAGTGAGAAGTTCATGTTAGAAATACTACTAGCAATGAGATAAACATCACAGTATTAATTTAATGTACTGGACAAATGCAATAGCTGTAATAAAGAAAAAATTAGGGCACTATAACTATAGTGTCTGGATGTGAAAAATAAAAAGTACAGTAGCTATATAGAGACTTCATATGTCTTTTGAAAAACAAATCCAATGATGTACTACAACAAGTGAAAGAAACTGCATATTAAACTAACTCTATATCCAGAGATAAGGGTTAGGGAAGAACATTTTAGCAATAATTCAGATAGATTCCATGGCGAGGAGTAAAAGAGTGCAGAAATTAGTTTCTGAGGTTACAAATTAAAGGCAGTGGTTATGCAGTTTTACACTCAATGTTGACAACTTACCATTATTCTTATTGGTAATAAGTGATGTAAAAATTAATGTTATTTTCCCAAAGAATAGTCTATTATATGTGTCAGTCCAGATTGTTGAAGATTATATTCATTTGTATATTAGGAAAAAAGCTTAATAGCCTTGAATTAATCAAACCTTTATTTGTATTTTTTTCATACAAAAAAGTCTGGAGTAGGCAATCCAGAATTGAGCGTCTCTGTGGAATTCTTTATAAGTCTTCACCATCCTTATATGGGGTTTCTATCCCTTAGTCATCTGATATTTCCCTTTGAATTCTGGAACTCCAATCATGACAACACAGACTACATAAGAAGGTAAAGAAGAAGGGCAAGCCCTTCCTTATGAAGTTCCACTGAAGTACCACTGGCAATCTCACCCAACACCTGTACTTATAATTCACTGTCCAGAACTTGACAATGTGGCAAAAATATACTAAAGTTGAAATTTGAAAATAATTTTTTTTTCCCTCCTAAGGAATATTGCACCCAGATTTTAAAATAAAAAGGCATAATTTCTAAGGAAAAAGAGTAACATGGATGTTGTAATCTCTGCCAGATACTCCAAAATGAAAAGGCCCACTTATAAACTGAACAGTTCAAGAGAACTGAACTCAAAGTCTTCAGATTTTCAATTATGTAGACAGGGTGAACTAAGCCCATAAACATTAAATCATTTCCCAAAGTCATACCAATACTTTATGGAACTACAAGAATGTGAATCTTGATCCTCTGGCCACTAGTGCATCTCACTGATCTGCACCAACTTCAAATTTAACTGTTTGTAATCAAGAACAAAAAAGAAATTTATACCTTAAACAAACAAAAAAATGGCTTCAAAGCTTCTTTTACCTTTTTAATTAAATTTTTAATACAGTGTAACACAAAGATGTAAGTCCCTAAATCATGTGTTCAATAAATTATAACATAAACAAATCTATATGCATCAATTAAAAAATTTCCTCAAACTCCAATGCCCTGATCTACCACCGTCTATTCAATAGTTACTCCCACCAATCAAATTTAAACACAAGCCTAATTTTTAACACCATAGTTTTGCCTAACTTTGTATTTTATGTTTATAGAATCATACATTTGTGTATTGTTTATTTAACTTATCCTTTTAAATAGCAGTAACTCATTAACTCTCATATAGTATCATTTAGTACAGATTATTAATATCTTATTGATAGACATTTGAGTCATTTTGGTGTCCTGAATATTGCCTCTATAAATATACTGTTATGTGGATTTTGAAGCATGCAAACAGGCAATCCAATTTGCTATGTAAAGGCTAAGAGAAAATTTGCTGAGTTATATTCTGTGCAGGCATTCAATTTTGTAAAACTCACCAGTGTTTGCACCAATTTCACTTTTACTATTAGCAACTGAGAGTTTGCTTCATATTCTTATCAGGACACAGTATAGCTGTTATAAATCAACAGTTCTCCTATATGGTTAAAATGCATGGTAGAGAGAGGGCCATGTCTTTATATTCCTACATTGGCATATTCCTTCCCCCCATGGGCTTCCCTGGTGGCTCAGACAGTAAAGAACGCCTGCAATGCAGGAGACCCGACTTCAATTGCTGGGTTGGTAAGATCCCCTGGAGAAAGGAATGACAACCCTCTTCAGTATTCATGCCTGGAGAATTCCATGGAGAGAGGAGCCTGGTTGGGCTACTGTCCATGGGTTCGCAAAGAGGCAGACATGACTGAGTGACTAACACTCACTTCCCTCTATGGGAGGAAGTTCTTTCCATTTCAGCAAAGTTTCTTAGAAGAAAGTTGGCGGTAGAGTAGACAGAAGACCCCAGCATCTGGCCTAGTAAGTCATTTAGTACTGAAGGGGCATATGCCTGATGCAAATGAACACTACTTTAGTCCAGCTCCCAATTATGTATCATGCTGCTGCTGTTGCTAAGTCGCTTCAGTCGTGTCCAACTCTGTGTGACCCCACAGACGGCAGCCCACCAGGTTCCCCCGTCCCTGGGATTCTCCAGGCAACCCACTGGAGTGGGTTGCCGTTTCCTTCTCCAATGCATGAAAGTGAAAAGTGAAAGTGAAGTCGCTTAGTCATATCTGACTCTTCACGACCCCATGGACTGTGCAGCCTACCAGGCTCCTGCACCCATGGGATCTTCCAGGCAAGAGTACTGGAGTGGGTTGCCATTGCCTTCTCCGATTATGTATCATAAATAGAGTTAATTAAATGGATAAAATACTGAAGCTTTTTAAATGCCTCTTCCCTGTTTATAATCATATTGACTTATGGAGGGATACTAAAGCCATTCTAATAAGAATTATGGACATTACCATAGATATTCCTTTAGATATTTGAAAGAATGCTTGTTTTTAATGTATCTTGATTTGGTCTTTTAAATTTTAATTCAAAATCAAGTCACAGTCTCAATAATTAGGAATAACTTTGTCTTAAAAAGTGATTCAGCTATTGCTAATGTAAAATCAATTAGTCATAACACTCCTTAAATCTTAGAAAAGGAGTTAGTTAATTATGTTATTGCCCTGAGCTGTGATTAGAAACATGTTTTATATGTGACTTTATTTGATTAAGATGTCTTTCCCAATGTTTGTATACACAACACTTGTTCAGAGATATGCTATATGGTGGTAGGAAAGGTATCATTTATCATGGTAAATTATATCCAAACATATTCATTGTTAATGTATCTATCATCCTACATTTGTATCTGTAATTTTTTGAGCGCGTGCTGTGCTGAGCTTAGTCATGTCCGACTCTTTGTGACCCCATGGACTGTAGCCCTCCAGGCTTCTCTGCCCATGGGGATTCTCCAGGCAAAAATACTGCAGTGGGTTGCCATGCCCTCCTCCAGGGGATCTTCCCAACTCAGGGATCGAACCCAGGTCTCCCACATTGCAGGTGGATTCTTTACCATCTGTGCCACCTTTGCACGCAGATTCTTTACCATCTGAGCTACTAGGGAAGACTAATTTTCTAAGCATAGAGATTGAATATATAGCATATAGGTAAATTTATTTTTAAATTATAACAATCTTGTGTGTGTGTGCATGTGTGTGTGTCAGTCACTCAGTCATGTCTGACTCTCTGAGACTCCCATAGACTGTAACATGCCAAAAACATCAACAGTAAAAAAACAACATTTCCTGGTGGCAAATTCTTCAAATAGTAATACTGCTATTATAAGAATCACAAAAGTGGGAGAAACTTTACAAATGCAAAAACCAAGATATGTAAGAACAGGTAATATCTTAATATTTCATAGAAAGCAAGCAGATCAAGAAAAAGTTAAGGCAGTAGCCTTTGTTACTTTTTTTTTAATGGAAAATTCAGTGATGTATACAAGTAGAATCCCACTTGATAATACAGATGTATATTGTAAAGCTTTACAGAAACAGTTAATTTCCCTCAACATCGCCAATACGTTATTCACCATTCATGGATCACGTCAAATACCAACTCTAAAGCAATCATACCTGAATTGTTCAACTGGATGTTTTATAATCTTTCTTTTCTATGTCTCTTGTTGTTATGCATGATTTCACATTCATTTGCGGACATTTCTTTCTTTCTTTTTTTTTTTTTTTTAGGATCATATTAGCCAAAGTTTATTCTTTTTATTAATTTATTTTTTAAATTTACAATATTGTATTGGTTTTGCCATATATCAAAATGAATCTGCCACAGGTATACATGTGTTCCCCATCCTGAACCCTCCTCCCTCCTTCCTCCCCATACCATCACTCTGGGTCATCCCAGTGCACTAGCCCCAAGCATCCAGTATCATGCATCTAACCTGGACTGGTGATTCATTTCATATATGATATTATACATGTTTCAATGCCATTCTCCCAAATCATCCCACCCTCTCCCTCTCCCACAGAGTCCAAAAGACTGTTCTATACATCAGTGTCTCTTTTGCTGTCTCGTACACAGGGTTATTGTTACCATCTTTCTAAATTCCATATATATGCATTAGTATACTGTATCGGTGTTTTTCTTTCTGGCTTACTTCACTCTGTATAATAGGCTCCAATTTCATCCATGTCATTAGAACTGATTCAAATGTATTCTTTTTAATGGCTGAGTAATACTCCATTGTGTATATGTACCACTGCTTTCTTATCCATTCATCTGCTGATGGACATCTAGGTTGCTTCCATGTCCTGGCTATTATAAACAGTGCTGCGATGAACATTGGGGTACACGTGTCTCTTTCCCTTCTGGTTTCCTCAGTGTGTATGCCCAGCAGTGGGATTGCTGGATCACAAGGCAGTTGTATTTCCAGTTTTTTAAGGAATCTCCACACTGTTCTCCATAGTGGCTGTACTAGTTTGCATTCCCACCAACAGTGTAAGAGGGTTCCCTTTTCTCCACACCCTCTCCAGCATTTATTACTTGTAGACTTTTGGATCGCAGCTATTCTGACTGGAGTGAAATGGTACCTCATAGTGGTTTTGATTTGCATTTCTCTGATAATGAGTGATGTTGAGCATCTTTTCATGTGTTTGTTAGCCATCTGTATGTCTTCTTTGGAGAAATGTCTATTTAGTTCTTTGGCCCATTTTTTGATTGGGTCATTTTTCTGGAATTGAGCTATAAGAGTTGCTTGTATATTTTTGAGATTAGTTGTTTGTCTGTTGCTTCATTTGCTATTATTTTCTCCCATTCTGAAGGCTGTCTTTTCACCTTGCTTATAGTTTCCTTTGTTGTGCAGAGGCTTTTAAGTTTAATTAGGTCCCATTTGTTTATTTTTGCTTTCATTTCCAATATTTTGGGAGGTGGGTCATAGAGGATCCTGCTGTGATGTATGTCGGAGAGTGTTTTGCCTATGTTCTCCTCTAGGAGTTGTATAGTTTCTGGTCTTACGTTTAGATCTTTAATCCATTTTGAGTTTATTTTTGTGTATGGTGTTAGAAAGTGTTCTAGTTTCATCCTTTTACAAGTGGTTGACCAGTTTTCCCAGCACCACTTGTTAAAGAGATTGTCTTTAATCCATTGTATATTCTTGCCTCCTTTGTTAAAGACAAGGTATCCATAGGTGCGTGGGCTTACCTCTGGGCTTTCTATTTTGTTCCATTGATCTATATTTCTGTCTTTGTGCCAGTACCATACTCTCTTGATGACTGTGGCTTTGTAGTAGAGCCTGAAGTCTGGTAGGTTGATTCCTCCAGTTCCATTCTTCTTTCTCAAGATTGCTTTGGCTATTCGAGGTTTTTTGTATTTCCATACAAATTGTGAAATTATTTGTTCTAACTCTGTGAAGAATACAGTTGGTAGCTTGATAGGGATTGCACTGAATCTATAAATTGCTTTGGGTAGTATACTCATTTTCACTATATTGATTCTTCCAATCCATAAACATGGTATATTTGTCCATCTATTAGTGTCCTCTTTGATTTCTTTCACCAGTGTTTTATAGTTTTCTATATATGTCTTTAGTTTCTCTAGGTAGATATATTCCTAAGTATTTTATTCTTTTCGTTGCAATGGTGAATGGAATTGTTTCCTTAATTTCTCTTTCTGTTTTCTCATTATTAGTGTATAGGAATGCAAGGGATTACTGTGTGTTGATTTTATATCCTGCAACTTTACTATAGTCATTGATTAGTTCTAGTAATTTTCTGGTGGAGTCTTTAGGGTTTTCTATGTAGAGGATCATGTCATCTGCAAACAGTGAGAGTTCTTCTTTTCCAATTTGGATTCCTTTTATTTATTTTTCTGCTCTGATTGCTGTGGCCAAAACTTCCAAAACTATGTTGAATAGTAATGGTGAAAGTGGGCACCCTTGTCTTGTTCCTGACTTTAGAGGAAATGCTTTCAATTTTTCACCATTGAGGATAATGTTTGCTGTGGGTTTACCATATATAGCTTTTATTATGTTGAGGTATGTTCCTTCTATTCCTGCTTTCTGGAGAGTTTTTTTTTTTTTTTTTTTTTTTTTAATCATAAATGCATGTTGAATTTTATCAAAGGCTTTCTCTGCATCTATTGAGATAATCATATGGTTTTTATTTTTCAATTTGTTAATGTGGTGTATTACATTGATTGATTTGCGGATATTGAAGAATCCTTGCATACCTGGGATAAAGCCCACTTGATGGTGTATGATCTTTGTAATGTGTTGTAGGATTCTGATTGCTAGAATTTTGTTAAGGATTTTTGCCTCTATGTTCATCAGTGATATTGGCCTGTAGTTTTCTTTTTTTGTGGCATCTTTGTCAGGTTTTGGTATTAGGGTGATGGTGGCCTCATAGAATGAGTTTGGAAGTTTACCTTCCTCTGCAATTTTCTGGAAGAGTTTGAGTAAGATAGGTGTTAGCTCTTCTTTAAATTTTTGGTAGAATTCAGCTGTGAAGCCATGTGGACCTGGGCTTTTGTTTGCTGGAAGATTTCTGATTACAGTTTCAATTTCTGTGCTTGTGATGGGTCTGTAAAGAATTTTTATTTCCTCCTAGTCCAGTTTTGGAAAGTCGTACTTTTCTAAGAATTTGTCCATTTCTTCCACGTTGTCCATTTTATTGGCATATAATTGTTGATAGTAGTCTCTTATGATCCTTTGTATTTCTGTGTTGTCTGTTGTGATCTCTCCATTTTCATTTCTAATTTTATTGATTTGATTTTTCTCCCTTTGTTTCTTGATGAGTCTGGCTAATGGTTTGTCAATTTTATTTATCCTTTCAAAGAATCAGCTTTTGGCTTTGTTGATTTTTGCTATGGTCTCTTTTGTTTCCTTTGCATTTATTTCTGCCCTAATTTTTAAGATTTCTTTCCTTCTACTAACCCTGGGGTTCTTCATTTCTTCCTTTTCTAGTTGCCTTAGGTGTAGAGTTAGGTTATTTATTTGACTTTTTTTCTTGTTTCTTGAGGTATGCCTGTATTGCTATGAACTTTCCCCTTAGGACTGCTTTTACTGTGTCCCACAGGTTTTAGGTTGTTGTGTTTTCATTTTCATTCGTTTCTATGCAAATTTTGATTTCTTTTTTGTGATTTCTTCTGTGATTTGTTGGTTATTAAGCAGCATGTTGTTCAGCCTCCATATGTTGGAATTTTTAATAGTTTTTCTCCTGTAATTGAGATCTAATCTTACTGCATTGTGGTCAGAAAAGATGCTTGGAATGATTTCAATTTTTCTGAATTTACCAAGGCTAGATTTATGGCCCAGGATGTAATCTATCCTGGAGAAGGTTCCATGTGCGCTTGAGAAAAAGGTGAAATTCATTGTTTTGGGATGAAATGTCCTATAGATATCAATTAGGTCTAACTGGTCTATTGTATCATTTAAAGTTTTTGTTTCCTTGTTAATTTTCT
This sequence comes from Bubalus kerabau, assembly GCF_029407905.1. Classification (NCBI taxonomy): domain Eukaryota; kingdom Metazoa; phylum Chordata; class Mammalia; order Artiodactyla; family Bovidae; genus Bubalus; species Bubalus kerabau. The sequence goes on from NC_073637.1 coordinate 55,706,206, forward strand.
GTTTAGTTGATCTATCCATAGGTGTGAGTGGGGTACTAAAGTCTCCCACTATTATTGTGTTATTGTTAATTTCTCCTTTCATATTTGTTAGCATTTGTCTTACATATTGCAGTGCTCCCGTGTTGGGTGCATATATATTTATAATGTTATATCTTTTTTTTGGATTGATCCTTTGATCATTATGTAGTGACCTTCTCTCTTTACACAGCCTTTGTTTTAAAGTCTATTTTATCTGATATGAGTATTGCTACTCCTGCTTTCTTTTGGTCTCTATTTGTATGGAAAATCTTTTTCCAGCCCTTCACTTTCAGTCTGTATGTGTCCCCTGTTTTGAGGTGGGTCTCTTGTAGACAACAAATGTAGGGGTCTTGTTTTTGTATCCATTCAGCCAGTCTTTGTCTTTTGGTTGGGGCATTCAACCCATTTACGTTTAAGGTAATTATTGATAAGTATGATCCCGTTGCCATTTACTTTATTGTTTTGGATTCGAATTTATACACCCTTTTTGTGTTTTCTGTCTAGAGACTATCCTTTAGTATTTGCTGGAGAGCTGGTTTGGTGGTGCAGAATTCTCTCAGCTTTTGCTTGTCTGAAAAGCTTTTGATTTCTCCTTCATATTTGAATGAGATCCTTGCTGGGTACAATAATCTGGGCTGTAGGTTATTTTATTTCATCACTTTAAGTATGTTTTGCCATTCCCTCCTGGCTTGAAGAGTTTCTATTGAAAGATCAGCTGTTATCCTTATGGGAATTCCCTTGTGTGTTATTTGTTGTTTTTCCCTTGCTGCTTTTAATATTGTTCTTTGTGTTTGATCTTTGTTAATTTGATTAATATGTGTCTTGGAGTGTTTCGCCTTGGGTTTATCCTTTTTGCGACTCTCTGGGTTTCTTGGACTTGAGTGATTATTTCCTTCCCCATTTTAGGGAAGTTTTCAACTATTATCTCCTCAAGTATTTTCTCATGGTCTTTCTTTTTGTCTTCTTCTTCTGGGACTCCTATGATTCGAATGTTGGAGCATTTAATATTGTCCTGGAGGTCTCTGAGATTGTCCTCATTTCTTTTAATTCGTTTTTCTTTTTTCCTCTCTGATTCATTTATTTCTACTATTCTATCTTCTAATTCACTAATCCTACCTTCTGCCTCTGTTATTCTACTATTTGTTGCCTCCAGAGTGTTTTTGATCTCATTTATTGCATTATTCATTATATATTGACTCTTTTTATTTCTTCTAGGTCCTTGTTAAACCTTTCTTGCATCTTCTCAATCCTTGTCTCCAGGCTATTTATCTGTGATTCCATTTTGATTTCAAGATTTTGGATCAATTTCACTATCATTATTTGGAATTCTTTACCAGGTAGATTCCCTATCTCTTCCCCTTTTGTTTGGTTTGGTGGGCATTTATCCTGTTCCTTTACCTGCTGGATATTCCTCTGTCTCGTCATCTTATTTATATTGCTGAGTTTGGGGTGTCCTTTCTGTATTCTGGCAGCTTGTGGAGTTCTCTTTATTGTGGAGTTTCCTCGCTGTGTGTGGGTTTGTACAGGTAGCTTGTCAAGGTTTCTTGGTTACGGAAGCCTGTGTCGGTGTTCTGGTGGGTGGAGCTGTATTTCTTCTCTCTGGAGTGCAATGAAGTGTCCAGTAATAAGTTATGGGATGTCTATGGTTTTGGAGTAACTTTGGGCAGCCTGTATATTGGAGCTCAGGGCTGTGTTCCTGTGCTGCTGGAGAATTTTCTTGGTATGTCTTGCCCTGGAACTTGCTGGCCCTTGTGTGGTGCTTGGTTTCAGTGTAGGTATGGAGGCATTTGATGAGCCTGTCAATTAATGTTCCCTGGAGTCAGGAGTTCCCTGGAGTCAGGGTTTGGACTTAAGCTTCCTGCTTCCAGTTATCAGTCTTATTTTTACAATAGTCTCAAAACTTCTCCTTCTATACAGCACCATTCATAAACCATCTAGGTTAAAGATGAAAAGTTTCTCCACCATGAGGGTCACCCAGAGAGGTTCACAAAGTTACATGGAGAAGAGAAGAGGGAGGAGGGAGTTAGAGGTGACCCAAATGAGATGAGGTGGAATCAATAGAGGAGACAGAGGGCTAGCCAGTAATCACTTCTTTATGTGCACTCCACAACTGGACTGCTCAGAGATGTTCACAGAGTTATGCAGAGAAGAGAAGAGGGAGGAAGGAGACAGATATGGCCAGGAGGATAAAAGGGGGGAATGAAAAGGAGAGAGATGCATCCAGTAATCAGTTCCCTAAGTGTTCTCCACCATCTGGAACACACAGAAATTCACAGAGTTGGGTAGAGTAGACAGGGGTTAGGGAGGAGACACAGGCGACCTGGTGGAGAAAAAGGAGAGTGCAAAGGGGGAGAGAGCAGTCAAGCCAGTAATCTCGCTCCCAAGTAAAAAGTGGGTACTGAAGATTGGGTTCTTAAAGGTACAAAATTGGTAACAAATACCTAGAAGCATAAATTAAAAATCTAGAGTAGAGTTTGTAATTTCAAAAATACAATGTTAAAGAAAAGAAAAAGGAAAAGAAAGAGAGAAAAAAAAGTCACAAAAATTATAAAGAAAATATAGGTACAAAATTGATAACAAATACCAAAAAGCACAAGTTAAAAATCTAGAGTTTGGGATTTGAAAAATACAATGTTAAAGAAAAGAAGAAAAAAAAAGAAAGAGAAAAAGAAAAACAAGGTCACAAAAATTATAAAAAATATATATATGAAGTTTGCTTTTAAAAAAATAGGGTCTTTTTTTTTTTTTTTCAAAGTAATAGTAGGTTATAAAAGTGAAAATTATAGGAGTAATAGAGAACTTAAAAATTAAAAAAAAAAAGAAAGAATGATCGTAAAAATAGTAAAAATGTATCTAGGGCTTTCTCTGGTGGTGTTGTGGGCAGTGTGGGGTCAGTTCATTTTAGGCTAGTTCCTTGGTCCGGCTTATATTTCTCAAGATCTATAGCCCTCTTCCTATGTAGTTGGTACTAATGACAGTGTTTTAATCTATTGCCTGTCACTTCCAAGGCAGTTCCCTCTGTTATAGCTTCTTCTGTTTGTTGGTCTCTTCAGTGTCTGATTTCCACCCTGATACAAAGGGGGCGATGTTAGACATTTTTTTTTTTTTTTTTTTTTTTTTTAGGCTCACTTGTTCAGTCGCGCTGTGGGGAGTGAGGGACGCTGCAAACAAATAACACTGGTGTGTGCTTGCAGTGCCTCAGCCACACTGGGCCTGCCCCCACTCACGGCACGTGTAGCCTTCCTGCCCACACTGCTCAGGCTCTAGGTTGCTCCACCGGGAACCATCCGAGGCCGGCCCTGGGCTGTTTGCACCTCCAGGTCTAAGCTGTTCAGGTTCAGGCACTCAGGTAGTCCTCAGGGGTGCAGACTCAGTTGGGCCTGCGTTTTGTGCCCTTCCCAGGTCTGAGCAGCTCAGGTGTTTGGCGAGTGCAGTTGCTGCGACTTACCCCCTCCCTGCCACTGGGTTTTTTGGGTATACAACCAGCGCACCTTCTTAGGCAGATGTTGACCGTCCAGAACCCCAAGAAGTCTTAGTTAGCAAAGAAGCCTGCTTACAATTTTGTAGATAATGTCTCTCTGGGGCTGCAATTGCCCCCTTCCAGCTCTGGCTGCCTGTCACCGGAGGGGGATGGTCTGCAGCCGGCTATCTTTGTTCAGTCCTTTGTTCCATGTGCAGGCCTGGCGGTGTCTTAGGTTATGGCTGGCTTTTCGTGTGGTAGATATCCCACAGTCTGGTTTGCTAGCCCAAATTAGTTCGCTCAGATAGCGCTCGGGGCATTTAGGCCAGATCCTTACTCTAAGCGATGCAAGCCCTCGCCTCCCTGCCCAGCCCCCGCTTGCTAGTTGTGGGTGCAGGCATCTGTGCTGCTTCTCTGCTGGGGGAGTTACCGTTGGGCTCGTAATCTGTGGGTTTTAATTGTTTATTTATTTTTCCTCCCTGTTATGTTGCCCTCTGTGGCTCGGGGGGCTCTGTGCCCTCCAAGGCTCAGCACAGACTCAGAAATGGGAGTGTTTTCTGGTGTTTGGAAACTTCTCTCTTTTTAAGACTCCCTTCCCGGGACGGAGCTCCATCCCTCCCTCTTTTGTCTCTTTTTTTGTCTTTTATATTTTTTCCTACCTCCTTTCGAAGACAATGGGCTGCTTTTCTGGGTGCCTGATGGCCTCTGCTGGCATTCAGACGTTGTTTTGTGGAATTTACTTGGCATTTAAATGTTCTTTTGATCAATTTGTGGGGGAGAAAGTGGTCTACCCATCCTATTCCTCTGCCATGTTAGCTCCTCTCTCGGACATTTCTTATTGCAGAAAAAAAAAAAAAAAAAAAGTATGAATTTACAACATTTAGTTTTGGTTTACCCAGGGATTCTTGAACATTATTTTTTGTATTTAATTGGTGTATAGCATTTCTTTCAATTAATAATTATTTCTCTGAGCAACTGTGATACATTTTACAATTCAGCTATAATACAATACAGATGTGCATCAGGCATTTTGATCACATCCTCTAAAATATGTATTCAAAATAAGAAAATACAAATTTTCAGTATTTGTGTAGTCTCCAGAAGTGTTTAGGTATGCTCCATATTTAAGAATGTGTGTATGCACATACATGTGTATGTATGTGTGTGATTTTTTCCAAAATTTCATGATGAACCAAAAAAAAAAAAAAAAAAAACCTTGAACAATGGCCACATCTATGCATTGTGGCTCAGCCATAAAATATTAATTTAGGTTATCATGTAACCTGGTACATCACTTTCATATGTGCATATGTGCAAGCGTGTATGTGAGGTTTTATTATTCTTTGACAAATGAAGAGACAAGTCTCTGGGATTTTACGTGATTTATGCAAAATCACAGAAATAGTAAATGAAGAAAAAACACTTGCACTCAGGTAGTTTTATATTTACATTGTTGTTTCTATTGTTTTTCTCTTCAGTTCAGTTCAGTTCAGTTCAGTCGATCAGTCGTGTCCGACTCTTTGCGACCCCATGAATCGCAGCACGCCAGGCCTCCCTGTCCATCACCAACTCCTGGAGTTCACTCAGACTCACGTCCATCAAGTCAGTGATGCCATCCAGCCATCCCATCCTCTGTCGTCTCCTTCTCCTTCTGCCCCCAATCCCTCCCAGCATCAGAGTCTTTTCCAATGAGTCAACTCTTCGCATGAGGTGGCCAAAGTACTGGAGTTTCAGCTTTAGCATCATTCCTTCCAAAGAACACCCAGGGCTGATCTCCTTCGGAATGGATTGGCTGGATCTCCTTGCAGTCCAAGGGACTCTCAAGAGTCTTCTCCAACACCACAATTCAAAAGCATCAATTCTTTGGCGCTCAGCTTTCTTCACAGTCCAACTCTCACATCCATACATGACCACAGGAAAAAACCATAGCCTTGACTAGATGGACCTTTGTTGGCAAAGTAGTGTCTATGCTTTTCAATATGCTATCTAATTCCATTCTATTACCATAAATAGTTTATGTTTCTGTTTTTACTCATTGTGATACTTTATTTTATATTTTATGCTTATAATCTTGATAAATTCCATCTTATTTATTGGAAATATCAACTTGATAATATCCATTTTAAAATTTATTAATGATAATAAAAGTTAACAAGTGCATGTTTCCAATATATTTCATAGATGCTATAACCTAGACCATGGGTCATTATTAATATTTACTTCCTTTTTTTTCAACACTGGACAATATAATAACCATGAGTCCTTACTGGCAAATTATCATATAACTTTTGTATGTGTCAAACAAAATTTTACTACCTCTCTTTTAACTGAGAAATATTTTGAAAGACTGTGTTTAAATCTATACTGTATAAATTTATTTGGAATTAAGATTTCCAGGTAAAGTACAAGGATTGGTATATAATTTTTAATTAACTGCATGCTTTATATTTCTACTTTAATGTATTTTGGAACTCTTATTACATAGAAAACTTTTTTTTCACAGTGTTCTTTAACAAAATTTTGTAATGATTAATTAGCAGAATGAGTATATGTATACTTATCAGAGTTGGTGCCCCAGAGCTGAATCAACCCATGGAAAGAAGAGATTTATATGAGGTTTATATAACTTTGGAAGTTTCCAACATGTACCTGGGCCTTTTCTTCAACCAGTAGTGATATTCATAACTTCAGTTAGAAGATCTGTGACTCAGTGTCCCTATAATAAATCACTCAGAAGATGAGTGCAACCTGTAATGGAGGAGCAGCCATTATGATTGTAGTCCAGCTCTGCCCTTGGTACACAGCTCTCTATGACACCATGGGAGCCTGGTGATCTTGTGTGCTCTGCTTCCTCTCTGCCTGTGAGACCTCCTCTACATCCTCACAAAAACAATCCAGTATTTTATAACTATACTATGTGGCACTAATAATCTATGTGCCCCTGTTCCTCTGAAATAAATCACAATTAAACAAGTAGTAAACAAATAAAACCTTTTTAAAGTAATCATTTTAAAATGTATTTCAAAAGAGAAAGTTAGAAACATTTAGTATTTCCTTGAGGAATCAGTTTGTTTGTTTTTTTTTTTCCCCTTATATTTTCTCCAATAAGAAATTTTCAATCACGGAAAAACATATCTTTGGGAAGAGCAATAGTATGTAAAATAAAATATAGATACAGATTGAGGTAATCTCTCAAAAGCCCAGTAACAATTTTAAGAAACTCTTCAGGCAAAAATAGAAAACCTCAATATCACTAGCTTATTTGGAAAGAAGACAAAAGGGTTTCAAAATGTAACAGCTACAATTCTTCAGAAGCACCCATCTGGAAAAATTCTAATATTCATGCTAATATAATTTTGTTTTTAAGCACATGTGTGTGTGTGTGCATAGCTTAAAAAGCTGCTTTGATAATGTAGCATGAATAATAAGAGGTTATTTTTAATTTTAAAAGTTCAAATTTGATTCAGAATTTATATAATTTTGATATTTCCAAGTAAAAATGAAATTATTCATTCTCCCACTTTTAATGACTTTTTACATAAATGAAAAAGCAAGGTATATTTTTAGTTTTCAGTTTCACCTCAGAGAGAAAGGAGTGATCATTAATTTTCCAGAAATGTTCAAATTTAAATAATAATAGCTATTTTAATAATAATAATAAAGATTGTGCCTTAAGCTGCAAATTAATTTGCTGAGTGTAGAAGTTGCACCGCTTCAGTGAATTAAACAAATCTCTTTTCAATTTTATGCTTTTCTCAAACTTTTTCTGGGATAATGGGTTAGGATCTTTCAAGCCCTCCCTTGATAATCCAAGTGTAGTTCATGAACCTTAAGCACCAGTATCATCTATGAGGTTTTATTTGAAAGTTCAGACTCTGAGGACCTCCCAGAACTAGAGTCTGGATTCTAACTAGAACGTTAGTCGATCAATTTTTAAGTTTTAGAACCCTTGCTGCAGGCCTAAAATTCTCACAGTTTGCTGTACATTAGAATCACCTGGGAGGATATTAAACTGCTGATGCCTGGATTCTATCCCCAGGTTATTCCAAAGTGGCACCAAGTTTTAAAACGTATTACTGATGCTTTTTAAGAATGCCTAGATGGCCATTAGGGCCTCCATTTTGTAGATGTAAAGTTAGGCACAGAGACCTGAAGCTTCATATGACAGAGCTAGTATTTAAATCATACTTACCATTTTTCTATATTGACTCCAGTATAGGGTCATAGGTATGAGAGAAACTCCAGAGCAGAGATATATGTGTATATATATATATATATATATATGCTTTTATATATCATATATATGCCTCAGTGGTAAAGAATTCTTCCAATGCATGAGAGGTGGCTTTGACGCCTAGGTCGGGAAGATCCCTTGGAGAAGAAAATGGCAACCAACTCCAATATTCTTGCCTGGGAAATCCCATGGCCAGAGGAGCCTGGGGGTCTGCAGGTCATGGGGTCTCAAAAGAGTCAGATATGACTTACACACAAAATTTACATACACATATAAATTTAAAAATAAAATTATTGGGTTATTCTTTTTACCAAAGACTCATTAAGATTAAAGAGATTTACTAGCTTATTTGGAAAGGACTGAGCAACTGATCCGCTGGATCATGGAAAAAGCAAGAGAGTTCCAGAAAAACATCTATTTCTGCTTTATTGACTATGCCAAAGCCTTTGACTGTGTGGATCACAATAAACTGTGGAAAATTCTGAAAGAGATGAGAATACCCGACCACCTGACCTACCTCCTGAAAAATCTGTATGCAGGTCAGGAAGCAACAGTTAGAACTGGACATGGAACAACAGACCGGTTCCAAATAGGAAAAGGAGTACGTCAAGGCTGTATATTGTTACCCTGCTTATTTAACTTATATGCAGAGTACATCATGAGAAACGCTGGGCTGGAAAAAGCACAAGCTGAAATCAAGATTGCCAGGAGAAATATCAATAACCTCAGATATGCAGATGACACCACCCTTATGGCAGAAAGTGAAGAAGAACTAAAGAGCCTCTTGATGAAAGTGAAAGAGGAGAGTGAAAAAGTTGGCTTAAAGTTCAACATTCAGAAAACTAAGATCATGGCATCTGGTCCCATCATTTCGTGGCAAATATATGGGAAAATAGTGGAAACAGTGGCTGATGTTATTTTTTGGGGCTCCTAAATCACTGAAGATGGTGACTGCAGCCATGAAATTAAAAGATGCTTATTCCTTGGAAGAAAAGTTATGAACAACCTAGACAGCATATTAAATAACAGAGACATTACTTTGCCAACAAAGGTCGTCTAGTCAAGGCTATGGTTTTTCCAGTAGTCATGTATGGATGTGAGAGTTGGACTATAAAGAAAGCTGAGTGCCAGATAATTGATGCTTTTGAACTGCAGTCTTGGACAAGACTGTTGAGAGTCCCTTGGACTGCAAGGAGATCCAAACAGTCCATCCTAAAGGAGATCAATCCTAAGTGTTCATTGGAAGGACTGATGTTGAGACTGATGTTGAGACTGAAACTTTAGTACTTTGGCCACCTGTGGAAAGAAATGACTATTTCGAAAAGACCCTGATGCTGGCAAAGATTGAAGGTTGGAGGAGAAGGGGACAGAGGATGAGATTGTTGGATGGCATAACCGACTCAATGGACTTGAGTTTGAGTAGACTCCGGGAGTTGGTGATGGACAGGGAGGCTTGGCATGTTGCAGTCCATGGTGTTGCAAAGAGTTGGACACGACGGAGCAACTGAACTGAACTGAAAGAGGAAATTATAAAGTATAGTTTTAATAAGGAATTTTTTTAACTGTAGAATTATTCTTTTTTTTTTTTTTAACTAGTTAGTGAATATTAGGGTTTCAGGAGATCACCACTCTAAAACTGCACTAGCTGCTGCTGCTACTGCTGCTAAGTCGCTTCAGTCATGTCCGACTCTGTGAGACCCCATGGACTTCAGCCTACCAGGCTTCTCCGTCCATGGGATTCTCCAGGCAAGAACACTGGAGTGGGTTGCCATTTCCTTCTCCAAAAACTGCACTAGATTACATGTTAATTTCTTATTTAAAAAAACCATATTTTTTCTTGTGCATTTTAATACTAGATAATATAAATCTGTATAATCAGTGTTTATAAACAATGTCTTTTAAAGGTCAAATAAATCATTGCCTGAAAAGCTAGGAAATTATTGCTATTTTATATTTAGTTTAAACTGATTGAACATCCAAATTTATTTTTTCTACCTAATTACTTTTGATATCATAAACCCTTCACATATTCTTTTTAAGAAATACATTTCATTGGACATTTTCTTCTATTGCCACTGAAAAAACACAATCATTTCAAAGAAATAATCCAGGGTGTCATTAAGATTCTGTCCTAGTTTCCATCCCCTCTAGTGGCCACAGACAGTCTATGTGTTGATTTTATAGTAAAGGAAGGTAGGGTTGGAGGAAATAATCTTAGTGTAATATTCCAAGAAGTATCTGTTTTTCTGCTTAGATGCTTATAGCTGTTTGACAGCAATAGGTCTGAGGTCACACTACCCAGAAAGAAGGATGGAAATGTGCTCTTTTATCATCATTAAGAAATTCAAACATGCATGCTTCAGCAGCATCCCATCATTGGTGGGACTGATACTGATGAACCAGACAAGGATACTGGGTATGCTAGAAATTCATACTCTCTGAGTTTGTAACATTTCCAAGGGCCAAGTTGGCTTTAGAAAGAGTATTTTTATTATAAATAGTATTTTAGGAAACATGAGCTTTTGCCTAAAAAGATTTATGACACTTTGATTACACTTGTTTGACTCAGTATGAATAGAATGCTAGATTTCTAGTAAAAAATATATATATATATGCAACAAGCAAAAAAGGTTTACTGTATAGCATAGGGAACTAGAGACAATATATATAATAATCTATAATGGAAAATAATTTTTAAAATAATATATGTGTATAAGTGAATCACCTTGCTGTGCACTTGAAATAAGTCAACTATACATCAATGAAGTATATACATATAAAAAAAGTATTTTAAACATTTGTTTACAAAATCAAGTTGGTGACTGAGGTTTACAAATTATTTCATACTATCAGAATAAAAAATAGGCTAATACGAAAAAATTTCAGGAGGATTGCATCTAGAGTTCTATAACTTTAAGCCAAAAATATAGATAAAACAAAGGGAAGAAAAATTTGAAGAAATTACTGTTAAAGTTTCAATAGTCCTCAACTTGACAGAGCATTTCCGATCTAGAGTTTATGATATTTCTCAATCACTTTGTCGGTTTTATTTAATTTTAAAATATACTGACAGATATTAGTGTCTTGATGTATTAAATGCACTGTGGTTCTACACATGTGAAATCTCTGTAAATAGGGTTAAGTGATTTCTAGTATTACTTTTAGGAATATGCTGCAAAAATATATAAGGCAATAGTTAGCAACATGTATATTAATAAATCTTTCTCAAGGTAGAAAATAAAAATATTAAAAAATCTTATTATCACTATAACTATCTAAAGAAGTCAAAATCATTTACAAAACCTCAACCAAAATGTGTTTTATCTTATGCATTGCCATGTTATACTCTTGAGAGAAAAAAATTAAGAACCATATTATTTACCCTGTTTAGTGAAAAAGAAAAGGACCTTTTTTAAAAAAAGTTCAAATTAAAACCCTAGGTAATTTAGTTTGTATGTTTAATTGTACTTTCTTTTTTTCTGATTGATATAATGTCATGACACTGTGGCTCAAAAAAAAAAAAAAAAAGACTGACAGAAGAAAAAAGGACAAGAGAAATGCATAGGTAAGAATATTCTGTTGAGAAATAGGGCAAATTTAAAGTAACTGACCTTGCGTAGCGTATAAGAGTAAGGGATAATTGTGCCTGTTATTAAATTTTCAATCAAATGTTCATAAATGACTGTGGTATTGACTGCTGTATTCAGGCCACACCTGCTCTCAGGAGCACTGCAATAAGCAGTCTGGTTGCAAAGACAGCTTTTCATTAGTAGAGCATTCCACAATAGCCAGTGTATTTTTATTCTGGATTTGCAGTTTGTGAAGAAAGAGCTTGAAAACAGATTAACAGACTTAGACTTGTTTGACAGTTATAGTAAATTCTATTTCAAAAATAATAACCAAGAAGAGGAAATGTATTTTTATTGATCATAAAATCACAGCCTTCAGTTTTTTTGTGCATGAATTTTAAGTGACTCAAAGTTAACAGTCTCAATAGATGTTATAAAATTATTACATCTGATTTTCTTAAGAGTAAATGCTTAAAACGCAAGATAGTTACCTTTTTTTAGTAAATAAAGACAACATGAAAAAGAAAATGGGTAAAATTTTATAGATCTTTTATATAATAAGGTATAATGTAAAATACACCATCTCAGAATGCAAGCCATGTTTAGTGAAGTAGGTATGCACAAAATAAGCAAATATATATTAAATAATTTTCCCCAGCCTACAGAAACCTTACCATTAATGTTTTATTAAATGTATATTCTAATTGCTATTTTCTTGCTGCTTAACTAGAAGTATTTTTTAATAGTTTTCATTCTACCACTGTTTAAAATCAAGACTCACTCATTATGTGTGTGTGTATGTGTGTGTCTCTTTGTGTGTAGAAACGTAGTTTAATTGTGTGGCACACACAGATACCATTTTATGCTAGTACCAACCTGTTTAATAACTATAGATTTGTAATGTATTTTGAAATCAGGGCATGTAACGCCTCCAAGGAAGGCATATTTTGATCCCTCAAGATGGAGAATTTTTTGTTAGTTTGTTTAATTCTGGACCCTTTATATACTTCTATTTATCCTGGTGCTCTGATAATTCATTTATATATAAATTATATATAACAAACATATCCCATATATAAATATATATTATAAAATATATATCTGTAAATATAAATTTATAAATATAATATTTATAACATATTAATACAAATTAATACTTTATATCAATATTATGTATATTAAACTAGTTATTCATAACTTATCCATAATTTATAAATTATAATTACTTACAACATATTATTATAATTATATTAAACTACAAATTATAATTATTTAAAACTTATTAATACATAATATAGTATATTTACAATATATAATTACATATTAAATTATAATTATAAAATAATAATCCATATTATTAGTATAAATATATGTACATAAATGCCTTTATAAATTTATAGATTTAGAAAATATTAATATAAATTAATAATTTATATAATGTAATTCTTATTGAATTATAAATTATAATTACTTATAAATTAATATATTGGATATATATAATATATAATAATATATAAATTCTATATATATATAACATTCAGGGCTTTCTAATCCATAGCCACCATAAATGCATCTGAAAAAAATATGCTACACTGCTATTTTATTTCACTAATGACATAAAAAAATACACTCTAGTACTTTAAACCTAAAATTATAACACAAATTCAAAAATAATTTGTTGAAGATTTATGTGCATGAGAAACAGCTAAGCACTAGAGAAAAAAACATAATTATTGCTAGGTTTATATCTACAATAGTTAACTATTAACTGAGCAGACTTCTCTACAAATGACTACAAAGATGTCATAAAAGGTAAGATAGATAAAATAATTATATTATAATAAAAGAAGTAGTGGCTAACCTTCCCTACAGAAGGTAAATTTTTTACAAAGCACAAAATATTGTAGGGGGAATCATTATTGTTGCTTTTCCTTTTAATAATCAGAATTTTATCATTCCAGAATATTTCTTTTGCCAAAGTATTGCACACAGTAGCAGTCAAAGCAGTAAGAAATACATGAGAAGTATATCATGACTAATACTTTGGAAAATTAAACAAGCCAAAAAATGAATATTCTCTGAAAAAGTGGATGATATTACATTAATTTTTAGGAGTCAGAAAGTGAGTTGTTCAAAGCAGTAAATGACATGATTATATATATATAATCTTATATCTTACCTTTTTTTAAAACTTGTAATTAATGGCACATTGAACAACATATAAAATATTGTTAAATAAATGAAAAAAATGGTGAACAAATATCTTGGAAACCAAAATAAAACCAAACAAAAAAAAACATTAAAAAATTCTGAAAAATCAAACAATGTGAAATGTATTATAATTTTTTGAGGAGTTGAGGAAAAGTAAGAAAAAGCCAATAAGCAAAATATTTTTCTTAAGAATTCAAAAACTTCTTGGACACGGAGACACCATATACCTCATAAACCAGGGATGCAGAGTGGGGCCAAAAACAAGATTGGTGGAAAGATTTATGAGGAGAAGTTAAATGTTTAAATTCTTTTTTGGGCATTACATAGCATATGAGTGAACATCTGTACCAGACAAGAATCTGAGTGGTAGGGTAGAGAGGAATTACTTTTTGGTCTCTGGAAATTTTTGCAAACCCAAGGAAAGTAGAAACTAGCATATAAAAATAAGATAATTAAAAGAAATGTTGTATTCTGATAACTCCAGTCCATCTTTTATTTATCAGGTCCCAGAATTCTGATAACCACTCTCAAATCCTCTAAGTAAAAGTCTGATATATATCTCTCTGAGCAACTAACCAAAACAAACCTATCAATAAAATGATTTAAGGAATGCATAATGAAAAGTGTCTTGCTGTTTCATACCAAATTTGTAAAGATCATAAGTCAATACATATTTTAATATTGTTTTAAATTAGACAGGGAAATGTACAGTCAGGAATTCAGTAGAAACAAAGCTTCTGAATGAAAGAGAAAAACAGCAAAAGAAGAGTTATCACAGTAACCAAAAAGAATTGTAAAAAAAACTATAATTATTTCATAAAAATACCAATAGTAGAATAAAAGCATACTTATAAATATGAATACATATTTCAGTTCAGTTCAGTTCAGTTGCTCAGTCGTGTCTGACTCTTTGCGACCCCATGAATCGCAGCACACCAGGCCTCCCTGTCCATCACCAACTCCTGGAGTTTACCCAAACTCATATCCATCGAGTCGGTGATGCCATACAGCCATCTCATCCTCTGTCATCCCCTTCTCCTCCTGCCCCCAATCCCTCCCAGCATCAGGGTCTTTTCCAATGAGTCAACTTTTCGCATGAGGTAGCCAAAGTATTGGAGTTTCAGCTTCAGCATCAGTCCTTCCAATGAACACACAGGACTGATCTTCTACATTAATACAATCATAATTATATTCTTATATATATCAAATATATATAATAACAATAGAAAGTGATTATGAAGAGTGGAAGATAAATTGATAAAACTTCCAAGTGATAGCTTATGGTGAAGAAGTCAGATTTGTTATCTCTGAAAAAAAAGATTTAGCTTCAGGACCAGGGACACAGGCTTGATCACTCAAGAGCTTTTGTGTAGCAGAGTTTTATTAAAGTATGGAAAGGTACAGAGAAAGCTTCTGACCTAGACATCAGAAGGGTGATGGAGAGTGCCCCTCTTGCTTGTCTAAGCAAGGGAGTTATATACTTTTTAACCGGTTATTACAATAAATCAAAAAAATGTCTCAAGGTTGTAAAGATTTTACTAGACCCACTCCCATAATATACATTTTAAGAGAACAGGATTAATCAGAAGGTTTTCAGGAAGGAGAAACAAGTCCTCAAGCAGGACACATTATTGTTATATAACCCTCCCTAAGGAATGTAGAAAAATAATGTCCTTTTTTTTTTTAATTTTATTTTATTTTTAGACTTTACATAACTGTATTAGTTTTGCCAAATATCAAAATGAATCCGCCACAGGTATACATGTGTTCCCCATACAGAACCCCCCTCCCTCCTCCCTCCCCATTCCATCCCTCTGGGTCGTCCCAGTGCACCATGTCCTTTTGTCCTGTTCTTTTCCTTGAGAATTCCAGATCCCTATCTCCTCCTTGAGAGCCCCAGATCCCTTTTTCCTCCTTGGGGACCCGGGACTTCTTATCAACCTGCCTAGGAATTAACTCTCTCACAAGTAAGTGTAAAAAAAAAAAAAAAAAACAAATATATATAGGAGGAAAATTAACAAAGTTAGAGAATTAATCTGTAGGACAGACAACACAGAAAAACAGCAGGGAAATAAAAAAGAATGATCACATAAATAGTTTAAAAAAAATGCCCAAGATCAAAAAAGAAAAGTTATCATAGTGAATGGCTCATCCAATAAGATGAATAAAGATTCACACCAATGTGTATAATTAATTATCAGAGAACCAAAGATAATAAGAAGTACATGAAGAATCCAGAAAGAAACAAATAAAATCTCCTTTTTGAAGAATCAAAGTTGGATGCATCACAGGACCTGATTTCAAACTACAAATTATAAAGCTATAATATGCTTCCCTGGTAGCTCAGATGGTAAATCCACCTGCAATGAGGGAGACCTGGGTTTGGTATCTGGAGAAATGAGTGGCAACCCACTCCAGTATTCTTTCCTGAAGAATCCCCATGGACAGAGGACCTTGGCAGGCTACAGACATGAGGTCACAAAGAGTCAGACAGGACTGAGTGACTAAGCACAGCACAGTAATTAAAATAGTTGGTATTGGCATAAAAATGGACACATAGAGCAGTGGGGGGAAAAGAGTAGAAATAAGCCCATGCATATATGATTAATTAACTTATACAAAGGATCCAAGAACATATAACACAATCTCTTCAGTAGTGTTGGGAGAACTGGATAGCCACACACAAAAGAATGAAACCTGACCACTATTTTATACAATACAGAAAAAGTAATTCCAAGTGGACCAAAGCCTTGACTAAGACTTAAGACCATAAAACCCTTATAAGAAAACACAGGCAGTAAGGTGCTTAATGTTGGTCTTGAAGATGATATCTTAAATCTGACAACAAAGGCAAAAATAAATAATTAGGACTACATCACAGTAAAAAGTTTTTACACAGCAAAGGAAATCATCAAAAACAAAAAAACAACCTATTGAATGGGAGAAAATACTTGAAAGTCATATACCTGAATAGGGGTTAATATCAAAAATACATAAATACATGTAAAACTCAATACCAAAATAAATTCTGATTAAAATATAGGCAGAAGACCTGAACAGACAATTTTCCAAAGAAGACATACAGATAGCCAACAGCACATTAAAAGATGCTCAATATAATTAACCATCAGGGAAATGTAAATCAAAACCACAATAACATACCACCTCACACATGTTAGAATGACTATTATCAAAAAGACAAGAAATAATCAAGTGTAGGCAAGGATGTGGAGAAAAGGGAACCCTTGTGCACTGTTGATGGGAATGTTAATTGGTGCAGTCACTTTGGAAAATCATATAAAGTTCCTCAAAAAATTAAAAGTATGATAAATGATTCCACTTCTGGATATTTATCCAAGGAAAATTAAAACAGTAAATCAAAAAGACATGCACGCTCATGTTCACTGCACATTATTTATAATAGCCAAGACATGGAACCAGCTAAGTATCCATTGATGGATGAATGAAGAAAATATGATATATTTATATATAAATAGAGATTACTAAGCCATAAAAAAAGAATGCAATCTTGCCATTTGGAATGACATGAATAGACCTTGAGACATTATGCTAAGTGAGATGAATCAGACCAAAAAAGACAAATGTCATATGACCTACCTTGTATGTGCAATTGGAAAAAAAAAAAAAAAAACACAACAAAAACGAACTCATAGATATAGAGGACAGATTGGGGATTGCCAGATGTGGGGATGCGGAGTGGGAGAAATGAGTGGTGGGAATCAAAAGCTAAAAAGAAAACAAAAACAAGGGAATCAAAAGCTAAAAAGAAAACAAAAACATAGTTACATTGCTTTTGATGTTGAACCTATCAATTTTTAGTGTGGGCTTTGGGATTTTCATGATATAGGATCTTTTCCAATTCTAGCTCTGTGTCCTAGGAATCATTTAAATTACACTTACTGCTAAATAGGAGAGAGGAAAAAAAAACATGCACAGAAGATATAGTCAAGAGAAATCTGTAGTAAATCAATGGGGGGAAACACACACACACAAATCTCAAGAAACA
Source organism: Bubalus kerabau (assembly GCF_029407905.1). Lineage (NCBI taxonomy): Eukaryota > Metazoa > Chordata > Mammalia > Artiodactyla > Bovidae > Bubalus > Bubalus kerabau. The sequence continues at coordinate 55,723,725 of NC_073637.1, forward strand.
GTAGAAATATGTGAGAGCAAGGAAATACTTTAAATGGGATATTTAGAGAATTCTATGAAGGATGATTAAGGAATGAGCTAGGAGGCCTAATGTAGAGAAGACATAGTGAGCAAACATTCTAAACTGGGAAGGACAGAGGGTTATACAATGGATGGCAAAGAGAGGTAGGGAGAAGATTGATGGATAATAGTGATATGATGTTCTCAATCTATATTGAATAAAGTTGCTGAGCTGCAGTAGGTGATTAGGAATAGTCAGTGAAAGGTACATATAAAAGTAAGTCTAACAAAGACAGGCTTTCATTTAACTCCAGGGAAACCACATATTTAAAGAAACAAAAAAGCCTCACAAAAGTTAACTTAGATACACTGAATTTAGACCCATTTCTTGTATCTCAACATTTTAATCTAATTTTTGTATTACAAATAGCTATCCTTGTTTTTGTTTTTGTCATAATTAACACTTTAAGATATAAGTATTAATTGATATTACCCATTTGTTTAACTTTGCAGTTTAATATGCCTTGAAATAATCTTTGTGCCTCATATAGGATCAGGTTTGGAAAATATCCTATAAATGACACATGTACATTATTTTGTTTAAGAGTTTACTGACTGATGTATAACTGACATCAAAGAAAGTTAATATATTGAACTGTACAAGATTTTACCTATGTATAATCTCATTAACATTGTTAATACAAAATTTTTTATGTATCTATTAATTAAAAATATGCTTACTCCTTGGAAGAAAAGTTATGATCAACCTAGATAGCATATTAAAAAGCAGAGACATGACTTTGCCAACAAAGGTCCATCTCGTCAAGGCTATGGTTTTTCCAGAAGTCATGTATGGATGTGAGAGTTGGACTATAAAGAAAGTTGAGCACTGAAGAATTGATGCTTTTGAACTGTGGTGTTATGAACACTCTTGAGAGTCCCTTGGACTGCAAGGAGATCCAACCAGTCCATCCTAAAGGACATCAGTCCTGAGTGTTCATTGGAAGGACTGATGTTGAAGCTGAAACTCCAATACTTTGGCCACCTCACACGAAGAACTGACTCATTGGAAAAGACACTGATGCTGGAAAAGATTGAAGGCAAGAGGAGAAGGGGACGACAGAGGATGAGATGGCTGGATGGCATCACTGACTCAATGGAGATGAGTTTGAGTAAACTCCAGGATTTGGCAATGGACAGGGCGGTCTGGACTCCATGGACTGCAGACCCCATGGACTGAAGTATGCCAGGCTTCCCTGTCTATCACCAACTCCCAGAGCTTGCTCAAATTCACGTCCATTGAGTCGGTGATGCCATCCAACCATCTCATCCTTGGTCATCCCCTTCTCCTCCTGCCTTCAATCTTTCCCAGCATCAGGGTCTTTTCCTGTGAGTCAGTTCTTCGCATCAGGTGGCCAAAGTATTGGAGCTTCAACTTCAGCATCGGTCCTTCCAATGAATATTCATGACTGATTTCCTTTAGGATTGACTGGTTTGATCCCCTTGCAGTCCAAGGGACTCTCAAGAGTCTTCTCCAACACCACAGTTCAAAAGCATCATTCTTCACTGCTCAGCTTTCTTTATGGTCCAACTCTCACATCCATACTTAACTACTGGAGAAACCATAGCTTTGTTTGACAGACCTTTGTTGGCAAAATAATGTCTCTGCTTTTTAATATACTGCCTAAGTTGGTCATCTTTTCTTCCAAGGAGAAAGTGTCTTTTAATTTCATGGCTGCAGTCACCATCTGTAGTGATTTTGGAGCCCAAGAAAATAAAGTCTGTCACTGATTACTATTGTTTTGTAGTAAATTTAGATATCAGGAAGTGTGAGTCCTTCAACTTTGTTATTATCAAAATTATTATTTTAAAGATTGTTTTGTTTATTCTAGGTCCCTTGAATTTTTGTATAAATTTTTTGATCAATTTGCCTGCCAAGAGTAGCTGGGATTTTGATGGGATGGCCTGCTGTGCCTGGGACATAGCCTCTACCCTAAAAACAGGGCTGGGTGGAGCAAGAAAGGCAGATGAAGAATAAAACCTACAACCTCTCACCTGACATATAGTCCCAGTAACACAGATCTTGGAGAATCGAGGTTAGGCAAGGGGAAGCCCCCACTTCTTGGACATAACCACCTGGAGTGGATCTTTCATCATTCTGTGCTGAGATATCAAAAGGCGGGAGGCAGCATGTTGTAACTCAAGCCCCACAGACTTGCCGCTTTATGTAGACTTGGTAGATTTTCTCAGGTGTTTACTTTTGTGTACACATTTAGGACAAATTCCAGACACTTTAAATCTATGTGTGAGGGTTTTCAAAAAATTTTTTTTTACCAGTTACGGTTGTTTTTTTGGAGAGCACATAAATGGAGTTCTTCACTTCTTCATTCTAGAAGTGAATCTTCACTACTGTGCTTTAAACCATCATAGTCAAATATGATATTTTAAATTGAAGCTATATAAAATTTTCCAAATATCAAATGACTACTGATCTGTATGTCCAAAGGGAAAACCATTGTGTTGTGCAAATGTTCATTTGATATTAATGGAATTTCACATTTATATGATGGAAATTTTAATGAAAACATTTGATATTATTCTCCTTGTGATTACTTATCAGAAATGATTTAACTAGTTAATTATTAAAAATACCATAAATCAATTTAAAAGCCATAAAAGCCATGGAAGTTGAAAAAGTTTCTGAATATAAATGTATGAAATGAAATGTTGTAGAATGAAGAATAAGAAATGGCTAGGAAATAAGATAGAACAGGAAATATAAAAAGGTCAAGATGGTAGTAAAGCTTCACTGTGTGATTTTAATATTTCACAAGATATAAATATAGTCATTTAAAATATAGAATAAGATCAAATGCAAAAAATCAATAAAAATAATTCAGAAGGATTACTAACCAACCAGTTCAATAGTGACACCCTTGATACAAATTATTTAAAGTTAAATTGAATACACAGGGGATATGATAAACTCTTGCTAAATTAACAAAAAAATCACCTCGTTATTCTGCATTTCAATATTCTTCCATTTAAGTAAATATTTTTCTTTTTAAACAATATTAGAGCAGAAGGAAACTTGTGGAGGTTATGGATAGATTACGGTGACAGTTTCAAGACTGTATATTATCTCCAAACTCATCAAATTGTACACGTTATATATGGAGAGATTTTGTATGCCAATCATACCTTAATTGGAGAAGGCAATGGCACCCCACTCCAGTACTCTTGCCTGGAAAATCCCATGGATGGAGGAGCCTGGTAGGCTGCAGTCCATGGGATCGTGAAGAGTCGGACACGACTGAGCGACTTCACTTTCACTTTTCACTTTCACGCATTGGAGAAGGAAATGGTAACCCACTCCAGTGTTCTTGCCTGGAGAATCCCAGGGACGGGGGAGCCTGGTGGGCTGCCGTCTATGGGGTCGCACAGAGTTGGACACGACTGAAGTGACTTAGCAGCAGCAGCAGCAGCAACAGTATAAGCCTGCTCCCACCTTCCTGATACTGCCTCTCCCAAAACAACTTCTCATTCTTTGAGAATGGTTAGCATTTTGCTGTCTGGGAATCTGAAATAGATATGAATAATGCACTAATTTAATTTCATGTCAAATCTACTCTGCTCTAAGGCTGAAAATGTATTCTCTATTCCATTTCTCATCTCAAATTAAGTTTATTCAGATTACAACATAGCCTATTAGGAATTATACAATGAGTTTAAATGACTCCATTAAGAAATTTAATAATAAGATACATAAGGCCATTCAATAATAAAATGTCAACACCATAGACATGCCATAAACTTGAATATACGCCCCTTAGCAATATGAACTTTACATGGAGGTATTAAAGTTCAAAGATTAAATCCTCTCACTAGTTAAATTTCAAAGGAATTCAAGTCTGAAATAAAAATATTCTGCCTTAGTATGTTAACAATAGAAGGGAATTAAAATGTTCCAATTTGTTATAGCACTTTGTCTTAGACAAAGTGGTTCTTCAACCTCATGTGGTGGTTGAGTTCTGTCAGCTGCTTGGATATGAGGTATCTTTTGTTGGAACTATCACAGTTCCTTTAGAGACCCAAAACTTGAATGAGATTAAGGCCAAGTCTTGAGGTACCTCATATTGTTATTTAATAGGGTAGAAATATTAGAGAGCTCACAACAATCAAGTTTAAAAGCAAGCTTATTACACTCTGAGAGGAATTAAGTTTGGGCAAAATTATGTTTTCAGAATGAATCTCTGTGTGATGCCCAACACTGTATCAAAGATTCAGAGATATCTGAGGGAGCAAGTGTCTATGAAGATTTTTGTTTTCAAGTGCATCTGTACATTAAATTGGCTAATGCTTTCTTCAGAATTAACAATATGTTCAGAATTAAAAATTAACGAGTTGAACTCACTGAGCAACAAGTGTTATTCAACTGTACACAGACTTTTATTTAGCTTTATGTGTTTCCTATATCTGGGCTAAAAATATACTCTTAGTTCCAAGAACCCTGCCTCCTAGAGAAGACTTTCAGGGGATATTCATGTATCATGTAATGAAGTAAACTGCGAGTAAACAGTAAACAGCTAGTAAACAGCATTTCAGTTCAGTTCAGTCACTGAGTCCTGTCCGACTCTTTGCAACCCCATGGACTGCAGCACACCAATGCTTCCTTGTCCATCACCAACTCCTGGAGCTTTCTCAAACTCATGTCCATCAAGTCGGTGATGCCATCCAACCATCTCATCCTCGGTCATCCCCTTCATCTCCTGCCTTCAATCTTTCCCAGCATCAAGGTCTTTTCCAATGAGTCAGTCCTTCACATCAGGTGGCCCAAGTATTGGAGCTTCAGCTTCAGCATCAGTCCTTCCAATGAATATTCAGGACTGATTTCCTTTAGGATTGACTTTAGTACTGATCTCCTTGTAGACCAAGGGACTCTAAAGAGTCTTCTCCAACACAGTTCAAAAGCATCGATTCTTCAGCGCTCAGCTTTCTTTATGGTCCAACTCTCACATCCATACATGACTACTGGAAAAACCATAGCTTTGACTAGAAGACCTTTGTTGGCAAAGTAATGACAGCATTTAGGAAAACATAACTAAAGTTAATACTTAAAATCTGAATCTTAGGTCCATTCAATCTGCTTAGAATTGGTATTTCTGTCTTGTTCTCCTTCAGGAACTTCTTTTCTTTAGACTTTTATATTTTTGTAGGCAAACTTGCAAATCCACATGCATAAATGTTAACAGCTTGAAATTAAATAATCATTTTCCCCTACTCTTGATGTCATGATCAAGCTACATGCATTTAAGGTTAGTCATTCTAAAGGCTTCCTTTTCTTTTTATGCCTATTCAAATTTAAAGGAATGGATCTAAAGTTATCTACCTAAATCTCATGCTGATAATTTCTCAGTAGTGCTCTTAAGCACAAGTAAAACTCATTAGCTCAGGAGGTCTAAAAAGATTGCACTATTTCAAAAATAAATCCATGCCTACCAGAAAAACATATCTGTGTAGAGACAAATAGCAGCCTTGCATTCTGAAGTTGCGTGCCTCTGAAACAGGCCCTCCAGACTGGTTCTTTGCTGGAGTTTCTGTTGGTAGTATATGCTGCTTGGACACTGCAGCAATCTACTTAAATTATCCAGAAATTTGCCAAGACTGGCCACACAACCTTCACTTCTGGTAAGGCCTAAAATTAACTACCTGTATTCAAGGTGGCTCAGTGGATAGCCTTATTAGAAGTAGGAGTCAAAATACCAGGTGGCTCTTTTCTTTAGGTCAGAACAGTTTAAACTCAGATGGGAATACCATACCACCTGACCAGCCTCTTGAGAAACCTATATGCAGGTCAGAAAGCAACAGTTAGAACTGGACATGAAACAACAGACTGGTTCCAAATAGGGAAAGGAGTTACGTCAAGGCTGTATATTGTCACCCGCTTACTTAACTTATATGCAGAGTACATCATGAGAAACGCTGGGCTGGAAGAAGCACAAGCTGGAATCAAGATTGCCGGGAGAAATATCAATAACCTCAGATATGCAGATGACACCTCCCTTATGGAAGAAAGTGAAGAGGAATTCAAAAGCCTCTTGATGAAAGTGAAAGAGGACAGTGAAAAAGTTGGCTTAAAGCTCAACATTCAGAAAACGAAGATCATGGCATCTGGTCCCATCACTTCATGGGAAATAGATGGGGAAACAGTGGAAACAGTGTCAGACTTTATTTTTTTGGGCTCCAAAATCACTGCAGATGGTGACTGCAGCCATGAAATTAAAAGACGCTTACTCCTTGGAAGGAAAGTTATGACCAACCTAGATAGCATATTCAAAGGCAGAGACATTACTTTGCCAACAAAGGTCCGTCTAGTCAAGGCTATGGTTTTTCCAGTGGTCATGTATGGATGTGAGAGTTGTAGCAAATGCTCTTTTTTTTTTCTTTTTTTTTTTTTTTTTGTGGTACTACTGCTGCCACATTCAAAATAATATCAATGAGCTCTGGGAAACATCACATTAAATGATTCACTTGTGTATACAGGTGCCCTGAAATAGAGTCATCCAAGGGACAATCCTTGAGTCCTTAGGAGTATTAGGAGTTTGGCTGACAGCAAACCCTATCGTATTTTTCAGTTACAGGAGGTGCACTGAAGCTTGTTATTACTAAGTCATGCAGCTCATGAAATAGTGATAGCCTAAGTCAATCAAAGATTGAGCATTAACGTAATACTAGTTTCAGTACATGGGTAGTTAATGCTGTATTTAGAGAAAGGGAAATGCTTATCTGAATTATTTCAATTCTGTTTACATAAAAGGATAATTTTATGAAGATGCTAGGAGGATAGAAAGAATGTTTATGCAGTAAACACAATGTTTACTATGAAGATATTAGATATGTTGAAAGTTAATTTAGCAACAAAATATAGCTTCTATGAAAAATGTGTAGAAAGTTTCTTACTTTATATGACTTTAGGAGTGATGGGAAAGCGCCTAGTCGCTAAACTATTTTTCTCATGAGAATTTTCCTGCATGTGAAATTTCACTGCTAAAAATCATTGATTTACTTTTAACTTACTATTCTCTATTAAAATGGGATTGTTTCTTTATAAGATGGTACTTGAATAATAAAGAAGAGAAACAAAAGAAAACCAAAACTTAAACTCTAATTCACAGAAAGGTGCTCATTCAAAGAAAAGGCACATTCTAGGAAGTAGGGAATCTACTCTATTAGGGCACTGGAAAGAAATAAAGGAGAAAGACATTTCACTACATCCCTAATGTCTTGCATTAGCCTCACACTCTATTCATCCTCCTCTTGAATTGATGCACTAGTGACATGTATTATAGTGGCTATTCTTCTTAACATATGGCTTTACTTCTATAAGGCTCATTGTTCTCCTCCTCTCTCCTTCCCCTCCTCTGTCTTTTTGTTTTGCTTGTTTTTGTTGTTGTTGCTTGTTTGTTTGTTTTGGCTGGGGCTTGTGGCATGTGGAATCTTAGTTCCCCAGCCAGGGACTGAACCCATTCCCCATGCATTGGGAGCATAGAGTCTTAACCACTGGACAACCAAGAAGGACCTCCTTCTTCTTCTCTTTATTTGGGAAAGATGATGAACCTGGACCAGTCTCAAAGTATCATACACACATGTAAAAGTCTTTACTATGACTGTTTCAGTCTGAGATCTTCTTATCCTTTTTTTTTTTTAAATTTCAGTCTGTAGAAATAGAGCCTGATTTCTCTCTCCTGTATTACTCTCAAAATTGTAATATTAGGAAGACTGTCTCATTTCTAAGGCACCTTTCATTTAAAGACTCCCACACTGAACTACAACTTTCTCCTCATTGAGTGAACATGTCACAACCTCAGTAATCAGAATGTATAGTGTATCACTGTAACTGCTGCCTTATTAACTCATTTGGGCAGCATTTATTTATTGAACAATGTATCAATAAGTGCCTTTCAAGGAAATAAACATTCTAGGTATTTTGTTCAGTCACAATTTTACAGAGGTAACTGTTTAGATAATACAGGAGCTGAAAAGACAAAGAGGAGATGGTGAAGTGCCATAAAGAACAGCAACTGAGAGGATAGTTAACATCCAGGATAGGATAAACAGAGAAATGAAATAGTATTACTAGAACTCAGAAGCCAGACCATCTGTAACAATATAGGAACTCCCAGGAAGGAGTTGCACAAGCAACCAGGCGAACAAAGAACACACACCCACTGCAGAAAAATCAACTTGGGAGAGCTGAAGTAAGAGGAATACCCTGTCTTCTCCTCTCCTACCTTTCATTGCCGAACAGTCCCTTAACAGCTAAATAGTGCCTCATTGAGCAAAACAAAAAGAAACAAACAAAAAATCACTAGGAAATAGATTTTCAGGAGAACAGTAAAGAATTGAAATTCAAGTAATAAAAAGTGGTTCAAATTTCAACTATGTACCAGGTACTCTTTTAAGTGTTAATAACAGGAATTCAGCAATAAACAAAATCAACTAATTCTGTGTCCTTGGGAGGATTATATGTAGTACTTAACACATACCAGTTACTCAAAATTACTGTAAATATAGCAGTATACTTTAAAAACACTAATACATTAAACCTTATAAAACTCTATGGGGTGAATATTACTGACTCTCTCACTGAGATGAGAAATGGAAAGACAGGGAGGTTGAAGTTCTTCAGGCACAAATCATAGAGACAGGATTCTAACCAAGCATTCTGGGCTCAGGATACCTTCTCCTTAATTCTAATCGATCTTTTCATGCTTATAGTTTCTATCCTTTCTTCATACCATAAATAAAGATAACCATAACATTGAAGAAAATTTTAAAAATCTTACAAGGTTTACATATTAAAATTTAGAAAATTTCAAACAGCATAAATTTATTACCCCCAATATAAAAATCATTTCAAACATAAGTGGATGGCCATGCATCCATGCATTATTAATGTTGCACAAAAGCATACTGAATTTTATGAGCAATAAAATAGAGAACTTCTAGGGAATGTTTCTACACCTCAGTTTTTAGAATTTTCAGATGGTGAGAACAAAGAATCAGAACCAGAAAACAGTATTATAAATTCAATGTTACATGGAGAGAGGGGGTACCATAAGGGCAATGAGAACATTTGAATATAGAATATGAACTTAGCCTACTTTACAATTTCTCTATGGCTACACAAAATCAAAGAGAGCCAATAGAGGGATTTTCTAAATTGCTGAGTGCAGCATTCCCATTGCTTGCTGCAAGGCACCAAAAGAATTCACCAGAAGAGTCTGTGCTATGACTTCCTTTGTAAACCTGTTGATGTGAATGCATTTTGATGGAGAATACATTGTATCTCTTTCCCCCTTAAGTATTCAGAGGATCAGAGATAACACTTGCGAAAGCATCATTTATAGTGCAGTATTTCACATAGAACAATAAAACAAAAAAATGTTTCTTCATAAAAGACTGAGACATTGTGATAGTAGCTTCTTTCCTCTTTCCACTGTTCTTGCTGTGTCTTGTCCCAAGTGAGTGGTAAATCTCCTGGTTTAAAATTATACGGATGCAGGTCATAATGACTGACTACATGATCTTTGATTCTTTTTAACTTAAAAACAACTCCTAGAGTTTAAAACAATTGAAATGTGAACTGATGCCTGTGGAATCCCTGCTGCTCTTTGTGAATGATGTATGAAATGAAAATCTCTACCTAGTGCAGGGAAGACTGACATCATGTAATTATAGCCATGCCGACCAGCAGTCCATTTAGTCAGAATGGAAAAAGCATACCTGTTCTAAAAGTAATTCAGTCTGGACTCTGTGGGAGAGGGAGAGGGTGGGAAGATTTGGGAGAATGGCATTGAAACATGTAAATATCATGTATGAAATGAGTTGCCAGTCCAGGTTCGATGCACGATACTGGATGCTTGGGGCTGGTGCACTGGGATGACCCAGAGGGATGGAATGGGGAGGGAGGAGGGAGGAGGGTTCAGGATGGGGAACACATGTATACCTGTGGCGGATTCATTTTGATATTTGGCAAATCTAATACAGTTATGTAAAGTTTAAAAATAAAATAAAATTAAAAAAAAAAAAAAAAAAAAAAGAATGAATACAATAAATGTGGTATTCCATACAATGGAAAAAAAAAAAAAAAAAAAAAAATAAAAGTAATTCAGTCTGCATGAAGAATACTATATGATGAGAGTCTTAGGTATGCAGTGTAAACTTTTATTTTTCTAGTCTCATTGCTCAGCTACAAGGTTTATGTTAAAGTCATTCACATACCAAATTCTTTCTTATCCTAATTTCAAATAGGTATAATAATTAATTTCTTAAAATATTGAAATTCTAGTTATCTACCTACAGGTTGTTACACAAAAGAAATTTTCTACAACCTATTCAACTGTTTGCAGAACTCTCCTTTCATTAATAGTAAGAGCAAACTAAAGAGTAAAAAGAGAACAGAGGACTGACCATAATAACTGTGCTGAAACAAATGTGAGGCTTCATTTATTTTTCTAAAGATAAGCATGGTGGGTCTGCTATCCACAACCAAGAATTATTTACTGCAAATATTCTGCAAACACATTTTTAAGTATTTGACACATTTAAATATTCATTAAAATAAAATATGCACAAGTAAAATATTTCTCATAATTCTGTGGTAGAATTGAACTCTTCATGTTGGCGCATTATATATCCATGGTATAAATTAATGATACTGATAAGAAAAGAACAAAAATATATACAGACTTTAAATATGCAAATACATCTTTATAAGTAGCCATCCTTGGAGTCTTATGAATTTATTAAAATAATGTGATCACTGAACTTAATTTTGATATTGCCTTTAGACTTGTGAGACTCATAGGACTTAATACATTTTTTAGCACAGGAAAATCATGTAACTTTTTAATAATATATTTAGGTAAGGGTCACTAAACATTGGAGAGATTACAAAAGTCAACATCAGGGAATGTGTCTTTTATTAGCTTTAAAACTTCATAGAAAATTAATTTATAACATGTTTCACCTTTAATTATCCACTGAAGTACTCTGACTTTTATATTGCCGGTGCAGAGAGTCCGTAAACCACATTTCTGCTCTGTCTGCTGCCATTTGGTCAGGCTCATATAGAGTGGGTACAAGAGGGAAGAGAAAAAGCTAGAGGGAGAATAGACTCTCTGTTTTCTACCCATTGACTTTTCTCTATTGCTTTCTATTTTGATTCACAACTGTGACACACAGTGGACAATTCGTTCCAGTAAAAACGTGATTCCTTTTCTTAAAAAGTCAATAAAACCATCCTTATCATATACTTTCAGAGATGCCAGCATTCATGTAAGACAGAATGAGATTCAGTTAAGAGTTGATGTGTTAATATATAAAACGTTTGGTTCCATCCATGGGTCCCTCTGCTGGCTTTGAGAAGACAGTACCAGCTGAGTGGTACCTTCTTATTAGGTGTCTGAGTTCTAGCCTTATGTCGCTTCTGCTCTAATCTTTTAAGTTTTAATTATCCCCATCTTCTTTTTGTACCACCAGACAACCTCCATGTACTTCATATTTCTTTTTAATGCCTTGTCTTCAATGATAATTGTGAACTATTCTCCCATCCTTGTACATTTTTGAAATTCTTCCCATTAGGTAGAGTTTACTTCCCCTCCTGTTGGATGAGTTGGCACTGCAACATGCCTTGACCAATAGCATGGGACAGGAATGAAGCCTGGCGACTTTATACTTGCTCATTTGAAGTTTTGCACTACCATGTAAGAAGTACAACTATGCTGCTTTGAGAGAAGCAGACCCTGACATTTCAGCTACCCTGAAATGTCAGAGACATTCTGAGCTGTTAGGATTGATTAGCTCAAGCTGTGCTCCCAGATATATGAAGTTGTATGAATTATCTAAGTTGGACCATTTGGAATAGAAGAACAGACCAGATGATCCCTGGCAACCAACAGAATCATGAGAAAAAATAAATCATGATTGTTTTAAGTCATTAGGTAAAGGAGTAATTGGTTACATATTAGTATATAATTAATAAAGCCTTTTTAGTACTTTAAGAACTAACCTTTATAATAAACGTCTGTTAAAACAACCGTTATGCGGTTTCTGTCTCCTGGTTGGACCATAACAGATTCAAACATAAATACTAAAACCAATAAAATAAATTGTTCAGAATGAGACTATACGGTTTGCCAGTGTTTTCTACATGCTAAACTGGCATTTAAAAAATAATCTTAATTCTAAGCCATCAAGAAAATTAATTATAACAGGAATCTGATTTTCAGAAAAATTTAAAGAATTCATTAAACAGGATAATGATGGCATAGGCTATAGCTACTTTTGAAGAAATAGCAAATTTTATGAAAGGAAATATTTGGTATATAACTACATAGTTACTATTTGTCATCTTAAAACTACTGTACAGGTCCCTGATGATATATTAAACAGAATCACATTCAGGTCACTTTATATACTGTCTTCAGATGAAGACATTAAAGCTAATACTATGCTACTGTAGAAAGTAACTATTATGAGGTATTAAGAGCATTCTTGGTTGTAGGGTAAAATACTATGTCAGTGTGAGGTGCCATGAATGAATAATAGTTATGGCAGTGAGTGTAATTCGTGCAAGTTAATGGATGGGTTTAAAATCCTGAGTTTTAAGTTTGGCTTATGCAAAGTGATCAATGAGAAAAGATATTAGGAAGTCTGTAATACTAAAAGGCCATATAACAGGAACATTTTACTTTTCAAAGCATTTCAACAGAGAAGCTAACGATATTAAAGGAGATTGTCTTTCATAGGCAGATTTGAGCAGCATTTAGCATAATTTTCTTAGGATCAGGTACTCCTAAGACCATCAAGACATAGAAAACATATTTCCAGGAAACACATAATATCAATTTATGCCTGTCAGAGCATTCTACCAAGGCAGGATTTTAGTACATCAAGATGGATAGAAGACCACCAAATCTGCAAGTATAAGGAGTGTTTGAGCATGCAAAAATGTGGAAGGAATGAATCTCCAAATTTTACCCTCAAGAACCTTTAACAAGTCCTATAACAGCAATGGTATATGGTGTTGCTTTCTTTCTTTTTCCTTTTAGTGAATTTTCACTAATACCCTCAGGTGAAAAAGCTGAAACAACATCATCCTGCTATGATTTTAACCTATACATCTCATATAAAAACAATTTATACTCTTCTTTGAATATATGTAATATTTGAAATAAAGTTTCATGTATATTTGTCTCTGCAACATCCTAAAACTGGCAACACTATGATTTTCCTCTGGTAAGTATACAAAAAGCGTGTGTCTGTGTGTGTGTGTGTGTGTGTGGTGTAGTTAGAAATAAATAGCTGATAAACAGAAGGAAGTAACTCCCACTTATGCAAAATAGTATTGAAAGAAATGTGTATGCAGGTAGGCCACTGTATAATACACAGAGAGACAATAAAGCTAGTCAAATCATAGCTCTCTGTATGCCTGTTTGAGTAAAAGTTCCACACATGAAAAAGAAAAAAGTGTGTAGCAAGCAATCTGTATTTTCGTGAAAGTTACTGGGTTAATAACATTTATATGGTACCTACTCTCTGCCAGGCATTGTTCCAAATTTTTTATATACATCAAGTGAATCAGTCCTCACAACATTATTATTTACTATAATTTTATAGATGAAGAAACAATTAAATAGTAATATCACTACTCAAAGCATATAGCTAATAAATGGTGCAGACAGAATTTATGTATACATAACCAAGTTTTGCATATACTTACTGTAACTATGGTTCAAGTTATGATATTTTTGCTAAAACTGGGGAGATTGAGAAAGTTTTGCCATCAAAATAATAAATCAAATTATATAAAAGATGTTCTGCAATGCTTAACTTGCATAACAAGCCAATAAAAACCTATTTGCTCAAGTTCATTGTAAAAGGAGAATGGTGACTACCAAAGGAAGAACTGGCATTTTCCGTATGTATTAAAAAGTACACATTTATATAAATAACATAGAAAGAAGACATTTACAGTGAATACATATCGTCTCTGACATTGTAGGGCAAGCACTCCATAACTCAGTAATTTTCCACATTGTCGGCCTGGGCTTCCTAAGGTAAAAACTAGACAATAAACAGTTCCAGATTATTATCCTTCTGGTGTGTGTGCATCATTCTTAGGTACTGCCAGTTCAAAGCAACCCAATGAGGCTTTAATTCAAAAGTGGGCAACATGAAGTTGTAGCTGCATATTCTAGCAAGCATGTGGGAGAGGTGTAACTATCTCAGGGTGGAAGAGGTGGTTTATTTACTATTTTGCTATGGTTTGAAACTTCAGTTATTCTTAAGTGTTTGATATTTGCATAAATTCTTTGGCATATATAGGATTGGTTGACATTTTAAAATCTTCTTCTCATCAGATAGATTCCCAAGGACTACTTACTATGGGAATACTAAAGTACATGGGATATTTAAATATTTTCATAAATGTCATCAATTTACACAACTCTGATTGGCTTTGAATGTCTTACATACTTCCTTACCTTCAAAAGCGTTGATTATCATTAAAAAATGTCAATCTGATGGGTGAAAACTGCTACCTTACACTTAATGCTTTTTAAATGTTTATATTTGCATTCATAATTTATTATCCATGTGTATTTTTAGTCTTATGTTGATGTCCTTTAAGCATTTGGATTGTATTTTAACTTTTTTCTCGTTTAGATTTGCAAGCTATAAATATATCAAATATATTAACTCTTGTTTCATATTGGTTAAAGTTATGTTTTATTTTAGAAAAAAATTATAATTACATGTGCTGATGATAATAATAATTTTGATTAGTGTTTTACTTTTCATGTAGAAGATTCCCTGACAGTGGAGAAATAACTTTGGTTATTCATATTTTGTTAAAGTGCTTCTTTTGTTCAAACCTTAAAAAATGGTTTCAGAATTCAAAGAGAAAGGCCAGAATATGCAAAAAAAAAAAAAAAAGATTAGGTACTGAAAGCTTACTCTTACATATATGTAAGTGCAAATGATATATGTTAAAGTATAAAAGCATGATTTTATTGATTAATTCACAAATATGTATTAAGTATTTATTTATGCTCAGTTTTTTACTGGCAACATGAAAGATACAAGTGAATTACAATGAAATTTTTCTTAAGGCACTTGTACTTGGTAAATGAATAATAGTTTAAAATAATTAATAGTTTTAAAAATAGTATTTGAAAATGTCTATATTGTTTTATCACCATAAAACATGCAATTAGTGAAATCAGTGTCAGTTTTTGGTTTTTTTTTTTTTTTTTAGTGGGCTTTCTTTTCTCAGAAATGTTGCTACAGTTCTTTTTTTTTTTTTAATTTTATTTTTAAACTTTACAATATTGTATTGGTTTTGCCAAACATCGAAATGAATCCGCCACAGGTATACATGTGTTCCCCATCCTGAACCCTCCTCCCTCCTCCCTCCCCATACCATCCCTCTGGGTCGTCCCAGTGCACCAGCCCCAAGCATCCAGTATCGTACAGTTCTTTCTACTCAAGAAATGTATCAACAATTCTAACAAGGGGAATTACATGGAATTCCTGAAACAGGAAGAACAAACAAAAAGAAAAAAAAAAAGGAAACATAATGAAGTATCTTGTGCAGATGGATAAAAAGAAGTCTGCTCAGAGGAAGTACTGAATTCTAAATAATAAAACTTAATTCTTACAATACAGTCTGGTTCACATGGGCTGGCACTAATAAACAATGACTTGATTAAAAGAGAGAGGTGTGTGACATTGGGTGTTCCATGAGAAATGTTTATTAGCACCAGATGAGTATCTGAGGAATATCACATTGAAGTCTGTCGAAGGTGATGTGGGAAATCTTGGAATCGAAAAGTTAGGTAATGTAATCAGTGATACTCTTTTTCTCAGAATTGAGACAAAGTAATTTGCTGTCTTTGTTATAACTCTCAAATTTTACTAGTCAGAATGTACAAACTAAAAATAAATGAATGTGACAGTTTGATCAAGATGTGGATTATGCTAGAGAAGCACAATGTGGAAAACTTTGTGGCTGATAAGCATTCTAAATGTAGATCAAACAATATATGCATTTTCTTTGCCTTTTTGTTAGTTATAATAATAGTTTTGTCTTCTTTCCCTGTGAAAAACAGGAAAGGATATTTCCTTCATATTGTCTAATAAACGTAACTGGGATCATAAATTTTACAGTTGCTAGCATAGGTGTTTTGAAGTGTTTTGTGCATTTTTATGAAAATCTCAAGGGCTGCACATTTATTCTCCTTACAAAGTTTTAAAATCTAATAGTAATTTGGCATGCTGTACTTTTGTATGGGCAAGAGAATGCAGGGAAAAGATCATCTACAATTTGGCATGTTTATCAGGTAGGGTCCAGATTGAAATTGATGCTATAGGGCTATAACAATGCAAACTATTATGCAACAATGATGAACAAAAATGTCTGGTATATTGTATGCATATTGTATGTATATAATATAATATATATATTATAAGAGGAAAATGAAATCGCTTTGTGACTGCATACTTAAGAAATAACTTTGAAGCAAAATTCCAAGTGAAGACTTGTAAAATGAGTTTTCTTTAGTTGTCCATCAATTAACACACATCGTTATAAAGAATAAAACTACTAATCTTAATTCTGAATTTCACTTATGTTAAATATATTCTAAATTTTCTGTACATTCCCTCCAAGAAGCAAGCATCCAAATTTTCATTTTATTCTACTATATATATTTTTTCTTTGATTACTAGATAATTTATCCATTTTTGCCATGCAATAAAAAATCTGAATAACTGATGGCACAACAAATGAAAGATTTCAATTTTTTGGAATATTTAAATCTATACCAAAAATAACAAATACAGAAGATGAGTAACAAATCAACTTTTAAAAAGTTTAGCAATAAATACCCTTCTTCTAAACTTCCAATCATAACAACCACTTGACACCTAATTATGTCTTACCTTATTTTCAGTCAATTGCCAAATATTCTGAGTAGTTACTCTACAAAAATGACCATGTGAACATAAACACAAGGTAAAAAGTGTTTACCATTTACTCTTATTTCCTTCAGATGATCATTCTCCATCAAAGTACATGTTGTAAACATTTTATTTTTCCCCACACAGGAACTAAACTGCTATATCCCATAGTAGAAACTAAAATAATTTGTTTTATAACAAGACAAATAAGGAGTCACAGGGTCTTAAATACAAATATTGGTATACATGTGGGTTAGAAAGTTCTTGTCAGTTAATATGATGGATTTTGGCCAGGTAAAATGAAACATGTGCTTTTGGTAAAGAACTAATTGTTTTGAAATTTATTTTATTTTTATATTTTAATATAAATTTATTTATTTTAATTGGAGGCTAATTACCTTACAATTTATAGGCAGCAAGTTAGAATTCAGAGATTCAATCTATTCAATCAACTAGAATATATTTAAACTAAAATTGTAATGTTACTTTTTATTCCCAGAAATAGTGGTTATTTACTTTTTAATACACTTTTTTCTTTTGTGCTACTGTTTGAGAAATCAAATCAAAGAATATTACCTTCTAGGTATGAGTTTATTTTGTTTTAAAAATGTAACAAAAGTGTATTGTTCTTATTTTAGCTTGTATTAACTTCTTAAATGTGCTGTTAAATTTCCCTCTTATGATTTAACTATGGTTATAAATCATTTTGGTTACATCCTGCACCATAACAAACAAGCCTAAGATGTAAGGGCTTAAAATATGTGCTGAGAAAATACCCACAGCTTGTGGCCTTGGTTGTAAACCTGCAAGTTAACCATGATTTTCATACTTTTAAAGGTTTGTATGGCCAGGGACCATATGTGGACCACAAGTTCTAAAACATTTAATATATGACCCTTTGCAAAAATGGTTGTCAATATCTAGCTAAACAAACCACTATTTTGTTATGTCACAATCCAAATGGGGCTCAGCTGATTGAGTCACTTATCTTGCTTCAGGTATCTCAAGTGGTTGCAGTATCTCAAATGGGAACTGGGATTAAAGCTGAAGCTGGTTAATTATAATCTTGCACTTCTCCAAGTGGCTTTTTCTCTAGTTGATACCTCATCATCCAGGACCTCTCTACATGAGTAGCCTGAATTTCCCGCCTGATTTCTTGCAGCCACAAGAGTATAGAAGAGGAAGCTACCTTAATAATATATATATTTTTTGGGGGGTGGGTATGGTTGGAGACCTTCCCTGTACTCCTTTTTTTCTTTTTTTTTTTTACCTTGTTGGTCATTTATTTTAAATACAGCAGTATGTATATGTCAATCCCAAACTCTCTAACTACTCCTCACCCACACCCTTCACCCCCTAATAACCATAATTTCATTTTCTAGGTCTGTTAAGTCTGTTTCTGTTTTGTAAATAAGTTGATTTGTATCATTTTCTTTTTTAGATTCTGCATTTAAGCAGTATCATGTGGTATTTCTTTCTTTGACTTCTCTCAGCATGACAATCTCTAGGTCCATCCACATTGCTGCAGATAGCACTGTTTCATTCTTTTTAATGGTTGAGTAATATTCCACTGTATATATGTACCACCTCTTTATCCATTCCTCTTTAAATGGACATTTAGGTTGCTTCCATGTCTTGGCTACTGTAAACAATGCTGCAATGAACACTGGGGTGCATGTATCCTTTTGGACCATGTATTTCTCCAGATATATGCCCACGAGTGAGATCGCTAGATTATCTGGCAGCTCTCTAGTTTTTTAAGGAAACTCCATACTGTTCTTCACAGTAGTTCTACTAATTTACATTCTCACCAACAGTGAAGGAGAGCTCCATTCTCTCCACTCTCTCTCCAGCATTTATTGTTTGTGGATTTTTTGATAACAGCCATACTATGGCAACCCACTCCAGTACTCTTGCTTGGAGAATCCCAGGGACAGAGGAGCCTAGTGGGCTGCCGTCTATGGGACTGCACAGAGTCGGACACGACTGAAGTGACTTAGCAGCAAAAGCAGCATACTGACTGATGTGAGGTGTTATCTCATTGTACTTTTCATTTCCATTTCTCTAGTAATTAGCAATGTTGAACATCTCTTCATGTGTCTCTTGGCCATGTGTATGTCTTCTTTGCAGAAATGTCTATTTAGGTCTTCTACCATCTTTTGATTGGGTTGTTCATTTTGATGATATAAAGCAGCTTGAGATGTTTGTAAATTTTGGAGACTAGTCTCTTGCAGGTCACATCATCTGCAAATATTTTATTCTGTTCTGACTTGATGCTTTTCTTAATGCCTGGGCTAAGAACTTCCAGAATGCCACTTCCTCTCCATTCTATTTATCAAATTAGTCACAATTCTAGCCTGAATTCAAGTGGAAAGACATATGTCCCACCTCCCAATTTATAGAATATCATCTGCCTATTGTGAGGGTCAGACATTTTGAAACCATCCACCTCCAGGACTTAACAATTTATTTCCTTCCATGTGCCAAGTATACCCATTCCCTTGTGTGTGTGCATGTGTGAGTGCTCAGTCATGTTGAACTCTTTGTGATCTCATGGACTGTAGCCCACCATGGTTCTCTGTCCATGGGATTCTCCAGGCAAGAATGCTGGAGTAGGTTGCAGTTTCCTCCTCCAAGGGATCTTCCTGACCCAGGGATTGAACCTGTGTCTCCTGTGTTTCCTGCACTGGTAGGCCTACACTTTACCACTGAGCCACCTGGGAAGCCCCAGACCCCCAAAAGTATCGTCCCTTTACAGTATCAGCTTCAACTCTAGAAATCCCTACTTTAAAATACGAACAGTGTAGATGAGGGTCCTCTGGTGTGATTTGTTTTATCTCCTTGGATATTGACATTTTTGAGCTAGGGACTTTGAAATAGGGACAGGTTTTCTGTACTCCATTCACTCAACACACAACAGTGAATGGGACAAATAATCCATAGCAGGCTCTCACTCTGGATGTAAGTGGAAAGTAGTAGGAAGAGAAGAATAAGCATCCCAAAGCCATTTGGATACATATATATATTTCCTTGATTAGAACTTCCACTTCCTTTGATGTGGCTCCCCACAGATGTTGGCTCCAATCTCCAGCCCTTACTTTGTCCTCAGAGTTAACTTCACTTTTGTCTAAGAAATGACTCAAGTTGCAGCTCATTAACTTCAGCCTGCATCCTGCTTATAGATTTGGTCCCAGGGCAACTTTTGCCATTATGAACTTCATTTATTCCTTTCAGTATAAGGTGGTATAATTCCTTTAACAACAAGTGTCAAATTATAATAAAATTATTTAGATTAAAAATACCATTCATTTCTTCCAAAGGTAAAACCTTCGCCACCATTTTCTCCTGTGAGGCTGTTGGGGTAAAGTATCCTTAAGATTCTTAGAAATCATATTTTTGATCAAGAGACTTTTATGTCTAGGGGAAAATGTTTAGAAATAACATTTTTTTTGATGTTTAACAAAGGAGTTTACAGTAATCCTTGATTTAAAATTTATCTCAAGGTTGAGTTTTACCGGCAATGGCCTAGATTTGACCTTTGCTCTGAGTCTATTGCCTACTTTCTATTCTTTTTGGTCTTCTAGAAAAACTGAAACGAATACAAAGTTTTATTTTTGAAGTCAGAACATCCTTGCTTCTTTATGTTTCCTCTCAGTTATCCTGACAAATTGAGCAGTTCCTTTTTAGCTCATCTGGCTTCTCATATACTTTATCATCGACAGATTTTTGTTTTAAACCAAACAAAACCATAAAACAGCTTACATTCTTAACATTCTGCCTCTATATCTCATTAACCAGATCAACAAGTTTTTTAGATTTCCTTTCATCTTTCATGATGCGTTCATTGACTGCTTTGTTTACTATAACTTAGGCCCCTTTCTTTTCAGCTCAAATAATTTCCTTCTTTCCTTTAATCCTAAATCTTATCAAGAAGCTTCCAGCTTCTACCCACCATGTTATCCCCAAATGAATGACACACACTGTAAGATTTTTTGTGTATGTGTGTGTGTGATAGCAATATGTTATTTCGCTTCAATATTGTCAAGTAACAGGTAACTTTAAATTTGGTGGTTCATTCAACAACCGTTTTATTCTATTCTATGATTCTGTGGGTTGGCCAGAATGAGCTAGTACAGATTGTTTTATCTGTCTGGCCTGAGTTCTCTTAAGCAGGTATAATCAGATAGTGGCTGGGCTGTCTGTTGCTTCTGTGCTATTCTTTTTGGTCTCTCTCTGTTGTAGCTAATCTTCCAAGGCCTCATCATATGCTCTTTCTAGCAGGACAACTTGGACTTCTTGGCAGCTTAGGACTCTATGATGGAGACCTTAGGCTGCTAGGTCTTCTTTTTTTTTTTTTTTAATTTTTAAATTTTATTTTATTTTTAAACTTTACATAATTGTATTAGTTTTGCCAAATATCAAAATGAATCCGCCACAGGTATACATGTGTTCCCCATCCTGAACCCTCCTCCCTCCTTCCTGAGACCTTAGGCTGCTAGGTCTTCTTAATGACTGGGTCAGAAACTGTCACAAGTAGTTCAGATTCAAGGAAAGAAGCATTCCCTCTTCTCATGGTAGACAGTGAAGGGAATGGTGGATAGGTTTCACATTGTCTTTGGAAGTCAGCTAACCCATATAAGGGGTGTTGTGTGTCTTTAAAGTCAAGTTAAACTGTTGAAAAGCAGGGTTATAGTCTATTTTTACTATTTTTATTTCCATTTTAAAGAATAAAAAAATATGCTGGCTTACCCATCTTCTTCCATGCCATAAAGAGAAACAGGATACTAGAAATAAAGTGAGGCAATGTATAAATCAGAGTATTTTTGTCAGTTTGCACCATTTTAAGGGATCACTTGAACTAGTCTAACTGAAACATTTAACTGCCATCTAGAAATTTGCAACAATACTGGAGTTTGTAACAGCTTTGGTTATATATTCTATCCTTATTCCATGGGAGGACTGTAGGCTGTAAGAGTGATATAATAAATTTGTCTTGAAAACTTAAAACCCAGAATACTGGAAAACAAGTAAGAGCATTCAATACCACAAATGATAAAAACAGTAAAATTGAAATTTTTGGAGGATTTGGTGTCCAGAATTAGCAACATCTTAAAATGCACCGTCGAAGATCCTGGCCCCTCACCCTGACAGTTACACAAAGTAGACACTGTAAAGTCCAGTACTACTGAATTTTCAACATTGTGCAAATGGGGCAATATGGCTCATATAGATAGCAATCACAGCTATCTTTTATAACAGATCGCAATTTGGTTAACTGCTCAACCTAGACATAAATTCTAGCAGCAACATTTAATGTTCAATTACTGCATCTCTTTTATTGATATTGAAAACAGCACTTCGTTTCTCTTTGGAGGATTATATTTGCATTATTTTGTGAACATTTGGAAAAGAGTAGACAAACAAGTGAAAGAATGTACTTTTATTCTATGCTTTTCAGGAGAAGGAAATTCAGACTTCTTGTTAATAATATTTTTAATCATGTTGATATCTCACGTATAAATGTTACTCAGATATATTGCTGTACCATATATTATTACCAAGGTGCTGGTTTCAATAAAAATCAAATTATAAGCTCTCGGAATTTGAGTTGATGCCTAGAATTAGGAAGTTTTATGCAACTGCATATGAAAATTATGCATAACTGCCAACTCTAGGTTACTGTAATACCTTTTGAAACTTCCTGAATTATTGAATTGAATATTCTCTCTCAACATCCCTCACTGTAGTGAAAACACCTGTACAATGATTTTATATTCAGGCAATATTCCAGGTATGTTACCATTCTTAAGGTAAAAAATGTGTGAATTTATTTTAGAAATTGAGTAAAACACCTATTTTAGTATAATCTCCACTTGGGTAATTACCATATGAAGAGTGTGCGTACCTTTTTTTTCTTTTTTCCAGCTCTTCTAATTTATTATGGTTGCATATTTGTATAGGTCCTAGAAGACACAGAAACTCACTCATTAGATTCCTTGCAATCTGTTAGTGTTAGTCTATGTAAAATTTACACGCCTTGCATGGAATTGATCACTGAATATATTAACTCTCTCTAGATTAGAGCAGATAAATTTTAGTACAGAGATCATTCTGTATTTTCCAAATAATTGCATTTGGTTGAATATATAAACTAAGCTTCAGAGACATATTTTTCTGAACTCCAATATGCAATAGTGCAGATGCACAGTAAACCTTGGAGTATCATACAAACAAATTGGCTCCTGAGCAACAACAGAGCAAATGGTGACTTCTGCACTCAAAGGAGACAAGCAGATGGTGAATAATTCAGAGAGACTCAAAATATTCCAAACTTTGAAAATTGTACAAATAAATCACAAGCACAATACAAAGAGAGGTTGGCTGGTTTGGACTGTTATAACACAGTTCAAATAACTTTATGTGTGAAGAGACCCAACTTTAATCCAGGTGGATCCATGAATCACTAAAATTATAGGTGATTTAAATATCTCCTTAGTCTTGCAGAAGTTCAATATACTTTACAGTATGCTGAAAAATACTATGGCTTATGATTTCATGTTACCCCCTGGTTCCAGTTCTACTCTTCCCTTATTCACTGTTGCCAAGTCTCATTTCCCTGCCCAGTACTAATTCAAATATGGAACATACAATTTTCACATGATGTCTCTTATAAACTATTTAAAAAATATAGATGTATTTATGTTACACCCAGATTGCATAAAATACTCAAGATCTATGGGAAAATAGCACTACAATACAAATAGCAAATAAGGTTAAGTTAAATGTTCGATTTTTCCTATGCTTGTTTACACACCACCTAGAATTCTCCTGGGTGCCATTTCTCTCTTATGATACATTTCACACTTACCCCTTTTTATCTGCTCCTATCACTTGATATTCCTAAGACATTTAGATGACTAAAAGGAAGACAACTTTAAAAAAATGTGTAAAATCTGTGAAAAAAATTATCCATGTAATAATGATAGCCTGGGGAAAAGATATGAGGTGTTATTCTTTGCTAAAATCAAGTTGAATTACTTAACCTATTTAAATATTAAAATATTTCAAAAATAAAATTGAAAATATGCATATAAAATACCAAAATCAATCATAATCCGACAGATATATAACTATAGTTAACATTTTAGTGTATTCCTTCCTAGTCATTTGATATATGATTGTCTATCCACTCAGAGATAACTTCAACTAACATTAAAACATTTCTTTACAATAATTTTTACTTGCATATTTGACACTATGCAGGCACAGAGCAACATATTAATCTATAAAGATTATATCTGAGTGGACCTAACTCTAAGAGAATATGAAAAGAGGCTTGGTGAAAAATAACAGTAGATGGTTTATTATTCAGGCTTATTAAATACATAAAATCTGATAATTCAAGTAACTCATATGAGCTTTAGAATAAATGGATAATTACTTATATTTCTTGGTAATTAAACTGACACTCCTGTTAATAACTAATAAGTACATTTTTAATATCCACAGTCTCTAAATGCAAATATGTCAATTATTTTTGGCTGGTGATAGAACAAAAGAGTGTTTATTGTTCTTTTTTAAACAATCATCAAACACATGAAAATACGCCACTTGTAATTAATAAGGAAATGGCTCAAGAAAAATCTATTTTTCTGGGAAAGTATCTCAAAAATGTCTCAACAAACTAAAATAGTGAAAGAACGACTTTTTCTTCCTAAAATCAAGAACATGACAAAATGTCTTCCATCACCACTTCTATTCAGGACGATACATGAGGTTCTAGCCAGAGCAAGTAGCCAATCAGGCAAGATTAAAAAAAAAAAAGTCCACGTTTAAAACTGCTTTATTCATAGGTAGTACGAACATGGATAAAGAAAATCTTAAGAATTACACACACAAAAAATATCTATGAAAACTAATGAGCTAAATAAAGACTCAGAATAAAGATCAACATACAAAAACCAAATGTATTTCCATACTTTAGCAATAAATAACCCCTTAAAAAAAAGTAAAAAATGAAATTAAGAAACTAAGTATACGCATTGTAACAAAAATACTTAGAATTATAGTTGACAAAAGAAGTGGGAAAAGAGACACACACAAAACCACAGAATTTTGAGTTAACTAAAAAAAAAATTACCGAAAAATTTTGTGTCCACTCTTTTATAAGCTCATGGTAATTAAGTCTAAGCAGACTATTTCAAAAGTTACAAAATATTTCTAAGATACGTAAAGCAAAAGATAAAAAAAGTAAAAAACAGCCTTAAAAAAAAAAAGAACTTTCACTGCCTGACTTCAAAAGTCAGTATAAAAAAGGTATGGCATTAGCAAAAATGGCAGTGTAGGTAACTCTCGGGGCTCATTTCTCCACAAAAACAGGGGGAGGGGAATGAGCAAAAAGTGTCAGAAACAACTTGTGGGAACTCTGGAAAACAGTGGGAGGTTTACAGGAACCAAGTGAACGCCATATCAAATAAAAGCCAGGACTCACCAGCGGTCTCGAAAAAAGGCAGCCCAGGTTCCCAGCGTGCGGCCAGGCTCCACGAAGAGCAGAGTAGACTTTCTCGTGAAACTGCATCAGTTTTTCTAGAAGTTGCCTGAAGAACTGCTCTCTTACAGGGAAACTGGAACTCTCTTGAGAGGAAAAGTTTCTATGTAGCGGGCGTCCTCGAAACATTGAAAGACAAGTGAAAAACCTCTCTGCGACCTGGGACAAAGATTCCTGGCAAAGAAAACAGGAAACTTGAGTAACTGAGAGGAAAAAGCTGAAGATAGTGTTTCTTTAGATGAAGCAGGTTATGAGAAATCGCCCGCACACAAGGTGTTTAAAAGCCACACGTATGCCCAGGACTAGGCGCATGCTCAGACAAGACCAGACAAGACCTGGGGGAGAACTCGGGAGCTTTCATCCCGGCCAGATCTTCCCGCTCAAGGCGGGAAACCGTGCTGCCGACTGGAGCGGTAAGCGGCCTTGTAAAGCATCAGAACAACTTAATAGAGCCAATCTGCTAGGACAGAAGGAAATGGCAGCCCACTCCAGTGTTCTTGCCTGGAGAATCCCAGGGACGGGGGAGCCTGGTGGGCTGCCGTCTATGGGGTCGCACAGAGTCAGACACGACTGAAGTGACTTAGCAGTAGCAGCAGCAGCTAGGACAGAAAGGTGTGTATTTTCTTACTTTTTGTTCCAGGCATTTATGGAACTTCTGTTAACATGGCAACTTGTAGCTGTTGCAGAGTTTTCTTTTGTTCCAGGCTCCACTCAAAACGAGCTGCTTTTTGGCTTATTCAGAAGATGCACGAGAGTAGCAGTCCTGAATGAGGATTATATTGCCTCAAAATCCTGAGACCCACAAGTCCCTTTTGTTCTATTGTTTTTCTTTTTTCTCTCTCTCTCTCTTTTTTTTTTTTTTTTTTTTTGGTAGGAGGGGCCAGATACAGCTATTTATTCATGACTATAAAAGGGAGAACTTGACATGTCCACACCACTGGACCTCTAGAAACTTTTGTGAGGTTGGTTAAAGGCCCCTGAGTTTTTGTTGTATTTATTTCCCACCCGTTACACAAAAATTACTTAGCAATATGTCTAGGCTAGGTGTGCTTCCTGATTACTAGGTCCAATCAACATAATCTCACTATTGTAGTGGACCAATGTGATGTCTTGTGGAAAGGAAAGGGGAACACTGTCCCTACTGACTAGACTATGGAGTAAATTTGTAGAATTCATGTGCTTCTGAGATGCCTTCTAGACACACCATGATAAAACAGCCAACAACATAGGCCTCTGTATATCAGTGTTCTGATTACAGCCCTGGTTCTGTATGTAGTCCATTAGAGTAACCATGCCCACCTTATTTATGGCAATTAATCATAGTCACTAGGCTACTGCCATCAAGGCTCCCATTGTTACCATTACATTTTATGGGCCACAATTTGATGGTAGTACTTCCGGCTCTAATGTCTGGTCTACAAGCAAGAGCTGTTACAGAGTTTTTCAAGGATGCTGGGGCTTCTCTCATAGATATATCTCTCATAGTCAAGTGAAAGATATGTCCTTTTGGACACTCCAGGAGAAGTTGAGCAGATCTACATGTTATGTAACCCTAACATTAAAATATCCCTTGTCTCTGGATACCCACCTCAACATTATACTATAGCAGTTTTATTAATAGCATTTTAACTTCATTTATTACAAGCTATGTTTGCCCTTTAAAGTGTGTCAAGTTAAATATCAAACCCAGAATCTCTCTTTAGTGGCCAATATCAAATTCAGCCTGACCCAACTTTATATTCTTTTCATCATGATTCAACACGTTTATGACTGAGTCCCATACATATTCCCAGATTTTATTCTGCATAATAGTTTAAAAAATTCAGCTACTTTGGTGAGTAGTTCCCTTCCTTATGAGTCTAACTTTGTACCTTACCCTCTGCGGCCTGATAGGATTTGAGTCTACTTTTAGTCTAAAAGCAAAGAGAGATGGAAATGAATCAGCAGTAGCTTGCTGGTAAACTACCACAGAGGATGCAATTAGTTTCTTCAGGCAAAAGAGGGCTAACCCACTCAGACAGAGGAAAAATAGCTGCTTCTGTTGGTGAAGAAGACTAAGCAGAATTGATAGGTTTTCTGCCCCAGGTTCATCAGGATCCACTCAATATCCTATTCCAGTTTTTTAGAATCCCATTCCTTCCTAAACAGTAACTTCACTTTAGCAGCAGATATGCTATGGGATTAGAATTCAATTTCTGTTGTAATTCAGCCACTTACAGGATGATATTCTGGAACTGGTTTTTCAGAAATTTTGACCCATCAGTTGCAGGAAATAAGGATTTCTTTCAGGGCACAAAGAGAGGATTTTTAGGTCACTAATGCAGAGTTAAAGCTGAGAGTGTTCTTTTCACTACCCACTTTCTCAGCACAGTTCAAATCAACCAGCCAATTACATATACTCCTTAATTTGACTAAAATATTTTAAGGTAATAAATACATGATCATTCAGAATCTTCCTTTTTATAAGGATTTAATTTAGCAAAATACTATTAAGAAACAAGTCAAGAGAGTTGTACTCTACTCTAATTAGTGGAGTATATAGACCACTAAATTACATTCTTTCTCAGTCATGTCCAACTATTTGTGACCCTGTAGACTGTAGCCCATTCAGGCTTCTCTGTCCATGGGATTATCTAGGCAAGAATACTGGAGTGGGTCGCCATTTCCTCCTCCAAGGGATCTTCCTGACCTACTTATGTAACCCGTGTCTCCAATGTCTCCTGCATTGGTAGGCAGGTTCTTTACCATTGAGCCACCTGAGAAGCCAGACCACTAAATTAAATAACATTAATTCATTTTTTAGTAGTCTCAATTTATAATCATTTCATATCAAAATCCAGTCCTCTCTACATTTTCTTTCATTTTTGCTTCCTCTTTTGATGATAGTTCCCTTCTGAGAGAACTGTTATATAATATTGAGGCAACAAAAGTATTAAAAAATCCTATATTACATAGACAATTTATATAACTGACTCCAATTTATTTGGAAAGTTATTTAAAATTCAAAATGCTCCTAAAACTGGCTTATTCTAAAAAACTATATAGCCAGCCAATACTGATTCATTGGGCCAGTAGCCACTCAAGAATTCTGGAGTTAATAACTGCATGGTCTTGAAATACCTGGCTTACTAAAAGTAGAAGACAGACATAAAGAGACTGGTATTGACCATTTTGTTTAAAATTCTTCAATTTTGTTGCAATGTACATGTTTACAAAACTCTGTCAAAATTTTAAAATGAAAACATCCTAAAGCAAATAACCACACCCTAAAAAACAAATATTTAGTCTTCCTTAAATGAATTTTCTGTGAAGGTATCAAATTACCCAGTAATGCTAACCTTTGCTCAGATCCATCTTTGCTTCTTAAAATATTGCTTCATTGTAATTGATACTGTAAAAATCAACTCTAAAAACATTCACTACTGTATTTAGAAATTATTGTCATCTCACTTTTATAATAACATAATTTTACTTTATAAACTGGAAAAATGACCAAAGATTTGAAAATTAACATACTTCTTGGTCCACATTACCCATCATTTTGAGGAATTGAAGGTGACAGAAGTATAATGGGTAATAACACATCAAATGAAAGATCCATGACTGCTTTGAATATTTAGTACTAAAGGTTAAAACACCTTTTCAGGAATATTTCTTAGCTACAAAGTTCATAATGCAGATTTTAATATTTACAGGTGGGAAAGTATGATAAATGTTAAGAACAAATTAGGATAAAGCAGAAGATATTCTCTGCACTAACTTGAAACATAAAGTAGGTATGAGATCTCGGTATCATATTCTGGTAGTGTAAAACATCATAATACTAAAATTTGCATTTTACATGTATAATATATGCCTGAAATTATGTTATTATTACATAATTTTAGTGACCACTTGATAAAAGACATGAAAAAGGCATGAAGTTACACCCAGGATTATCTTTGGAAGCTCTACTATTGTAGTGGAGGTCTTAAGTGCATAGTGGATATCTTAGCTTAATAGCATTGTAAATACTAAATTTTCTAAAAAAAAATTACTGAGACACTTAATAATAAAAAAAAATAAGAATCAGAGTCTTTCTGAATTATAATAAGTAGTATTAATGAAAGCAATGAATTCATGCTAAAATTTTTTTAGCATAATCTTGCAGCGCCAACAACTAGCATACCATACATACTTAATGATTAACAAAATGTATGAATTAAAACATTGGCTTAGTATGATCACAGCAAGCTATACCTGTGGAAGGATGGGTGAGGAAATCAAAGTGCTTGAGGACTGAATAGGAAGCTAGGAAATACGAATTGAAAAATATGAACTCTCTGAAGTAGGTTTTGAGGAGGCCAGAAAGACTGTACGGGAAAGGATATGTGAATTTATTTTCTATTTTATTGTTTTATTTTTATTTTTTGGAATATGTGTGGATTTTTATTTTTTTAATATAAATTTATTTTAATTGAAGGTTAATTTATTGTTTTTTTTTAATAACAAAAACTTATATGTGAAAAAAAAGTTAACCTGAGGAATCAAAATGAAACAGTATCTTGGTATAAATAAAGAAGAAATGCATTTTAGTTCTTCTGAAAAAATAATGGAAGCCTCAGGACAGGATGTTATTCTGGCCTCAAATAAGATAGTAGACAGCCATTTATTAAAACTAAGAATATATAGGTAGATTCTTTTCAGTTTGTAGTTTGGCATTGAGAAAGTAAGGGGTTTTTGACAATGTTTTTGTTGTTTTCATTTGCTTGTTACTTTTACTGGTGGCTCAGAGGTTAAAGCGTCTGCCTCTAATGCGGGAGACCTGGGTTCAATCCCTGGGTCAGGCAGATCCCCTGGAGAAGGAAATGGCAACCCACTCCAGTATTCTTGCCTGGAGAATCCCATGTATGGAGGAGCCTGGTGGGCTACAGTCCACGGGGTCACAAAGAGTTGGACATGACTGAGCAACTTAACTTTTATTTGCTGAAAGTATGCAGTAGGGGTGGAAAGGAGTTAGGAAAATAACTGTTGTAGGGAGTGAGAACAATAGAATATATGAGAAGTAGTACTTTGAAAAAATATTTATTTATTTGCATCTGTGCTGGATCTTTGTTGCTGCCTGGACTTTTCTCTAGTTGTCGTGAGGGGAGGCTACTATAGTTGTAGTTTGTGGGCTCCTCATTGGGGTGGCTTTTCTTGTTGTGGAGCAGGGGCACCAGGGTTCACGGGCTCCAGTAGTTGCTGCTTGTGGGCTATAGAGCGCAGGCTCAGTAGTTACGGCACATGGCTTAGTTGCCCCGTGGCATGTGGGATCTTCCCAGATCAGGGATCAAACCCATGTCCTCTGCATTGGCAAGTGGACGCTTCACAAGTGGACTACTTCACCTGAAGTAGTACTTTTTAAATGATGTAAATCAATATACTATTGAAAGGTGTTCTTGAGGGCCAAGTATGTAAGTAGACTTCTTTTATGGTGTGACTTTTAAATTAGTGCTTGCTATTCCAATACATATGATGATATAAAGATATTTAGATTTAGGTGAGGAAAAGGTTCATCCAAACAGGTAGGAAAAAATCCTTCAGTCAAGAGTGCTATTAAAATTATTGTATATTAACTCTGTAACAGTGTGAAGCATTCCAAAGTGAGTTCTGATAGGAGGAGGAAAAAAAAAACCAAAAAACTGAAGATGGACAAATAGGGTGTGCATTCATAATGAATACCTAGAAACATATAGAAATATTTCCTATAGGATTGCATTGTGGATGGTTTGGAAATAGCAAAGACTTAAATGGATTCCTTTGGAAGTGTGAAGCAACTTTATGCCCTAATAGGCTGTGATGCATCTCCACTAAGGCTGATTCAGAAATTTCTAATATGTGAGGTCCTATGCAAAGTACAGCAGAGTATCATCCAGAGGAAGGTAAAAATAGTTAAGTATTTCCAAAAATTCTCTAAAGAATTAATAAATGGAAGAGGCTGGTAAGACATTCCAGGTAATATTAATTCCATAGTAATTTGAATGAATTATGTTAACTGACAAAGTATCCAACTGTAGAACACCAAAAATTCTGGGCATAGTCTCACATCCCTTTTAGGTAAACTTGAAGTAAAGTAAGTGAAATGGTCACAGAAACCAAAATCAGGTTTCCAAACTGGAAAAATAATGTTTAGACCATAGTGGATATAAGGTTCTTTGCCAAAACCCTCAGGATTGTGCTTTAATATTCACACAGACAAGAAATGATCTTGGGTGAACTAATGGTAGAGACCTTTTTGTCAGTATGAACCTTGAATGGACAAAGCATTAGTGAAAGAGTGAGCAGAAAAATCTTGGCACTCTGAGAAAGGGAGATAACCTTTTCAAACTCAGGTCTATAAAAAAAAATGGTGGCAATGAAATATTCCTTTAGAAATCTGTAATTTGTATGCTGCATTCACACTGGTGTAAGATTTAATATTATTCTACCTGAGTGGTCTATCTGAGAAACTAAAGTGGTTTCAGGTTGGTAGTAAGCACATGCACCTAAAAAATGCAAGAGCAAATCCTCTCTAGAAAAACACAGATCTGTTCAAGCCCCTATGATCCCTGACATTAACATCAAATGTGAGTTCATATCATATATGAAACGAATCACCAGTCCAGGTTCGATGCATGATACAGGATGCTTGGGGCTGGTGCACTGGGACGACCCAGAGGGATGGTACAGGGAGGGAGGAGGGAGGGGAGTTCAGGATGGGGAGCACATGGACACACATGGTGGATTCATGTTGATGTATGGCAAAACCAATACAATATTGTAAAGTAATTAACCTCCAATTAAAATAAATTTATATTAAAAAAACATGGGGAAACAAGTTACTATAAACAGAACAAAGGAAATTTAGTCTGCAAGGAGTTTAGATATTAGAATTTCCGCATATGGATGGTAGAATATGAGTTAAAGAATGGAAAAAAATATATATATATATATACAAGGCAGACACTAATAATGAGAAAAAGAGATATTGTGTGTAAAGGCATTAAAAGTGATACAGAGAGTGCCTGCTTAATGAAAAAGAGTTTAATACAGTAAGAAACTACATTTAAAACTTCACCAAAAAGCATACTACAATTTAAAATTTTATAAAAGCATAAAAAATAACCACAAATTATGGAAGACAAAACTTTGCAAAAGAGTACAAAAATTGACAAATCCACCTTTATGTGTGGAGATTTAAAATTTTCTCTGGAACCATTGGTAGAATAAATAGCTTAGTAAGGATCAAAGGATTTTAAAAATATTTAAGTAATAAACTTGCTCTAAAGACATATACATATATACTTACACAATAAAATAAACTTATTTTCAAGCATGTAATAATCAAGAACTAACCCTTAATTGAAAGGATACAAAACCACAATTTTATAACTATAATAACATTAGTTTGGAAATTAATTTAAAATTTAATGAAAACTTTTCAAACTAGTAGGATTCTTTTAAATAGTAAGAACTATTTAAAAGAAGTAATTTAAATTTATGTTCATATAAATGAGAATAAAAGAGCTAAGAGGTGATGAACAAAAGGTCCAACCTAATAATTTAGAAAGGCCAACATAGCAAATGAAAGAAAATAGAGGGATAAAAAAAGATAAAAATAAGACCAGGATTGTTTATTGGTTCTTTGACGTTAATTATTTTGAAAATTTTAACATATATATATATTATATATATATAAATATGTATTTAATATATAGAAAAAGAAAACAGAGTG
This sequence comes from Bubalus kerabau, assembly GCF_029407905.1. Taxonomy (NCBI): domain Eukaryota; kingdom Metazoa; phylum Chordata; class Mammalia; order Artiodactyla; family Bovidae; genus Bubalus; species Bubalus kerabau. The sequence goes on from NC_073637.1 coordinate 55,757,032, forward strand.
GCATAGTGACATAGCTACAGAATGACATAGCTACAAATGAATGACAGATTAAAATACCTTGAAAGAAAAATAGAAACATGATTGTTGCCTGTAAATTTAAAAATTTAAACTAGCAACCTAATTTCAAAGTATAGATTGTCAAGCATTTTCAAGAAGAAATAGCAAGATCACTTTAAGAATTTTGAATTCATATAATTGAAAAATGATGCTCATATAGAAATTGAATCATTGGTTAAAAATTGTCATGGACAGCATCTAAGAAAACTAAGTGAGAATGTATACATGACATTATTAAGAAAAGAAAATGTGAGTTAAACATTGGGCACCAAGGTGGTATATCATGTATCAGCATCTGTGAAGAGGAAGTAGCAGGAAAGTAGAGACTTCTGATGGGCTTGATAACTGGAGACCTTGCAGTCACTAAGTCATGTCCGACTTGTTGCAACCCCATGGACTGCAGTGCGCCAGGCTCCCTTGTCCTTCTCCCGGACTATTCTGGAGTATGCTCAGATTCATGTTCATTGAATTGATGGTACCATTGAACCATCTCGTCCTCTGCTGCCCTCTTCTCCTTTTGCCTTCAATCTTCCCCAGCATCAGGGTCTTTTCCAGTGAGTCAGTTCTTTGCATCAGGTGGCCAAAGTATTGGAGCTTCAGCTTCAGCATCAATCCTTCCAATGAATATTAAGGGTTGATTTCCTTTAGGACTGACTGGTTTGATCTTGTAGTCCAGGGGACTCTCGAGTATTTTTCAGCACCACAGTTCGAAAGCACCAGTTCTTCGGTGCTCAACATTCTTTATGATTCAACTCTCATATCCATAGATGATTACTGGAAAAACCATAGCTTTGACTATATGGACATTTGTTGGCAAAGTGATGTCTCTGCTTTTTAGTATGATATATAGGTTTGTCATAGTTTTCCTTCCAAAGAACAAACATCTTTTGATTTCATGGCTGCTGCAGTCACCATTTGTAGTGATTTTGGAGCCCAAGAAATAAAATCTGTCACTGCTTCCAATTTTCCCTCTTCTGTTTGCCGTGAAGTGATGAGACCAGACATCATGATCTTAGTTTTTTAAGCCAGCTTTTTCCAATAGATACTAACCTCAAAAATGAAAGATCATAAATGCTTATGGAAACCTTAGCAGGCCAATCTGATAAAAGCAGCTCTGACTGGAAGGGGCTTTGCAGATTGTAATTCCTAACATAACTACTTGCACTAAGAACAGACTCTTGGGAGTAAAATTAAGATTGAAAAGACAATGAAGATGAAGGGCAATCAAAAGAAAAGTACAGATGAAAATACATGTGTGAAGAAGATAAAGTAATTGCAGAAATTATGAAGACCCATTTTTGAGTAGTTTATGATTACAATAAAAGAAGCAATATTAGAGCTATGAAGCTCATGAAAACTATCTTCTCTGGAATCTTGATTATTTCTTGATCAGAATGTGGATCCAGAGTTTCCCAATCTACAGACATACCATTGACATTTTGGACCAGACAGTTGTTTATTGAGGGAAACTGTCCTATGCATTGCAGAATTTTTAGCCATATTTTAAGTCTTACTCAGTAGATGTCAATGGCAACCCACCAGTTATAATAACCAAAAATGTCTGTAGTCATTTCCAGGTGTCCCTGTGGTGAAGAGATCATCCCTGTTTGGGAGCTCATCTCACCTCATGAGTGATAGAAAAGAACTGTGGTTGAATTTCATACAAGTTGTGTGAAACAAAAAAAAAATGAAAATTATTAATAAGTAATTCCCCTAACATAGTGAAGTCACATCAGAGTGATGTGTCCCCAAAACACAAAATAAAATAAAATAAAATAAAATAAAAGAATTTACCAAAAAATATTTTAAAAAAACATAAAAATTACAAAATTTTAGAAATGAGATGATATGACAAAAAATGAATTGTAAAAATAAAACTTTTTGTAGAAAAAATGTTGTATTTATATATATATATATAAATAAAATTATGTGTATTTTATGTGTATATAATGTATACTTTTATGAAAATGAAGGCTGAAATAGAAGGAATGAAGAAAACACCATTGGGATGGGAGTGGACTCACAACCATGAAAGCTGTTGAAGTACCATATATCTCACCATCCAGAAGACTAGGGAATTTATCGAGAGAGTTAATACTGAAGTTCTGTAAAGAGCTAGGGGAACTCCACTGCAGCATTAAAATGCAAAAATGCATGTTTAGTTCAAATAGAGGATCCACTATCCATTGCATTAGTGTGCAAGACTACCATTCAAAATTTAGTGAATTTTCCATACATATTTATAATAATTTTCTGAATTCTTATTTTTTCAACTCAGCTTCAAGATATACTTTATACTCTTAATTTATTTTAAGAGATTCTCAATTATAAATTAATCTGAATAATATTTATTATTTTCTAGTTGCTGAAGGATAACACTTGATATGATATTCTTGTTTTAATATTTCCATTTGATATATATTGCTTTAATAGCATTTTCCCAAAATTAGCACTTAAGCAAAATAATTTTATCAGGAAATTCTAATACTCTGGCTTAGTTGGGTGGGGATGCATACTGAGTTAGAAATACTTGAGGTACTTAAAAATTACATGATAGAATTTGCTTTTGAGATTTGCCCTCTGATGAGGTCAGACTAAAATATATATTAAATTATTAAATATTTTTCAAAATAAAGGAAATATATTGTAAAAATTAGAGGAACTTAAACTGTTATTCTGAGAAAATTCTACTTTTGTGATTAAAAAAAGTGCTGTTTTCTTAGAAGAATATAGATGCTAACAGTTAAAACTACTTTTGTAAAATTAGAAGGTATTTATGTAGTAAAAACTCGTCATGATAGTAAAAGAAAAATCATTTTTGGAAACTAAATAGAATGTACAAAATATCAAGGATTAGGGATATATAACAAAGTTTAAAAATATAAGTGAGATATGAAAAAAACAAGAAATATATCAAATAAATAAGCCCCACATGATTACCAATATAGTTCACCAAGCTTATTCATTTGTCTGTTTAATGTATTAATATATTAACTGATTTATTGATTTCTGAATATATAAAGTGAAAAATTTAAAGAAATATTTGTTGCCAAACAGTAATATAAAATTTTCATCTGTAATGGTGAAAACATTTAATCATATACGTTAAAGACCAACTTGAAATCCCAGTTCAACTGGCTGTAGTTTGAAAGTCCAATACTGCACCAGTGAATAACTTGAGAAATATATGTACCAAAAGAAAAATACCATCTTTCTAGTAGTAAAATCAAGGAAAGTAGAATAGAACAGAATGAAATTGTTTTATTCGTTACTTGAAGAGAAAATCAATGATTTTCTAATGGATGTTTTCTTCTTAGGGCAATGTATTTTATGGAATGGTTTCACTTGTCTTTTGTATATTAACGTTTTTAATGAAATAGTAGTCATAAGGTATACAGTGTATTTTTAATATTTTATTATGTTTCTCCTTTTTCTTTGTAAGTTAATACTAACAATTTAAAAATACTTTTAATTATCAACAAAAGATATGTTGGAAAAATATGCATTCATGTAAATTTTGTATATAATATAAATGTCAACACCTAGTTTAGGTTAAGAAATATATCTGAATTTGGAAAGGCAGTTGTTTTGAAGTTAAGGACAGATAGAAGACTAGAGTATATTATTATCTGTACTTCAAACTTCAAAACATTAATAGATTTAAATGTTTAAAATTATCCTGTCATTCACAACTTGTGAGATTTTTAGTTTTATTTTGGGAAAAAATTCCTTTCTTTAAACTATATTTAGTGTTGATTTCATATGAAAGAATAAAATTTGAAAAGGGTAAAATATAATTTACTTGATGATATATAATACCAAGCCTTTCTGGAAAATTAATATAAATATGATATTTTTCTCACATAGGGATTAAAGAAAATTTGTTTAAAAACTTGCCAAGAGGAAATTTAGTTATAATCTGTAGGAAAGACCTTTATTAATGATTCAACTTTGACAACTTTATGTGAACCTCATAGCACATATACTATGTAATAATACTATGACTGGCTTTGTCTGTTTCCTGTGACTGACGTATCAACTTCCATTTCTGAATCTTAAAATCCCTGATGAATCTGTGTTCTTTCTAATTCTTGATATCTCAGTCTCACTCAGAGATGAAACAGAATATTTTGGAGAACCTTTGGCTCATTGAATTTTGAAGCTGGAAAGGATCAGTAAAACTTTCTTATTTATAAAGCTGTAGATGGGAAATAAGAAGCTCACAGGTTTTAAGTGGCTAAATTATTCCAAAGTCAAATAAAGTTTTTTAGCAATTAGGGTGCTTTTTACCACTAGTTTCTACTTTTACATTTACATTTTCATTCTCTTTGTCCTACCTCAGTGCTCAGAAAAGAAAAGAAAGTACATGAATTCATAAATATTTGTTGAAAGAATAAATTCATTTCATGTACCTCATTGGAATATCTTTTGAATGGAGAGATTCTCTGAGATGGAGAAGAGACTCTTGTTCTGATCTAAGATTTGGTACAAATTTAGGTGCTACATAGTGATAATTTATAATTTATAGACCTCAATTATGTACTCAGTCACACTTTTTTTTTCCTGTGATGAATTGGCTTTTTATGGTAACCTTTGTGTACCTGTTCTTTTTAAAATTTAAAAAAAAAAAAAGAATTTTGAAGTATAATTGACTTACAATATTTTATTAGTTTCAGGTATACTGTGATTTGTTTTATATGATTATACTCTATATAAAGCTATTATAAAGCATTTGGCTATATTCCCTGTGCTATCCTTGTATCTTTTTTTTTAATACCTAATAATTTATGTTTCTTAGTCCTCTTGCCTTATTTTGCCCCTCCTATCATCACTTGCCCACTGTTAACTACTAATTTGTTTTCTGTATCTGTGAGTTTGTTCCTGTTTTATTATATTTGTCAATTATTTTATTTTTTTAGATTCCACGTATAAATGAAATGCTAGATATCTTGAAAGTAAATAAAGTGTTTGTTTCCAAGTAAAAATATTTTGGAAGTAAATAAAGCATTGGTGAAAGAAGAAACTTATTTACTGAGTACCCACTGTAGGTCAGACATGATTTTAGTACTAGAATCCTAATAAAACAGTGGTGGTCCTTTTCCTTGTGACTCACATTTTAATAGAAGTATGCACAGAGCATAAAACAGCATGGAGAAAGAGAAGGTACTCTACCCTAGTGACTCCAAGAATGCTCAGAAGAAACGTGAGTACAAAGGAAATCTTGGAAGCATGTGTTCAGTAGGATGAGAGGATGGGAAAACATCTCAGCAAAGGGAGAAAGACGTGAAGCAGCAGAGGGGCCTGACAGGGACTGTTGGGGAAGAAGGCAAAGATGAAGGGAGAAACAAGGCTAATCTTGAACTAGGCAAACTGTCCGTGTAGAAATCAGGGTGCTGGAGTTGAGGGTGAATTGAGACCGCTACCTCTGGCTATGTGAACATATATCAAGGCAGTATGGAATCAAGGCAGACAATTATAAACTTAAAATGTACTGATGTTGAGATGTCTATGGGACTGACAAAACAATTGGTAATAAGCACAATAGAGAAGAAGAATAGGCTGAAAATTTAGAGTTCAAATAATGCATCACTTCAGCTTACTCTCTTTCCGTGGCTTCCCATCCTCTATCTGCATTATCTCACATAGAGCTGCCAACCTTTTAAAATAAAACCCCACACTATAAGAATAATTTTCTAAAAGATCAGTGAACGCCAAACAGAACCATCTCTTCTCAATACTCAAGTATTTAACCAAATTTATATAAAACCTATTACACTGTCATTATTTTTCTGTGACATGGTAGACTGAGACCCTAATTTTGAAAACCACCGATGTATTCCAAAGGATCACATTCAAATAAAATTTTAACACAGAATATTATGATCAAAGCATTTCTTCTTTCTCCTGAGTGTATCCTGATGCTGCTGTTTCCAGCACATCTTGCCCTCTGATTATCCTTCAAGCCTGAAATGCCCGGCCCCTTCTGCCCAAGCTGGCTGTCCTTTTTGACACCAACACATGCACATGGCAAGCACCCACTTATTTTAGGTGGCACTCAGTTTAAATATCATCTCTTCTAGAAATCTCTCCCTAGAAGATCACCACCACTCCTGTTCTTCCACACAATGAACTGGTCAGTTCCCTAATAGAAAGAGATTGACTTGGCACATATGACATTCATCACAGTGTACCCAGAACACAGGGCTTATTACTAAACAAACATAAAATGATGATATCTGCACTGGTCAGAATCTTGGAGACCTACATGGACATCGTCTACAAAAACATGGCCACCAAAATGCTGCAGGAGGTCTGTCTTCATGATGCCACAGAGTGCTAATGTGGACTTGATTATTTTGAAGAGGAGTGTATTTTTAGCCCTCAGGGTAGAAAATAAATTGCATCAGTTAAAACAGCAGAAATTAATGATCAAAGTATAAGTAGCCCTCAGTCTAGGGATAAGAAACAAAACAAAACAGGATATGACTATATGCACAGCATGAGAGCAAGCTGCCTCTAATGAGTATATACCAGTGGTATCCCAGGGCCCACACCCGAGCAGACAGGAAGAGGTATCAGGTTACTGGTCTGCAAACCAAGCTGAAACCACACAAGCTTGATAATATTAAGTATTTATCAGGGTTTGTACTTTATGTGCCTAACTGAGGCTCCAGGGTTTTATCACCCATGAATGTAATATCTACTTAAAAATAAAAAGTTTTATCTTAGTACCCCTAGATATAGGAAAGAATCAAGGTAATTTTATTTTTTAATTAGTTTGTACTATAATAGATTTACAACAATTTTAATTAAACATTTCTTTAGTTTCAATAAATTATGAACACCTCAAGAATCAAAAAAAAAAAAAGGAAAGAAAAAAAGGAGAACATAGGTGAACAGTATTACATATTTTTAAACCAATCACCTACATCTTTCCCTGTTCCCCAGCTTCTCTGCGCTAGTGGTAGTGGGATTCAGCATCAGAAGTGAGGCCAAAAATAGGCTGAATGCAGAGCTAGAGCTTTGTTCCCCTCTGCTTCAGGAAAGACACTTCAGTTAAGTAAAGCCAATAAATCAGCTATCATGTTTAAGTGCCAAAGCAGGCAAACCACTACGTGAACTTACCTGGGCTAAATGAAAATGTATTAAAAACATTTTTGGCTTTGAAGAACTTATATTTTGGCTGTAAAAACTTTAAAAAGAACTAAAATATAAATAGGTAAAGATACGTGGATATATGTGTGTATATGTGTCCAGAAAATATGTGCTTGAGGAGTGGTATAGATATTAAAATGCTACATAAGAAAGCTGGCATGATATGTAGTTGCCAAGTATGGGACAATTTGAGTATCAGCATATGTAATAACAGAGATTATAATCTACTGAAGAAAGTAAGATTCATGAGTCTGTACTCTATTGAATGAATGAATGAGTGAAATGTTTAGAGACTGATGGAATTAAAGAATCACCATTTGGCAACCAAGATAGTTAAACTTGACAAGAGAAAAATCATCAATGGCTTCTGAAATTGTTGAATAAAAGCATAATAGGAAATAAGACTTTAGTTTCAAAGCATTACCTCACAACACAATTATTATAGACTTTAAATGAATAACTTACTCTGGGAAAACCTGACAGATACCACCTTAAGCATGTGACCAAAATGAGCATCACCAGTAATGGGAAATATCAAAATCTTGCTTCACCTGATAAAATATAATGAAAAAAAAAGTTCTGATAAGATAAAATAAATACAAAATACTCTGTGATACTTCAGCTGAAAATTCATAACTAGAATCTAAGCAGAGGTAGAGGGAGAAGAAGACATCAGAAAAACCTAAACTAACATACTCTACAAAATGGCAAGCTTATGTCTTCAAAATACATTAAAATTATAAAAGATATGAAGAGACCGAACAGTTGTCACAGATTAAAGGTGACTAATGACTTACCTGGTGACTCAGACTGTAAAGAGTCTGCCTGCAGACCCAGGTTTGATCCCTCAGTCAGGAAGATCCCCTGGAGAAGGAGATGGCTCCAGTATTCTTGCCTGGAGAATCCCATGGACAGAGGAGCCTGGCAGGCTACAGTCCATGGGGTTGCAAAGAGTAGAACACGAATGAGTGACTTCATTTTCACTTTTCTTTCAAGGGCTTCCCAGGTGGCTCAGTGATAAAGAAACCACCTGCCAATGCAGGGGCCACAGGAGATGGAGGTTGGATCCCTGGGTCAGGAAGATTCCCTGGAGGAGGAAATGGCAACCTACTCCAGTATTCTTGCTGGGATAATTCATAGACTGAGGAATCTGGCAGGCTACAGTCCATGGGGTCACAAAGAATCAGACACAACTGAGTGACTGAGCTCACATACACAAAGGTGACTTAAGAACATACAACAAATAAATATTAGGTATGATCCTGGACAGATCATTTTGCTCTAAAGTTCTTTACCAGATTGGAATTAAAATTTGAATGAAGTTTATAGATTAGATGATGCTGTGCTTAGTCACTCAGTCTTGTCTGGCTCTTTGTGACCCCATGGACTGTAGCACTCCAGGCACCTCTGTCCTTGGGGATTCTCCAGGCAAGCATATTGGAGTGGGTTGCCATGCTCTCATCCAGGGGTTCTTCCCAACCCAGGATTCAAACCCAGGTTTCCAGTGTTACAGGTGGATGATTATCATTGTAGGATGATTTGTAGGATGATTATTGTAGGATGATTATCAATATTATTTCCTGATTTTTATGGTTACACTACATATATATTATGGCTGTTTTTTATAGCAATTTTAGGTTCACAACAAAATTGAGAGAAAAGTACAGAGATATTTCATATTTCCCCTTGTCCCACACATGAAAAATCTCCCCAATTAATAACAGCCTTCACCAGAGTGATACATTTGTTACAGTAGATGAATCTACATTGAAACACCATCATCAACAAAGTTCATAGTTTACAATACAGTTCACTCTTGCTGTTGTACATTCTGTGATTATAGAATAATACATTGTATTTTTACTACCCTAAAAATACTGTTATGTATACATTCCCTCGGAAGGACTGATGCTGAAGCTGAAGCTCCAATACTTTGTCCACCTTGATGTGAAGAACTGACTCATTGGAAAAGACCCTGATGCTGGGAAAGATCGAAGGCAGGAGGAGAATGGGACAACTGAGGAGGATGGTTGGATAGCATCACCGACTCACTGGATGTGAGCTTGAGTGAGCTATGGGAGATGTTGAAGGACAGGGAAGCCTGGCGTGCTGCAGTCCATGGGGTCGCAAAGAGTCGGACATGACTGAGCAGCTGAATTGAACTGAACTCCCCCAACATGAATGAATCTTACTGTCTCCATAGGTTTGCCTTTTCAGGTGTCATACAGTTGGAATCATACAATATGTAGTTGTCTCAGATAGGCTTATTTCACGTAGTAATATGTATTTAAATTTCCTCAGTGTCTTGTCATAGCTTGATAACTCATTTCTTTCCAGCACTGAATAAAAGGTCATTTTTCTTTATACCACAGTTTATTTTTTTACTGAAGAAGATCTTGTTTGGTTCCAAACCTTGGCGATTGAAAATAAAACTGTTATAAACATAAGTGTGCAGATTTTTGTGTGGACCCATGTTTTCAACTCCTTTTGGTTGAGTGTGATTGATGGATTAAATGGTAAGAGTATGTTTAGTTTTGTAAGAAACTTCCAAACTGTCTTCCAAAGTGGCTTACCATTGTGCATTCTCATCAGCAATGAATGAGTGTCCCTGTTTTTTCCATATCCTTGCCAGTGTTTGGTGTTGTCAGTGTTCCTGATGTTGGCTACTCTAATAGGTGTGTCATGGTACCTCAGTATTTTAATTTTGTATTACACTGATAACAAATGATGTGGAACATCATTTCATATGTGTATTTTCTTGAATGAGGGGTCTGTTAAGGTCTTTGACTAATTTTTTTTATTAGATTTTTTGTTTTCTTGTTGAGTATTAAGAATTCTTTCTGTATTTTGAGTAGCAGTCTTTATTGGATGTGTCTTTTGTGAATATTTTCTCCCAGTCTGTTACTCTGTTTTCATTTTGTAACAGTGTCTTTAACAGAAAGGGAAAAAAAAGAAATTAAGTTCAATTAGGTCCAGTTTATCAATTCTTCTTTTCATGGATTGAGCCTTTGTTGTTTTCTAAAAAGCCATTGCCAAAGCCAAGGTCATCTAGAATTCGCCTATGTTATTTTATTGTTTTGCAAGCTGAATTTAGGTTTGTAGTCCATTTTGAGTTAATTTTTGTGAAGACGCTAAGGTCTCTGTCTACTTTTTTTTTCGTTTTTCTCACAGCATTTATTGAGAAGACTGGCTTTGCTCCATTGTATTGCCTTTGCTCATTTGTCATAGATCAGCAGATGGTAGTAATGCATGTCTGTGCCTGGGCTTTATTCCATTCTATTGATCTGTCTTTTATTTTCCAACACCACACTATCATGATTAATACAGCTTTATGATTAGTCTTTAAGTCTTAAAGTTGGGCAGTGTCAATCCTCTTAACTGTTCTCCTTCAGTGTTTGTGTTGACTATTCTGAGTCCTTTCCCTTTCCATATAAACTTTAGAACCAGTTTGTCAAAATTAACATAATAACTTGCTAGGATTTTGATTGGAATTGCATTGAATCTGTAGACCAAGTTGCAAAGTTCTGAGATCTTGACAATATTGAGCCTTCCTGTCCATGAACATGGACTATCCCTCTGTTTATTTAGTTCTTCTTTGATTTCCTTCATTAGAGTTTTATAGTTTTCCTCATTTCTTAGGTTTATACCTAACCATTTAATCTTTGAAGGTACCAATGTATATAGTGTATATTTATTCTTTTCTTGTCTTATTGCATTATTTTAGTGATAAGTATTTGTTCACTGACCTTTAAGTATGATATTAACTGTAGTATTTTGTTTTACATGTTCTTATTCAAGTTGAGAAAGTTCCCCTGATTTCCTAGCTTACTAAGAATTTTTATTACAAATGGGTGTTAGATTTTGTCAAATAGTTGTTCTACATCTGTTGATATACTATTACTACATAAATGTGATTTTTCTTTTTTAGAATGTTGTTGTAATGAATTACATTAATCAGTATTATAATACTGAACCATAATTGTGTATTTGGGATTCAACTTGGTTGTGGTATATAATTTTTTTTTATGCATTCTCGGGTTTGATTTGCTAGTGTTTTGCTGAAGATCTGTTTTTGCATCTATGTTCATCAAAGATATTGGTCTGTAGTTTTGTTTTCTTGTAATGTCTTTGTTTTTCAGGTTAGGACAATATTGATCTCATAGAATGAGTTAGGAAGTATTTCCTCTGCTGTGTCTTCTGAAAGAATTCAGAAAGAATTGGTATAATATATTCCTTAAATGTTTGGTGAAAGAAAGTTATATTGTAATTTTGGCAATATTCTGGCTATCTATTGACCTGAAATAGACCATCACAAATTTTAGAGACTAAAACAAACACAAAACAAAACATTTAAAGGCATTGCCCACAATTCTGTTGTTGAGTGGACTCCAAAGGAGGATTCACATGTGATTTCAGTGAGAAGCAAAGGCCACAGTGTCTGAGTTAGAAGCGTGAGGTAATCATTACATGGTTGGCAGTTGATAGTGGATGTCAGCCAGATGCTCAGCTAGTGCTGCTGTCCATGATATTTTCTTAAATGATGCCAGAGTTCCTAGAATAGTGTTTATTCTAAGTGTTTATTTTTAAGTGTTTGTAGACTTACATCCCAGATGTCACTCCTTCTCCAATTTATTGGCCAAGGTAAATTAGTAATCTCAGATCAAATTCAAGGTTTCTTTGATATGCTGACCTTAAGCTGTGAAAAGCATAGACAAAAGGCTAGGTTGAAGCTTTTCATTTGATTACGTTGGGGAATTGTAATTAAAAACAAAATCTTCTCCTAACTGTCAATACTTAAAGGTAGTAGAGAAAGAAAACACTATTATTATTAAGATTGAACCAGAATGTGACCCATATCACTGGCAATCCACTCAGAGACTGTGGACAGGAATTTCACTCCCTTGTATATAGCCAAGCTTTATATAAGCCATTACATACCTGTTTTCATGATAAACAACAGCTAGTTCTTCAGAGGACCTCACAGCACTCTCTGTCACACTTAGTTCCTACAAACTTAGTAATTGTAAGTAACCATCCAAGTTAGCTTGTTGACTCTATCCAGATGAGAAACGGACATCTCATATCTTTATGTTAAGAGGTAATTTTGCAGCTTGGATAAACATTTCTGTTGAAGACTGTCAGCTGCTAATTATCCCCCAGACTGGAAAATAGGGATGCTATTTTCGTTAACATTTCTATTTCAAAATGTTGGTTCCTAGGCCCTTGAAAAAGACATTCCTGGTTCACAAAGCTAACAAAAAGCCTAGTTTGTTTTCAAATAATTTCTATGCATCTCAAAGAAAGGAGGAATTATTTATAATTTTAAGTCTTATGTAAATTCTCTAAGGAAAAGTAGGGAAGGAGAATGTTTTCTTTTATCTTCAAAAGATAATTTAGCCTGCTACATTTAATTCTGATTTGTTCATACAGTTAATAGTGGACACAATGTCACAAATTTATCTAGTCCAGTCCATTATATTTCTGGGAAGAGACATCCACTATATGTAATTAAATTATTTCATATCTCTACAGCACATTATCCTCAAGTTAAATGTATGCTCTTTGAGTAGTCTGGCTCTTTGAAACTACCTCCAACTGATTCATATTTTCTATTAATCGTGGCTATCAAGACTTAATTTTATTCCATCCTTAGATATGTTTTTGACTATTCTGTTTCTTATTTCAGAATTTTCTCTCGTGATGAATAAGGAATTTCTTATGTTCTGTAAATGATCTGTTTCCAAGTTTCTTAAGTACCCTGTTTGTTTCTCTAAATTTATCCAAACTTATATGAATTGTTGAAATCCCTGAAATCTCCCTTGATCATGTGATATTTCATGGGCTTAATTATTTCTTTATAAAATAAAGCCTTTGTGAGCATTCAGTCCCTAATTCAAAAAACATTTACCTTAGTGTTTTTATGAAGTGTTTCAATCAAAGTCAAGGAAAACAACTATTATGTTTTGATGAGCAATTGAAAGCAGTGGTGAATAAAACAAATACACAAATTAAGGGAAAATAATAAAAGTAAACCCCTCAAACATTTTTAATGTTAATTGGTGGGTCATTTTTTGCTTAAACATTAAAAGGGACTTATTGAGAAACTGCCAAATATATATGGATGTCTCCACTATTGTGAGACATAGAAAGATTTTAAATAGGAACTGTGTAGTAATGCTTCAATTAGTGTGTTCTATGTAGAAAATATCCTTTCACAGTAAGTGAGCTGAATAAAAAAAAAAATAAAAAAAAATCTTCGTAATTCTGATGAAGCAGACTGCTGTGCAACTGCATGAAAAAAGATTTTTAATCAGGAGCATCTATTTGTTATGGGCCAATTGAAGCAAACACAGTCAACCCAAGGGAAATTTATGAAGTCTTTCAAGTTTATTATCCATGTACAGTCTCTCCTCTGTTTTCTGCTATAAGATTGCTAATGTCCATTTCAAATAGAATGCCCTATGCTTTGCTTATTTTATACTTCTTATCTTTGAAATTGGGGAAGATACAGATAAGCAGTTATTTATAGATTATGATTGATATACCATTATTTAAACATTTTCAATTAGATTTTTAAATGTTAAACAATGGATTAAAGGATTTTGCTTTGTTTTTTTTCTCTTTCTCTCCCTTTTCCTCTTCCCTTCCCTGTTATCCTCCTTATATTCTCACCTCCTCCTTCTCTACATCCCTTTCCTTCTAAAAAAACATAATAATATTAGGAGATGAGATATTAGGGTGGGAAACAGAAACTTTGAGGTTGTAGTCAGTCTTCTTAAAGTACACACACACACACACACACACACACAAACAAGTCAATCTTCTTAATTATAAAGTACACACACATGCACACACACTCAAAAAAGTCAGCTAGTTCTTGTTTTGGGGGGTCCACTGGAGAAGGGAATTGTAAACCACTTCAGTATTCTTGCCTTGAGAACCCCATGAACAGTATGAAAAGGCAAAATGATAGGATACTGAAAGAAGAACTCCCCAGATCAGTAGGTGCCCAATATGGGAGATCAGTGGAGAAATAACTCCAGATAGAATGAAGGGATGGAACCAAAGCAAAAACAATACCCAGCTGTGGATGTGACTGGTGATAGAAGCAAGGTCCAATGCTGTAAAGAGCAATATTGCATAGGAACCTGGAATGTTAGGTCCATGAATCAAGGCAAATTGGAAGTGGTCAAACAGGAGATGGCAAGAGTGAACATCAATATTCTAGAAATCAGCGAACTAAAATGGACAGAATGGATGAATTTAACTCAGATGACCATTATATCTTCTACTGTGGGCAGGAATCCCTTCAAAGAAATGGAGTAGCCGTTATGGTCAACAAAAGAGTCCAAAATGCAGTACTTGGATACAATCTCAAAAATGACAGAATGATCTCTGTTCGTTTCCAAAGCAAACCATTCAATATCACAGTAATCCAAGCCTATGGCCCAACCAGTAACGCTGAAGAAGCTGAAGTTGAATGGTTCTAGAAAACCTACAGGACCTTTTAGAACTAACACCCAAAAAAGATGTCCTTTTCATTATAGGGGACTGGAATGCAAAAGTAGGAAGTCAAGAAACACCTGGAGTAACAGAAAAATTTGGGCTTGGAATACGGAATGAAGCAGGGCAAAGACTAATAGAGTTTTGCCAAGAGAATGCACTGGTATAGCAAATACCCTCTTCCAATAATACAAGAGAAGACTCTACAAATGGACATCACCAGATGGTCAACAGTGAAATCAGATTGATTATATTCTTTGCAGCCAAAGATGAAGAAGCTCTATACAGTCAGCAACAAGAAGACTGGGAGCTGACTGTGGCTCAGATCATGAACTCCTTATTGCCAAATTCAGATTTAAATTGAAGAAAGTAGGGAAAACCACTAGACGATTCAGGTATGACCTAAATCAAATCCCTTATGATTATACAGTGGAAGTGAGAAATAGATATAAGAGTCTAGATCTGATAGAATACCTGATGAACTATGAACTGAAGTTCATGACATTGTACAGGAGATGGGGATCAAGACTATCCCCATGGAAAAGAAATGCAAAAAGCAAAGTGACTGTCTGAGGAGGCCTTACAAATAGCTGTGAAACGAAGAGAAGTGAAAAGCAAAGGAGAAAAAGAAAGATATTCCCATATTTATGCCAATTTCCAAAGAATATCAAGGAGAGATAAGAAAGCCTTCCTCAATGATAAATACAAAGAAATAGAGGAAAACAACAGAATGGGAAAGACTGGAGATCTCTTCAAGAAAATTAGAGATACCAAGGGAATATTTCATGCAAAGATGGGCTCGATGATGGTATGGATCTAACAGAAGCAGAAGATATTAAGAAGAGGTGGCAAGAATACACAGAAGAACTGTACAAAAAAAGATCTTATGACCCACATAATCACGATGGTGTGATCAATCATCTAGAGCCAGACATCCTGGAATGTGAAATCAAGTTGGCCTTAGAAAGCATCGCTACAAACAAAGCTAGTGGAGGTGATGGAATTCCAGTTGAGCTATTTCAAATCCTGAAAGATGATGCTATGAAAGTACTGCAAATAATATAATGTATAATAAAAATTGCAAATAATATAATGTTTCTATCCATCAGTAAAGAAGAGAAATACTTACTTTATAGTAACATTCAGGCTATGAATGTATAATAATGAAATGTTATAGATGAAGATCCTTGTAACACCTTCTCACTTCCATTCCCCTGTCCTTCTCTCCAGTCATTTCCCAACTGAATTTTATAAGTAAACTTCTAGTTTATAGTTATGGACATTTATAAACAGTCCGCCCTAAAGGAGATTAGTCCTGGGTGTTCATTGGAAGGACTGATGTTGAAGCTGAAACTCCAATACTTTGGCCACCTGGTGTGAAGAGCTGACTCATTGGAAAAGACCCTGATGTTGGGAAAGATGGAGGGCAGGAGGAGAAGGGGACGACAGAGGATGAGATGATTGGATGGCATCATCGACCGGATGGACATGGGTTTGGGTGAACTCCGGGAGTTGGTGATGGACAGGGAGGCCTGGCATGCTGCAGTTCATGGGGTCTCAAAGAGTCGGACACAACTGAGCGACTAAACTGAACTGAACTGAACATGGTCTTCAATTTTTGATCTTTAATTTTTAATTTTTGATCTTTAATTTTTATTTGACTGTAATAAAGTGTAAAGCTAAACATTGGAGAGTATCTAGCAAAAATTATTTATTTACTTTTTTCATGTAATTGAAATTCGGTCATTTTTTCTCCTTTAATTAAATGATAACACTAATATTATATTGGTATGTGTGAATATAAAAAGAAATAAAATACTAAATACTGAAATATTAAAACATTTTTAAATTAAAAAACCATCTGACACAGCAAGATATTTAAAACAGTTCTCCACAATCTATTTGATATTTAGATTTTACATAATAACATTATGAGTAGTTATTCTAATTTAAGATTTTCACTGTCTTTTTAAATGTAAATACTTTATGTTGATTAAAGCATCTGTCTGCAATGCGGTAGACCTGGGTTCGATCCCTGGGTGGGGAAGATCCCCTGGAGAAGGAAATGGCAACACACTCCAGTACTCTTGCCTGGAAAATCCCATGGATGGAGGATCCTGGTAAGCAACAGACAATGGGGTCACAAAGAGTCGAAAATGACTGGGTGACTTCAGTTTCTCTCACTTTCACTATGTTGATAGATATTACAGATGATATAATGTTATTATTTTGATTTAAAGTTAACTCTTTCCTCATTTCTCTTTTTTTTTAATTTTATTTTTAAACTTTACATAACTGTATTAGTTTTGCCAAATATCAAAATGAATCCGCCACAGGTATACATGTGTTCCCCTCTTTATAATTTATGTTATGGTTTGTTTTTCAGTTACATTTTCTCCTTTATTTTCTTCCAAGTTAATATGAAACACATTTTTATCATTTTCCAATATGGCATTTAAGTATCCATTTGATATTTCAATTGCACTGAATCAAAATAGTACTTTACCAGTGGATATATTAATGTAATAACAATCCAGAAAAAATCTTTTGTCTCTTCATTTTGAAGTAATTTTCCTCCTTGAAAAATGTTTTTCTTTCATGTAACATAATTATATATTAATAGATTTTAGAGAACCATTTGCTGTATATGAAGATAACTAAATAATAACTAAAGTAATAGAGAAATATATTTAACATAATTCAAGAAAAACAATGGACTGAATCTATATATTAAAATACCACACTGTGACCTAGAAAAATGGACAAGTGATTTATATACAGAAATATGCTACTAAATTTAGGCAATAGAATAAAAGAGGAGGCTGAAGAATGGGGCAAAATATTTACAAACCAGATATCTGATAATGGATTATCATCTAAAATACATAAGTTATTCCTACAGCTCAATAGCTAAAAACAACACAGCAATAAAATAGAAAAAATGATTTTAAAAAATGGGCTAAGAGTTTGAATAGCCATTTTCCTAGAGAAGATGTACAAATTGCCAACAGGTATATGAAAATATGCTCAATATCACTAATCATGATGGAAATGTGAATGAGATATTACCTCATATGTGTTATGATGGTTATTATCAAAACAAAAGATCAGGAGTGTTGTTAAGGATGGGGAGAAATTGGAACTCTCTACATTGTTGTTGGGAATGTAAAATGGTACAGCCTGTAAGGAAAATAATATGAAGTTTCCTCAAAAAATTAAAATAGCACTGTCATGTGATTCAGCATTTGGATAAATATCCATGGAGATGGACAGCTGTTATTCAGTGAGTGTAAATTTTAGTTATAAAAGATAAGAAAGTTCTAGAGATCCTCTGTACAATGTCATGCTTATATTTAACAATAGCAAAAATGCCTATTGGGTAGTACAAAAATTTGTTAAGAGGGTAAAGCTAATGTTATGAGCTTTTTACCACAATAGGAAGTGTTATTTAACTTGTTTTAAGTGTTGTATCAGATAGTGAAACATTTTAATTGACATACAGAATATAATGTAAAATAGAAATATCTTCAACGTCATTATCATTTCTGTAATTATTATGGTTAGTCCTAATTACTATGGTTAGGACTACTGCTGCTGCTGCTGCTGCTGCTAAATCGCTTCAGTCGTGTCTGACTCTGTGCGACCCCATAGACGGCAGCCCACCAGGCTCTGTCGTCCTTGGGATTCTCCAGGCAAGAACACTGGAGTGGGTTGCCATTTCCTTCTCCAATGCATGAAAGTGAAAAGGGAAAGTGAAGTCACTTAGTCGTGTCCGACTCCTCGCGACCCATGGTTAGGACTACAAAAATAAAAGAGCAAGTGTATAGTTCAGTAAGGATAAGTGATTATATATATATATATATATGTATGTATGTATGTATAAATCAGAGAAGTTGTAATAGGTGGAGGTTTACACTATCTGGCTTCCCTGGTGGCTCAGATGGTACAGAATCCACCTGTATTGCGGGATACTTAGGTTTGATCACTGGGTTGGGAAGATTCTCTGGAGGAGGGCTTGGCAACCCACTCCAGTATTCTTGCCTGGAGAATCCCCATGAACAGAGGAGCCTGGCGGGCTACAGCCCATGGGGTTGCAAAGAGTCAGACACGACTGAGTGACTAAACACACAGCACATAACACTGTCTATATTTTTTCTAAATTTTTTTTAACACATAAACATTTTGTAAACTTTCATGTTATAATATTGTGAATTACAAACTAGTACAGAGAAAAAATAAAGTTAATTTCATCTACAAAGAAATGATAGAAATTTGATTTGAAAGCACTGAATTATGATGTTAAAAATAAGCAGTCAAATCTAAAATGATTATCATAGGATTATCATTTTAATATGAAATTTCACCTAAATATAGCTACTTGAAATTTATATTTGGAAAATAAAATAAAGGTTTCCCTCACATTCTGAAAGTAGAACATTCTTATGAAGCCTTTTGTAAGCTAAAGTGGCGTAAGTGAAAGAAGCAGATACCTTAGGACATGTCTTGCTAATGAATGCACAAATAAATCAAGATAAAACACAGATGTCCTAATAAGTAATAGTTTTTAAGTTTAGATCTTGGGAAATAAGGCCAATTTCTATTAACTAGGAAGTGTTCTCTGATTCTTCAAATCATAAGATCTAGCAGAATCCTGTTATCCATTAAGCTCTAATTACAGTTTAAAGTATCATACTTATTTGAGTTTTACCACTGGTACCTACAAAAGTCTGGAGAAAAATGCTACTCTGACAAAGGAAAAAGAATAAATTCCTTTCTAATTTCAGGTCCTTAGTTTTAATTAAATATCCATAATTTTCACTATACTTCATTAATAACATTTAATTCAATTTTACTTTTTGTCTAAATTCTTGGCATCTATTCTAATATTTCTTTGCAGTACATCTCCAAATGCATGTGGTGATTGGTGCCTAGTGATAGAATTTGGAATTAAGTCCACATATTTAGGTACCTATTGGGTAAGCAAAAATGCCTCTTCATTTGAGAACAGACCCCTCTTTACAGGCCAATGAATATTGGTGAATTTCATGGATGTAGTTGTGTCTGTTTAGCTTAATAGATGATTTATTCAAATGAGGCATGTAGCAAAAAAGAAATTAATAAAGTTATGTATCTGTGAAATATGATGACCTTGATTAAATGTGACAGGCATCTTAAGAATATATGCATGGATCATGGGTTACCTCAATGATTTACAAAATGCTGCAAATTCTTATGGAGCTCCATTAATTTTAACAGAAGTAATGTGATTACAAATGTGAAATTGGAGATCTCCAAGTGTATTACACAAGTGAAGGATTGCTTAAGCTGCTACTTTATTGAATACATAGTATATTATTTGTGCATATTAAAAGATAATAAGCAAATCTGCCCTCATAGCTAAAAATAAACTGAAGAAAAAGATGTCATTATTTTTACTTTGCCAACCATTATGCTGATTCTTCTATACATATGCATCTGTTCTTGAGATGATTATATTTTTTAAAAATATATAGAGCATGAGAGACACCTACTGGTTTTTATAAACTATTGAATACTTTAAGCACCTGTAAAATTCTATTCAGTTGACAACTTTGTAGTTACTTCATGTTTTTATCTGTCATGCATTTTAAAATATTTTAATAGACTTTTTAGAACAGTTTTCTTTTTAAAAATGAGTTTATTAAGATATAATTCACTCATTATACAACTAACTGATTTAATTTATACAATTCAGTGGTTTTTAGTATATTTAGAGAATTGTCCAAGCATCATCACAATTGATTTTAGAACATACTCACCATGTTCGAAAGAAGCCTCATCTTCCTTAACCATCACTTCCTAATCCTCCCAAACCTAGATAATTGCTGATCTCTCTGTACTTTCTGTCTATGTAGCTTTCCTTTCTTTGGACAAATGGATTCGTGCAACATCTGGTCATTTCTGTGTAGCTTCTCTCACTTAGCACACTGACTTTCAGTAGAACAGTTTTAGGTTCCCAACAAAATTGAACAGAAAGTACACCATTCCTATATACCCTCTGTGTCCCTCTCTTACAACCTTCCCTGCTATCTGCCTCCCCTACTCAAGATGTACATTTGTTACAATTGATTAACATGGACACATTATTATCACACAAATTCCACAGTTTCCATTCGGGCCCTCTCTTATTGGTGGTCATTCTATGGCTTTTGACAAATTTGTAGTGACATATATCCATCATTGTTGCTGCTGCTAAGTTGCTTCAGTCGTGTCCTACTGTGTGCGACCCCATAGACAGCAGCCCACCAGACTCATCCGTCCCAGGGATTCTCCAGGCAAGAACACTGGAATGTGTTCCCATTTCCTTCTCCAATGCATGCATGCATGCTAAGTTGCTTCAGTCGTGTCCAACTCTGTGCGACCTCATGGACAGAAGCCCACCAGGCTCCTCTGACCACGGGATTCCCCAGGCAAGAATACTGGAGTGGGTTGCTGTTTCCTTCTCCAATCCATCATTATACATACAGAATAATTTCACTACCATAAAAATCCTCTGTGCTTTGGCTGTTTATCCCTCCCTCCCTCATTGATACAAGTATTGATGTAAGGTTTAAGTTTAAGGTGTTCTACCAGATTGCACCTAAACTGTCAAAAGTATGAGGGAATAGAACTAGATGTTTCAGATGTTAGATGCCATTCCCTTCTCCAGGGGATCTTTTTGACCCAAGTATCGAACCCGGGGCTTCTGCATTGCAGGCAGTTTCTTTACCGTCTGAGCCACGAGGGAAGCTTAATGTTTAAGATGCAAACAAATTAAAAAAAAAAAAAACCTACTTATACCTGTAGAATAAACCCCTAAAATTTCAATTATTTGCATAATAACTTTAATCTCAGTCTATTTTATGTTCCCACTTGATATTCCTTAATCTTGGCCTCTGTTATCTTTTCTTTGTACCCTTTGCTCTCTGCTCTTGCTGTATTCAAAACAGAATGCCTATTTCTTTTTCAGAATTAATTTGCTTTCTATCTTATACATTATTACCAAAACAGTTAATGAAATTTTACTCTAGGTTTACTTCAATCCACTAATAGTGACTGAAATGTTGTATTCAGAAAAACTCTGTATTGTTTAGAATAATAATAATTGCTTAAATTTCTAAATATTATAATGTCTTTGAAAATGGTAGAAGATTCCTTATAATTAACCTACCTTTCAAAATGAGTTTTACCTCTCATGTTTTATTCACAACCCTTGCTATTTCAGACTAGTGGATCCACCATATTAAAATGAAAAAAACCCAAGCCATCAAATGGGAGAGAACATGGAGGAGATCCATTAGATTTTTATGGACCAATTTTGGACGGTCATATCATTTCTTCTCACAACTCATCATTGCAAAACCTCAAAACAACAATTCTAAAGGATACCTGAAACAGTTGTACTAAGGAAAAATGGAAAAGTTTGTTGACCAGTTAGCTGTTCACTGTCAAATTAAATGTGAGATGTGTCAGAGATCATTGTGATGTATTAGTAAAGAACCTGATGGCCTGGGTTACATGCACAATCCAGGGTCATGCTTATCTTATTGTCATAATTAATAGTACCACTTTCTAAAATGGTTGGTATCTATGGTAAATTATACAGTGATTTTATGTATTATATACATTCTCCATGGAGAATATCTGTCCAAACCCTTCCCTGAGGCTTTAATATACAACTCTATTCTATTTTAAACCATATATTTTAGAAATTTGTCTCCTCCATTATTTCCTTATTGACTATCATATTTCAGTAGACTTTCTGTCTTGTTCTAAATACAATATTTATAATTCTGTCACCCCATCAGGATATTATTTGGATTTTCCTTGCTTTGTTGCCAGATTTTCATTTGTGTAGATGGTAAAAAACACTTCTTACTTTTTTGTAGTTATCCTTAAGTTCTTTATAAACAGGACCTCTGGCCATGACTGAATGAAACAGTGCTTTAAATGGACACCAGTGATTTCTGAAGAGGAAGATGAATGATCATTTAGTGATTTTATTCTTTATCAATCTGCATAACATTTGGCATTATTGCTTCTTCCTTCTGCTTTGAAATCTCCTCCTTCCTCCAATAACTTTAAACTCTTGGCCTTTACCTACTTTTCTACCTGCTTTTCTCTTTCTTTTTTAAATTCTGCTTTTGGATATTTTCTCAAGTTTAGCCATATCTCTTCTTTATTTAGAAATACTTTTTGTTCTGTTCTGAGAAGTAAAATTTATTGTTTTTCTGAGGATCTATTGTAAAAACAATTCTGTAAGTCCTTTGTGCTCTGATGTTGTATAGAGGTTCTACAATCTGACAACCCCTTGTGCATAGGTATTAGGATTTTATCTCAAAGAAACACTGGCAGCAATGGCTGGCTCTACAAATATAGACCAATATGAAACAAATCAGTAGTCCTCCAAGGGAAAATAAATTAACACAAAGCAATGTTGACAATGGTAACAAGATAAATCTTAAGAAATAGGATTGTAAGACATTAAAATGAGCATAATTAATATGAGCAGAAATAAGTATACTGTGAAAGTCATTCAGTCCTGTCTGACTTTTTGTGACCCCATGGACTATAGTCCATGGAATTCTCCGGGCCAGAATACAGGAGTGGATAGCCTTTCCCTTCTCCAGGGGATCTTCCCAGCCCAGGGATCAAACCCAGGTCTCTCTCTTTGCAGGTGGATTCTTTACCAACTGAGCCACAAGGGAAGCCCAAGAATACTGGAGTGGGTAGCCTATCCCTTCTCCAGCAGATCTTCCTGACCCAGGAATCGAACTGGGGTCTCCTGCATTGCAAGCAGATTCTTAGTCAACTGAGCTATCAGGGAAGCCCCAGAGAAATAAGGTGATACCTTATTCTAGAAACAAGAACAACCACCTTTTTAAAAAGAACTGTTTTGGCTTCTAACAGGGAAACATACTCATTCAGCTGTTTTCTCAGGTGACTAAGAGGAAGACAGCCCATTTCTTTTTCTAGGATGTCTTTCATTCATCCATGCTAATTATTTTAGAAGGGTGACTTCATTCTTTGTAATCTGCTTTAGTGGGAAGCTCTAAAATTCATCTCCTGAGGTATTAGGGTGACACTTATGTTTGCTTCTTTTTTTGTCTTGCTGATTTACTTTCCCCTCTTTTTCCTTCTGGACTTGAAGTATTTCACCCTAACCTCTACTGGCTGCCATTTTCAAATCATCTGTGAAAAACAAGCTTAAAATTATGCAGATACTGAAGAGAAGAGCAACATAAAACAAAGATAAATAAGCAAACAAAAATGTAAAACAAAGCGTGATGAAGAAATGGGAACTTGGAGGCATGATTATGCCAGTTACTATTTCTCAAAGTTGATAGTATCTTACCTGTACCAGAAATTGAAACAACACTTGTTACGATAGATCTTAGAATGGATACAGATGAAAAATAAGCTATTTAAGTAGCAGATGGATCATAGGAGTTCTGCCAGAACATAGCACAGATATATGGGATTTAAAAAAGATTTATCTTTTTAATAAAGTGAAAAAATATCAATTTTCTATATATTATTTGCTGTATTAGCAAAAATTGAGGAAAGTCGTAATTATGCTGCTATATTATATAAACAGTCTTATTATATTAAATCATATTTTGTAAGCAAACATAATGTTTTATAAGTAATTTACTATGAACATAAAAGATCCAAAGACCACCAAAACAATTTGTGGAAAAATAATTGTCTTCAAGGGCCTTGGTGTTTTTATTTTATGATTCATATTGAGTTGGCTTTATTCATTTTATTTTCTGAGAAAAATAGAGTTATTTGACTTTTGAATTTAATATAGAATTGAGTAAATATTCTTTTTCATCTTTGTTTGGAATTATGTAACATGTTTCATTCCTAACAGTGTATACTAGAATTTCTTGTGCTTTTTATTTTTACTTAAACAGACATTTTTCAGTTTGACCTTTATACAGAATAAGATATTTGAAAAATTCTCTTTTCTAATTTACAAATTTCTACCATGATTTTCTGGAGAAGGAAATGGCAACCCACTCCAGTATTTTTGCCTGGAAAATTCCATGGACAGAGAAGGCTGGTGGACTATAGTCCATGGGGTCGCAAAGAGTAGGACATGACTTAGCAACTAAATGACCACCACTTGCATAATATTTTATCATATGTCAATAAAGTTAATCTACCTCAAGATCAATAAATATGTTGATACATGCATTTTGCTCTCTTAGGTCCAGCTGTGACCCTATGGACTGTAGCCTGCCAGGCTCCTCTGTCAATGGGTTTATCTAGCAAGAATACTGGAGTGGCTTACCATTTCCTTCTCTAGGGGATCTTCCTGATTCAGGGATCGAATCTGCATCTCTTGCATTAGCAGACAGATTCTCCGCCACTGAGCCACCTGGGAAGCCAAATATGTTGATGGCCTCATTAAAAAAATCTTAAAAATAAATTCCCTTAAATATATTTTTGGTTACACGCATGCATGCTCATTTGCTCAGTCGTGTCCAACTCTTTGTGACCATGTTGACTCTAGCTCACCAGATTCCTCTGTCCATGGGATTTTCCTGGCAAGAATACTGGAGTGGGTTGCCATTTCCTTCTCCAGGAAATCCCCGCACAAATTTCTATGTTTTACTTTTCATTAAGTACAAAACTTAATAGATTTTTGTATTCATATTTAAACTGAGCCAAATAAAAGTTATATTTAAGGAGGTTTTTACTAGTAGATGGTGCCATCTTCACTTATGCAGTTCAATTTATACTAATTTAGAATTGACCTGCACCTTTTGAATGTATGTAAATATATTTTGAATGTATGTAAATATCTCACACACTGGCAAAGTAATGCTCAAAATTCTCCAAGTAAGGCTTCAACAGTATGTGAACCAAGAGCATCCAGATGTTCAAGCTGGATTTGGACTTCCCTGATAGCTCAGTTGGTAAAGAATCTGCCTGCAGTGCAGGAGACCCAAGTTTGATACGTGGGGTTGGGAAGATTTCCCTGGAGAAGGAAATGGCAACCCACTCCAGTATTCTTGCCTGGAAAACCCTATGGACAGAGGACCCTGGCGGGCTGCAGTCCATGGGGTCATAAGAATTGCACATGACTTAGCAACTAAACCAGAAATCTGGATTTCCAAAAGGCAGAGGAACCAGAGATCAAATTGCCAACATCCGTTGGATCATCTAAAAAGCAAGAGAGTTCCAAAAAAAATCTACTTCTGCTTTATTGAGTATGCTAAAGCCTTTGACTGTGTGGATCACAACAAACTGGAAAATTTTAAAGAGATAGAAATACCAGACCACCTTACCTGCCTCTTGAAAAATCTGAATGCAGATCAAGAAGCAACAGTCAGCACCAGACATGGAATGACAGACTGGTTCCAAATTGGGAAAGGAGTATATCAAGACTGTATATTGTCACCCTGTTTATTTAACTTATATGCAGAGTACATCATGCAAAATGCTGGGCTGGATGAAGCACAAGCTGGAATAAAGATTGCCAGGAGAAATGTCAATAACCTCAGATGTGCAGATGACACCACCCTTATGGCAGAAAGCAAAGAGGAACTGAAGAGCCTCTTGATGAAAAAGGAGAGTGAAAAAGCTGGCCTAAAACTCAGCATTCAAAAAATGAAGATCTTGGTATCTGGTTCTGTCACTTCACAGCAAATAAATGGGTAAACAATGACAGACTTTATTTTCTTGGGCTGGAAAATCACTGCAGATGGTAACTGCAGCCATGAAATTAAAAGACTCTTGCTCCTTGGAAGTAAAGCTATGACCAACCTAGACAGCATATTAAAAAGCAGAGACATTATTTTGCCAACAAAGGTCCATCTAGTGAAAGCTATAGTTTTTTCCAGTAGTCATGTGAGAGTTGGACTATAAAGAAAGCTGAGTGCAAAAGAATTGATACTTTTGAACTGTGGTGTTGGAGAAGACTCCTGAGAGTCTCTTAGACTGCAAGGCGATCCAACCAGTCCATCCTAAAGGAAATCAGTCCTGAATATTCTTTGGAAAGACTGATGCTAAGGCTGAAACTCCAATACTTTGGCCATCTGATGTGAAGAACTGACTCATTGAAAAAGACCCTGATGCTGGGAAAGATTGAAGGTGGGAGAAGGGGATGACAGAGCATGAGATGGTTGGATGGCATCACCGACTCAATGGACATGAGTTTGGGTGGGCTCCGGGAGTTGGTGTTGGACAGGGAGGCCTGGCATGCTGCAGTTCATGGGGTTGCAAAGAGTAGGACACGACTGAGTGACTGAACCGAACTGATCTGAGAGGTATTTTATTTATGAGAAGATCTGAATGATGTTTTTCTTATAAAATTTATTCCATTAGCCTATCATATATTCTTCTAAACATTATTTCCATAAATCTATTTATTTGGGAGACCAAGAGCAAAATCCTGTTTCTCTCTGACTCAGTCATATGGCTGATATTTAATTAAAAACAAAAACTGATTATAAACTAATGATATATAACATACCCCCAGGGGATCAGAGAGGAAAAGTTGACGTACTATGACAGATCCTTTCTTTCTACCCCTAGATATGGGAAACATTATAAATATGAAAATCAATTTATTTTCAGAAAGCATGTTACTGATTTAGTAAAGATAAAATTAAATAATCTTTGAAAGAGAGAGACATAAGAATTATGAATAGTAAGTCACTGATATTTGACCTGGGAAAAATAAAGGATAGTATGCTTCATCAATTGTTCATTTCCCTTTGATAGTGAATCACAACAGGAGAAAGTCAGACTTCTCTGAAATGGATGCTTGATGCATTTTTAGAACCCAAAGGTAAGCAGCAGCCTCAGCAGAAGTTCTTACTGCTTTCTGTCTATGCAGTGCATTTCAATTAAATATAGATAGTTGTGATATAGGAAGAAAATTTTTTTGAAAAATGCCATTTATATATCACAATGAAGTTATTCTGTACATAGTACTGTTCACATTGAATTTACATGTAAGTAAAAAATGCATAAAATGAAGGAACTCTGAGAAAACAAAGGTATTTTAAATCAAGAAATGATAGAAGGTTGGACTTCAGGATAAATTAGGTCTCTACAATATAGTTGCACTGTAAAGGCATCTGCATAGAAAACTAAAAGGCCTTAAAATCTATTCTAAAATCTGACATGCAGAAAAACTGAGTTACCAGTGAAATGGAGAATAATGGATAAAAAGCAAATTGTATGACATGTAGAAATGAGTCTTGACTAAATCTACCCATTGTTGTTTACATGAATAAAAATAAATTTCTAGAGGATATAGTTTGTGGAAATATATGTCAAATACCACTTTATCAAGCCCTAATCCAATATTTTTCAGTCATTTTTTTACTTCCCCTCAAACAAGAGATGCCCAAGTACTAGGACTTTGGCTGACAAGTTCTAATATACTTTTCTTGGATTGTATTTTAATTTTCCTAAGATATCCACATTCCCTTTTCCTCTCCCTTATTCCTATTGGAATGCAGATATTGCAGCAGAGATATAGTCTCCATATTGAGGCCACATAATAAAAATAAGAAAAGAAAAAGGGACTCAGGCAGATACAGGCCCTGATATAGTTGATTTACTGAACTGACAGTCTTAACAATGCTTGTTGTCATCTCCAGAGTCTCATCCTTTAATGTTAGCTGAATTCCATTATCTTTAGACTAAGACATGCAAGATAACTCATACAAGGCTTAGATTCTTCTTGTGTACCAGTTGTAGATAGACAGTATAATTGTAGAATTGTTTAAAGGACAGTTGAAAAAGTGGGGACAAATGATAGTATAAGGAGGTAATGTAAGGAAAATTTTATAGCAATATTATGGGCAAAAAGTTCTGGGAAGCAGAAAAGTCAGTGCTACAGGGAACAAGCTCCTTATACAGGGAGTGTACTGCTGAATTTTTACATCTGCCACTAAACATCAGTTTAACAACTCAAAATACTGCAGTGTGGAAACTGGTAACCTCTGTACCTAGATGCTAGAAGTGTTTCTACAGCCCTTGATGTGATGAACACTTGCATTGACTGAAATAGGCAAAGGATAGAATCTTCAAATCCAAATTTGTCTTAAGTTCATTTTTTGTATTGACAGCTCACACAGATATATCATAATGGTGAAACTGATGTCACCTATTAGTTCCCTTGCAGAAATGATAATAGAGTGAATTTTTTAATTTCTACCTTGGTAAATCAGGTCATATAAGACAAATGATTCTCTAAAAGATGCAAAAATATTCAAGAGATACTTGGAAGTCAGAAAACAAGTCAATTTACCACTTCCATGGCAGAGAAATTCTAGTTCTCTCCCTTCTGCTTAAAACTATTTGTTCAAAAGTTCTGTGTAAACATTATGAGTATGGTTGTGAACATTAAATTATCCTGTATCTGTATTTTTAATACATTAAGTAAATATACATAACATATATATATATGATATATAATGTGTGTTCACCTAAAATAATTAGCTTTGTTGAAAAAAACAGCATTGGTAAAATAAGCTACATATTGATATTGACAGAGGTTTGCTAAGAAGGAAAACATATTCTGTAACACAAGTGAAAATGCTTTGTTTAGACTGGAGGCCCAGACTAGAGATTAAAAAGAAAAAAGAAGCCTCTTCCCCCAGAAAGATTAGGTGCCTATTGATAGAGTGAAAGCTAAGAATTAAAGACTTGAGTTCTGGTTATCAGCTTTATTTTGAAGTAAGTAATTAAAAGTATCACATAGGTAAGGATTTCATTTAAATTTTACCTCTACATTCCAGGAAAAAAACATAGTTTCTTAAGAGCCCCAGAGAGCTACTGACTGAATATAGTCATAGTATCAGTTGAGCGCTCCATCTTAATTGAAACATAGTGAGGACTAATGATCAAATCATGTTTCCCCTTCTCATTTTCCTTAGTAAGTATTATTCTCTGTGTATGTAGAAGTTGGTTTGTGTCACTATAGTCCCAAAATTGTTTCTGTGGGAAAGCTGGGTAGTACAAGGCCTTATTGTAAATTTAACTATGAAATGTATTCAAACCCAATTAAACACACAGGCAAATGCATACTGTTGTATATATTTGTTTCTCTTTGTGTTACATAGTGAATACTTCTTATTCATCTATCTTAAAGACTTCAGGCTATTTTTTTTTTTTTTTTTTTACTTCTTCAGTCTGCTGTTATAGGGCTTCCAAGGTGGCACTAAGTGGAAAAGAACCCACCTGCAGGAATAGGAATCAGTTTTCCTATTTATTTGCTTCTGTAAGGCATTGTGGATCATAGTTGGTAGGGAGTCCAAATTATGTTTTCTTCCCAGGTGATGCTAGTGGTAAAGAACCTACCTGCCAGTGCAGGAGATGCAAGAGACATGGGTTCGATCCCTGGGTCAGGAAGATCCCCTGGAGAAGAGCATGACAACCCACTACAGTATTCTTGCCTGGAGAATCCCATGGACAGAGGAACCTGGCAGGCTACAGTCCATGGACTCACAAGGAGTTGGACACAACTGAAGTGACTTAGCATGTAGCACATAGGGCATTATGGATCATATTTGGTAGAGCATCCAAATTATGTTTTCTTCTTTTAAAAGTAACTGAGTTTTGTTCTGGCAAGCAGATACATTACTAGTAGATCCATTTTATCCTGCCAGGCTTAGAGTTATTCTTTCTTAGAGAATGTCAGTCTATTTTTGTATTTAACAATGACTTGTGCTTCTTAACTCATCATATTTTTTCCTTTGTATGGCTTTTCTGCATTCCAACTGAATAACCAAGGTTTAGGAGTTTCTCTCTATTCCAGTTAGGTTAATTCCTAACTGGTAGTTCTAAGTAAATTCTTGTATTTATATCTGTGTCACAGGCTCAGACTACAGTGAATGACCACACAGACTGCTGGTATCCATTACTCTTCACAACTCCCATATATCTTAATGCCATGGTTGTAAATTTCAGCTGATATGAGATACTTAAGTTCTGCTCTCTGTTTTTCTGCCTTAAATTTAGTTCCTTTGTCTTAGCTATACTACCAGTGTTTCAGGGTAAAGTATTGTTTGGCTCAAAATCTTTAGGATGTGTGAAAAGAAGTACCAGTGTTCATTGGTAAGAGCTCTATGCTGAAAAAAGTCTTATGTGTCTCAGAACCACTTCCATCACTGTATCCTCCCATTTATCCCCCAGATTCTGACTCTGTCTCCTGTTGCCCTAGCAAGCATTCCAAGGGCATTTGCACATGGTAATAATTATCCCTGTGCGTGGTAAATTCCCCAGAGACCTCTTTTCCCCTATTTTACTGTGGATATTTCTTGACACCATGACCTCACTGACGTCACCTGCAGAGATAGGCTTCTGTGAGCCTTAGTCCATATCAGCTCATTCTGCCATTCTTCACCATGACAACCTATTTTATTCTCTGAATTGCATATGTTTTCTGTGTGATATTTTATTGCTTATATTTTAATAAATTTATTTAACATCATCTATCTCCATAAAGGTGATGATGACCATGATAACACTTTTGAATGCCTACTCAGTGGCTGGCATTTGTAAAAGTTCTTTATATACAAAAACTAAGGTGAAACTCTCAGCACCGATCTAAGGCAGGTACTAATCATGTCCATTTTTCAGAGGAAAACTGGAGGAGGCTCACCAGGGTTAAAAAACAAGCTCCAATTCACTCCACCACCAGTAGGTGAGGGTGGACTTTTAATTATGCCGATAAGTTCAACTTCAAAGCCTATGGTTTTGACCATTGTCCTGTTCAGTGTCTCAACTGAAAATAGCTCACAGGTATAGAGAACTCCCTGTGTGCCTGATGCTCTTCATGAGCTTCCATGTTGAATAATTTAATCCTGCAACAGCCCTCTGGGGGAATCGTGTCCCTTCCGGTATCTCTGCTGGAGAAATTGAGGCAAAGAGAAGTTAAATCATTTTCCCAAGTCAAAAGCCAGTGAGAGGCTGATCCTAATTGGGATTCAGGAACCTGAATCCATAGGACATGCTTTTTACTAGTGCGCTCTTTCACCTCTAGGAAGTAGGGGTCACGTTAACCTTGCTAACTAATGTACCTCCAGCACTCAGGTAGAGCATGGCACTTTATAAACATTGAAAAATGGACCAAAGAACAGTAATGAATATATCAGCAGTGTTAATATCAAATACATATATAACTGTATATAACTTTAGAGTATGGTTGAATAGGACTTATTTTATTTCTTGTAAAAGCCATTTTTTTTTCTTAACCTGAAATATATTTGTTACTCTGAAGCCATTAGGTAATATTATAGATTCCTCCCATTGTCTAAGCTTCTAGGGAAAAAAACGTTAATATGCCCTGTCATGATTATTTTCCTTATTATATTTAATATATACTTTAAAACCCATATACATATAATTGCATATAGATTATTATATATATATAAATATAATTGCATATAGTCCCCCAAATCATGTTTTACAGCATGTTTACTTTTTGTTCTCTACTGCATTAAGATATTTTATCTATATATTTTGATTTGGATTTTAATGCTTTTAAGATAATATCAGGAATTGAAGACATATTTAGAAAAATGAGTAAACTAGAAAATTATATGAAGAAATTATACCTCTGTAATTACTAATCCCTTATATATTTTTGACATATAACTTAAGATTTATAAATAAAATTGGTGGAAAGAACATCTGTTTCTTGATTAAATCCGTTTATATTGATATAATGTGTCTTGCTGGGTGTTACATTTTTTTGTTTTAATTTTATTGTAAATTATTTAAAACATCACTGTTTCTCATCTTCAGTAGAATTGAAAATTAAAACTGTCTTTCAATTATTAATATTATTTCTTTGCAGTTGTGTGAATAGACAGCTATTTTGCTTAAAATTTTAATATTCTGATGTGCTAATTTGGTTCTATAATTAGATTGATATTAGTTTATTATGATTTTTAAAATAATTTTTAAATGCCATATTTAAAACATTGTGGTCACAGTTGCACTATGCTGACTTGTAGTGCATTTTCTCCTTTTCTAAAGCTATTACATAAAATAACTGAAATTAAAATATTTGCAAAAATCATCTGAAATTATTCACTAGTTAAGAATTTTCTGACAGTTTTTACTTTTTTACCATTTGCTTCCTTATTTGATATTTATAACATTCTTGAAAATCAGTGATTATGCTTTTCAGAGCAAGCCATTGAGACTCAAAGAGTTCAAGCAAGTTATTAAATTTCACATTGTGAATAGGTAGAACAACTATTCATAAGCATGGTTTCCAGAGTTCAAATGCATTTATCATTTTTGTAGCTTTATTAGATTTAGGATAATGAGTTGCTTTTATATGTTCAGAACTAAAAAGCCTAGAGAAGTTAACTCTAAAAAATATTAAGGAATACATTTAAAATCTCATATATGTATATTGCTACCTTTCCATTTTATGTTGAGTACCATTCTAATTTTCCTTCCTTAACGGCTTTTACCCTTAAAACAAACACTTCAGAATCTATTACACATGTGGCTCAGTATAAATAGTGAAACTGTTCTTTGAGAACAGATATGTTACCATTTTTTTTTTCTGTGTAATCATTAATTAGGAAAATCAAACCAAGCTGACTGATTTTATGATTGATGTAAATGATGATAATATGAATTGTGATAATTATTTGACATTACTATTGTTTCTCTAAATTCTGGATTTTTAAAGTAAATCTCAAAAAAAGAATATCAAACAGTTCTACCTTATGGCCACAATAACATGAAAACTCTTTATACAATTTGTGAACCAGTTGCTTATACTGAGTATAAGGTGTTGTTTTTTGTTGCCAGCTATTCACATCGCTTGTGGAACCAGGTGGGAGCATTAACTACTAATTAGCAAATACATACAAAATGTTGCAAAATGAATGATGACAGAAAAATATATTTAGTATTTAAGCCTAAAATTTCATTAAAAAGTTTCAAAACATAAAAATACTTTTTAGATACTTTAGTACATATATTTTTTATTTTAAATTTACTATTGGATATTTTTAAGTAAAAGGAAACTAAGTTTTAATATCAGAATTAAAATGAAATAATTTATTTATTTCTGTTGCTGAAAATGACATTGGGCTTGGAAATTGGAGAAAATTTACTGCTATTGCAAGAGTTAGTCTCCAAGTAGATCATTCATTCATTTCTTGACACAATCAATCAGCATGCATGCATTTAGCAGGCAAGTATTATATTAGGTGGTGTGACTAATTGGCAAAAAACTGTGGTGCCAACAGAATAGACTCTTTCATTTGTGCATAAAACGTACTATCTGAATATATTTGGAAATACATTAGAACAATGATTCTTAAATGTAATTGCATACAAACCAACTAGAGGTTGGTGAAATTGTAGGTCTGGATTGGGGCCTGAGATTTCACATTTCTAGCAAACTCATAGGTGATGCAGATGTTATTGGATTATAGACTAAACTTTGAATAAAAAGATATTAGCAGCAAACAAAATTAATTTAGTAACTTAAAATTCATCGTATTACTGTTATTTTGACTTAATTCACAATTATAGACTGGTGAGTTCTTTGAAAAATTGTGCTCTTTTGATACATACCTTAAGATTTTCCTATATTTTACTTTCCTGTATACTCCTATATATTTTCCTTGCTATATACTCACCCTTCTATAAATGCTTATACTAACATAATATTCTGTACTTTAAAACTATGCTACCTTTTCCCTTCTGAGTCATATCTGTAGAATGATTCTTATCAGTTCATTGTAGGCTAAGAAGATGGAATTAAAAATCTTTCTTTATTCTGTTCCTCTTTCTGGGCTTCAACTAATCTGTCACTTGTTCATCAGTATACCTGAAAAGAATATTATACCACTTCCTATGTAATTTAAGTTTCTTGTAACACTATATTTTAAAATTCCTTTTATATATCCTTATATTATTTTTGTCATGCATTTTACCTTTATATATGCATACATTTTACCTTTATATATATATGCACAAAATAAATTATTTTTCTCTTAGCTAGTTATCTTTTAAAGCCATTAAAATAGCTTTAAGAAAAAATGAAAATAATTTTATTTTACTTTCACTTAATTCATTCTAGCACACTCTTATTTCTTTGCGTTAATCCAGGTGTGTGCTGGCAATGAACACTTTAATTTTGTTAATGTAAAAGTATTTATTTCTATATTTCTTTATAAGCTTTGTAGTCTCTAAGCATTTGTGAATTTAAGAATAAGGAAATCTCAGATGTTTTGGATGATACAAAAACTAGAAATCTTTAATATGTGGAAAAACCCATTTCTCTTTGTCTGAAGATAGGCACTAGAGAAGGAAATGACAGCCCACTCTGGTGTTCTTGCCTGGAGAATCCCAGGGACGGGGGAGCCTGGTGGGCTGCTGTCTATGGGGTCGCTCAGAGTCGAACACGACTGAGGTGACTTAGCAGCAGCAGCAGCAGCAGGGGTAATATTAGATGTAGTCTCGAAGTCTCGTCTATATATGAAAGTAGACAATTTAGATTTGTTTGAGACTGTTGAAGAGGTGAGTAAAACTTATTTCAAACATAGAAAAAAGCAGGGATATTCAATAAGTCTAAAAATCGTGATTGAGTGTAGAACTGAAATTGGAAGTGAATTTCCAAGAAAATTGCTTAATGAAAGTATAGTAGTGTTATAATGAATCATGTTATATATATAATAGTAAACAATATATTTTGAGAACTTACCATTGAGACTGCTTGAATATTCTTAGAACAATGTGGAAATGCAATATAAAACTTTTACCTTATTGCATAAGTACAACAGTTAAAAAGATGCCAGCATGATGCATATTATTTCTGAATTTAGCAGGCTTGATGCTGTATATCTAGATAAAAGGATCAGATAAAAGGCAGAACTGGGGCCATATACAAGAAACAGAATACCTGTGGCGGATTCATTTTGATATTTGGCAAAACTAATACAATTTTGTAAAGTTTAAAAATAAAATTAAATTAAAAAAAAAAACGAAACAACAGTTGTAAAAAAAAAAAAAAATAAGACGCTGGAGGTCCAAGAATTCCAGTAATAATTAAACAACATATAAAGAAACATCAACATGTGGCTATTTTAAATTGAGAAAATTCAAGAAATACTAGGCTGTGGGTAGTTTTAGGATGAAGAACACTTAAAACTTTGGAATAGAAATTCGTTTATGAAGTGAATATGCATAATATTAGTACTATTTAGAAAAACCACAAGGAGGACTTAACAACTGGCCCAATGGTTAAGACTTTACCTTCCAATATAGGGGGTGCTAGCTGCATCCCTGGTTGGGAAGCTAAGAGCTCACATGCTTCTCAACCAAAAGAACAAAACATAAAACAGAAGCAATATTGTAACAACTTCATTAAAGACTTTAAAAATGCTCCTCATTAAAAGAAAGAAAAGAAAAGGAAAAAAAAAAGAGAAGAAATGATTAATATTTAATTACTGATACTGAATTTTCAATATAAATCTATCATCTGACATTAAACTTTATATATTTTATCTCTGATTTTCAGAAGACTTTTTTATAGTGTCTATGGGAGAGGATTCAAGAAAAATTGGATTCACCAAAAACTGGGGTAAAACAAATGTATAGTTATTGTTAATTCTTTTTTGCTTCTGTTTTTAATGTAAACTACAAAGTGCATTTAGTTTGTCCTTTTGCTACCATTAAAGGGATTTTAAAGGTAGACTTTCATAGAGTTCAGATTAAAATACTAAGATCCATGAGAGCATATATCTTGGCATGTAACAGTAGTACTATTAATTATATGTACTTTTTATTGACAGCTTACTGCTTTTTACTAGTCTACTCTTTTTACATTACATTATTTCATTTAATTGAAATATTCTGAGACCTAATATGCCTCTGTGTCATGATGCAATCTTTATCTTAGAAATGGAGGGGAGGGACATTTGTAGGAGAGAGCAAATGCCATAAGACTTAGACTGGCTTATTCACGAGATAAAATTTCAGTTCAGTTCAATTCAGTTGCTCAGTCATGTCCGACTCTTTGCGACACCATGAATCGCAGCACTCCAGGCCTCCCTGTCCATCACCAACTCCCAGAGTTCACTCAGACGCATGTCCATCGAGTCGGTAATGCTATTAAGCCATTTTATTCTCTGTCGTCCCCTTCTCCTCTTGCCCCCAATCCCTCCCAGCATAAGGGTCTTTTCAAATGAGTCAACTCTTTGCATCAGAGGGCCAAAGTATAGGAGTTTCAGCTTTAGCATTAGTCCTTCAAATGGACACCCAGGACTGATCTCCTTTAGAATGGACTGGTTGGATCTCCTTGCAGTCCAAGGGACTCTCAACAGTCTTCTCCAACACCACAGTTCAAAAGCATCAATTCTTCGGCACTTAGCTTTCTTCACAGTCCAACTGTCACATCCATACATGACCACTGGAAAAACCATAGCCTTGACTAGATGGACCTTTGTTGGCAAAGTAATGTCTCTGCATTTGAATATGCTATCTAGGTTGGTCATAACTTTCCTTCCAAGGATGTCTTTTAATTTCATGGCTGCAATCACCATCTGCAGTGATTTTGGAGGCCCCCCCCCAAAATAAAAGCTGACACTGTTTCCACTGTTTCCCCATCTATTTCCCATGAAGCGATGGTACTAGATGCCATGATCTTCGTTTTCTGAATGTTGAGCTTTAAGCCAACTTATTCACTGTCCTCTCACTTTCATCAAGAGGCTTTTTAGTTCCTCTTCACTTTCTGCCATAAGGGTGGTGTCATCTGCATATCTGAGGTTATTGATATTTCTCCCGGCAATCCTGATTCCAGCTTATGCTTCTTCCAGCCCAGAATTTCTCATGATGTACTCTTCATATAAATTAAATAAGCAGGGTGACAATATACAGCCTTGACGTACTCCTTTTCCTATTTGGAACCAGTCTGTTGTTCCATGTTCAGTTCTAACTCTTGCTTCCTGACCTGCATACAGGTTTCTCAAGATGCAGGTCAGGTGGTCTGGTATTCCTATCTCTTTCAGAATTTTCCACAGTTTATTGTGATTCACACAGTCAAAGGCTTTGGCATAGTCAATAAAGCAGAAATAGATGCTTTTCTGGAACTCTCTTGCTTTTTTGATGATCCAGCGGATGTTAGCTATTTGATCTCTGGTTCCTCTGCCTTTTTTAAAACCAGCTTGAACATTTGGAAGTTCACGGTTCATGTATTACTGAAGCCTGGCTTGGAGAATTTTGAGCATTACTTTACTAGCATGTGAGATGAGTGCAATTGTGTGGTAGTTTGAGCATTTTTTGGCATTGCCTTTCTTTGGGATTGGAATGAAAATGGACCTTTTCCAGTCCTGTGGCCACTGCTGAGTTTTCCAAATTTGCTGGCATATTGAGTACAGCACTTTCACAGCGTCATCTTTCAGGATTTGGAATAGCTCAACTTGAATTCCATCACCTCCACTAGCTTTGTTCATAGTGATGCTTTCTAAGGCCCGCTTGACTTCACATTCCAGGATGTCTGGCTCTAGGTGAGTGATCACACCATCGTGATTATCTGGGTCGTGAAGATCTTTTTTGTACAGTTCTTCTGTGTAGTCTTGCCACTTCTTAATATCTTCTGCTTCTGTTAGGTCCATACCACTTCTGTCCTTTATCGAGCCCATCTTTGGAGGAAATTTTCCCTTGGTATCTCTAATTTTCTTGAAGAGATCTCTAGTCTTTCCCATTCTGTTGTTTTTCACTATTTCTTTGCATTGATCGCTGAGGAAAGCTTTCTTATCTCTCCTTGCTATTCTTTGGAACTCTGCATTCAGAGGTTTATATCTTTCCTTTCCTCCTTTGCTTTTCACTTCTCTTCTTTTCACAGCTATTTGTAAGACTTCCCCAGACAGCCATTTTGCTTTTTTGCATTTCTTACCCATGGGGATGGTATTGATCCCTATCTCCTATACAATTTCATGAACCTCATTCCATAGTTCATCAGGCATTCTATCAGATCAAGACCCTTAAATCTATTTCTCACTTCCACTCTATAATCATCAGGGATTTGATTTAGGTCATACCTGAATGGTCTAGTGGTTTTCCCTACTTTCTTCAATTTAAGTATGAATTTGGCAATAAGGAGTTCATGACCTCAGCCATAGTCAGC
The DNA here is from genome assembly GCF_029407905.1 of Bubalus kerabau. NCBI lineage: Eukaryota > Metazoa > Chordata > Mammalia > Artiodactyla > Bovidae > Bubalus > Bubalus kerabau. The sequence continues at coordinate 55,795,898 of NC_073637.1, forward strand.
TCCTGGTCTTGTTTTTGCTGACTGTATAGAGCTTCTCCATTTTGGCTGCAAAGAATATAATCAATCTGATTTCGGTGTTGACCATCTGGTGGTGTCCATTTGTAGTTGGTCTTGTGTTGTTGGAAGAGGGTGTTTTTTAGGACCAGTGTGTTCTCTTGGCAAAATCCTATTAGCCTTTGCCCTGCTTTCATTCCATATTCCAAGCCCAAATTTGCCTGTTACCCCAGGTGTTTCTTGACTTCCTACTTTTACATTCCAGTCCCCTGTAATGAAAAGGACATCTTTTTTGGGTGTTAGTTCTAAAAGGTCTTGTAAGTCTTCATAGAACCGTTCAACTTCAGCCTCTTTAGCATTACTGATTGGGGCAAAGGCTTGGATTACTGTCATATTGAATGATTTGCCTTGGAAATGGACAGAGGTCATTCTGTTGGTTTTGAGATTGAAGCCAAGTACTGCATTTCGGACTCTTTTGTTGACCATGGTGGCTACTCCATTTCTTCTAAGGGATTCCTGCCCACAGTAGTAGATATAATGGTCATCTGAGTTAAATTCACCCATTCCAATCCATTTTAGTTCACTGATTCCTAGAATGTCGACGTTCACTCTTGCCATCTCCTGTTTGACCACTTCTAATTTGCCTCGATTCGTGACATTCCAGGTTCCTATGCAATATTGCTCTTTACAGCATCAGACCTTGCTTCTATCACCAGTCACATCCACAGCTGGGTATTGTTTTTGCTTTGGCTCCATGCCTTCATTCTTTGGAGTTATTTTTCCACTGATCTCCAGTAGCATATTGGGCACCTACTGACCTGGGGAGTTCCTCTTTCAGTATCTTATCATTTTGCCTTTTCATACTGTTCATGGGGTTCTCAAGGCAAGAATACTGAAGTGGTTTGCCATTCCCTTTTCCAGTGGACCACATTCTATCAGACTTCTCCACCATGGCCCGCCCATCTTGGGTGGCCGCACATGACATGGCTTAGTTTCATTGAGTTAGACAAGGCTGTGGTCCGTGTGATCAGATTGACTAGTTTTCTGTGATTATGGTTTCAGTGTATCTGCCCTCTGATGCCCTCTTGTAACACCTACCGTCTTACTTGGGTTCTCTTACCTTGGATGTGGGGTATCTCTTCACAGCTGCTCCTTACCTTGGACGAGGGGTATCTCCTCATGGCTGCTCCTCCTGACCTTGAACGTGGACTTGCTCCTCTCAGCCCTCCTGGGCCTGTGCAGAGAAGGAGATAAAAGGATCTTTTTTTTTTTTTTTTCCAGTTTTACTCTGGGCTTTGGACAATGTGGGCTTCCCTGGTAGCTCAGCTGATAAAGAATCTGCTTGCAATGCAGGAGATCTCTGTTTGATCCCTGGGTTTTAAAGATGCCCTGGAGAAGGGAACTGCTACCCATTCCAGTATTCTGGCCTGGAGAATTCCATGGACTGTATAGTTCATGAGGTCACAAAGAGTCAGACACTACTGAGCAACTTTCACTTGGAAAGTGTGGTATGAACAATCATTACATGCTTGATATTTTATAGTATGCTTACTTAAATCAGAGGAATGTCACTAATCACAATAATGTTCCAGATATATGAAAAAATGATATTAATAAAAGCTATATTTGGATAGTATCCTGCCCATAACCTTAGAAATTAAAAGGAGTAAAAGTTACCTCATGAGCAGTAGAATATTTGACCAAGTCATGTCCAGGAAATTAGACCAAGTGTGAAGTTTCTTACAAACATAAGTTTGAAATAAATGTGAACTTTTTGTGTCTGTCTGTACATTTGAAATAATTTAACTATGTAATGTAATTGTAACCAGATCATTGAAAAAGTTGGACTCATAGGTATAAGCAGAAAATCAGTATTTTTCTCTCATATCTCCTTCAGATTTGTTCTGTTAGTGAATTCTTGACTGTCTCATTCAAAATCTTGAGTAGGTACTCTTCCCACTTTAATAATTTTTATTCTTTCAGGTAATACAAAATAGTTATATCCCAGTATAAAATTAATTATATCAAAGTATCCATGTTTTCCAATAAAGTCTCCCATTGCAATAGTTTAGGGTGACTTCAGTTTGAAAATCTTCAGTGGCATAGGTTAAAGGGAACCTGCTTATCTTAGTTTCCATTCTACATTTTATAGTCCACTTTTTTCTCTGTATACTGCTTTAAGCTTTTTTACACCCTAGGATAATGAAGGAGAGGTAAGATATGGAAAAGATCTGACTGAAGTTTAACTTAGTTAAAATCTAGTTTTGATAACCTTTATTGTTGAATATGCTAGTTTGGGCTTTCTTTTCATGGGCTAGTTTTATAAGTCAGTTAAAGATTTCCTACTTAAGTCCTACACCTGCATTTTCCTACAAAGCTGATTTCTTCTCAAGCTGTCTGGTTTGACTTCACCTTAGCCTTTGGGCTTTTGTTGCTTCATGCATTCGGGGGTTGGGGGGCGGGGGGGACGTCTAAAACTCCCTCTAGTTAGACCACCTGAGGAAGGACTCAACAGAATTCCAGGCAAAACTATTAATAGCTGCATTCAGCAAGGGCTTGCATACAGTTCATTTAGAACATTTAATCCTGCCCTGTCATAGTTAGAAATGCAGCTCTTCTCTGTTGTAGCTCTGTCTTTTTTTCTGACAGCTAAAGCCATCTTCTTACTTTTAGATTATTTTTGAAAAATAGGCAGAAAATCTACCCCCCATTCTTGTGACACTCACACTCATGAGATGCAGAACAAGCAGTTTAAGTAGGTCTCTTGAGGATCCTTCACTCATTTAAAGTGAAGAGAAAACATTTTCTTCTCTAACTCTAATGTGGGCTTCCTTGAAGACAGCAGGCTAGGAAGAAGCTAAGGAAGATTCATTGTGCTTCATAGCAAAAGTAGATATTGCTGAAGTTGGACATATGGGTGTAAGTCCTGACAATCTTCTTAGTCCTGTTACTCCTGGATAACCTGGGATTCCTAAACTCCAAAAGGTACAGAAGAAGAAAGGGATTCTGAGATTGTATATACTATAATCAATTCATTTCTCTCCATTTGGGTAGGGGAGAGTGAAAACTATACACCAGAATGAAAAAGGTATAGCCTGACTACTCAAGAAGCTTAAAAATATAAAAGAGAAGGCTATCATGAAGAAGTAGGTAGCTGACTTGTCATGATTATCCCTATATTATGCAATATAAGAAATATGGGGAAGGAAACTGGAGAGTAAAAATAGTTATAACCAACACATCCTCTGCACTTCCCTTCTGTTGAGCAAGGAAACTAACGGTGTTGGTCTGTTACTGTTCTTTAAATAAAATAGTCATTATTATTGGCAACCTATCATGCTGTTTGTTAACGTATATTTTGTAAGAAAATTGGCTTGATGGGAAGAGATGCTCACTTTTGTGACAGCTTTAAAATACATTTTTATCATTTAGCATTTCTCAAGTTCAGTCTCTGTGGGAAGCAATCTATTATAAGGCAGATTTGTCTAACAGATCCTCCAGACCTTCACAGATTCCTCCCTCCAGGGCTGATATTTGTGGTGATAAGAAACATAAAGAAAACCATTAAATAAAATAAAAAAGATAAAAAATATACAAGAAAGTACAATTTATGTCTTTATTTTGTACTTTTAGAAACATGCAGCTCAACCCTAAAGAAAGCTCATCTATTGTTAACAAAACTTAGAATTAGCTTGCTCAGAATTAATGTTTACAAAGCACATAATGTTTTTGCATTTTAGATAATGTCTTTCTATTAAACACTAAGTGGCAGTATTTTTTCCAAAGATACTTGTGTCTTTTTATTATTTTTATATAAATTACACTACCAAGTTCATAGGAGAATACAGTATTAGTATTCTAAGGTCATTTCTAGATCACATTTCTATTAAGATAAAATAATTTTAAATAAACCTCAGTTTCTTTGTAGCTATTACTCATCAAATCAAATTTATGGGAAACAGAATATAGCCTTAGATATTAAGTCAAGTAACAACAAAAGGGCTTCCCTTGTGGCTCAGTGGTAAAGAATCCTCGTGCAGTGCAGGAGCTGCAAGAGATGCTGGTTCAGTTCCTGGGTAGGGAAGATCCCCTGGAGGAGGGCATGACAACCTACTCCAGTATTCTTGTCTGGTGAATCCCATGGACAGAGAAGCTTGGAGGCTGCAGTCCATGAGGTCACCAAGAGTTGGACATGACTGAGTGACTTAGCACGCACACACGCAAACAACAAAAAATGTCACAATGTGTTAAAAGCAGCCTTAACTACAGTTCCTTATATTGTACCTTGAAAAGTATTCGCCATTTCTAGTTTAATAAATAATGTTTTTAAGGAGAGAAATTTGTTTTTGTTCACAGGAGAGCAGTATAATTCAGTGGTTGTGTAGAGACCCTGAATCAAACCCCTGGGTTCAAAGCCAACCTTGTCACTTATCAACTTAGCAAATTACTTTGCATTTTTGCATCACAGTTTAGTTTTTCTGTGTAAAGCTTTATAATACTGCTTACCTTATGAGATTTTTGTGAGAGTTCAATGTTTTATTCATACAGTAAATTTCAAATAGCACATGATGTACTGTAGGCAGTTTATGAGTGGTTACTACTAATGTAATTAGCATCATTGAGAAAACAAGATTGTGTTATGGAGATATATTTCATTTCTGGTCTTCAATAGTAAATATATTATTTGCCTGCCTCTGTACTACTAAACAAACTTTCAAAACTCTTCTATTAATGAATCCCACTTTCTGCTTCATTGAGAATATTGAGTCTCCGTTTTTAGACAATATTCTTCAGCTTAAGAGGATAGTGTATCTCATTGTTGAAAGAAGAATCATTCACCTACACCCTGGATAACATTTCCACACCTTTGCCACGTCTTTGTTTCTCAGTCATTTGCCTTCTCTATTTTCTATGTTTCTATACATTTTGCTCATGTACTTTGCTTACTTAACTCATGCACATATTCAGGTGTCATCATTCTCAACCATCATCCTGCAAGGTTTTTGTGATCCCACATCACTAACACATATTTCTAGAGATTGTACCATAAGTAGAATTCTCTATGGATTCACTTCCATTTCTTGTATTTATATCTGGATTTTTCTCTAGAATAATTCTTATTTAACAGAAGCCATGATGTCTATGGAATGGAATGTGGGATCAGTAAGTATCAGCTTTTCCTATGTAATATCACTGCCAGATTAGAGAATGTCACATACTCATTCTATACTTCTACTCCATGATATCTATGGCCCTACTGGCTCCTAGTTCTTATACATTTGTGCATAATAATTCTCTGTTGTCTCTTTTATGGGCTGTAATTCCTTTATCTGTCACTTAAATAATGGTTTTCTTTAGGATTCTAAAATAGACACTATATTTCTTCTACTCTTTATTCTACAGGATAAAACTCTTCATTCCCTTCAGTTTTCCCATCAATTTCATATATTTACATTTTTATAATCAATATAACCTTTATGTACAAGACAATGCACAAATCTAATGTATAGTATAGTGAGTTTTAACAGTGTCATCTCAATCAAAATATAAAATATCATGTTTATCTCAGAAAGTTATCATGTAACTCTTTTAAAATATACTGTGTTAAAATATTGAATTTAAATATTATAATTAAATAAAAGTTTTTAAATATATCAAAATTTGTGAAATAACCTGAGGCAGTGCTTAAGAGGAATATTTTCAGCATTAAATGCTTATATTCAAAAAGAAGGATGGAGCTGACATCAAAGTCCTAGTGTTCTTGATACAACAAAAAGCAAATTAAACTCCAAGCAGAAGGAAGAAGATGATAAAGAGCAGGAATCAATAACATTGTAAAAAATAATGTAGATGGATTCATTAATCCAAATATTGATGCTTTGAATATAAAAATAAAATTGATAAAGCTTTAGCTACATTGGCAAGAGAGGAGAGAGCAAGCACAAGGGAGAGGGAGGAAAGAGATGACCAATATTAAGAATGAAAGACAGAACATCCATATAGGTTGTATAGACATCAAGAATTATAAAGGACTATTATATAAGACTTCATGTCAACAAATTTAATAAAATTGCTATCTTAGACAAATGAATAAATTCCTTGAAAGACATAAACTACCAGTTTACTCAGGAAAAAATAGATAACTTAAGAGCTTTATATATATTGAAAAATTGAAGTTTTTCATTAAAAAATCTTAATATAAATGTATGTACACACAGATGCTATTTCAAGAACATACACACAAACTGTCAGGCCCAGATGGCTTCACTAGTGAAATCTTACAAACATTATAAGACAAAATAATATCAGTTCTATATAGCTTTCCAGAAAATGAAAAAGAAATATTATCTAACTCACTGTATATAGTATTACCCTTTTTCTTTCTATTCTTCAGATATTGTAATTTCTAATAATGCCAAAGAATGTTCCAACTACCACAAAATTGCACTCATCTCATAGACTATATATAGTCCGTGGCAATGACAAATAGATTCAAGGGATTAGATCTGATAGAGTGCCTGAAGAACTATGGACAGAAGTTCGTGATATTGTACAGGAGGCAGTGATCAAGACCATCCCCAAGAAAAAGAAATGCAAAAAGGCAAAATGGTTGTCTGAGGACGTCTTACAAATAGCTGAGAAAGGAAGATAATCTAAAGGCAAGGGAGAAAACGAAAGATATACCCATCTGAATACAGAGTTCCAAAGAATAGCAAGAAGAGATAAGAAAGCCTTCCTCAGTGCTCAATGCAGAAAAATCTAGGAAAACAAAGAATGGGAAAGACTAGAAATCTCTTCAAGAAAATTAGAGATACCAAGGGAACATTTCATGCAAAGATGGGCACAATAGAGGACAGAAATGGTATGGACCTAACAGAAGCAGAGGATATTAAGAAGAGGAGGCAAGAATACAGAGAACTATACAAAAAAGAATATCACAAGTCAGATAACAACAGTGGTGTGATCACTCACCTAGAGTCAGACATCATAGAATGCAGTCAAGTGGGCCTTAGGAGGCATCACTACAAACAAACCTAGTGGAGGTGATGGAATTCCAGCTGAGCTATTTCAAATCCTGAAAGATGATGCTGTGGAAGTGCTTTGCTCAATATGCCAGCAAATTTGGAAAGCTCAGCAGTGGCCACAGGACTGGAAAAGGTCAGTTTTCATTCGAATTCTGAAGAAAGGCAATGCTAAAGAATGCTCAAACTACCACACAATTGCACTCATCTCACATGCTAGTAAAGTAATGCTCAAAATTCCCCAAGCCAGGCTTCAACAGTATGTGAACCGTGAATTTCCAGATGTTCAAGTGGGATTTAGAAAAGTCAGAGGAACCAGAGAGCAAATTGCCAACATCCACTGGATCATCGAAAAAGCAAGAGAGTTCCAGAAAAACATCTGCTTCTGCTTTATTGACTATGCCAAAGCCTTCGATTGTGTGGATCACAGCAAACTGTGGAAAATTCTTAAAGAGATGGGAATACTACACCACCTTTCCTGCCTCCTGAGAAATCTGTATGCAAGTCAGGAAGCAACAGTTAAAACTGAACAAAGAACAGCAGACTGGTTCCAAATCAGGCAAAGGAGTACGTCAAGGCTGTATATTGTCACCTTGCTTATTTAACTTATATGCAGAGTACATTATGCAAATTGCTGAGCTGGATGAAACACAAGCTGGAAAAAAGATTGCTGAGAGAAATATTAATAACCTCAGATATGCAGATGACACCACCCTCATGGCAGAAAGTGAAGAAGAACTAAAGAGCCTCTTGATGAAAGTGAAAGAGGAGAGTGAAAAGTTGGCTTAAAACTCCACATTCAGAAAACTAAATCATGGCATCCAGTCCCTTACCTCATAGCAAATAGATGGGAAACATTGGAAACAGTAAGAGAGTTTATTTTGGGGACTCCAAAATCGTTGCAGATGGGGACTGAAGCCATGAGATTAAAAGACACTTGCTCTTTGGAAGAAAAACTATGACCAACCTAGACAACATATTAAAAAGCAGAGAAATCACTTTGCTGACAAATGTCTACATAGTCAAAGCTATGGTGCTTTTCAGTAGTCATGTACAGATATGAGAGTTGGACCATGAAGAAGGCTGAGTGCTGAAGAATTGATGCTTTTGAACTGTGATGCTGGAGAAGACTCTTGAGAGTCCCTTGGACTGCAAGGAGATCAAACCAGTCAGTCCTAAAGGAAATAATTCCTAGATATTAAATGGGATGACTGATGCTGAAGCTAAAGCTTCAGTACTTCTGTCACCTGATGGAAATAGCCAACTCATTGGAAAAGACTGATTCTGGGAATGATTGAAGGCAAAAGGAAAGGGTTGCAGCAAAGGACATCATTACTCAATGAACATGCGTTTGAGCAAACTCTGGGTGATATTGAAAGATAGAGGAGCCTGGTGTGCTGCTATCCATAGGGTCACAATGACTGGGACATGACCTAGTGACTGAAAAGCAATGACAAATACTCTAATTTTATTTTCACACTTTCTGGGATTATCTCTCAGCCAGGGTTTCTGCATAGCTTTTCACACTTACTTCCAAATGCAGAATTCTAATCTGCTACCTTTAATATGTATGACTGTAGCTTTTTCTACCACTGTTTCTGTTGACCTTGGAAACAGTTGAGTGTTACTCTCAAGCAGGTAAGCCACAAGCATTCAATAAATGCCCTATCCAGTTACATTTGTTTTTCAAAATTAAGCTGTCATCAAGCTTCTGTTATATTTTGGACACTTTCCAATGTCTAACTTTTTCTTCCAGTTTTTACCTTTGTTTTCATGGGGTATTCCCATCATCATTGTTCTCCTTTGGCATTACTGAAAAAAAATTTATTTTTTCTTCCAGAGCATACTTTCATACTTTTTAAAGGTTTATTGACACAGAAAAATATGACATATTTGAAGTGTATATCTTAACAAGTTGTGGCATATGTATACATCCATAAAACTCTCACCATAATCAAGCAAATACACATAAAGTCACCTCAAAATTTCTTCATGTTCCTTTTAAATATCCTCTACCTTTTTTGTTTTCCTGTCCCAGAGATATATTGTTTTGCTTTCTATCACTAGCGATTAGGCTGTATTTTTAGGAATTTTATTAAAAAAAATTAATACAGTTTTTTTTTCTGGCTTATTTCACTCAGCATACTTGTTATGTGATATATTCGTGTGGCTGTATGTGTCACTGGTTTATTCCTTTTTATTGCTATGTTTTCATTTTGTCATTTTGCCATTATTTAGTCCTTTACCTGTTGATTGACCTTTGGTTTGTTTCCAGTTTTGGATTATTCCAAATGAATCTTGTATAAACATTGCAAACAAGTATTTTTTTTTTAATAGACTTATGCTTTCATTTATCGTGGGTAAATATCAAGGAGTTTAGTGGCTAGGTTTTATAATTTAGTTTTTGTATAATATTAGTATTTTAAGATTCACCAAATAGTTTTCCAAAGTGATTGTGCCACTCAAAATCCTCACTGCAGTGCATTTGAGTTTCAGTTACTCTAAATCCTTGCCAATATTCCTTTTACGTATCTTTGGTTGGTGGTGATGGTTTCATAGGAGTATATATATGTATCAAATTTTATTCAAACATACACATTAAAAGTACTTACAACATTATGATCAATAAAATTATGATGGTCACTTAATTTTTTCTGTGGACTGTAATTTTATTTTATTTTATTTTTTTAGTGGGTAATGCTTTTATTTATTTATTTTTTTTTTTTTAAATTTTATTTTATTTTTAAACTTAACTGTATTAGTTTTGCCAAATATCAAAATGAATCCACCACAGGTATACATATGGCATTGAAACATGTAAAATATCATGTATGAAACGAGTTGCCAGTCCAGGTTCGATGCACGATACAGGATGGGGAACACATGTACACATGTAATTTTATTTTAAAATATAGATATATACATGCATTCATTAAATTTCCACAATGTGTGTGTGTGTTTTCTCCCAGCTCATGCTTTAGTATTTGTTACAGGTATTACCAGATTTTAAAATGCTACCCTTACCTAGTATATATACTACATTTGATTCTTTTAAAGCCACAGTAAGATTTCATATGTAAAGAAAATGAGACAACAATTTCAGAAATGCACATGTGTTTAGTCTCTAACTGAAATCTCATTTTGTGCTGTGCCACACTACTGATTAACAAATCATTTACGAGACTTTGATATATGTGTGTGTGTGTGTATAGCATCTGAACAGAACCTAGAGTTTCTGAAGCTCCTAGATTCTTTGCTCCTAGCCTCTACCAGCATTGTGTGCAGCCACTTGATTGGTTACCTGAACAACAAAGGTAAAGCATAGCCAGACAGCAGGAATGATGAACAATGTCTTATGCTCCATACTTGGCTTTTAAATACAAAATGTAGCCACTTGAATATCTGTCTTGGCAGACAGCTGGAGGGTGTGCCACAGCCCAGAGTGGACCAAAGCCTGACTTCACTGCTGTAGGGGGTTTTATTGAAAGTTCCCAAAGAACATAATACACTAGCCAAGATGCTGGATTTGGAAGCAATGGGGCTAGGCTAGACATCTGGTAGATGAATTGACAGCAGCAGTTATATACTGTAGCCATTTATACCAGCTGTTTCTCTCCATTTGCCAAATTGTTACATGGTATTCTAACTAAAGTGTATGTATCTGAAAATTAGAGCTTCACTATTGTTTTTAAATGTTTCATATTATAACTTTTATAATTAATACAAGAAATACTGATAACATAATTGCCAATGAAAGAAGGAATGTACTGTAAGTCCTTAAATATAAATTATATCACACATATTAGCATGGCTGTAAATAGCTTTAAACCTTTTATAACCTGTTATGAGACAAAAGATGTCTCTCATCAAGGATGATTCTCAAGGTATTCAGGAGACTATTAACAAAAAGTCTAGAAAAATAATTGTGTGAATCTAATTCAAACATAATAGTTGATATAAAAATTTTAATGGAAGCAAATAAACATAAATTTGAACAGGTTTTATTTGGACATATATAAATTTTGTTTTAATAGTTATTTAAACACTTCACATTTATTATAGTCATATGGGAAAAAAATGTTATTAAGTTTCCAAGTTATATATAGATTCTCCTACATTCTCTGTAATTTATTGCAGTTAGGAGTACCTGTAGCATCATTTCATATGGATGGATGCTGTGAAATTTGGTGAGTGCTGCCCAGGCAAATGTAATATCAAATAGCAGTTAGTGATCAACCATTGCTTCCAGCCTCCTGTGTAAAGATGATATTCTTTTGAATGTTCTTTTTAGCAGATACTGTTCACTTAAAAAATTAGGACCCTTTCAGAAAAGTTATAACCACTTCCAGTTCTCTATAGGAATTATAAGGTGATCCATCTAAAAAAGTAGGGAGGTCATCTAAGATTTTGAGTTACTTTAAGTCCAATCCACAATATTGAGAAGTTCGGTCAAATTAACTTTTGAATTTTCCCCATAAGCCATGGAAGCATAGATAGCCAAAGAGTGAAATGGTTTCCTAAAACAGTGATAGGGGAGGAATTTTCAGGCATTAACATTTTTCCTCCCTCTTAAGTACACATGCAGCTTGCATATTAAAGGAACCCAATTCTGTATATCTGCATGAGCTGCAGTATTACTGATGTTTTAGGAATCTTTTATAAAAATATTTTTCATTTGCCTTCCCTTCTCTGCTGCTGCTGCTGCTACTCCTAAGTCGCTTCAGTCGTGTCCGACCCTGTGTGACCCCATAGATGGCAGCCCACCAGGCTCCCCCATCCCTGGGATTCTCCAGGCAAGAACACTGGAGTGGGTTGCCATTTCCTTCTCCAATGCATGAAAGTGAAAAGTGAAAGTGAAGTCGCTCAGTCATGTCCGACTCTTAGCGACCCCATGGACTACAGCCCACCAGGCTCCTCCACCCATGGGATTTTCCAGGCAAGAATACTGGAGTGGGTTGCCATTGCCTTCTCCAACCCAAACAATTGGGGAGGGCAAATCACTTTAGTGAGACTACCAACTCAAGAGCTAACTCCTCTTCAGAAAGTGGAGTCTTAACTGCTGGATCACCAGAGAAGTCTCAAGGGTCATTTTTTTTTAATTAATTAATTTATTTTAATTGGAGGCTAATTACTTTATAATACTGTGGTGGTTTTTGCCATACATTGACATGAATTAGCCACAGGTGTACATGTGTCCCCCCGTCCTGAACCTACCTCCCACCTCCCTCCCCATTCCATCCCTCTGGGTTGTCCCATACACCATTTTGCTCAATGTTTCAGCTGCTCTGGACTCTTAAATTTCTAAAGATACAAACAACACAATAAAACTAAGGATTTTGCTATATTCTTTGCCTACAATATTATTTTCCTACATATCGACTAAGGTTATAACTTCACCTCTTTTAAATCATTGTTCATGTGTCACCTTCTTCAGATCAGATCAGATCAGATCAGTCGCTCAGTCGTGTCCGACTCTTTGCTACCCCATGAATCACAGCACGCCAGGCCTCCCTGTCCATCACCAACTCCCATTTAATATTCAATCTTAGCAAGTCTCCAACATTTCAGTTATTTTCTGTGGCTCTCATTATCATACTAAATTATTATAAATAAAATTTATTTTGTAGATGTATTTACTATTTCATGTTTGTCCCTTTCAGTAGGGTTAAGTATCATAAAGAGAGGAATTTTGTTTGATGTTTTACTCATTGATGAATCCCAAGCACAGAGAAATGGGCTTCCCAGGTGACACTGGTAAAGAATCCACCTGCAGGAAGTGCAAGAGATGTGAGTTTGGTCCCTGAGTTGGGAAGACCCCCTGGAGTAGGGAATGGCAACCTGCTCCAGTATTCTTGCCTGGAAAATTCCCCGGACAGAGGAGCCTGGCAAGCTACAGTCCATGGGGTTGAAAAGAGTCGGACACAACTGAGCATGGCACAAGCACAGAGAAGAGCCTCTGGTGTAGAGTAGCCATTCATAAATTTTCACTGAATGGATGATAAATGTATGTATGAATGATGTCTTTTAGAAGGAAATGTGCTTTTCCGGTTCATTTAGTGATTTACAAATGGTCTGTTAAATTACCCTTCACCTAAAAATCAGAAAAGAAATATGGAGGTAGTTTCTGCAGTAGGTCTCTGGAATAGTGGAGTGAATTTTTCTTTCATGAATTAAGTTTTCTCAAAAGAAACATGATTGGAAAAAAAAAAACAGTGCATATATTTAGTTTAATAAACAAAGCCTTAGCAGGGTTTAGAGAATGAATGTTCATAAGTTCTAAGTTAGTGCTGCTGCCGCTGCTGCTGCTGCTAAGTCGCTTCAGTCATGTACGGCTCTGTGTGACCCCACAGATGGCAGCCCACCAGGCTCCACCGTCCCTGGGATTCTCCAGGCAAGAACACTGGAGTGGGTTGCTATTTCCTTCCCCAATGCATGAAAGTGAAAAGTGAAGTCACTCAGTAAGTGTCCAGCTCTTCGTGACCCCATGGACTGCAGCCTACCAGGCTCCTCTGTCCACGGGATTTTCCAGGCAAGAGTACTGGAGTGGGGTGCCATTGCCTTCTCCCTAAGTAGTGCAGTGCATGGTTTGACTAAAACCCAGGACCCTAGAAAAGAGTATATGTGTGTGTGTGCTAAGTCATTTCGGTCATTTTTGACTCTGTGTGACCTCATGGACTGTAGCCCACAAGGCTCCTCTGTCCATGACATTCTCCAGGCAAGAATACTGGAGTGAGTTGCCTTGCCTTCCTTTAGGAGATCTTCTCAACCCACGAATTGAACCCATGTCTCTTACGTATCCTACATTGGTAGACAGGATCCTTACACTAGTGCCACCTGGGAAGCCCCAGAGAAGGGCATAAAACTATAGTAAAAACTAAAGAAACAAAAATAAGCAATCTTTAAACCATTAATTCAACTTAATTTTTTTCCACTTAATGAAAGATATCTTGCTAAATATAGTAGTCATTTTGAGGATAATTATTCAAGAATATTAATTTCTTGTAAATGAATAATATTTATGCATAGGTAGACTTGTGAAAATATAAACCTTATTTTATTGAGATAAGCAATTACATTAATGGGACTATTTCAGTACTTCCTTTTCTTTCCTATTCAATTATGATGCTATTACTACTTCTCTCAGCAACATTGGTACCCTCTGAAAGTGATACTGTTGTAATGGGCTCTCTAGAGGAACTAGGGATTCCTTCAGCTGCTGTTTCTACAATTTTAGTCACTTCCTTACTATATTTCTTGAGTCAAAAGTAGTTGGAATCTCTTGGAAATTTGATATCTTTACATTTGTAGGGGGGAAAAAAAACCCAGCAATTTCTCAGAGTGTTATTCTCCTCAAACTGTAGTATCATTTGATTTGACCATGGGGCAAGTTTCAACCTGGACAATCAGAGCATAGAGGGTTAAGACTTCCCCTAAATAGTACCGAGGATTGATGAAAGGTAGAGACAGAAAAGGGGACCTAAATGGAAGCAAAGCTTTCACACTTTACTCAAAATGTTTTTATCAGTGGACTGCTAATAAATATATCTATTACAATATCCAGAACAACCAATAAGCAAAATATGCAAAGATATATTCAAAAACACAAGAACTCTTAAGTAACTTGGGAAGACAAAAGGAACAAAAGAAAAACAAGCAGAGGAAACCAGGAGAAGACAAATAAAATGACAGGTTTAAGAGCTGATATTATCAACAATTGCCTTAAATAGAATGGAGGAAAAAAATATGACCAAACTGTACACCATGTACACGTGACTCCTCCAAATTTAATAACAAAGGTAGATCAAAGCAAAATGGTGGGAAAAGATATACCATACAAATATTAAGGAAACACATGCAGAGAAGTAGACCTCAGAACAAATAAAATTGCTAGAGACAAAAAGGGTCAATATACACTAGTACAATGATCAACTGACGGAAAAGCCATGAAGATTTTAATTGCGTATTCGCCAAAAGTGAGACCCTAAATACATTAAGCAAAATCTAATTAGATAGAAGGATAAATCAATATCTTATGATTATACAGTGGAAGTGAGAAATAGATTTAAGGGACTAGATCTGATAGACAGAGTACCTGATGAATTATGGACCGAGGTTTGTGACATTGTACAGGAGACAGGGAGCAAGACCATCCCCAAGAAAAAGAAATGCAAAAAAGCAAAATGGCTGTCTGAGGAGGCCTTACAAATAGCTGTGAAAAAAAGAGAACTAAAAAGGAAAGGAGAAAAGGAAAGATATAAACATCTGAATGCAGAGTTCCAAAGAATAGCAAGGAGAGATAAGAAAGCCTTCTTCAGTGATCAATGCAAAGAAATAGAGGAAAATAGTAGAATGGGAAAAACTAGAGATCTCTTCAAGAAAATTAGAGATGCCAAGGGAACATTTCATGCAAAGATGGGCTCGATAAAGGACAGAAATGGTATGGACCTAACAGAAGCAGAAGATATTAAGAAGAGGTGGCAAAAATACACAGAAGAACTGTACAAAAAAGATTTTTATGACCCAGATAATCATGATGGTGTGATCGCTGACCTAGAGCCAGACATCCTGGAATGTGAAGTCAAGTGGGCCTTAGGAAGCATCACTACAAGCAAAGCTAGAGGAGGTGATGCAATTCCAGTTGAGCTATTTCAAATCCTAAAAGATGATGCTGTGAAAGTGTTGCACTCAATATGCCAGCAAATTTGGAAAACTCAGCAGTGGCCACAGGACTGGAAAAGGTCAGTTTTCATTCCAGTTGCAAAGAAAAGCAATGCCAAAGAATGCTCAAACTACTACACAATTGCACTCATCTCACATGCTAGTAAAGTAATGCTCAAAATTCTCCAAGCCAGGCTTCAGCAATATATGAACCGTGAACTTCCAGATGTTCAAGCTGGTTTTAGAAAATGCAGAGGAACCAGAGATCAAATTGCCAACATCCGCTGGATCATGGAAAAAGCAAGAGAGTTCCAGAAAAACATCTGCTTCTGCTTTATTGACTATGTCAAAGCCTTTAACTGTGGGGATCACAATAAACTGTGGAAAATTCTTCAAGTGATGGGAATACCAGACCACCTGACCTGCCTCTTGAGAAACCTGTATGCAGGTCAGGAAGCAAGAGTTAGAACTGGACATGGAACAACAGACTGGTTCCAAATAGGAAAAGGAGTACGTCAAGGCTGTATATTGTCACCCTGTTTATTTAACTTATATGCAGAGTACCTCATGAGAAACGCTGGGCTGGAAGAAGCACAAGCTGGAATCAAGATTGCTGGGAGAAATATCAATAACCTCAGATATGCAGATGACACCACCCTTATGGCAGAAAATGAAGAGGAACTAAAGGGCCTCTTGATGAAAGTAAAAGAGGTGAGTGAAAAAGTTGGCTTAAAGCTCAACACTCAGAAAACAAAGATAATGGCATCTGGTCCCATGACTTCATGGCAAATAGATGGGGAAAGAAGTGGAAACAGTGTCAGACTTTATTTTTCTAGGCTCCAAAATCACTGCAGATTGTGACTGCAGGCTATGATTTTTCCAGTAGTCATGTATGAATGTGACAGTTGGACACTAAAGAAAGTTGAGTGGTGAAGAATTGATGCTTTTGAACTGTGGTGTTGGAGAAGACTCTTAAGTGTCCCTTGGACTGCAAGGAGATCAAGCCAACCAATCCTAAAGGAGATCAGTCCTGGGCGTTTATTGGAAGGACTGATATTGAAGCTGAAACTCCAATACTTTGGCCACCTGATGTGAAGAGCTGACTCATTTGAAAAGACCGTGATGCTGGGAAAGATAGAGGGCAGGAGGATAAGGGGACGACAGAGGACAAGATGGTTGCATGGCATCACCGACTCAGTGGACATGAGTTTGGGTAAACTCTGGGAGTTGTTGATGGACAGGGAGGCCTGGCATGCTTTAGTCCATGGGGCCACAAATAATTGGACACAACTGAGTGACTGAACTGAACTGACTGATAAATGTACAAACATACAACTGTAATTGGAGAATTTGACATGTCTTTTTCTTATTTCTTTTTCAAGCTCTATTAAAGTTTATTAAGATTCTCATATTGGCATAACTTTAGTTAAGAACAACCCTGATCACAATCACACCAATTGCTATGTATAGTAAATGTGAATGGATTACTTCTCTTAAACAAGATTAATTGGGGAACAATTTGTGAATGAATATTATGTCCAAGAATGTGCATAATAAATATTTAGTATAATCACTTATATTCCTGATTCATTGGTTTTGATAATGAAATAATTGAAAATCAGTAGTAGACTGTGGGTAGAGAAGGAAATGGCAACCCACTCCAGTATTCTTGCCTGGAGAATCCCAGGGACAGAGGAGCCTGGTGGGCTGCCGTCTATGGGGCACAGAGTCGGACATGACTGAATCGACTTAGCATGCATGCATGCGTGCATTGGAGAAGGAAATGGCAACCCACTCCAGTATTCTTGCCTGGAGAATCCCAGGGACAGAGGAGCCTGGTGGGCTGCCGTCTATGCGGTCGCACAGAGTTGGACACGACTGATGCGACTTAGCAGCAGCAGTAGACTGTGGTGAACTTGATAAAACATAAAACTTGATTTGATAATGATAAATTGTATGTGGTTAAGCAATACAAGCCCAGCAGTATATTAAAAAAGCATTTACTTTTTTTTAAGAGTGAATAGGAAGCATGCATTTTTAATAAGAACATTTAAATTATACTCTTTGTAATAAAAATAATTATCCTCCAACAATTGAAATTTAAAATATAAAATTAAACAAAAGATCAAAACTATATTTAGTCAAAATACCCCAAGTGAGACAGATTTAAAGATTTTAAGCTAACAATAACTGTGAAAGAAAGGTTGAAATATGCTAAATTATTCAGCAAATAATTTTATGTTAAAGACTTTTCAAAGAGAAGACTAAAGAACATACCTCACCTGTAGGCATAAAAGTGTTAATTCAAATTATATGTTCCTCTTGGAGTTTTTGGTTTTACTGATATATAATTCATATATCATGTAATTTGCCCATTTAAAGTGTACACTCAATGGTTTTAAAAATATATTCAGAAAGGGCACCTATTGCCACATTCTAATTATAAAACACTTTCATCACCTCAAAAATAAACCCCATACTTATCAGCAGTCATTATTTGTTACCTTAACCCTTCTCCCTGCTACCCAAAATACACAGTTTTGTTGACTATTAATGTCTGTATACAGATTTCTCTATTCTGGACTTTTTATATAAATTGAATCATGCAATGTGGTCTTTCATGACTGACTGCTTTCATTCAACATAATGTTTTCAAAGTTCATGTTGTACCATGTATTGGTATTCTATTGTTTTTATTTGTCAAATGGTACCCCATTTTTGAGTATATAATATTTTGTTTATTCATTTATCACATATGAATATTTAATTGGTTCCATTTTTCCTATTATGAATAACTTTCCTGTGAGCATTTGTGTAAAAGCTTTGTGTGGACAGATTTCCTTTCTTTTGAATATATACTTAGGAGTAGACTATGCTTAATGTTTTGATGAATCACCAATTTTCTAAAACTATTGCGCCATTTTACAGTCACATCTATAATGTGCGAGTATTCAAATTTGTCTAGATTCTCTCCAATACTTTTGTCTCCAATACTTGCAGACAACCTGGTGAACGTAATGGCCTTTTATTATGGTCTTTATTTGCATTTTCCTAGTGCCTATGTGCATGTTGCTGAAATGTGCTTCTTATAATTATAATATCAATATTTTAAAAGAAGAAAACATTTTAGAATACTTATATAAACATTAAATAGTGACTCTGATGACAAGAAAAAAGGTAAATGTTTAATAAAAATTCAGGTTTGGGGAAATCCAATTACACATTTCACCAAAGATACCATTGCCTTTTCTTTTCTTGGGCAGTTAAGATGTGTCAGGGGAAGGCCATATTAATATGTTTCATACTATCAACGGAAAATTCCCCATTATTCTACCCCTGAAAAATATCTGAGAAGAAGAATATTCTGAAATAATCATGCAATATGTTGACTATTTTATTTTAATTTTGTTATGTGAACAATTTGTTGATACAGTAACACTTTATCACTTCAAATTTATGGAGGAATTGGGTTAGCTGAATCCTAAATAAGGATAAGCTTACTCAACGAATATTATAAAGAGAAGGCTATCTCTTTTTGTCTACCAGCGATACATTTTTTAGATTTTCTTAAGTTCCTGATCCAATTCTTCAAGTTGTAGGGCTATTATCAAGAGCCCTAGTACCTCTGAAGTGACTTAGCAGCAGCAGCAGCAGCACCTCTGTATAGTAATTTAGGTCCTTTAAGAAGCAGATGCTGTGATGGAATAGGAAATATAAGAGATTTGTTAGGGGAAATGCCTGTTTACATTTAAGGCAGCAGGAATCAGCGAGGAAAACTTTCAGATCATAGTAAAATTTGATACTTTTAAAGGGAAAGGGGTGAGGAAGAAGAACTGGGTAGAAAGTGAAAGTCACTCAGTTGTGTCCGACTCTTTGCAACTCCATCGACTATACAGTCCATGGAATTCTCCAGGCCAGAATACTGGAGTGGGTAGACTTTCCCTTCTCCAGGGGATCTTCCCAACCTAGGGATTGAACCCAGGTCTCCTGCGTTACACGTGGATTCTTTACCAGCTGAGCCACAAGGGAAGCCCGAATTGAGTAGAAAAAGGCTTAAACTGCAGTGTGACACTGAAAGAATATTAACAAGACCCCTAATGAGTTTGAAAACAAACTATCAATTAGAGAAGTTCCATGATGTGTATGAATTAAGAAGTTCTTATACTTTCATTCAGTTATTGACTGGGAGCATCCTGGAAATAGTGGCAAGAGGATTAATGACAGATTTCATGGTGCAGCAGCAGGACGCTACTATCAATTTACTACATTACTTACAGTAGTTTCCCTCTTAAATGGAGATACGGGTGGCATACATCCATGGTTTCCATAGCTCATCCTTTACATAGTATAAATTCACTTCTCTGTCTATATTTTTAGAACAGTTCTTTCATTGTTTCTATGCAAAGCTTAGAAGAAGGAATTTAGTTAGATAGACTATAGGCCCCACCACTGCAGTTGACCTCAGGGCTACAGCTGGTACTCACTTTCTTTTCTTCCATTCATACATTCTAAATTTTCCTCACTCTTACTTTCATTTCCATGATTTTGTTAATCTGGCACTATGAGCTAATTGCTTGTTTCTGTAGGGTCTGTACCCTGGTGGTGAAAATCTTCTCATGGACAATGGCACTGCTGCACACGATCATTGACTTTCATAATTTGGTAAGGTAACAGCAGGTGTTAGCAAAGTAGGATCTCACCAATACTCATCTCTGCTCCCATTGTGTTTAAAAAAAAAAAAAGGTATCACTGTCTTCTGTTAATCTGCATATCCCTGCCAGAATAATTGTTTTGCTATCCCTTACTAGGCTCTGGAAACCAAGCATTCAGAATGTTCAGGTAGAAGTTGTAGTAGGCAGTTGATTAAAACTTTACTTTATCTCTTGGGCTTCCCTGGTGGCTCAGATAGTAAAGAATCTGCCTGCAAAGTGGGAGACCCGGGTTCAATCCCTGGGTCGGGTCAGGAAGATCCCCTGGAGAAGGGAATGGCAACCCATTCCAGTATTCTTGTCTGG
The DNA here is from genome assembly GCF_029407905.1 of Bubalus kerabau. NCBI lineage: Eukaryota > Metazoa > Chordata > Mammalia > Artiodactyla > Bovidae > Bubalus > Bubalus kerabau. Next base: position 55,816,587 of record NC_073637.1, read on the forward strand.
AGAATTCTATGGACAGAGGAGCCTGGCAGGCTGAAGTACAAGGGTTGCAAATAGTTGGACATGACTGAGTGACTTTCACTTTATCTCTTGGCAAACAATGACCCCTCATCCTTTTGGACCATATCCTCTAACTTCATAGGGCTAGTGTTGAAAGTTTAGGGCTTCCCCAGTGGCTCAGCAGTAAAGAATCTTCCTGCAGTGCAGGAGATGCAGGAGACATGGGTTTGATCCCTGGGTTGGAAAGATTTCCTAGAGTAAGGCATGACAACCCACTCCAGTATTCTTAACTAGAGAATCCCATGGACAGAGAATCCTGGAGGGCTACAGTCCATAAGGTCACGAAGGGTCAGACACGACTGAAGTGACTGAGTATGCATACTGGTTGAAAGCTTGGAAGCACGGATTTCCCCAGTAGATCACTGGAACTAATGATAACTAGGGACTCTCTTGCTTTCGAACTTGGACCACATATTTTACCTCCTTTGACCTTCAGTGAAGAAGTGAAGTCACTCAGTCATGTCCTACTCTTTGCGACCCCATGGACTGTAGCCTACTATGCTCCTCTGTCCATGGGATTTTCCAGGCAAGAGTAGTGGAGTGGGTTGCCATTACCTTCTCCAGAGGATCTTCCCAACCCAGGGATTGAACCTGGGTCTCCTGCATTGTAGGCAGATGCTTTACCATCTGAGCCACCAGGGAAGTCTTTGATTTTCAGTAGTCATGTCTACTAAGTCGCTTCAGTTGTGTCCGACTCTGTGTGACCCCATAGATGGCAGCCCACGAGGCTCCCCTGTCCCTGGGATTCTCCAGGCAAGAACACTGGAGTGGGTTGCCATTTCCCTCTCCAGTGCATGAAAATGAAAAGTGAAAGTGAAGTCGCTGAGTCTTCTCCAACTCTTAGCAACCCCATGGACTGCAGTGTCTGACTTGATGTCATGTTAAAGTACCCTACCTTCAATTTATGACACCCAGTTAATCCTCTGTGAGCCTTCTAGAAGTCATAATATATCACCAAGACTTGTAATTTCTATGGCAATGTTTCTGAATACAGCCTTCTGCCCAGTAATCACTTGCACAACTGAGTTAAACTAATCAAAGCTGTACCCTGCTTGGCCCATTGGTGAACTGAAGGATCTTTGGAGATAAACTACGTGCTCAGAGCATGTGAATGCAGTACAGCTGCAAAGGAATCTGAGTTTTAGCAAAGTAAGGAAGAAAGATATGGAAATGGAAAATGCTATTGAAAATTGCTACATTGATTTCCCAGGCAAGAGTACTGAAGTGGGGTGCCATTGCCTTCTCCCGTGTAATGTAAGAGAATAACAATAAATAAGACCTGCATCAGTGAAATTCTTATCTACTTTAACTTCTAAATGGCTATCATCATGTCTCCTTTAGATTAGAATAAAATCCTCCCAACTCAAATATTTGCCTTTTGTCTTGCCTTGTTCATTTCCAAAGTCAGAAGTTTATATAGCAAATGTGATTATGTAACTCTACTGTTAAAACCATTCATTGCCTTTCTACTGCCTCCAGTCCGCCTGTCAGCTATATTTGCTATGGCAGGCATTCATCATGTGAGCTGTTAACTCTGCAGGTTTTCAAAATCTCTGTGGGTCCAAGACCCTGCCTGATCTTGCATTTGTTTACTTCTTGCTTCAGTAGCACATATACTAAAACTGGAACAATACAGAGAAGATTAGCATGGCCCCTGTGCAAGGATGACATGCAAATTCATGAAGTGTTCCATATTTGGGGGCTTCCCTGGTGGCTCAGAAGGTAAAGCATCTACCTGTTTTGTGGGAGACCCAGGTTCTATCCTGGGGTCGGGAAGATCCCCTGGAGAAGGAAGTGGCAACCCACTCCAGTACTCTTGCCTGGAAAATTCCATGGATGGAGGAGCCTGGTAAACTGCAGTGCATAAAATTGCAGAGTCGCACACGACCGAGCAACTTCATTGCTTCTCCATTCTCTTTTGGGGCTTTCCTCATTGCTCATTGCTCGCTGGTAAAGAATCCTCTTGCAATGCAGGAGACCCCAGTTCATCCCTGGGTTGGGAAGATCCACTAGAGAAGGGATAGGCTACCCACTCCAGTATTCTTGGGCTTCCCTTATGGCTCAGCTGGTAAAGAATCCTCCTGCAATGTGGAAAACCTGGGTCCAATCCCTGGGTTGGGAAAATCCCCTGGAGAAGGAAACAGCTAGGCCTGGAGAATTCCATGGACTGTAAAGTCCATGGGGTTGCAAAGAGTTGGACACGGCTGGGCTACTTTCACTTTCTTTCCAATTTCAAACTATTTCTTCCAGTCATTCTGAACTAACTTGAGGACTTCAGTTCACAATTCTCTACCTAGAAATTTCATGGAGATTAGAGTCAGAAGGACTGATTCTACTTTTTCCACCCCCAAAGCCTTTGACTGTGTGGATCACAATAAACTGTGGAAGATTCTGAAAGAGATGGGAATACCAGACCACCTGACCTGCCTCTTGAGAAACCTGCATGCAGGTCAGGAAGCAACAGTTAGAACTGGACATGGAACAACAGACTGGTTCCAAATAGGAGAAGGAGTACGTCAAGGCTGTATATTGTCACTCTGCTTATTTAACTTATATGCAGAGTACCTCATGAGAAACGCTGGGCTGGAAGAAGCACAAGCTGGAATCAAGATTGCAGGGAGAAATATCAATAACCTCAGATATGCAGATGACACCACCCTTATGGCAGAAAGTGAAGAGGAACTAAAGAGCCTCTTGATGAAAGTGAGAGAAGAGAGTGAAAAAGTTGGCCTAAAGCTCAACATTCAGAAAACTAAGGTCATGGCATCTGGTCCCATCACTTCATGGGAAATAGATGGGGAAACAGTGGAAACAGTGTCAGACTTTATTTTTATGGGCTCCAAAATCACTGCAGATGGTGATTGCAGCCATGAAATTAAAAGACGTTTACTCCTTGGAAGGAAAGTTATGACCAACCTAGATAGAATATTGAAAAGCAGAGACATTACTTTGCCAACAAAGGTCCATCTAGTCAAGGCTATGGTTTTTCCTGTGGTCATTTATGGATGTGAGAGTTGGATTGTGAAGAAAGCTAAGCACCGAAGAATTGATACTTTTGAACTGTGGTGTTGGAGAAGACTCTTGAGAGTCCCTTGGACTGCAAAGAGATCCAGCAGTCCATTCTAAAGGAGACCAGTCCTGGGTGTTTATTGGAAGGAATGATGCTAGAGCTGAAACTCCAGTACTTTGGTCACCTCATTCGAAGAGCTGACTCATTGGAAAACACTCTGATGCTGAGAGGGATTGAGGGCAGGAGGAGAAGGGAATGACAGAGGATGAGATGGCTGGATGGCATCACCGACTCGATGGACATGAGTCTGAGTGAACTCCGGGAGTTGGTGATGGACAGGGAGGTCTGGCGTGCTGTGATTCATGGGGTTGCAAAGAGTCAGACACAACTGAGCGACTGATCTGACTGACTGAATGAGCAAGTACTTTTTCTGTAACTTTGTTTTCCTTATCTCAGTAATGCAAATTTTTTACTGGCTTGTAAGCAATTCTCTGTTTGTCTACAAATATGAGCTTTTTTTTTTTTTTTTTTTTTTTGCAAGTAACATAAAATGTGCTCAAGCAGAGGAACTGCAATTTAAATAATAATATTTTAAAGGGGATTTTGAATATTTTGTTACATTGTGGGCATTAGTAAATCTTTCATTCTTACATATATTTATATAATTTGTTTCAAAATTCTTTTGAGGCAGTCTGGGAAATTGTGGGACTCTATAAAGATGATCAAGCATTTTATTATTTTTAAATATACTGCAGAAATAAGTGAAGCAGCAACTGAATAAGTGCAAAATGTAGATTACTGTGAAAGCATGATTTTCTGAATGATTTCCTGCTGTGATAAAAGAATAGTTATGGAAATGACTGATCTTATTTATGATCATTTATTTAAAATATAAGTTTGAAGACCTGTGAAATTAAAACCATGCTAATATTCCCTCATTATCTATTTCACTAATAGGTGCTCTTAGATTCATATATCCATGACAGTAAATAATGAGGAATTAATCTTTAGTTTGGTTTTTTACTTTGAGAATTTTCTGTTCTGAGGCTGTACTTCTCAGACTAAAGGGAAGAGAATATTTTCAGTAAGTGGAAACTTTCAGAATCTTTTGAATCACACTAACATTAAATAGGTGTCTATTCTAGACTGTATCCATTTTCCGAGCAATATAGATAGGAAAAGCACCCTTTTATGAAGGTCAGATACACTTGTTAGGAGCTATGTACTGTGAGCATATTATTAGTGAATCTCCATGGCGTTAGTTGCCAAAAGAAAATGGACGTATTATCCCTCTGAAATTCTGACTAGTTCTAAATACCTTATCATTAGAGACATAAAAACATTGGTAATATTACTCCAAATACATAAATTCTTAATAAAACTAAAATTAGAGAAAATAAAGTAAGCATCTTAATTATCAGACATTACTGTGGTCCTTTACACAGTGGGAAAACAAAACTGAATTCCAAATAATTCAGAAACTCTAGAAGGAGTGTAAAATTTATGAAATTTATATCAGTAATATGCATTAGCTTAATTCATCTTTTCTTAGCATTACAGTTTGATGATCAGTTTCTAAGTGTAAAATGTCAAAAAAAAAAGAGGTGACTGGTAATTTGATTAAATTTTGAAATATCACCTCTCTTAAATTATGGTTGATAGTATTGCACCCAGTATGCCATTGTTGCATTGTCAATTTTAAATGGATATAGGATTTATAAATCTATAATAAAATGTACTAAAGGATTTTTTTTAAAGATGCCTGTATCAAACTGCATTTGAATGCCTTCTGAATTCTTTGGTCATAACAGTAAATTGATGGCATTACTATCACTTCTTGGCAACAAATCATGAAAGAAAGGCTGAGATACAGGGGAGAAGCTTTATTCACACACACAATTTCAATAATACAAGGGGAGTATACCCAATTACCAGTAAGCAAATTGGTTTTTGTAGACATGTTCTATATTTCACAAGCTTTCTCCATTGTGAAAATTTCAACCAAAGATATTAAATATAGATGTGCACACATAGAACAATTCTCTAATCAATACCACAGGACTTGGAGACAAATGAGAAACAATCTGCTTCATGAAAGCAGGAACTAAGTTCCTGTTTATTGTAAGTTTGCTTATGCTTTTGATTTACCATTATGCACTTTTTCCTGCAGATTTCTGAGACCTCCAGAACTCAGTGAGCAATCACATTTAAAGTTTAAAGTAAATTACCATTGAATTACATAAATGTTAAGAATACCATGTGTGCATGTGTGTGTAAGTAGCTACACAGAATTCAGATTAGAAAGAATGTAAATGGTTCAAAACAATAGGACTAAAAAGTAAGACTTTTTAAAGATAAATTAAAAGGAGGTGTCCAGCTCTCATTTTAGATCTAGTATGGGCTTCCCTGGTAGCTCAGCTATAAAGAATCAGTCAGCAATGCAGGAGACCTGGGCTCGGTCCCTGGATTGCACAGATACCCTGGACGAGGGCATGGTAATCCACTTTAGTATTCTTGCTTCGAGAATTCCATGGACAGAGGAGCCTGGCTGGCTGCAGTCCATGGGGTCACAAGGGTTGGGAACAATTGAGCAACTAAGAACAGCATAGCACATGCATATTTATAGAGATAAAGATGTTTTATTTTTTAACAGCATGTATTTTCAACCTTCTGTTCCTTATAAAAGCAATTTTTGAAACAAATACACTAAAAAAAAAAATGTACCATTGGTAACATTTTCTAAAGAAATGCTTAAGATTAGTCTACAGATTTGGTCTTTGAATTCCTTGTCTTTGTGATACAAGCATTCTAATTCTAAAATCAATTTTAGTACAATATTATTGCTTTTCTTTAGAGTATATTAAAGGATTTGGCTCCATTTTGTTTTTATATTTGCCTAGGAACATCCTTTAAACTTCATTCCTTTTTCTTCCCCATTTGCCCCACGTCTGAGAAAGGTAATGTGAAAGACTGGCTGCTGGATTATTTGCTACAGTGAAAAGTTCAAGCCATATAAGTCCTAATTCCACAGAAACCCTCATCTAGGTTCCATCCTTAAACTTCATAAAAACCTAAAGACAGTCCTTTTTTCCTCCTTTCTCTTCTACAAGCCAGTTTTCAGAGCAGTTTAGGAAGTCTGCACTACTCTCCCCAGAAAGCCTTATCATTTTAATAATAAACCTTTCCCAAACCTCTTGGGATATGCATGTTGGTGGGAGGGGCATTATCAAGGTCAACATTTAAACCAAATTTTGGAATCCATTCTGACTCTGAAGAGTAAATACAGTAGTGAGCACACTATACTCATTAATATACTCTTAAACATAAGAATAATTAAAATTTATGTTGTCATGATTTGATTTAAATATTATCACATTATAATTAAAGTGCTGCAACTATATGAAAGAAAATAAAATGGAAAACATACAAATACTATGTACTTATTGTGTATTTAGGGGCTTCTGTGATAGCTCAGTTGGTAAAGAATCTGCCTGCAATGCAGGAGACCTGGGTTTCAACCCTGGATTGGGAAGATCCCCTGGAGAAGGTAATGTTTGCCCACTCCAGTATTCTGGTCTGGAGAATTCCATGGACTGTATAGTCCATGGGGTCACAAAGAGTGGAGCAGGACTCAGTGACTTTCACTTTCATTGTGCATTTAAACTTAAAACTGTTTCTAAAGAATTTTAATTGCTATAGAGTGATGCACTTTTCTATAATAAAATGTAATCCATTAAAATGAGAAAAAAATATGTTAAATGGGTATTCAATTTTAAATGTTATTTGAATGTTATTCATTTGGAAAATTGTAAAATAAGCATGTTAAGTAGTCATGTACTGCAAAATAATAAATTTATTTCCATAATATGACATGGCAGAATTTGTAATATGTTAGAGAGAATTACCTGCATCACAGTGCATGAGTCTGTTTTTTTTTAAATTAACTATTATTAATGTCCTAAAGAAATGACATCAATAAAATTATAAAAGCTGTAATTGATGATGGGAATGCCGATGTTAATTCCTCTCTGCAGTAATTGTTTTAGTCAGATAATAGTGTTTATTGTAACCTGATTACATTAAGAAATGCTGGCATTTTATATCATTTGTTATTTGAAGTAAAATTGATAAGACCAAAATCAATGAATTTCTAATAGAAATGAAATAAAATGATTGTCCTAATGTTACATGTTAATATCTAGGTTTTTTGACAAATAACTTTTTTTTTTTTTTTTACATCATGCAACATATTATGCTCTTTTGGTGATTTTGGTCTCTTTCATGGCTATAAAAATGTGCTGTTGACACCCAAGTTCACGTCTCTGATCATGAAATTTATATTCAACTACCTATTTCAACATTATTTGTGTGTCAGACTTTTTGAACTCGTATATACAAAACTGTACTTGTAAGCAACCTTCTCTTTCTCAGGAATTGTTTTATTAGGTATTTAAGCCAAAATAGTTGGAATTATCTTGTTTATTATTTTCCCTCATAGGTCATATCTAATCTGCTCTCTAATACTTCCAACTTTATTCCCAAAATATACCCAGAATCTGATCATTTTTCAGAACTTAGACTTATATACAATTATTATGACCAACCTAGATAGCATATTAAAAAGCAGAGACATTACTTTGACAACAAAGGTACGTCTAGTCAAGGCTATGGTTTTTCCAGTGGTCATGTATGGATGTGAGAGTTGGACTGTGAAGAAAGCTGAGTGCCAAAGAATTGATGCTTTTGAACTGTGGTGTTGGAGAAGACTCTTGAGAGTCCCTTGGACTGCAAGGAGATCCAACCAGTCCATTCTAAAGGAGATCAGTCCTGGCTGTTCATTGGAAGGGCTGATGCTGAGGCTGAAACTGCAATACTTTGACCACTTCATGCAAAGAGTTGACTCATTGGAAAAGTCTCTGATGCTGGGAGGGACTGGGGACAGGAGAAGAAGGGGACAACAGAGGATGAGATGGCTGGATGGCATCACCGACTCAATGCACATGATTTTGGGTGAACTCCAGGAATTGGTGATAGACAGGGAGGCCTGGCGTGCTGTGATTCATGGGGTTGCAAAGAGTCAGACACGACTGAGAGACTGAGCTGAACTGAACTGAGGCCAAGCTATCATCTTTGTTTACTTGCATTACTGCAGTAGATTCCAAGTTACTCTACCTTTTAATAATCTTTACTTTTTCAGTCTATAATCAACAAGCAGTAAAAGTGATTGTGATATAACTTCAATCAATTATATCACGCCAGTGTCTCCCCGTCGCATAAAAACAAAATCCTAAAATTAACTTTAGGTTCTATATGATCAGGCTCTTGTTATTTCCCTAAATGTCTGCTCTTATGTTTATATACTCATCTAAAAAAATGCCAGTTAAATTTCATCTCAGGACCTTTGCACTGGTCGTTTTCTTCACTTTAGATGTTCTTACACTAAATATCTGAAAGTCTCAGTTCCTTACCTCCTCAGTTTTTCACCTCTTTCTAATAATTTTTATGTAAGAATCTATTTTCATGTACTTTCAACTACTAGTTGAAAGTGCACATTTTAACTAGTGCACAATTTAAAAACCTACTTATAGATGGTGGTGGTTTAATATATTTACAACTAATAATGAGTTTCCCTCATATCCCTGGGTGGCCAAATAGACTACATAATCTTTGTGCTGTTAAAACTCCCTATGCATTATTTTCCCTTTCCCCATTCATGGTGCTCAAATCATCAGAGCCTCAAGAGATAAAAAGGCATCTAAATCATCGTTTCAAGTAATATTACCACTCATAAGGACAATTAATTTGGAATCTATATGAACAAACAACTTTTATATCATTTGGGCTGCATACTTTATGGTGTATTTCTTAAAACAATGTTTTCTTCATTAATACACCATTCTATATAAAATCCAGAGAAGGCAATGGCACCCCACTCCAGTACTCTTGCCTGGAAAATCCCATGGGCAGAAGAGTCTGGTAGGCTGCAGTCCATAGGGTCGCTAAGAGTTGGACACAACTGAGCAACTTCACTTTCACTTTTCACTTTCATGCATTAGAGAAGGAAATGGCAACCCACTCCAGTGTTTTTGCCTGGAAAATCCCAGGGATGGGGGAGCCTGCTGGTCTCCCGTCTATGGGGTGGCACAGAGTTGGACACAACTGAAGCAACTTAGCAGCAGCAGCTATATAAAATCTCTATCTTTGGCAATCCTGAAGCCTTTCTTTCTCTAATTTTTGGCCTTGGCATTTGTCAATTGTAATGTATACAATGTTTTACTTATTTACCTGTGCATTATACCATGGTTTATATAAAAATGCTTCTAATGTGGTCATTTTTAGGATCTACTCCAGCAATCTGCTTTTTTTCCCAACTCCAAGACTTTCTCTTTTGGGAATACCAAAAATTTCAAAACCTCTTCCTGTGCAAGCATTATATATATTTACAGTATTTTCAAGCAATGAAACCCAAATCTGTCTCTATTTCTGATTCACTTGGATGCTCATCTATACTAAAAACTACTAATGTAGTATCAGACTGTCACTGCTATTTATTTGAATTAAAGATGAATATTATTTACTTTTTTCCTTAAAAGAATGAAATGCCAGGAATGACAAGAAATTTCTGTGATCAAACTTTTGTTAATATTATCTAATTTCCATACCTTAGTGATAAAAATGGAAATTCTATATAAATAATATCCATACCCCCTCAATTAGAATGTATATTTTTAAGGATAGAAGATTTTGTCTGTTTTGTTCGGTGCTATATCATAGCACCTAGATTTGTACCTGACAAGTGGTAGGTAATCATTATATATTTATAGATTAAAGAAAGAATAAATATTTTTCTACCTATTTGATGAATGAAACTATCACAGTTTAAAGAGTGTGGTCTTTGTAGTTGAATTGGTCTCTAAACCTGAAAAACTACATACTGGGTACTTGGATTAGGTAGTCACTGAACCACTCTGTGTTAATTTTCTCAACAATAAAGTGGACATGATAATAGTAATAAAGCTAATCTCGGTTTTTAAGAATTCAGTGAAAAAATTCAGGCAGTATTCTATGAACAGAAACTAGGGTACTTTTAACATATAAGATATTAATTTTAATCTGACATTTTGGGATGTTTTTCCTTTGTATCACATATATAAGTTGATATAGCTTAAAATAAAGTTTTAATAATTTTGTTTATGATTGTTTTCATAAGCTTATAATTATGGGACTCTCAGATTGGATACCAATATAATCTTTGAAATATGTATTTTTAAAGTTTCCATTGCATTTATTCTTTGTAATGTTTCCTAGAACCTACATTATGAAAGAACAAACACTGATTCTTTTTTTTTTTTTCTTATTACATGGTCATACTGTAAAGCCATTTCAAAAGTTCTGGAAAATATTACCATCTAAACTCTTGGCTTCCTGACAGTAGTCTTTTTTTTTTTTTTTTTTAGCTTTTTTTGTTTGTTATTAATTCTAGGGGGGAGACATGATAGTTTCTATTTTTGATAATTGATCCTGACATAATTCCATGTGAACCAGGTAGAGAAGACAAAAAGTAGAAATATATACAACCAAAGGATATATGATGGAAGAAGAGTCACTAGAGAAAAGTGAATAGAAAGTATATGTTATATTTTTTGTGTACTAATTTGAAATCCTCCTAATTTAGACATATCTTAATTTTCAGATTTAAGTGAAAATGCATGCACTAGCAGATTAATCTGGAGATGTAACACCTATTCTTGGAATTCACTCACTATCTGTTTTCTTAGAATTTTAAATTCTTCCAGAAACATGTAGAAATAAATGAAATGTTTCAGAGAGAACATTTCTACAAAGTTTCAGGATTTAATTTTTTTTCTTTTTTCAAAATGAAAGAGATTTGTTATCCTAGTGTTATCTTCACCATTTGTAAAGAATTAAAGGCAAACATTTTCCAGTGGTCTAAATTAATAGATTCCAGATATTTATAGATCCCTCCTTGTTTCACAACAGCTAAATGAAAATTTTGCTTCAGAAAGCACCATATTTACTTTATTTTTAATCTCTGTGATTATACCTAATTAGTAAACAAAACACACAATAAAAACTCTCAATGTATCAAAATTATCAAAGAGCAGAACTTAGATAAAAAGACAGCATATTAGCAATGCCTTAACATCTATTTCTGCTTTGACTATGCCAAAGCCTTTGACTGTGTGGATCATAGTACACTGTGGAAAATTCTTCAAGAGATGGGTATACCAGACCACCTTACTTGCTTCCTGAGAAATCTGTATGCAAGTTAAGAAGCAATAGTTAGAACCGGACATGGAACAACGGACTGGTTCCAAATTGGGAAAGGAGTACATCAAGGTTGTATATTGTTACCATGCTTATTTAACTTATATACAGAGTACATCATGAGAACTACTGGGCTGGATGAAGCACAAACTAGACTCAGGATTGCAGGAGAAATATCAATAACCTCAGACATGCAGACGACACCACCCTTGTGGCAGGAAGTGAAGAGGAACTGAAGAGGCTCTTGATGAAAGTGAAAGAGGAGAGTGAAAAAACTAGCTTAAAACTCAACATTCATAAAATGAAGATCATGGCATCCAGTCCCATCACTTCATAGCAAATACATGGGGAACCAGTGACAGACTTTATTTTCTTGGGCTTCAAAATCACTGCAGATGGTAACTGCAGCCATGAAATTAAAAGACACTTGCTCCTTCGAAGAAAAGTTATTGACCAACCTAGACAGCATATTAAAAAGAAGAGAAACCACTTTGCTGACAAAGGACATCTAGTCAAAGCTATGGTTTTTCCAGTAGTCGTGTACGGATGTGAGAGCTGGACCATAAAGAGGGCTGAGTGCCAAAGAATTCATACTTTTGAACTGTGGTGTTGGAGAAGACTCTTGAGAGTCCCTTGGACCACAGGTAGATGAAAGCAGTCAATCCTAAAGAAAATCAGTCCTGAATATTCATTGCAAAGATGAATGATGATGAAGCTGAACCTCCAGTACTTTGGCCACTCATTGCAAAGAACTGACTCATTAGAAAAGACCCTGATGCTGGGAAAGATTGAAGGCAGGAGATGGACGACAGGGAACAAGATGGTTGAATGGCATCGCTGACTCAAAGGGCATGAGTTTGAACCAGCTCCGGGAATTTGTGATGGACAGGGAGGCTTGGCATGCTGCAGTCCATGGGGTCGCAAGGAGTGGGACACTACTAAACAATTAAACAGACTGACTATTAACCTTTATACATATGAATTGAAGTGAGAGTTGCTCAGTCGTGTCCAACTCTTTGTGACCCCATGGACTATAGTCTGAGAGGCTCCTCTGTCTATGGGATCTCCAGGCAAGAATACAGGAGTGGGTTGCCATTTCCTTCTCCATCTGACCCAGGGATAAAACCTAGGTCTCCCGCATTGCAGGATGATTCTTTACCATCTGAGCCCATATAAAAGTAGACCATATAGTAGTTTATTTCATGATGTTCTAATGGTTAGAGCAAAACATCTGTCTTTAAATCTCTTGTAACACTACTGATAATATCTTTTTACTTAGGAATTCTATCAGTTTTTAATAATAGTCATATGTAATAACATATAAGTGAATGCTTAGTTTCTATCACTGCTCTTATTAAGAAGAAATTCATTTGTATAATATCTGTATTATTTACTATATAAGATTATTAAAAGTTTCACACAGACTTATGGTCTCCAAATAATGTCACAGTCTATAAACTAGTACAACCTGAAGCACAAGTTAAGCACTTTTTGCTACCTAATAATTATTTTAATATGTTTAGTTTGTTGCCCTTCCCATTACCTTCATGTAACCTTTTCCATATACTTAGAAGGGTGATTCCTCTAAAACCACCTAAAATTTCAGACAGGTTGAGATTATAGAGATGAAAAATCCTCCATGTTCAGATGCTTAATATTTCATGTTTTGTTCCCACTAATCATTAAATCACTCAATATTTATTGTAGTTATATACAGTTGTACCCAGGGGGCACAGTGGTAACCAATCCACCAGCCAATGCAGGAGACACGGGTTTGATCCCTGGGTGGGGAAGATTCCCTGGAATAGGAAATGGCAACCCACTCTAGTATTCTTGCCTGAAAAATTCCATGCAGGAATCTGGCAGTCTACTGTCCATGGGGTCGCAGAGTAAGACATGACTGAGCAAATGTACGCACACACACACACACACGCACACACACACACACATTCAGATGTGCCACACACTGTTTCATTAGATATGACTATAATAGAGAACATGGCAAATGGAGACTCTGCTCTTGTCTGAATCACATTTTAATTAGAGAAGGAGAAAAATCAATGAAAGATGTAAATGTCACTGGTGCCATAAAGTAAAATTGCCACGGTGCAAAGAAAGCCATAAATTAGGGATTTTGATGAAGAAACCAAAGTGTAAGGCACTTAGAATGTTTCTGTATACATGAGAAACAGCCAGGCATGAGAAGACCTGAAGGGCACATCTTCCCTGATAACCATAAGAACTCTTAATGGGGAAATGTTTAACAGTTTCTGGAAGTCAGGAACAAAACCATCTGGAGTATAGTGCTCTAGGTAAACAGTGGTAGGCCACATATCGCATATATAGGCTAGGGATAGATCAGGCTGGTGTGCACATGCTAAATCACTTCAGTTGTGTCTGACTCTTTGTGACCCTATGGACTGTAGCCTGCCAGGCTTCTCTGTCCATGGGATTCTCCAGGCTGGAGTGGGTTGCCATTTCATCCTCCAGAGCATCTTCCCCACCCAGGAACTGAACTCAGTATGTGCGCTCAGTCATGTCCAACTCTTTGTGACCCCTATGGGCTGCAGCCTGCCAGGCTTCTCTCTCCATGGAATTTTCCATGCAAGAATACTGGAGTGGGTTGCCATTTCCTACTCCAGGGAATCTTCCCCACCCAGGGATCAGACCCATGTCTTTACCACTGAGACACCTCTGAAGTAATAAATGGAGCTAACATTAATTATAAGAAAGGAAAAATGGAGGCATTAATATAAAGGTTGATCATACAAGATATTTATAAAGAAGTGACGTTTTAGTGTGCACAAAATCAGTTTCACAGTAAAGCTTGGAGAAATTTTTTTCAGGCATTTTTATAAGAAGATATTAAGATATATGAACTATTAACGTTGATTTTGTTAATTTCTTCTAAAGTCATAATGTTCCCAACAACTTTGATTGTCAGGTACAGTGAATCATCTAGCTGACTCAAATAAAGGAACAGAGGAACACGTTAGAACATAAAGTAAAATCCCCCGGGATTTCAAATCAGTGTTTATCTTTAGAGGAAGAGAAGCTACACAGTCTTAGTTGCGAAGATCCAGTCTCCTTTCTCAGGGCATGCATGCTTTTTCTTTTCCTGTTGTCTCTCATGCTTTCTACAGTCTCTATCATATCCTCATTTCTTCACTAACTCCTTGTTTTCTTGGAAGATAATTTTGCTTGCTTGTAGCCCAGCATGATCCTTATGTTGTTGTTTAGTCACTCAGTTTTGTCCAACTCTTCTGAGACACCATGTACTGTAACCCACCAGGCTCCTCTGTCCATGGAATTCTCCAGGCAAGAATACTGGAGTGGGTTGCCATTACCTCCTCCAGGGAATCTTCCCCACCCAGAGATCAAACCCACATCTCTGTGTCTCCTGCATTGCACTCAGATTCTTAACTACTGAGCTACTGGGGCAGCCCAAACATGACCCTTGGCCCTAAGTAAATACAAACTCACATTCAAGTGGCCACTACTAAGGGGTTATAGCAATGGACAGTTTTCAGAGAGAAAACAATAGATAATAGGTAGCTTGTCATCTGTTGGACTGATTGCTTTACTTAGTTGTGTTTAACCTTGTTAAAAATAAGCAGTGGCCTAAGTAACATGCCTATATAGACTACAATGCTACACTTTGTTCCTTTCTTCCATTAACTCAGAGTGGTAAATGGCATTTCATTAAGTTCAAAGTAACTTTCAAATATCCATGTTTCCATATCCCTTAAGTTCAGAATGTATTTATTATGATCTTGCTATGTAGCAGCTATCATTCTAAGTTTTGGAGGGTCTTCAAGTATATACATAGAAAGAAAACCAAGTTCCAGTAAGAGAAGAAAGAAAATTATTAAAAAGTATAGAAGAAATAGCATAAAAGTAAAAAGATTGCTAAGGACATGGATTATACTATTTTAAATTAATTGACTTTATTAAGAAAGTGGAATTTCCTTAAAGACTTGGAATAGTCATGCTGGATGATAAGGTATTCAGACAAAGAGAAGGGTAAGTAAAAAATCACTGGGGCAGGAATATGCCTGCTCTGTTGGACAGGCAGAGGACAGGCAGATAGCTTGACCATCGTGATCAAGAGACAGATTGGAAGATAAGACCAAGGGGTAGAAGACAATTTTTGTATTCAGGTACCAAATAATAATACCATGAAGATTCCTCCAAAGATCCTTACAAAGCCTTTAAATCTCACTTGTGCCCTCGATCTTATTTCTTCCAAGTCTTCACAATTAGTGTCTCTCAGTGATTCTCACTCACTTTGATGCTGTAATATCTTTTTCTATCGTCTGTCTCTGTGTGAGTTTAATGCAGCCGTTGGGGACTTTTCTTGTGGTCCAATTGTTGAGACTCTATGCTTCCACTACAAGGAGTACAAGTTCAGTCCCTGGTCAGGGAGCTAGGATTCCACAAACCCCATAACACAGCCTAATATATACCTACCTACCTACCTACATACATACAACCTTTAAGAAAATAACTGTAGTCATTGACCAAAACAATGAAACAAATATTCCTTGACCAATTTGCTTCCTTTACTATCAAAGCCATTCAACGGCCATTTCAGGGATAAAAATTTAAGAAGGAAAGGCAACCCTAATATTACTAATAATTCTATTTCATGATACCTACAAAACATGCCATGTGTTTTGTGTACTTATTTCATTCTCTCACAAAAGTTGTGTATGATCAGGAAGTCAAAACCCATAGAGTTTAGAATCAGTCTGTGGTGTGTTTTTGACTTGATCAACATTCTGTCAAACTTTCCAGAATCACATTTGGCTTCCAAAGATACATTTCAGACCCTATTTAAAAGCTGGATAACTGGGCTTCTCAGGTGGTGCTAGTGGCAAAGAATCCATCTGCCAGTGCAGGAAGCACAAGAGTCACAAATTTGATCCTTGGATCAAGAAGATCCCCTGGAGTAGGAAATGGCAACCTGCTCCAGTATTCTTGCCTAGAAAATCTCATGGACAGAGGAGCCTGGCAGCCTACAGTCCATAGAGCCACAGAGAGTCAGACATGACTGAGCAACTGAACAAGCAAAAAGGGCTGAACGAGACTCAGAGATCCTGGAGCAAAGGGTAGGCTATGTCATGCAGAAGGAAATGGCAACCCACTCCAGGATTCTTGTCAAGAGAATCCCGTGGACAGAGGAGCCTGGTGGGCTGCTGTCCATAGGGTCACACAGAGTTGGACACGACTGAAGTGACTTAGGATGCATACATACATTGGAGAAGGAAGTGGCAACCCACTCCAGTATTCTTGCCTGGGGAATCCCAGGGACAGAGGAGCCTGGTGGGCTGCCATCTATGGGGTCACACAGAGTCAGACACAACTGAAGTGACTTAGCAGCAGCAGCAGCAGCAACAGGCTGTGTAATGACCTCTCTTTTTTCATCCTATCTCTATATCATAAGGAGCTTATAAGTAAGGAGAAGCTTATGAGAGAGCTTTTATTTTAACTTGTACTTTTCATGCTTGCATTTAATATAGAAACACTTCAAGGGGAAGATAGCAGCTGCCATAAAGTGAGATTTGCTCTCTTAATCCTGCTTGCCCTTTCTCTTGTTCCTAGTCAAGCATAATTGGAGTTGGTATTTGTGACTAGGGTGACATTTGTCAGTCAATTTAATTCTTCTTTTAGCTGCTAGAAATTTGTCACATCTGTGATTGCTACTAATTAGGATATCCAAAGCCTAAAAAGGCTTGTAATTACTGTGGTAAACTTGAATTAAAAGAGGAGAAACTATTAAAGAACTTTAGAAGTATATTTTTCGGGATACATTTTTTAAAGACAATAACAGAAGGAAACCACACACACATTCACACATTTGTAAATGCACACAATGTTTTCACAATGTAATAAGAAAAATATATCTATTTATCTTTATATCATTTGAAAAGTCATCAAGTAGTTGGCTTACTTTAAAACATATATGTGTGTGTGTGTGTGTCTGTGTGTGTATATACACACATACATACATACAGCCAAATATATAGCATCATTATTTTATTAGGATGACTGATATAAAATTAGTTTTAGTATTGAGACATATATCAATTTTGTGTGGTTGAATAAAATGTGTATGTAAAGATATTCTTGAAAATTTTCAAAGGTATGAGGATAGTTTCAAACATCATCATTTCCTATTACATTCCTTAATGGGCTAATACAGTGAGACTAATTTAAAATAAGCACTGGTATTCTTTCTTATTAACTTACAAAATAGATGACATTTAAAACTCAATGTAGATATAAAGGTCAAAGATAACTATTTTAAAGGCTCATGTTTTTCTTTTACTCTGGATCTAAAATAAGATCTCTTTTATAGTATACAAGTAAAAAAAAAGTTTTTAGATTTTCAGAGTCAGGAGTCAAGATGCATGGGTACTCTAGAAACGTTGAGAGCATTTGCTTGCTGCATGAATGTTAATTAGAATAAAGCAGTCATTATAAAACAGTTGTCTTAAGTCAAAATTCTGCCTTAAAAGTTTTTCAAAATGGTTTGACTTTTATTTAAAGAATGTATCTTATTTTAGCTGTATAAATTATATTTGCATTCTTAGAATTTTCTATTTCACATTCATATATGGATTTTTACTTTAACTGACATATATAGGTTTATTTAATCAGCAATTCAGATTGACCATGATAACTTAAAAGAGAAAACAGTCAAATTATGTCACTTCATAGTTCACAACTGTGTTGAACAGACCCTAATGATCTTATCTTCTAGTGCTCATGCCTTTGTATAATTTTCTCTTGCTGAGTGTGGACGTGCAGTGAGAGTTGTTTCTAACCAACAGAATATGTCAAACATTATGGAAAATTATTCCTATAGCCATGTCCTATTTTATAAGATTTCATTTCACTAGAAGATTCAGACTAAAAACTTTCTCCTTTACTGGCCTTTGAAAAATTAAGCTGCCATGGTGTGAGAGGATCTGGAGAGATGACTCATCATAAAGAAACTTTAAGAAGCTTCTAGGAGCTCATAGCAAGCCCTGGACAGCAGCTAGCACGTTATTGGGACCTTATGCCTACAATTGCAAAGGGAATTTACAAATAGGCTGAATAAGCTAACAGGAGGATCCATCCCTTGTCAAGCCTCCAAAGGAGAACCCAGTCTGGCACATAGAAGCTTTGCATAGGACCCAGTTAAGTCATGCCCAGATTCCTCATCCACAGAAATTATGAGATAATAAATGCTTTATTTAGAATGCTAAGTTCATGGTAATGTTCTGCACAGAAATTAAAACCTAGTAAACATTTAAATAAGAAAAAGTTAATATCAGTTTTATAGTTAGCTAGTCTTAGAAATCATTTTAAGTAACACTCTAGAGAAGTATTTTTGACAAGATACTATAAATATATTCCTAAATAATAATTTACATAATATTTAAAACAACAAATCTACTTTTTCTACTTGGTCATTGCTGTCTTTTCAATATTCCCTTTCTAAGTTACTAAACAAAGTACATGTGTTCAGTTCAGTTCAGTTCAGTCGCTCAGTCATGTCTGACTCTTTGTGACCCCATGAACTACAACACGCCAGGCCTCCCTGTCCATCACCAACTCCCGAGTTCACTCAGATTCACATAAATCGAGTCAGTGATGCCATCCAGCCATCTCATCCTCTGTCGTCCCCTTCTCCTCTCGCCCCCAATCCCTCCCAGCATCAGAGTCTTTTCCAATGAGTCAACTTTTCGCATGAGGTGACCAAAGTACTGGAGTTTCAGCTTTAGCATCATTCCTTCCAAAGAAATCCCAGGGCTGATCTCCTTCAGAATGGACTGGTTGGATCTCCTTGCAGTCCAAGGGACTCACAAGAGTCTTCTCCAACACCACAGTTCAAAAGCATCAATTCTTTGGCCCTCAGCTTTCTTCACAGTCCAACTCTCACATCCATACATGACCACTGGAAAAACCATAGCCTTGACTAGACGGACCTTTGTTGACAGAGTAATGTCTGCTTTTCAATATGCTATCTAGGTTGGTCAGAACTTTTCTTCCAAGGAGTAAGCGTCTTTTAATTTCATGGCTGCAGTCACCATCTGCAGTGATTTTGGAGCCTAAAAAAATAAAGTCTGACACTGTTTCCACTGTTTCCCCATCTATTTCCCATGAAGTGATGGGACCAGATGCCATGATCTTCGTTTTCTGAATGTTGAGTTTTAGCCAACATTTTCTCTCTCCACTTTCACCTTCATCAAGAGGCATTTTAGTTCCTCTTCACTTTCTGCCATAAGGGTGGTGTCATCTGCGTATCTGAGGTTATTGATATTTCTCCCTGCAATCTTGATTCCAGCTTGTGCTTCTTCCAGCCCAGCATTTCTCATGATGTACTCTGCATAGAAGTTAAATAAGCAGGGTGACAATATATAGCCTTGACGGACTCCTTTTCCTATTTGGAACCAGTCTGCTGTTCCATGTCCAGTTCTAACTGTTGCTTCCTGACCTGCATACAAATTTCTCAAAAGGCAGATCAGGTGGTCTGATATTCCCATGTCTTTCAGAATTTTCCACAGTTTATTGTGATCCACACAGTCAAAGGCTTTGGCATAGTCAATAAATCAGAAATAGATGTTTTTCTGGAACTCTCTTGCTTTTTCGATGATCCAGTGGATGCTGGCAATTTGGTCTCTGGTTCCTCTGCCTTTTCTAAAACCAGCTTGAACATCTGGAAGTTCACGGTTCACGTATTGCTGAAGCCTGGCTTGGAAAATTTTGAGCATTACTTTACTAGCATATGAGATGAGTGTAATTGTTCCGTAGTTTGATGTGTACATGTATACTTGTAATTAATTTCATGGGCTTCCCCGATGGTGCTAGTGGTAAAGAATCCACCTGCCAATTCAGGAGCTGCAAGAGACACAGATTCAGTCCCTGGGTCAACCCCTGGTTGAGGTAATGGCAACCTGCTCCAGTATTCTTGCCTGGAAAATTCCATGAACAGAGGAGCCTGGCAGGCTAAGTCCATGGGGTCTCAAAGAGTCAGACACAGCTAAGCACAGATATCCAGTATAAAAATTTCATAACTATTATATACTTTATATATTTCTTTCTGTTGATTATAATTTTCTTGTGTTAATATAACACTATAAAATGTTAGATTTCAACTCAATTATGAAGAATTTCATACTTTCTAGACTTATATTCCACAAAATTATTAATATTAGGAATTTCTGGTTGAGGAGCACTTAGCCCACACATTATCAGAGATGCTACTCACTGCTACCCAGTGCCCTTGGCATTCTTTTACTCAAGTGATCATGCTGCTCACCTGTCTCTTCTCTTACAGTATCTAGTCCCTGAGGTTTGGGCTTGTCTAAATGCTGGAATACCCCGTCATTTACGTAACTTTATTTCACTGTCTTTTTTATTATTCTGTAAGTTTCAATGCCAAAAATTAACCCCCATTCCTTGGATAAATGTGCATATATCTAAATCTCACTTATGACCTGGGTATAAGTTCTGTCCCATAGGGTTCCTGGTCACATGAAATAGAGTGGCATGTTGGAGTTCCAGATTACATCTATAAACATATTTGAGAATCAATAAATCCCTTCAAGTTCAAGGCATTCTAGAGCCTAATTTAACCAAACCATGTCTAGCATATAGCATAATATCAAATAGCAACTTAGCAAATACATGTTTAGTTCTGACTCTGACAAACAGTATTTAAAAAATTATTATTTAAAATAGAAGTCAGTATAATATAAAAAAGAAAAGATAAGTCTAAAGAGAACAAATTTTAAAATGTCCTTCACATATACCACTGTATCTCTTTAAAACAAATATTCTAAATTATTAATTTATAATAAAAATATACAACTTTTCTATTTTGTAATTTAACTTTTGAGTAATTAAAATTTTAAACAAAGCTATATACTGTGTGCATTTTAAAGCATTATATAGTACAATGTTTATATTATTTTTTAATAATTTGTGTAAATGTTTGTATATTTTGCAAATATATTACATACACATGTGAGTCTTATTATAGGTGTTTTTAATAATGTCCAAGATAATAAAACTCAGCTTATGGACTTTAAAATACAATATATCATATGATTTTGTGAGGTAGGCATGTGCTATGATTTTACCTTCATACCTCAATAGAGAAATAAGAACTCCATAAAACTAACACAGAGTGTTTTTACAGTATCATTAAAAATACTGGAATAGGGGTTCAGATAGAATGTCCCAAGGCAATCTATAATGCTACCACTAAATTTTATGAAAGGTGAAACTTAGTAAAATTTAAAATAACCTTAAAATGACTAGAGATGAGGGAACTTCCTTTTATTGACTTGTCAGCAGCATGGGAATTTTCTTTCCTGTCATTTTAATCTTGCATTTATAATTCCAGGAATTCTGATCTCTGGAAGATGATTTTTTGATTACTCAGGTATTTGGTAACTATTTTAAATGAAAAATGTTTTAATCATCATTCATTTCTTCAATTGATATTTTTTGACTGCCTATCAGGTGCAAGATGGAATATCAGGCTGAGGCACTCTACCTTTTTATTTGATAGGGAATATATCTACATTTTCTTACTGATTATAGTTTTGAATTCCAAACTCTGACAACACTGAAGAGAAGAGGTTTAATCTGGTATTTTGAAACCTATCTTTTTATTCACGTATTTACTTATTTTTCCAAATAATACATCTGACCATATTGAATTCACTACTGTGATTGAATGAAGTGGTTTTTTGCTAGTTAACTTGGACTGATTTAATGACATTGATAAGCTGAAAACATGTTTCTAATACTAACTAGCAGACATTTTTATAGAATAAGTTTTTCAACCTATGCCATGAATAACTGATATATTTATGATTTTAATAGATCTCTGCTCCTTCCAAATATAATATGACATAATATACTTTAATGAATTAATCAGTGAAATAAATTTCAGTGTTTGGGGAATCACTCTATTTACAATTATTCTGTGATCGTGAAAAACCAAAACAACACAATTTGTAGTTAAAAAATAATGTAATTGTCGGGGGAGTGTGTAATTTCCTTATTTGTATCTCACGGCAGAAAAAATTTGAAGTGACCAGTGTTACAGCTCCATGTTACAGCTCAGTTTTATTTGGCGAGTAATGGGAAAATACATCCTCGAGGCATGAGGGCAGGCCAACACAAAAGACAAAAAAAGAAAAGAAGCCCACCCCCCAACCCCCTCTCAATTTTGGCTCTTCTTTTTATATGTTTTTTCTCCTCCCCGTGAGCCTGCCTTATGTAAATTAGGCTAGCCAGGAAGGCTGTTTGTTTGACCTGAGGTTCTCACTCTGGTCCTCAGACCTTCCTTTGTTCTGTTTTCATGGGTTTTTCCCTCCTTTATCTTTTAGCCACTGCCATTCTTGACTCGTTTTTCCTATTCTAACTACCTAGCATTCCCCTCTCAAGAGATGGGAGGCCCAGTTCTTTGGGAACAGGGCCGTTGAGGTCTCTCTGGCTACTTCCTGTTGAACTGTGATGGTGAGGGGCACTGGGCTTCCCACTCTTGCTAGTCTCAAGCCTCAGAGTCCTTATATTGGTGTCCATCTGAGGGTGAGTTGTAGTTTCTGGGGTCAGCTGTAGTTTTATATATCTTTGTTGAACTGGCACTGCATGTTGTAGCTTTTGACCTCAGCAGAGACAAAAAGGCCTAGACAATTGATAATACATGGAGCAACCATAAGCAGCATCACTATGGTGATGAAAGAGATTAGTAGGGACATTAGCCAACTCCAAATTTCCCCTCGCCAGAAGGATCCCACAAAGAGAGATTATAGCCACCCTGAGAACTCTCCAGCTCATTCTTTGAGATCCAGTAGGATCTGAATATTGTTCTTGAGGACTGTGAGACTTTCTTTAACTTAGCTGGAGGTAGATTTACCCAGAAACAACATGTCTCATTCAAGATGGCTCAAGTCCCTCCTTGTTCAGGGATCAGGAGATCGATCTCCTTTCTATTTTGGAGTACAACCCCAGCCAAACTGTGTTGTCTTTTTAGAGCTGTCCTGAGAAATCTTATCCCCAGAAACTTAATTTTGGGAGTGTTCATTAGAAAGACACTCATTTGCAGTCCTGAGTAGGTATATAAGATCTCCCAGGAGTTCACAGGTGTATGGAGTGTCTTTTTCTGTTTTCTTCCATGGCTTGACTTGTGAGTAGTGAATCCAGGAGTTGTGTCCTGGTACCTTGACTGCTGTGGGGGTAGAAAGTATTACAGGGTAGGAGCCCTTCCATGTGGGCTGGAGTTGAGCCTTTGAGTACCATCTTTCCAGACTTTAATTAGGTTTGGGTCCCTGGAGCACATAGTGGTAGCTCTTTAGAATCTTTTGGGTCCTCATTGATGCCCCACAAGTGGGTATCCTATTGGAATTGTCCAATGGCCATGGTATAAGACCAGAGGGTCAGAGCCTCTGGATCTAGGAAGAGGTCATTGACATAAACAAAAGGTTTTCCATATAGCATCTCATAAGGACTAAGACCAACCTGTTCCTTAGGGGCAATACAGGTGTGGAGGAGAGCTATTGGTAAAGCCTCCTTCCATCCCAGGGAGGTCTCCTGGGTTACCTTTTTATCACTGATTTTAAGAATTGGTTGGCTCTGTCTACTTTTCCTGAAGACTGAGGCCTCCAGACACAATGGATATAAGTAATGTCCAATGCTTTAGAGACCTCTTGGGTGGCTTTAGAAGTAAATGATATTTCATTGTCACTTTGTAATGACCTGGGCAGAGCAAATCTCAGAATGATCTAATTGAGCAGTTTTTTGTTTGTTTGTTTGTTTACCACTTCCTCAGCCTTCTCAGTCTGGGTGGGAAAGCCTTCAATCCATCATGTGAATGGATCTATCATGACCTATTGGTATAAATACCCTTGAGAAACTGGCATCTGGATGAAGTCTATCTGCCAGTCCTCTCCTGTGTAGAGCTAGGTCTCATGCCATTGGACAGACTGGGACAACTGGGGTCTTTGAGCTCCTTGGGGGTTGTTTAATTGGCAAGTGGGACAAGAGGAGACCACTTGCTTTTTAATCGTTTGGAGGCCTGTTCCTCTGAAGGGCCTTTCTAGTAATCTTTGGAGGTCCTTTTCCCCTAAACAAGTGATGGCATGTAAGGAGTTAACCAACTTCCATTGGAGGTTCCCAGGCAGAAAAAAGAGTCCCTCCTTGTTGAACCACCCCATATGATCTTGAAAGCCCTCACTTTTAGCCTTAAGAGTCTCACTTTCAGTATATGAAGGAGTTTCTGGTAAATTATGGGCTTCCCTGGCAGCTCAGAGGTTAAAGCGTCTGCCTGCAATGCGGGAGACCTGGGTTTGATCCCTGGGTCTGGAAGATTCCTCTGGAGAAGGAAATGGCAACCCACTCCAGTATTCTTGTCTGGAGAATCCCATGGATGGAGGAGCCTGGTGGGCTACAGTCCATGGGGTCGCAAAGAGTTGGACACGACTGAGCGACTTCACTTCACTTCACTTCTGGTAAATTAGTCTGTGGTACTAAGGTGGCAACCCTTATTATATCATAGTTCTTTATGCTGTTGTCTTAGCTGCCTGATCAGCTGCTTGGGTTCCCTTGTGCCATTTCCCTGCTCCCTTTTTGGTGCCCTTTACAATGGGATACTGAAACCTTGGCAGGGAGATGTAGTGCCTACAAGAGCCTAAGGATATGATCATCATATTTGATTGGGGACCCTCGGGGTGTCAAGTGGCCTCTTCTTTTCAAATATCAGCATGTGCATGTAGCACCAGAAAGGCACACTTGGAGTCAGTGTAAATGGCTACTCTTTTCCCTTTTCCCAGCTCTAAAGCTCGAATCAGGGCTATGAGCTCAGCTAATTGGGCTGAGGTACCTGGTGGCAAAGGTGTAGCCTCTATGGTCTCAAAATTGGAGACTATTGCATATCCAACTCTTCTTTTTTCCATCCAAACAAAGTTGTTCCATCAGTGTACCAGATTTCCTCAGAATTGGTCAGAGGACCTTCTGACAAACCTTCTCAGGGTTTTGCCTAATGGTCCAAAGTTTATGGGCAAGAGTGAAAGGGAAGACAGCCCTTGGGGTAGGCAGGGGGATAACTGGGTTAAAACCTCACAAGGGTATAGTCAGGCTTGGATTTTCCATCAGCACTACTTGATATCTGAGGATTCTTTGATCAGACATCCATAAATGGCCTCTCCCATTCAGGAGTTGTTTCACTTGGTAGCTGGTAGAAATAGTTAGTTTGCCCCAAGACAGAGTTTTAAAGCATCTTCTATCAGGACAGCAATAGTTGCAAGATTTCAAAGGCAGGAAAAGATCTCTTCCCAATAAGGGAGTAGGACACTCAGGGACCACCAGAAACTGGTGGGAAAATATTTTTCCATCCCAGCAATAAAGAAGTGCTCAGGTGAATCTTTTTGTAATTGTTTTTCCTGTAGCACCCAAAATGGTACAGATTTGGGAGGAGAAGGCTCCGGAGTAGGAGGTCAGGACAGAGTAGGTAGCCTCTGTGTCAACCAAGAATTCTCGGACCTACCTGCCACATCCAGTTGCACCCTTGGCTCTACCCCCAAGATGGTTATCTGTGACAGGTGGACTGGCTGGAGTGGACCGCTTCAGTCATGTTGAATCATCGTGATGGAAAGCTTGGTGCTTGACCTTAAGGCTCTTGAGTCCTGAGGGCAGAGTGCTGCCCAACGTCCCAGTTGATGACATTTGTAGCAAGCTGGTTTAGGAGACTTGTCACTCTTTGGCCTGGCATTTGCCTCTCGCCTTGTCCTTTAAGGACTCGGGGTTTACCATAGGGCTTCCCTGGGGATGGCCAGCATCTGGGCATGCCTTGTCTCTTTCTTTTTCTCCCTTCTCTGGGCCTTGGCCTCCCTTTCCTGTTTTTTTCTATAAAAGGTATTGGTGGCTGTCTGGACCATTTCATCTAAAGAGTCAGCAGGGTCCTACTGCGGGAGGTGTTGTGACTTTATCTTGATGTCTAATGCACATTGGGACAGGAATTTGTCCTTTAAAATTGCCTGTTGCTCATAAGTGTCTAAGTCCAGATTGGTAAACTTTTGGAGGGCTTCTTTTAGCCTTTCCAGAAAGGCAATAGTGTTCTCATTTGGCTCCTGAGTTATTGCTGAGACCGGGCACAGTCCCACAAGTCATAGGCTTCCTTCTATTTCCATGAATAGACTTCCTTAGAGGTGAGTCTTTCTGAAGCTTATCCTACCCAATACTGTTGCAACCTGAGAGCCTGGTGTTCCCGGGTCAGGGTGCAGATCCCCAGGCAGGGTGAGCGTAACAACCTCCAGAGGACCAGATCCCTAGGAAGGTTGACCGCCTGGGTCCCTCGGACTGGAGTTGGGCATCCCCAGGGTCTTCAGCATGACAAGTGCTAGGTAGGATTAAGGGGTTGTAATCTTAACTCTGCTGGTTTGTCCACTGCTGATTGGAATAGATACGATGATGTAAAGAAATCCAAGCCTGTGCCCTGAGACTGGGGTCCTAAGAAATAGCCATAAGCCTTATCCTCTTATTGCTCTGAGGGAATGTAAGTCACTGATTTCCTCCCCTAGTCCTCCATAAGAGCAGTTTAGGGTGTTTCCAGTGGTAAATATTTCATTGTCATAGACCCACTTTAGGTAACAGGAGAAGTAATGACAAAGGAGTGGGTTATCTGGTCCTGTTAGGGGCATTGAAAGTGAAGTGAAGTCGCTCAGTCATGTCTGACTCTTTGCGACCCCATGGACTGTATCCCACCAGGCTCCTCCATCCATGGGATTCTCCAGGCAAGAATACTGGAGTGGGTTTCCATTTCCTTCTCCAGGGGATCTTCCAGACCCAGGGATTGAACCCAGGTCTCCCGCATTGCAGGCAGACGCTTCAACCTCTGAGCCACCAGGGAAACCCTGTTAGGGGCATCAAGAGTATTTTAATAGTAGGTGAGGTGGAGGATGTTGCTACAAGGGGTCAGGGTCCTGGTTGTAGGACTTTGTAAGTGGCTTAAGAACAAACTGATAAGAGACAGCAAACCAGATGTTCCATAGAAGTGGAATGGAGATTTGATCCAGGGAATATGTTTGTAACTAGGAGGAGGGTGGTAAGGGCTTGGGCCCAAGTGGCCTGGCAGGGCTAACTCCCAAATTGGCAAACATTATCCCTGGAAGGCCAACTGCCCTTGAAGGGATGCCACCAACACATAAACTTCTAGCAGGCATTGTGTGCCTGTCACCTGCCCTAGTGGGTTCACTGAGAGATGCTGTTGTTGTATATGTTGTAGGAAACACAGAAGATGAAGGCCTGACTATCTAGAGAGATTGGATATTATATAGGATTTCTCTCCCAAGGGCCAGCTTTTTTTTGCTGTCCCTCCAGAAGATTGTAAAGGCAACATTGTGGGCCAGGGCCAGGCTCAGGAGAAGAGCATGAAACAGGAGGGAAGGGTGCAGGGCACAACTTTTGAAAGAATGACATAGCCCAAGGGCATAACATAAACTGATTAAAATCAAATGGGTCCAAGATGACAGGTCAAATTCAACTAATCCTTGATCCTCAATCTGCAAGTTAACTGACACACCCAAAGGAGTGAAGACAGTGCCAAGACACTGTCAGAAGACTGAGGAGTGGGTGGTTCTCCAATTGTTGGAATGATCCTCCCATATGACATTACCCAGGCTGCAAAAACTAACCACACCACATTCCGTGGCCGCTGCACTCACCCTCTGTAATGGCCCACACTCTTGGAGTGTGCTTCTCTCTGAATCCGAACAAATATACTTCCTACCTATTGCTGAATCTCTCACTGAACTTTTTACAATGTGAAATCAAGAGCCTGAGCTTCATTAGGTCATAAAACTAGGCACCGTGGGTTTTGTCTAGGGCTCAAGTCCCAGAAGAGAGGAGCTGAAGGACAGGATGAAAAAGCAGTGGGAGAAATGTGCTGAGGAATCCCCTTCATAACCTGCCAGAAAATCTGCTAAATACCTGACCTGTGCTCACAGTTTTCATTGCCCTGATACTTGGCACAAAGATTAAGGACAGAAGAACCCCCACCTGCTTGGGCAACAGCTACTAGAGGGCAGAGGATAGTGGAGCTTTCAGGACACACTGGGGAGTAGCCTCTCCAAAGTTCCTCAACTGCACCCACTGCTGCTCACCTGTTCGCGGGTGGTGCAGGGTGGGTAGTTCAAGGAAACAAGAAATGAGAGATTGTAAAGGAATTGAGATTTTGTTAGCCATATGTCCTTCCAGCCATAGGGCAGAGGACTTCCTACCCCAGCTGGAGGTCTTCTGGAATCTGAGACTGAGCCATGTAAGCTTTCTGCAGAGTTTGTTTTTGCTGTCCAGGTTTCTAACACACTGGGCTTCTTGTCACTTCCACTGCGCTGGGTTTCTTCTCATTCAGCTTCCACTGCAGGAGGGGAGCTTTTGCTGAGTTGGACTTCTGCTGTGCTTGGCTTCTGCCTCGCAGGGGCTGAGCCAAGGTTGTTTCAGTTACGTTAAATCCTAGAAACAGCACCATAGCTGTCGGGGGAGTGTGTAATTTCCCCAGTTTTGTCTCAACGCAGCAAAAATTTGAAGCGATGGAGGGACCAGTGTTACAGCTCCGTGTTACAGCTCAGTTTCATTTGTCATGCAAAGAAAAATACATTTTTTATCCTCCCTGTGAGCCTGCTGTATGTAAATTGGGCTAACCAGGAGGGCTGTTTGTTTTACCTGAGGTTCTCACTGTGGTCCTCTGACCTTCCTTTGTTCTATTTTCATGGGCTTTTCCCTTCCTTGTCTTTTAGCCATGACCATTCTGGTCTCTTTTTTCCTATTTTAACTACCTAACATAATGAACTAGACATCCTTTATCATATTGTTTTAATAACATTTCAAAGAGGATATCAATTTTTAAATTGCTGGTTATAGAAATAATTCACATTCATTTATTTTATTGAATATTCATTTATTAACATAAGAAAGACTTTGTACTGAGCATTAGTAATTAAAAAATACAGAATAGACCTTGCTTGTAATGAACTTAGAAAACACTTGGAAAGATTTGCAGTTTAAGTGTGAAATGGTAATAGTTTTAGGATAATAGTAAACAGGTAGGCAATGGCACCCCACTCCAGTACTCTTGCCTGGAAAATCCCATGGGCAGAGGAGCCTGGTGGGCTGCAGTCCATGAGGTCGCTAAGAGTCAGATACAACTGAGCTACTTCACTTTCACTTTTCATTTTCATGCATTGGAGAAGGGAATGGCAACCCACTCCAGTGTTCTTGCCTGGAGAATCCCAGGGACAGGGGAGCCTGGTGGGCTGCCGTCTATGGGGTCGCACAGAGTTGGACATGACTGAAGTGACTTAGCAGCAGCAGCAGCAGCAAACAGGTAATAGTTTTAGTTTTAGAATATTTGGAAATACTAAGGAATTTAAGAGAATATGAGTATTTAGGAATAATAAGGCAGAATAATTAGTTTGCCTTAATTAATCTGGAAAGTTTTATTTCAAATAAGTATACCAGCTCCAAGTAAATATAATATGCCTAGCCGCTGTTAATGGAGGAGGCAATAGCACCCCAATCCAGTACTCTTGCCTGGAAAATTCCATGGACAGAAGGCTTGGTGGGCTGTAGTCCATAGGGTCGCTAAGAGTCGGACACGACAGAGCGACTTCACTTTAACTTTCTAAGGTATTATTTATATTGGGTCTTGGGTGAAATTTGGAATTTTTTAGGTAAACCAATAAACCATTCCACAGGCACAGACACATAGTGTAAAGACAGTGAATGTTGTAAATGAGAAGTGCAGAAGTTGAAGAACAAAGGGCAAGTACTGGGGGATGAGGGCAGAGACAGGTGGTGGAGTGCACAAGTCATTTGACACAGTGACCTAAAAAAACATTTAGTGATAGGAGGTGAAAGGGATTAACAGTTGGTGATAGGCCTGTTAAAAGAGGTGAGGGCAGGTCTTGAATACAAGACACGTAAGATAGTTGGAAACGTTAAACAGAAAACCATATGGTAACTATCTCATGTAACAACGTTGAGAAATATGTTGGCAGTAAAAATTAAGGAATAAAATAATTCATAAAAAGGTTGAATCCATAGAACAGAATTATGAAGTACAGACCAGAGGTTTCTAATTTACAGGCTATTGCTAACTGAAATACAGAATACAGGAAAAGCAGCCAGGTTACTGGTCAAGATTATAATTGAATTATTTCTTTTATTCCCTACTAACTTATATTATTGTGAATGTCTTCCAGGAAGTATACTCCTTGAGCCCTGGATGAGGTAATGAAAAAATAAAAATACAAACAAAATTTTATTGGGCTAACTCAGTTAAAATTTTTAAGTATCACTTTATTCCAATTCTAGGACTTTCTACAAAAACATATAAGAAGATGGTAAACAGTTGTGGTTAGACATGAAACTTACAATATCTTTGAGAACTAAAAGTATTAACATATTGTATAAGACATCCACTGTATAATCTTGTAAAGCAAAATAATCTTGCTTTATTCAAAGTAGAGAGGGTGGCACTTTTATAACCCTTCATCCACAGCCTTTCTCTCCTAACATAAAGAGTCAGTTATATATCAGCCATGAGATGGGAGTAACTGTCCCTCTCATGAATAAGTGAATATGATTCACATTTCTTTCCCTCCTTTATCCTAAACTCTTTCAGCAAATACTCAGACTACTAAACATCAAGGCTTTTACATGGAAAAGCTGTCCATTGAAAGCATGTCTGGAGGCGCCAGAAAATATGCATAAGATGTAAAATAAATTAGATTAGGTTAAATGAAATTTTGATTTTATATCAATTTTCATATTTTTCATTTTTTGATTCATATTAACAGCTTATAAGGAAAGAGCTTACTAAATGTTGTCTTTCCAGTTTTGTAATTAAAATACTAACCGGACCCATGTTGTTTCATAAACCATTTTTACGTGTGTATATCTATGCTTATGTATATGTATGTGTATATATATATATATATAAAACTATTGAGATTATATTATATAAAACAATTCATACAACTTTATTGATATATAATTTATATACCATGAAATCTAATTGTTTCAAGTATAAACCTCAGTGATTTTTGTAAATGGACACAATTTTACAACCTTCACTATAGTCCAACTTTAGATTTGTATCAATCCCTAGTGTTTCAGTAGTAAAGAATCCACCGGCCAATGCAGGAGATGTGGGTTTGTTCCCTGGAAGATCCCCTTGAGAAAGGAATGGCAACCCACTTCAGTTTTCTTGCCTGGAAAATCCCATGGACAGAGAAGCCTGACAGGCTACCATCCCTGGAGTTACAAAAGTAAGACACAGCTTAGTGACTAAACAACAGCGTGAATAATTCCAAGAGCTTCTTCCTGCTAATTTGTGATCTTTCATGTCCCTATCACATACTCAGATACTATTTTCAGTCTCCATGCATTTGCCTTTTCTAAACAGTTCATACATATGGAATCTAGATTTTTTTTTAAACATAGCATATGTTTTTGAGGTTCAGATGTATCTCACTATGTATCAGTAATTTGTTTCTTTTTGTTGTTGAATAATATTCCATTGTATGGACCTAATACAGTTTTTTTTTTTCATTTATTTATTTATTGACCTATAATGGTGAGGATAATTTCTTTGTATGGTATATAGTAAAGATATTGATTCATCTTTTGTATGTGGATATCCAGTTTTCCAAGACTATTATTTCCTCATTTACTTACCCTGACATCTGTGTCAAAACTGAAATTGCCTATAAATGTAAAGGTTTATTTCTAAATTCTCAGTTAAGTTCCATTGATTTATATCTGTACTCTTATGGCAGTAACACACTTTGATTCTGGCATTATATTATATTTTGATATCAGTAAGCATAAGTTTTCTAAGTTTATTCTTCTTTTCAGGATTATTTTGGCTATTCTGGGGCCTTTGCATTTATATCTAAATTTTAGCAAGAACTTGTTAATTTCTCCCCAAAAGTCTTCTGGTATTACTATTTTTAGACATATTGCCTTGACTCTAAAGAGCAATTTGTGGAGAACGTCCATATTGTTAATATTCAATCTTGAAACCGAGAAGAAATACCATTGCATTTACCTTGTTGATCATTGTTTTTCAGTTACTAAATCATGTCAAACTCTTTTGCTACCCAATGGACCGTATAACCCACCTTGCTCCTTGGTCCACGGGATTTCCCAGGCAAGAATACTGCGGTGGGTTGTCATTTCCTTCTCCTTGGGATTTTCCCAACCCAGGAATTGAACCTGTGTCTCCTGCATTGGCAGGTAAATTGTTTACCAGTGAGCCACCTGGGAAGCCTGCATTTACTTAGATCTTCTTTAATCGTTTTCAGCATGTTGTGTAATATTTAATATATAGCATTTGTACTTCTGTTGGTAACCTTATTCCAAAAAGGATGTTATTCTTTTTGATATTATCATAAATGTAATTATTGTTTTAACTTTAATTTTTGGATTTTTGTTGCTAATATATAGACATGATTTTTATGCTTTAGTATTTTATAATGTTACAGTAGTTAGACAGTACTTACACATATTTGTAAAGGCAAACTCCCTATTTTGACAGTATTGAACATCAGAATATGAATTTGTTTTATTTTTTGGCAATCAGTCTAGGAAGTTTCTTTCATTTTTCAGAATCTCACACTGAGATATACCTATGTTGTAAGATTTTTATTAGAATTAACACCTGTGAATAGAGAAGGGGGAGGCAGGATTGGGCATGAAATAATTTGGGCAGGAATACTTGCTACACAAAGCCTTGACCAAATCGGTGGGAAGCTCTGCAGTCACTATTGTTCATAAAAGCATTCTATGTTGTCACTGCAATTGTCAAACCCTAGTACTCTCACCTTGCTCAGTTGTGAGTTGAGTTGTGGTCTTCCGAGGGAAGGACATGACCTTACTCCTCACAGCTAGAGAACTGTCATTAATGGAAGGGGGTATGGACAGCACATCTTCATATCCACCTACATAGTTTTATTCAACTATTTGTTTTAATTTTAGAGGAAAAAATGGAGTCACTTTCTGTTGCTCCTATCTGGGAATGGCAGCTCTGTTTATAATACCATCCTCAGGTAACATTTTTTACTATCAAATCATGTAATGGTTCGCTGCTTCCTTAGAAATGAAAACTAGTTATCTATGTCTAGGTCCAGAGTGATAATGCAGCCAGACCCTACTTCTAGGGTCTTTCAGTCTTTGGCCTAGCTCTAGCCTCTGTAAACTCAGATTTTTGTCTAAATGATAGATAATGTAATTAATGTAATAACTTTTGGAAATTCTTTCTGTTTTGTTTCAACAAAAACTTAGTCTTTTATTGTTTTGCTTCTTGAATATTTTAACTTTACCAAAAGGAGATTGTGAATTGGAAAAAGATTATAACTTACTGTTGGAAATTCCCATAGGATAAGGTCATTTCTGAAAGTGAGGGAATTATTCTGGGATGTCTCTTTTTGTCCTTTAGTCTAACCTTACTATTTTTACTGTACTGAGGAAATTGTTTTCTCTCAGAGATAGAGCAAGTTCATGCAAATCCCACAAAGTGTGCAATAAACCCCTGCCTATGTATTATTTATGAAGGAAACTTGGTCCCCTATGTTTTATTCTTCAAGACTGTCATTCTATTTCAGCCCTAACTTGCTTACAATACCTTTTTTATTCCTGTCTTTGAAAAACATTGTTAAAATCAAATGAAACAAAAGAAGAAAACAGTTAAATTATTTATATTTTTGCATGACCATCAATCTTTAGAACTTTCATGACAAGTAAATCTATAGCAAAAGATATTAAACCAAGCATATATGAAATGTAAGGCACCTTTGAAAAGCTAATGAGAAAAGAGAAATATTTTGATCTAGATATCTGTAGCATAAATCTTCCTGACATGATTGAAAATCAACTTTTTCTTTTTTTTCCCCTCATCAGGAAGAGATCCAAGGAAAGAACCTCAAATAATTGCTCTCCAATACAATAAAATATATTTTAAAAGTTCTGTAACTATGGGTTGTATAATTTTATTAATACTGAACTTTAAGACAGAGACTACTTATCATGTCCAGTTTAAGTAGCATCTTTAGCTTATTATTCCTATAGAATTGGTATTTTCATATCAATAAAATTGAGACAAAGACATTTAGGAAATATCTATTTTTATAATTCAAAGGTTTACTTGCTTAAAGCATATAAAATCATGAAGTAAAAGATGTCATATAGTGTAAAGCAAATTGTTCAATTTCAAGATTTCCATGACAGGAAAATTTGAAGCAGAGCTTCTCCTTATTGTTCAACTAGCAAGTGCTAAAGATGTTTACTATCATTCTAAGAAAATGAATTTTAAAACTATTACCAACACTTACATTTGCCTAAAATAAACATTACTTAAGACTTGTATTTTTCTTTCCCATTAAATTTTACTAACTTCTCATCAAAACGCAAAAAGGATTTTCAGTACCAAGTTCAAAAAATAAATAAATAAATAAAAATGTAATAGAAGTCAACTAAAGGGAACTTCCCTGCTTATTTAACTTCTATGCAGAGTACATCATGAGAAACACTGGGCTGGAAGAAGCACAAGCTGGAATCAAGATTGCCAGGAGAAATATCAATAACCTCAGATATGCACATGAGACCACCCTTATGGCAGAAAGTGAAGAGGAACTAAAAAGACTCTTGATGAAAGTGAAAGAGGAGAATGAAAAAGTTGGCTTAAGCTCAACATTCAGAAAATGAAGATCATGGCATCTGATCCCATCACTTCATGGCAAATAGATGGGGAAACAGTGGAAAGAGTGTCAGACTTTATCTTTTTGGGCTCCAAAATCACTGCAGATGGTGATTGCAGCCATGAAATTAAAAAGACGCTTATTCCTTGGAAGAAAAGTTCTGACCAACCTAGATAGCATATTCACAAGCAGAGACATTACTTTGCCAACAAAAGTCCGTCTAGTCAAGGCTACGGTTTTTCCAGTGCTCATGTATGGATGTGAGAGTTGGACTGTGAAGAAAGTTGAGCACTGAAGAATTGATGCTTTTGAACTGTGGTGTTGGAGAAGACTCTTGAGAGTCCCATGGACTGCAAGGAGATCCAACCAATCCATTCTAAAGGAGATCAGCCCTGAGTGCTCTTTGGAAGGAATGATGCTGAAGCTAAAACTCCAGTACTTTGGCCACCTCATGCTAAGAGTTGACTCATTGGAAAAGACTCTGATGCTGGGAGGGACTAGGGGCAGGAGGAAAAGGGGACGACAGAGGATGAGATGGCTGGATGGCATCACCGACTCGATGGACATGAGTTTGAGTGAACTCCTGGAGTTGGTGATGGACAGGGAGGCCTGGTGTGCTGCAATTCATGGGGTGGCAAAGAGTCAGACACGACTGAGTGACTGAACTGAACTGAACTGAAAGGGAACTTTGAAAAACTTCTCTACCTATAACCTCTTTTAAACAAAGTGATTAATTTATTTTCTGCAAATAACATTTTGCATTAGAAATAAGAGATTTGATATGGTCAGCTGTCCACATATATTACTCATGATTTTTGTATAGTTAGTAAATATGTATAGTGATAGTGTGTGATAGAAGAGCTTGCTTATAGCAAGATGACATTCACACCCCCAAATTATAAGGAAAGAGTCATTTGTTATAAGGTTATTATTTATTTTCATGTGTCTGTATTCCAGAACAAATTGATTTATACAAATGGGAGATCAGAATATGATGCATGAACATGATTAAAGCAAGAATCTCATGGTAGTCCAGGATGAGCCATGAGGCTAGATTCTCAGAATAAGGCATAGCTTAGGATCAGGAGATATTTTAGGATCAAGGAAGCAGTAGCAAACAAACTACCCTTCTTCCTTATCAGTGGTTGTTTGTTCTTACTCCTTTACAGCAAAACAAATATGACTGTCTGTATTAATCCTGTCAAAAAGTCAGCTATTTTTTTAACTCATCCATTAATACATTTTCATTAAATATACAGCTATAGATAAATTCACAGTTTATAAGCATGCATCTCTATGAAACCTCATAAAATTAGTATCAAGAAACAGATCATTTGCCCTCTGCATATTTTTTTTTTTAATTTAGGCTTACTCAAACTCTTTACACTTACTCAAATTCTTCCTCTACCCTTTAATACTTCTGTTATTTATTGCTTCATGCATTCTGCCTATTTCAAAATCTGCTTTTGAGTTCTATTTCTGGTACTAACTACCTGACCATGTCCATATATCATTAGTGAATTTCTGGTAGAGAGAACTTTTGGGGAACAATGATTTATCAGCATTCCTCTTAGGCAATGTTATTATATATTATTTTGTTCATTTAAAACTAGCCATTGCCAGAGACTATCCTAGAAGCTCTAATTGCAGTTTATCCACCAAGCATGCAGTGTAGTTTCAAATATTCCTTAAAACACAATTCATAAATGTTCTATTGTTTACTGTTCTTTTCAGTGCTATGAAGAAGTGCAAAGTTGAAGACCAGTTTAAAATGGAGGGTTTAACCTACTCTGGAGATCCAAGAAAGACTACAAAAGGTAACATTTAAGTAGAGGCCTAAAGGGTTAATAGACTTCAGGTACAAAGTTTCTGTATATATGTTTGTGTTTTATGTTTGTGTTTTTTTTGTGTGTGTGAATATTTGGGGGTTGTGGAAGTAGGAATGTAGTCATAACCTATTCATCAAGAGAAAAATTTTTATATGATTAAAACATATAATGTAAAAGAAGTAGTAGTAAAATATAAGGCCTGCAAAGTAGAAAGCAACAGGATTTGGGACTATATGATCTGAGAGCACTGGAAACACAATTGCAGAATTTAATCGAGTTAGTGAAATGTACATTTGTCACTTTTTGACATTTATCAAAATTTCAAGCTCTATTATATTTTGAAATTATGTGTGTATATATATATATGCATATGTAATTAGTACATATCATATTTCATAGACTTTAAACTTCATGGAGGTTAAGATCATTTGCATCCTGTTCACTAAGGGATTTCCTGTTTCCATTAGAGGACTTGGGAAAGAGAAAATACTCACTGAACAATTCATGGAAAAAATGAATAATAATAAAATAGTCTTCTGACTAGGAGACTAGTAAAGTATTAAACAAGTGGGTTTATATGTGGAGTCATGAACTAGAATGGGTAGAAAGCTTTTTGGAGGCCAGGCTTGGAATCATGTTTACAGTTTTGGGGTTTTGTTTTGTTTTTTTTAAATCTAATTGAGAAGATGTCAATTGCCTTAAGGGGTGATTTTAAATTATATTTGGAGCAGGTATCACCTGCACATAATACACAAACACATATTCTTAAGAATAAAAAAGCTATGGAATTTAGAATAAATACAAATTACTTATAATAGTCAACATGCCTTATGTAAGGTGTTGCTAAAGCTAGAGCCCTGTGGGCTGGATTTGGCAATTACTTACTTAATAAATAGAAGTATCTTAGATTTGGACTGCAGAAGGGGAAAAGAAAAATACTAAATTAACTGTATTTTGTGAATAATTAGATATGGCTAGTAAAAGAGGAGGGAGTCTATTAATTTTGTGTGCGTGTGTGCCAATCTACCCCACAGTACATTTGCGTAGTATAGGCTGTATTTCTTAGAAAGATGTTTATTCCTACACAAATCAACTGGAACCAAAATTAACATCACATAGAAGAGATAGAAGAGAAATCACAGATAACATTTCAAAGGGCAGAGAAGATTCCAATAGAAGAACCTAAAAGTGTGGCAAGCACTAAAATGTTTCTCTCTCTCTCTCTTTTTTTTTTTTTTTTTTGGTCCATGCTGCCCTTCTTGGCATGAAAAACTTCCTTGATAAGGGGTGAAACTCATGCCCCCACCTTGAGAGTGTGAAGTATTAATTACTGGGCCACCAGGGAAACTCTACTAAAATTTTTCTATAGAGCATTCTTTGTGAGATAACTAAACTGTCTCATTAGGATAATTAGCCTATCTGTCTAGGGCTAATTACAGGAGGAGGTGATCAAAACCGTTCCCAAGAAAAAGAAATGCAAAATTGCAAAATGGCTGTCAATTAGCTAAGAAAAGAAGAGAAGACAAAGCCAAAGGAGAAAAGGAAAGTTATACCCATCTGAGTGAAGAGTTCCAGAGATCAGCAAGGAGAGACAATAAAGCCTTTTAAAGTGAAAAATACAAATAAATAGAGGAGAACAATAAAATGGGAGAGACTAGAGATCTCTTAAAGAAGATCAGAGATACCGAGAGAACATTTCATGCAAAGATGGGCCCAATAAAGGACAGAAACAGTATGGACTTAACAAAGCAGAAGATATTAAGAAGAGGTGACAAGAATACACAAAAGAACTACCCAAAAAAGATCTTAATGACCTGGATAACCATGATGGTGTGATGACTCATCTAGAGCCAGACATCCTGCAGTGTAAAGTCAAATGGGCCTTAGGAAGCAACACTTACAAACAAAGCTAATGGAGGTGATGGAATTCCAGTTGAGCTATATCAAATCCTAAAAGATGATGCTATTAAAATGCTGCACTCAGTATGCCAACAAATTTGGAAAACTCAGCAGTGCCCACAGGACTGGAAAAGGTCAGTTTTAATTCAAATTCCAAAGAAAGGCAATGGCAAAGAATGTTCAAACTACTGCACAATTGCACCTATTTCACATGCTAGTGAAGTAATGCTCAAAATCCTTCAAACTAGGCTTTAACAGTATGTGAACCAAGAACTTCCAGATGTACAAGCTGGATTTAGAAAAGGCAGAGGAACCAGAGATCAAATTGCCAACATTCATTGGATCATAGAAAAAACTACAGAACTCTAGAAAAATATCTAATTCTGCTTCATTGGGGCTTCCCTGATATCTCAGTTGATAAAGAATCCACCTGCAATTCAGGAGACTGTGGTTTGATTCCTAGGTCCAGAAGATCCACTAGAGAAGGGATAAGCTACCCACTCCAGAATTCTTGGGCTTCCCTTATGGCTCAGCCAGTGAAGAATCCTCCTGCAATGTTGGAGACTTGGGTTCAGTCCCTGGTTTGAGAAGATCCCCTGCAGAAGGGAAAGATTACCTACTCCAGTATTCTGGCCTGGAGAATTCCATGGACTGTATTTCCCATGGGGTCAAAGACTAAGCGACTTTCACTTTCCTGCTTCATTGACTACACTAAAGCCTTTGAATGTGTAGATCACAACAAACTGTGGAAAATTCTTCAAGAGATGGGAATACTAGACCACTTTACCTGCCTCCTGAGAAACCTGAATGCAGTCAAGAAACAACAGTTAGAATCGCACATGGAACTACGGATTGATTCAAAATTAGGAAAGGAGTATATCAAGGCTGTATATTGTCACCCTGCTTGTTTAAGTTATATGCAGAGTACACCATGTGAAAGGTTGGGCTGGATGAGGCACAAGCTGGAATCAAGATTGACGGGAGAAATGTCAATAACTTCAGATATGCAGATGATATCAATCTTATGGCAAAAAGTGGAGAGGAACTAAAGAGTCTCTTGATGAAGGTGACAGAGGAGAGTGAAAAAGCTGGCAAAAGGTAAATATTTAAAAAATTAAGATCATGGCATCCTGTCCCATCACTTCATGACAAATAGATGGGGATACAATGGAAACAGTACAGACTTTATTTTCTTGAGCTCCAAAATCACTGTGGATGGTGACTTCAACCATGAAATTAAAAGACACTTACTCCTTGGAAGAAAAGCTATGACAGACCTAGACAGTGTATTGAAAGCAGAGACATTGTTGACAGAGATCCATCTAGTGAAAGCTATGGTTTTTCCAGTAGTCATGTAAGGATGTGAGTGCTGGAAAATAAAAAAGGCTGAGCGCTAAAGAACTGATGGTCTCAAACTGTGGTGGTGGAGAAGACCCTTGGGTTCCCTTGGACAGCAAGATCAAACCTGTGAATCCTACAGGAAATCAACTCTGAATATTCATTGGAAGGACTGATGCTGAAGCTGAAGCTCCAGTAATTTGGTTGCCTGATGCAAAGAGCTGACTCATTGGAAAAGACCCTGATTCTGCAAAAGATTGAAGGCAGGAGGTGAAGGGGTGACAAAGTATGAGATGGTTGGATGACATCACCAACTCAATGGATATGAGTCTGAGCAAGCTCTGGGAGATGGTGAAAGACAGGAAAGCCTAGCATGCTATAGTCCATAGGATCTCAAAGAGTCAGATACAACTGAGGGATTGCACATCAACAGCAAAGCCTATTAGTCTAGGGTCGGACACAAATGGGTTTGAACAGCAACAACAAAGCCTTTTAGTCTGGTGCTAGGTCATTAGTATGATGATGTCATTCATTTGTTTAGCTTAAGGGCAATCAATAAGGTAAAATTTAACTTAATATAGATTGCTCTTTGCTACATGTGCATCACTGTAAGGAGTCCAGTGGAGTAAAAGGTATGATATTAGCACCTTACCCTTAAAGGAACACATATATCTTTATAGAAATAATCTATATAAGATAAAACTTAGTGGTATACAAGTATGCTGCTGCTGCTGCTAAGTTGCTTCAGTCGTGTCCGACTCTGTGCGACCCCAGAGACAGCAGCCCACCAGGCTCCCCCGTCCCTGGGATTCTCCAGGCAAGAACACTGGAGTGGGTTGCCATTTCCTTCTTCAATGCATGAAAGTGAAAAGTGAAAGTGAAGTTGCTCAGTCGTGGTCGACTCTTAGTGACCCCAAGGACTGCAGCCTACCAGGCTCCTCCGTCTATGGGATTCTCCAGGCAAGAGTACTGGAGTGGGGTGCCATTGCCTTCTCAGTGCAAGTATAGCCGCATCTACATTTCAGAAAATGAGTGTTGTATAAGTTTAGAAGGAACTGTGGTATCCAGCTGTGAAAATTAAAATGAGGATGACTTCTGTAAAATTAACATCAAATGAGCTAGTATTCAATACATGTAAAGTATTCTGAATAGTTCTGGGACACACACTCTTTGTCAGAGTTAGCTCTTATGATTATTACTGTTAACCATGGACTGTGCTGAGCACTCCATATAGATTAATGCCTTTGATTTTCCTCTCCTATTAAAAGACTTCTAAGTGTACTCTGATCATCATTTTCAAAGAAGAATAAATAGTGGTCTAGATATTTAATAAGTAGTAGAAGCAGAATTTGATATCAGTGGACTTTGACTCAAGTGACTCACACTGTTTACAAAACATTTCTGACAGGACAAGTCGGTACTTTATTAAGTTGTACTTTTAAGGATAGGTGATATTTAAATTGGAGAACAAAGAAGTTCAGGATTTTCAATAAGACAGATTGATAAAAGATCAAACAATATAGACATTTTAAAGTATATTTACGAGACTTTGCATTTCTTTTAATTTAGAGTTTATTGTTTAAGTTGAATAAAGGTAGAAAATAAAACTAGAAAATTAAGCTGTGGCCAATTTTGGAATCCTTGAAAACAAAGCAAGGTATTATAATGAATGCCTTTATAAATTTTGTATGTAGAATTCTTCAAACTGATTATTTTCTTTAAAGCTTCATTTTTGTTAGTATTCCTATTTTTAAAAAGGAATATTAGATATATTTCATATTTGGGAACTTTACACAATACTTAAATCTGAAGGTGTAAAGTGTCTGGAAATCTACCTTGTGCTCAGTCACTCAGTTGTGTCCGACTCTTGTGACGCCAAGGACAGTAGGCCGCCAGGCTCTTCTGTGCATGGGATTCTTCCGGCAAAAATGCTGGAGTAGGTTGCCATTTCCTTCTCCAGGGCAAATCTTCCTTACTTGCAAGTTAACAAGTTAGCCTGCCACAGTTTCACATACATATAGTAAGAAAGAAAATAAGACTCTTCAGTCAGAAAAGTGTTTATTACTCACAGAATAAAGGAGCAGCCCGATCAGTAGTGTTATTTGGGTGTTCAGGAGGAGGAGCAGATATTTAACTGCACATGTAGTGACTGAAGCAGGAGCCAGGAATACTAAACTTAGGAGACTGGTCTTTTATAGGGCTCCTGTCTGTCCTGCCCTTTAGAGAGAAAGTTTATTAGTTACTTGAAATGCAAAAAAAAAAAAAAAAAAAAAGAAAGAAAAATTCTCCAGGGGAATGTTGGAAGGCATCTGTATTTATGACCCTAGAATGTGTCTAGGAAGGTACCTGGGGTTAGCCAAACTGTCAGGTTAGAGGCAAGTCCTCCAAATTGTCAAGTCTGCCTGATAATTCTGACGTTTAAACTGGGAACAAAGGTAAAAGCTACAACCAATGAGCAGTAAATTTAAATTATATGATGGATTATCATGAATATGAATTAGTAAAATTTTTGAGAAGTTGTTAAATAAAGTTACCAATATTTTCCTACAGTACTATGACATGTAATAGAACTTTTTGGCAAAGTTAAAGAATGAGTAGACATAAATGAAAGAAAAGGATTCTGATATCAACTGCAGGTTTGTTTGTTCTTTTTTTTTTTTTTTGCCCCAAGAACCCTCATGTTTTTGTTTTTAATTTGCCAGAAACAGAAATTACTGAAAATAGTTACACTGATTATAAGGAAAGAACATACATTAAAATCAGCCAAAGGAGGAAACAGAAAGGGAAAAGTCAGGGAGGCCTCCAAACAAGAATTTTACATCATGCTCAGAATGTGTCATCCTCCTAACATCATGTGTGACAGTAAACTCGAGGTAGTGCCAATCTGTGGAGTTGACCTGAACTTCAGTTTCCAGGCATAAAACTTATTTATTTTATTGACAAGTTAACTAAAATAATCTTCAAACATATACTTTGAATTAATGTAGAAAGTATGTCCCCTTAAATATATGTTGGACTATAAAAGCATGTCACACATACTTTTTCATAGTGAATTCTCAATGCACAGCCATATGACAGGTGAATCCATGTATGAATAATCAGTTTAGAATAGAATAATAGCTCAGTGAGAAGAGTAGCATTATGTGTAAAATCCTAAGATGTGGATTGTGAAAAGAAACAGGACACGTTTTTGGTTCGACAGT
Source organism: Bubalus kerabau (assembly GCF_029407905.1). Classification (NCBI taxonomy): domain Eukaryota; kingdom Metazoa; phylum Chordata; class Mammalia; order Artiodactyla; family Bovidae; genus Bubalus; species Bubalus kerabau. Next base: position 55,859,971 of record NC_073637.1, read on the forward strand.
GGGTTCTATTCGAAAAAGGAACGTGCATGTATATGTGCGTGTGTTTGTGACAGGTGAGACAATGAATTTTTTGGAGAATCAGATGCAAGCAAAACATATTTCAAGTAAATTTACAAGTTTAGGGCAGAGATATAAAGAATTTTCTCAGAAATAATTTAAACACACTTAAAAACTAATATTAAAAATGTAAATTCACTGTGAAAAAAATTTAAAACAAATAATATTGTTCTGATTTACATAAACAAGATTATAGTTTTAAGGATTTTTTACTGTTCATGACCGTCACTTCATTTGAGTGTACATTTTTAACTTTGCAAATAGGTTCAGGATTGTGCTAGTTATTGAAAAGTTCAGAAAAGTGAATAAGTTATTTAAACAATTAAATATTATACAAAGTAAATAATAAGAGAAAAATGTGCTCTTGTGAAGAAGAAAAATGATATAGTTTTATATAAATACAGCTAAACTAATTCAAGAGAATTCACATTCTAAACAATAAAAGTAAAGCCAATAGAATAGTACATGCTTTAATCAAATTACTGTGCTCACTATTTACATAATGCCAAACAGTTTTTTCTTACAATACATTAAAAATCAAATGGACTGAATAAACTATTTTTTCTTCTAAAGTGTTTTTCAAGTACAAAATGTTATCATTCTTCTCTCCTACTGCATAGGAAATTCTGGAAAGATAACAACACGTCATTTGCAGCCTAAAAATGTGCAACTCTCTAATACAATGATAAAGCAATAGAAAGTGAAAATCAAGCCAAGTGGAAGAGGAGCACCTATAAAAATTCCTTGAATATACCCATAGAAACATAATTTTCTAACTATGTTTTGTTGTTTTGCTCAGTTGAGGTTTTCAATAGCTGCCTATTTCAGTAGCTGCCTATATAAATTAGCAAATAGAGAAAACAATTTTTTGACTAATATACAACCACTCTTATGTAAAATCCACAATAAACTCACAGTGTTTAGGAATAACATTTTCCCCCTTGATGTCATCTATAATTACAATAGATTTAACTTTGCTTTATTGACATACATTTTTCTTGCTCTGTTATTACAAATCCAAGACATTGCCTTCTCTATTGAAAGGAAAAATGGCCATAATCTTAATTGTAATCATTTGAAGAATTCATCAAAATTACTTATGTTTATTCTATTTGTGTTAAAATTAGACACAATAATAACATAAGCAATACCTTTCTTCAGTGTCTTCATCTATCATATTCTTATTTTCTCTTCACAAAGACTTTTGAATATCAATTATCTTTTTTTTAATTTTTTTTAAATTTTATTTTATTTTTAAACTTTACATAATTGTATTAGTTTTGCCAAATATCAAAATGAATCCACCACAGGTATACATGTGTTCCCCATCCTGAACCCTCCTCCCTCCTCCCTCCCCATACCATCCCTCTGGGTCGTCCCAGTGCACCAGCCCCAAGCATCCAGTATCGTGCATCGAACCTGGACTGGCAACTCGTTTCATACATGATATTTTGCATGTTTCAATGCCATTCTCCCAAATCTTCCCACCCTCTCCCTCTCCCACAGAGTCCATAAGACTGTTCTATACATCAGTGTCTCTTTTGCTGTCTCGTACACAGGGTTATTGTTACCATCTTTCTAAATTCCATATATATGCATTAGTATACTGTATTGGTGTTTTTCTTTCTGGCTTACTTCACTCTGTATAATAGGCTCCAGTTTCATCCACCTCATTAGAACTGATTCAAATGTATTCTTTTTAATGGCTGAGTAATACTCCATTGTGTATATGTACCACAGCTTTCTTATCCATTCATCTGCTGATGAACATCTAGGTTGCTATCAATTATCTTGTGCATCCATTCTGGTTGAGTGAATTTAGATATACAACTAGGTTTCTCAAAAAGCAGTCTATTCCTGTAGACTCAATTACTGGCTTTTATTTACTTATCCAGTAAGGTGATTTGTGTTCCTCATCATTGATATCTTCAGTCCAAAGTATAGACTTATTAATCAATTGCACAGATTTCTTAGTCACATTTACGCTATTGTTCTCTTAACTGCCTTCGTTTCTGAAAACATATTCTCTCTCAGATTCCATAATTTTGTTAATTCAGTATTTTGCCACCAATCTATCCATTGGTCATTCAACAATAAATGTTCTTAAGACTAATATAGATTTTCTATTCTTAAATAGAAGAGACAGAAAGAACAGAATTTTATAGATAAAAATTATTACTTCCATGATAGAAATAAATGTCTAATACTAATCAGGTATAGAGATGACACTTTGTACAGATGGGAGTTGTAGTCATGGTTATGGATGAAAGTAAAGATTTCCTGGAGGGTACAGTACACGAGTTAAGAATTAAAAATGAGTAGGCAGTATTATTTTTGCACTTCCTTGTGGCCTACAAAATTTCTTCTGAAAAGTCAGCTGATAATCATCTGGGAGTTCCTTTGTAACTATCTGGTTGTTTTCCCATTGTTGTTTTAAATATTCTTTCTTTATCCTTAATTTTGCTATTTTAATTGCATTGGGTCTTGTGAATCTCTTTGGATCAACCTTGTCTGAGACTGTGATTTCTGGAGCTGCATGTCTGTTTCCTTTCACAGGTTAGGGATATCTTCAGCTAATATTTCGTCAAATGTATTTTATGCCCTTTCCTCTATCTTCTCTTTTTGGGACCCCTATAATGTGAGTGTTAATGTGCATGATGTTGTCTCATAGTTCTCTTAAAATGTCCTCATTTTTTTAATCTTTTTTTTTTCCTTTTATCTGTTCATCTGGGATAATTTCTAGGACTCTGTCTTCCACTTTAATGATTCATTGTTCTTTATTCTCTAATCTACTGTTGATTTCTTCTAGTGCATTTTAAATTTCATTACTATATTCTTCAGCTCTGTTTTGTGCATTTTCATATTTTCTAACTTTTTGTTAAACATCTCAATGTAGTCATCTATTCTTCTCCTGAGTCTGCTGAGAATTTTTTGATCACTAACTTGAATTTTTATCAGGAAGATTGCTTATCTCAATTTAGTGCTTCTGGGGTTTTATCTTATTTCCTTTGCTTGAAAATATTTCCCTGTTACCTCATTTTGCCTCATTCTACATTGGTTACACTTTCTGATCTTGGAGAAATGGCCTTATGTGGAAGATGTCCTGTTGCTGCTGCTACGTCACTTCAGTCGTGTCTGACTCTGTGTAACCCCATAGACAGCAGCCCACCAGGCTCCCCCGTCCCTGGGATTCTCTAGGCAAGAACACTGGAGTGGGTTGGGGCCTAGCAAAATACTCCCTCTGTTCATCAGAGTTAATACTCTAGGAGTGCCTCCTCTCTGAGCTCTTAGGGCACTTTTTTATGGTGGGACTGACTACTGTGGGCATGCTGGTGCATGGGGTAGATCCCTACTGCTTGGCTTCTAGGCTATGTCTAATGCTTAGGCCACTGGCAGTGATGGGTGCAGTTGGGTCCTGTGTTGACTGCCTCCTGGTCTCAGAGACTGCTAGAGCTTTGATGCCCCACTGGTGGATGGGGCTAGAGCCTAAGATGGGGTCCCAGGACTGGTGCTGGTCCACTGGTGGAAAAGACCATGTCCTAAGGTGGCTAGTTTTCAGGCCTCTAAGAGTCCCAAAGCCAGTACCAGCCCACTGGTTGGCAGTGGTGCAATTCATCCCTGATAAGCTAAAGGGAGAACTCTAAAATGGCACTTCCCAGCCCCAGTGTCCTTGATGTAGAATGTGATCCCCAAAATGGCTATTGTCTGTGTCCCCAGGAGGCTCTCTAAGATCAGTAAGTGTGCCTGACCCAGGTTCCTTTCAGACTAATGCTCCTGTGCTGGGTCTTGGTGCATGTGAGGTTTTCACATGTGCTCTTTAAGAGCAGTCTGTTTCCTACAGCCTTTTTCTGTTTCCTACAGTAGGAATGAGAATGCAAGTTCCACTGGCCTTCAAAGCCAGATATCTGGGGGCTTGTATTCCTGGTGCATAACCCCGGGTCTGGGAAGACTGATGTAAGGTTTGGATCACTCTCTCTTTTAGGGGGAACTTCTGCAGTTGCGATTATCCCCTTGTTTCTGGGCTGCCTACCCAGGGTCTTGACTATACCGCATCTGTGACTTCTGGGGGCCTGACAATTATAAAAGTGGTGGGTGTTAATATTGGAAGATATTTAGACTCTTTAGGGGTGAGTAAAATAAAATTGGAGTCCCCCGGGTATGTTGAACCTACGTATTTTTCAACAGGATCCTAAAGACTATAGCCTTAAAGTTAAATGAAATAGAGATAGGAAATCACCTCTATAGGAACTATCTCAATCTACACAGTAACTTAAGATGATCTGGTACTGGTACTTCCCTTAGACTCCTGGAAAGGTAAATGTTTTCTGTATGTACCTATTATCCAAGACCTGGAATATATAGCATTAGAATTCCCATGGACAGAAGATCCTGGTGGGCTATATAGTCCATGGGGTCACAGAGAGTCAGACAGGACTGAGTGACCAAGCACAGCCCAGACCTCAGTTTAAAATAACCAAGCTTTCTAAGATATGAGAAAACAAAAGAAATAAGTAAAAGTGAATAGTTACATAGTATTCTAACAACTGAAGTTGAGAAACCTTAACAATGTAACTATGCTTAATATGTTTCAACAAATAAGACATAATTTTATAAAAATACTATTTAAAAAAAGCACAGGACTTTCTGATTTCTACTTCCATATATGAGGGTTGGAAGTTACTCCATTCTAACATCAAGTAAAATTCTAAGCAGACTGAAAAACCAACTCTTCTCAGAACCATAAGAGAAGTGTGGTCACAGGGGAAACGTTCACCTCCAAGATTAAAGAGCCAGGTGAATATAGGAAATCACAGAACTCCTGAACAGAGATTCCCCAGCAGAAACTGCTATGGGAACCAGTGTTCTTTCTGTAATTGATAAACTCCTGGAGGCTCACTCTGGACAACAGTGAGAATTAAGACTCCAGGGGAACCCAGTCAGATGGGAGTGCCTTGCAATACTGCAAGATTTGTCTCCAGGAATTCTACTAAATTCCCACAGTAAATAATGGAGAAAAATTTCCTCAGACCTTCTTCCAGTGGAAGGGGAAAAGAGCTATTATAAGATACATTAGAGCATTCTGTTCTTAACAAGGCCTGCCTTCACGGAAAGTTAATCAGAACCTAACCAGTTGGGGAATTATCAGACCCTAACTGATCTAGGGAAGTAAAGTGCTCAAGTCCAGCTCACTCTTGTCAAATATGGATTAAAAGTAAATGGATGGGGAAAAAAAATATATGATGCTCAGTTCAGTTCAGTTCAGTTCAGTCACTCAGTCGTGTCTGACTCTTTGCGACCCCATGAATCGCAGCACGCCAGGCCTCCCTGTCCATTACCAACTCCCAATGCTAACACTAATCAAAAGAAAATGGAATAGCTCTAATAACTGCAGAGAAGACATCAAAGACAAGTTATCAGGGGGAAAAAAAGTACATTATATAATGGTAGTAAGCTAAATTCTCCAAGAAGACATAACAGTTCTTAACATGTAAGCACCTAGCAACAGAGCCATAAACTTCATTTGGCAAAAGTTGATAGAACTTCAAAGAAACAGAGTAACTCAGTATCATAGTTGGAAACTTCAACACACCTGTCTCAGCTCAGTTTAGTTGCTCAGTCGTGTCCAGCTTTTTGTGACCTCATGGGCTGCAACATGCCAGGCTTCCCTGTCCATCACCAACTCCCTGAGCTTCCTGAACTCATGTCCATTGCATTTGTGATGTCATCCAACCATCTCATCCTCTGTTGTCTCCTTCTCCTCCTGCCTTCAATCTTTGCCAGCATCAGGGTCTTTTCTAATCAGTCAGTTCTTCCCATTAAGTGGCCAAAGTATTGGAGTTTCAGCTCCAGCATCAGCATCAGTCCTTCCAATGAACATTCAGGACTGATTTCCCTTAGGATAGACTGGTTGGATCCCCTTGCAGTCCAAGGGGATCTCAAGAGTTTTCTCCAACAACACAGTTCAAAAGCATCAATTCTTCAGCGATCACCTTTCTTAATGGCCCAGTGCTCACTACCACACCTGTCTTAGAAATGGACAGATCCAGTGAGCAGAATATTAGTCTCTTCCATGGCAAAAGACTTGGACTGGGAAGTATAGTTTTTCATTCAGTGTGTAAATATTGAGTCTTTCTTTCTCAGTAACTTTTATTTCTTGGCCACATATTCATTTTATCTTAAAAGCTTTGCGTTTGGAGCAAATTGTTCTTAGTTGGATGTGGATTTCTGAATGTGAGAGCTTGGGCCCTGGTAGCCAGGGGACACATCTGTGGAGCACTCAGCCTTATTTGTGATACACTTACAGCTGAATATGGTGTTTTACTTTGTGTGAATACTTAGTATATTCTATTAAAGTTGTGAAACATGAAAAAAAAAGTTGTTTTAATTTGCATTTCCCTGATGATAGATGATGTGGAGGAGCATCTTTTCATGTGCTTATTTGCCATCTGTATATTTTCTTTGTAAAGTGATTTCAATAAACGGGAGGCTATGCATGTACGAGAGCAGGGAGGCTATGGAAAATCATCATTTCTACCTCTCAATTTTGTTGTAAATCTTGCAAATCTAAAACTGCTCTTAAAAAAAAAAGATAAAGTCTTAAAAAAGAGAACAAATCAAACAAAACATATTAAAAAAAGAAACATGAGTTTGACAGATGATTTTTATACTATATTTACCACAACTTCTCAAGAAAACTTGAAAAGTAAAAGGACAACATTGAACACAGAGGGGGAAAGTAAAAAATGTAAAGATAATAGTGTGTATTGGTCTATTAGGTTTGCTGCAGTAAAACACCACTTAAATTGGATATCTTAACAGAAATTTATTTCTCACATTCTGGAGCCTAAAGTTTCCAGATCAAGATGTTGGCAGTTTTGATCTCTCCTTAGCTTGCAGATGGCCACCTACTCGCTGGGTCCTCACATGACACCGGAAGAAAAGCCTCCTACGTATATTATATTAAAATATATGAGAGTCAAAGCAAATATAAAATTTAAAAATCAACCAGAGAACAAAAATACATATATTACCTTAAAATAACCAGAAATTATACTGATAACATCCTTCTCTACAGAAAAAGTAGATGCCACAAAAAGCAGGGGTAGTTTTAATATATCAAAGTAAAATAAGAATTGTCTTTTCAGTAAACATATCCTTCAAGAGTAAAGTATAATACATATAAGTGAGTAAGTAAGTGAAAGTCGCTCAGTTGTGTCCAACTCTTTATGACCCTATAGACTGTAACCCACCAGGCTCCTCTGTCCATGGAATTATCTAGGCCAGAATACAGGAGTGGGTTGCTATTTCCTTCTCCAGGGGATCTTCCCAAATCAGGGATCAAACCCAGATCTCACACATTGCAGACAAATTATTTACCATATGAGCAACCAGGGAAGCAAGCCCATCAGTTCAGTTCAGTCGCTCAGTCGTGTCCAACTCTTTCTGACCCCATGAAGTGCACCACGCCTGGCCTCCCTGTCCATCACCAACTCCTGGAGTTCACCCAAACTCATGCCCTCCAGTCGGTGATGCCATTCAGCCATCTCATCGTCTGTCATCCCCTTCTCCTCCTGCCTCCAATCCCTCCCAGCATCACAGTCTTTTCCAATGAGTCAACTCTTAGCATGAGGTGGCCAAAGTATTGGAGTTTCAGCTTTAGCATCAGTCCTTCCAAAGAACACCCAGGGCTGATCTCCTTTAGAAAGGACTGGTTGGATCTCCTTGTAGTCCATGGGACTCTCAAGAGTCTTTTCCAACACCCCAGTTCAAAAGCCTCAATTCTTCAGCGTTCAGCTTTCTTCACAGTCCAACTGTCACATCCATACATGAACACTGGAAAAACCATAGCCTTAACTAGACAGACATTTGTTGGCAAAGTAATGTTTCTGCTTTTGAATATGATATCTAGGTTGGTCATAACTTTCCTTCCAAGGAGTAAGCATCTTTTAATTTCATGGCTGCAGTCACGATTTGCAGTGATTTTGGAGCCCAGAAAAATAAAGTCTGACACTGTCCACTATTTCCCATGAACTGATGGGACCAGATGCCATGATCTTCGTTTTCTGAATGTTGAGCTTTAAGCCAACTTTTTCACTTTCCTCTTTCACTTTCATCAAGAGGCTTTTTAGTTCCTCTTCCCTTTCTGCCATAAGGGTAGTGTCATCTGCATATCTGTGGTTACTGATATTTCTCCTGGCAATCTTGATTCCAGCTTGTGCTTCTTCCAGCCCAGCGTTTCTCATGATGTACTCTGCATATAAGTTAAATAAGCAGGGTGACAATATACAGCCTTAACATACTCCTTTTCCTATTTGGAACCAGTCTGTTGTTTCATGTCCAGTTCTAACTGTTGCTTCCTGACCTGCATACAGATTTCTCAAGAGGCAGGTCAGGTGTTCTGGTATTCCCATCTCTTTCAGAATTTTCCACAGTTTATTGTGATCCACACAGTCAAAGGCTTTGGCATAGTCAATAAAGCAGAAATAGATGTTTTTCTGGAACTCTCTTGCTTTTTCAATGATCCAGCAGATGTTGGCAATTTGATCTCTGGTTCCTCTGCCTTTTCTGAAACCAGTTTGAACATCTGGAAGTTCACGGTTCATATATTGCTGTAGCCTGGCTTGGAGAATTTTGAGCATTACTTTACTAACCTGTGAGATGAGTGCAATTGTGCGGTAGTTGGAGCATTCTTTGGCATTGCCTTTCTGTGGGATTGGAATGAAAACTGACCTTTTCCAGTCCTGTGGCCACTGCTGAGTTTTCCAAGTTTGCTGGCATATTGAGTGCAGCACTTTCACAGCATCATCTTCCAGGATTTGAAATAGCTCAACTGGAATTCCGTCCCCTCCACTGGCTTTGTTTGTAGTGGTGCTTTCTAAGGCCCACTTTTTTCTAAGGCCCACTTGACTTCCATTCCAGGATGTCTGGCTCTAGGTGAGTGATCACACCATCGTGATTATCTGGGTCATGAAGATCTTTTTTTGTACAGTTCTTCTGTGTATTTTGCCACCTCTTCTTAATATCTTCTGCTTCTGTTAGGTCCATACCATTTCTGTCCTTTATCAAACCCATCTTTCTTAACCCATCTTTCATATATATATTAGGGAAGCCCATAATACATATATTATGTGGCAAACAAAATCCAAGGGAATATGTTTTATAGACTTGTCCATAAGGAAATTGAAATAAATAGCAAATATGTAGATATAAATTGAGTATTGATTGGACTTAAAAAAACCTTTTATGTGTTTTCAAAGACACAGGTGAAAATACTTGTAGTGTATCAGATTTGACAAGGTATATGAATTTATGGATTTAAAGTATTACAGAGTTTTTGTATTATCTGAAAAGTTAAATAATAAATAACAATATGTATTAGATTTTTAAAACTAATGCTGCATGTTTAAATGCTATTGTAATCATTTAAAGAATGAATCTTTTTATGAACAGTCTCTTTGTATGAAACCTTTTGTATGAAAGACTGCTGCTAAACCTACTTGACCTTCTGAGTAGATAGTTCATATTTTTCATTTCAGAGTCATCAAACGTTTGAGAATTTTGTGGTTTGTGTTTGATGTCATATCCAAGAACCCATTGCCAAATCATAAAAGCCCAAGCAACAAATTTGGAGGCCTTAATCCACAATTTTTAATCACATTAGTAGAATGAATGATTAAAAATAATCACATGGTCATTTCAGTTGATAAAAAAACATTTGACAAAACCAGAACTCTTATATGTGGTATGATATGATATATGTTATGATATGTGATAGAAATACCTAACAATATAGGAATAGGAAGTAATTTCCTCAACCTGATAAAAGAAATTTAGGGAAAACCCTACAGCTAACATTATAATTCCACCCCAGTACTCTTTCCTGGAAACTCCCATGGACGGAAGAGCCTGGTAGGCTGCAGTCCATGGGATCGTGAAGAGTCAGACATGGCTGAGCAACTTCACTTTCACTTTTCACTTTCATGCACTGGAGAAGGAAATGTCAACCCACTCCAGCATTTTTGCCTGGAGAATCCCAGGGACAGGGGAGCCTGGTGGGCTGCCGTCTATGGCGTCACACAGAGTCAGACACAACTGAAGCGACTTAGCAGCAGCAGCAGCAGCATTATATTCAGGGCTTCCCAGGTGACTCAATGATAAAGAATCCCCTGGCCATTACAGGAAACACTGGAGATATGGGTTAAGTCCCTGGGTTGGAAAGATCCCTTGGACTAGGAAATGACAACCCATCCAGTATTCTTGCCTGGGGAATCCCATTGGCAGAGGAACCTGGTGAGTTGGAGCCTGTGGGGGTTACAAAGATTCGGACAAGTCTGAACAACTGAACATACATGGGTACAACGTTATATTCAATGGCGTAAAACTAGAAGGCTTCCAAACAGTAAGAATAAGACAAAGCTGAAGTAGCTATATTAATTTTAGAAAAAAACAGATTTCATAATTTAGCAGACTACTGGGGCTAAAGAGGGCATTGCATTATGAAATGTGTCAGCTCTCTGAGAGGACATAAAAACTCTAAGCATTTATGTGTCTGACAAGATAGATCAATATCCATGAGACAGAGACTGATCAAACAGTGAGACAAAATACTATGTACTGTTACAGTGGATTATATCATTATTACACTAGTCTGAGAGTTTACTGAGTACCTTGCTGTTATTGTTGTTTAATTGGACACTTTTGCAACCCCCTGGGCTGTAGCCCAACAGGGTCCTCTGTCCAGGGGATTTCCCAGGCAAAAATACTGGAGTGAGTAGCCACCTTCTTCTCCAGGGGATCTTCCTGACCCAGGGATCAAATCTAAGTCTCCAGCATTTCCTGCATTGACATGCAGATTCTTTATCATTGAGCCACCGAGGAAGCCCTACTGATAATCATTAAAATTGTCATATGAATTACAGGTTATTGATATTCCCATTTTACAGACAATTAAAAGGAGCCACAGGGAAGTTAAGCATGGCCCTAGCAGTCAGCTAGTGATCTGGGTAATATGTGTTAGCATCTAACTGCTATGAAACAAACTATTTAGAAAAATCCTTTGATAAAAATAACATAAGTAAGAAACTGCCTAGTCTGAATTTCTGTGTCTTTAGTTTTAGAAAGGGCTTATTCAGTAACTTTAAAGGAAATAAGAGTAACTTGAAGACTGAGTATCATGCATATGTTAAATCTAACCACACCCCTTGGAATTTGCTGGCCATTCCAGTGGTGAAGAAAACTTCCCATACAGGGGGTGCAGGTTCAATCCCTGATCAGGGAGTGTATGACCCACATGCCTCGCAGCCAAAAAAAAAAAAAGAAAAAAACACATAAAACAAAAGCAATGTTGTAACAAATTCAGTAAGGACTATAAAAATGGTCTACATGAAAAAAAATTTAAATAAATAAACACATCCCTCATATTTTGGACTGCACTAATTTTGGAGGTCTGTTATGGAATTCATGAAGAATTGTTTGTTTGACCATGTGTGTAGAATTTGTTGATTTTGATTGGTTGACTGTTAAAGGCTCTGGTGGCATTTAGAAATATTGAGTGGGTAATGGAAATTCAGAGCCAAGTTGAATGGTCAGGCCTGAAAATACTGTTTTGAATTTTCCCCACCTATTCTTAAATTCATGGAAATATTAACTTTTTCAGAAGACAAATGTAAAATAAAAGTTAAGGGCCATGTTTCAGCATCTTCTGGGAAAACAACACTTAAGGAAGGAAGGAAGGTGTATGTAAATAGTATGGCAAAAGAAAGGAGGATTTCTATAAAGTTTAGGATAAGAAGCCACAAAAAAGCAGACTTTTAGGATGAAATGGAAGAATGTCTTTGTTCAGTGCTTCAGAGAAGGAAAGTTTAAGAGCAGAAAATTACAGTTATGGTTGGCTCTAACACCCTCAGTTACAACCTGGAATCAAGATTGCCAGGAGAAATATCAATAACCTCAGATATGCAGATGACACCACCCTTATGGCAGAAAGTGAAGAGGAACTCAAAAGCCTCTTGATGAAAGTGAAAGTGGAGAGTGAAAAAGTGGGCTTAAAGCTCAACATTCAGAAAACGAAGATCATGGCATCTGGTCCCATCAGTTCATGGGAAATAGATGGGGAAACAGTGGAAACAGTGTCAGACTTTTATTTTTCTGGGCTCCAAAATCATTGCAGATGGTGACCGCAGCCATGAAATTAAAAGACGCTTACCCCTTGGAAGGAAAGTTATGACCAACCTAGATAGCATATTCAAAAGCAGAGACATTACTTTGCCAACAAAGGTCCGTCTAATCAAGGCTATGGTTTTTCCAGTAGTCATGTATGGATGTGAGAGTTGGACTGAAGAAAGCTGAGTCCTGAAGAATTGAGGCTTTTGAACTGTGGTGTTGGAGAAGACTCTTGAGAGTCCCTTGGACTGCAAGGAGATCCAACCAGTCCATTCTGAAGGAGATCAGCCCTGGGTGTTCTTTGTAAAGAAAGATGCTAAAGCTGAAACTCCAGTACTTTGGCCACCTCATGCGAAGAGTTGACTCATTGGAAAAGACTGTGATGCTGGGAGGGATTGGGGGCAGGAGGAGAAGGGGAGGACAGAGGATGAGATGGCTGCATGGCATCACTGACTCGATGGACATGAGTTTGAGTGAACTCCTGGAGTTGGTGATGGACAGGGAGGCCTGGCGTGCTGCAATTCATGGAGTTGCAGAGTTGGACATGACTGAGCGACTGAACTGAACTGAACACCCTCAATTATCCTAAGGTAAGGAGAGAATCTTCTGCTTCTGTTAGGTCCATTACTTTGCCAACAAAGGTCCATATAGTCAAAGCTATGTTTTTTCCAGTAGTCACATACAGATGTGAGAGTTGGACCATAAAGAAAGCTGAGTGCTGAAGAATTGATGCTTTTGAACTGTGATGTTGGAGAAGACGCTTGAGAGTCCCTTGGACTGCAAGGAGATCCAACCAGTCCATCCTAAAGGAAATCAACCTTAGATATTCATTGGAAGGACTGATGGTAAAGCTGAAGTTCCATTACTTTGGCCACCTAATACAAAGAGCCAATTCATTGGGAAAAACCCTGATACTGGGAAAGGTTGAAAGCAGGGAGAGAACAGGAACAACAGAGGAAAAGACAGATGGCATCACTGACTCAATGGACATAAGTTCGAGCAAGCTCCAGGGTATGGTGAAGGACAGGGAACCCTGCCTGGCATGCTGCAGTCCATGGGGTCACAGAGTCCAGACACAACTGAGCAACTGAACAACAAAGGAGAGAATGCAGAGTGGGGGCTGTGAGAAAAGAGCAACAGTCAGTATAAGCTACTCTTGTGTGAAAACAGACTGAAAATAAAGAAAATTCAGTAGCTGAAAGGAGGTGCAAATTGGAGCAGCTTCAGCCTATTTAGTTTTCAACCGTCAGTTTGTGATTGTTGTTATACAGCATTTTATTGGATCCCTTGTCTTAATTTTATAAATATTATCATCACGGGGAGAGAAAACTTCATATTCAGTGCAATATTGGCAATATGAGAAGACTACAAATTAGCCACAGTTGAATGTTACAGAAATACTTAACTCAGCTGTCCTCTGAGAAAAAAAACAAATGAATCCTAACCTCCCTTATACCCCTGCCAAGTGGAATTCTGGAGCATTTATGGTACTTATAAGGGTTCTTCTTCCTGAAACAATGCCATTGCTAAATGACTGCTTCTATTAAATGAATTCCTAAGGTTTCTTTATGTAAGCATATCAAGGGAAAGCATGTAAAATTGCATTATAGTGCTACAGAATTATAATCTTTATAGAAACATAAAAGAAAAAGCAAATGTTTATAATACAAATTTGTTCCGTCTTTTTGAGCCTTTACAACGAGTATAAAGTGCCTTATTTACAAACATTTCAAATTTGTATTCTTAATCTAGGAGCTCAGTAACTAGAAAAATCATTACATTTGGAATTTGTTGTTTGATACCACATTACATTTTGTACTTCCTACATATAGCAACATTAGTTATTTTTGCTTGCATGTTGATATAATAGTTTTAACTAATATTTATGTCTAGAAGATGATGTTAAATATGTCTGTGCACTATTTCACACTTAATACACTAAGGTGCCCAGTAAGAGTAAAATATTAATATTTTTCAATTAAGAAAAATCCCAAATATTAATACTACTGGGTATCTACGTAAAAGAGTTAAAACAGAATCTTAAAGAGATATTAGCACTCCCATGTTCACTGCAAGCACTAGTCACAGTAGCCAAGTTATGGAAATAAATGTCCATTGATAAATGAATTCATTTAAAAAGTAGTATATACATAATATGGAATACTTTTAAGCCTTAAAAAAGAAGGAATTTCTGCAATGTGACCACATGGATGAAACTTGAGGACGTTATAAGTGAAATAAACCAGTCACAGATGGACAAATACTGCATGATTCCACTTATATAAAGTACCTAAAATAATCACATTCATAGAAACAGACAGTAAAATGGCAGTTGCCAGGAGCTGGGGATGGGGGAAACTAGGAGCTGCTAATCAACAGGTATACAATTTTAGTTATACAAGATGATTAAGTTCTAGATATCTACTGTACAGCATTATACTTACAGATAACAATGCTATATTGTGCACTTAAAAATCTGTTAAAAGAGGAGTTCTTCTGTTAAGTGTTCTTATCACAGTATTTTTTTTTTTAATTTCCTGGGGATGTAATGAAAATATTTCAAAACCCAATTCCCATTTCCAGTGCACTATTGTTTTTTGTTATAGGTTAATTAATTTCAACTTTACCCATCATTTTGTAGGCTGTAGAGACCTTTAACATAGTAACATGGTTTTACTATTCAGCAATAGCATACAAATCAGAACTGGTTTACCAGAAGTGACAGTTATAACAAATGTCCTAGTAAAGACCCATTTTTACAGAAGTGATAATAAACTTTCCAGAAAGGGCTGTTCTGTTTGTGAAGATTTTAGGTGTTCAGTGATCTGAGTCTTTTGGCATATTCCTTCCAAGATGAAAAAACAAATTATTTACATTATACTCTTTTACCACTAAGAAAGACAACCACTGTTGTCTATTCCAGTTAAATTTTATAGCTTTGCACATCCCATGCTCCCTTAGTTTAACTCTAATTGATATTTATTAATGATATGTTTCTGTTCTCAACCACTGATCTTTTTTAATAAAAATGTTCCTTTACCTTTTCTCCCTTATCACAAAAGTCTTGAGGAAAAAATAGTGTAAACTTTAACCCTTACTTCATAAATTTCATAATCTCAGAATTATAATTCTAAACTTGGAATAATAATCGAAACTTAACTAATGCCTCACCTAATAGCTCAGTGGTAAGTGGTAAGGAATCTGCCTGCCAATGCAGGAGACAGAGGAAACCTGGGTTCGATCCCTGGTTCAGGAATATCCCCTGGAGGTGACCATGGCAATCCATTCCAGTATTCTTGCCTAGAGAATCCCATGGACAGAGGAGCCTGTCAGGCGACAAGGTTGCATAGAGCCATAGGGTTGCAAAGAGTTGGACATGACTGAACAATTAAGCACATAACTATTATAACTTCTCATGTGCATACTCAGTTCCTCAGTCATGTACAACTCTTTGGATATGTTTGTATATAATATAAATGTTATAACAGCTATTAATAACTCCATATAGTAACATAACTGTTCACTAAGTTCTGACATGTCACTATACCTTCATCCTTATCAAGAATGGAATTATTAAAGTCATAGTACTTTATTAGAGTACGTATGCTTTGAAGATTAAGACATATATAACTTTCTAAAATATAATACTCTTATTATTGCTTTTTATATTTAAGACATTTTTAGCATATTGCAAAAAGTATAATTTTTAAGAGGTTCTCCCATGAACTTTACATGTTCTTCCATTCTCCCCTATGGGTCTCACAGAGTTGGACTCCTAAAAATCTATATTCCTGTGGATTTATTCATTTTAGAAAAATATGTCCCCAGAATACATGAGTACATGTGCACTTTTCTAGCAGTATCAACTTTTACTGAAATTTTGGGAAGCTGAATTAATATTAAAAATCCAGATATATTATTTAAGATAATTGCATTAATGTTCAAATAAAATATAAGACTTCAAATGCATTTTACACTTACCAATATTACTTTGAGCTACAGACCCAGACCCCAAAGGAGCAAGTTCACTTTCCTCATTATACATCTGCAATCAAAGTTTCTGAAGCAAATTTTAGATGTCTGTACTAGGTATGAAAATCTAGTACTTCATGTTATTTCTCCTTTTTGGGAAAAAGAAGAAGTTTTACAGTGTAACTCCATGAGCTTATGATGTCTATTTGTTACCTGAATCTATTCTATATCCAATGTTAAAAATTTAAATTTCCATCAACTTAATGCTTGTGAAGACAGTTTTTAAAATGTCCCCTAGTGCTCGCTCCTGTGTGTAATCCCCTCCTCTTTAATGTAGGAATTAATGTAACTCTCCTAAAGTCAGAAAAGTGCAGAAGTAATGGAGGATATGTACATAATACATATGTCTGTGCATGCATACACACATGACGGAGTTACTATGTAGTGTCATGGTGACAATAACAAAACCTGCAAAAAGTTACATGCATTTTTACACAAAAATGAACCAGAATATATAAACATCTGTTTTAAAAATCTCTAGTTTAAATGTTGATACGTGTGCATTGCTACATAGCTTAGGTAATTTTCAAGCATTTGTCTTTCATTGTTCTAGAAATCTTCTCTTGTCAAAGGGATCAGTTGGGATTAAAGGTTTAAATCTAAGGCTGAAATACAAAGCAAAAGGCCAAGGGGAGAGTAATCTTATATTTCAGGGAAATGAGTTTAAGAGGCACTTGCAGATTCCTCTGTTTTTTGAGTTTTCCTCCATCTGAATATGATTCTACTATTTAAAAGAACAGTGCTTACTTTTTAACATCACTTAGCCCTAATACAAGACAACCACCTGTCATGTGCTATTACAAAGAAGTATTTTTCTGTTGTAAGAAAAGTGGCTGTTTCAGACTTACTGAGTGATAGTCTGTGCATATCTAGCTTGATGCCTATGTAAAGGATTTTAATGTTGATTTTTACAATAAAAGAAAAGAAAAATACTATTTTTAAAACAGTACATTTAATTACTAGCTTCCAGTTCCAGTTCCAGTTTAGTCGCTCAGTCGTGTCCTACTCTTTTGCGACCCCATGAATCGCAGCACACCAGGCCTCCCTGTCCATCACCAACTCCCGGAGTTCACTCAGACTCACGTCCATCAAGTCAGTGATGCCATCCAGCCTTCTCATCCTCTGTTGTCCCCTTCTCCTTCTGCCCCCAATCCCTCCCAGCATCAGAGTCTTTTCCAATGAGTCAACTCGTCACATGAGGTGGCCAAAGTACTGGAGTTTCAGCTTTAGCATCATTCCTTCCAAAGAAATCCCAGGGCTGATCTCCTTCAGAATGGACTGGTTGGATCTCCTTGCAGTCCAAGGGCCTCTCAAGAGTCTTCTCCAACACCACAGTTCAAAAGCATCAATTCCTTGGCGCTCAGCTTTCTAGCTTCAGTTCAGTTCAGTTCAGTTGCTCAGTCGTGTCCTACTCTTTTGCGACCCCATGAATCGCAGCACGCCAGGCCTCCCTGTCCATCACCAACTCCCGGAGTTCACTCAAATGCACGTCCATCGAGTCAGTGATGCCATCCAGCCTTCTCATCCTCTGTTGTCCCCTTCTCCTCCTGCCCCCAATCCCTCCCAGCATCAGAGTTTTTTCCAGTGAGTCAATTCTTCACATGAGGTGGCCAAAGTACTGGAGTTTCAGCTTTAGCAGCATTCCTTCCAAAGAAATCCCAGGGCTGATCTCCTTCAGAATGGACTGGTTGGATCTCCTTGCAGTCCAAGGGCCTCTCAAGAGTCTTCTCCAACACCACAGTTCAAAAGCATCAATTCTTCAGCACTCAGCTTTCTTCACAGTCCAACTCTCACTAGCTTAGTCATAGATAATTTATCACTCAGCAATATTAGCAGTTTTCCTTTCCTACGTAAAAGCTTTAAATACTTAGTTATTCTAATTGCTCATAAAGACATTGATAAAGTCTAAGAATACTTTTGCAATCAATTTAATAGTTTGGGAAAGAAATTTCTTGCACAGTATTTGAACAGCAGTATTAGATATTTTTATATGAGTTTTCATAAGTAAACATTATATTTACTATGCTGCTAAGTCGCTTCAGTCGTGTCCGACTCTCTGTGCGACCCCATAGACGGCAGCCCACCAGACTCCCCCAAGTCCCTGGGATTCTCCAGGCAAGAACACTGGAGTGGGTTGCCATTTCCTTCTCCAATGCATGAAAGTGAAAAGTGAAAGTGAAGTCGCTCTGTCGTGCCCTACTCTTAGCGACCCCATGGACTGCAGCCTTCCAGGCTCCTCTGTCCATGGGATTTTCCAGGCAAGAGTACTGGAGTGGGGTGCCATTGCCTTCTCCATATTTACTATGAGTTTGTCATAAATGAATTTTGTAGTACTTTTTGAATTCACAAGCTCTAATGAATGTATAATTTCATAATAAAGACTCAGTAAACGTGAACGTGAACGTGAACGTGAAGTCGCTCAGTCGTGTCCGACTCTTTTCAACCCCATGGACTGTAGCCTACCAGGCTCCTCTGTCCATGGGATTTTCCAGGCAATAGTCCTGGAGTGGATTGCCATTTCCTTCTCCAAGGGATCTTCCAAACCCAGGGATCGAACCTGGGTCTCCCACATCGTAGACAGATGCTTTACCGTCTGAGCCACCAGGGAAGTCTCCCCTCATTTAAGTGAATGTTAATATGCTTAAAATCATATGCAATCCTTTACTAATATCAAAGGTTTAACAAAGTATTTTATTAAAATTCACAGTATTAAAAGGTTTTCATTTATTCATCTGTTTTGATTATGATATGAGAAAATCAAAATAGTGACAATCCTAGGCAAAATGTATATTAAACTAAATATTTACTGATCAGCATTTCACTGTCACTTCCTCTAACAGACTTTCTTGCAACTCAAAACTTAACATGATTTATGCCACAAAATTGCTCCAGATATCTGTTTCTCTACTGTGTGCAGGATTTTATATCTGTCATTCCCACCATCACTCTGCACATCCATTCTGAATCTGTTTAGGTGCCCATAATCGCCAGTTCCCATTTGTGCATGCTAACTAATAATATGGGAAAATGCATTATTTTAACTCAAAGTAATGTACCTCTGGTATGGACGAATGCTGTGTCCCCTGAAAAAATTAATGTACTTTTATTAATAACTTAAAATAGTACATATAAATGCTTGTTCCAAAACAGCAGGATCAAAATTTTGTTTAGCACCTTACATTTCACAATACAGTTTCCATATATTATCTCCTTTAATTAACAGGGAAACTCTCAGATGAACAGAGATACTAACATTCTATTTCTATAATGAGGAAAATGAGTGCAGAGAGTTCTATTGATGTGCTATGAGTTTCATACATCTGCTTGAGTGCAAAGTCTAGAATTCACATATGGACTTTCTGATTCTGTGCCCGGTGTGCTTTTAACTGTGAGTGCCATCATCACATGGAATAACAGTGTGTGGTTAACATTTAAGATTAAAAATGCTGAGATGTAAAATGCAGCAGAAGATGAGGATGATAGTTTAAAAGATAAATGTCTTTGATTTCTAATAAACTAATGATGGAATATAATAAAAGTGACAATAATTTATATGTTATAATATCAATTATTATGTATATATTTTATATATTATTTAATCATGTATACTTGTATACATTTATATATAATACCATGTATTTTATTTGATGAATTTATTTTATACAAGTTACATTTCCAAAACTTACTTAGAACAAGATTTAAACCTTCCAGAATATTTTCATGTTTTATGTTGCTGTAAAGATACTTTTAGTTTACTATTCAAAACCTTTCCCAACTCCTTTATTTAGTTTCCTTTTTCAAGGTAAAATGTAAAAATGAAAATGAAAGTTGCTCAGTCGTGTCTGACTCTGCGACCCTATGTACTAGTCCATGGAATTCGTTTCATTGGCAAAATGGAAAGCCAAAAGCTTATTTTCTCAATTTTACTTGCTTTACATGGAAACCAATGCTAGGAGTAAGTTTGAGAATTTTTAGTGTTTGTAGAAAGAGACAATGGTGATTGAAGCAGCCCTTCCCTGTTTTTCCAGGTTCCTTTGTTGAAGGTGAATGGATGGCTGGAGTGGCAATAGCCGTCTTGTAACGATGTGAGAAGCATTTAAAACATTAAGTGCTTAGCTTTAATATTGTTGAACCATGAAACCAACACTAGCAGTACCTTTTACCATCACATTACTTGTTATATCAGAAAAATAAAACCCTATATCTGTAATAGATTGTTAGGTTTTCCATGTCAATTTTACTTAAGTAAAGCTGAAAAAAAGTTGGGCTTTCCTTTAATTACCAGAGACAATGTGATATTAATTATTACAACTGTTCTTAAAATTTCCAGTTGAAAAATAGTAAATATAATTTCACCCTTTGAAAGGAAAGTAAATATCATGAATGAGGTTTCATGTCATTATCAGATGTGAAGATGAATATCACTTAAATCAATATCTTGATAAGCACTTTGGGTTTTGGATTTTAGTGCAGTCATTACGTGTCATCTAATTCAATTCCCCCCCCTCATTTTAACTCTGTTAACTGAGGGATCAAATAACTAGGCAGGTTGACAGGCAGACATACTTTGGGTAGTAACTGATAGAAATTAACAGTATCTCATTGTATCTCTTTCAACAAACAAGACATATGGGCAAACAGAAAGCTTTTCTTTTGCAATTGTCATGATGAAAGTAGAACAATTACTTAGTGGGTAAGATATAATTTCATTTTTCTTAGTAAATCTTTATTAAAATACACATAGAGGAACAAAAATACTGTAGAAAGCAATGTATTTCCTGAATTTTTTTTCTGCTTTCCGAAAGAACTCCTTCCCTTGACAGATCTGGTATTCTTATGACTTGGCTTCAACTGCCCACTTTATGCTGGATATTGAAATAAGTAGATCTGAAGCTTGAAATCATATACCTATTTTATGTTTTCCAATTCATTGTAACCTCTTTCAAAACCTACTTTATCATCATGTTCCACAAAATTGTTTCTCTCCTGCATTCTCTATTATATTTAAGGCATTTTTATCTCCACATGCATGCATGCTCAATCATGTCCAACTCTTTGCAACCCTATGGACTGTAGCCTACAAGGCTCCTTTGCCTGTGGAATTTTCTAGGCAAGAGTGGGTTGCCATTTCCTTCTCCAGGGGATCTTCCCGACCCAGGGTTTGAACCCACGTCTCCTGCATCTCCTGCAATGGCAGGTGGATTCTTAACCACTGTTACATGGGAACTGCTTTACCTCCACACTGCTGCTGCTGCTGCTAAGTCGCTTCAGCCGTGTCCAACTCTGTGCGACCCCATAGACGGCAGCCCACCAGGCTCCCCCGTCCCTGGGATTCTCCAGGCAAGAACACTGGAGTGGGTTGCCATTTCCTTCTCCAATGCAGGAAAGTGAAAAGTGAAAGTGAAGTCACGCAGTCGTGTCCGACTCTCAGCGACCCCATGGACTGCAGCCTACCAGGCTCCTCTGTCCATGGGATTTTCCAGGCAAGAGTACTGGAGTGGGGTGCCTTTGCCTTCTCCATACCTCCACACTGCTGCTGCTGCTGCTGCTGCGTCGCTTCAGTTGTGTCCGACTCTGTGCGACCCCATAGACGGCAGCCCACCAGGCTCCCCTGTCTCTGGGATTCTCCAGGCAAGAACAGTGGAATGGGTTGCCATTTCCTTCTCCAATGCATGAAAGTGAAAAGTGAAAGTGAAGTCGCTCAGTCCTGTCTGACTCTTAGTGACCCCATGGACTGTAGCCTACCAGGCTCCTCCGTCTATGGGATTTCCCAGGCAAGAGTAGTGGAGTGGGGTGCCACTATCCAGCTTCAATTATTTGTATTATATTTAGTCATATTTCCAAGTAATTTCTTACCACTCTGATTTCCTGCTTATTGGCATTGACATTTTAGTCCTTCAATATCTTGTCTAGACTACTAAGATAGTAGTATTAACAGAAGAAGAAATTTTCCTGCTTGAAGTCTTTTAGGTATTGTCTCTTCTCCCTTTAATCATACATTTTCTTCCTTCTTTCCTTCCTTCTTTTCTTTGGTTTGAATAAAAACGCATTGGTAACTTCATAGTGGCAATCAATCCCCTTATAGTAAGCAAAGCCTTTCACAAGTTGGCTCTCTCTGTATTCCAACCTAACATCCTGTTGTTTCCTTAACCAAAACTACACTTTGCACAGAGAAATCAAAGTGTCCTTCAATGAAAACACACTTGTCTTTTCTACATCTCTTGATGTGCGCATATTTCAGTGTCTTTCCACCTGTTTAAGCCCCATTTATCACCTAAGACATAGGCCAAAGCATGATTTATACTGATAAGGACTTCTTGATTTGATAGGATACAAATTGCCCCAAATCTCTGACATAATGCCAGCAAAAGAATGCCTGAGTGAGCTTGGTGCAGAAGATAGGACAAAGAGGCACTGTGTTATATAAAAATGCATTTTATTCTGAGACTTCACTGTAGGATTTCATCTGGTTTCATAAAAATATGAGCCTTCTTGTAACATGCTACTTCATGTATTTTATATATATATTTTTTTTTAATTTTATTTTATTTTTAAACTTTACATAATTGTATTAGTTTTGCCAAATATCAAAATGAATCCACCACAGGTATACATGTGTTCCCCATCCTGAACCCTCCTCCCTCCTCCTTCCCCATATCATCCCTCTGGGTCGTCCCAGTGCACCAGCCCCAAGTATCCAGTATCGTGCATCGAACCCGGACTGGCAACTCGTTTCATACATGATATTTTACATGTTTCAATGCCATTCTCCCAAATCTTCCCACCCTCTCCCTCTCCCACTGAGTCCATAAGACTGTTCTATACATCAGTGTCTCTTTTGCTGTCTCATACACAGGGTTATTGTTACCATCTTTCTAAATTCCATATATATGCGTTAGTATACTGTATTGGTGTTTTTCTTCCTAGCTTACTTCACTCTGTATAATAGGCTCCAGTTTCATCCACCTCATTAGAACTGATTCAAATGTATTCTTTTTAATGGCTGAGTAATACTCCATTGTGTATCTATACCACAGCTTTCTTATCCATTCATCTGCCAATGGACATCTAGGTTGCTTTCATGTCCTGGCCATTATAAACAGTGCTGCGATGAACATTGGGGTACATGTGTCTCTTTCCCTTCTGGTTTCCTCAGTGTGTATGCCCAGCAGTGGGATTGCTGGATCATAAGGCAGTTCTATTTCCAGTTTTTTAAGGAATCTCCACACTGTTCTCCATAGTGGCTGTACTAGTTTGCATTCCCACCAACAGTGTAAGAGGGTTCCCTTTTCTCCACACCCTCTCCAGCATTTATTACTTGTAGACTTTTGGATCGCAGCCATTCTGACTGGTGTTAAATGGTACCTCATAGTGGTTTTGATTTGCATTTCTCTGATAATGAGTGATATGGAGCATCTTTTCATGTGTTTGTTAGCCATCTGTATGTCTTCATATATTATATTCTAATTATTAGTTATGTTTATCACATCTGAGAGCCTCTTTGCAGGAAGGGGTGGTCACATACACTAACAGAATTAGCATGGTTGATGTTATGATTACTTATCTCACTAAGCAATTGTTGTTTTAACTTTACAGTAGTTAAGTCTGTCGATTATACAAACACAAGATAAACATCGTTTCAAGAAATTATTTATGACATTTCATCTATCATGGTTCTTTTCTCCCAGGACTGGCTCATCTTGCTATGATAAACATTATTTTCTTGAACAAAATCCAACAAAAAGTAAGTACTGGAGTACCGCCTGGCACTAAACTTCATGATGTAGAACATATGGCAATAAAAAAATCACATTACCTGATGACAATTGTACTTCAGTGGATACATACCTAATAGGGCTTTCTGAGATTATTTTCTCCGAAATATTTTACTATAAGCTTTAATATATGTCACTCTAAAGGCAAGAAAAGAAATGTTGGGGAAAGGTGGCCCTGACCAGACAGATGTGGTAAGAAATGATGTATGCCTTCTATGGACAGGAAAGAGAATTGGAACATTTGATGGTTTTAGAAAGGAAAGCAACATACCACCATAGAAACCTAGATTGTTGGTTTTAAAATAATTTGGGTCAAAATGTATTTCTCATAAAACTGTAAAGGTTCATTCTCTTTTGTATTCCAGAATCTTTTAGTACACAGAAAAATTCTGGATACATTTTGAGTTTGACTTCTTTGAAAGAACATTATGTTTTGTTTGAGGTTTTTTGGATTTTTTTTTCTGTTTTTTTTTTTTTTCTTAATTATTTTTGCTTGGTTAATTTTTTTGTTGTTGGCTATATACTTGGTAAAGATTTTCTCCTTATCCTAGTTATTCTAAACTTCTGCCTGTAGTCATTGCAAACTTTTCATGAATTTACCATGCATTTTTCTGGTAACTTAACTCTTTTAATGAACTTAATATATATTATAC
Organism: Bubalus kerabau; assembly: GCF_029407905.1. NCBI lineage: Eukaryota > Metazoa > Chordata > Mammalia > Artiodactyla > Bovidae > Bubalus > Bubalus kerabau. The sequence goes on from NC_073637.1 coordinate 55,884,650, forward strand.
TACCAAGCTCATCTTATGTATTTCCTGTCTTTGTCTTAAGATCAGCCTTTTCTCTTGGTTGCTTTGATATTAAAAACCTAGATCTGAATACTAGGTGTGTTTTTTGCCTCTGGGGTGTATTTGTTCCTAGGCCCTCTTAGCTGAAAGAGCAAAGACATCGATTCAGCTCAGATCAGCCACTCAGTCCGGTCTTACTTTCTGTGACCCCATGGACTGCAGCATGCCAGGCTTCCCTGTCCATCACCAACTCCTGGAGCTTCCTCAAACTCATGTCCATTGAGTCGGTTATGCCATGAAACCATCTCATCCTCTGTTGTCCCCTTTTCCTCCTTCCTTCAATCTTTCCCATCATCAGGGTCTTTTCTAATGAGTCAGTTCTTTGCATCAGGTGGCCAAAGTATTGGAACTTCAGCTTCAGCATCAGTCCTTCCAATGAATATTCAGGACTGATTTTCTTTAGGATGGACTGGTTGATCTCCTTGCAGTCCAAGGGACTCTCAAGAGTCTTCTCCAACACCACAGTTCAAAAGCATAAATTATTTGGTGCTCGACCTTCTATATGATCCAACTCTCACATCTGTACCTGACTATTGGGGAAACCATAGCTTTGACTATAAGGACCTTTGTCAGCAAAGTAATGTCTCTGCTTTTTAATATGCTGTCTAGGTATGTCATAGCTTTTCTTCCAAGGAGCAAGTATCTTTTAATTTCATGGCTACAGTCTCCATCTGCAGTGATTTTCCAGCCCAAGAAAGTAAAGTCTCTACTGTTTCCATTGTTTCCTCATCTATTTGTCATGAAGTGATGGGACCAGATGCTATGATCTTCGTTTTTTGAATGTAAAGTTTTAAGCCAACTTTTTAACTCTCCTCTTTCACTTCATCAGGAGTTTCTTTAGTTCCTCTTTGCTTTCTGCCATAAGGGAGGTGTCATGTACATATCTGAGGTTATTGATATTTCTCCTGGCAATCTTGATTCCAGCTTGTGCTTCATCCAGTCCACCATTTCTCATGATCTACTCCTCACATAAAGTAAATAAGCAGGGTGACAATATACATCCTTGACGTACTCCTTTCCCAATTTTGAACCAGTCTGTTGTTCCATGTCCAGTTCTAACTGTTGCTTCTTGACTTGCATACAGATTTCTCAGGAGGTGAGTCAGGTGGTCTGATATTTCCGTCTCTTAAAAATTGTCCACACTTTGTTGTGATCCACATAGTCAAAGGCTTTGCAATAGTCAATAAAGCAGAAGTAGATGTTTTTCTGGAACTCTCTTGCTTTTTCAATGATCCAGCAGATGTTGGCAATTTGATCTCAGGTTCCTCTGCCTTTTCTAAATCCAGCTTGAACATCTGGAATTTCACGGTTCACGTACTCTTGAAGCCTGCCTTGCAGAATTTTGAGCATTACTTTACTAGCATGTGAGATGAGTGCAGTTGTATAGTAGTTAGAGCATTCTTTGGTACTGCCTTTCTTTGAGATTGGAATGAAAACTGACCTTTTCCATTTCTGTGGCCACTGCTGAGTTTTCCAAATTTGCTGGCATATTGAGTGCAACACTTTCACAGCACCATCTTTTAGGATTTGAAATAGCTCAACTGGAATTCCATCACCTCCTCTACCTGTGTTCATAGTGATGCCTCCTAAGGCCCACTTGCCTTCACATTCCAGGATGTCTGGCTCTAGGTGAATGATCACACCATCGTGATTACCTTGGTCATGAAGATCTTTTTTGTATAGTTCTTCTGTGTATTCTTGCCACCTCTTCTTAGTATCTTCTACTTCCCTTAGGTCCATACCATTTTGGTCCTTTATTGTGCCCATCTTTGCATGAAATGTTCCCTTGGTATCTCTAATTTTATTGAAGAGATCTCTAGTCTTTCCCATTCTATTGTTTCCTTTATTTCTTTGCATTGATCACTGAGGAAGGCTTTCTTATCTCTCCTTGCTATTCTTTGGAACTCTGCATTCAATTGGGTATATCTTTCCTTTTCTCCTTTGCCTTTTGTGTCTCTTCTTTTCTCAGCAATTTGTAAGGCCTCCTCAGACAATCATTTTGCCTGTTTGTATTTCTTTTTCTTAGAGATGGTCTTGATCAGTGCCTCCTGTACAATGTCACGAACCTCCTTCCAAAGTTCTTTAGGCTTTCTGTCTATGAAATCTATTTCTCACTTCTACTGTATAATCTTAACAGATTTTATTTAGGTCATACCTGAATGGTCTAGTGGTTTTCCCCACTTTCTTCAATTTAAGTATGAATTTAGCAATATGGAGTTCATGATCTGAGCCACAGTCAGCTCCCAGTCTTCTTTTTGCTGACTGTATAGAGCCTCTCCATCTTTTGCTGCAAAGAATATAATCAGTTAGATTTCGGTATTGACCATCTGGTGATGTCCATGTGTAGAGTCTTCTCTTCTGTTGTTGGAAGAGAGTGTTTGCTATGACCAGCGCATTCTCTTGGCAAAGCTATGTTAGCCTTTGACCTGCTTCATTTTGTAATCCATGGCCAAATTTGCCTGTTACTCCAGGTATCTCTTGACTTCCTACTTTTGCATTCCAGTCTCTTATAATGAAAAGGACATCTTTTTTGGGTATTAGTTCTGGAAGGTCTTGTAGATCTTCACATAACCATTCAACTTCAGCTTCTTCAGCATTCCTGGTCGGGGCATAGACTTGGATTACTGTGATATTGAATGGTCTGCCTTGGAAACGAATAGAGATCATTCTTTTCGTTTTTGAGATTGCATCCAAGTACTGCATTTCGGACTCTTTTGTTGACTATCATGGCTACTCCATTTCTTCTTAGGTATTCTTGCCCATAGTAGTAGATGTCATCTGAGTTAAATTCACCCATTCCAGTCCATTTTAGTTCACTGATTCCTAAAATGTCGATGTTCGCTCTTGCCATTTCCTGTTTGACCACTTCCAATTTGCCTTGATTCATGGACCTAACATCCAGATTCCTATTTAATATTGCCCTTTAGAGTATCGGACTTTACTTCCATCACCATTCACATCCACAACTGGGTGTTGTTTTTGCTTTGGCTCCGTCTCTTCCTTCTTTCTGGAGTTATTTCTCCACTCTACTCCACTAGCATACTGGGCACCTGCAGACCTGGAGAGTTCAACTTTCAGTGTCCTATCTTTTTGCCTTTTCATACTGTCCATGGGGTTCTCAAGGCAAGAATACTGAAGTGGTTTGCCATTCCCTCCTCCAGTGGACCACGTTGTCAGAACTCTCCACCATGACCCATCCGTCTCCATTGGCCCTACATGGCATGGCTCATAGTTTCATTGAGTTAGACAAGGCTGTGGTCCATGTGATTAGATTGGTTAGTTTTCTGTGATTGTGGTTTTCATTCTGTCTGCCCTCTGATGGAGAATGATAAGAGGCTTATGGAAGGTTCCTGATGGGGGAGACTGACTGAGGGGGAAACTGGGTCTTGTTCTAATGGGTGGGGCCATGCTCAGTAACTCTTGAATCTAATTGTCTGTTGGTGGTTGGGGCTGTGTTCCCTCCCTGTTGTTTGACTTGAGGCCAATCTATGGTGGAGGTAAGGAAGATAATGGCCTAGTTCTTCAGAAGGTCCCTTGCAGGCAGTGCTGCACTCAGTGCTCCCACCATGTAGCAGGGCACTGCCAACCCATGGCTCTGCCAGAGAGTCCTGCACACTCACGGATGTCTGGGTCAGTCTCTTGTGGGATCACTGCTCCTTTCTCCTGCGTCCTGGTGTGCATAAGGTTTTGTTTGTGCCCTTCAAGAGTCTGTTTCCCCAGTCCTGTGTAAGTTCTGGCAGCTCCATGGTGGGTTAATGGCGATCTCCTCTAAGAGGGCTTATGCCATACCCAGGTCTACTGCACCCAGAGCCCCTGCTCCTGCAGCAGTCCCCTTCTGACCTGTACATCCACAGGAGACACTCAAACACAGTTCTGGCTCTGTCTCTGTGGGGTTTTGGGGTCCTGGTGTGCATAAGATTTGTTTGAGCCCTCCGAGCATCTTTGGTGGGTATGGGGTTTGATTTTAAAAATGATTTCACCCCTCCTACCATCTTGCTGGGGCTTCTCCTTTGCCCTTGGATATGGGGTATCTTTTTGTGGTGGGATCCAACATTCTCCTGTCAATGGTTGTTCAGCGAGTTGTAATTTTGGAGTTCTCTCAGGAGAAGATGAGTGTACGTCCTTCTCCTCTGCCATATTGGAACTGATGTAATAGCTTATTTGTATTCAAATCATACTGTATCTTCTAGATATAAAAATAATCCCTCAGTTTGAGTTAGATTCTCCATGCTAAAAAGCCTGTTTGATTTTCTAATTTTGGCTTCCTTGGTGGAATAAAATGTAACTTCAATTCAAGCTATCCTATTTCTATGTTTTGTAATGAGGTTTTAAAAATCAGCACACGCTACAAAGTCTTTGTTTTTTTTTTTTGAAATGTTGATGCTGGCTACTTTCATTATTGCTCGGATTCCATACTCCCTCTTATAAGTTTAGCAACTGCTTATATAATTAGGAAATTTTCAAAGGTTTCAGGCCTTTCTCATCTTATCATCTATTTTTCATCCAGAATAGGACAGGGAGAGAATGTACAGTCACTTCACTGTCTGTTTTTGTGTCCTCAGCGATTTCCTTAACTAACTGCAGGAGGTTCTGTGTGATAGCTCTAAACATGATTTTTTTAAGGACTATAGTTTTCCTATATAAATTTTTTTTATCACTTTTTCACTACCTACTTTTATTTGAATGTCAACCACCCTTCACCACTTATTACAAGCCTTCTCTAATTATTTTATTTGTGATTATTCTACCTCACCCTTGCAAGGATGGAGAGAGTACTCAGTAAACTTGTTAAAAAGTAAATTAATTCCTACTAAATAGATTCACTACTTTGACTTAATTTTTGCTACTGTGACATTGCTTTGCTAAAACTAAGATTATGCTTTTTAAAAACTTAGTATCAAATATATATATATATATATAGAGGCAGTATCCAGCAGTAATAGTGTAAATTGATGTTTACATATTAATTAATACTTTCCTTTGGCTTTTCTGTTCATCAGGGGAAGCTTAAATATTAGCTCGGTCAACTTATACCATGGATTAGAAAATCTAATTGCCATAAATAATTCCATAAATTTCAAGAAATTTTGCCACTCAGAAAATTATTGTTTAAAAATATATTAGGCAGTCCAACAGGTCAGGAAGCAACAATTAGAACTGGAATGGAACAACAGACTGGTTCCAAATAGGAAAAGGAGTACATCAAGGCTGTATATTGTCACCCTGCTTATTTAACTTCTATGCAGAGTACAACATGAGAAATGCTGGACTGGAGGAAGCACAAGCTGGAATCAAGATTGCTAGGAGAAACATCAATGACCTCAGATATGCAGATGACACCGCCCTCATGGCAGAAAGTGAAGAGGAACTCAAAAGCCTCTTGATGAAAGTGAAAAAGGAGAGTGAAAATGTTGGCTTAAAGCTCAACATTCAGAAAGCTAAGATCATGGCATCTGGACCCTCACTTCATGGGAAATAGATGGGGAAACAGTGGAAACAGTGTCAAACTTTATTTTTCTGGGCTCCAAGATTGCTGCAGATGGTGATTGAAGCCATGAAATTAAAAGACGCTTACTTCTTGGAAGGAAAGTTATGACCAGCCTAGACAGCATATTCAAAAGCAGAGACATTACTTTGTCAACAAAGGTCCATCTAGTCAAGGCTATGGTTTTTCCAGTGGTCATGTATGGATGTGAGAGTTGGACCATAAAGAAAGCTGAGCACAGAAGAATTGATGCTTTTGAACTGTGGTGTTGGAGAAGACTCTTGAGAGTCCCTTGGACTGCAAGGAAATCCAACCAGTCCACCCTAAAGAAGATCAGTCCTGGGTATTCATTGGAAGGAGTGATGTTGAAGCTGAAACTCCAATACTTTGGCCACCTGATGCAAAGAGCTGACTCATTTGAAAAGACCCTGATGCTGGGAAAGATTGAGGGCAGGAGGAGAAGGGGACGACAGAGGATGAGATGGTTGGATGCCATCATCGACTCAATGTACATGGGTTTGAGTGGACTCCAGGAGTTGGTGATGGACAGGGAAGCCTGATGTGCTGTGGTTCATGGGGTCGCAAAGAGTCGGACACAACTGAGCGACTGAACTGAACTGAACTGAGGTGGTCCAACACTTGAAAGTCTACTTTACCTCAAAATAGCATAAAGATGAAGTTAATCATTTTATAATGTATAATCCCATTGCAAGCATGTAAATTAAACCCATTCAAAAAATGCAGTCGAAATTTTTATTTTGTCTCTGCATATTCCCTCAACAGTTAATATCAGTTATAATTTTCTCTTAGGTGATTGTATGAGTCTTTGAGATCATTTTAGAGATTTTAAACTAGGCTAATATTTGATGCAGCTCTGTGATCAATATAATTCAAATGATTTTCTATTTATCAAATCCATAGCAGAAGGAATCTATTTCTTTTATTTACAGATGTAAAAAGATTGATTAAAGATAATAAGAATATTGTCTATGAATCATAAAATCAGTTTTTAATGTGCTTAATCAGTAGTTGCTGAATCATCAAGATCAAGTACTATATGCTGATTATAAAAAGAAAGAAAATATGTAGTGACCATCTTTGTCTCTTTTCACTGGGACGACCCAGAGGGATGGAATGGGGAGGGAGGAGGGAGGAGGGTTCAGGATGGGGAACACATGTATACCTGTGGTGGATTCATTTTGATATTTGGCAAAACTAATTATGTAAAGTTTAAATAAAATAAAATTAAATTTTAAAAAAAGAAAGAAAATATATGGATATTATTCTTAAGGAATTTGTATTCTAGAGAAGATGAAAAATAATTAATGATAAAAGATACTTTCTGAGTGAAGTTGTAGTCAAAACACTAAAGAAGTGTAGTCAGAGAATATGTCTTGAGAATCAATCACTTGAGTAGAGACTTAGCAGGAAGAATTGTAGTTTTCCTGGAGTCCAAGAAAGCGAAAAAAATTCCAGTTAGATACATTGGTATATGCAAGATTAGTAAAAAATTACTGTTTGCTGAGATATATAATAGTTAAGAAACTTTTGTTTCAGAATCTAGTGATTTCTTTGTTTTTGTTTTTGGAGGGTGGAAGAACTGATGTGTGATATGGATATGTTGTCGCTGTTCAGTCACTAGTCATGTCCAACTTTTTGTGACCCCATGAACTGACCCCATGAATGCCAGACTTCTCTGTTCATCAATATCTCCCTGAGATTGCTTAAATCATGTTCATTGAGTCATTGATACCATCCAGCCTTCCCATCTTCTGTCACCCCCTTCTCCTCTTGCACTCAATTTTCCCCAGCATCAGAGTCTTTTCCAGTGAGTCAGCTCTTCACATCAGGTGGCCAAAGTATTGGAGCTTCAGCTTCAGCATCAGTCCTTCCAGTGAATATTCAGGACTGATTTCCTTTAGGATTGACTTATTTGATCTCCTTGAAGACCAAGGGACTCTCAAGAGTCTTCTCCAACACCACAGTTCAAAAGCATTGATTCTTTGGCTCTCAGCCTTCTTTATTGTCCAGCTCTCATGTAAATACATGACTACTGGAGAAACCATAGCTGTGGCTATAAAGACCTTTGTAGGAAAAGTAATGTTTCTGCTTTTTAATATGCTGTCTAGGTTTGTCATTGCTTTTCTTCCAAGAAGCAAGCATCTTTTAATTTCATGACTGCAGTCACCATCCACAGTGATTTTGGAGCCAAAGAAAATAGTCTCTCACTGCTTCTATTGTATCCCCATCTATTTGCCATGAAGTGATGAGACCAGATGCTATTATATTATCTTCGTTTTTTGAATATTGAGTTTTTAGCCAGCTTTTTCACTCTCCTCTTTCACTTTCATCAAGGGGCTCTTTAGTTCCTCTTGGGTTTCTGCCACTAAAGTGGTATCATCTGCATATCTGAGGTTGTTGCTATATCTCCTGGATAACTATTAGTAATTGGGAAAAAAGAGAAAGACAAAGGTATGTTTGTGTAATGCAAAAAAATTGAGAATTTACCCTTTAAGAACTTCATAGTCACTGAAAGTATCTTTGTCAGATTTTCATTTCTGTGTGCCATAAATGTCATACTGGTGGGAATGTTCAGGATGAGCTCCAGAGGGATTAGCTAGAGGCATTAACTTCTTGATAGTCTATTGTTTAGGTCTGGAAGCTGCTAAATGAAACCTGGAAAGAGAGATGATGAATGTTTGCAGTCTGTCAGTGTAAGCGGGAAGGGAGAGAAAAAGTCTTAGGGAAGACAATTTGAAGGTAGAATAAAGATAGTGATTGATGGGGTGTTTATTGTGAATGAAAATTTCAGGGAAAATGTTAAATGTCTGGTCCTTAAGTTTTTGGAGATAACCCAAAATAATCCCTCAAGAATCATGTTCACGTGGAATGGAGAAGAAGGGCCCAAATGACAGTTTAGTTTATTTTACCCTGTGAAATCACCAGAGGGACTGATTTTAGAAAGATAGGGCAGGGTTAGTAAAAACAACAAATGTTTGTGACTCTTTCCATGTATAGATATTTTTAAAGTTTAGGACCTTCCATAAAATGACGATATATATGTTTTTTTTTTCAATTTATATTTAGAAAAGCAGTATATCATGTAGATATTTATGACAAACTTGATTTTTAACTATTGTTTATAAACACAATCGTAATACAACAGTTTATAATTATGGGTCACGGTGAAATTCTGCTGGTCTCAGTAGGGCTTAGATCAGCTAGTTGCCTTAGACTACTGAACTGGGACAACTGACCTCGATGCCAATGTCTCTCACCTTCTCTTGGGACAAGCAGGTTAGACTGGGGCATGACCTTCTTTTTATGATGGCAGAAGCACAAGCCCACATATATAATTGATTTTCAAAACTCTACTGATGTCATGTTTGCTATGCTTACCCCTACATTGGCTATAGCAGATCACATGGCCAAGATGAGGTGAAGAAAATTATTCCTCACTTACCAAAGGACATAAGGAGGAGTGGAAACTTGGAGTTGTTAGTGTAATTATTCTACTGTAGGTAGGACACTCCATTTGCCAAGATTTTAAACTCTGTAGATAGAATTCCTGGGTATACATCCTGCCTCTACTATGAGCTCTGTTACTTTATGCAAATTACTAACACATCTAAGCCTGTTTCTTTATTTTAATAAATGGACCTATTAAGACTATTTATCCTATATAGTTAATAGATACATATGTTTGAGCCCTGTATCTACCATATAAGGCATATTCAAAATTTTAACTATCATTAATAATGTTATTCCATAAGAATAGAAATTGAGGTCTTAGGGTTAACATTTTTAATAATAAAATTTAACAGTAATATGCATTGAAATTGTGCTTGATGAAGAAACGCAGGTTACCCGACTTCAAATTTCAGTTTCTTTGTTTTCCATCCTCTGTCACTATATGAAAATCATTAAGTATGATCTCCACAGACAATATAAGAAAGTATTATGCTTAAAGCAGTATTATTTGGGCTATATTATAAAAAAATTTAGGTTAGGAAAAAATTGATATGTACCACTGAGTATTTAATTTTCATTGAAATATAATTTGTTAATGTGAAATAAATAACACATTGGCTTAAGTACAATAAATTAAGTTCAATAAGCAATGCAAACTAAAGCAGATATTTTATATCCAAGTTGATGTGGATTACTGATCAAACATTATAATTACATTTTAAAACTCAAACTCTAATACTGAATGCCATCTAGAATGACTTGCAAAGGGAAATTGTAGCAACCTGTTTATCTTAATGACATTGTGCTACTTTAATATAAGAAATACTGTGTAAAAGCATAAAGTCACCACTTTTAAGATACCCATATATAAGCTGGAAATTCTTACAACAGACATTTAAGATTATTTTAAGGAATGCATATAGCAACTACTGCCTTCTAACAGAAAAGAAGTTTTTTGTAGAAACATGCCAGTCTCAATTTTTTATTATGTCTGACACTATTCCATATGTTCAGAGCTCATAATTCTGAAAGAAATTTGACAAATAGTTTGCTATACATAGATTGGTTCTGACTTTTGCATAAAACTTCCTTGGCCATGGCAAATTCTAAAATACAATTTATCCGCATGTAGCAGGTGAGGGATTTAGTAGACAAATTGTCAGGATTTTGGCCTCTGCTGTGTCAGCTATTTATCCTTCAGGGATAAATAAACTGTGCGTCTTCCTTGGGCACTTTGCTCTAACATTCTTCCTAAAGTAATTAGAGCAAAGAATGTATTTTATTTTTGGTTCTTGTGAAAATATCCTCATTATCATCACACACAGTAAAAATAGTGTCATTTTGTTTTTGCTTCTGTATCTGAAGATACCTGAATTTAAATAGCAATAGCTATGTACCATGGGGTTTTCTAAAGTTCCCTTGTCATGCTTAAATGATTGCAAGCTAATATTGAAAATGTAGAGTACTTGCTAAATACTACTGAGATTTATCAGCCTATATAGTTTTATGTACATTTCTAACATTATATGAGGTTTCTAGTGCTTTATTTATCTGTAAACCTAAGGATATAATTCAAACTTTAAAATTTTGGAAAGCAAACGTGTTTATTTCTTTATTTTGTTATTAATCCATTTCATGAAGTATGCTGTTAGAATAAGAGGCAATTTTTAGAGCATGCACTGTGAACCAACTTTATTTACTTTTTCTTATGAAAATACTTGTTTGAATGTTTGATCTATTAATAGAAAATTAACTACTGAACATTACTAGCTCTATGTGTGTATGAACAAAAAAAAAAAAATAGAGACAGATGTGGAGAGGAGAAATATAACAAGAAGGAAAGAGATAATGAAAATAATAAATATCACTATGTAGCACTTAATATGTGTTAGAAACTATTCTGGCATGTGTTTTAATTCAATTAAAACATGTTTCTAATCTTATGAAGGTACCAGTATTATTCTCATTGCCAAATGAGGAAACTAGTTACACAAAGTTAAGTGACTTGACGAAGTTCACTCAGGTAGTTAATATCCAACAGAGTTTGGCTCTTAACTATAATGCTTTATTCAGTGTCCCAAGATAGGGTGAGGGAGAGATAAAGACTACAGCACAGTAGCCTACAGATGCAGCAGATGTAATGGCTCAGTTATATAAGATGTAAGACTCACACTATTACGTCCCCACCTCCTCTTCTAAAAATTATTAGCCTATCCAATCCCTGACAATAAACTTAACTGGTTTACTGTGAACAAGCTCTTCAGATTTACCAGAAAACATGACAGCCTGCAAACAATATGAGACACAGGGTAAAAGAACAGACTTATGTCATCACCCTGACTCTTGTTATCTCTGTGATTTTTTGGAAAGCAAGTTTTGGAAATATATCTATGTATTTGGGAATAAATGTGTATATATTGGGCTTACCTGGTGACTCAGATGGTAAAGAATCTGCCCACAATGAGAGATACCCCTGTTTGATTCCTGGGTCAGGAATATCCCCTGGAATAGAAAATGGCAACCCACTCCAGTAGGCTTGCTTGGAGAATTCTGTGGATAGAGGAGGCTTGCAGACTGAGTTAAACAAAAGCACTGGGTCTTTCAACAGGAAGAGTTCAATTAAAGTCATATTAAGATAGGAAATTCATGTTTCATCTCATTAAAAAAATTGATTTGACATAGATGAGAGCATTTGTACATACCAGTACAATGACTTGCAATGTAAACTGCAGAGTAATTTCTCTACATATCATGTAGCCTCAGCCACTTCCAAATTCTGATCTGGTTTTATACACAGTAACACAATATCTCCATGTCCCTATATTATCTTGTTACTCTCAACTGAAGAGGGGAATCTGGAAATTTAGAGTCTTGGGGTTTGAGGACCTACAGTCTGTGTGACTGTAAGCAAAGCATATGTCTTTCACCTTTATTTTCATCATATGTAAAATGAAGAAATTGTAAGAATTTATATCTGGAATAACTTACATCTTTAATATGAAATGGCAGGGAGTTCATAAAATTGAAAATTATTTAAAGAATAATATTTAGATTTACTAATGAATGTATAAAACATTATGGTTATTGAAATTAAGAGCAAAATGTTTGAATATTTAGACAAGTAACTTTTTATTATTTTATTTTCATAAAATCACTTTTTGGGACATTATCTATTTTAATAGCATATAAATATGAGCAAAGCAATTAGACCATTTGTCAATAAATGCTGTTACACAACAGGTTTATCCAGTACATTTAAGAAAATGAGTTAGATGAGAATTGAGAAAAGACAGAACCAGAAAAAGAAAATGGCAAGAAGGACTTAAGGCAAAGTTAGAAATATTTTTATAAATGAGAAATTGTAAAATAAGGTGAAATAGTGAAAGAACCAAAAAATGGACAAAAAGTAAGCATAGCATAAAAATGGATAAAATATTTGAAACTGACTAGAATCACAGAGCTCGTGTTCATTTTTTAAAACATTTTCCAATTGTTTATTGCTAGTGTACAGCAGAGTTCACATATTTTTCTTCTTTTTAAAAAAATAATTAATTTATTTTAATCGGAGACCAATCACCCCACAGCACTGTATTGGCCCTCACCACACGTCGACACAAATCAGCCAGGAGTACACATGCATCCCCCATCCCAAACCCCCCCTCCCACCTCCCATCCTATCCCATCCCTCAGATGTGTCCCAGTGCATGGGCTCTGAAAGTCCTGTCTCATGCATTGAAAATGGACTGGTGATCTATTTTATATATGGTAATATGTATTTTTCAATGCTATTCCCTCAAATCATCCCACCCTCGCCTTCTCCCAGAGTACAAAAGTCTGTTCTTTATCTCTATGTCTCTTTTGCTGTCTTGCATATAGGATCATCATTACCATCTTTCTAAATTCCATATATATGGGCCAATACACTGTATTGGTGTTTTTCTTTCTGACTTACTTCTCTCTGTGTAATAGGCTTCAGTTTCATCCACCTCATTAGAACTGATTCAAATGCATTTTTTAATGGCTGAGTAATACTCCATTGTGTATCTATACCACAGCTTTCTTATCCATTCATCTGCCAATGGACATCTAAGTTGCTTCCATGTCCCAGCTATTGTCAACAGTGCTGCAGTGAACATTGGGGTACACATGTCTCTTTCAGTTCTGGTTTCCTCGATGTGTATGCCCAGCAGCAGGATTGCTGGGTCATATGGCAGTTCTGTTTCCAGTTATTTAAAGAATCTCCACACTGTTTTCCATAGTGTCTTGGACTAGTTTGCATTCCCACCAACAGTGTAAGAGGGTTCCCTTTTATCTGTACCTCTCCAGCATTTATTATTTGTAGACTTTTTGATAGCAGCCATTCTGACCAGCATGAGATGGTACCTCATTGTGGTTTTGATTTGCATTTCTCTGATAATGAGTGATGTTGAGCATCTTATCATGTGTTTGTTAGCCATCTGTATGTTTTCTTTGGAGAAATGTCTGTTTAGTTCTTTGGCCCATTTTTGGATTGGATCGATTATTTTTCTGGAATTGAGCTGCATAAGCTGCTTGTATATTTTTGAGATTAATTTTCAGTTCAGTTCAGTTCAATCGCTCCGTTGTGTCTGACTCTTTGTGACACCATGCACCGCACACGTCAGGCCTCTCTGTCCATCACCAACCCCCGGAGTTTACCAAAACTCATGTCCATTGATTCGGTGATGACATCCAACCATCTCATCCTCTGTTGTCTCCTTCTCCTCCTGCCCTCAATCTTTCCCAGCACCAGGGTCTTTTCAAATGCATCAGCTTTTTGCATCAGGTGGCCAAAGTATTGGAGTTTCAGCTTCAACATCACTCCTTTCAATGAATACCCAGGACTGATCTCCTTTAGGATGGACTGGTTGGATCATCTTGCAGTCCAAGGGACTCTCAAGAGTCTTCTCCAACACCACAGTTCAAAAGCATCAATTCTTCAGTGTTCACCTTTCTTTATAGTCCAACTCTCACATCCATACATGACTACTGGAAAAACCATAGCCTTGACTAGACAGACCTTTGTTTACAAAGTAATGTCTCTGCTTTTTAACATGCTGTCTAGGTTGGTCGTAACCTTCCATCCAAGGAGTAAGCATCTTTTAATGTCATGGCTGCAGTCACCATCTGCAGTGATTTTGGTGCCCCCCAAAATAAAGTCCGCCACTGGTTTCCCATCTATTTGCCATGAAGTGATAGGACCGAATGCTATGATCTTAGTTTTCTGAATGTTGAGTTTTAAGCCAACTTTTTCAATCTCCTCTTTCACTTTCATCAAGAGGCCCTTTAGTTCTTCTTCACTTTCTGCCATAAGGGTGGTGTCATCTGCATATCTAAAGTTATTGATATTTCTCCCTGCAATCTTGATTCTAGCCTGTGCTTCTTCCAGCCCAGCATTTCTCATGATGTACTCTGCATATAAGTTAAATAAGCAGGATTACAAAATACAGCCTTGACGTACTCCTTTTCCTCTTTGGAACCAGTCTGTTGTTCCAAGTCTAGTTCTAACTGTTGCTTCCTGACCTGTATACAGGTTTCTCAAGAGGCAAGACAGGTAGTCTGGCATTCCCATCTCTTTCAGAATTTTCCAGTTTGCTGTGATCCAAACAGTCAAAGGCTTTGGCATAGTCAACAAAGGAGAAATAGATGTTTTTCTGGAACTCTCTTTTTTTTTGATGGTCCAACGGATGTTGGCAATTTGATCTCTGGTTCCTCTGCCTTTTCTAGATTCAGCTTGAACATCTGGAAGTTCACAGTTTCACGTATTGTTAAAGCCTGGCTTGGAAAATTTTGAGCATTACTTTACTAGCATGTGAGATGAGTGCAATTGTGCAGTAGCTTGAGCATTCTTTGGTATTGCCTTTCTTAAGGACTGGAATAAAAACTGACCTCTTCCAGTCCTGTGGCAACTGCTGAGTTTTCCAAATTTGCTAACATATTGAGTGCAGCACTTAATTCTTTGCTCATGTTCATTTTTAAGGAATAATTCAGTGGGAGTATGGTATCTTCTAAGAGGAAGATTTATAAGAAGTTCACATTTGTTATTGATGTTTCATAAATGTAGTAAAAAAGAACAAATGTTATCATAAGATTGAATCACAAAGGAACCTATGAAAATTTCATTTCTCCTTTAAAGGCAGCTCAACTTTTATTTTCAGTCATTCTTTCTTTGATTTTTTTAAGAATTTGATGACCCTAGATTACTTTAACTAGTAATGATTAAATTCTTTACAAAATTTCATCTGACCAATGTGAAGATGAGCCCACATTAGCTTACAGATTCTTATTAAGAAGGTGTATGATTATACTTTAAATACAAATACATCAGTTTTGAAAACCAAGGTTACATGAAACTTTTAAATTCGAAATTAATGTTTTATAGAAATAGTTATGTTTAGACTCTACTAAGAATCTTTCTTTAAGATTTTTCTTGTTTCCTGAGGCAGAACTACCATTATGACCCAGTGATTGCAATCCTGGGTACAAAAACAAAAGGCTCTAACATGAAAATGTACGTATTCCCAAATATTAATAGCAAAACGTAAATAAAAAACCCAACTGTAAACATATAGATATATGCCAGTGTTAATAGCAGCATTATTTACAAATGCCAAGATATGGAAGCAACCTAAGTAACCATCAACAGGTGACCTGATAAAGAAGAGTGGTAGGTACACACAACAAAATACTACTCAGCCATATAAAAGAATGTAATTTTGCCATCTGCAACAACATGGATGGACCTAGAAGGTATTATGCTAACTGAAATGTCAGACAAACACAAACACTGTATGATATTACTTATGTGTGAAATATATTTATATATAAAACTAGTAAATATAACAACAACAAAACACCCACAGATATAGAGAATAAACTAGTGGTCATGAGTAGGGAGCAAAAAGGGAAGGAGCAAGTTAGGATTAAGGTATTGAGGTAACAACGACTACATATAAGATAAATAAGCTATAGTATATGTTCTACAACACAAAAAATATAACCAGATTTTTATAACTATAATGTAGTATAACTTTTAAAAATTGTGAATCACTATGTTATATATGTTATATGTTATATCCTGGAGTGTGAAGTAAAGTGGGCCTTAGGAAACATCACTCTGAAAAAACTAGTGGAGGTGATAGAATTCCAGCTGAACTATTTCCAATCCTAAAACATGATGATTTCTATACTTCAATGAATCAAGTCAGTGCCCTCACACACAGTGGGCATTCCATAGGAACTGAATGAATTCACAAATAGATGAATGATAATGTGGGTGGTTGGCCTAATATTATTTGTAGGATAATTAGCATTAATTCTCATAGTATCAATTAAAAGCTGTGTTATTTTTATGAAAAATTAAGTCCATTGATTTAAGTGTATAAAAGGATTAGAAAATCCTTTTCATGCTCTTTTAAAAAACTCATTTATATTAACATAGACTTGGTCTTTCATAGTGTGTGAGTCAATTTTATGGGCAAAAGTAAGTGATCATTAAGTTAGCATATTCTCTTATTTCTAAATAATCACCTCTATTATTATTTGGAATATCATTCAAATTCCTCTTCAAATTAGGTGGCCATTTGCAGTAGAAAACACTTTGGCAACCTCTGAAAGAATTTTCAGTTTTTTTCAGTAGCAATTTTGAAAAGATGTATTATTATCATTATTATTTTTAATGCCAACAGTCACCCAGTCTTTCTCAACTAACTTTGATAAACATATAATTGGTAGTGGTGATATGGCTGAGTGTGTAGCATGCTTGTTTATTTGTCATATAATATCCAATGTTATCACATCTAGTAGTTCCTGAGATGTCTATTCGATGCCTGCCCCAATTTTGTATTGTGCAAGCACTTAACATGTTTGATTTCCCAGGTCATAGCTGGAGAGGGATTTTGTTTCAGGATAAATCATACTTTGAATCTCATCCTTGTCTGCTTTATATGATATTTAGATGACATTTTGACTTTTAAGACTTTAAAGTCAGTGCTGGAAAGAGCTAAAATTTTCAGGGTTTTTGGAATGTAATTAATGTGTTTTGCTTATGAGAACATGGATTTTGGTTGACCAAAGGCAGAATAATACAGACTGATCTGATTGTATTCCCCTCAAATTCATATGTTAAAGTCTGCCTCCTGGAATTAGGAGATGG
The DNA here is from genome assembly GCF_029407905.1 of Bubalus kerabau. Lineage (NCBI taxonomy): Eukaryota > Metazoa > Chordata > Mammalia > Artiodactyla > Bovidae > Bubalus > Bubalus kerabau. Next base: position 55,901,836 of record NC_073637.1, read on the forward strand.
GGCTTTAAGAGGTAATTAGGATTAGATGAGGTAATGAGATTAAAATATCATGAATCAAATTAGTTCTCTTGTAATCATCAATAGAGAGCTTGCTTCTCTTCTCTGCTTTCTACCATGTGAGGATACAATGAAATAAAAGAATTCTTACTACATTCTGATGAGCTGACAGTCAGGCTCCATAACAATGAGAAAGAAATTTCTCTCTTGTGGTTTATTATGAATTTTCAAGTGTTTTTACATTTCTGGAAAAAAATTATAAAACCTGTGGATAGTTTAAAAAAATAAAAGGGGCAATGTTTTACTCAAAGAATGAATACTTAAATCAGTAAGATGGAGAAGGGGACCCAAATTGAAAACAGCAAAAGAAACAAATGAACCTAAGTGTACTACAAATGAATACTGCATCCTAAAGAAAGAACACAGAAAAGAACTAACCTAAGATACTTTACAAAACAGTATTTTGTCTATATCCTATAACATAAATGTAAGAACCATGAGCAAACATGTGGCTGTAGCCAGTAGTGTGTCTGGCACAAGGTTATGGGATAGCAATTCCACGTATATTTCATGTACATTCTAGGATTGAGCTAACACATGTTTCATGGATAATGAGAAGCAGGTTTCTTACTGTCATAAAGGAGATAAAAAGTAAGGCAAAGCATGTTAACCCTTTCATGTTTGACTGGAATTGGAAATATCAGTGTGAACTCAGGCAATAGATAAATATAGATAGATGAATGGATAGACACCATTATCTTATTTTAATTGTCAAATTCATAAATGTTAAAGATTATATGAGTAGGAATTCTAAACAAAAATTAAGTGAAAGATTGGTAGAAATACTGCTAGAAAGAAAAGACAATGTGTTTATATGTGTGTGTGTGTATATATATATATGTATCAATATAGATATAAACATAGATATGGATATTGGTATAGACATCAGATCAGATCAGATCAGTCACTCAGTAGTGTCCGACTCTTTGCAACCCCATGAATGGCAGCACACCAGGCCTCCCTGTCCATCACCAACTCTCGGAGTTCACTGAGCCTCACGTCCATCGAGTCAATGATGCCATCCAGCCATCTCATACTCTGTCGTCCCCTTCTCCTCTTGCCCCCAATCCCTCCCAGCATCAGAGTCTTTTCCAATGAGTCAGCTCTTCGCATGAGGTGGCCAAAGTACTGGAGTTTCAGCTTTAGCATCATTCCTTCCAAAGAAATCCCAGGGCTGATCTTCAGAATGGACTGGTTGGATCTCCTTGCAGTCCAAGGGACTCTCAAGAGTCTTCTCCAACACCACACTTCAAAAGCATCAATTCTTCTGTGCTCAGCCTTCTTCACAGCCAACTCTAACATCCATACATGACCACAGGGAAAACCATAGTCTTGACTAGACGAACCTTTTTTGGCAAAGTAATGTCTCTGCTTTTGAATATGCTATCCAGGTTGGTCATAACTTTCCTTATGTAGTGATTTTGGAGCCCAGAAAAATAAAGTCTGATGCTGTTTCCACTGTTTCCCCATCTACTTCCCATGAAGTCATGGGACCGGATGCCATGACCTTAGTTTTCTGAATGTTGAGCTTTAAGCCAACTTCTTCACTCTCCACTTTCACTTTCATCAAGAGGCTTTTTAGTTCCTCTTCACTTTCTGCCATAAGGGTGGTGTCATCTGCATATCTGAGGTTATTGATATTTCTCCTGGCAATCTTGATTCCAGCTTGTGTTTCTTCCAGTCCAGCATTTTTCATGATGTACTCTGCATATAAGTTAAATAAACATGGTGACAATATACAGCCTTGATGAACTCCTTTTCCTATTTGGAACCAGTCTGTTGTTCCACGTCCAGTTCTAACTGTTGCTTCCTGACCTGCATGCAAATTTCTCAAGAGGCAGATCAGGTGGTCCGGTATTTCCATCTCCTTCAGAATTTTCCACAGTTTATTGTGATCCACACAGTCAAAGGCTTTGGCATAGTCCATAAAGCAGAAATAGATGCTTTTCTGGAACTCTCTTGCTTTTTCCATGATCCAGAGGATCTTGGCAATTTGATCTCTGGTTCCTCTGCCTTTTTTAAAACCAGCTTGAACATCTGGAAGTTCATGGTTCATGTATTGTTAAAGCCTGGCTTGGAGAATTTTGAGCATTAGTTTACTAGCGTGTGAGATGAGTGCAATTGTGCGGTAGTTTGAGCATTCTTTGGCATTGCCTTTCTTTGGGATTGGAAAGAAAACTGACCTTTTCCAGTCCTGTGGTCACTGCTGAGTTTTCCAAATTTGCGGGCATATTGAGTGCAGCACTTTCACAGCATCATCTTCCAGGATTTGGAATAGCTCAACTGGAATTCCATCACCTCCACTAGCTTTGTTTGTAGTGATGCTTCTAAGGCCCACTTGACTTCACATTCCAGGATGTCTGGCTCTAGGTCAGTGATCACACCATCGTGATTATCTGGGTCGTGAAGATCTTTTTTGTACAGTTCTTCTGTGTATTCTTGCCGTCTCTTCTTAATATCTTCTGCTTCTGTTAGGTCCATACCATTTCTGTCCTTTATCGAGCCCATCTTTGCATGAAATGTTCCTTTGGTATCTCTGATTTTCTTGAAGAGATCCCTAGTCTTTCCCATTCTGTTGTTTTCCTCTATTTCTTTGCATTGATTGCTGAGGAAGGCTTTCTTATCTCTTCTTGCTATTCTCTGGAACTCGGCGTTCAGATGCTTATATCTTTCCTTTTCTCCTTTGCTTTTCGCTTCTCTTCTTTTCACAGCTATTTGTAAGGCCTCCCCAGACAGCCATTTTGCTTTTTTGCATTTCTTTTCCATGGGAATAGTCTTGATCCCTGTCTCCTGTACAATGTCATGAACCTCATTCCATAGTTCATCAGGCACTCGATCTATCAAATCTAGGCCCTTAAGTCTATTTCTCACTTCCACTGTATAACCATAGGGGATTTGATTTAGGTCATACCTGAATGGTCTAGTGGTTTTCCCTACTTTCTTCAATTTAAGTCTGAATTTGGGGAGATACCCCTAGTCCAAGGTAAGGAGCAATGGTTGTGCTTTGCTGGAGCAGCTGTGAAGAGATATCCCATGCCCAAGGTAAGAGAAACCCAAGTAAGATGGTAGGTGTTGCAAGAGGGCATCAGAGGGCAAACACACTGAAACCATACTCATAGAAAACCAGTCAATCTTATAACACTAGGACCACAGCCTTGTCTAACTCAATGAAACTAAGCCATGCCTGTGGGGCAACCCAAGACAGGTGGGTCATGGTGGAGAGATCTGACAGAATGTGGTCCACTGGAGAAGGGAATGGCAAACCACTTCAATAATCTTGCCTTGAGAACCCCATGAACAGTATGAAAAGGCAAAATGATAGGATACTGAAGGAGAAACTCCCCAGTTCAGTAGGTGCCCAATATGCTACTGGAGATCAGTGGAGAAATAACTCCAGAAAGAATGAAGGGATGGAGTCAAAGCAAAAAGAATACCCAGCTGTGGATGTAACTCGTGATAGAAGCAAGGTCCGATGCTGTAAAGAGCAATATTGCATAGGAACCTGGAATGTCAGGTCCATGAATCAAGGAAAATTGGAAGTGGTCAAACAAGAGATGGCAAGAGTGAATGTCGACATTCTAGGAATCAGCTAGCTAGAATGGGCTGGAATGGGTGAATTTAACTCAGATGACCATTATATCTACTACTGTGGGCAGGAATACCTTAGAAGAAATGGAGTGGCCATCATGGTCAACAAAAGAGTCCGAAATGCAGTACTTGGATGTAATCTCAAAAATGACAGAATGATCTCTGTTCGTTTCCAAGGCAAACCATTTGATATTACAGTAATCCAAGTCTATGCCCCATCCAGTAATGCTGAAGAAGCTGAAGTTGAACGGTTCTATGAAGACCTACAAGACCTTTTAGAACTAACACCCCAAAAAGATGTCCTTTTCATTATAGGGGACTGGAATGCAAAAGTAGGAAGTCAAGAAACACCTGGAGTAACAGGCAAATTTGGCCTTGGAATATGGAATGAAGCAGGGCACTAATAGAGTTTTGCCAAGAAAATGCACTGGTCATAACAAACACTCTCTTCCAACAACACAAGAGAAGACTCTATAGATGGACATCACCAGATAGTCAATAGTGAAATCAGATTGACTATATTCTTTGGTATAGACATAGAAATAGTTTAACTTGGTCCTCTGTGAGTAGCTATAAGCAGTGACACTCCAGTAACAATGAATATGCCTAAGACCTGGGTCTTAGTTTATGAATTCCATTCTCTGAAAGAAATCTAGGTCCCTGAAAAAAAATGGATAATTTCAGAGCTAGGGCATAAATCTTCAAAATGATACTGGAACCAAAATGAGACATGCCAAAGTATGGAATTACTGAAAACATGATAAGACATGCAATAGGTTTTAAAAAGCCAATTTAAAGAAGCCTCCAGTGGGATGATATTAGACCATATGAGTTTCAGGAGAATGGATACGTGTATATATGTATTATTCAGTCCTATTCATTGGAAGCACTGATGCTTAAGCTGAAGTTCCAATAATTTGGCCACCTGTCGTGAAGAACTGACTCATTGCAAAAGACCCTGATTCTGGGAAATATTGAAGGTGAGAGGAGAGGGGATGACAGAGGGTGAGATGGTTTGATGGCATCACCAACTCGAAGGATATGAGTTTGAGTAAACTCCAGGAGTTGGTGATGGACAGGGAAGCCTGGTGTGCTGAAGTCCATGGGATCACAAAGAGTCAGACATGACTGAGTGCTGAACTGAGTCCTTTTACTGTCCACCTGAAATTATCAGAGCGTTGTTAATTGGCTATACTCCAATATAAAATAAAAAGTTTTTTTTAAATGAAAGGAAAAGTAAAATGAGAGCAGTGTGATGAAATAATAATGATATTAGAAATGGAAATATAACCAACTTATTATACATTCTTGGATGTTTCTTACAAGTTGTTGTAAACGGACTTTTTCCCCCTCTGAGTCTTTGTAAATTTGTTTGCAAACTAGGGTGATTATCATGAATCATAGAGATTTTTATTTTTTAGACTCAAATAGAGTTAAGTGTGTAAGGATATTTTTTATGATGAGACTTTATACAAACATACATTTATGTCAGTAATTGTTTTCTAAAAGAAAGCTTTCTGATAATAGGAAGCATCCTGTTTTTTCCTTAACTCCAGGATTGATCAAGGTTCCTACAGCATAATGTGCATTCAAATAATCATTTGATAATCATTTAATAATGTGCATTCAGATGGTGACTGCAGTGATTTTGGAGCCCAGAAAAATAAAGTCTGTCACTGTTTCCCCATCTATTTGCCATGAAGTGATGGGACCAGATGCCTTGACCTTAGTTTCTTGAATGTTGAGTTTTAAGCCAACTTTTTCACTCTCCTCTTTCACTTTCATCAAGAGGCTCTTTCATTCTTCTTCACTTTCTGCCATAAGGGTGGTGTTATCTGCATATCTGAGGTTATTGATATGTCTCCAGGCAATCTTGAATCTTCTTCTTGAGGAAGCTTGTGCTTCTTCCAGCCCAGTGTTTCTCATGATGTACTCTGCATATAAGTTAAATAAGCAGAATGACATACACAGCCTTGATGTACTCCTTTTCCTATTTGGAACCAGTCTGTTTTTCCGTGTCTAGTTCTATCTGTGGCTTCCTGACCTGCATATAGGTTTCTCAAGAGGCAGGTCAGGTGGTCTGGCATTCCCATCTCTTTCAGAATTTTCCACAGTTTGCTGTGATCCAAACAGTCAAGGCTTTGGCATAGTCAATAAAGCAGAAGTAGATGGTTTTCTGGAACTCTCTTGCTTTTTCCATGGTCCAGCAGATGTTGGCAATTAGATCTCTGGTTCCTCTGCCTTTTCTAAATGCAGCTTGAACTTTTGGAAGTTCACAGTTCACGTACTGTTGAAGCCTGGCTTGGAGATTTTTGAGCATTACTTTACTAGCATGTGAGATGAGTGCAATTGTGTGGTAGTTTGAGCATTCTTTGGCTTTTACTTTCTTTGGAATTGTAATAAAAACTGACCTTTTCCAGTCCTGTGGCCACTGCTGAGTTTTCCAAATTTGCTGGCATATTGAGTGTAGCACTTTCACAGCATATTCGTTTAGGATTTGAAATAGCTCAACTGGAATTCCGTCAGCTCCACTAGCTTTGTTCATAGTGATGCTTTAAGTGATATGCTTTTAGTGCCTTCAGATTCATAAAATGAGCAAAATAACTCTTCCTAGGATTTCAAATAAAATTTGTGACTAGCATCAAAACTTTCACATTATTTCAGAAAGTTTGCAGATTCTGATGTTAATTCATTAGGGATATACATTTATAAGACTTGTTGATTGAAAATATATCAGGTTCCAAAACATCATGCTGGTTTTAGAAGAAAATAAAATCATTTTGAACCTTATTGCATTGTTGTTGTTGTTAGGTCACTAAGTTGTGTCCAACTCTCTGCAGTCCCATGAACTGCACCATGTCAGGCTTCCCTGTCCTTTAACTATCTCCCTAAGTTTGCTCAAACTCATGTCCATTGACTCAATGATGCCATCCAACCTTCTCATCCTCTGTCGCATCTTTCCCAGCATCAATTTCTAATTCATGCACATGGAAGTCTCATATGAGATCTAAGAAGAGGCCAAAGCAGGCAACTTTTATACTTTTTAGATGAAGAGACAATAAATGTATGAAGAATTGACAGGACAAAGAAACGTAGGCTTTGGTGCTTAATTAGTGCAGAATCTAAACAGAGTTTGGGGTTAGGGGTAAAAGAACACTCTTAGCAGTAGAGATAGGAAATTTGGGTCAAAAGCCTTGTTGCTTTAGTACACCTTGTTACTTCTTTAATTTACTATTCCAACTGCAAACTTTGTTTAGATTCTTCACTAATTAAGCACCAAAGCACATTTCACATGAGAGATTTATTTCCTGCTTTCAGTAAGACAGAAAGAAGAGTCAGAGTCAGAGTGTTCCACTTGTATTGGTCACTTTTTTCTTAACTTAATTCGAGAAAATCCATATGCCACCGAAGCACATTTTTGCTAAGAGTACCCTGAGGAACCAAGACTCTGCAGGAAGAGAGAGAGATAGAGAGAGAGGGTGCAGATGTACTTAATGGACACTTGAGCATAGTCAGCATGTAGCAACCACTGCTGTGGTGACTCTCGTCATTGGCTTTTTGAGTATATCCTTTCCAAGGAAGAAAATTATCTGTTCTAGCAGTTATGGCATATCGGTGACAGTGAAAGAACTCTGAGTTCATGCAAAGTCTAGATGTCATTTACATGATCTGATATTGTATTAACTGAAAGAAAAGTTATTTTACCGTCTCTACTTTTCACCACTGACCTATTACATTATGTGAAATTAAAAGAAGAAATTTTCTTTTAAAAAAGAATAAGTATACTAATTTGAACAATAGAGGTAGGTTCTGTAAAAACTGAAACAGGAGAGTATAGAATACATTTTTGTTCACTCTGTTAAAACAAGTCCCTCACAAGTATGCTGTAAGTTAAAGTTTAGCAGTAGGAATAATAGCTTGGAATGGGGTGCTCAAGGTATAGATAAATTTAGAAAAATTTCTATTTCAGCATCATTTGAAAACAGTAGAAATAGTAATGAATTTCACTAATGGTAGCACAAATCACTAATTAGAAGCCAGTCAATAGAATTGTTCAGAAAGAAGTGAACTATAAATCAAAAATTAATCTTATCAAGAATTAGAAGAAAAGGAAATGAAGGAACCAGGAATGTGACCTTTTAATACAATGGCACATAAATTGGATGTATTCACTAACACAGAAGAGAAAATTATTTGTAATGATTGTGTATTCTTTCTTTGTATTTAAAGTTTTAGTTCCCAGTTTCATGACCTAATGGGATTTTTCTTATAAATAGTTCATACAACATTGTTGAGTGGCTTTGTATATATATTTGTAAATTTCTATGGTAAAATTTAAAATGTAGATGAAATTTTAAATACTTTAAGATCCAAACAGCATGTACAAAGCAAACAGGAGAAATAAATCTGATGTGGGCTTTTTATTTTTTATTTTTTTTTAATTTTATTCAATAATGGACACAATTTGATTCCTAAGAGGTTTAGAATAATTGCAAGCAACATTGTCAGCCTGGTTATATTTCAGCTATAAGGGTAGCAGCAATACATTCAACATCAACAGGAAATGTTCTTCCTTGAAAATTTAACTTTTCATCTCTATTACAAGAGCAGAGAAAAATCATGTGTGGTGTGTATCTCCCAAACTGTATTTACTTAATTCATACTTGAGCATTCTCTAGTAGGAGGATGGAGCAAAGAATGAAGACTGTCCTTTGTTACCAGAACATAGAGGGTTGTCACAGTGCAATGGTAGCATCTATTGACATATATATAACATAAAATTGCCTTTATTTTCCCCAGATCTTCTTTTCCTTGAGCATACCATGTCTAGATGCTGAAAAGACATCATTCAAATCAGCATTTTCAATTTTATACGAAGGAGTACAAAAAGACTGAAAACAGCATTGGGCTGAAAACAACATTGAAAACAATTATTCAAAAGTTTTAATTTTTATTTTTCTGATGGGGCCAAAAAAATAAGAAAATAGAAAGTCAATATTTATCTTACAACAGTTTCATTGGAACACAGTTTATCACTGTGTTCCAAGGTTATCAGGGATGGCATGCTAAAGTTGAACAATGAAAAATCAGAAAGTCTGTTATAGATAGATCATAGATGGATAGACAGATCATGTAGACATATACTAAGCATTGAGTTGCACTATGGAAAGTGAAAGGAGATTATGGCCCTAGGAACTCTGTAATCTAGTGATAAAGGCATCTATTAAATAGAGGATCACAGAAATATATAGTTACTCAGTATGACCATGACTTAAGGAAAATAATTGTATGAATAAAAATAATTCAGAAAGGTAGTGTCAGTGCTGACTTACTAGAAGGTACAACACTTCCTCTATAAGTAATTGTTGATGTTGTTCAGTAGCTATGTTGTGTCCAACTCTTTGTGATCCCAAGGACTGTAGCACTCCAGGCTTCCTTGTTCTTCACCATCTCCCAGAGTTTGCTCAAACTCATGTCTATTGAGTTGGTGATGCCATACAAGCATTTCATCCTCTGTCATCCCTTTCTCCTCCTGCCTTTAATCTTTCCCAGCATCAGGGTTTTTTTCCAATGAGTTGGCTCTTCGCATTAGGTGGCCAAAGTATTGGAGCTTCAGTTTCTGCATCAGTCCTTCCAATGGATATTCAGGGTTGTAATATTCTAAACCAAAGTAACTTTCTTCTATTTCTTTTATTTTGTGGCAGAAATGGCTAATAGATTCATTATATTTTTTTTTTTTTTCATTTTTTTTTTTTTTAATTTTATTTTATTTTTAAACTTTACATAACTGTATTAGATTTGCCAAATATCAAAATGAATCCGCCACAGGTACACATGTGAAAATTTAACCCAATAAGTTACTGAAATTTTTGGCTGGTGCACTGAATTATAGCAGAAATGCCTTACTGTGGTTACTTTAGGATAGTGAGAACTACATGGAACAGTTACAGTCAGGGCATTGTTTCTCTCTGATTACCCATTCAACACCCCAAGGATGAACCAATTTATGACAGTGTCCTCTTGCATTCCCTGAAGTAGAATCTATTTCTTCCAAAGGACCCTTAATAGTTCTTCATCTACTTCAATTTTCCCAAGTCCAATAAGTCTATTTCTTAGTCCCTGAAGCCCTGTTTTATATACTGCCAAGACAGGTCCATTAAAGCATGTAAAAACAGATAATTGCCTGTGTTATGGGTATGAATAGTTGTGAGTATTCATCATTTTTTAGAATTTTAATTTTCTGTATATTATGTTTTGACATCTTTTAAAAAAACAACCCCAAAACAAAACAAAAAAAACTTTCAGTTTAGGTACAGATTGCTCCTCCCTGGGTGAACCAGTTAATCAATTCTTCCAGACAGCATGACTCAGGAAACATGTCTTTGATATACAAACTAACCAGTACAGAGACAAACCTCCTCTGGTTCTGGTACCCTAGGAGGTAATATTTCTCTATCTTAATCATCTCTGGGCCAGGCACTGGGCAACTAGGGACCACCACTATCTAGCCTACTGATATTATTCAGATAAGACCACCCTCAGTCACCCTGCCCTTTTTTACCTTTCCTGTGTAAACCCTAATAAAGCTCTAGCCTAAAGCTATTGCTTTATCCTGTTTCTAATCCTTAACCCAAACTTGGTGTTCCCGCTGTGACCCTATGTTTGGAGCTACACCTCTTGTTTCTAGGGCAACTATGAACATTAAAATTTTCTTTCAATTCATTGACCTCTCCATGTCATCACTGAATCACCTTTATAAATTAAGACCCAGAACATTTCAGAGAAAAAGGTTGGGAGAAGTTCCTGCATTTGGCACTTACATTGTATTAACTTAATGAAATATCTCCTTGTATTAAAAATATTGGAAATTTAATTTTGTCTGAAAGCAATTTTTCTCACAAACATAAAGCTTTGGACTCTTACTGACACAGAAGAATAGGTTTACTTATTTGTACAAATACTGCAAATATTTTGCCATTTGGAGATGTTGCAATATGAAGCTTGTATCATCATTCTTCATAGCTATCAACAATCATCAAATTTCATACAAAATTGCTCAATTTTCATTCAATCTGAGTAAACACTATCTACTTCAAGGCTGATAGAGCACAATGTGAAAAAGAAAACTTTATGCTATCATATGATAGATGAAAAAGGTTCCTGCTTTATCATTGTTAAAGTCTGCTATGAAAGAATGCATAAAATTTTGAATAGCTATCAAATAACTCAGGTTTTTGACAATCCTCATGAAACATATATCAATTCCTGGATAACACAGAATGTGCACTACTTTGAGTCTGATTGCCTTATTTCACTCAAGTACTTCAAGGCCAAGAGACCTTACTGTGCCCTCATTACTTAAATTTTTTTGGAAATTCTGTTGCATTCCCTATAAAGCTAAGAGCTCTTGGATACAGAGTCATACTGTACCATGTTTTAAATATTTTATGTGAAAAATTTCTTATCATTGGTGACCTGGAGAAGAGTAGTTTGTTGAGTACTGGAGGCAAAGGCCAGATTGGAGCAGATTTAAGAGGGAATGGGAAAAAGTGAGGAGGAAACAGGTAGACAGTGTAGACAACTTTCAGGAGAAGCTTAAAGCTTCCTAAAGGGGAACAATGGAGAATTTAGAAACATTCATGTTTCCATTTAGATAGTTGTATGAATCAGTACAGACTTAGAAACAGTCTGTTTCCCTATGCAGAGTGTCTAAAGCACAGTATAGTAGGTGGATGGAGGAATGGTTCAGCTTGCTAAGATCATGGGTGGATGTAAGAACAGCAGACAGTATGCGATAAACACTTTTCCAAGTGCTTTACATGCATTATCAAATGTTCTTTGGACACACACACACACACAATCTAGAATAGAAATGACATTATCTTATTTTTATAGAAAGAAGCCAAGCCACTGACAAGAGATTGACCAAAGTTTACAAATACGTATATGTATAGTTGGAGAACAAAGTCCATAGAGTTTATTCTTGTTATCAAAATTAGTACCATCTCCATTACCAAAATTCTTTCTGTTCTGGAATTGTGAGGAGAATTACACAGAGACCAGGTTGAAGCACATTATATACAACCTGAAAAGTGAAAGTGAATGTTGCTCAGTTGTGTCCGACTCTTTGCAACCCCATGGACTATATAGTCCATGGAATTCTCCTGGCCAGAATACTGGAGTAGGTAGCCTTTCCCTTCTCCAGGGGACCTTCCCAACCCAGGGATCAAACCCATGTCTCCTGCATTGCAGGTCTCCCGCATTGCAGATGGATTCTCTACCAGCTGAACCACAAGGGAAGCCTAAGAATACTGAAGTGGGTAGCCTATCCCTTCTCCAGTGGATCTTCCTGACCCAGGAATCAAACCAGTGTCTCCTGCATTGCAGGCAGATTCTTTGCCAACTGAGTTATGAGGGAAGCCCCTATATACCACCTGGATACCTTGAAATTTGTAAAGAGGATATGGAAGATTTTGAGACTTATGTGTATTATGAGCGTGACTGTGTCTTAGAAAGTGACGATGTTACCTGAGGAGGATTTACACATGTGAAAGACATGTTGACAGTGCAATGGCCAGAATATACACTGTTGCAGTAGTTCATGAAATAAGGACATGAGATCTTATCTATAGTATTATCACACGCATAGAGAAGGGAAACCAGATTCCACAAAATGAATCATCTGCTCAGAGATATGATGGCCTGGGGAACAGTGTTGGTTTGGGTAAAAAATAGTGGGACTGTCTTAAACATAGTTTTATAAAATAGACAGAAAATATTTTAAAAGATGAGAACAGAACATTGGAGAGGGATCCTAATAGTTATTGTGGCTTTGTATGTCTTTTGAATTGAATTTATATCCATTGATTAAGTCATTTAGAAATATTTAATCACCTGCTCTCCTCTGAGCGCTGAGTTAGATATTGCAAGTGTAGAACTGAAATAGATAGAGACCTTGTCGGCTATCAGGAGTTCTACTGTAAAATAGAGAATGTAGATAAGTGAACAGGCAATTGAAATACATTTGTGGTAATTGCTTAGAAATCAAGATAGGTATTATATTAGCATATTTGAGAGTCCTAATCTAGATTGGTGATATATATCAGAGAAGACTTTCAGAGCAGATGGAATTTTCATGAGAAAAAAGAGAAAATCTGAAAAAACTAGAGGCTTGGAAAACATCTGAACATAAGGGCAAGGGTGTCAAAGAAGAAAGAATTACCTAGGTAGAAGATGAACCAATAAATATACAAACATTTTTGCTAAGTGATGTCAAATAGCGATTTAAGAAGAAATATTTAATAAATCCCACCTAAAGCTTTCAGATATAAAGCTAAAAGAGTGCATATGACTTGTAACTGAGTGGCTACCTCTCAGGCAGCTCTCTAAACTGCTAAATTTAAATTAAATTTAAAGGGTAAATTAAAGAATATGTGTCTGTTTTGGAAGCAGAGGCAGGAAACAGGGCTAAAACCTTAAAAAGAAGAAAGGTAGAACACAGTAGTGATAGGAAGATCTAAAAGCTTTGGCATGAAGGCAGAGACATCCCTTATCCTGATCAGAACTTGAGAACAGACAAACATAAAGCTGGTCACCAGACCAAACGAATACAAAGAAGGGTAAGTGAGCATCAGGCCTCAAACATTAGAAGGAATTTCAAATGTGTTTGTCATCTTTTATTCTGATGGCTCTTCAGTTGGTAGGACAAAGAATTCTGGCCCCTTTTTGATGGACAGGATCCACTCAGATTAATGTTCTGTTGATATGACTTCTCCCCTTCCCCTTGCTTGTGTCCCCAAGCAAATGCTGATTATTTCTGTCAACAGTTGTCTCAGTCATAAGACGTATGTTTGGAATAGCATTCAGCTAAATAACCAGAGAGAAATGATTGGTCAATCTATGTTCATGCATGCTTCTCAAGTGTCATTTTGCTTATACCTGAAAGCTTTAAGTTGACATTGATCACGGTCTTTTTTCATGCTAGATCGCTCTCCATAGAGAGCTCACCAACCTAGCACACTATGGAATATTACCTATTCAAAGTTGAATACTACTGCTAGCAGAAAGGGCAAATATCAAATAATTAAGTAATGCTAGGAAATATTATTTAGGCCGATTTCATGCAAATGAAAGGACAATGAGCAATTCATACAATAAGACACCTTATTTTTAGTAGAAAATTTGGAACAAATTCAGCTTCTTGGTTGAGTTTTTATTTTTTTAACTTTTTGAACAGCTCTATTAAGGTATAATTGATGTACAAACAACTGAACATATTTAATGGTTTCATTTTGATGAGTTTGGTGATATGCATAGACCCACACTACCATCACCAATATCAAGGGGATAGACATGTCCAACACTTCCCAGAGTTTTCTTGGGTCCCTTTGAATTTTTGTTTGGTTGTTTTTTATTTTTTGTGGTAAGAACACTTAACAAGAGAACTACCCCTTAACAAATTTTGAAGTGCACAATACTTTATCTTTATTTGTAGGCATTATATTTTACAACAGATGTCTAGAACTTGTCCATCCAGCACTATTACAACTTTATATCTTTTAAATAATAATTCCCCAACTCCTCCACCCCTCAGTCTTTGGCAACAACTATTATATTCTCTGCTTCTATGAGTTTGACTACTTTAGATACCTCATTTAAGTGGAATCATGCAGTATTTGTTATTCTGTAACTAGCTTATTTCACTTGCTGCTGCTGCTGCTGCTGCTAAGTCGCTTCAGCCATGTCCAACTCTGTGCGACCCCATAGACGGCAGCCCACCATGCTCCCCCGTCCCTGGGATTCTCCAGGCAAGAACACTGGAGTGGGTTGCCATTTCCTTCTCCAATGCAGGAAAGTGAAAAGTGAAAGGGAAGTCACTTAGTCGTGTCCGACTCCTAGTGACCCCATGGACTGCAGCCCACCAGGCCCCTCTGTCCATGGGATTTTCCAGGCCAGAGTACTGGAGTGGGGTGCCATTGCCTTCTCCGGCTTATTTCACTTAGCATAATGCTATTCTGACCCATTTCCTGCTAAGAATGAGAGAGGTTCAGAGCAAATGAAACCTCTGCAGCATGTCTACACAGCAGTGTAAATCACCCTACCACACAGAGTCTATGATACATTAGGCTCATGATACAAAACCCTGCCAAAGATTGAATTCTTAATAATGGGGCGCCAAGTGATCCTAAAACCTGAACTGCCATCATGAGGCACCAAGCCATAATGTGCAGCAGGCATTGTCTATCAAATTTAAGTTAGATAGTTAGATAAAATACATAGATGATAAAATAATGATTATATGTGTGTGTGTGTGTGTGCGTGCATGTGCAAGTCTATGTGTAGTTTGGCTGGAATACACTGGGAAGTAATAAATAAGTTGAGTGGATAGGCTCAGACTCTCATGGTCTATCCTTTTGCAACCACGATCTACCACCTTGCCTTCTATATATGCATATTGCCAAGTAAGGAGTTTTCTAAGACTGGTGATTAGGGGAGGGAAATAAATTGAACCTGTTTTATACACTATGCTGGCACCAGTTGGAAGTGGACTGCTGAAGTGGTTCAGCTGCTGTCTACAGTGGCACTGAAGGAGAGAAGAGTAACATGAAATCTTCCAAGTGGGGAGCATGTTGTCAACTATATCCAAATGATTACTTTGCCTGGAAGAAAAGGTGCTGGAGTTGATTGACAGAATAATGCCCCCTGCAGATGTCTACATCCTAATCTTGCTATGCTAAGTGCTAAGTCACTTCAGTCATGTCCAACTCTGTGCGACCCCATAGATGGTAGCCCACCAGGCTCCCCCGTCCCTGGGATTCTCCAGGAAAGAACACTGGAGTGGGTTGCCATTTCCTTCTCCAATTCATGAAAGTGAAAAGTGAAAGTGAAGTCGCTCAGTCGTGTCCGACTCAGCGACCTCATGGACTGCAGCCTACCAGGCTCCTCCGTCCATGGGATTTTCCAGGCAAGAGTACTGGAGTGGGGTGCCATTGCTTTCTCCCACATCCTAATCTTAGGAACCTATAAATATGTACCTTATATGGCAAAAGGGACTTTGCAGATGTGGTTAAAGACTTCAAGATGGGAAGTTTATGCTGGATTTTTTGAGACAGCCCAGTGTAATTACAAAGTTTCTTATAAGGGGGAGGCAGAAGGTCAGAGTAGAGACACTTCTATAGATGTGAAGATGAAAGAATGGGCCATAGCAGCCTCTTGAAACTGGAAAAGTAAAAAAAAAAGAAAAAGAATTCTTTCCTAGAACCTCCAGAAGATAAACAGCCCTTAACTTTAACCCCTTATGATCCATTGCAGACTTCTTACATCCATACAATTAAGAAAATAAATATATGTTGCTTTAAGCCACTAAATTTGAAATCATCTGTTAAAGATGCAATGGGGAAACTAACGCAGATACATAAATACTAAGTCCTTGAAAATAGTTAATGATTTGGTTGGTTGGTCAGATACTTGGAAAGACAGAACAAAGCAAAACAAAAGAAAAAACCCAATTATCTATTATTATAGCATTTCTATTATTTCTGGCCTGATTTTAATGATTTTTACTTTTTAATTACAGTTGTGTTTTCCTTTTTTGTATTCTTTGTAATTTTATTTTAAATATATGATCCCGAGTTTGTGTATTTTTCCTTGTGAGTGCTGGCCGATTTTTATATTTCTATACAAATTCCTGATCTTTGCTATGAGATGTGATTATGTTTGATTTTCTTGAGGCTTGTTTTTAAGATTTTTAGGTGGGAACAGAGTAGCCTTTAATTTAGGGTTAATTTTGACCTGGCTCTAAAGGCTTCCCATATGCCGCCAGTGGTAAAGAATCCCCCTGCCGATGGCAGGAGACATGAGAGATGAGAATTTGATCCCTGGGTCAGGAAGATCTCTTGAAGCAGAAAGTGACAACCCATTCCAGTATTCTTGCCTGGAAAAAACCCGTGGACAGAGGAGCCTGGCAGGCTGCAGTCCCTGGGGCTGCAAAGAGTCAGATGCGACTGAGCCCACATTGACCTGGTACTGAGGGGGGTACACTTCTTGGAACTCTACTCATTTGCCCTATGGATTAGGTGATGACTACATTGGCTGGTAAACAGGAACTTTTTCAAAACCAGAGAAAAGCACTGGGTATTGTTCTCTTGACTCATTTCCGGTCATGTTTTCCCGCCTCAAGTAGTTTCATCACAGGCATTAGCTAACCCGAATGTAGGTGAAGAGTTAAGAAGTACCCTCTGTAAATCCCTTAGATCTTCCTCTGTGCTTCTCTCTCCTCTCCAGTACTATTCCCTACAACTCAAGCTGCCTTAGGCTCTATAACCCAGGCTGGTCTCTTCAACCCAGTGAGGACCTCTAGGCTTTTCCCTTGATTCCACTGTGGTCTGGGAACTCTTTCCAGGCAATGAAGTGGGACAAACATTGATCTTAATTTGCTTACCCTCTCTCATGTATCATTACTTTTCACTCTTCAATGCCCAGTATCTGAAAACTAGTGGTTTTTATGTTTTGTCCATTTTTATATTTTTGGTGAGCAAAAGTGTTCTGTTACTCCATCCTGAACAACAGCAGATCATTTTGAGTGATTACTTTGAAATCCTTTTTATTACATCACAAATATCATTTTGGAAGCTCTCTTTCAACCAGTTCATTTCACTACCAGGTTCTATACTGATATGATATCAACTCATGCCATTCATATTCATGTGGATAATATTAATAATAAGATAGGAAGTGGAATGGTTGGGAGGTATAATGTATGATAAATATCTGGATGGCTGAACTATCACATATGCTTTGAAAATAATTATTTTACTAGACCAGATAATACTGAAAAGGAATTTAGATATAACTAATTATAGTCATCTCTCACCTTCTGTTGTTTTTTTTTTCTTTCTTAAAATGCTATTCCCAATTATATGTATTTATCTTGCAGTATATCAGTTCAGTCAATAAAGGAACTTCTGTCATTTTCTTTATTAAAATTCATCTTGGTAGCATTTTATTTAATAAGAAATATAACAGGAACTATATTTGTATCTCTCTGTGGTACAAATTTGGGCATGGTATCTTCCATATCCATGAGATCTTAGGGTGGTAATCATTTTGATGTAGAGTTTATAAAGATGAGGGTTTGGATCTCAACTTTCATTTGCTGATTTTGAGGTGCTTGGAAATTATATAGTCTTAATTTCCCCACTCTTGAAATAGGGGAGATAATATACATCTAGAAGATTTGGCTTTTGAAAATTCCCTATGTGTGAAGCCTGACAAAGCACAAGTTCTGAGAAAAATATTATTCTGATATGTTTATTATTACCTACATGTTTATTATTATTCCTATATAGGAGTTGATATAAAGGATAATTTATGCTCTATATAATTTCTTTAATATTTTTCTACTATAAAAAGACAAGAATAATTGGTTGGTAATTTACTCAGAGAATTCCCCAGATTGCTTGGAAACTAGCTAGCTAGAAAATGGGGGTTCTCTTCCACATAGCAGGGAGCTTGGACCAAAGTGAACTACCCCAAGGTTTCAAATGTTGAACAGTGGCCATTCCCAGTAATATCTATAGACTGCTAGTGTCTGAGCTCAAATGCTTTCATGTGAAAACATAGGCTGACTTTTCTGTTTACAAACATACTCCCTCTTACCAAGGTCCATTTCCTGGTGCATCCAGTTTCATCCAGGTGAAAGTCTGTCTTTCCATAGGATATTGAGAGTAAGTGAATCCAATAACTTGTTTACATTTCCTGATGAGTGAATTCTAGGCTCAATCAAATGATGCTGATTTTCACCTGTGTTCTTCAGGCAACACCTTCTCTTTTGAATTCTAATTTTTTTCTTTTTAGATCTCTTCTACAAAAGTACTAGATGCTAGTGGTTCCAAGTATATTCTAACTCTATCCTCTTTCATCTCCCTTTAACTAAGTAGATAACAATTTGCCAAGTTAGTGAATAAATGCATAAATGTCAAGCAAATAATATCTACTTCTGATTAGTCTTCAAAAACTCAAATGGTTCACCATTCCTGCTTTTGTGTACTTAGTAAGATAAATTTGGGAAATGACAAAGGAGAGGAAAGGTATGGTAGAATACCATTCAAGTATTGAAAAAGTCCCTGCATTTGTATGACTTTATGAAACCGTGTTACTTTACTAGGCTCCAATTTGGGGTATGTGTTATTGAGATATAGTATACTATTTCTTCCTGAATTAAATGCTCTTGTTCCACTGTATAGTAGTATTTGAAGTTTGATTTTATATTCTCCCTTTGCAATTTTGTTGCTAGATTGCTCTGGTAGATTGATTGCAAAAAAATGAACCCAATTCTGCACCCCTTCCAGTATTCTCACCTTTTGAACTATGACTTTTATTCTTCTACCATAGAGAGCTGGAATCTATTTTCTAACCCCTTAATTCCAGGTTGGCTTTTTGAGTTGCATGTATGAGATATGCATTAGCCAAAAGAATGAGGTGAAAATGACATGTTGCCAGGACCTGTTAAGCCACAAAAGGGCTTACATATTTTTGCTCTCTCTCCTGCTTCTCTCCTATTATTGTGAGAATGGGTCTGAGCTATCCTGACAGCAGATCAAAAATTGGTGCAGGGATAAATTAGAAAAGTTTTCATAGCTATGGGACTGTTCATAGTTTTGCTATTTCTGTTTATTTTTTGATTAGTTCTATAACAGTAGCAGACTAGTATTAAATCTAAAAGAGATAGCATGTAACAAATATGTTTTTCAATAACTATTTTGGAATATAGATTTCCACTAACTTAAGACTTCTGAGAATTTTTGACTAAGTCATGCATTATTTTAAAAATGAACTAAGAATAGAAAAGTTTATGAAGAGAATGTATTTGCTATTGGAAAACAAGTGGGTAGGCATATTCTGTACCACAACACTTTGTTTTGACTCATCTTTGTGACAGGCAAAAATATTTATTGAACAGTGCAATGAAAATGGAAGAGCATAAAATGAGTGACATTCGATTCTTATGTTAGAGAATATTTGATATTCTGTGTACTCAGTGTATAACTCAATGTTGCCCCAAATTTTGTGATGATACCTCCGACTACTCTTTTAGTTAAGGGTTTTATTGCCCTTAGGCTATTTTTCACTTTTCCAAATTTGATTTGAAAATTTTCTGACTTTACCTATTTCAACCCAAAGCTAGGGAAAACTTGTCAGGTTTTGCCGACTTTTTTACTTTGCATTTGGGTATTCAGTTCAACTACAGTCTCAAACAAAATGCAAGCATTGCAAATCTATCCAAACTGAAACAATAACATAATACTTCACAAGCACCAAATGACTCTGGAACAGAACAGTGATGAATTTTGCCCATCCTTGGACTGAGCTAAAAACTGACAAGTAAACACTGGAAAAAAGGAATGGCTCTAGGCTTTCCATGACAGCAGGATTTAAAATGATATAAAAAATGGCCATTCCAATGGTTTACACTGTTACTCTGTAGTGACAAATAATTTAGAAATGTCAATAAATGTATTGCAATTATCCATCCCTTCCTGTATTAGTTAAAAAGTACTGAAAAAAGAACTACTTAGATTTCTGTATCCATCAAAACTATTCTTCAAAACTAAAGGAGAAATAAAAACTGTCAGAAAAACTAAATTGAGAGGATTTATTGAGAGTATACTTGCCTTGCAAAAAATGTTAAAAGTTCTTTGAACAATGATACGATCAGAAACTCAGATGCACATGAAAAGGGGAGAGCATTTAAAGAGGAATAAATGAAAGTAAAGAGAAAGTTTTAATTTTTCTAACTCTAAACTGGTCTAACAGAGAAAATTTTGTTCAAAATAATAGTAATAATATATTGTAGATAGATTATAAATAAGCAAAAAAATGACAACAGTATTATAAGAAATGAGAGCATTCTGCTGTAACGTGCCTTCACAACTCATGAAACACTATGTCATTTGAAAGTAGGTTTTGATTAGTTCATAAATGTGTATAGCAAACTCTAGGTCAATCACTAAAAAAATGATTAAATATACTCAATATGCCTTGAGATAAGGGAAAATGAAATCTAAAAAATTGCTCAGTTAAAACCAGGTAAGGCCGGAAACCAGTAGAACATAAAAAAGGAAACACAAAAAAACAAAGATAGTACACTGAAAATAGTTACAAATAATATTATAGATACTAATCTAACTATATCAAGACTGACTTTAATATGAATCATATCATGAATGATTTTAAGGTAATTGTTGTAAATACAGCAATTAAATTACAAAGAGTATCTGGTAGATTTTTTAAAAAAGCACCAGAAGTTGTAAGATAATGGAATACTACTATACAGTGGACCAAGAAGGAAATAAGGGAGGGAGGGAGAGAGAAGGGAAGGAGAAAAGGAAGAAATAAAGAAAAAAAAAGCTGACATTATAGAAATTACCACAAGAGACGAACATGGTGGCACACATTAGATATTCAGAAAATTCTAAGCATAGGATCACTGCTTCTTAATGGCCTTGTTCAAGTTAAAGGAGAGTATGTAATATATTTTACTGTATTAGCAAGCTTTTGGGGGAAAACTTCCAATTCCATATTGTATTTTGTGATTATATCATGCATAAAAGGTATAATTCAAATATTTTTATTATCTTATTAAATCAAATTTGTCAACTATATGCAGTTTTTAACATTTCATTTTAACATTAACTGACTTAAAGAACAGGTTTCCAAGATTTTATTCTTATTCACATATTTATTGATAGTAATTCAAGTAAAACAAATCTTATAGATTACCTAAGAAGCCTGAATGACTGATTTGATATCAATTAGTATATTAGTTTATGTTAATTTCTTACTTTAACTTTTAGGAAGGTAGCATCATTCATATTAAAGTATTCTTTAGTTGAAAAACTAAACTGTAATCATCATTCTCTTTCAAAGATGATTGCAATTAATTGGGAAATTTTGCTACATCTGTTTTTACACGATATTTACAAATGAATGTTCATTTGCATGAGATCATCATTCCTAAGGCTTCCACTGAGGCTCAGTGGTAAAGAATCTGCCTGTAATGTGAGAAACTTAGGAGACACATGTTTGATCCCTGGGTTGGGAAGTGTTCTTGGCTGGAGAATTCCATAGACAGAGGAGGCTGGTGGGCTACTGTTTGTAGGGTCACAAAGTATGGGACACGACTGAAGAGACTCAGAACACACACACACACACACACACACACACACGATTATCATCCCTAACACAACCAAAAGTTGGTCTTAGCATCCTGAGTACAGTGTATTCAGAAGAATATAATGAGATCAAGACATTTTTAATTATAACAAACTTCAATGAATTGTGTTATTGCATTGTTATACTTTGAAAGCATATTAATGGAAAAGATTTTGAAAAGTTCATATAAATTTCTCATTAAACACTTAAGACTAAAGGATTTTTTTTGAGTTTTTTTCTGTTTCTGCCTCATTACATACAGATTTGAAGTTACAAGAAGGATAAGCACAAGTAGAGGATGGATAGATAGATAGATAAATAGATGATAGGTAACTTGATCAAGGGAGGATAAACAGAGTAAAGAAAACAAGACCAAAAAGAGTAATAGAAATATGTAATTAAGGATATTATAGTTACATTATAGGTCAGTTTTCATTCCAATACCAAAGAAAGGCAATGCCGAAGAATGCTCAAACTACCGCACAATTGCACTCATCTCACACGCTAGTAAACTAATGCTCAAAATTCTCCAAGCCAGGCTTCAGCAATACATGAACCGTGAACTTCCAGATGTTCAAGCTGGTTTTAGAAAAGGCAGAGGAACCAGAGATCAAATTGCCAAGATCCGCTGGATCATGGAAAAAACGAGAGAGTTCCAGAAAAACATCTATTTCTGCTTTATTGACTATGCCAAAGCCTTTGACTGTGTGGATCACAATAAACTGTGGAAAATTCTTCAAGAGATGGGAATACCAGACCACCTGACCTGCCTCTTGAGAAATTTGTATGCAGGTCAGGAAGCAACAGTTAGAACTGGACATGGAACAACAGACTGGTTCCAAATAGGAAAAGGGGTACGTCAAGGCTGTATATTATCACCCTGCTTATTTAACATATATGCAGAGTACATCATGAGAAACACTGGACTGGAAGAAACACAAGCTGGAATCAAGATTGCCAGGAGAAATATCAATAACCTCAGATATGCAGATGACACCACCCTTATGGCAGAAAGTGAAGAGGAACTAAAAAGCCTCTTGATGAAAGTGAAAGTGGAGAGTGAAAAAGTTGGCTTAAAGCTCAACATTCAGAAAACAAAGATCATGTCATCCTGTCCCATCAGTTCATAGGAAATAGATGGGGAAACAATGGAAACAGTGTCAGACTTTATTTTTCTGGGCTCCAAAATCACTGCAGATGGTGACTGCAGCCATGAAATTAAAAGACGCTTACTCCTTGGAAGGAAAGTTATGACCAACCTAGATAGCATATTCAAAAGCAGAGCCATTACTTTGCCAACAAAGGTTCATCTAGTCTAGGCTATGGTTCTTCCTGTGATCATGTATGGATGTGAGAGTTGGACCGTGAAGAAGGCTGAGTGCTGAAGAATTGATGCTTTTGAACTGTGGTGTTGGAGAAGACTGCTGAGAGTCCTTTGGACTGCAAGGAGATGCAACCAGTCCATTGTGAAGAAGATCAGCCCTGGGATTTCTTTGGAGGGAATGGTGCTGAAGCTGAAACTCCAGTACTTTGGCCACCTCGTTGGAAGAGTTGACTCATTGGAAAAGTCTCTGATGCTGGGAGGGATTGGGGGCAGGAGGAGAAGGGGATGACAGAGGATGAGATGGCTGGATGACATCACTGACTCGATGGATGTGAGTCTCACTGAACTCCGCGAGTTTGTGATGGACAGGGAGGCCTGGTGTGCTGCGATTCATGGGGAATGAGCGACTGAACTGAACTGAACTGATAGTTACATTATTTAACCTCCAGTTTGGGTCCTCAACTTCCAGACTATTTGATATCCAAGTAAATATATGATATGTGAACTTCTGCTCACTCCTTCAGAAACCTCCATATGATATACCTTTTTGAAGATGTGGGCAATTTAAGAGAAGAAAGCAACTTTAAACCAGTTAGCTTTTGACAAAATTTTATAAAATTTCCTTTGATATCCTCAAATACTGCTTTCATTGATATATTAAAAGAAAGCTTTAATTAACTACATGAATGGTTTATTTGATTTTATTTTACATTTGTGGAAAAAAAAAACACTAGAAAACCAGGAATTTAAATCATATAAAATCTACTAATGTCTCTGTTGCTTTGTAAGGATTGCTTCAAGGGAAATGTTGAATTTAGTTAACAAGTCTGTACTACTTATGTAAATTAGAGAAAGGGTCTCTTTCAATTAAACTCTACATTGTTTCAAAAAACTCTCAGATTGTTAGACTGCAGTAGTTAAAAATCTCTGTTGAGTTATTTTAAAAAAGCAGTTTAGTAAGGAAATGGCCCTCATTTTCTGTTACCATGATTTTTCATTATGTTCTAGCATTGTATACTCTTTATTATTATTATTTTATGTTCAAATATTTATTAAGCAGTTAAGGAAGATACAAAGGTGATTAAAACATGGTCAAAGAGGTGAGGCAAATGCCCAAATAATAGAAAGGAAAGTGTAAGGTTCACTGAATCACAGCAATCTAAAGAAAGTACTTTAGGAGATCCAGAGTGAGATGCTTCCATCCTGGAAGAGGATGTAGGTGAGTGGCAAAGCAGGAAAGGGGGCTGAGATTAAAATAGAAAACTTTAGTCAAAATTGTTGATGTTGTTCACTTTCCATCATATTTGTTTCTTCTCTTCCTTTCTGGGTATAATTGACGTGTGTCTGTGTGTGTGTGTGTGTGCGTGTGTGTGTGCTTGCGTGTGCACACTCAGTTGTGTCTGACTCTTTGGGACCCTGTGGACTGTATTCTGCATAAGTCCTTTGTCCATAGGATTTTCCAGGCAAGAATGATGAAGTAAATTGGCATTTCCTACTCCAAGGGATCTTCCCAACCCAGGGATTGAACCCATGTCTCTTGCATCACTTGCATTGACAGGCAGATTCTTTACCATTCTACCACCTGGGAACCAGTAGTGCCCAGGATTATTGGATGCACTTTTTAATATTAGCTCAGTTCAGTTGCTCCATCGTGTCCTGACTCTTTTCGACCCCATGGACTGCAGCATGCCTGGCTTCCCTGTCCATCACCAACTCTCAGAGCTTACTCAAACTCACATCCATTGAGTCCGTGATGCCATCCAACCATTGCATCCTCTGTCACCCCCTTCTCCTCCTGCCTTCTTAATATACTTGCTTGCATTTTTCCTTCAGTGTCTTTTATAGAACTAAGTTCTTTGGGTATTTTAGGATTCCCCCCCTCCTTTTTTGTTACAGATTCTTGACCTTCTGATAATGATGTTAATGGTTTCAAGCCTTTTCCATTCTGGTTTTATTTTTGTGCCTTTTTAGTTAGAATATCTCATATGGATTTCTTTACCAGAGCTTTTTCTTCAGGCTTCCATTTTTTTATTTTTTATTTTTAAAATCATGTCTCAGTATCATTGTTTCTCTTTTAACATATTGGGAGATGTACATTTGTCTTTCCTTTTTGCTCTCTTTTCTTTTTTTTTTTTTGTAGCTAATCTTGTCATTTTTTCTATTGGTTCCAGCAATTTACTACTATGTTTTTAAATGTGATTTTGTAATATTTTTTAATATTTACATAGATTGTTTAATATATGATTTGATGGTTGTTATCAGTTTTTGAAAAGTCTTGGCCTATATTTCCTAAACTGCTGCTTCAGCCACATTCTATATGTCCTGTCTGAAACTTTACTAACATAACTGTTAAAAGTGTTCACTATATTTACCTACTGGTAAGTATAAGACAGGAAGGTCACCTTGGTCTAGTCAAGTGTGGTTTTCTTTTATCTATTGCTTATAAGGCACAGTATTTTAGAATTTTCTATTGAAAGTCTAAAGAATTAATCAAGGCATCTCCTCATTGGATAGTTCTGAAATTCAAGAGAGTTTCTGAAATTCATTTGTTTTTCCTTTTTACCAGCACCACAAGGCTGCCAACATCTCCACTCAGATGTTTACCCTTTAGTAGCTGCTACATGGAAAGAGTCCTTTGTATGTCTTCTGGCATTTCTACTCTTTATGTTACTATAGTATATTCTGTCATTTGGAAAGGCATTGGTATCCAGTGTTAAAGTCCAAGGTCAGAGAAGGAGGACTTATTAACTGTTGTTTAAACTCTGTGAGTCTCAGTGATCCTCCTTGTTGAGCTTGGCTGTCAGTACACCGAGAATCCACTTGGTATCTCACCATTACTCACTGTAATCCCTCTCCAGAAAATAATCACCCATGCATTTCTTATAATTGTGATTAGCCCTTCAAATACCATCAAAAACTGTTATTATGTACACATTCTTTTATAAAATGTTTTCTATAGCGAAAGAGAAAAGGGACATTTAATACAATTAAACATTGTGCTTAACAAGTTGAGAAAAATCATTAAAGCATAAAATTTCCCTTGTTATTAAACCTTAAAGAACAATTCAAATACAGATGCATATTATGTGCTGCTATGGGCTAAATGTTTGTGTCTCTCAAAATTCTCAAGTTATTGAAATCTAATTCCCAGTGTGACTGTATTTGAAGGTGGGCCTTTGGAATGTGATTAGGTCATGAGGCTGAAGTTCCCATGAATAGGATTAGTCTTTATAAAGGAGACCACAGATATCTCCCTTTCCCCCTTCTACTATGTGCTGCTAAGTCACTTCAGTCATGTCCAACTCTGTGCGACCCCATAGATGGCAGCCTACCAGGCTCCCCCATCCCTGGGATTCTCCAGGCAAGAACACTGGAGTGGGGTACCATTTCCTTCTCCAATGCATGAAAGTGAAAAGTGAAAGTGAAGTCACTCAGTCGTATCCGACTCTTAGCGACCCCATGGATTGCAGCCTACCAAGCTCCTCCATATATGGGATTTTCCAGGCAAGAGTACTGGAGTGGGGTGCCATTGCCTTCTCCGTCTACTATGTGAGGACACAGCAAAAAAACAACCTTCTAATAAAGCAGGAGGCTACTCTTTATCAGCAATTGAATTTGCCAGCAACTAGATTTGACAGTGTTATATGTCTCCATCACAAACTACTACAAATTACATAGTTTAGAAAAGCAGAGATTGAATCACCCTGATTGTTCTCCAGGTCTACTGCAGATCTTTGGATCCATGCTGGGCTCAGCTGGGTGCAGGACTAGTTACATCATGTCCAGGCATGGCTCCTCAATGCATATTGAACTCTGTCATTTAAGTATGTTTTAAGTATGTAAGGAAGACACAAACACACACATACATCATGAATATTTATTTTAAGACCCAGGCTGAAGGGACAGTGGATACCCAGGAGAAGCTTTTCCTTCGGCATTGTCATTGTGGAAGAAACATGCCATGCCACTTAAAGCCTAGGGTTTAAACTAATACATGTAACTTCCACCAACGTTTTCTTTAGCTGAAATAGTCTCACAGTTGAGATCAAACTCAAGTTTGAGGAAGAATTACTCTATTCCTTTTGTGGGAGGAAATACAAAACAGCATGGCAAAGACCATGGATACAGTGATAATAAAAGATCAATAATATAGTAGATAATCATAATAATTCAATATATTACATTTATATACTTGTTTACAATTATTCATATCTCTCCCATATGCAAACTATATTGAATCATACCTATGTCTCCCAAAATCTCATCCACTGATAGTATTAGTAATTATGCTTGAAGTCCAACATATCATGTTCTACATTAGGGCTGGATATGAGTCTTCATGATCTGAAGATCTATGAAAAGACTAGTTATTTGCTAAACACATCTAATAATGGAGCAGAAACAGGATAACTGTAAGCAACGCTCATTTAAAAAGGTAAGAATGAAAGTTACAGAGCAGCTAGTAGTTCATATTTAGGAAATCTTGCTGGGAAAATGGTATCCATTTCTCCTTCACAGTAGACATGTATTATTTCCTGATTATGCCTCAAGTCTGCTTCTTGGAATTTGTTCCCCAGTATGTTGCCAAGGGTCTCAATTATTCCTCTGCAAGGTCTACAGTTTTCTGCTCTTCTTGGTCACTTCTGCAAAAGCCATTGTAGACTATATCCCCTTTTTAATAGCTCAACTACTTTACCAGCCTACTCCCTGAATATAAACTGTTGGGGAGCAGAAGTCTTTTTCATAATAAAGTTTCTCACTCTCTTCCAATCTGATCTGTCATCACTTTTGTCAGTACAACCCTGTCTATAAGCTTGTGATTTTTTTACTGTGTGGTTCCATTCTGATCCATGGTTCAAAAGTC
Organism: Bubalus kerabau; assembly: GCF_029407905.1. Taxonomy (NCBI): domain Eukaryota; kingdom Metazoa; phylum Chordata; class Mammalia; order Artiodactyla; family Bovidae; genus Bubalus; species Bubalus kerabau. Next base: position 55,929,882 of record NC_073637.1, read on the forward strand.
AGACTAAAATCATTTGTTCAGACATGATTCTCTAGACTTAATTACAGGTGCATTGGAATGCACTTAATCTTTCTAAAAACTTTTGTTTTTTTCTGGCTGATAAGATCTGTTAGGAATTTTTTTAATTTTTTCACATATTTTAATAAAGAGTGCCGTGAAAACATCTTTGTTTTGGTCCATGCCAGTAGGCTGTACTTTAGTGGCATTGCTTTTGATTTGATCTTTGTCCTCAGGCTGTACCTTAATTTGAGAATATTTTGTTGGCATGAACAAAAAATATAAGTAATTGGCAATAAACTTCTTTCTCTCTGTCTCTACTTTTCATTCTTTCTCTGCCTTTCTTGGATGGAGTAATAAATAAGAGGTTTATTTTTCTCCAGTATGAGTTAAAAATGTCCTTATATCCAGACTCCTCATCACTGTGTTCTCCTGCTCAGTCGCTTCAGTCGTGTCTGACTTTGCAACCCTGTGGACTGTAGCCCACCAGACTCTTCTGTCTATGGGATTCTCCAGGCAAGAATACTTACTAGAGTGGGTTGCCATGCTGTCCTCCAAGGGATCTTCCCGACCCAGGGATCGAACTCACATTTCCCATGGCCCCTGCACTGCAGGCAGATTTTCTACCTCCATTGGGGAAGACCTCTCATCACTGTATGCTTAATTTAATACTAATATTATAATGGCATTGGGTTAGTTGTTAAATCTTATTAATAACAATTATTAATTGCTTTCTAGGGACTTCCCTGGCAGTACAGTGGTTAAGACTCACTGCTTCCATACCAGGGTACAAAAGTTTGATCTCTGGTCAGGGAACTGAGATCCCATATGCTGTGTGGCATGGCCAAAAAATAAGCAAAGTGAAACAAAAATTGCTTTGTGACCAGCCCTGTTCAATATGATCAATACAAAAAGTATTTTCAATGAGGATGCTCAGGCAAAAAGTTTAATAAGTAATTTGGGACATTTGAAGGATTAATAACTAAAGCTATTGATCTTGATGAATTTATATATAGACCCTTTTTCAGAAATGTTTATATCCTAGCAGAAGCTCTATATTATATATATATATATATATATATATATATATATATATTCCTAATTTTAGTACAATTTGAAATAACTACCTTTGATGATGAGGAGTACTGCAAAGATATAGTATAGGCAAAAGTCATGGTGATAAGGAGAAGAGAGAAAAAATTGAGATAATCAGTATTAATTATTAGTTTCTCTTTTTAAAATGTTGTGAAATATATATTTCAAATATATATATCCTATTATTTTGCTTTAATATACAGATATACTTTTAAAGTATATATATATATACACATGCTAAGTTGCTTCAGTCATGTCCGACTCTGTGTGACCCCATAGACGGCAGCCCACCAGGCTCCCCTGTCCCTGGGATTCTCCAGGCAAGAACACTGGAGTGGGTTGCCATTTCCTTCTCCAATGCATGAAAGTGAAAAGTGAAAGTGAAGTCGCTTAGTCATGTCTGACTCTTCGCGACCCCATGGCCTGCAGCCTACCAGGCTCCTCCGCCCATGGGATTTTCCAGGCAAGAGTACTGGAGTGCGGTGCCATTGCCTTCTCTGAGGAGGCATAAATTGTAAAATCTTCTCTAATGCCTTGTCCCAGTATATACCTAATTTTAGGTCACTGTTCGCACTCATTGAAGACTTTGCCACTTAGATTCACAGTCTTTCTCTACCTTTCACCTTTTGTTATCATGTGAGCTGTGTGCATCATCATTCTAGGCTTCCCTGGTGACTCAGCAATAAATAATCCACCTGTCAATACCTCCCAATGCAGGAGTTGTGGGTTCAATCTGTTGGTCAGGAAGATCCCCTGGAGAAAGCAATAGCAACCCACTCTAGTATTCTTGCCAGGAAATCCCACGGACAGAGGAGTCTGGCGAGCTACAGTCCATGGGGTCACAGAGTTGGACATGACTTATTTAGTAAATAACAACAATGAGCTTCTAATGTCCATATAAATCCATTAATAAAACACCATAAAAACAATCTTCATTGTCTCTTCAAATTAAATATGCTTACCAGCTCTAAAATTCAACTGCTCAATTTCTTTGCTAAAATTCAGCTTTGAAATCACTTTCAGAAATAACAAATGTCAATATCAAAATCTTCAATCAGGGTTCTGTATCCATGTAAGTCTTCTATGTACTACTTCATGTTTCTTTAACCTCATCATTTTGTGCATTTACCCTCCAGCAAGGATCATTTTATCTGATAGTGACTAACTGGGTTTCTTCTTCTATTTAATTTGTGTTTGATGGTCAACCACATAATTTCTTTGTAGCTACTTCAGTGTCATTACATATGCTATTGGATCTCATTCCTCACATAGCCACCTAGGACCAGTGCTAAAAACTCCTAGATTTTTTTTTTTTTTTTTAGTTACTCTAAGTCCTGAAGAAACTTCTGGAGAAATGTACAAAATTGTGCAAAAATGTCATTAGAAATTCTGCATGTCCTAATTGACTTTCACCTTCTTCTCAGCATGTTCTCCAACCCCACCATTAACAAACATCATTTTCATTCTCCTTTTTAAAAGTCAGTCTCTCTCAATTTCTTCCTGTGACTACACACCATACTCTCAGAAACCCATTTCCATAAGTAATGCTTCACTGTATTCCTCTCTATGGATCTACTCAACATTATAGTTATGTATTCAAGTCTGTATTATCCTAAAAAGTAAAATAAAACCACTGTCCTTGAATCCTACATTCTTACCTAACCATTGCTTAGTATGTATTATCACCTTCATATCTAAAGTTTTTAAAAAATTCTTAGAGTTTCTTGAAGTTACCACTTCTTACATTGTACTCGTTGTTCAGTCCTGTGCAATCTGGCTTTCACCACTAGATTTTCTTTGAAAGTTTTCAGAATAAAGTTGTTTATGACATTACAGTTTCCAAGTGTTTGGAGATATATATTTTTAGCAATCCAGTTAACTTGGCCATCTCCAGACCTTTGTCACTTTAGCCACAATTACCTACTCTTCTGTCAATGTGCCTCAATATTTTTGATGACACAATAATGTATCTCCCCCTCCACCAAACTAATCTTTTCTTGGTTTATGACTATTCTTTTTAATTAAGATCTTGATTTGAGAACTTAAACATAGTGAAATAGAAACAGTGCTGGTGACATGACATTTTATCCTGGTTAAAATATTACAGCTTCCCCTTAAAGAGCTCAGTATAAGTGTAGCATATGTGAGAGAGCCGGAGTATTTTGAAAACCATCAACCTTGGCTGGTAGGAATGAGAGATGCTTTCTGCCCCGTTTTCTTTTGTAAGGATCTGTTAGATTGAGAAATCTGATAAGTTCCTGCTTTCAGCAATGCCACTCAAAGGACACCCATTCAAAGTTGACCCTTTGGAAATAAACTGATCATGCCCTTGGCTTCTAGACCTCAACGGGAAATTGGATTCTCTGCTCTATCATTGAACTTAGTTCCTGACAAGGACTGCTAGAATGTTCATTCTTTATGGTTCAGATAAAGGCTTAAATTGGAAAAGAAGGAAGGAAATGTCAAACATCAAATGGAAGCCATGGACCCAGGAGTAATACATTAAATTCAAGAGAAGTAATCTCAAGTTTTTAAAATATGAATGTGGCTTTAAGTTTTTCTGACCATGACAATTCTTAATATGTATTGTGGGATATTGGCAATATTTTGAAATGTTTATGTTGTCCCCTCGGAAATCTCACATCTAATTTCTCTTGTGTATGTTTAGTTTTGCTTTCCAACAACATTATGTGGTTCCTGATGATGCAAAACATTTTTATTCATTCATTCATTTATGCAACCAAATATCTAATTTCACTGCCTTAGTTTCCCTTTACCACTTAGACTGTGTTTGTATATAAAATAGATTCTTAATGAATGTATTTATACTGATTTGATTAAATGCACATGACACTGAAAAATACACTAAGGAAGACTTAAATTTGGAGGATTTTAATTATTATGAAGTTTGCAAATAGAATTTGAAAAGTTATATTTATCACATTTAATTATATGTGCACAGGTTTATATATATGCTGAATTCATTCCATATTTTGGCAGCACTAGCTGCAGAACAGCTGTGTATATTATTTTTACTATAGCTTCTCTATTTTAAATATCTTATGTACACTTTATATTTTTAATCTTCTCTGTAGCTGTTATTCACTTATGTTTATTTGTTTTAATATATATGAGATATTTTATGCTACTCTATATATAAAAGGACTTGCAAACCTGTTCATATTTTGAAATATGAAAGAAAGCATTTAAATTTAATTGTTTAGTTTTATAAACCAAATATGGTTTATTAAATTACTTTGTCAAGTTACAATGAAAAATACATTATAAAAACCTGAACAAAATTAAAAACAATAAAATATAAAGTTACTGTATAAAAAATTTTAAGTTGTAAGATATTATCAGTAATGAAAACATTTAAAACAGAAATTGGTATCAGACAATTTTAGTTTTCTATTTAAAAAGCATTCTGTATATGAAATTGTTATAATTTGATTGTGGGAGGGTTTCATTTGATTAAAATGTAGTTTTGGGAACTAACCTATCTTTCAGTTCAGTTCAGTCGCTCAGTCGTGTCTGACTCTTTGCGACCCCATGAATCACAGCACGCCAGGCCTCCTTGTCCATCATTTTAGTTACCTGTAGTCCATGCTTTTCTTGCTCTTCCTAATCATACTTGAAAAACTTTCAGTTATACTATCTTATTTGGAAACTACCATTCTTACAACTGATGTGTTAAATTAATAAGAGATATGTATGACCTGTTTCCAAAGGTTCTTCATATCTTTGATATTTTCACATAGGTTCCAAATGCTTTTCAGTACAGTACCCAATTAAAGAATTCTGCCAACAGCTTCTGTTAATCTTTGGGAATCTTGGGAAGTTTGAACAGATATCAAAATAACATGGTAGGTTTTATTTTTTTTTTTTCTGTGAAGACTTTTGGTTTTTTTTTTGCTTTGTTTTGTTTTTTAATTTTATTTTATTTTTAAACTTTACAAAATTGTATTAGTTTTGCCAAATATCAAAATGAATCCACCACAGGTATACATGTGTTCCCCATCCTGAACCCTCCTCCCTCCTCCCTCCCCATACCATCCCTCTGGGTCTTCCCAGTGCACTAGCCCCAAGCATCCAGTATCGTGCATCGAACCTGGACTGGCAACTTTTTTAAGTTTTTTTTTTTTTTTTTTTTATTCTTTCTCTCAAGTGTGACATTCTAGATAATTTCCAAATCACCAGTTTTTAGCTTTTGAAAAAATATTTTTCATTGATAGATTATTATTTACAGTATTGTAGGTTTTAGAAATTTATTGTTAATAGCATTTGATATTGTGTTTTTCTCAGTAGCTGAGAGAAACAAAACAAGATGACAAAGAGCCAGCTTTTTCCTGGGACTTCTTGTGTCAGGAATCATTCATTTTAGTAATGCAATGTCAGCATAATTCTGAGGTTCAAAACAGAGCTGTCACAGATGGTATGCTTTAAAATAGAAACTGTGTTGACTATGAATCAGGTTTTACCTTAGTGTGGGAAAAATGTAAGAGTGTATCTGCTTGAGGATAAGATTGGAATTCCCACTAATAAATCATAGAAAAAGAATGGTTTGGAGGACATCTTAAGAATAACCTTCTTATTTATAACACTAATATATTAGTGATAATATGCATAAATAGGGTTTTTATTAATATAGGAAATATAAGAATAATGTTTAATTTTTTTATATTTAATTGAATAAACAGTGAAAACATCACAAAGATTTATATTTAGCCACAAGAACAAGAAAATGAGTAGAAACAATTACATTTTTTTTTTCCTTATTCCTTTAGTCCTAGAGATAACCAAGGAAAATCTCCCAGGATCTAATTAGATGCCCAAATTATAAAAGCAAAGAGATAGTACTACTTTAAATAACTGCCTATGAAGATCACAATTCTAAGTTTGATACACCCCACTCCCAAATCAAGTATATTTTGTTCTATTTAAAAAAAAAAAAATCTATGCAGTGTTGCTCATATCTACCTGATAGCATGTACCTTTCAAGGAAAGGAATTTTATGTACATCAAATACACCTAAGCACAGAGTTTGATAAGTTATGTTTGAGTTCCCAATTTAACTCATTGTCTGTTATGATTTTGGAAAAATCACTTACACTTTCTGATCTTTCATCTTTCTATAAATTGAGAGACTAATATTGTAACTCAAACAATTTGGAGTGCCAATAAAATGCAGTATGTAGAATCACACTGATTATTATACTAAAGATAGCACTAAGTCATGTCGTACTTTTGCAATCCCATAAACTGTAGCCCACCAGGCTCTTCTGTCCATGGGATTCTCCAGACAAGAATACTGGAGTGGGTTGCCATTTCCTTCTCCAGAGGAACTTCCTGACCCAGGAATTGAACCCAGGTCTCCTGCGTTGCAGGCGGATGCTTTACCAACTGAGCTTTACCACCATATAATTATCTTATGGCTATTATTATTATTCCCATTAGATGTTTTTCCTTCTTACAGTTCACTCAAGCTATGTGTATCTACCATATTTTAAGATACAAATTCAAGGCATAATCTTTGCTAATTACATCTAGAAACATGTGGGAAAGGAAAGAATACTAAATATATATTAACAAGTAAAAGTGAAGTTGCTCAGTCTTGTCCAACTCTTAGCGACCCCATGGACTGCAGCCCACCAGGATCCTCTGTCCATGGGATTTTCCAGGCAAGAGTACTGGAGTGGGGTGCCATTGCCTTCTCTGATATAAACAAGAATAAGACTTTTATAAATTCAGGAGTTGACTCCAGAGAAATTGCCAGGTGGGTGGGTTACAGTAGATAAAAAGGGAACATCATGTCACCAGTCAACAGAGATATCCAAAAGTTTCTGTATACTTTTATCACAACTAATTTGAGAATTGAAAAGGAGTTGGTAATATAAAGAAATAAGAAGTCTTGTGAGTTTGCTCATTGTCATATATCTAATATTCAAAATCAGGTTAAACCTTTTTGTCATCAAATTTGAGAAATGTAAAGGAGTTAAAAGGTATTTGAAAAGAGTTATGAAAATGGCATAGAAACTTCAAATTGGGCTTATTTTGGGGTAGTAGTCAAAAATGCAGTAAGAGAAAGAAAATGTGCATGAGTGAGAATGTGATAGACAAGGTACATAACAGCAATATCCATTAATAGTGAGATGAGAAGTATATAATAGTGAGATGAGAAGTTACAGAATTCTGTAACTATTTTAGGATAATGGTGATTAATTGAAATATGATTGACTCAAACTGAAAATCTAGGTGCCTGTGTGGCTGATTCCCTTTTTAGAAAAGGAATTCTCTGTCCTACCCCAGCTTCAGACTCATGCTGAAGCTGAAGCTCCAATACTTTGGCCACCTGATGGAAAGAGCCAACACATTGGAAAAGATCCTGATGCTGGGAAAGATTAAAGGCAGGAGGAGAAGGGGACAACAGAGGATGAGATAGTTGGATGGCATCACTGACTCAATGGACTTGAATTTGAGCAAGCTCTGGGAATTAGTGAAGGACAGGGAAGCCTGGTGTGCTACAGTCTATGGGGCTGCAGTCGGACACGACTGATTGAACAGCAACAATGCACTGAAAAAGGTTAAGACTCAACTTTCTTTAAGTAAAGGACACAGGAATTTATCTGCTCAGTGCTTCATATGCATGCTCAGTCATGTCCAATTCTTTGCGACCCCATGGACTATAGCCCCCCTTGCTTCCCTGTCCATGGGATTTTTCAGGCAAGAACACTGGAGTGGGTTACCATTTCCTCCTCCAGGTGATCTTCCCAACCCAGGGATTGAATGAGCGTCTGCTATATCTCCTCCATTGCAGGTGGATTCTTTAGCCATTGAGTCATCAGAGAAGCCTACCTGCTCAGAGAAGACTGCAAAAAATGCTGAAATTTCAGGCAGAGACACAAAGTTGGTTAGTCCTAAAATCTCTACAATGGTCAATTGGTTTTCTGCCTGATGGTATGAAATATTCTCAAATATTCCCAAATATTCTCTTAAGAAGCTGAGGTTCTTTTTTCTCAAGGGCTATTTTAAACTTCCTGGCTTCCTGACTCCTAGATGGCAGCTATCATTCTGCCTGTATGTCAGGCATATATAACTAGTATATAAACCATCTCAACAATGAAAACATTTGAAAATCTGATTTAAAAAATGGGTCAGAAACCATAGTTTTCATTACAATCACAAAGAAGAGCAATGCCAAAGAATTGTTCAAACCGTGGCACAGTTGCACTGATTTCACTTGTTAGCAAAGTATGCTCAAAATCCTTCAAGCTAGACTTCAATAGTATGTGATCCAAGAACTTCCAGACGTACAAGCTGGATTTAGAAAAGGCAGAGGAACCAGAAATCAAATTGCCAATATCCATTGAATCATGGAAAAAGCTAGAGAATTCCAGAAAAACAGCTACTTCTGCTTCATTGACTACACTAAAGCCTTTGCCTGCGTATGTCAAAACAAAATTGTGGGAAATTCTTAGAGATGGTAATACCAGACCACACTACCTGCCTCCTGCGAAACCTGTATGTAGATCAAGAAGCAACAGTTACAACCAGACATGGAACAACGGACTTTTTCCAAATTGGGAAAGGAGTATGTCAAGGCTGTATTTTGTCACCCCGCTTGTTTAACTTATATGCAGAGTACATCATGCGAAATGATGGGACGGATGAAGCACAAGCTGAAATCAAGATTGCAGGGAGAAATAAATAATCTCATATGTGCAGATGACATCACCATTATGACAGGAAGCGAAGAGGAATTAAAGAGCCTCTTGATGAAGATGAAGGAGGAGAGTGAAAAAGCTGGCTTAAGACTCAACATTCAAAAAATGAAGATCATGGCATACGGTCCTATCGCTTCATGGCAAATAGATGCGGAAACAATGGAAACAGTACAGAATTTATTTTCTTTGGCTCCAAAATCACTGTGGACAGTGACTGAAACCATGAAATTAAAAGATGCTTGCTCCTTGGAAGAAGAGCAAATACAAGCCTAGACACTGTATTGAAAAGCAGAGACATTACTTTGCCTACAAAGGTCTTTATAAAGCTATAGTTTTTCCAGTAGTCATGTACAGATGGGAGAGCTGGACAATAAAAAAGGCAGAGTCCAGAAGAACTGATGCCTTCAAACTGTGGTGCTAGAGAAGACTCTTGAGAGTCCCTTGGACTGCAAGGAGATCAAACCTGTCAACCCTAAAGGAAATCAACCCTGAATATTCATTGGAAGGACTGATGCTGAAACTGAAGCTCCAATACTTGGGCCTCCTGATGTGAAGACTCATTGGAAAAGACCTTGATGCTGGGAAGTACTGAAGGCAGGAGGAAAAGGGGATAAGATGGTTGGATGACATCACTGAGTCAATGGACATGAGTTTGAACAAATTCTGGGAGATGGTGAAGGACAGGGAAGCCTGGTGTGCTGCAGTCCATGGGGTCACAAAGAGTCAACATGACTGAGCAGCTAGACAGCAACAACAGAAACTTTAAGAGATACTTTATTCAAGCATATATACTGATGGCAAATAAGCATATCCACAAAATATGTTATCAGTAAAATACAAATTAAAGCAGCAATGAGACCTGCCAGGATTAGAATAACTACATGTATTAGAATCCAAAATCTGGAACACTGGAAACACCAGTGCTGGTGGGGATGTGAAGCATCAAGAACTCTCATTCATTGCTGGTGAAAATACAAAATAATACAGCCACTTTGGGAGATACTTTGTTTCTTCCAAAATTAAACATACTGTTACCATATAATCCCACAGTCATGCTCCTTAGTATTAACTGGAAGGAATTGAAAACTTATATTCACACAAGAACCTGCACAGAAATGTTTATGTTATCTCTATTCATAAATGCCAAAACTTGGAAGTAACCAAAATGTCCTTCAGTCAGTAAATAGATAAATAAACTGTGGTACATCTAGACAAAGGAATAATATTGTGTGCTAATACCAAGTGGGCTATCAAGCCATGAAAAGACATGGAGGAACTTAAACTGAATATTTATTAAGTGAAAGAGGCCAATCTGAAAAGGCTACATACTGTATGATTCCAACCACAGTCATACTTTGGTAACTGAAGGAGTTTGGTTGCAGGACACCCATCAGAAGCCAAATATCTACAGATGTTCAAATCCCTTTTTTGGGGTGAGTGAGAAAGCTAAGGGTTAAGGTACCATGTCTTCACAGAGAAGTAAACGGGAAAATGTTCAAGGGCACTCTTTGCATCTGGTGAAGATGTGTCATGAGCTTTGTTGTTGCCAAACTCACTCTTTTTACAAAAAAGATTAAAGGCCAGAGAGTCCCTTAATAAAACAGTGTAGTATTTACATATAAACTCTGTGTATCTTCCCATATACTTTAAATAGTCTCTAGTTTGCTTTTAATACCTAATATACTGCACATGCAATGTAAATCATTGTAAATATAAGCTTTTTGTAAATAGTTGTAAATGCTCTCTATGGTATTATAATGGTAGATATATGTCATTATAAATTTGTCTAAACCCATAGAACGTACATCACTGTGAGTGAACAGTAATGTGAACTGTGGACTTTGAGCAATTATGATATGTCAGTGTTAGTTCATCAGATGTAACAGATGCACTGCTGTGATGGGAGTAATGGATAATGGGGAAAGCTATTTACATGTGGGACCAAGGGCTATACAGTAAATCCCTGTCCATTCATCTCAATTTTGCTGTGGATGTACAATTGCTCTAAAAAATAATATCTTTAATAAAACAGATGTTTTTACAAATTATATTTTTCAGTGTTCTGAATCTTCAGTTCACCTCAATCACCAATACACACAGCCATGCCATACAATCACCATGGCTCAGTGCTATATCGCTGAAATTATACTCCCACATTCTATCCTTCAGTCTTACCTATTTTTTTCCAAAGTGCAGATATGTCTGACCTTATTATGTGAGGCTATCTAAGAAAGATACTTGAAGTATTTTTGAAGATGGGTTTATGTCGACAGAATGATACATTGAAATTCATATTGTAGAATGTTTCTGTTAATTACTTGGATCAGTTGGCATTTAAGATTTTTAAAACATGAATTTCTCTGATATAAAAATAACAACACATAGGCAAGTACTGTTTATAATTTTAAAAAGAACTATAAACATTTCCTGTTTTTTATTCATATAGCTTTTTCATAAAAATGCACATCTTAGGTAATATGGTATTCCAAGTTTTGCATTTATTACCCTGCACATTTTAACAAATACATATTTTAAGATAAAACATATCTTTCTTATTTCCTCATAAAGAAGAGATAGTTTATTTGAATTGCTTTCATAGATATTCTTTAAGCTTCACTGGAGATATATGATTTCCTTCTTGCTGAATTCTGAGTCTCCTTTCATTCGGCAATTATTTGAGATCAGAACATGAGTAAAATTGAATTATTTGAGACCTTTATTCCTTCTCAAAACTGAAGAAAAAATTCTGATCTTAAGAAAGATAGTATATTTTATTTACGGTCTGTGGAACTCATAGTCTCTAGTGTCCCATCTAGGTCTTGGCTTTCTGTAATGCCATGATCTTTTGACTCGTACTGCAACTTTCAACCTAACTGATTTCATTTTTGCTTATGGTGCTTGCAGCTAAATTAACGAAGTTTCTAATTTAAAGTGGATGTCAGGCATTTTTCCTTGAGTTACCATCTGTGCCAGGCAAATATAGGAGGTAAAATGTGAGCCTTTGAGGGAGGAATGAACTATTTAGTAACAATACCTCTCTATTGGTAGAGGTAGGAAATGGCAACCCACTGCAGTATTCTTGCCTTGAGAATCCTATGGACAGAGCGGTCCATGGGGTCGCGAAGAGTTGGACATGACTGAGCAACTAACACACAAGCCTCTCTATAGTTGGCCTTTCTTAACTTTGTTACACTATAACTAAAAACCTTCATTTAAGTGCTAAAACAAATAAATTAAATGCATGTATTACTCTATATGTGTTTTTTCTCTTTTCACCTAAATGTACTTATATAAGATATTGACATCATTTTTATACCATTTAAATTTAAACAGAGTAAGAAACATTTTTTTGAAAATGGAAATATATCACATTCTTCTATATGTCTCAAAAATCCTAACCCTCAACACTTGTATATATGAACTTAGTTCAAACTAGGGTCTTTTCAGGTGGTCAGATTAAGAACAGGTCATTAGAGAGGGTTGTTTGATTGGGGTCATTTGGACACAGAGATAGACATGGGCAGAGGGAAGCTGATGTGAAGATACATTAAGAACACCATGTACAAACCAAAGAATGCCTGAGGCTTCCAGAAACTAGGAGAGAGGCATAGATCCTCCCTCACAGCCCTCACAAGGAACCAGCCCTGATGATACCTTGATTTCAGACTTCTAACCTCCAGAAATGTGAAGCAATTAATTTCTATTGTTTAAACCACCCAGTTTATGGAACTTTATTAAGAAACAGCCCCAGGGTACTAATATGTAGATATGGGTTAATGCTAAATATATTTCCTATTAATGGAATTTAGATATAGCCAGTCAGTCCATTCTGAAGGAGATCAGCCGTGGGATTTCTTTGGAAGGAATGATGCTAAAGCTGAAACTCCAGTACTTTGGCCACCTCATGCGAAGAGTTGACTCATTGGAAAAGACTCTGATGCTGGGAGGGATTGGGGGCAGGAGGAGAAGGGGACGACAGAGGATGAGATGGCCGGATGGCATCACTGATTCGATGGATGTGAGTCTGAATGAACTCCGGGAGTTGGTGAGGGACAGGGAGGCCTGGCATGCTGCGATTCATGGGGTCGCAAAGAGTCGGACACGACCGAGCGGCTGATCTGATCTGAGACAGAAGAAATTATATTTAAACTTTCCCTAATATTTTACTTCTTCAAGGTAAATATTTTTAGCTTCTATTTGCCAGTCTAGAAACTGAGGTTCCAAAAAAATGTAAATTTGTCAAAAAAAACTTACCTAGTATTAAGGGGCAAAGATAATGGTGTCTTCACATGGTGTAATTTAAAATACTTTCTTCTCAGCTGCTGAATCATTCCTGACTCTTTCCACTTCTATGAAAGCCATCATTTGACCAGTTACTGTATAAGAGGGCATTTCAAAATATGTTTGGCACAAATTTTAAAACAATCTATAAAAGAGCTTTTGAAATCCTAAAATTGAGATTTATTACCTGATTTTTCCCACCCCACACCAAATGGTAGCTTTCTTTGTATTCAGACGATTCATTCAACACAGTTATTGATTTACAAGTGCTTTGGAAACATTCCCTAATTGATCTTTCCTAATTAATGTAGGATATAGCTATGAAATAACTTGATATATATGGTATATTAGCATGAGCTTTACTGTCTCTCAATAAGTTATATTCTTTTCTGTTGGGTCTTTAGACCAGCTTAGGGATTCATCTTTTTTTGTTCAATCTATTATTTATATTCCCTTTATATTTTATGTTTCCTGTTTAGTAGTAGCAGGCATTTTAGTACTCACTGTACACTTTTCAAATGGAACACATTTGTTACATGTATTATTATAATATTTGTAAATATATTGTTTTACAATGCTATTATCTTCTAAAACATGATTTAGGAAAAAAAGAAATCTTATCCTAAAAAGTCAGAAATTCTTGTTGGGCTAAGGATATTCTATAACTCTTCAGTATATACTGCAGTGTACACTGCCCCCTTGAGCCAAGATCATCTAAATTTAATACCAAGCAAAAGTTGCTTTTTAATATAAAATGATCCATTTTCCATTGATTCAAGGTATGTTTGGTTTTCCCTGGTAGCTCAGCTGGTAAAGAATCTGTTTGCAATGCAAGAGACCCTGGTTCAATCTGTGGGTTGGGAAGGTCCCCTGGAGAATGGATAGGCTACCCACTCCAGTATTCTTGGGCTTCCCTGTGGTTCAGACTGTAAAGAATCCACCTGCAATGTGGGAGACCTGGGTTCAATCCCTGGGTTGGGAAAATCCCCTGGAGGAGGGCATGGCAACCCACCCCAGTATTCTATAAGGGAAGCTAATGGCTCAGAGGTAAAGAATCCGCCGGCCATGCAGGACATGCAAGAGATGCTGGTTGAATCCCTTGGTCTGGAAGATCCTTTGGAGAAGGAAATGGCAACCCACTCCAATATTCTTGCTCAGAAAATCCCATGGACAGAAGAGCCTGGTGGGCTACAATCCATAGGGTTGCAAAGAGTCAGACACAACTGAGCAACTAAACACAGGAATTTGTGTTTGCCATAGCATTCCAGGAGCTACTTGCCAATTAATAAAATGGATTTTATGGTACACTATGTAAATGAATTTTTTAAATGGTGTTATAATTATTTAAGCTATTTGTTCTGTTTGAATCTGAGGAATCTTGCATACCAAAATTGCTTTAGAAATGTTAAATTGTCTTCCTAATGTACTGAAGAGTACTATTTAAAACTCAGAAACACTTAAAGTGCTGTAAATTGCACAATTAACTAAGAGCAATGACATGAAAAATATATTAAATGTATTATGATAATGTTTATGTGGGGTAAAGTTAAATGGATTTCTTGTAATGGAATTTAGACCAAAAGCTAGAGAAAAGAGAATGTTTTCTTGAGTGTGATATTAATGTAGATAGAAAATATTTACCTTTGTACATATTTGAGTACAGAGGAAACCAAAAAAGTATTGAAGGAAAGTCTTCTTAGAACAGTTAAATATAGAATATTAAAGGAATTTGTACTCTATATAATGTTCTTTTTCAAATATTAAGTAATTTCACATGTCTATAAAATTAATTTAACAATATTTGTATATATACAATAGGAAATATTGGAATTCAGTTAAAATTAGTAAGATTAAAATATTAGTAAAATCAGCAATAAGAGAAAGTGAAGTCGCTGAGTCATGTCCGACTCTTTGCGACCCCATGGACTGTAGCCTACCAGGCTCCTCTGTCCATGGGATTTTCCAGGCAATAGTATTGGAGTGGATTGCCATTTCCTTCTCCAGGGGATCTTCCCAACCCAGGGATTGAACCCAGGTCTCCCGCATTATAGACAGACGCTTTACCGTCTGAGCCACCAAGGAAATTAGGAAAGTCCATTATTGTTTATTTGATCTGTTATCTAGTTTCAAGTTTGTCTGTTTATTTTTTTCAGTATAATCATCTTGTTAAGTCAACTTGTAGAGTACTTGGAACATATGATGCATTTTAAATTAATATGTCCTCTGGTGCTCAGGGACCATGTTTGTCTCTTTTGGAGACAACACGCAGAGAACATTTTTCTGAATTCTTGATTTCACTAATTTAAAAGTTGGATTTAATGATTTTCTTTTTACATCTTAGCACTCCTATCACATATCAGTTGTGAAACACATTCTCTCCTACATACCAAAACCATCACTCAGCACTCTATCAACATTTTTCCTTAGTACTCCCCAATTGCATTCAGGAACTAGCCCTATCAGACCCCTCAAATATCAAAGAAGCTCTATACAGATATTCTGTTATTGTTTCCTCAGTTTACTTTCAACGGTATTTAAATATTATTTCTTATGCTTTACTGCAAAACACTGAGCATAAACCCACATGATATTTAAATAAATCTTGCTTTAGCCTGTCCTACCCTCAAGATAATACTTATCCCTCTAAAATATGCCATGATAATGAGGAATGGGCTATTTCCACAAAATACTGGGGAATATGTCACTGGGTTTCAGTTTCTTTGAACATTGGTATATTATACAAAGGGACTTCCCAGGTAGCTCAGTGGTAAAGAATCCACTTGTCAATATAAGCTTCCCAGGTGGCACCAGTGGTAAAGTACCCACCTGCCACTGCAAGAGACATTAGAGCTGTGGGTTCAATCCCTGGTGGTAAGATCCCATGGAGAAGGTAACGGCATTCCACTCTAGTATTCTTGCCTGGAGAATCCCCATGGACAGAGGAGCCTGAAGGGCTACAGTCCATAGGTTAGCACAGAGTTGTACATGACTGAAGTGATATAGCATACACACCAGTATAGGAGATGCAGGAGATGTGGGTTTGATCCCTGGGTCAGAAAATTCCCCTGGAGAAGGAAATGACCACCTACTCCATTATTCTTGCCTGAATAATCCCATGGGCAAGGAGTCTGGTGGGCTACAGTCCATACTCTCACAGAGTCAGACGTGACTTAGTACACAGGCATAGTGCACAGAGATCAGGAAAAAAATTGTCTCAATGTGTACATTATTTATTATCAATTATGAACAAAAGGCTATTCAACAAGAAAAAGACAGTCACAATGTACCATTTAGCCATCCACCATGGTCTTGAGAGGTTTAATATAGAAACCCAGACCACATAAATATTGAACTTTGACCTCTGCAGCAATCGACCCAAGAATCTAAACCTTCACCTCTGCAGCAATCATTTCAAAATGGCCAGTTGTGGGTCAATAACTGCCAGCTTCACTGCCTCCAACTTAGGGCTGATAAGAGAAAGCAAAATATGCACCTTTAACCAGTAGCATAGGATGTCCTACTTGTAGTTAGTCCACTTCCAGTTTTGCCATGCCAGCGATCTGCAATTATGGTATATCTGAGGACTTCCCTTTTTCCACCATAAGGCTCTTACATTTTCCTGCTTGCTTTTGAGTCTCTGCCATTTGCAAGTGATGCTGACTCCCTTTCTGTTGCAAGCTCTGAATAAATATTTTTTGTTTATTCTCATTTGAGTGGTCTTTGTTTATTTTCACAGTTTTCCTGGAGGTTTTTGTAAGGTGTGTTCAACACTGCTTGTCACCATGGACCTCAGCCTTGTGGTAAGTCAGCCCCAGATCTGAACTCTGCCCTCTTTACATTGAGTTCTTTGGCTATTAATTTTCAGTTTGGCAGGAAATTCCTCTAAATTCCTTTTTACTATATTTTATTACTATTTTGTGCTGTGATGTTTAAGTGTTGTTTCTCCTAAAAGGAGCATCACAGGGTAGAACACAGACATAGCACTTTTAAACCTATTGTTGGAGCCACCTCCTAGAACAGTGAATTTGCAATTCTCACTGGACCCATCTATTTAGATGGGACATCAAGAAAACCAGATGAGATTCTCCTTCTCTCTTGATTATTTTTTCTGTGCTGAGAACTTGGCAGTGATCCAGAGAATGATCAAAGTTTTCCACCTGTTTGAGGAGCGCACCTTTGGGGCCTACATTTAAAGGTGATCACCTTCAAGTTGGACATGAAGTCCATAGGAATTACATTTCTTCCCACTATTGCCAGTTTCCTGGAGTTACCTAAATTGAAATCCTCTCTTCCAGGAAAAATGCCTGCTTCTCATATGTGCTGTCATTATAGTCCTAATCACACACCTATCTTTCTAAAATAGCATGATTTCAGCAATTATGATTTGGATCTTCAATAGTAAGTAGGGAGAACATTTGAATCAAACAAAGTTGTTATGCATCCTTAGGTTGCCTCTCTGTGTTAAGCTCTCCCTCTACCCCTTTATGTTTCTAATCTCTCTTCTATTATATCTCTGTTGGTCCTCTGCCCCCGCTCCTTTTTTTCATGTGCAGACTTCCTAGGCTTTTCCAACAATTATCTTACCACTGTAGATAGACAGGTAGGTAGGTAGGTAGATAGATAGATTAGATAGATAGATTTATTATAGGAATTGGTTCAGAAAACTCATTGGTATAATTCATTTCAAGTCTGAAGGCCTGAGAACAAGAGGGGCCAAAGTGTAATCTTAATCTGAGATGAAAGGCCAGTAGTATTTCAGTTCAAGTCCAAAGATCAGAGAACTACAAGCACTGATTTCAGAGTGCAGGGCAAAATGGATATCCAGACTGAGGCAGAGTAAATTTGCCTTCCTTTATTTTTTTGTTCCATGTGGGCTTTTATACTGGATGATGCCCACTTACACTGGTGAGGGGGCATCATCTAATCTACTAACTCAATTGCTAATCTCTTTTTCAAACACCTTTATAGACACCACCAGAAATAATGTTTTATCAGCTATCTGGGGATTATTCAGCCCAGTCAAGTTTACACATAAAATTAACTATCAGATCAGTTCAGTTCAGTCACTCAGTCGTGTCTGACTCTTTGCAAGACCATGAGGCCTCCCTGTCCATCACCAACTCCCAGAGTTCACCCAAACTCATGTCCATTGAGTCAGTGATGCCATCCAACCATCTCATCCTCCATCATCCCCTTCTCCTCCTGCCCCCAATCTTTCCCAGCATCAGGGTCTTTTCAAATGAGTCAGCTCTTCGCATCAGGTGGTCAAAGTATTGGAGTTTCAGCTTCAACATCAGTCCTTCCAATGAACACCCAGGACTGATCTCCTTTAGGATGGACTGATTGGATCTCCTTGCAGTCCAGGAGACTCTGAAGAGTCTTCTCCAACACCAAAGTTCAAAAGCATCAATTCTTCTGTGCTCAGCGTTCTTTGTAGTCCAACTCTCACATCCATACATGACTACTGGAAAAACCATAGCTTTGACTGCTGCCGCTGCTGCTAAGCTGCTTCAGTCGTGTCCAACTCTGTGCGACCCCATAGACGGCAGCCCATCAGGCTCCCCCGTCTCTGGGATTCTCAAGGCAAGAACACTGGAGTGGGCTGCCATTTCCTTCTCCAAGGCATGAAAGTGAAAAGTGAAAGTGAAGTCGCTCAGTCTTGTCTGACTCTTTGCGACCCCATGTACTGCAGCCTACCAGGCTCCTCCATGACTGGATGGATCTATATCAAGTTCTACACATATTGGTCAGAACCTCAGTTGCTAAATCCTGAAAGGCAGAAGTTGATTGGATTGCCTTGAAAAGGAACCTATAGGATCCCTTTTTTACAATAAACCTGATCATGGGGCAGGGGGAAAGAGGAAAAATAGAGCAGAGTCCCCTGGTTGCCTAGTGGTTAGGACTTGGTGCATTCACTGCCACAGCCTGGGTTCAATCCCTGATTGGGGAGCTGAGATCCTGCAAGCTAGGTAGCATGCCCCTCCCCCAAGAAAAGTAGAGCAAGTTATCCTAAAAGTGATGCCCAAAACATTTCTAACAAAACTGTGTCATAATAAAACCACACAGATGAAAAATCAAATTATAGGAAATTTTCAGGATAGATTAAAATTCTTCTGACAACAGTTGGAGTGTAAAGAGATGCTGATATAACAGATTAGCTCTTTCACCTAATTTTGTCAATGGAATTAAATCTAAAATTAAAGACCTAGTTGGAAAACAAAAATCAAAATGGAAAATAGCTCATTTACCTAAAGTAAAACACCTAGAATATAGAACACTTCAAAAGAGTATTAGAATAAAAAATTAAGAACTTAAACCTGTTTCCCTGCAGATCAAACAACTAGGTGGCCCACTTCCTAATCAACTATATATTGTCAGGGACCTTGGAGGTATTATCAACAAAAGGGGTAGTGGAAAAAAATATTGTCCCATCTTCAAATAAAAGACAAGGCACAAAGAAAAATCCTTCAGATCAAGAGGGTGTGCTAGGGAAGGAAAAAGTGCCCAATATTCCGCCTTACCCTTAAATACTCAAAGTGAATTAATTATAAATATAGAGGATGTTGGTGATGGACTTGGAAGCCTGGTGTGCTGCAGTCCAGGGGTCACAAAGAGTTGGACATGACTGAGCAATTGAACTGAACTGATGGACTGAACTGTGCCCCCAATCCATATGTTGAAGCCCTAACTCCCAATGTAACTGTATTTGTAAATAGGTTTCAAATCTGAATTACCTATAAGGAGGCAATAAAGGTTAGGTAGTTATAAGAATGCAGTTAAATCTGACAGGATTAGTGTCCTTATAAGAGGAAACATCAGAGAGTTCTCCCTTTCTGTTCCCCTTACCACTCCCAGCTCCTCATCACACACCATCCCATATACACAAGAAAAGCCATGTCAACACACAGCATGGGAGAAAGTGGTCAATTGCAAACCAGGAAGACAGCTCTCACCAGAAACTGAATTCACTGGTACCTTGAACATGGACTTCCCAGCTTCCAGAACTGTGAGAAATTTATTTTTTAAGTCACTCTATGCTGTTTTATTACAGCAGCTCAAGCTCACTAATAGAGAGTCAAGCTCATTGACTCCTGGTGGATACAGGTGCCATTCTTTCTACAATAACGCCTGCCAGCTTTGTTCAACCTTCCTCTGCGTAGGCATGACAAGCAGGTGGTAGCTGTTTCAAACAACCCACAGATTTTCCCTCTTGTCCCTAATTGTGACCTCTGAGCCCCTTACTGGAAAATATTCCTTCCTGCTTTGTGATTTAATAGGAAGTTTTAATAGGAAGATACTTTGTTTGCAAATGGAATTGTAACATTAAATGTACATCAGTGGGGTTCTCATGGTTCCAGAGGATTCCTCTATCCATAAGAATTGTGTCTGTACTGTATATATTTTGCCTTCTTAATTTTTGATTCACATCCCAAGTAAATATCTTGCTACTCTACCTGACACTCCTGAACTAAAAATTCCAATGACATCAGAGATAGAATAACCTATTAAAGTTCAAATAGATTCTATAAAATTGATACCCAAACTTCTCCCAATATCCCTTGAGGCCAGAAGCAAAGAAGGGTTCAAATCTGTAGTTTCAAGACATATACAAAGGTCTCATATCCAGTACTAGCTCTGCTAACACTCTCATTCTGCCAGTAAATAAAACAATTGGATGAGGATATCAATTTGTTAAAGACCTCAAGGCAATCAACAAACCTATTATCCATCTTTCCTCAGTAGTAGTACCTAACCAAATAGCAGTCTTTATCATTTCCTCCTGAGGCAACTTGCAAGAATGTTATCACAGAGCACGTAAGAATGATTTCCAATCAGAGGTCCAGGATCACCATTGAGGATAATAGGGAAACTCTGTGGGTTATTCAAATACCTACCACCTGTGTGGTATGTTCATATAGAGGAAGATGGAGCAAAGACAGCAGGAGTTAATAGCATCCTCTGAGCAATTAATTTCTCCTGTAAGACACTTGTTTCATTGCATGTTTGCTCTATCTTGGTATGCCTCTAGAGCAGAAGAATCAATATCTTTCACCTTCTCCTGGAAAGGACAATATACCTGGATATCCATTTCCAGAAGTTCACTGAAGACCACTCTTGTTTTCTCCTAGGTTCTCAATTAAGACATAAAGAATCTAAATTCTCTTGTGATTCAGTTATGGTGCAACATGTAGATGATCTCTTAATTTGTTCAGACAATGAGGAATGTTCTTCAAAAACATTCTAATTATTTGTGCTTTGCCCTAGAAGAAAAGGGACTTTTATAAATTTTGAAAAGATAAATGTAATTTCTTCAAGGTCTAGTCTATTATTTAGGTCATGACATATCTCAGAAGGTCAAAACATCTCTCCTGATGGACTGAAGACTATCCAATCTTATCCTAGGACCCTTACAAAACAATAATTGAAGGAAATATATGGGTTTAACTGGTTATTTTAACAAATGTGTAACAAATTTTTCTGAGACTGCAATACCTCTTTGAGAATTAACCAAGCCTTCAGTAACAGAATCTCTCTTTTGGGAGCCTAAATAAGAACAGACATTCTGTAGCCTAAAGAAGTCTCTTCAACAATCTTCTCTAAATTTAACTAGCTATTAAAATCCATTTTCTCTCTTTGTGCATGAGCAATCTGAATGCCTTAGGTTTTTAATTCAATCTCATGGGAAACATCAAAAACCCATTGCTTATAATAGTTTCATCCTTGGCCTGGTTGGAATTCTTTATCTCCTGTGTTTTGGGGCAATACCTGTCACTGCCAAACCTGTTGATAGTATACTTCTGCTGAGCTACCCTTCTGCTATTCCCCTGCCTGAACTCATGGGTTCCTGTGTAGTACAGACATTAATATTGATTGAAGACGACACTTTTTTAGCCAGCCAATTAACTTCTTATGAGATTTTGTTACTCTCTTACTGTCACCTTTTTATTCACTGCTGCAATATGTCCATCCCTCTGTATCTATGAATAATTGGCTTCAGGCTTCTCTCCACCATACCAAAATCCACAGATACTAAATCACTTACATAAAATAGCATACTATTTGCACATAACATGCATATCCCCTCTAGATTGTTTATAATACTTTATACAATGTAAATGCTATGTAAGTAGTTGTAAATACAATGTAAATACTATATAAATAGTTGTTGGTGAGTGGTAAATTAATGTTTTGTTTTTGGAGAGCCATTCTGATTTTTTTTGTTTTCTTTGGAATATTTTCAACCTGTTGTTGATTGAATCTACATATGCAAAACTCTTAGACACAGAAAAGTGAAAGTGAAAATGAAGTCGCTCAGTCTTGTCCGACTCTCTGCGACCCCATGGACATTGGCTTGCACCAGGCTCCTCCATCCATGGGATTTTCTAGGCAAGAGTACTGAAGTGGGTTGACATTTCCTTCTCCAGGAAATCTTCCTGACCTAGGGATCGAACCCAGGTCCCCCACATTGTGGACAGACCCTTTACCTTCTGAGCCTCAAGGGAAGTCTTAGACACAGAGGACCAACTATATTCTAAATTGTTATTCTCCTCTCTTTACCAGACAAAGAGGAACATCATGTTTGCCTTACCTTCCTTAAGGGATGTTCTGTACATTATTTAGATTTATAGAGACTCCTGTTGATAACCCTGATCTAGAATTATTTGTTGATAGACTGTATTTCAAAATACAACTTGGAGGATATCAAGCAGCATATACTATCACTAATTTAAACTCACATTTAGAATATAATTCTTTACTTGAAATAAAATCATCCCAGGTGACAGAGCTTATTTACTAGATCTTGCTAATTAGCCAAAGTCTGGAGAGTAAATATATATGCAGACAGTAGGTGTGCTTTCAGAGTAGTACATGATATTGGAATGCTTTGGGGTAAAAAAGGGATTTCTCAGCTCTGAAGGAATTCTCAACAAAGATAGACAGTAAGTTTAAGGGAGCACTTGGATTCCCTGGTAGCTCAGATGGTAAAGAATCTGCCTGTAATACAGGAGACTCAGGTTCGATCCCTGGGTCAGGAAGATTCCGTGGTGAAGGAAATGGCAACCCACTCCAGTATTCCTGCCTGGAAAATCCCATGGACAGAGGAGCCTGGCCAACTACAGTCCATGGGTCACAAAGAGTCAGACGCGACTGAGTGACTTCACTTTCACTTTGGATGCAATCCTACTTCATAGAGAGGCGACTATTATAAAGATTGGGGCTCATGCACAAAGACATAAAAAGAATGCTAAAAGAAATACTCTAGCAGATTCCCATGCCAAAATAAATCATGTTTAATCAAGATTATGATTCTATAAGGGTTAATTTATCTGAAGCAATTCAAAGAGACTGTTATAAAACAATATTTATAAGATACTCTGAAGATACCTGCTTGGTGGCATCAAATGATTTCAAAAAGATAGTAGCTAAATTTCTTCATGAAACTACTCATTGCAGTATGGACACCTGGTTATTGATTTATAAACATTGGTAGGGAAGCTAAAAAAACAGCTGAAGTTTTTTGAGAGATCATATGTTACCTATCAACCACATAACCTAGAAAAACTGAAATGATGGGACACAATCAAGACCCAAAGTCTCAAGTTTCCTTGAACAACTTGAGTTGGATTTCACATAGCTTATTACTGCTTTCAAGATGGTTTGAAGCATTTCTTGTATTAGAAGTGAAGTTCTTGAACACATGGGCCTTCCTGTTACCAGTTCATAGGAACCTAAATTTTATATCCTTGAGGGAGTACACCAGAATGCTGTAAGTACTAATGGGAGTACATTTGATAAAGAGAACCCAAGGGGTTCTGAAAGTTTTTGTTTTTTTTTTTTAATGAAAGGCTTTTGTTTTCATTTCACAGGAATCATTTGTCAAACATAAAGAGGCTTTTATCTTTATTTTAAAAAATTTTCTTTAACTTTTATGAATTTAAGAATGGCACTGGTCCTTTCAACTTTTTTGGAAGACTGTGTGTTAAGGACAGTGTAGTAACAGGTAACGTCTTACAGAGTTCTTTTATAATGGATCACATAAAGCATGTCTTGATAACCTGATATGAAAATCAGTATGTCCTATGTTAGAAACAAAATCATGCAACTTTTTAGTTACTAAAAGGTTGCAGCTTAAATTTAGCACCCTGTCTATGACAATAGGCCAAATATTTGCCACCTGGAAAAGATGAATAGCAAATTTAATGTGTACCCAGTTAATGTCTGGCCATGGTTCAGACCTCATGCTATGAACAAAAGTCTTTTTTTCCCCTAGATTTCCATGTGCCTCTGCTGGATAAATATTTCTTTCATGGTCAGGACACCTGGTCTTATTTGCCTCAGACTAATACCTCATGCACTTTTTGAACAGTGTTGCTGTTGTATGCACACAACAACTCTCATCATATAAATAACCAACCTGGAACTAATGTCTCAGCTGTGTGCTCCAAACTGAGACCATTCTTGATTATTCAGGAAAGCTACCTAAATTACTGACTTATTGTTTTTGTGAAAAAATTGAGTATTGTTCCCATAAATGAGACACACAAATTATACAGAAAAACTAAAAGATACATATCAATAATTGTGGTAGAAGTCATTAATGATACTACCTCTGCCATACATGGGATACCATACATGAGTTCAATCTCATTTCATTGGCATGAATAGTGAAGGAAAAAAATCACAAAATGCTAGATTAATGTTGGCTCCTTGTAGTTTATTTTATAAAAGTTTGTACCCCTTTATCCCCATCCATATTATGCCCCCTTTCCCTCTGCCACTGATAACTACCAGTTTGTTCTCTATATCTATGAATCTGTTTTGTTATATTTGTTCATTTGTTTTATCTTTTTTAGATTCCACATGTAAGTGATAACAATGTTTGTCTTTCTCTGTCTGACTTATTTTGCTAAGAGTAATACTCAGTAGGTTCATCCATGTTGTTATTCCATTGTATATGTTATATATATACACCATGTCCTCTTTATTCATTATTATTTTGACTATTGTAAATAATGCTACTATGAATATTGAATGTGTTTATCTTTTTAAATTAGTGATTTCATTTTCTGTAGATAAATATCCAGGAATGAAACTGCTGGATCATATTGTAATTCTATTTTTATTTATTTATTTTCTTTTTGAGAAACCGTCCATACTATTTTTCAGAGTAGTTGCACTAATTTACATCCTAACTAACAGTGTAATAGGATTCCCTTTTCTCCACATCTCACTAACATTTGTTATTTGTAGACCTTTTAATGATAATCATTCTGAAATGTTTGAGGTGATGCCTCATTGTGGTTTTAATATGCATTTCCTTGATGATTAGCAATGCTGAACATCTTTTTATTTGCCTGTTGTTCATCTGTTTATTTTCTTTGGAAAAATGACTATTCATGTCTTCTGTTCATTCTTAAATTGGATACAAGTTGCAATAAATGCATTACTCTAGATTGCTGGAATAGCAGTTTCTCATGATCAATATCTGCACTGAATATAGAACTTCAAAGAAACTTCAAAGAAATCTAGAATGATTGGGAGGCAAAGGGAGATATATCCAGTCATTTGCAATTTTATATACATTTTATAGTTTTCGGTAATGGCATGCTGTTTCAGAAGTTGAAAGTTCACTTGATCTAGATCCTTGAGTCATCATCCCTAGAGTAACATTTGCCAGTGTCTAAATTTTTGGGGCTCCAAAATCACTGCAGATGGTGATTGCAGCCATGAAATTAAAAGACGCTTACTCCTTGGAAGGAAAGTTATGACCAACCTAGACAGCATATTCAAAAGCAGAGATATTACTTTGCCAACAAAGGTCCGTCTAGTCAAGGCTATGGTTTTTCCTGTGGTCATGTATGGATGTGAGAGTTGGACTGTGAAGAAAGCTGAGCACCAAAGAATTGATGCTTTTGAACTGTGGTGTTGGAGAAGACTTTTGAGAGTCCCTTAGACTGCAAAGAGATCCAACCAGTCCATTCTAAAGGAGATCAGCCCTGGGTGTTCATTGGAAGAACTGATGCTAAAGCTGAAACTCCAATACTTTGGCCACCTCATGCGAAGAGTTGACTCACTGGAAAAGACTCTGATGCTGGGAGGGATCAGGGGCAGGAGAAAAGGGGACGACAGAGGATGAGATGGCTGGATGGCATCACTGACTCAATGGACATGAGTTTGAGTGAACTCTGGGAGTTGTTGATGGACAGGGACGCCTGGCGTGCTGCGATTCATGGGGTGGCAAAGAGTCAGACATGACTGAGCGACTGAACTGAACCCTGAATCAGTTATCAGTCTTGACTCATTTGTGTGCTAATGAAAACCTCTGTTGATGAGGTCAGCCTGGCAGAATTACAACTGCACCAAGTCCTGGATG
The DNA here is from genome assembly GCF_029407905.1 of Bubalus kerabau. Classification (NCBI taxonomy): domain Eukaryota; kingdom Metazoa; phylum Chordata; class Mammalia; order Artiodactyla; family Bovidae; genus Bubalus; species Bubalus kerabau. The sequence goes on from NC_073637.1 coordinate 55,956,354, forward strand.
TTTCATGATTTCTGAAAGTTATTGTAAAACTCTTTGTAGTGTGCCATGTCACTCCAGGGATGTTTTGATTTTTCAAAAATGAAACAAATTCATGAATGTGATGTAAACCACATCAAGAGATTAGAAGAAAAAAAAACCTATGTGTGGTTACATTATTTACATAAATCAACTTAACAGTATTTTGATTAAATTCAGTAGAACTTCTTTTGTGTCCAGTATGTTGAGAGTTATGTGGTATTTATCAGATGTAGCTTTAATGTATCACAAAGCCCTTTCTAAAATGGAAAAAAAAAAAAAAAAACAGAACTGATTTTCCACATCCTTGAATAACACTTCACCCTGTGCAAACCAAAAATATATGTGTTTAGTGAACTTAATCCAGTGAGTGGTATTTCCACAGATCTTTTCATTTATAACTGAAGTATATTTTAAACTTTAGAATAAGTTACTGAGACAGTGAATTTTGAAAATTTGTCTCTTAGATATAGAAATAAATGGCCATTCTGTTTATAAATATGAAATTCAATGAAAGTTAACCTTTCTTATTACATCTATATGCATTTTCCTAATGAGTAAAATATGAGTAAAATAAATATTTTATTCATTTTCCTAATGAGTAAAATAAATACAAATTCTTTGTAAAGTGCAATTCAAGACTATAGTACAATTTTAGATAATTGCGTCATTTCAAGTTAAAATGTAACTTCTTAACACATTAACATTGATGTTACATAGATTTCTTAAAATTGGTTATTGTATTTTTCCCTCATTTTGTTATCAGTTATAGCTAAGTCTCTTGGAATTCAGTTGACAAAGTCATCTCAATTTTTTTTATTTATTTCAAATACTGCATGAAGAAAGAGAAAAGATAAAATTCTAGTTCTGTGAGCACTAACATTACTTCTTTATCAAAATAATTATTTTCTCATGCTAGAACATTAGGACCAAAAGCTAAATGGTGAGAAAGACTATAGTTGCCAATTTATCAGGCAAGCATGAATGCTTAGTCGCTAAGTCATGTCTGACTCTTTGCCACCCCTTGAACTGTAGCCAATACTTTGGCCACCTGATGCAAAGAACTGATTCATTTGAAAATACCCTGATGCTGGAAAAGATTGAAGGCAGGAGGGGAAGGGGACTACAAAGGATGAGATGGTTGGATGGCATCACTGAATCAATGGACATGAGTTTGAGTAAACTCTGGGAGTGGGTGATGGACAGGGAGGCCTGGTGTGCTGCATTCCATGGGGTCACAAAGAGTCAGACACAACTGAGCAACTGAACTGAACTAAACTGAACTGAATTGTAGCCTGTCAGGTTCCTCTGTCCATGGGATTTCCCAGGCAAGAATTCCGGAGTGAGCTGCAGTGCCCTCCTCCAGGGATCTTCCCGATCCAGGGGTTGAACCCAGGTCTCCTGTATCTCCTGTATTGCCATGCAGATTCTTTACCTGCATCTCCTGCATTTGGCACTAAGATTCAATGAGTCACATGGGAAGCCGACTTTACCAGGCTGATGCTACCATCATTATTATTTGGATAGCTGATTACACAGTTTTCAGTTTCAACTACTTAAATCTTGTTCTTTAATTGCAATGTACATCCAATTCAAAAATAAACCTGTCCAATATTCAGGTTAGGTATTTTGTATAGAGTATTCAATTTTGTCTTTATCAGTGCTAGGATGAATCTTAAAGTGCCTCTCACTGAAGGTACTTATTCTACTTCATCAGAATTCAAAGTTTTTATCTTAAAGACAAAAATCTCTATGGGTAAAACAGTAGTTTATCAATTTTGTGGTTACACATAGTAATAAGATTCTGAATGAGTTATAGTTCCTTTAATCAAGTTAGAGGAGTCAGAGAACCTCTCCTTTCTGGATACAGTGATGAGTCTAAAAGACTGTGACTCAAATTTCTCCTGAAATTCTTCAAATTGAAGTGCATAATCTTTTCTCTTTAGTCATAATATTTTATAGAGATGTTCATAAGTTTCCTATAGCTATCATTCCAGATTAGTGCAGTAAGAGTAGGAAATAAATACTTGGAGAAAAGCAAAGATAAAAGAGAGTCCAAGAAATATTGATCTAATGTTTCAGGTCATTCTCACCCAAAACCCCTCTTTTTCTAATCATGTCAATGACTAAATTTCTATTTTGTTAAATCAAAAAGTGTCATTCTCACATGTTAAAGAAGACTGGTTAATCTAGAAAGTGATGTCTGATAAGTGTGGCAAGTGGCTGAACTTAGCAAGCACAGAATAGTTACTATGACTTCAGATTTCATATATCCTCCTAAGTGGTAATCCATATAGCCAGCTGAATAATTCTCTTTTGCAGTTTAGGGGCTCAAAGCATCTAGCCACTGAAGCTGTAATGTTAGGAAATTTTCTAGAATAAAGTCAATAGTTTTTCATGTTTTAGGTGCTTGTTTTGATAAGCAACCACTTAAAGTTTTAAATTCACACAAAGATACACTCTCTTGCAAATATAAATGCACATACAAATAAAGATACGATGGAACATCTAAACCAAAATGGAGGTGGATTTAAACATCAATATATAAATGTTATAGAAAAACACACCAAAAACTTAGATGTTTTGTAAACAATTCCAGTTTGTTTCTTTGAGCCCTTAACTAACTGACAAATGCCTTTTGAAGGCTTTCCAGATGGTGCAGTTGATAAAGAATCTACCTGCCAATGCAGGGGACACAAGAGATACCAGTTCAGCCCCTGGCTTGGGAAGATCCCCTGGAAGAGGAAATGACAACCTACACCAGTATTCTTGCCTGGAAAATTCCATGAATAGAGGAGCCGGCAGGCTATAGTCCATGGGGTCACAAAGAGTCAGACATGACTGAGCACATAGGCATACACTCCTTTTAACAAATTTTATGGTATGGATAAGAAAGTGTGAAAGGGCCAGCTCAAATATGTTGAATAAGAACAGTTACTTCTTCACACATGACTTGTTTTGAAGTACCATTTTAACAAGAAGGCAAGATCCTAGATAGAATTGCCAGGTTACTTTCTTGCTCTCAGTTTTTGTTTCCTTGTAGTAAGTAATTAGAACGATAGACTAGTTATAGCTTAAGCAGGCAGGATTTACTAAGCAGGCAGCAAGCAGTATTTCCTCGAGGTCTTTGACTTGTTTTTACAAAGGATTGTAATGGCAGACTAGTTAGAGCTCAAGCAGGCAGGAACAGGTGGCCTGCAATTTACTCAGGAAACGAAAGTGGATCAACCTCCTTAGACGTAGTCTTGACTTTTGGACTTCCCTTTTTATACTTTTGTGTCTTCCCTTTGGTGGTTCTGAGGGCTAGATTGGTTATTCCCCAAGCAAATTAGGGCTTGTACCCACATGTATTCAAGACCAATCAGGGAAGGGAGCTTATTTGGCATGTCACTCCAGTCCAAGGCTTCCCCTTTCTGCAGGCTTCTCCCTTTCTTTGTTGCTTTGTTAGTTTTTTTCTAGTCACTGTTTTTCTCAACCACCATTTTGGACTCCTTATTCCCTACTTTAACTACCTAACAGAATTCACTTGAAGAGATAAACAGTTTTGCTCTGTATTTATTAGCCTTTGGTTCATTCCTAACAGCAGTCAGATGTCTAGTTTAAGTTTTCAGATAAAGTTGAGAAGAATGTGGATTAATCAGAGGAAACTCATTGTCACCTAAAGGGAAAAAACATAAAGAAAATCTTCAAAGCACCTGTTATGCAAATGATAAACAAGGATAAGAGTATTTATTTGTGTGTAATACAAAAGCAGTAAAGATAAAACACAGTAAGCAAGCTCTGCAAGACCTTCATAAATATGAAGTCAGAACAAAATGAAAGTCTACAAGTTGTGTCACATCCTTTGGTTTAGTCACCAATTAGGTCTGATTTTTAACATTTTCAAGTTTCCCTTTTTATTCTAAGGATAAAATGCATATACAGCAAAGTTGAATCATTTCCTTTATATATTTTTTTAATTATTAAAAGCATTTTTAGAGTAGTTTATGGTTTGTAGAAAAATTGAGTGGAGAATGCTGAGATTTCCAGATACTCATTTTGAATCCTTGTGATTTCCACTATTTATTAACAACTTGCTCTTGTGTGCTACATGTGTTAAAATGATAAGCAAACATTATTATTGACTGAAGTGCATAATTTATATTCAGTTCAGTTCAGTTCAGTTCAGTCTCTCAGTCGTGTCCGACTCTTTGCGACCCCATGAATTGCAGCACACCAGGCCTCCCTGTCCATCACCAACTCCCGGAGTTCATTCAAATTTACTTCCATTGAGTCCGTGATGCCATCCAGCCATCTCATCCTCTGTCGTCCCCTTTTCTCCTGCCCCTGATCCCTCCCAGCATCAGAGTCTTTTCCAATGAGTCAACTCTTCGCATGAGGTGGCCAAAGTACTGGAGTTTCAGCTTCAGCATCATTCCTTCCAAAGAGCACCCAGGGCTGATCTCCTTTAGAATGGACTGGTTGGATCTCCTTGCAGTCCAAGGGACTCTCAAGAGTCTTCTCCAACACCACAGTTCAAAAGCGTCAATTCTTCGGCACTCAGCCTTCTTCACAGTCCAACTCTCACATCCATACATGCCCACTGCAAAAATCATAGCCTTGACTAGACGGACCTTTGTTGGCAAAGTAATGTCTCTGCTTTTGAATATGCTATCTAGGTTGGTCATAACTTTTCTTCCAAGGAGTAAGTGGTCTTTTAATTTCATGGCTGCAGTCACCATCTGCAGTGATTTTGGAGCCCAAAAAAATAAAGCCTGACACTGTTTCCCCTGTTTCCCCATCTATTTCCCGTGAAGTGGTGGGACCAGATGCCATGATCTTCGTTTTCTGAATGTTGAGCTTTAAGCCAACCTTTTCACTCTCCTCTTTCACTTTCATCAAGAGGCTTTTTAGTTCCTCTTCACTTTCTGCCATAAGGGTGGTGCCATCCACATATCTGAGGTTATTGATATTTCTCCCAGCAATCTTCATTCCAGCTTGAGGGTTCATTATTTGTGTTGGGCTACAATTCTGTTGGTTTTGATAAGTGTACAATGTCATGTATCTGCCATTACAGTATTGTACAGAACAGTTTCATTGCCTTAACAATGCCCTGTGTTGTATCTGTTCATCCCGCCTACATCTCTCCTTGCAATCTTGGATATTTTTACTGCTTCTACAATCTCTTTTCCAGAGTGTCATTTATTTGGAATCACATACTAAGTATCAATACCTTTTCAGGAGAGCTTCTTTCACTTAGGAATATGTGTTTATGGTTCCTGTGTGCATTTTAGTGACTTAATAGTTCTTTTATCTTTATCACTGAATAATGTACTATTGTATTGATGTACCACAGTTTATCGATTCACCTGTTGAAGGACCTCTTGATTGCTTCTAGCTTCTAGCAATTATGAATAAAGATGCTTTAAACATTTGTGTTCAGGTTTTTGTGAATATACATTTTCAGCATATTCAGGTAATAATCTAGGTGTGTAATCACTGGACCATATCGCAAGCCTATATTTAACTTGGCAAGAAATTGTCAAACTATGTTCCAAAGTGGCTGTATCATTTTGCATTCTCACAAGCAATGAATTAGTTTGTTCCAGTTCCTCCTAAGTCTTCAATCTTGTCAGTATTTTGGATGTTAGATATTCTAATAGCTGTGTAATAGTATCCCATTGTTTAAATTTGTAATTCTCAAATGCTTTATGATGGTGAGCATCTTTTCATGTGTTTATTTGCCATCTGTCTTTCTTTAGTGAGTTGTCTGTTCATATCTTTTGACCACTTTTTAATTTGATTTTTTTACCAACTTTATTGAAATATAAACAGCAAATTAAAATTGTACATATTTAAGATGGGGCTATAATATACACATCTGATATAATCATCAGAATCAAGCTAATTAACATATCGATCACCTCACAGTTACCTTTTTTGCCCTTCCATCCTTCCTTTTTTTTCCTTTTTTCTTTCTTTATTTTACTTTATCATTTATGACCTACCCTCTCAGCAAATCTCAGTTACACAATACACTATTATAACCAACAGTCAAACTGCTGTGTATTAGATCTGCAGAACAAATTCATCTTGAAAAACTGAAACTTTGAACCCCTTGACAAACATCTTTCCATTTTCTCCTCCCACAATCCCTGATGACCAACACCCTACTTTCCTCTTTTTATGAGTTTGAGTTAGTTTCCACTTATAAGGTAAGGTGAGGTGCTCTGTCGTGTCCTACTCCCCATGGCCCTATGGTCTGTAGTCTCCCAGGCTCCTCTGTCTGTGGGATTCTCCAGGCAAGAATACTGGAGTGGGTTGCCATGCCATCCTCAGGGGAATCTTCCCAACTCAGGGATTGAACTCACATCTCTTATATGTCCTGCACTGGTAGATAGATTCTTTACCACTAGCACCACCTGGAAAGCCTACAATATTTTTCTTTGGATGTCAAGCATATTTCACTTAGCATAATGTCCTCCAAGTTTATCCATATTGTTACAAATGGCAAATTTTCTTCTTTTTGAAAAAAATAATTATATTTCATTATATGTTTATAAATATTTATGTATTACATATATTATATTTTTCATTTGTATGTTGATGGATATTTAGGTTTTATTCATATCTTTGTCATTACAAATAATGCTAAAAGGGAAATGAGAGTACAAATATGTGTTTGAGGTCCTAACTTCATTTTGTCTGTATATATATCAAGAAGTGGGATTTCTGCATTATAAGGTCAAGATTATTAGATGCATATTATAAAAGTTGTATATAATTTATAATTTTGGACCCTTTACATTGTGTTGGAATGTTTTCTTCTCTTATTATTTTCCCTGTGTATTTAAAAAACACCTTAACTGTGTAGATAATTAATATAAAATAAATTGTTATTAATCTGTTTCTAAATCATATTTCTAGATTTATGTTAAAAACAATAAGCTTTTATATATATTTCTGTGTTTCTATTTTAATCTTATAATTTAACTTGAATATTTATATATATATACATTTTATAGTTTCTAATTTCCATGATTTGCTTTTATTAAAATCTCTTAGATTTGCCCAGTGTAAGAAAAGTCTTATGTTATTTTTAAAGCATTAATTTCTACTGATGTCAAGGTATAATTCTTTAGTCAAACCAATTTGCTTTTAAAATATATGAATTGAATTAATGATACCATTGTTAATATTTCAATTTAAATGTAAAACTGACATCAGGGAAACAACTTGTAAACAAGTTATGTACACCAGTCTTATATTTTTAACATAGCTGTTTCTATAAAGTAGATTCTGTTAAACTTAAACATGAAGGATGTTAAATGATCACAGTTTCAGAATGAGCAAAATGCTATGTGTGAAATTAAATTGTGTTTTACAAAGGTTAAATGAGCCATTTCTTAATAGTTCTTAGAAGATATACAGGGAGATTTCTAAAATAATTGAGGAGTATTTTAAACAGTAAGTGAAAATTTACCAAGTGCTATGTGATGCAAGAAAGTGGACAGTAGTTCTAATAATTTTGGCTATTAGTGATAAACGTGTAGGTTAATCTCTCATTCAATTTTAGAGTTATCTCATTAATATCTTAATTAAATACATAATAGAATTTGATGAGGCATTATCAGGTTTTACCTCAAGATGTTTTTCTATGCATAATTTGAAAAACTAAGGAAGAAATGTTCATTTGAAACATAATCTAAAAAGAATATTAGACCATTTGAAAACTTGCTATTTGATCCTTGGCCACATGAGCAGCAATATTTATCCTTTCCTTGATTTTGATTCTTGATTATTGGAGACATTATAATCTCTAACTTACAACAATATAACCCTTGCTGCTGCTACTGCTGCCAAGTCACTTCAGTCATGTCCGACTCTGTGCGACGCCATAGACGGCAGCCTACCAGGCTCCCCTGTCCCTCGGATTCTCCAGGCAAGAACACTGGAGTGTTGCCATTTCCTTCTCCAATGCATGAAAGTGAAAAGTGAAAGTGAACTCGCTCAGTAGTGTCCGACTCTTCGCGACCCCATGGACTGTAGCCTACCAGGCTTCTCCATCCATGGGATTTACCAAGCAAGAGTACTGGAGTGGGGTGCCATTGCCTTCTCCAAATACAACCCTTAGGGAGTCTCAATGAATATATTTTACCTTAAGGAATATGGAGTAAAGGTTTCAGAGTAAGGGCCAACTTAAATGTTGATTCCTCATCTCCATTAATTACTACCTGAATAAACATGGTAAGTGTCGCCAGTTAATGTATATGATTATCCAGTGCTAGTGAAAATACTTACCTTAGAAGGAAAAACTCTCTTGCTTACTTTACTCTCTTTATAGTCTGTATTCCTTGGGCCTATCAGTATACTATTCATTACTATCTATGTTCTCCTGAGACTTTATGAGATCTTTTGAAGTTTAAATCATAGTGCAGTATTGATACAAAGAGAATCATGGATTTGAAGCAAGTAATATTTTTCAGGCTGAGCACAGTAACCTGAACTATTCAGAAAATATGCATAAAAATCAAGTAGAAAATAAACATTATTGCCAAAACATCAGGAGAAATGCATACCCTGTCAATGACTTTGAGATTTAGAGGCAGATGTGAGGCATAGATCCCTCTTCTTGTGAAACATTTACACCTATATGCAGGGTGCAGTAGAACTGCAGGGCAACATTGTCTGTAAACCTGACAGAGAGTTCTTGGAGTTCTCTAGCCTTTGGGAGGAACAGAGGTTTTCTGTCATTTAGGTAGCTAGATTCAACCACAAAGTACAGCCCAAAACCTCTGGTTTTTGCTTCTCTAGTTTGTTTATTTTATATAAGCTCTTAGTTAACTCTGTAAAGTTCATTCTTTTTAATATACCTAGAATGGTTTTTATTTTCCTTTGTTGTTGTTGTTGTTGTTTAGTCACTAAGCTGTGTCCTACTCTTTGCAACCCCAAGAACTGTAGTCTGCCAGTCTTCTCTGCCCATGGGATTTCTCAGGCAGGAATACTGGAGTGGGTTGCCATTTCCTACTCCAGGGGATTTTCCCAATCCAGGGACTGAACTCATGTCTTCTGCTTGGCAGGCAGATTCTTTACCATTGAGCCACCAGGGACGGCTTTATTTTCCTTTCAGTTCAGTTCAGTTCAGTTCAGTTCAGTCGCTCAGTCGTGTTCGACTCTTTGCGACCCCATGAATCGCAGCACGCCAGGCCTCCTTGCCCCTCACCAACTTCCGGAATTCATTACTGAAATATAAATCTAAAATGAGTCAAAGCAAATAAAAACACACTGCTCAACATATTTTAAAAAATAGCTGTGACATATTTAAATATGTTATTACAACATAAAATAAGTTAGAAGACAAAACTTTGAAATCAGGCAAACCTGAGCTATAATTCTGGTTGAGCCTTGGACAATTTCTGTAAGTTATTGAATCACCTCTTTGTTCTTACTATTCTAACTACAGCTTTTAAAGAACAAAATATTTGAATTTTGGTAAGATCAACTTATTTTTTTTTCCATTGATTAAATTTTCACAATGTATTTTAAAAATTCATCAACATACCTTAGTCCACCTAAATTTTCTCCTATGTTGTCTTTTAAAATTATATAGTTTTACACTTTACATGAAGGCCAAGGTCCACGTTGAGTTAATTTGCATTAAAGATGTTAGGCATGTGTCTAGATTCTTTTTTTTTTTTTTAATGTAGGGACATTTAATTTTCCCAGCCTCATTTATTAGGCTATCATTTCTCCATTGGATTGTCATTGTACCTTTATCATATAGAAACAACCAAATTTGTGTGGGTCTGTTTCTCAGATTTCTATTCTATTCCATTAATTATTGTATCTATTCTTTTTCCAATGCCACACCAGTTTAATTACAGTAGCTTTACAGTAAGTTATAAAATTGACTGGTCCTCCAAACTTACTTTACTTTCCCAGTATTATATTGATTATTTTATATATTTTATTTACAAATAAACATTGAATTGTTTTGTCAATATCTACAAAATAGCTTTCTAATATTTTAATTGAGATTATACTGAATCTATAGCTCAATTTGGGAAGAACTTGCATATTAACAGTGTTTTATATGTTTATTAACATATTTGCTTATAAGTCTGTCAGGCGAGTGTATGCTCCTCAGTTCTGTCTCATCACAACAAAGATTTGGAGTGACGGACATTAAAGCCCTCGGCGCGTCACAGATCTCGGGTCTTGGACAGATCGTGTTATGTTCTTAGACAGATCGGTGTCACAGCTTTGTGTTACAGCTCTATTTTATTTAGAAAATAGCAGAAAAATCCATCTTTGAGGCGGAGAGCATGCCAACCCAAAGATGTGAAGAGAAGAGAGTGGGGGAATGTGCCAGCGCAGGAGAGCGAGAGACCCCCCCAGCCTTTTGGCTCCTCTTTTTATATGTTTTTTCCTCTCCCTGGGCCTGCCCTATGTCAATTGGGCTAGCCAGGAGTGTTGTTTGTTCTACCTGAGGTCCTTACTCCAGTCCTCGGACCTTCCTTTGTTCTATTTTCGCAGGCTTTTCCCTTCCTTGTCTTTTAGCCACCGCTATTCTGGACTCCTGTTTCCTATTCTAACTACCTAACAAGTTGGACTGTGAAGAAGGCTCAGCACGGAAGAACTGATGCTTTTGACTGTGGTGTTAATTAACCCCCAAAGATAATTTGGGGGTTAGTTTTGTTTATTTGCTCTTTTGTTTTTTGATTTCCAATCAGTATATATTTGCTTTCTTGTTGTATTTTCCTACTTATGAATTCTAGTTGAGTGTTAACTAGGAGTAGTGAGAGAAGACAGCTTGTTTTGTTCATGATCTTTGGAGGAAAGCACCTAGTTTCTCACTATTAAATTTGTTGTTAAATGTATGATTTTATAAATAATCTTTGATAATTTAAGGGTTTCCTCTATCCATAATCACTGATAACTTTTGTCATGGATACTCTCTTAGTTTATTTGGGCTAATATAACAGAATATCATAGACTGAGTGGCTTATAAACACAGAAATTTATTTCTCACAATTTTGTTGGTTGATAAATCTAAGTTAAAGTCACCAGTAGATATGGTGTCTGATAAAAGCTCGCTTCACCCCCATGACTGAATTACTTCTCAAAGGCCCTTTATTCTCTAATACCACATTGGAGGGCAGAGTTTCAATATATGCATTTAGGAGAGACATAAACATTCAGTTTACAACATAACTGTTTGGGATTTTGTGCAAAAGAAAACTATGTATTAACATGATCATATATATTTTTTCTTGTCCAGTCTGTACGGGATTTCATTAATTGAATTTCCCATGTTGAACCAGCTTTGTAAACCTAGAATAAACTCCATTTGGGCATGGTGTATCAGTTCAGTTCAGTCGCTCAGTTGTGTCCGACTCTTTGCGACCCCATGGATCACAGCACGCCAGGCCTCCCTGTCTATCACCACTCCCGGAGTTCACTCAAACTCATGTCCATCGAGTCGGTGATGCCATTCAGCCATCTCATCCTCTGCCGTCCCCTTCTCCTCCTGCCCCCAATCCCTCCCAGCATCAGAGTCTTTTCCAATGAGTTAACTCTTTGCATGAGGTGGCCAAAGTACTGGAGTTTCAGCTTTAGCATTATTCCTTCCAAAGAACACACAGGACTCATCTCCTTTAGAATGGACTGGTTGGATCTCCTTGCAGTCCAAGGGACTCTCAAGAGTCTTCTCCAACACCACAGTTCAAAAGCATCAATTCTTTGGTGCTCAGCTTTTTTTCACAGTCCAACTCTCACATCCATACATGACCACTGGTGTATAATCACTTTTAAATATAGAACATATATTTACTAAGATTTTATTGAAGTGTTTTGCAGTTATGTTCATGGGAGATCATGGAAGATATCAGTCTTTAGTTTTCTTTCCTTGTAATGTCTTTATTTTATTTTGTTATGAGGCCATTGCAGTATCATATAATTAGTGAGCTCTCCTTCTGCTTGTATATTCTGAGGGATATTATAGATCAAATTATTTCTTTCACAATTATTTAAGAAAATTCACCAGTAAAACCAGCTGGACCTGATGCTTTTCTTTTTCTTTCTTTCTTTCTTTTTTTTTTTTTTTTTTAGCATTTTAAACTATTGATCAGTGTTTTTGATAGGATAGGGCTATTTTTTCTCATGTGAGTTTTGATAGTTTGCACCTTTCTAGAGGATGATCTACTATTTCTAAGTTATCAAATTTGTGGATGTAGAGCTTTTTGGATTATTCCATTGTTATCCTTTTAATATCAACTAGATCAGTATAATAGCTTCTCTTTTACTGACTTGTATTGCTGACTTGTAATTTTTCTCTTTTTGCTCTGGTATTCTTGGCTAGAGTTTTATAAATTTTATTGACCCTATTTTAGAATCATTCTGTATTATTAATTTTTAATTGTTTTCCCTTTTTTCAGTTTTATTGTTTTTCTTCTCTAACTTTTAATTAATTTATTGTCTAGTGATCTCTTTTGAATTTAATTTACCCTGGTTCTCTACTTCTCAAAAGTAGAGTGTTAAGATAATTCCTTTTACCTTTGTAAATCTAAATAATTATAAATTTCCAAGCACAGTTACCCAGTAGGATTCAACTAAGAGATTTTGTGTATTGGCACATTAACAATTATAAGAATAAAAGTACAAAACAGTGTTCTGTAAATTTAAATTTAAAAAAAGAATAAAAGTAAAATTACTTTTATCAGCTTCTTTTCTTTTTGACACTTTTTTTTAATATACAATAATTTCCTATATTTTGGTTCATTGTTTATTCTGGCATAGCAAAACTTCATTAGCTTACCTCAGAAAACATTTTTCTACCAATTTTTCAAGAGTAAATGGACATCCTTTCTCTTATCTACTTATCTTTCTTCTGTAGTTCCAGTTTTCATTTCTCAGATATTACTATTTCTATGAATATCCTCAAAATATCTTTATTTCTTCTCTTGTTTTGTATTTTAATTTTATCCTGAAAAAAACCCATGCATTTACTTTCCAGCTTACTAAATCACTATCTATCTATGTCCATTAAGGTACATAGGAAATCTGTTGAGTTTAGGGTTTCAATTGTCACGTTTTAGCTTTCCTGAGCTCTGTCTGTTTCTGTTTAGCACTCATAATCAGCTATCTAGTATTTGATGAAAATGAAGCAAACTTTATCCTTCTTATATTATTAGATGTGCTAATTTTAAACTCTTCTCTATTATCTTTATTTAGGTATTGAATTTTCACTTATTAATTTATTTTCTCTTTCTTGTTTTGGTATTCATCAAATCAATGGTGATTCTAACTTACATGTTCATATAAGTAATCAAATTATTTTTTCCTCATTATGATTACTGCATCTGTTGATCATAAGACCTCTCTAATAATTATGCAGGAAAGATGGTATGTGATTTGGTTGGGCTTACCAGTGTTTAACTTCTTAGAGATGACCACCTGCCTCTCTGACCCCAGTGTTTGCATAGTCAGTATGAAATTTCACTCCTGATACACATTACTATAAATAGGGAATGTGTAGGGGTTGTGTAATCATTGTCATAATAATGAGACTGGATTATCTTTGAAAATAGACCACATCACCTTAAATATATTGACAGTAATGGATCCTATCTTAGTTAATTCTGAGCTTTCACCCTTTTCAAACTTCTACTGTTTATCCAAAACATCCTGGAAATCTTACCTACTAGCTTTTGGTCTTATTTTCTCCCAATATTTTATGTAATCTCTTCTATCTTTTAAAGATTTATAAAAATTACTATAAATTGCTAATGTAGTTTCTCAAATTCCAGAATTTGGTTATTTTTAAAATATATTTTAATCCATTTATGTTATTTAGGGTTAAAGTGTGACATGTTATACTTATTTAGTTTGCCATCTTAAATTAGGGAGTTAGTATTACCCATACAAGGAAAAATGATATGACTTTATGACAAATAATAGCTTAAATGGAAAACAAGCCCTGTGCTTAAGGAGAACAGCTGTAAGGCTCTTAGAAGAATAAAGAGATACATGTATGATGTTTTAGATTAGTTTCTAAACATTATAGAAATACATCTGATGGGAAATTTTAAAGATAGTTGTGATTCAAAATAATAATGCTTGGGATGAATCAAGTATGGTGTTCAGATTTTACATGTACTTAGTATAAAGTGACACAAATTATTTTCATACAGAAAATGAACTGATAATTTGATATTGGACATGTATTATTTATGATCAGGGCAAATCTTCAAAAATAACCCTACAACAGAATTTTGTTAGAGTAGCAACAGGAATCATTATCTGAGGCATCTACAATTTATGTATGTACCTAAGTTAACAAATCAAAATCTGCCATGTTTCCAACACTTGGCTCTGAAGCAGTGAAGATGTTAAGTGCAACACTTCAGCCTTTCCTTTTAAAATGTTACAGTGCCTACTTGAAACAGGCAAATAATTCAATAAACACAGTGTTTTTTTTTTCATAATAAAATATAGGCAAAGGGAGCTATAGGGTTATAAAGACAGATCAAATAGAAAGGGCATCTAATCAACCATGGTGCCTCAGTGGAGAATAAAATGTTTTCAAGAATATATCATAATATTTTAAATAAACTTGGGAAAAAAAGGGATTCTCATACACTGTTAATACAGAGTTTCTCTGGAGGAAAGAAGTTGCTTCTATGAAAAGTAAATAATTCTCAAACAACGTAAATATATATAAAAGTATGTATAGAAGTATGTGTATACACACACACATACACACACACACACATATGGGCTTCCTTGATATCTCAGTAGGTAAAGAATCTGCCTGCACTGCAGGAGGCCCCAGCTTGATTCCTGGGTGGGGAAGATTCACTGAAGAAGGAATAGCCTTCCCACTCCAGTTTTCTTGAGCTTCTCCTGTGGCTCAGCTGGTAAATAATCCACCTGCAATGCAGGAGACCTGGTTTCAATCCCTGGGTTGGAAAAATCCCCTGGAGAAGGGAAAGGCTACCCATTCCAGTATGCCTGGAGAATTCCATGGACTCTATAGTCCATGGGGTCGCAAAGAGTCGAACACGACTGAGCAACTTTCACTCACTCACTCATATATATATATATATATATATATATATATAAGCTTCCCAGGTAGCTCAGTGATAAAGAATCTACCTGCCAATTCAGGAGCCGTGGGGATCCCCTGGAGTAGAAAATGGCAACCCCCTGTAGTATTCTTGCCTGGGAAATCCCATGGACAGTGGAGACTGACAGGCTGCAGAGCATACAGTCATGAAGAGTTGGACTGGACTTAGCAACTAAACCAACCAATACCACCAATGTTATTTGCCCTTATTTAAAATTTAGAATCAAGTTTTTATTTTCTTAGAAATTAGTAAATAGTTACTAGATTTTTAGAACTTTAAGACTGACATGAGTACAGTAACTGTAACTAAAGTGTGTCGGAAATCATTGGTTGTTATCTTCATGAAAACCAAGTCTTAACATCTCATTCAATAACGTCAGTTCCTTAAAGCAAAATGTTCTGCCATGATGAGCTTTTCCTTTCTACTTTAAGGACAAATGAATATTCTGATTTTTAAAATTTATTTTATTTTGCTTTTTGCCACAGTTTAATGTGACTTTCTAGTTCCTTGCTTTTAGGTTGAGCAGTCACGTTCTACTCTGTTTATTGGAAACCTAGATACATAAGACTAAGAGTTAGTTCGTAAGGTAAAATCAGACAGACTATGAAGAAATCAGTGAAAGGGGGTCTTATGTGAAGTAAATTCTCATTTCTTACTATTCTTCAGAAGCATCATGAATTTTTGTCACCTGTAATGAATGGCATCTTTTATCTCTAAAGCTACTTAATGCTCTTTTGTTTCAAAAAAGTCTTTCTTCTTTTCCAGTCATATGAAGCACATAGTAGGGAAATAATGTATACAGAAGATGAAACTAAAGAGTATGTCATTATCTCCTGGAAATCTGTTTGTTGACTTTAACAATTAAATGAAATATTATTAGAAGAATTAACTCATTTTATAATTATAATGTGAGTTCAATGGAGATATAGGTATTTAAAACAGAAAAGAATGGTGTCTCTGGATTTTTGTCCTGCTTATTAGATCAGACCACAATACTTTACAAACTTTTATCCCCCAAGACAAAAAAAAAAATGTATTTTGTGATACAGAGTTCTGTATATGTATGATATGAACATATATTTAACAAAAGAAAAATGATAAAACTGTTAGGGTGTTGCATACACAAACTTTGAAGAAAATATCATTCTGGGAATAGAAAGACTGAAAACACAAATATAAACCTGAAAAAGAGGTCAGATATTTTGCTAGTAGGGCCAGATTGCAGTAACGATATCATATAATTGCTTATTCCTGACAACTCAGATCTGTTAACAAGTGTTTGTTTACCTTTTCCTCATAGTTCTGTCCCTGATCCATGACCTCAAAAACCTCATATGGTAATTTAAAAAATATAACCATCTTTTTCACTAAAAATTTTGCACAACTGTGTGAATATGTTCTAAAAAAGAATTTGCTACACTGAATTTTTTGAGGTTTGTGAGTAGTATGCTCTTTTTCCTCTTAAAAAATCTCATATCAGGAACATACCAAAATTTATACAGAATATACACTGACTCACAGATATAAGGAGAGCATCATATAATATTGTGGTTAAGAGATCATTTACACTTTATAATTTAAACATATTTACCAATTACTTCAGTTCAGTTCAGTTCAGTTCAGTCACTCAGTCGTGTCCAACTCTTTGTGACCCCATGAGCTGCAGCATGCCAGCCCTCCCTGTCCATCACCAACTCCCAGAGTCCACCCAAACCCAGGTCCACTGAGTCGGTGATGCCATCCAACCATCTCATCCTCTGTCATCCCCTTCTCCTCATGCCCTAAATCTTTCCCAGCATCAGGGTCTTTTCAGATGAGTCAGCTCTTCGCATCAGGTGGCCAAAGTATTGGAGTTTCTGCTTCAATATCAGTCCTACCAATGAACACCCAATTACTTCATTATATCATAATTAACTGTTTGCTTTCCTACATTTTCTAAAATATTTGAGGCAGATCATTTTGATATCTATTAATTTGTTGTTTTCTGTTATAACTTTTCTTGCACCTCCATTGTTTTCTTTCTGAGAAAGTGTTCCAATCTCACAAAGGATTTAAATATTTTTATTGATATGAATAGATACAGTTCCATGACAAATTATTAATCTAGTATGCAACATAAATGCACTAATATATATGGATTATTTGGTCTCAAATAATATAGATAATAACCTTAATTTAGTGTATTTAATAATATACTAAAATATACACACACACACATATATATATACATCAACACACATATATTTATTTATGTCTGTGTAATATTGAGGATTGAAAACAGGAGGAGAAGGAGATGACAGAGAATGATGGATGGCATTACTAACTCGATGAACATGAGTTTGAGCAAGCTTCAGGAGTTAGAAATGAACAGGGAAGCCTGGCATCCTGCAGTCAATGAGGTCACAGAGTTGGACACAACTGAGTGACTGAACTGAACTGATATATATACACACCCATATAAACACATATTTTTCATTATATTTCTTGAGAATAAGGAGCCCAGATATTGATTTTACAAATTTGAATAAAGCTGATTCAAAAACTAGTGCTAGGAAGAGATATTTCATCAACTTTAAATTATGATAAGAAGTGTAGTATAATGATAGAATACTATGAAGCACAGCAAAAGGAAAAAAATCTTTGTAGATAAGTGTCAGAGAAGTCTTCATAAAAATGTTGATATTTGAAAGATGAGTAAGAACAATTCAAAGTATTTGGTGTGTGTTTGTATGCATGTATCCACAGGGAGAAAGTGCAGATTGGTTTCTTAGACCTTTTTATTATTTCTTTCAATATGGCTAGTCTGAGAGTTTTCCAAACTTTAAATTGTTTAAATTGTTTTGACTATTAGTTCCAAAACTAGTTATGACTCCAATAGGCCACTTTCAAAATAATGAGATTAATTATAATAATATAATAATAATATAATACTAGACAGGACTAAAGTCAGATATTTTGTATAGCTGTAAGTGAAACCCTTAAATTCTGTGTGTTTCAATTCTTCAACAATTATTTAGTAATACCCATTTCTGTCACTTAGTATGATATCAATATAATATTAAAGAATACATAAATAAAACATTTTGAAAACAAACAGCCACAAAACATATACACAAATATCCTAAAACACTTTTAAAGAACAAACCAGAGTTAGAAACCACCTAATGATGATTCAAACTACCGTGCAATTGCACTCATCTCACACGCTAGTAAAGTAATGATCAAAATTCTCCAAGACAGGCTTCAGCAATACGTGAACCGTGAACTTCCAGATAGTCAAGCTGGTTTTAGAAAAGGCAGAGGAACCAGAGATCAAATTGCCAACATCCACTGGATCATAGAAAAAGCCAGAGAGTTCCAGAAAAACATATATTTCTGCTTTATTGACTATGCCAAAGCCTTTGACTGTGTGGATCACAATAAACTGTGGAAAATTCTGAAAGAGATGGGAATACCAGACCACCTGATCTGCCTCTTGAGAAATTTGTATGCAGGTCAGGAAGCAACAGTTAGAACTGGACATGGAACAACAGACTGGTTCCAAATAGGAAAAGGAGTACGTCAAGGCTGTATATTGTCACCCTGTTTATTTAACTTATATGCAGAGTACATCATGAGAAACTCTGGACTGGAAGAAACACAAGCTGGAATCAAGATTGTGGGGAGAAATATCAATTACCTCAGATATGCAGATGACACCACCCTTATGGCAGAAAGTGAAGAGGAACTGAAAAGCCTCTTGATGAAAGTGAAAGAGGAGAGTGAAAAAGTTGGCTTAAAGCTCAACATTCAGAGAACGAAGATCATGGCATCCAGTCCCATCACTTTATGGGAAATAGATGGGGAAACAGTGGAAACAGTGTCAGACTTTATTTTTCTGGGCTCCAAAATCACTGCAGATGGTGACTGCAGCCATGAAATTAAAAGACGCTTACTCCTTGGAAGGAAAGTTATGACCAACCTAGATAGCATATTCAAAAGCAGAGACATTACTTTGCCAACAAAGGTTTGTCTAGTCAAGGCTATGGTCTTTCCTGTGGTCATGTATGGATGTGAGAGTTGGACTGTGAAGAAGGCTGAGCGCCGAAGAATTGATGCTTTTGAACTGTGGTGTTGGAGAAGACTCTTGAGAGTCCTTTGGACTGCAAGGAGATCCAACCAGTCCATTCTAAAGGAAATCAGCCTTGGGATTTCTTTGGAAGGAGTGATGCTAAAGCTGAAACTCCAGTACTTTGGCCACCTCATGCGAAGAGTTGACTCATTGGAAAAAACTCTGATGCTGGGAGGGATTGGGGGCAAGAGGAGAAGGGGACAACTGAGGATGAGATGGCTGGATGACATCACTGACTCGATGGACATGAGTCTGAGTGAACTCCGGGAGTTGGTGATGGACAGGGAGGCCTGGTGTGCTGCGATTCATGGGATCGCAGTCAGACACTACTGAGCGACTGATCTGATCTGAATGATGATTCTAAATGATTCAACTAGATTATTACATATGACAAAAAGTTTTTCTTTCTTAGATCACATGATATATACTCCTAGGCTATATTACCAAATTGAAAGTGAAAGTGAATTCACTCATTCGAGTCTGACTCTTTGCAACACCATGCACTGTAGCCTACCAGGCTCCTATGTCCATGGGATATTCCAGGCAAGAATACTGGAGTGGGTTGCCATTTCCTTCTCCAGGAGATCTTCCAGACCCTGATTGAACCCAGGTCTCCCTCCTTGTAAGCAGACACTTTATCGTCTGAGCCACCAGGGAAGGCTATATTACCAGAAGAGGATAATTAGGTAGTCTCTTTATCTGCTCAGACTGGGGGAAAAAAAAATATTTTAAACCTTCATCAAGGTGGTCAAAACAACAGAAATGTGTTTCTCACATTTTTTTTTAATTTTTTTTAAATTTTATTTTATTTTTAAACTTTACATAATTGTATTAGTTTTGCCAAATATCAAAATGAATCCACCACAGGTATACATGTGTTCCCCATCCTGAACCCTCCTCCGTCCTCCCTCCCCATACCATCCCTCTGGGTCGTCCCAGTTTCTCACATTTTTAAAGGCTCCAGAGATCAAGACCAACATGCTAGCAAGTGGGTTTTCTCATGAGAGCTCTCTTTCTGGTTTGTAGACTGCTGATATCTGGCTTTGTCCTCAAATGAGGGAGAGTAAGAGAGGAAAGCAAGATCTCGAGTATTTCCTCCTTTAATTCTATCAGGAGGGCCCCACCCTCATGCTGTCTTTTAAATTTAATTACCCTCCAAAGATCCAGTTTCCAAATGCTGTCACTTTGTGGGTTAGGGCAATGCTAGGACATGCTGTCACTCTGTAATCTGATGATCCTGAAATAATAATGATTTTATTATCTGCTACCAAAACTCTGCAGGCTGAAGTTTCTAACAAAAATTGACATTGTCACCTCCTAGAGGTCACGTGTTTTTCTGTCACATGACTCAGTGAGGAATGATCCACTCACATTTTGAATCTTGCCTTCAGGAAAATCTCAGTCCTTTTTAAGGGCTTGAATGATTAAGTAAGGCTCACCCCAGTCTTCTTTCTCCAGGTCATGTCATTTATGCCACGTATCATAACTAATCATTGTTTGAAATTCATCTTATTCACAGTTCCTAGGGATTTTGCAGAGTGTCTATCCAAAGTGGTAAGGATCTTGAGGGCCAGCTTAGATTTCTGCCTATGGTAATGCTGCATATGAATTGGTATTTCATTATGAAGACAACTAAATTTAGTGCAGTCTAACCAGTGTACCAGAGAAGGCAATGGCAACCCACTCCAGTACTCTAGCCTGGAAAATCCCATGGACGGAGGAGCCTGGTAGGCTGCAGTCCATGGGGTCGCTAAGAGTCGGACACGACTGAAGTGACTTAGCAGCAGCAGCAACCAGAGTACAAATGAACACACTGGAAATGGTGTCTAGAAAAATATAATATTGCACTAAAAATTCTGTAAAAAAATGTATGGACCTAATTCAGAGGTTATATACAAGTTATACAAATTTTGCATTTTGTATACACAAATTTAAAAATTGTATTTCAAGTACAATAGCGATAAAGTACCATCAAAAGAATTAAGTATCCTTATCTTTCAGTATTTAAAGATATTTGTTTCAAAATATTTACCATTATAATTGTTTAAACACTTTTGAGTACTTCATCTTAATTAAAGGGTAAAATGCTATTGCTGACATTTTTAAGCTGTTAATTAAATGATCCTCTTTACACAACTTTTTTTTTTTTTTTTTTTGCATTGAAATTCCTGAACCTGCATAATCTGCTTGATCTTTCAGTTACTCTTTCTCAGTGAGCGATGGTAGTGTTTGCCTTTAAAGTAGTTCTGCATTTACATAGTGAGCCACAGTACAGAAACTAAAGATAATATACTTTTTATTTACCTCTTCATCTAGCCTGGTGTGAGAAAAAACTAAAATGAGAGAAACAGCAGGAGCGTAATACAGAAGCATAGCTCCAATCAAAATCAGTTCAGTCGCTCAGTCGTGTTGGACTCTTTGCGACCCCATGAATCGCAGCCCGCCAGGGCTCCCTGTCCATCACCAACTCCCAGAGTTCACTCAAACTCACGTCCATCGAGTCAGTGATGCCATCCAGCCATCTCATCCTCTGTCATCCCCTTCTCCTCCTGCCCCCAATCCCTGCCAGCATCAGAGTCTTTTCAAATGAGTCAACTCTTCGCATGAGGTGGCCAAAGTATTGGAGTTTTAGTTTCAGCTTCAGTTCTCCCAATGAACACCCAGGACTGATCTCCTTTAGGATGAACCGGTTGGATCTCCTTGCAGTCCAAGGGACTCACAAGAGGCTTCTCCAACACCACAGTTCAAAAGCATCAATTCTTCAGTGCTCAGCTTTCTTCACAGTCCAACTCTCACATCCATACATGACCACTGGAAAAACCATAGCCTTGACTAGGCAGACCTTTGTTAGCAAAGTAATGTCTCTGCTTTTGAATATTCTGTCTAGGTTGGTCATAGCTTTCCTTCTAAGGAGTAAGCGTCTTTTAATTTCATGGCTGCAATTACCATCTGCAGTGATTTTGGAACCCCCAAAAATAAAGTCTGACACTGTTTCCACTGTTTCCCCATCTATTTGCAATCAAGTAATGGGACCAGATGCCATGATCTTAGTTTTCTGAATATTGAGCTTTAAGCCAACTTTTTCACTCTCCTCTTTCACTTTCATCAAGAGGCTTTTGAGTTCCTCTTCACTTTCTGCCATAAGGGTGGTGTCATCTGCATATCTGAGGTTATTGATATTTCTCCCCACAATCTTGATTCCAGCTTGTGTTTCTTCCAGTGCAGCATTTCTCATGATGTACTCTGCGTATAAGTTAAATAAGCAGGGTGACGATATACAGCCTTGACGTACTCCTTTTCCTATTTGGAACCAGTCTGTTGTTCCATGTCCAGTTCTAACTGTTGCTTCCTGACATGCATATATGTTCTCAAGAGGCAGGTCAGGTGGTCTGATATTCCTATGTCTTTCAGAATTTTCCACAGTTTATTGTGATCCACACAGTCAAAGACTTTGGCATAGCTCCAATAGATGGTGTTAAAAAGTACCAAAGCAGTTATTATGCAAAGCCACATATCCAAAACAAGAAACTTCCCCCACACACCCAAACTTCTTACTTTGTTGTTTTTTGTGACTTTTTTCCTCTTTAATTATGACCCTGAATTTTTTTTTCATTTTAGATTGATTTTAACTGTATAACAATGTTCCCGGTGAACACAGAAGAGTATGATTGAATGATACACAATTATACTTATTCAGTGTTTGAAAACCAAATCTAGTGAGAACTGATGGTTATGGTTATTGATTATTTTATACATATTTTCCTAGTATCTGAAAATGTAAAAAAGAGTCCAACATGAGTGAGCCAAAAAATACTTTCATGATTATTTTTCTTTTGAGTTGCACATTTTAATAACATTTAGTTCGGAAGGAAAATCATATAATCAACTCAAAGCTGCCAGTCCCACATTGACTTTTTAGTCACCATTTTTGAGAGTAAAATACCAACTTAACTGACATTTGGAGTTAATAATAAAATGTATTCATCTAGTATCAATAGATCTACAGTTCAAATGTAAGCCGAATCAGGCAGACTTGAATATGTCTGGCAAACTGAAGGAGCAGGCCATAGATATGATTTACATCAGGGCTGAGAAGTGTACTGAGATTCAGGTACACTGTATATGACCTAGTGAAAAGACTGATGACAGAGGGGGAGAGAAGATGCTGAGTTCAGTATAGTGGTATTCTCTAGACTGTAACTTCTTCTGCTCCCCTGGACCTCATGCTTCATATAAGGCCCTTGTGACATGTATTTGTGGAAGGAGGAAGTTGAGATAAGTGAACTAACCATGAAGACACATAGACTTAAACTAGGACTAGGCGATTGATCTATGAATAAATAGATATCAACTGTGAAATCAAGATGGTCAAAATGTTTCAAATGAGGATGTATGTATATTTCATTTTAAAAATCTTTATAACTGTTTGAACTTTTTGACTATTCTTAATTATGGATTAATGGTCATTCCTAATGCTTCTTAAATTTTAAATAAGCAATTCACTTTATATATTTTTGATATAGAAATTCCTGACATTCTGCAGATTAGGGGCATGAAAGAGAAAAACAAAGAACAGAAACTATAAAGCAGTATTTCATAAATAATATGTAGAGATATATATCAGCTTTTTTATTATCCAAATGGAAAGAATGATCCCAATTTAAATACTTGATTAATTAACTAATTTATTAATTAATTAAAGAAATAGCTTTGGCATCTTAGAAACTCAGAAGACAGTGGTTCAGCAGATGAGATGCTTATTGGGTAAGGCTGTCCTTAGCTCACGCCTTTCTGAGCAGCAGTGACTGGCAGGAGATGCCATGCTCATGAGCACATGTAAGATGCCTTGGAAATATTTAGAAGGTTTATTTTTAGAGACTTCACTTCTTATATCTGAGGTTATAGGAAAGAGGCCATGACATCCTGGTTAATCCTATTATGACATCCTATCTGTAAACACAGGTGGAGAGGCTTGGAAAAAAACAGATTTTCCTTAATCATTGTGGAAAAAAAAGTACTCATCTCTTCGTTCTACAGAAAAAATCATATGTATGTGTATATAAAGCTCTAATTCTTTTTTAAAAATTCTTCATGATTATTTGCATCCACAAGCTGCTGGGGCAGATAATGACTGGCCCATTTAATCCTTCATGCCTTTTCCCCTTCCTAATTTAACTGTTCCTAAACATATCAGTTGGACAAATTGCAAGGCATTTAGAAACCTGCTCTAAAAACAATTATAGA
Source organism: Bubalus kerabau (assembly GCF_029407905.1). NCBI lineage: Eukaryota > Metazoa > Chordata > Mammalia > Artiodactyla > Bovidae > Bubalus > Bubalus kerabau. The sequence goes on from NC_073637.1 coordinate 55,980,831, forward strand.
AAAGTCTTATACATATTTTAAAACTCATTAATAAACAGAATTTCTCCTTACAGGTTGCCACCCAGAATTTAATGACAAACCAGCAATTAATGGAAGAGCCAACTGTTATGCAAAGTAGCTGAACCTAAATCTTTTACAAAGGTAAGGATAGATTATGATTAATTTACCTGCTTTATTCTTTTTTACCTCACCGCACTACATGCTGTTTGTCAGAGTCTTGCTGTTCTGATTTTAGAAGTGTGGGGCCGTGGCTTGTTTTTTGGAAACCCTGGAGTACTCAGCATGCTACTGAGCCCTCAAGCTCTTATCACCACAGGCAAAACTGTCAGTTCTAAGACACTGCTGAGAAGGAGACTCTCAGGAAAAAAGAAATGCAAAATAAACACTTTGTAGGGTTGATGGTCAGGTACTGCTGGAAAACTTATTAATGAAGGATTAAACATATAGAAATAATTCTCTGAGCCCCTAAATTTTATTTACTACTCAAAAATATAGGATTAAAAGTAATCATGTTGATACAGTTTGAGAAATTATGCAAGCGTGTTTTGTGTTAGCTTAGCTAGTAAATATTCCCACGTTGTTCATCTTTCTTTAATCCTCTAGCATTAATATAAGCAAATAGAATGCACATAGTTTTAGCACCTGTAATTTTTTTTTATGTGTGGGCATTGTGATAAATATTTTTAAACTCTAAGTTGAAAGTTTATTCATTTAGACAAAAGATAATTAGGAAGATGATGGAGTGATAGAGGTTATTCTATAGAATAACTTTAGAAATTTAAAATAAATGCTGACATATTATTTATTTTTTGAAATTTTCATTTTACCTCTTTTTAATAGCAGGGTAAAAGTAGAAGTTATCACTAAGAATTTGATGACACACATGTATTACAGTCCTTGACATTGAACAATGTACGTTTACTTTTGTACATTAACTCACTTTTTTCCCCATAAAGCTTTAATTATCAGTTCATAACATGGGAAGACAGAAATCCAAAAATCAGGATTGAGGTTTGCCATCCCTTTGGCTTTTTGTAGCAGTGTTGCTGTTGAATCAAGTAGAAGGATGGAGAAAGCACAAGAGTTGAAAAATACCACAATAGGGCTAAGGTCACCTCTTTCTTTTTTCTTTACCTGTATTTGATATTTTCTTACCAGACATGCTAACCTGTGTGCATTTCACTCTGGAACTGAATGTCTGGTACTGACATTCTCCTAAAATTGTAGCTGTCCAGCCTTCACAGGTGGACAGAGGTTTAACAAGCAACTCTGGTGGAAGAGCTGCCTGCATTGGTTTAATCTGCTTCGCATCCCCTCCTGTTGTTGCTGTATTGAAACTTTGGCAGATCTTATGTCCCTGGACTGGTGCTGCTGTTTATCCTTCTTAAGTATGTTAGTAGAGAGGCAAAAGCTTTCCTGTAAACTGCCTTCCCCCCGCCCCACCCCAATATGGCACCCAACTCTTCCTCATTCTCAACTGGAATGTTCCCCTTCTTTAACACAATCCTTTCATTTCCCATTATTTCTTTTCAGTTTTTATTCGGCTTGAAGATTCACATATTTTCCTCTCATGTGGTGTCTCTTGGGTTGGACAGGGATGAGGAATGGAAGTAAGCATCCTTTGCTATTTGTTTACTTCTTTTATCCTTTGTATATAAGAACTATACATTGAAATGCTGTTTTGGACATTTAAAAAGATTAGTTTTATATCATGATTATCTTACTATGTCATTAAATATTCTTTGACAATGTCAGTTTAATGCCCTGTAATAGTCTATTTCTTCTCATGTGACTTGGATTTGGCAATCTTTTCAAGGTCGCATGTAAATTGCAATGGAGGGGACAGCTTTGCCAATCAAGATTACTTTGATTCTCTTATTACTTGAATCTACATGTCATTTTTCAATGATGTTATCTTCCTCGACAAATATTGAAATTAAAATTAAAAACCCAGTTTGCTTTAAGAGTGCAGATATGCAGATGCATGAGCCAAATCCAGGTATATCCTCAGAATTTTAGTCTTGAATTATTTCAGCTCCTCCAGGAAATTTACTATGACTTACTATCATACTTGGATATTATTCCATTGCTCACAGTGATGATATAAAATTTCTCTTATTACTAAATATTCTTAAGTAGGTAACAATGTGAAAGGAAACAACTTTCTCAACAGTCTGTACTCTCATGAGTTAGTGACCATGTTTTATTCAAACAGGTATCATCAGAGACTGCAACATTATAGGCATATATTTTATATTTGCTAAATTACTGAAACTGATTTCTGCATCTAACACATTAGAAAATCTAAACAGTTTAACCTTGGTAGCATCAGCCTCATTATACGTAATACCATTAATCTTTCTTCCAAATGTGTTATGTCAGTCAGGGTCTTAGCAAAATTACAGAGATATATTCATTTGGAATTATAGAGATAATTCAATTAATATATTATTTACAGAGTTGCAGAAAGGGTTAAGAGAACAAACTATTGAGTAGACTGAGGACTAGCTTTAGCCAGAAGTCATTTCTTCCCTAGCCCTGGAAAGACAATAGGGATAATAGAAAAATTCTGTCTCTGGATGCAAGTGTAGATGGAACCATGGAAGAGAGAACACAACAAATCTACCACTAAGGTCCAAAGTGAAGAAACATCACAATATATTTTTGTTCCTGTCCTCAAGTCTTTTCTGCTGATGCATCCCTTGCTAATTCAACCAGAAGCTGGAGGGTAATGGCTCCCAGTGATGCAATCTATAAAGATTATCTTCCTGGGGCACAGAATAAAGAAGAGAAGGCAAAAATTGTGAATTAAGTGGGAAAAAAATTATAGTTATAGTGGAAGAAATAAACAATATTATTTATGAAGAATTATATTATTAAAAATGTGATATAAAATTATATGTTATTAAATGTACTTACATATATACATATATATATGTGTGTGTGTATATGTGTTTATACACACATATATTAGGAAGAAATTGAAAGCAGATGCAAAGAAACCAGGAGGCTTACAGCCCAACAGTGTTGATGATATTTTTTCACATTTAAAAAGCATTTCTTTCAGAATGAATTAAATTTATATCTATTATCATCACCATCATCATTATTATTAGGATAACAATAGTCCCAGCTCTTTAATTTTAATGAATACTTTAAATGTTTATATCTATGACCAACAGTCACCCTATATTTTTATTTTGGCCTACTATTTTCAGAAAAATTGCAAAATAGCAATTTTTACATTTTGTAAATTGAAATTATTAACCTTTATTGACTTTCCCACATATCTTAAGTCTTATTTAATTTATCTTGTAAGTTTGCATGACAAGGATTACATCAGACATCATCATGAATCATCTTAAAAGTTTTAGGTCTTTGTAAATTTATGAGCATTGGACATCAGTCAGTCAGTCAATCAGTCATGTCCAACTGTTTGTGACCCCATGGACTGTAGCCCACCAGGCTCCTGTCCATGAAATTTTCCAGGCAAGAATACTGGAGCGGGTTGTCATTTCCTACTCCAGGGGATCTTCCCTACCTAGAGGTCAAACCCGCAGCTCATGTGTCTCCTGAATTGGCAGACAGATTCTTTACCACTACCACCATCTGGGAAGTCCAGTTGATTTTTAATGACTTGTGTATACTTCAACGAGAAACAACAGAGAAATTTCAGCATTATTACATCATATTAATGTCACTAGCTTCATGCTTAGACTCCGTAGTTCCATGGAAAGTAGCAGTGCTTTTCTCTCTCTATCTGTTTTGTAGATCTGTTTGCCTCTGTTTCACTTTATTCTCTAAGAGGTTCTCAACAACCTGGGAAGTTTGACAACTGTTTGCAACCCAAGAAATACTCCAAGGGTTAAATAAATAATTGCTTAAAATAGCTTATCTTTCTCTGCCACTACACATTGAAATTTTCTCATTAGACTCACTTGATTAGTATGCCCAATCATGAGACCAATATTGTGGCTAAGAGAATAAGTTGTCTACTTGACTGACATGACTTTTCCTTTATGACCTGAGGGAAAAGATAGGCCATGGTGACTTTCAAACATAGGGAATGAAAGATTGCAGGAAATGAAAATACATCAGTCCTGCCTAAGAAGACTGGAGTGTTGATATCAAAGATAGCATAGGGGCAAGTTTTAAGGGCAGAGGAAAGCCATTAGTACTATAATTCAAAATGGTCAATGGCCAGACTATTCAATGGCAGGTGAGATTAAGGGTAACTCAGGAAATGGAAAATATAATATTTTATGTTTTTCATACAACAATCTTATATATAACGATTGGAATAACACTTTAAATCTTTCAGAACCAAGCTCACTCTTCCTTCTGATATTTCCCTTCATATAAGAAGTTCACTCAGCCTTCAGGAATTTTTTTTTTTTAATGTGTGCATGTGCATGTGTATGTATGTACATACAAGCTAACATAAGTATCAGATCAGATCAGATCAGTTGCTCAGTCGTGTCCAACTCGTTGTGACCCCATGAATCGCAGCACACCAGGCCTCCCTGTCCATCACCAACTCCCGGAGTTCACCCAGACTCACGTCCATCGAGTCAGTGATGCCATCCAGCCATCTCATCCTCTGTCGTCCCCTTCTCCTCCTGCCCCCAATCCCTCCCAGCATCAGAGTTTTTTCCAATGAGTCAACTCTTCACATGAGGTGGCCAAAGTACTGGAGTTTCAGCTTTAGCATCATTCCCTCCAAAGAAATCCCAGGGCTGATCTCCTTCAGAATGGACTGGTTGGATCTCCTTGCAGTCCAAGGGACTCTCAAGAGTCTTCTCCAACACTACAGTTCAAAGCATCAATTCTCAGGTGCTCAGCCTTCTTCACAGTCCAACTCTCACATCCATACATGACCACATGAAAAACTATAGCCTTGACTAGACAAACCTTTGTTGGCAAAGTGATGTCTCTGCTTTTGAATATGCTATCTAGGTTGGTCATAACGTTCCTTTCAAGGAGTAAGCGTCTTTTAATTTCATGGCTGCAGTCACCATCTGTAGTGATTTTGGAGCCCAGAAAGATAAAGTCTGACACTGTTTCCACTGTTTCCCCATCTATTTCCCATGAAGTGGTGGGACCGGATGCCATGATCTTCGTTTTCTGAATGTTGAGCTTTAAGCCAAATTTTTCACTCTCCACTTTCACTTTCATCAAGAGGTTCATAAGTATAAGCCAACATAAATCAACATGGTATGCATATAGACAGACCCACACTAAATGAGATTACGGATTTTTAAAACCTCCAACAGTATCTAGCACATAGAAGATACTCAATAATTTTTTAGTAGAGCATTCTTGAATAAATAAATCAATAAGACAAATGTTCCATATATGACCATGAATTGCAAAGATTGTTTCCAGTGTATTCATTCTTATATGAAATAATTTCTTATATGTTGTAAAACGTTTTTTTAAAATAAGCTAAATCCCAAAAGGTGATAAACTAAAATTATTCTCTGTAATTCTTTTCTCATTTCTCTTTATTCATTTTTAAATTAAAATTTAAAATATTTTACATGTTGAAGTATCAATATAAGATCAAAAACAAGATTTAAAACATATTGTACTCTCTTTAATTATATTTTTTTCTCTTTCTATTCTTCCTAGCTCTTTTACTTGTGGGAGGTAAAACCAATTCTTATTTTAACTTTTTTTTACTGCTAGTATATTCAGAATGAACTACATTGGCTTCATTTTACCAAACACATTCACATTCATTCATTTTATATAAGTACATTTTGATAATAGTTTCACCACCCTAAATTGTTTTGTACAGACACAAAACACAGCCATTTAACTTAATTTTCCCATCTTTTCTAAAATATTTGGCAGCTGTGACAGGATACAATTTACTTTGTTCCACATACTGTAACTAAGATGTTCTGCTGTTACATGAAATTTCTAATGTTCTCATTTCTGATGCATGTATTTTACAAGAAACCTCAGGCATAAGTCACTAGATATGAGTATGAGGTAATGAAATAAATTGAAAATGATATAGTTTCTCTATACTGGGTAGGACAAAACCATAATTTTATATTTTTCAATGGATGAGTCATATAAATCAGACCACACATTAAAATGCCAAGTTTCTATTGTCAAATAATTCAGTAGAAATTAAATACTTAATTTCATTGGATGGACATGTGACCATCTTACCCTGAAAGATGTTTCTCTCAATTGTAAACAGTTCAAAAAGAAAATTCCTTGTTTAAAATTAAATTTCCTATGACATTTATAGAAGTATTATTTTCATTTTGTTCATTATTTATAAGTGCCTGATATTGTGATAAAATATTGGATATGTTTATGATTGCAAAACAAATATGTGTCCAGTTTTCTTTACAGAGGATGGGGGAAAAGAGGTCATTTCTCTATTCTGAAAAATTTTGCCCTCTTGCTATCCTATTCCTTAAAAATACAATATTTTGAGTCTCTATGTTCAGGATATAGATCTGTCACTAATACGCATATGACAAGTGCATAGCTTCTGATGTGACCTTTTTCTAAAGAAACCATTCCCAGACACTGTCTGTCAGGCATCCTGTCTCAGCAATCTCAAGATATGAACTCAGTTGGCAAAAGGCTTTATTGTGGGAAACTTTGCAGATTGTTCTCATAAGTCTTAAGGCATTTCAAAGCCTATACAACTGTAAATTTGTTTTATCTGCTCTTTTATCCCCCAGTAAAGATTAGCTGAGGTCTAGGAAGTATTATGAGTCTGATAAAGCTTTGAGTGCTTTTACACTGAACTTCGAATGAATCCAAATATATCTATTTTTAGCTTATCAACTTAAAGTATCACACAAAAACTGAAATGATTCAAAAATCCTCAACTATCTTTACTACTAAAGCACTCATCCTTCCAGCTCTTGAGAGTACAGTCTCTCAGCTGAGTCTCTCTGAAGAAATTTACTCTAACCACCTTAGCAAGATTATGTGTCCTTCTGGAAATGCAACCCATGTCCAATGATTGGCCAACAGAGGAGTGGTTAGATGGGTTGAGACTCCCTCCATTCACAACAGTGCTTAAGGGTAATCTCAGCTCTAGAAGGATTGTCTGAGATCTTCTCTGAATTGGCATGCAGTTCTAATTATCCCTGTTTTGTCCTGTTTTTATTACTGTTTCATAGATATTATACCTGAAAGCAATAAGCTTCTTGCATACAAATCTCTGCATCAGAGACTATTTCCCAGAGAAGCTGATAAGCAGCACAACTTATTTAATGTAAGACACAACTTATTTAATGTAAGCACAACTTATTTAATGTAAGACAACCTATTTAATGCATCTGCTGCTTCACAAAACCTTGAAATTTTCCATCAGTAGTTTCAGTATATGAAATTATAGTGGACAAAATGAAATTTGGAGACCAATTTTGGGTGGTATTATCAGAGGAACTAAGTATATTTTTTCCTTGATTCACTTTTAAATTATTATTATTATTCTAAGCCATAAATTCAAAGTAAAGAATTCATTTTGAGGCTTTTTCTTCATAATTGATTAATCCACTTCTATGTATGTGTTCATGGGGTTCTCAAGGCACGAATACTGAGGTGGTTTGCCATTCCCTTCTCCAGTGGACCACATTTTGTCAGAACTCCACTATGACCCATGCGTCTTGGGTGGCCCTACACAGCATGACTCGTAGTTTCACTGAGTTAGACAAGGCTGTGATCCATAGGGTCAGTTTGGTTAGTTCTCTGTGACTGTAGTTTTCATTCTATCTGCCCTCTAATGAATAAGGATAAGAGGCTTCTGAAAGCTTCATGATGGAAGAAACTGACTGTGGGGGAAACTGGGCCTTGTTCTGATGGTTGGGGCCATGCTTCAGATCAGATCAGATCAGTCGCTCATTCGTGTCCGACTCTTTGCGACCCCATGAATCACAGCACGCCAGGCCTCCCTGTCCATCACCAACTCCAAGAGTTCACTGAGACTCACATCCATCGAGTCAGTGATGCCATCCAGCCATCTCATCCTCAGTTGTCCCCTTCTCCTCCTGCCCCCAATCCCTCCCAGCATCAGAGTCTTTTCCAATGTGTCAACTCTTCGCATGAGGTGGCCAAAGTACTGGAGTTTCAGCTTTAGCATCATTCCTTCCAAAGAAATCCCACGGCTGATCTCCTTCAAAATGGACTGGTTGGATCTCCTTGCAGTCCAAGGGACTCCCAAGAGTCTTCTCCAACACCACAGTTCAAAAGCATCAATTCTTAGGCGCTCAGCCTTCTTCACAGTCCAACTCTCACATCCATACATGACCACTGGAAAAACCATAGCCTTAACTAGACGAACCTTTGTTGGCAAAGTAATGGCTCTGCTTTTGAACATGCTATCTTTGTTCGTCATAACTTTCCTTCCAAGGAGTAAATGTCTTTTAATTTCATGGCTGCAGTCACCATCTGCAGTGATTTTGGAGCCCAGAAAAATAAAGCCTGACACTGTTTCCACTGTTTCCCCATCTATTTCCCATGAAGTGATGGGACCGGATGCCATGATCTTTGTTTTCTGAATGTTGAGCTTTAAGCCAACTTTTTCACTCTCCTCTTTCACTTTCATCAAGAGGCTTTTGAGTTCCTCTTCACTTTCTGCCATAAGGGTGGTGTCATCTGCATATCTGAGGTTATTGATATTGCTCCCGGCAATCTTGATTCCAGTGTGTGTTTCTTCCAGTCCAGCATTTCTCATGATGTACTCTGCATGCTTAGTAAATGTTTAATCTAGTTTTCTGTTGATGGATGGGGCTGGGTTCCCTCCCTGTTGTTTGACATGAGGCCAAACTATGGTAGGGGTAATGAAGGTAATGGTGACCTCCTTCATAAAGACGTGTGCACTGCTGCACTCAGTGCCCCTGACCCTGCAGCAGTCCATTGTTGACCCATGCCTCTGCCAGAGACTCCTGGACACTCACAGGCAAGTCTGGCTCAGTCTCTTATGGGGAAACTGTTCCTTTCTCCTGGCTCCTGGTATACACAAGGTTTTGTTTGTGCTCTCCAAGTGTCCATTTCCCCAGTCCTGTGGAAGTTCTGTAATTAAATCCCACTGGCCTCCAAAATAAAATTCCCTGAGGGTTCTCAGTCCCTTTGCCAAATCCCCAGGTTGGGCATCTGTCGTAGGTCCTAAAACTTTCTTAAAAGTGTGAGAATTTCTTTGGTATAATTGTTCTGCATTTTGTGGGTTGTTTGCTTGGCAGCTCTATGGTGGGGCCTCCAAGGAGGCTTATGTCACACACTGCGTGACCCAGGTCTGCTGCAGCGACAGCCCCTGTCCCCACAGCAGGCCACTGGTGACCCGTGCCTCCACAGGAGACACTCAACACTCAAAGTAGGTCTGGCTCAGTCCCTGTGGGGTCTCTGGGCCCTGGTGCACACAAGGTTTTGTTTTGTTTGAGCTCTCTGAGCATCTCTGGTAGGTATGGGGTTTGACTCTAAACACTATTTCGCCCCTCCTACCATCTTATTGGGGCTTCTCCTTTGCCCTTGGACGTCAGGTATCTTTTTTTGGTAGGATCCAACATTCTCCTGTTGATGGTTGTTCAGCAGCAAGTTTCAGTTTTGGAATTCTCACAAGAGAAGATAGGTGCAGGTCCTTCTAGTCCACCATCTAGTTTAGTAAGGATCAGGGGGATTTGGGCAATGGTTACAATAGCAGTACCTCAGATATGCAGATGACACCACCCTTATGACAGAAAATGAAGAGGAACTAAAGAGCCTCTTGACGAAAGTGAAGAGGAGAATGAAAAGTTTGGCTTAAAGCTCAACATTCAAAAAACTAAGATCATGGCATCCGGTCCCATCACTTCATGGCAAATAGATGGGGAAACAAAGGAAAGAGTGACAGACTTTATTTTCTTGGGCTCCAAAATCACTGCATATGTTGACTGCAGCCATGAAATTAAAAGACACTTGCTCCTTGGAAGAAAAGATATGACCAACCTAGATAGTGTATTAAAAGGCAGAGACATTACTTTGCCAACAAAGGTCTGTCTAGTCAAAGTTATGGTTTTTCCAGTAATCATGTATGGATGTGAGAGTTGGACCGTAAAGAAAGCTGAGGGCCGAATAATTGATGTTTTTGAACTATGATGTTGGAGAAGACTCTTAAGAGTCCCTTGGACTGCAAGGAAATCCAACCAGCCAATGATAAAGGAAATCAGTCCAGAATATTCATTAGAGGACTGATGCTGAAGCTCCAATACTTTGACCACCTTATGCAAAGAACTGACTCATTGTAAAAGACCCTGCTACTGGGCAAGGTTGAAGGTAGGAGGAGAAGGGGACGACAGAGGATGAGATGTTTGGATGGCATCACTGACTCAATGGACATGAGTTTGAACAAGCTCCAGGAGTTGGTGATGGACAGATAAGCCTGGTGTGCTGCAGTCCATGGGGTCTCAAAGAGTCAGACTCAACTGAGTGACTCAACTGAGTGAACTGATGTATGTGTGTGTGTGTATGTGTGTGTGCATGCATGTGAGTGTGTGGAGGTGGAAAATTAGGTTTAAAATAGCAACTCCTAAATCTTACAAACATTGAATTCAATTATGTCATCCATTTTAGCATGTGCATAAAAGACATTCCTTTCATTTTATTGATTAAAAAAAATTTTTAAGTTAAATAGAAGTTTAAAAATATTTGGAGGCTTAGTGTCTCCTTTTCCTTGGTTCAGTTGTGAGCATTTTCCCCTCTCTGTTCTGTGTTTCTTATTCTGAAGGCTTCCTTCAAATTTTAGCAAATTGGTCCAGGAAGGTAATAATTTACCATTCCATCAGCAGCATAGGAGAGGGGTCATTTTACAATGTTAACTATTTGCCATATTATCTTACTTTTTGTTTGTTAAATAGATGCAATACATCTTATTGTTTACCTGTCTAAAAGTACTATTCAAATTGAAAATATTTGTACATTGACATTTAATGAAATGATAGAATGACCCATGGGCTGCTGCTACAATATAAATTAACATAAAAATCACTCCTAAACAATACCTTGGTTAGTGTCTCGTAGTTGCTCAAGGGAGGGCATTTCAATCCCAAATCCAAAATTTGATTCAGATATTGAAATAGATGATACCACCCAAGTACCAAAAGCTATGAAAAAATTTATTACCATTATTATTAGGTTTTCTTAGCACAATAAGGCAGCCTTACACAAAAGTCCAAAAATGGCTTATTTGAACAAGGAAGGATAACCAACTTGGAATTGCCATGACTTCCAGTAATGTTCCCAATTATGGTCCTGGATTTTATGTGGTTTGATCTTTTCACCAGAGCTAGTGGAGGGAACCAACGGATTTTAAAATGGACTTGCTAAGGTTTGGGCAAGAGGTGTATAAGGAAGTCTTGGTCTTACAAGATGTCAGCAGTCACATATCAAAAATAAATTCAGACTCTTTATTACAGTTATGAATGAAGAAAATGAAATAACAAATGCTAGACATATAAAAGGAACTCAAAACCTAAATAGAAAAGGAACTTAAAACCTGAAGTGAAGAAAAGAAACTGGCATCCTGACAAGAGCCTGGGTTTATAAAACAAGAATCTGATTGACTGAGGCATTGGGATGACTTTATATCCTTACCTAAAAAAAAAAGAAGAGTAGTGACATTCCTGAAACTAGAAATGCTATCCTACAACTTTAAAAAGAAATTAGCATACACTTATGGTTATTTAGTCTATGACAAATGAAGCAAGGATATACAATGGAGAAAAGAGAGTCTCCTCTGTAAGTGGTGCCTGCAGAACTGGACAGCTACACGTAAAAGAATGAAATTAGAACATTCTCTAACACCATATACAAAAATAAACTCGAAATGGATTAAAGACCTAAATGTAAGATGGGAAACCATAAAACTAGAAGAAAAGATAGGCAGAACACTCTTTGACATAAATTGTATCAGTATTTGTTCGGATTGTCTCCTGAAACAAAGGAAATGAAAGCAAAAATAAACAAATGGAACAAAATTAAACTTAAAACTTTTGTACAGCAAAGGAAACCATTTACAAAATGAAAAGACAACTTACTGAGTGGGAGAAAATATTTACAAACAATATGAACAATAAGTGGTTAATCTCCTAAATACATACACATCTCAACATCAAAAATCAATCTTATTCAGAAATAGGCAAAAGACCTGAATAGGCATTTTTCCAAAGGGGAAATGCATGTGGCCAATGGGCACATGAAGAGATGCTCAGAAATGATCAGGGAAAGGAAAACTAAAACTACAATGAAATATCACTTCATGTCTATCATAATAGTTATCATTAAAAAGAACACAAGTAACAAATGTTGGTGAGAATGTGGAGAAAAGAGAATCATCATACACTGTCAGTGGAAATGTAAACGGGTGAGGCCACTGTGAAAACAGTATAGTGGTTTCTCAAGGAAACCAAAAATGGAACTGATGTATAACCCAGCAATTCCACTCCTAGGTATATAGCCAAAAAGAACTGAAAACACTAATTTGAAAAGATATATGTACCCCAATGTTCAGGACAGCATAATTTACAGTAGTCAAGATATGGAAGTAATCTAAGTGTCCATCAATGGATGAATGGATAAAAAACATATGGTACATACATATAAATAAAATGGAATACTACTCAGACATTAAAAAGGAATGAAATTTTACCATTTGAAGCAACATGGATAGACTTGGAGGGTATTATGCTAAGTGAATTAAGTTGGATGAAGAAAGACAAATGCTATATGATATCATTTATAAGTGGAATCTAAAAAACACAACAAATAAGTGAATATAATAAAAAAAGAAGTAGACTCACAGAGAACAGACCAGTAGTTACCAGTGGGGTTAGAGACAGAGGGTAGGGACTAAGAGATACAAACTATTGTGTATAAAATAAGCTACAAGGATATATTGTACAACACAGGGAATATAACTGATATTTTATAATAACTGTAAATGGAGTTTAAACTTTAAAAATTGTGAGTATGTACTTCTGTTTTGGCTCAGTGGTAAAGAACCTGCCTGCCAATTCAGGAGACACTGGTTCAATCCCTGATCCAGGAAGATCCCTGAAAAATGAAAGAAAGAAATAAACTTGTGAGTACACTTGCAACCTATATAATATTGCACATTAACTATGCTTCAATTTTAAAAAGTAGTTTGTTGAGACAGGAAAAAAAAATTAGCAAATGAAACTATGTTCTCTCAACCCAGCTTTAGCTTGGGAGATGATAATAATGTCTGACATCTACCTTCTGATGATGAGTGTTAAAAACTTCATCTTTTTAGAGCTTCCCTGGTAGCTCAACTAGTAAATAAGTCTCCTGGGCAACCCTGGTTCTATTCCTAGGTTGAGAGGATCCCCTGGAGATGGGATAGGCTAACCACTCCAATATTCTTGGGCTTCCCTGGTGGCTTAGCTGGTAAAGAATCTGCCTGCAACGCAGGAGACCTGGGTTTGATCCCTGGGTTGGGAAGATCCCGGGAGAAGGAAATGGCTACCCACTCCAGTATTCTGGCCTGGAGAATTTCACGGGCTGTATAGTCTATGGTTTTGCAGAGTCGGACACGACTAGAGATTTTCACTTTCTTTCTTTCTTTCACTCTTTTTAGAGAACTTAAAGCCTTAAATCTAAAACAAATATGAATTTTCCAGAGTTCAGAATTTGTACTATAAAGAAAGTGCTGCTGCTGCTGCTGCTAAGTCGCTTCAGTCATGTCCGACCATGTGCGACCCCATAGACGGCAGCCCACCAGGCTCCCCCATCTCTGGGATTCTCCAGGCAAGAACAGTGGAGTGGATTGCCATTTCCTTCTCCAATGCATGAAAGTGAATAGTGAAAGTGAAGTCGCTCAGTCGTGTCCGACTCTTTGCGACCCCATGGACTGCAGCCTACCAGGCTCCTCCGTCCATGGGATTTTCCAGGCAAGAGTACTGGAGTGGGGTGCCATTGCCTTCTCCCAAGAAAGTGCTGGGATAGAGTCAAAGAATTACTATAAAAACTGATACTGGAATTGTGACATTTCTTGAACTCTGAAAGAAGCAAGAAAAATACCATCCTGTGGAAACACATCTGCAACTGAAAGATTAGGATATTGTAAGTGAATAAAATGATTTCTGATGAGAAGGGCTTACTTTAAATGATTTAAAACAATATCAAGAAATAAACTTATGAAAAAGCAAGAAAAAATCAAAATAATTAGCATTCATATATGAATTTAGAATGAATATAATATTAGCATGCTTAAAATTATAAAAATATTAAAAAATAGAACCTTAAGGAAATGAATTTATTAAAGGGGTAATTTTAAAAACAGAAATTAAGCAAATAAAATATTGTTGTTATAATTAAAAATATATTAGCAGTCATGTTAAATGCAGCAAGATCAAATCTCTATGATAAAGATACTTAAAACAACATTGACCTCATATGAAAATATTTGCTAAGACTAGTTTCCTGATATGAAATATATTACTTTTGACTTTTTTTTTCCTAACTGCCCCTTTGGGATATTTAATAACGAAGATCAAACATCCAAAGATCAGTCCTCAATGCTTATTTCCATGATTTTAAGAGTTGGTCCTTCCATGTCCTGATTTCCATCTTTTTTTTTTTATTGTTGTTTTCTTAATAAATTTAAGAACAACCCTACCTTCTTCTGTCTTCCCCCTAGATCAACTAAAACCCACTAAAACAGAGTGTAGCCTGGGGAGATGGAGGATGCTATGCATCATAATCCTCTTCATCTTCCTTCTCAGGTGCTGAGGGGCCTGGGGGCACTGGGACAGAGACAGAGTCAAGGTGAAGAGCATGAAGGGTGTGTGGGGAGTGAGGCTCCGAAAGTGGGCAGGAAGGTGGTTGGCTTGGGGTGGGGCCTGTGTTGTTTCCTCTTCCCCATCAGTATTTGTATCTTTAGTCAACTCATCCTGTAAACAAACAGTATTAGAATAGTATCAAGAAGCAACTCCTCAAAAGTAACCTATGCATATGTGAAGGAGAGCTATGGAAGTCTACTGGATACCATCTGTAGACAGGGAGGAATTCCCACTTCTTTTAAGGTAATATCAAATGTGATGATTTTTCCTAAAGAAAGAAAAAGTCTCTAGTTGTGACTGACTCTTTGTGACCCCATGGACTATACAGTCCATGAATTTCTCCAGGCCAGAATACTGGAGTGGGTAGCCATTTCCTTTTCCAGGGGATTTTCCCAACCCAGGGATCAAACCCAGGTCTCCCACATTGCAGGCAAATTCTTTACCAGCTGAGCCACCAGGGAAGCCCTAAAGAAAGTTTGTACCAATTCAGCTTTCGATGAGCATTTTATGAAAATATCCATTTGCTTTCCCTCATTTTATGAAATTTGGTTCAGTGTTTCACCTTACTACATTTCATTGTAATTTCACTTTATTATGGTAATATGTTGCTATGCCATGTTATTTTATTTTTAAAATTTCATTTAATTCATTACAAATGAGCATAAGCATATTTCATGATTATTGCCTGAAATATACTGGAGTCTCACTAGATGTAAGCTGGATAGTTGGCTTGAATGCTGAACTGGGAAAAGAGTGGATATACGGATAACTACTTATCATTTTGCCTTTATATTGGAAATTGCCTGCTTTATTTCTGTACTTAGGTTTTTTAAAATTGATTAATTCTAAAAGTGACTTAAATATAAATGAGTTTATATATTAACTTTTAATTGTTGACATTTATACACTATTTATTTGTAAATACTTAGTTGTCAAATATAATCTTATTGTTTTTAATTTTTTTATTCTTGGGGTATCCTGCTACCTCTAAAATTGGTTATAATCTAAAACATTTTTGTACTTTAATGTTTTTTTCATATTTAAATAATTAACTTACCTCAATTCTTATTATTAATTGAATCAGAGTTCTTAGGATTCTAGTGATAACTTAAAATAAAAGTTAAATAAAAAACTTTATATTATTGACAGATTTGAATAAACACTTTAGCTTATATACCAGTCTTTTTGAAATTTCTAGCCTCTTATCTGAGAAATTACTTTATTTTTCCTATCTCCTAAATTTATTTTATTAGGCAATGTATGAAAGCTTCAGAATTCCAAAAGACAGGCATCAAACAGGAGTTTTAAAAATTTTCATGGAAAAGGAAATTATTTTTAAAAGTAAATTAGATTCATTTTGATATTTGGCAAAACTAATACAATTATGTAAAGTTTAAAAATAAAAAAAAATAAAAGTAAATTAGATATTATCCTCATTGATTTTTCAGGCTTTTTCAGGTAAATTTTCTGTCTCTCTCTGGATCTGGAAAGACTTATCTGTTTCAGGAGTGACTGATGATGTGAAGCTCAGTCATAGATTAGCTCCCAGATTACTGGGGTTTTTTTTTCCCAGGGTGAAAATGACATGGCCATTGCTCAGTAAGCAAGAGGATTAACAGCAATAACATTCAACTCAAATTTCTCATTTGGAGTATGAGTATAATGCTTCCTCAATGCTCCAGTAAAATTTTTATTTTTATAAAACCTATGCATATTCCCTTAAATTATAAAGCAAGACTGAATCATCTTTCAGAATGGGCCTATAATAGCTGAAAAAATTGAGGAGTCTTTTATTCTGGGGCTGTGACAAACACAAACATTGTAACTCCCATAACTCTAACTTCATTCCACACCAAATAAGCACCAGTTTTCTTTTTTGAAAAAAGTCTCTAGGTGACTTCTGAGCTGTTGAAGTAAAAATACACTTGGTGACTAGAAGCTGAAATTTCTTATTTACTCTGCACATTTTACAAATGTCTTTGCTGAAATTTTCAACTTATATAACCATTGCCTGTGTGTGTGTGTGTGTGTGTGTGTGTGTGTGTGTGATAATGGCAATAATTAAAGGTGTTCTTGTGTGACAAAAGAAGGGTTGTCACATTGTCACCAGCATATTCCATATCTGTGTAACCCAAATAAAATTTCAAATTACAGGCTTTTACTGTATAAATGCAAATATCTGTAGACTTATTTTTAAACTGTGATTGAATCATTTTTGTGTACTAGTGACAATAAACAACCTCCTGTACTTTTTCATTTTTTTTCTCTCTCAATATCTTCGACCTTTGTCCTTTACTTTGTTTCCTTCTGAGTCATTTGTGCTCCTGATAGTAACATATCCATTCCTCTTTTGTGAATCATTGATGGCTAAAATAGATCTTTAGAGGCAGACACTATAATATGCAGTGAAAAAACATACAAAACAATAAAAAAACTGGATTTGGAGTCATAAATATTTTATTAACTTTTCCATTAAGTTAAGCTTCTCTTTTTTCCACTTATATGAACTAGATGATTCCACTTACCCACTAGGATTTTAAGTGGTAAGTATTTACCTGACACATGGTAGCACTTTATGACACATAGATGGGGAAAAGATGGAAACAGTGACAGACCTTATTTTCTTGGGCTCCAAAATCACTGTGAGTAGTGACTGAAGCCATGAAATTAAAAGATACTTACTCCTAGGAAGAAAAGCCATGACAGACCTAGATAGTGTATTAAAAAGCAGAGACATCACTTTGCTGACAATGGTCTGTCTAGTCAAAGCTGTGGTTTTTCCAGTAGCCATGTACAGATGTAAGAGCTGGACGATAAAGAAGGCTGAGCGCTAAAGAATTGATGCTTTAAAAATATGATATTGGAGAAGACTCTTGAGAGTCTCTTGGACAGCAAGGAGATCTAACCAGTCGTCCCTAAAGGAGATCAGTCCTGAGTGTTCATTGGAAAGACTGATGCTGAAGCTGAAGCTCCAGTCCTTTGGCCACCTGATGGGAAGAGCTGACACATTGGAAAAGACCCTGATGCTGGGAAAGATTGCCGACAGGAGGAGAATGGGGCAACACAGGAAAAGATGGTTGATGGCATCACCAACTCAATGGACATGAGTTTGAGCAAACTCTGAGAGGTAGTGAAGGACAGGGAAGTCTGGTGTGCGTCAGTCCATGGGGTTGCAAAGAATCAGACATGTCTTAGCAATTGAACAACAGCAACACTGATTATCAGTTTTTATTTCTTCACTTTGTCATACATCTTATATGGAATTTATTATCTCAGTAATTAATGACACAGAAGATATCCAATTTCTTACAGAGAAATGAATTGTGAAAAGTGAAGTACAAAGCATACCGCCAATTTTATTGGAAGTCAATTTGAGTAAAAATAAGCATTACATATTCAGAAAATATCTTCAATACAGCTTATGGTGCAATATTTGATAATATTCTATTGTCCATTACATAAATTCAATGTATTATTCATGCTGTGGTTTTATGTTTACTTTAAATTGTCACTAATATGTGTCCCTTAGAATTGAATTCCACCGCTCCTGAAGTAGATCGTCCATCATTACCTCAATTGTAGTTTGAATTTTAACTTCTGAACTGATTTTCTTGAAGATAGCACCTTTTTCACTCTTAGTTTTGAACTGCCATATAATAGATGGACAATGTAAGCAGATAGACTGAAATCCTAAAAATGAAACAAAAGTAAATGTTAAAAATAAAAAAATAGGGTGGCAGAAATGTAGAATGCCTTTGATGGTACACTTGCTTGAAACTGCTCATTAGTACACTGAATACAGCCAAGGAAAGAATCTCTGAGCTAGATGATTTAGCAGAGTATCCACAAAATCAAAAAGGAAAGAAAACAGAGACTGAGAAAAATAAGAGAATATCCAAACACGATGGGATACCACAAAAGCTGTCAGTTCAGTTCGGTCACTCAGTCGTGTCCAACTCTTTGCAACCCCATGAATCACAGCATGCCAGGCCTCCCTGTCCATCACCAACTCCCGGAGTTCACTCAGACTCACGTCCATCGAGTCAGTGATGCCATCCAGCCATCTCATCCTCTGTGATGGATCCCCTTCTCCTCCTGCCCCCAATCCCTCCCAGCATCAGAGTCTTTTCCAATGAGTCAACTCTTCACATGACGTGGCCAAAGTACTGGAGTTTCAGCTTTAGCATCATTCCTTCCAAAGAAATCCCAGGGCTGATCTCCTTCAGAATGGACTGGTTGGATCTCCTTGCAGTCCAAGGGACTCTCAAGAGTCTTCTCCAACACCACAGTTCAAAAGCATCAATTCTCAGGCGCTCAGCTTTCTTCACAGTCCAACTCTCACATCCATACATGACCACTGGAAAAAACCATAGCCTTGACTAGACGGACCTTTGTTGGCAAAGTAATGTCTCTGCTTTTCAATATGCCCTTACATAATGATAAAGAGATCAATAATTTCAAGAAGATATAATAATCCTTAATGTGTATGGATCTAACAAAAGAGTGTCAAACTGTATGAAGAAAAATGAATAATATTACAAAAGAAATAGAAGAATACATTGTCATAGTTAGAGACTTTAACATCCCTCTATTTAAAAAGAAAAGATCTGGAAATGGACAGAAAAACAGTAAAAATGAAGCTGTTAGTTGCTCAGTTAGGTCCTACTCTGTTAGACCCCGTGGACTGTAGACCACTAGGTTCCTCTGTCTGTGGAATTCTCTAGGCAAGAATACAGGAGTGGGTAGCCATTCTCTTCTCCAGGGGATCTGCCCACCCCAGGGGTTGAACCTGGGTCTCCTGCATTGCAAGCAGATTCTTTACTGTATGTGCCACCCATGGAAGCCCTGAAAATCCGTAAGGACACAGTTTAACTCAAAAAAGCTGTCAATCAACTAAATATAATTGACATCTACAAACTCTTCATCCAACAAGAGCAGAACACACATTCTTCTCAAGCTTGCATGGAATATTCACCAAAATAAACAACACTGGGGTCCATAAACTAACAAATTAAAAAAAAAAAAAGAAAGAAAGAAAGAAATCATGCAATGTCTGTTTCCACACCACAAAGAAATTAAACTAAAAATCACTAACAGAAAGAAAATTGAAAATCTCCAATATGACGAGATTAAACAAACATTTCTAAATAACATCTGGGTGAAAGGAGCATCTCAAAAAATTTTTTGAAAGTTTTGAATAAAAATGGAAGCCAAGCATTAATATTTGAGGAGATTCTGTATAAAGGGAAATCTATAGCATTGAATACCTATATTAAAAAATAACAAAGATTTAATCAATAATCTAATTTTCCACCTTAGGAAACTAGGAAGAGACAAGAAATTAAATCCAAAGTAAGTAGAAGAAAAGAAATAACATAAATTAGAACAGAAGTCAATGAAAATGAAAACAGAAAAATAGAGAAATATTAATGAAACCAAGATGTTTCTTTGGAAAGACCAATGAAATAAATAAGCCTGTATCATGCTAACTAAGAGAAAAAGAGAGGACACAAATTACTAATATCAGGAATTAATGAGAAGGCATCACTATAGATCCTATGGACATTAAAAGGAATGTATGAACAACTTTATACCCTCAACTTTGCTAACCTAGTGAATTGAACCAATTCCCTGAAACACACATCCTGCCAAAACTAACAAAGTGAAAGTGAAGTTGCTCAGTCGTGTCTCTTTGTGACCCCGTGGACTGTAGCCCACCAAGCTCCTCCATCCACAGGATTCTCCAGGCAAGAATACTGGAGTGGGTTGCCATTTCCTTGTCCAGGGGATCTTCCCGACCTAGGGCTTGAACCCAGGTCTCCTACATTGCAGGCAGACGCTTTAACCTCTGAGCCACCAGGGAAGCCCAACTAACAAAGAATAAGTAAATAAATCTGAATAGGCCTGTATCTGTTAAAGAAATTGAATCAATAATTAATAACCTTTAAAACAGAAAGCTCCAGGCCAGAGTTCACTGGTGAATACTACCAAACACCAAAGGAAGAAATTATGCTGATTCTATACAATCTCTTTATAAGAGAGATGCAGAGGGAATAATTTATAACTCATTCTATGAAGCCAGCATTACCTTATAACAAAACCAGACAAAGAGATTACAAGAAAACAAAGTTACACACCAATATTTCTCATGAAAAAAGATGCAAAAGTCCTCAACAAAATATAAGCAAGTTTAATCCAACAATGTGTATAAAGAATCATATACTACAAACATGCAGGATTTTCTCCAGATTTGCAAGGGTGATTCATCATTCAAAAAATCAAGTATGTAATTCATATGTATGTGTACTCACTTGTGTCCAACTCTTTGTGACCTTATGAACTATAGCCCGCCAGGCTACACTCTCCATGGGATTTTCTAGGCAAGAACACAGGAGTGGGTTGCCATTCCCTCCTCCAAGGTATCTTTCTGACCCAGGAATCAAACCTGGGTCTCCAGCATTACAGACAGATTAAAGTTTTGACAAAACCAACAGTCATTCACAATAAAAACTCTCAGTGAACTAGAACTTGAAGTGAACTGCCTAAGGATGGGAAACTCAAAGCTTCCCCACTAAGACCAGATACAAGGAAAGATCTTCCCACTCAGCATTCCTTTTCTGCATCATAGTGGAAGTATTGTACAATGTGATGAGAAAAGTAAAGAGAATGTAAATTGAGAAAGAAGAAATAAAACTTATTTATGGATGGCATAATCATCTACATAGAAAATTCAAACAATTTGACAATAAAACTCTTCAAACTAGTAAGCAATCACAGTAAAGTTGTAGGATATGAGGTTACTATACAAAAGGCAATCATTTTGCTCCATACCAGTGATAAACAAGTGCAATTTTAACTTTAGAACCGAATGCTATTTACATTAGTACACCCCAAATGAAATCGGTATAATGCTAACAAAAAGTATATACAGAATCTACATGAGAAAAACAGAAACTCTGATGGGTGAAATCAAAGAAGGATTAAATAAATGGAGTGATAGCCCATGCTCATGTATGGGAAAACTGCGTTTTTGCTTTCACAGAAGACCTACATTAGCATAGAAATTATCTCTTATCTTCAGTTATGTTTTCCACAGTTTGAGTTACCCATAGTCAACTGCAGTTAGAAAATATTAAATGAAAAATTCCAGAGATAAACAATTTATAATTTTAAATTGCACCCCATTTTGAGTCATGATGAAATCACATGACTACTCACTCTGTCCCATTCCAGGATGCGATTCATCCTTTTGTCTAGCATATCTGCACTGTGTACACTATTCATCTGTTAGTATAGAATAAAAGTATAGAGAAGTATACAGAGGGTTTGAGTGCACCCACACTTTCAGGCATTCCCTACGGATCTTGAAACATATCCCCAAGAGATGAGGGAGAATTTCTATACCTGTTTTTGCTAACTCAAACCAATCCAAAGAGGATTTTCACTTTTACAAAAAAACCTATCACCTTACTAATGTCTTTCTTAAGAGCAAAGTGACAAAAGGCAAATGACATATCTTCTTGTTCATGTTTGAATTATCAAATGTTCTAGTATTGACTTGTTTAGTAAATAAAAAAATCCATTTCTATTTCAAGGCACATATAATGCACTCTGCACAATCAATAACAAGGCAGCTTATCACTGGCTTTTCATGTAAAAATTAACCAGAAGCTAAGAATATCCAAAATACAAAATGACCTTGAATTTTTACATGTGATATTTCAAGAGAACAGTTGTACTACTATTAATAGTTGTATCTATATTTCTTTAATAGATAGGGAAACATACTCAGACTTCATACCCTAGGTGACACAGCAGATAATTACCAATTGTTAGACTCAAGATATGCTTCTCTGGTAGCTCAGATGGTAAAGCGTCTGCCTACAATGCAAGACACCTGGGTTCAATCCCTGGGTCGGGAAGATCCCCTGGAGAAGGAAATGGCAACCCACTCCAGTATTCTTGCCTGGAGATTCTCATGGATGGAGGAGCCTGGTGGGCTACAGTCCATGGGTTCGCAAAGAGTTGGACATGGCTGAGCAACTTCACTTTTTATACCTCTAGACTCAAGATATTTCATATAGATTGATCTTGGTATAACACTATGGTATCACAAAGCCCATATAGTTGTGTGATATGCTTTTCCATTTTTATTTATCTAATCTTGTTCTGCTTAAGATCTTTTTGTGATACTAATTAGTCTTTTCCCCAGATAATTCTTTGTTTTTTCTTCACTGTTTAAGTATTAATGTTTGATATTAATTAGGAACTTAAGCTCACAAATGTTTTCATGATGATTAGGAAATAAAGCTCTTAAGTAAATTGTCTATAAGACAAGTCTCAGCCCTGGGAGCAAATTCAACAAACTTTGAGTGATATATTCGGGGTAGCAAGTATATGCAAGTACAAATAACAAGTACTGTTCTCAGTTGTACAATGTGTTCATGTACAGAATTTGACTAAAATCTTCCTGAAAGGAAGATCTATTGGGAAATTTGTGCATGTGTTCAGAGACTTGACTTCAGATAACTATAAAAACAGAGTGTGTGTGCAAGTGTTCAACTTAAAACATGCAGTCAGAATCTAAATGGCACAAAATAACTAAAATCAAGAACTGAATTTTGGCAGCAATATGTCGATGTGATGCTATAGTTATTTGTGACAAAAGCAATTCAGAAGAGTCTTTTAAAGTGAAGAGGTCTGGATATCAATTTGTATTGCTAAATAGTTAAAATAAGGTACAATATTCTGAGGATAAATGTATGATATATGGTAGTTTAAAGAATTGAAGGGCATTTATTGGGCTACAGTTTTGCTTGTTTTTTCCCCAGATTTTGTGGAAGGTACTTTATTAAATTGACATATCCTATAAATAGGAAATGTGGTAAAATATTCCTGGTGGATAGTAGCTTGATTTTTTTAAAAATTTCCTTAGTTATCTACCTGACAGTTATCTGGACTATGTTCTAAAATTGTTACTACCATATTTAAAGCATATACTTTAAACTCAGTTCTGTTAAAATTTTAACGCTTTATTTCAAGTTACAGCAAATTTTTAAAACTTTCTTTCTGTCAGAAAGCAGATTAAAATTTCTGATCAGAAACTTACATAATAGTGAAGGTTATTGACATATGGTTTAAAATAGAACAAGTTACAGAAAAGTTGGTTCAGATATGCCACTTGCACTAAAAGAACGAGTTGTAGATAATCTAATCTCAGTGGCATAATGTTCTATATCTTTAGTAGAATTGCATGAGCATCTCAAAAAAAATTAAGAATCAACGGACATTCAGTTAGGAGTACAAGTAATTTTTACATAATGTTTCATCTGCTTTCTTAGAAATGCACTAATGTTTTTCTTTCAGTAAATATGATGACAGCACTTGAATTGCTCCCATATTTGTAGAAATGTGATATTGCTGTCTAATCAGAGTGGGAGTTTAATACATTTTGTCATAATAATTTTATAACATTGTATAAATATTATTATTATTCATTAGTAGAGACTAACCTTGTTTTAAATTATTTCCAGAAAACTCATATTAAGGAAAATTATTGTATATTTATATGCATTATTATTATATTTCCAGATGTACATTTATTAGAAAAACAAATCTCTGCTAAAAGTGATAGAAATTACCACAGCTTCAAGGTATATCACACAACTTCCAATAAAGGATATAAGTATATACATGTATAAATAAATTAACTATAATTACATAAGTATTATAAATATATATAATACATGCTGCTGCTAAGTCGCTTCAGTTGTGTCCAACTCTGTGCGACCCCATAGACGGCAGCCCACTAGGCTCCCCCGTTCCTGGGATTCTCCAGGCAAGAACACTGGAGTGGGTTGCCATTTCCTTCTCCAATGCATGAAAGTAAAAAGAGAAAGTGAAGTCGCTCAGTCGTGTCTGACTCTCAGCGACCCCATGGACTGTAGCCTACCAGGCTCCTCCACCCATAGGATTTTCCAGGCAAGAGTACTGGAGTGGGGTGCCATTATGTATGTATAAATGCAATATTTTTGATGTCCTAAATTGTAAAGATTTCTAGGGAAATATTTTGGATTCCACAATGTTCTAAATTCTGAAAAAAAAAAAAGCTGAAATTGATATATTATTTATCTTTCAAAAGAGTACAAGCCAATATAAAGAAAAATTTATTTGTGAATTGACAATTTTCATAGCAACATTTTATTTGTAAAAACTTAAAATCTGTAGGAAGTTCAATCTTATATCTCTGTCCTTTCCACAAGCACGCCTTGCCACTGCCTTTCTAGGTGACTAGCCATATGGTCTCTGCTTTAGAAATTTAGAAAAAAGTATGTAATGGTTTGAAAGGTGAAATGATCAGAAGTTAAATTTAAATACATTTTCATTGCAACAAATTTACCATATTTTTTTTTATATCATTGGTCATGAAGTACCTGTTGTCATGTAGCAAAACAAGAAGAGAGAAGGAAAGAAAATCAACATCCATTCTGACAGGAGAGATTATATGTTAAAGTTGGACTAACCAGTAGAAAAACATTCACTGAGCAAAAGCTTTAAATTCCTTGAAATTTAAGAGCTACAAACTATATACAGTCTTGTAATCAAATTGCCAACATCTTCTGGATCATGGAAAAAGCAAGAGAATTCCAGAAAAACATCTATTTCTGCTTTATTGACTGTGCCAAAGCCTTAGACTGTGTGAATCACAATAAACTGTGGAAAGTTCTGAAAGAGATAGGAATACCAGACCACCTGACCTGCCTCTTGAGAAATTTGTATGCAGGTCAGGAAGCAACAGTTAGAACTGGACATGGAACAACAGACTGGTTCCAAATAGGAAAAGGAGTACGTCAAGGCTGTATATTGTTACCCTGCTTGTTTAATTTATATGCAGAGTACATCATGAGAAACACTGGACTGGAAGAAGCACAAGCTGGGATCAAGATTGCTGGGAGATATCAATAACCTCAGATATGCAGATGACACCACCCTTATGGCAGAAAGTGAAGAGGAACTCAAAAGCCTCTTGATGAAAGTAAGAGAGGAGAGTGAAAAAGTTGGCTTAAAGCTCAACATTCAGAAAACGAAGATCATGGCATCCCGTCCCATCACTTCATGGGAAATAGATGGGGAAACAGTGAAAACGGTGGCAGACTTTATTTTTCTGGGCTCCAAAATCACTGCAGATGGTGACTGCAGCCATGAAATTTAAAAGATGCTTTCTCCTTGGAAGGAAAGTTATGAACAACGTAGATAGCATATTCAAAAGCAGAGACATTACTTTGCCAACAAAGGTCCATCTAGTCAAGGCTACGGTTTTTCCAGTGGTCATGTGTGGATGTGAGAGCTGGACTGTGAAGAAAGCTGAGTGCCGAAGAATTGATGCTTTTGAGCTATGGTGTTGGAGAAGACTCTTGAGAGTTCTCTGGACTGCAAGGAGATCCAACCAGTCCATTCTAAAGGAAATCAGTCCTGAGTGTTCATTGGAAGGAATGATGCTGAAGCTGAAACTCCAATACTGTGGCCACCTCATGCAAAGACTTGACTCATTGGAAAAGACCCTGATGCTGGGAGGGATTGGGGTAGGAGAAGGGGATGACAGAGAATGAGGTGGCTGGATGGCATCATCAATTCCATGGACCTGAGTTTGAGTGAACTCCAGGTGTTGGTGATGGACAGGGAGGCCTGGCATGCTGCAGTTCATGGGGTTGCAAAGAGTCGGACACGACTGAGTGACTGAACTGACTGAAAGTTATTTTAATTAAAGCATTTGCACACTAACATTTAATATGTTAATTATAAATAATTGTTACCTAATTATTAAAACACCAAGAGTTCAGACTTTGAGGAGACTCTCAGCTTGTAATTTACTAAAACTGTTACAGATATTCTAATTTTTGTACCTATGCTCACATGCCCCTATTACACTACCACACATTAGGAAAGGAAAACTTTCATTGTGAGAATTTAGATGATGCTCAAAAGTATCCTACATAATTTCAGTTCAGATAAATATCCGTAGATTTATATACTTTAAAGCTTTTGTAGGCCATCTGGGAAGAAGCGTTAGAGAAATAAAACAGAACTCCAGTTAATTAAGAATATTTTATGTGACAGACCTTCTAGTAATAAATAGCTTCCCCCTGCCCTCTCTGTACGGTAGAGTTATCTACAGATAATTCTCTTTGGAAAGGCTACTGTTGCCCCAGGACTATGAAGATTTTGATTCATTTTTCATTCTCTCTCTCTCTACATGATAAATGTCTTTTTGTTTTCAAACTTACCCTGTAATTGTGATATGCCTTGAGTAAAGATGCTTTGACTGAAGTTGAGAAAATAACTATTTTATATGTAAAAAATACCAAGAAGCATTCAAATTAGTATTTAATTTATTATTAGTTATTTTTATTTAATTTATTTATTATTAGCATTTAATTTGTTATTAAGCCGAGAGTGCCAGGCTGCGACAGTGCAGAAACTGCTGAGAGGAGCTACCCCGCGTCCTATGCCAGGGACGGCGGCCGGGAGGAGCAACCCCACCTCCAAGGAATGGTGGCTGCATGGGCGCAGGAGGGCCTAGAGGAGCTATTCCACATTCAAGGTCAGAGGGGTGGCGGTGAGGAGATACCCCTCATCCAAGGTAAGGAGCAGCAGCTGTGCTTTGCTGGAGCAGTCCTGAAAACATACCCCACGTCCAAGGTAAGAGAAACCCAAGAAAGACAGTAGGTGTTGCAAGAGGACATGAGAGGTCAGACACACTGAAACCATAATCACAGAAAACTAGTCAATCTAATCACACTAGGACCACAGTCTTGTCTAACTCAATGAAACTAAGCCATGCCCGTGGGGCCACCCAAGACAGGCAGGTCATTGTGGAGAGGTCTGACAGAATGTGGTCCACTGGAGAAGGGAATGGCAAACCACTTCAGTATTCTTGCCTTGAGAACCCCATACACACTATGAAAAGGCAAAATGAGAGGATACTGAAAGAGGAACTCCCCAGGTCAGTAGGTGCCCAATATGCTACTGGAGATCAGTGGAGAAATAACTCCAGAAAGAATGAAGGGATGGAGCCAAAGCAAAAACAATAACCAGTTGTGGATGTGACTGGTGATAGAAGCAAGGTCCAATGCTGTAAAGAGCAATATTGCATAGGAACCTGGAATGTCAGGTCCATGAATCAAGGCAAATTGGAAGTGGTGAAACAAGAGATGGCAAGAGTGAATGTCGACATTCTAGGAATCAGTGAACTAAAATGGACTGGAATGGGTGAATTTAACTCAGATGACCATTATATCTACTACTGCAGGCAGGAATCCCTCAGAAGAAATGGAGTAGCCATCATGGTCAACAAAAGAGTTCGAAATGCAGTACTTGGATGCAATCTCAAAAATGACAAGATGATCTCTGTTCATTTCCAAGGCAAACCATTCAAAATCACAGTAATCCAAGTCTATGCCCCAACCAGTAATGCTGAAGAAGCTGAAGTTGAACGGTTCTATGAAGACCTACAAGACCTTTTAGAACGAACACCCAAAAAAGATGTCCTTTTCAATATAGGGGACTGGAATGCAAAAGTAGGAAGTCAAGAAACACCTGGAGTAACAGGCAAATTTGGCCTTGGAATACGGAATGAAGCAGGTCAAAGACTAGAGTTTTGCCAAGAAAATGCACTGGTCATAGCAAGCACCCACTTCCAACAACACAAGAGAGGACTCTATACATGGACATCACCAGATGGTCAACACCGAAATCAGATTGATTATATTCTTTGCAGCCAAAAATGGAGAAGCTCTATACAGTCAGCAAAAACAAGATCAGGAGCTGACTGTGGGTCAGATCATGAACTCCTTATTGCCAAATTCAGACTGAAATTGAAGAAAGTAAGGAAAACCACTAGACCATTCAGGTATGACCTAAATCAAATCCCTTACGATTATACAGTGGAAGTGAGAAATAGATTTCAGGGCCTATATCTGATAGACAGAGTGCCTGATTAACTATGGGCTGAGGTTCATGACATTATACAGGAGACAGGGATCAAGACCATCCCCATTTAAAAGAAAAGCAAAAAAGCAAAATGGCTGTCTGGGGAGGCCTTACAAATAGCTGTGAAAAGAAGAGAAATGAAAAGCAAAGGAGAAAAGGAAAGATATAAGCATCTGAATGCAGAGTTCCAAAGAATAGCAAGAAGAGATAAGAAAGCCTTCCTCAGCAATCAATGCAAATAAATAGAGGAAAACAACAGAATGGGAAAGACTAGAGATCTCTTCAAGAAAATTAGAGATACCCAGGGAACATTTCATGCAAAGATGGGCTCGATAAAGGACAGAAATGGTATGGACCTAACAGAAGCAGAAGATGTTAAGAAAAGGTGGCAAGAATACACAGAAGAATTGTACAAAAAAGATTTTCACGACCCAGATAATCACTATGGTGTGATCACTCACCTAGAGCCAGACATCCTGGAATGTGAAGTCAAGTGGGCTTTAGAAAGCATCACTATGAACAAAGCTAGTGGAGGTGATTGAATTCCAGTTGAGCTATTTAAAATCCTGAAAGATGATGATGTGAAAGTGCTGCACTCAATATGCCAGCAAATTTGGAAAACTCAGCAGTGGCCACAGGACTGGAAAAGGTCAGTTTTCATTCCAATCCCAAAGAAATGCAATGCCAAAGAATGCTGAAACTACTGCACAATTGCACTCATCTCACACGCTAGTAAAGTAATGCTCAAAATTCTCCAAGTCAGGCTTCAGCAATACATGAACCATGAACTTCCAGTTGTTCAAGCTGGTTTTAGAAAAGGCAGAGGAACCAGAGATCAAATTGCCAACATCTGCTGGATCATCGAAAAAGCAAGAGAGTTCCAGAAAAACATCTATTTCTGCTTTATTGACTATGCCAAAGCCTTTGACTGTGTGGATCACAATAAGCTGTTTAAAATTCTGAGATAGGAATTCCAGACCACCTGACCTGCCTCTTGAGAAACCTATATGCATGTCAGGAAGCAACAGTTAGAACTGGACATGGAACAACAGACTGGTTCCAAATAGGAAAAGGAGTTCGTCAAGACTGTATATTGTCACCCTGCTTATTTAACTTATATGCAGAGTACATCATGAGAAACACTGGACTGGAAGAAGCACAAGCTGGAATCAAGATTGCCAGGAGAAATATCAATAACCTCAGATATGCAGATGACACCACCCTTATGGCAGAAAGTGAAGAGGAACTGAAAAGCCTCTTGATGAAAGTGAAAGAGGAGAGTGAAAAAGTTGGCTTAAAACTCAACATTCAGAAAACAAAGATCATGGCATCTGGTCCCATCACTTCATGGGAAATAGATGGGGAAACAGTGGAAACAGTGTCAGACTTCATTGTTTTGGGCTCCAAAGTCACTGCAGATGGTGACTGCAGCCATGAAATTAAAAGACGCTTACTCCTTGGAAGAAAAGTTATGACCAACCTAGATAGCATATTGAAAAAGCAGAGACATTACTTTGCCAACAAAGGTCCATCTAGTCAAGGCTATGGTTTTTCCAGTGGTCATGTATGGATGTGAGAGTTGGACTGTGAAGAAAGCTGAGTGCCAAAGAATTTATGCTTTTGAACTGTGGTGTTGGAGAAGACTCTTGAGAGTCCCTTGGACTGCAAGGAGATCCAACCAGTCCATTCTGAAGGAGATCAGCCCTGGGATTTCTTTGGAAAGAATGATGCTAAAGCTAAACTCCAGTGTTTGGCCACCTCATGCGAAGAGTTGACTCATTGGAAAAGACTCTGATGCTGGGAGGGATTGGGGGCAGGAGGAGAAGGGGACGACAGAGGATGAGATGGATGGGTGGCATCGCTGACTCGATGGACTTGAGTCTGAGTGAACTTCGGGAGTTGGTGATGGACAGGGAGGCCTGGCGTGCTGCAATTTATGGGGTCACAAGGAGTGTGACACGGCTGAGCGAATGAACTGAACTGAACTGAAGTGAAATTGGTATTTAAAAAGTTAGTCCTGTCTGGTTAACTTTTCATACATGTGCTCTTTTCTTTTTAATTTATGAGACTGTAACTATGAGAATACTTGAATCCACTACCTCACAATCATCTAAATATTTTCCCTCCATTTTGATATTCTCACTATGAATGACTTAAGGATTTTCTAGTGGTGGTAATAGTCATCTTTGTTGTAGGTATATGCTAATGTTTTTTCAATTGTAGCTATAAATGGTGGCATTGTATTCTTTATATCAAACATCTCAGATTGTATCCTCTTATTTATATCACAGCTTCCAGTAACTATATCTGATTACATTGGGACAATTATCTTTAGTTGTAGTAATTGGACTTCCTGAAAACATCTTGATTTCTTCAGACTTCAGTATGCCCAAGGAGTGTGTAGTACATTAAAATTATTAATTAGTGCAGAACAGATGAAGATATACAGTTGAAAGAATGGGTAGCTTCCAGTACTAAAATTCTTATTTTCTCAAAAATATTAATAGGTTAGTTTAATTGAATAGCATTTTGAACTTCTTAGCCCTAAGGTTTCAGGATCTGATAAGCATATTTAAATTTTAAATATTTCAAGGTGTTGTTGACTGAGGGAAAAAAGCACAACATGAGTGTTTGAGTTAAGTTTTATTTGGGACAAAATGAATATAACTCTGGAGGCAGCATTTCAGATAGCTCTGAGAAACTTCTGTGGAAGTAGGGCGGAAGTCAGTATATATGTGCTTTTGGTGAAAGGAGGGGTGGTCCATGCAGTCAAGCACACGTTTTCTGCAGAAGGTTGCTGTACTCTTGTGAAGGCTACTGCCAGTCAAGATGAGCAGATGTCTCCATGGATGATTTTAGTGTTTTTCTATATATGAGGAAATGCAAGAATTGGGCTCATAAAATCTTCTCCTAAAAATGGCTGTCTGAAGATGTGTTCTGCCATGTTTTCTCATAGCACAGAGTACCTCATTCCTGATCTCCACCCTGAATTCTTTTCATGGGGCATTGAAGGTTGAAGGCCGCAGTGGCACTTGATTTAATCCTTGTAAAGGTAGATGGCAAGAGCCAATTTTTAGTTGGAAATATTAAATTATAAACCAAAATAAATTTCAAATGAATGGGATTAGAGACACTTTGGAATAATAGATGACAATCTAAGAAGGACCATAAGAATTAGCTTACATGTTCTTGGACCATCAAAGGCAAATAAAGACTTCCTTAGATGATCCTCTGACTTCTTTGCTCCTTTTATTCTTCTAATGCTATTTTTTAAATAACACTATTTTTTGTTTGTGTGTTGTTTTTCTCTGACTTTGCCATCTTCTACCTGTCCTTCCCCTTTAATGAAAACTTAATGAATTTTAATGTCTCACTCACTTTCACTTTGCCCAAAGCTATCGTATACAATATGTACAGTTATTTTTATTTTCCTTGTCTAAAATCACTATATTATAATTCAGTGATATGTTTTTATGAATTCACTTAACTACATGTTTTTCACTCTTAAAGCATGTTTTCATATGCCAGGTTCACAAATTTTCTTGCCTGAAAGCAAGAAGTAAGATACTGGCTTAGTTCCTAATAGTTGGCAGGTTTATAATAGCTGAATTTACACTACACCGCATCCAAAAGGATCATAGGGGAAAAAAAGAAACGTGCTATTTGACACCTGCTGTGGTGCTAATAGATTTTAGGCTGAGGAAAATTAAACATCATTGTCTTGTATCTCTAGATAGGATTCCTTACACCATAAGCATGTGCGTAAATGCTGCAGTCAACCTGTACAATGTTTCCTTATCATAACGGTGTGGAATGGGGTATTTATATTTACCATTAAAATTGCTTTCAGTTGCAGATTTTGATTTTTGAAATGTGTTAAACTCTTCAAACCATTTAAAAATTTTAAAACCTTTATTTAAATATACACATTTCAAAATTTCTGTTTCTGCCAGAATATACAAAGAGCTTGGAAGTCATCACTTCTACTTTTCTATCAATGAAAAAAGCTAATAAACTGAAATCAAGAACTCTTCTTAGATACATCAGAGAATCAAAATTACATGACAAAGTGCCACCCCTAAAACCAGAGAGACAGGGAACTACAGAGAAACCTAGCTTATTAGGAACAAAAGACATGGTAGCTAGAATGGGAAGGAAATTTAAAAGGTAGTTGATGAACAATTGGTGGCATCCTGTGAAGTAGCTTAAGTGTTAAAAACTCCCAGGGATTCAGCTTTTGCTGTCACTGTGATTATTTTTAACTCCAGGCATTCTTCCAGTTTCCCAGGGTAAAGATCTGAGAAACCTCCCTCATGCTTCCAGTAAAAAAAGGGTAAATTTGACCCATGTTGAATATTCTCATGTTATGAATATTCACATGAGTGAACCCAGACAAGACCAATACAAGAACCATGCAGTCAAACTATATCTTTGTGAAAAAAAAAATATATATATATTGTTTGAAATCACTAAGTTTTGGAGTAGTTTCTTATACAGCAAGAAAAAGCCAACTGTGTCCTCACCTCTCCTCTCTTTGAATTGTCTGGAGCATGAATGTTTTTTGACCTATAATCTGTTGTCTCAAGGAAAAATAATTCCTCACGGATAAAATCTTATTTCAAATATTATTTTAGTATCATGTCTTTCGCTTCATATTATACTTTAAAAAATAAGCCCTGATTTTGCATACATTTATATTTTTTAAAAAATTGAAGTAGAGTTGATTACTTGATGACTCAGTGGGTAAAGAATCCACCTGCAATGCAGGAGACACAGGAAACATTTGTTCAGTCCCTGGGTCGGGAAGATCCCCTGGAGGAGGAAATGGCAACCCATTCTAGTATTCTTGCCTAGAAAATTGGACAGAGGAGCCTGCAGGGATATAGTGCATGGGGTTGCAAAGAGTCAGACACGACTTATTGACTAAACAGAAGAAACAGCAATACTCTATTTTATTGTAAAGATTGATTATAATACCTTTCTGTACATTATATCCTTGTATCTTACTTTTTTTTATGCCTACTACTTTGAACCTCTTAATCTCCTCCTATCCTGCCTACCTCCAACCCCTCCTTAATGATAACCAGTAGTTTATTCTGTGTCAATGAGTCTGTTTCTGTTTTTTTTGTTGTTGTTGTTTGTTTTAATATTAATTCATTTTTTTAGATTCCACAGTTGAGTCAAAACAAACAGTATTTGTCTTTGTCTGATTCACTTCACTAAGCATAACACCTTGCAGGTTCATCCATGTTGTTGCAAATGCCATGATTCATTTTTTTTTTTAAATGTCTGAGTAAATATTTACCTGTGGGCCTCCCAGATGGTTCAGGGCTAAAGAATCTGCCTGCCAATGCAGGAGATGTAGAAGACACGGGTTTGATCCCTGGGTGGGGAAGATCCCCTGAAGGAGGAAATGGCAACCTACTCCAGTATTCTTTCCTGGGAAATCCCATGGACAGAGGAGCTTGGCGGGCTACAATCCATGGGGTCTCAAACATTTGGATGTGACTGAGCGAATATGCATGCCCACAATATTCAATTGCATGCCACTTCTTTTTTCATTCATTAGTTGCTGGACACAAAAGTTACTTCTGTATTTTGGATATTGAAAGTAATGCTGCTGTGAACATTGGGAATTGGGTTGTGTATGTGTTTTACAATTATTGTTTTTGTTTTCTTCCAATATGTATCTAAGAATGAAATTGCTGAATCATGTATAGCTATTTTCAGTTCTTTGAGGAACCTTTTACACTTTCCCATAGTAACTCTACCAATTTACATTCCCATCAACAGTGTACAAGGGTTTCCTTTCCCCCACATATTCACTAGCATTTATTATTTGTTGTCTTTTTGCTAATTGCATTCTGACAAATGTGAAGTGATACCTCATTGTGATTTTGATTTGCTTTCGCCTTGATAGTGGCTCAGACGGTAAAGCGTCTGCCTGCAATGTGGGAGACACGGGTTCGATTCCTGGGTCAGGAAGATCCCTTGGAGAAGGAAATGGGAATCCACTCCAGCACTCTTGCCTGGAAAATCCCATGGACAGAGGAGCCTGATAGGCTACATAGTCCATGGGGTCGCAAAGAGTCGGACATGACTGAGCGACTTCATTTTCACTTTGATTAAATAAAATTTATATTTCAATGAAGGACAAAAATGTTAAACTAAGAATTCTCTCTGTGTTCCTTTTGGCATCTTCACTTTTTTCCTAAGGTGCAGTGTGCATTTCTATTATACCATAACTGGACCTCTTCAAAGATAGGAATGCCTGCTAAAGAAAGCACAAAGGACAAAGGCCAGAAAGTAGAGAATATTGTGGAGGGGCGGGGAAATACAATGAATGTAAGAGGTTACGTATTTGTGAGGAAATATTGTGTGCTCACAATTGCAGCTGTCATTGAATGTGTAAAGGGGAACTTAGTACACATGATGTGACATGAGTTATCTGAGTAAGATCTGAAGTTGCTAAAGCAGACCACACTGGATATTTTGTAGAAGTTTCCTTATTTCTTTCTGATTTTAACACCTCAGAAATTTTTAGATTACTTGCTAGTGAAATATGATCACGTCAATTGCAAACGTGATTTGGAGTAGTTGCTCTTAACAGTGATTTTTTATCTTGCTGTTTTTCTATTTCCTTTATTTGCATTTTCTGTCTTTATACTAACTTGCCATTTTTGATCTAGCAGATGTTTCCCCTAGATGGCATGAAAAAGCTCATTGATGCAGGCTTTCTAACCCCATTATTATCTAAGTCTGAATCCTATATGTATCTAATATATTTACTTATCAACATTGAAATATCATTTTTTTTAACTTACATAATTTTCCCATTCTTTTTCATATGGTTATAATTTAGTATGTAATTCATATTTTTTTCTTTTTAGACTTTAGGGTTTTAGTTTCTATATTTAGAATTAAGCCAGTTCTAAGGAAAACCAAATTATTATAAGCTTATAAATTAAAAAAAAATGTGATTCTGAACCAATGATTCTATAATATACATTGTTTTAGTTTGTTTCTGTCATCTCAGCTAATAAGAACATTCCCCTACATAGTTGGTATTTATCTTTGGTCAGCTTTCTGCAGTCCTGTGTCACTTATTTACATATTTTACCATGCTTAAGAAATGCATGCAAAAATTCCAAAATTTTTCAAATGCAAACTGTATAAGTATAATCAGTTGTTACTAATAGAGTAATCTTTCAGCTCTTGCAGCATGGCTCTTTGTCATATCCAGAAATTAATTTATTGAACAAAGTCATTGCAAAGTACACCATAGAAATATAAATATTTGTTAGAAATTCAGCAATGTCAGTTATCATTAAAGTTCTGTGCAACTCAAATGGTCACAGATTTATTAACTGAACTCATTGTATGTTAATGAAAAGTGCTATCTTATCTGATAAAATGAAGAAAATCCTGACTTTATCTTTGAGTTTCTAGAATGCCAATCTGTATTTATAGAATTGTAATAAACTTAAACCAGTAGCACTACATCATAATACATACATAAATACATACATAAATACAAAGGACTTATTTGCTAACAATTTAATACTTTAAAAACAGAAGTGTAAAGGATATCTTAATAAGAGTAAAAATTTTTGGAGGTTTTTCTTTAATTGATAGATAATTGATGTAGAATAAAATTTTTCAATAATAATTCAGCTCTCCATTTACAAAATTAAAGAACAGAAAGTGGTAAAAATATTCTTAAGAGCTGAGTAAAATTAATGTTAGCACATGATTATGCTGTTAATGTTAATATCACACTGAAACTTATTTTACTACATTATTTGTGCAGGCATGTACACCTGGATGTTTTATGGTATTGGACTGAATCTGCTTCATTTATTTGTTTTATTTTATAAACTAAATTAAATTATATTAAATGACGCTATTGATTCATTTTAAAAAATCTTTGTGGAAATAATGCTTTATTACATTTAACCAAAATAAATTTCAAAGACATGGTATAACCAATAATATTCTATGATAATTCTGCAATAGAAATACAAGCTTGGACCTTATAATGTAAATTTTAAGGTTGGAATTCATTTAGAAATGAATATTAAAATCAAAACACATTTATAAAACCTAATATGTCACCTAGATAATACACTACTGTGACAATAAAGATTCTAAGATCAAGAGTCAAGTCATACTAGGCTTGGATTTGATTTTAACCCTTTCAAGTCTAATCTATTTTACTCTGGATATTCTGAGCTATGTTTTTTCCTACTTAAAACAGTGACAACTAAAACTATCTGTCAGAGATTTTCTGTGCCTTATTTGATGTAATCACCAAAAAAATTCTCCATGCAAGGTTTAAAATGTACAAGAGTTTCAACTAATAAATAGTAACCACTACTCATAGTACCCACTAACAATAACCTAAATATTTTGTTTTACCAAATGTAACAAAAAATTGTATTTTAAAACATGTGCCCAACATAACAGATCAGATATGTATTTTGTTCAGTATTGTTAATTAACTTGATATATCTGTTCTTATTACTGTATATATTCAGTCAGTTAACGGCTATGATTATTTTTGCAACCACAGCTATGGTTGCAAAATAAAGCATTTTCTATGCTTTATTTATCCAAATATTTTCAAATATTTATGCAACACATACTTCTGCTTGATGGTGTGGCAGGAGCTTTAATTTTTCTTAGAAAATTAAATTCCTGAGACAAAATGGGCCTCATCCAGTATCATGGCTACCTTGCTTTGAGAAATCACAGTAGACAGCAGCCCACATGCATCGCACTAACATAATGGAAGTTTTGAGATTCCTAGCTGAGGCTTCTGAATTAATTCTGTCACATTAGGTTTGCATGGCCTTGGAGATAAGTCTGAGTTGATAAAGAAAAGTCATCAGATCAGAAGGTCTTCCTATTTCATATCATTCTAGTTACATAGCCCCATGAAGATTCTATGGCAAGATTATGTGACTCTCTTATCCTTTACTGCAGTGTAATTGTATCAAGTAGAAGTCCTTCATTAATTATAGGTTACTCAAGAATTAAAAGTTATTTGTCAGTGACAGATGCTCAATAAACAATCTTGACAAACGGGGCACTTTGTTCAGTACGTAGAAACTTAAGCAGGACTCTCATTTTATCTCATATTCAGTAAACTCCTGTGTATTTCCTGAAGCAATATGAAAGGCTAAGGATGAGCTGTTAACCGTCTGCTTCAACTTATTATGTACTCCTTGAGTGCTAGGCATTGTGACAGGCTCTACAGCTGAATGGTGAACAAGACAATACAGAAACTGTCCTTGTTTAACTTGCAATCTATTGTGACTGTCCAACAAATAATGTCAACAAAGACACATTAAGGAAGTGGTAGATGACATGGCAATACATACGCAAGCTATGAAAGTGTCCTGAAGGAAAAAGATAATTTATTCACAGAAAGATAAGAAATGTGAATATTTCTAAAATCACATGTCTATTCTCATACTCAATAAAAATTGTTTTGCCCAATCTTCTCTTCTTACTTTTTGTTTGGCTACACCATGTGTTTTTTAGGATCTTAGTTCCCACACCAGGGATTGAACCTGTGACTCCTGCAGTGGAAGTGTGGGAATGACCAGTCATGTTAGATAAGTTATGGAAGAAAATACTGAAATGAGATTTTATGGAAGATTTTTAAATTCAGAAAAGAAATAATAAGATCCAAAAATATTACCAACACTTAGAAGAGAAAATCTCCCATTTTGGAAATGAGAAATAAAAGCAAAGCAATAAGACTAATATCATGAGGACACATGGGGTAACGAAGCACAGCATAGTATATCAAGGATGGAAACTGTCAACAGTCATTTAGAAAACACATCCTTGTTTTCAGAAGGAGAAAATGAAGGTAAAGTATTCTGATTAAAAATAGGAATATAAATATGATTTCAATGCTTTTAGCCACATGCCTTGGAGAAGGCGATGGCAACCCACTCCAGTGTTCTTGCCTGGAGAATCCCAGGGATGGCAAAGCCTGGTGGGCTGCCGTCTATGGGGTCGCACAGAGTCAGACATGACTGAAGTGACTTAGCAGCAGCAGCAGCAGCCGCATGCCTAGGAAATCAAAGAAGAATTCATAATCTGACTAGCTTTGGGAATGGGGAAAAATTACCCAAGAGAAATAAATATCTTTAACGTGGACCATGAACAGAAAAGCAGTAATAGTTTAACATAAAAGTAGTTTTTGTATCTATTATATCTGAATATAATATTTAAATTTGAATACATTTCATACAGCATAATACCCTCAAAGTCCATCCATGTTGTCATAAATGGCAGAATTTTCTTCTTTCTAGAAGCTGAATAGTGTTCCGTTGTGTGGTTGTGTATTTATATATATACATATATATACACACATATAACACATCTTATTTACTTATTGACCGAAACTTAAATAATTTCCATATTTCAGCTATTGTGAATAATGATTCAATGAACACGGGGTGCAGATAGATGTCTCTTTAATATCCTATTTTTATTTTCTTTGGATATATACCCAGCAGTGAGATTGCTGGATCATATGGTAGTTCTATTTTTAACTTTTTGAGGAACGTTCAAACTATTTTCTATAGTGGCCGAACTATACATTTACATAGTTTACATTCCCACCAACTGTGCAGAAGGGTTCCCTTTTGATCCACATCCTTATCAACACTTTCATCTCTTCCCTTTTTGATAACAGTGTGAGGTCATTGTGGTTTTGATTTTCATTTCCCTGATCATTAGTGATTTGGGGCATCTTTTCATGTGTTTGTCGGACTTCTGACCAACTTCTTTGGAAAAAATGTGTATTTCAGTCCTTTGCCCATTTTTAACTGGGTTATTTGGGGCTTTTTGTTTTCTGCCCCTTTTTTTTTTTTTTTACTATTGATTTGTATGAATCCCTTATCATTTTTATGTGGAATCTTTAAAAATCCAACTCACAGGAATATAGAATATATTGGTGGTTGCCAGAGGTAGAGGTTAGAGGGTGAGGGAATGGGTGAATGTAGTAAAAGGGTACAAATTTCCAGTTATAAGATGATTAGGTTTGGGGGATGTAGTGTGCACCATGGTAACTATAATTAATAATATTGTATTGTATATTGGAAAGATGCTCAGAGAGTAGACTTTAGAAGTTCTCACCACACATACACAGAGAGAGAGAGAGAGAGAGAGAAAACTGTAACTAATTGTAATTATGTGAGGTGATGGATGTGTTAACTAACTTCACCATAATAATCATTAGCAATAACATATATAAAATCACTACATTGTGCATCTTAAACTTAATGTTATATGCCAATTATATCTCAATAAAGATAGAAAAAATAAAATAAACACATTTTAATCTGTGATGGTATATTTATTTTGCCTCAAGGTGGCAATTAAGTTATTAAATATTATCTTTTCATAAGATTTCCATATACCTCATTATATTTGGGATGTGAAATAAGATTACCTCTGTGTCTTTTTTCTATTCATAATTCAGAGAGATTTTGCCATTAAATTTTAGCTGATGAAAAGATAAGTGAGCTACTTATTAACTCTATGGCACACATTTCTCAATGCTTCCATTATTTAACAGTTAATATAATAAAACACTTAGAAATTTCATATAAGATTTGCTCCTATATATTCCTTAATGCAGGACTTAAATGTGTCACCCTGGTTGCTAGTATTCTACGATATCAAATTTTAAGACCCAAGAAAACAGTGTATTGAATATTATTATTTCAGTGGTCCATGCCTCAAGCAATTTAAAGTAATGAAAACTTTTCTTTCAAGAGTGTAATTTACCTCAACTTATGATTCGCAGTTTGAATTAGTTTCTGTAAATGCTTTCTTTTCTTCTGAGGAACCCATGATAGTTTCATTTCCTTACTAACACTACAACTTATTCCTCCCAATCAAGTTATGTTTCCTTTTCTGGTTGACTAGGTTACAGTTTAAAAATCAGAAATCTTCCATTTCCTTGGGAAAAAAAAAATAGAATACGATCAGAAGGCTAAGGAGGCTGTGTCAGGAATGATGATGATAAATTTTCTACTTCTTTCTTTTCTCATTGTAATGAGTCAGACTTCCTTTTTTGCTGATTGACTGCTGTCAGCTTTTAAGTCTCACCTTTCTCTCTTTAGCATCTGTTCCACATGAGAAAACATAATGTTCCCTCTTCTGATGCCATAGGGGGATTCAAACCACAAAAGCCCCTGCCTGTATGTGGGAACTCAAGCTGGCCCTAATTCCTAAGAAAAGTTGGAAAAAAAAAAAAAATCAAGTCAATCAGTGTCATATCCTTGCCCTTTGAAACCATTTGAGATCAATTTGGGAGGCATACCCTGCTCTTATCAGAATGCTTCATTTTGTAAGTAATAAAGCAGTTGATAATTTCTTGGTGTATGTATGGCTTCATCAGTCTTGTTATTTGAACCAAACTTGAGATAGAAGTTCATCCAGTGACCACAGGTAACTTCAGGGCTAATCTTCCATCCTGCCTCTATACCCTTTCCTGAATTGGTGTCCATCTCAATAAAGAACAGCTCTGATGTTTTCAGGGGAAGG
This sequence comes from Bubalus kerabau, assembly GCF_029407905.1. Classification (NCBI taxonomy): domain Eukaryota; kingdom Metazoa; phylum Chordata; class Mammalia; order Artiodactyla; family Bovidae; genus Bubalus; species Bubalus kerabau. The sequence goes on from NC_073637.1 coordinate 56,022,203, forward strand.
AATGAGAACAGGAATAAATAAATGAAGAAAAGACAAAGATAAATTCAGATTTTGCCAGACTCTGATCAATAGGCTGAAACAGGGAACTCTTAGGATTGTGGCTATTCATAAATAAATGTTTACATGAAATTCCTAATAACAATTTTAAAACTGTCTTGCAAAGAAACAGCATGTATTTAGGCCTATTGTATTAGTTAGGGCTTCAGGGGGTGGCTTAAATGACAAATATTTTGTCTTGAGTTCTAGATGCTAACAGGGATCAACCTGTCGACAATGTTGATTCCTTCTGAGGGATGTGAGGGAAGATCTGTTCTAGCCATTTGTCGTCATCATGTACATGGCCATCTTCTTCCTTTGTACACACAGTCTTCCCACTGTCTTTTTGTCTGTCTCTATATATCCCCTACTTATAAGGACATTAGTCTTACTGGGTAAGTCCCATCCTAATGACATCACTTCAGTTTGATTACCTCTGTAAAGCTTTTTTCTCCAAATAAGGTCACATTCGGAGGTACTGGGGTTAGGGCTTCAACATACAAATGGGAGGACACAATACAACCTATAACAACTATCTGCTAATTTTCTTCACTCTGGTTTTGTACAAAGTAGAACATACCAAGTTGTTTCGTGTGTTCTCAATAACCACCTTACAGATTACTCTAAATTTAAAGAGAATAGCTACACAAACCTCATTAGATTCTCAGAATTTATTTCCTGTCCATCATGACCCAAATGTTTTCTTTTTTCAGTAATCTTTATGATTATTTGTGAATTGGAAATTAAGAAAGTTTTCTGCCTTGCCAATATTGAATAACAAATCAGTTGCCTTCATGAGATTATAGTAGTCTATTTTTTCTCACTATTTGACTTACAAGAGAAGAGGACCTAGTATTTTTTACATCTATCTTTACTTTCAATCTTCACATATATTGTGAATTTTATTATTACAAAAACCTGTGTTTGTTTGGAGGAATTATTTTTTTCTTCTTAGAGAAAGGTAAAATGAAACTCAGAGGGGATAAGAAACTCTTCCAAGGTAGAATACATAGTGCATATTAGGATTTAAACTTTTAGTTCAACAATTATTTGTAGTGATGTGGTAATAATTCTAGGCACTTGCTTGGGTCCAGCCCCGGTGGATCCAGGGAATTCAAAGCGGGGACGGTGTCGGTGATCAGGAAACAATAACTTATTTAAATGTTAATTAAAGATATAAAGAGTGGTTAAATAAGGATAGCTCAGTAGGAAAATTCAGTGGAGAAAAGAGGCTGAATAACTTGGTTTACATGAAAAAACCAATCAAATTCTAAGACAAGGAATTGCATCACCTACGTAGGCCTCAGGCATCCTCCCATTCTCCTGAAGGAAAGGAGACACTAAGGCCTCCCCGGTCAGATCTTAGAAGCCCAGGCATAATTAGTAGGCTTGACGAGCCTCCACGCTGCAGATGGGAATTCAGCAAGAAGGTGAGAGAAAAAACAACATGGGGAGACCAGTCTTTCCAGGAACTGATCCCATTCTTTATTTTCCAGGGTCTGCTTTTATACACAGAGATGTAATACAAAAGTCACGCAGAGTCAGCAGTCCTGACTTTTATCAAAATCAGGTGCTTCATACAGATGTATACAAAGGTCTTAGGGGTGTTACATCATCTTCTGGCCAGGGGGCCTGCTGACAATTTATGACTCTCTCCTTATGACAGCGGTCAGTCAACCAGAACACTTATTTCTCCAGGGGTGATTATTCTTAAGCAGATGCCACCTTCCAAAGGAACCAGATAAAGTTACATTCCTATACGGTGAGGGTGCAGTGGGTTTTAATTAAGGAAAGAATCTGCTTAGCTTAAAGTCTAATGTGATTAATATCAAAGGTTAATACTTATTTCTTTTATATATTCATTAATGTGTATAAGGGCAGGGGATGTGGAGACTTAGCAGCAAACATTGGCTCAACAAATGAAAACCCTTCACCAATAAAATTTTTAATCAGCCCACTATACTACACTAATAATTTCCTAACTTCTCAAAAGGATCTGTTTTTAGAAGGTTTAAAGCATCTCATGCCTCTCACAGTTGGGAGGCTGTGAACAATCACATGTGGCTGGACAAACCTGTCAGGCAGGCTAGAGAACCTTCAGAGGAGTTTATAAGTTGAAACACTCCTGTCACGCCCAGGAATTATTATTAACTGGAGCTGTAAGTTAACTCTTTTTCAGAGAGAGGTGGTGGGGGACAGCCCCCCATAAAGTCAGAGGTGTAGGTGAGAGCACAAAGCAGTAAAGTAGGCAGACTCTGGTTTGGGGGGCAGATGCTCGAGAATTTCCAGGGGAACTCCTGAGGCTCGATCCCGCCTTTGCGTATGCCGAGCCTCCTTCCTTATGACCTTAGCCACGGGCAGAGTTCCTCATGCTGGCTCCCGGCAGGCACTAGCAACAGAAGTAGGAAAAAAGCTATAAAATGGAACTTAGAGTGAGTTCTAGGCACTGTCACTAGATAGGAACAAAGTTCCCAGGGGTAAGTCTAGGAGTTGACAATAGAAGTAAATAAAATGGAGCCACAAATATAATCAGGATGCACTAAATGTCAAAGGAAAATAAAATAAAACAGGATAAAGGAAAGAGATTAAGAAGTTCTATCCTCAGTGAGGCGAGTTGCTTCCAAAGCCAGGGAAAATTGCTAAAAGGATCATAAAAATAAATTTTAAACTTAAATGGAGGGTAAACCAAGCAAGAATTGACAAAGACATTTCCCAGGTGGCACAGTGGTAAAGAATCTGCCTGCCAGTGCAGGAGACACAGGAGACATGGGTTCAATCCCTAAGTCAGGAAGATCCCCTGGAGTAAGAAATAGCAACTCATTCCAGTATTCTTGTCTGGAAAACTCCAACGACAGAGGAGCCTGGCGGGCTACAGTCCATGGGATTGCAGAGTTGGACATGACTGAACAACTTGCCTTGATGACAACGCATGAAAACCCCATTGAGGGCATGTCTTGAATAAAGTTTTAATTGAATGGAGATTACATTTGTAGAAAAGCACTGAAGGCTCAAGAAACAGCCAATAAAAACCCCCAAGGAAAAAGGAGTAAGTCAAGGCTGTATATTGTAACCCTGCTTATTTAACTTTTATGCAGAATACATCATGAGAAATGCTGGGCTGGGTGAAGCACAAGCTGGAATCAAGATTTCCAGGAGAAATATCAATAACCTCAGACATACAGATGACACCACCCTTATGGCAGAAAGTGAAGAACTAAAGAGCCTCTTGGTGAAGTGAAAGAGGAGAGTGAAAAGTTGGTTTAAAGCTCAACATTCAGAAAACTAAGATCATGGCATCCAGTCCCATCACTTCATGGCAAATAGATGGGGAAACAGTGTCAAACTTTATTTTTCTGGGCTCCAAGATTGCTGCAGATGGTGATTGCAGCCATGAAATTAAAAGACGCTTACTCCTTGGAAGGAAAGTTATGACCAACCTAGACAGCATATTAAAAAGCAGAGACATTACTTTGCCAACAAAGGTCCGTCCAGTCAAGGCTACGGTCTTTACAGTGGTCATGTATGGATGTGAGAGTTGGACTGTGAAGAAAGCTGAGCACTGAAGAATTGATGCTTTTGAACTGTGGTGTTGGAGAAGACTCTTGAGAGTCCCTTGAAGATCCAACCAGTCCATCCTAAAGGAGATCAATCCTGGGTGTTCATTAGAAAGACTGGTGCTGAAGCTGAAACTCCAATACTTTGGCCACCTGATGTGAAGAGCTGACTCATTTGAAAAGACCCTGATGCTGGGAAAGATTGAGGGCAGGAGGAGAAGGGGACAACAGAGGATGAGATGGTGGATGGCATCACCGACTCAATGGACATGAGTTTGGGTAAACTCTGGGAGTTGGTGATGGACAGGGAGACCTGGTGTGCTGCAGTTCATGGGGTTGCAAATAGTCAGACACAACTGAACAACTGAACTGAAGTGAAGGAAAGAGAAAGATTGCTATATTGAAAAACAGCAAGACCATTGTGAATAAAGCAAAAGAAAAGAAGTGACAAGAAGCTTGCAGATGTAATACAGATTTAGAAATAGAATATAGGTGTAGAAATACAGCACGTGTAAGCTCAACAGGTAGTTATATGGTAAACTAGGGAACAAATTTGGGAAAGAGCAGACACAGAGGTCTAAGAGGATCTATTAAAGGTGCTTCTCAGAGGCAAGCAGTGGTATCTCAAGGACAGTGACCTCGAAGTTTGGCAGTTGAAGCTGAAGAAAAAGATTTGTAGGAGATTAATGATCCCATAGCTTGAGGGAATTCATAAAAGTAAAATGTAAATTGCGCTGGTGTTCTCTGAATGCCAAGGTTCTGTATATAAACAAACAAAAACTACATCCAGTAGTGAGTTACTAGGAATTACTAATCTGTTAGATTTGACTCACATTTTACCAATGGGGGGGAAAAATTACTTAAAATAAGGTCCATTGAGAACCTTATCATTACAGTCTTGTACTATGAAATAGATTTTGGTCAGCAAAGTAATGGTGCCCAATCCTTGGAATTTATAAATATATTACCTTACATGAACAAAGGGACTTTGTAAATATGGGTACAAGCTTTTAGATGATAATAACATCTTGAATTATCTATGTGGGACCAATTTAATTATTTTACTCTACAAGAGTGGAGAACTATTTCTGGCTTTTTGAGAGAGAGATGAGAATGAAGGAAAACTCTGAAGCAAAAATGAATGAAAGAAAGAAAGAAACACAAGTTGCCTTTACAGATTTTCAATCTGGAAGGGGACGGCAAGGAACTGAGGAATGTGGGTGGTCTAAAGAAGTGAAGATGGTCCTTAGCTGATTGCCTGTAGAAACCCTACAACCACAAGGAACTGAATTATACCAATACCTGAAGGAGCACGGAAAAAGTCCCTTACATAGAGCTTCGAGAAAGAAGTACTCACCTCCCAACAACTTAAGTTTAGCCCAGTGACACTTCTGACCCACAGGATAAAATAATAAATTTATATTGTTTTAAGCTACTAAGTTTGTGGTAATTTTTTACTCAGAAGAAGAAGGCAATACAAAGATACATGGCTATACCCACAAAAGATTTATAATTCAGAGTTAACTTAGTCTTTGCCCTTGATATCAATCCATAGATAAGAGTTGTATTGTGGACAATTCCACTTTTTAAAAGGGCTAGAATATATAATGATCTTCCAAGGTGACTCAGTGGTAAAGAATCTGCCTGACAATGTGAGAGACACAGGAGACATGGGTTTGATCCCTGGGTCAGGAAGATCCTCTGGAAGAGGAAATGGCAACCCACTCCAGTATCCTGGCTGGAAAATCTCAAGGACAGATGAGCCTTGTGGGCTACAGTCCATGGGTTTGCGAAGAGTCAGATATGACTGAGCGACTGAACACAGCATAGAACATACTGTTGTAATTTCAACTGAGTTATTTTGCAATAATCAAGCTTAATTCACAATATATCTCTTATTTGGCATATTCTTGTGCAATTGCTAAGATTAATTTGATTTTACAAAACCTTCAATAATACTGATATTAATGATTAAATGCCTAAGAGATTGAATTTAAAACCTCATAAGATTTTATTCTGATGGAAGATAATCAGAAAAAACTGCTATTGTTGTTCATTCACTCAGTCGTGTCTGACTCTTTGTGACCCCACGGACTGCAGCATGCCAGGCTTCCCTGTCCTTCACCATCTCCCAGAGCTTGCTCAAACTCATGTCCATTGAGTCAGTGATGCCATCCAACCATCTTGTCTGCTGTCATTCCCTTTTCCTTCCTTCAATCTTTCCCAGCATCAGGGTCTTTTCTAATGAGTCAGCTCTTCACATCAGGGAGCCAAAGTACTGGAGCTTTAGCTTGAGCATCAGTCCTTCCAAATGAATATTCAGGATTGATTTCCTTTAAAACTAACTGGTTTGATCTGTTTGCAGTCCAAGGGACTCTCAAGAATCTTCTCCAACACGACAGTTCAAAAGTATCAATCCTTTGGCGCTCACATCCATACATGACTACTGGAAGAACCATAGCTTTGAGTATACAGAATTTTGTCAGCAAAGTAATGTCTCTACTTTTTAATATGCTGTCTAGATGGGTCATAGCTTTTCTTCCAAGAAGCAAGCGTCTTTGATTTCATGGCTGCAACACCATCAGAAATTATTTTGGATCCCAAGAAAATAAAGTCTGTCACTGTATCCATTGTTTCCCCATCTATATGCCATGAAGTGATGTGACTGAATGCCATGACCTTCGTTTTTTGACTGTTGAATTTTAAGCCAGCTTTTTCACTCTCCTCTTTCACTTTCATCAAGAGGTTCTTTAGTTCCTCTTAGCTTTCTGCCATAAGGGTGGTGTCATCTGCATATCTGAGGTTATTGATAGTTCTCCTGGCAATCTCAATTCCATTTTGTGCTTCATCCACACTGACATTTCACATGATGTACTCTGTATAAGTTAAATAAGCAGGGTGACAATACACAGCCTTGATGTACTCCTTTCCCATTTTGGAACTAGTCCATTGTTCCATGTCTATTTCTGACTGTTGCTTCTTGACCTTCATAGAGATTTTCAAAAGGCAGATAAGGTGGTCTGGTATTCCCATCTCTTTAAGAATTTTCCAGTTTATTGTGATCCACACAGACTATGCTTTACCATAGTTAATGAAGCAGAAGTAGCTGTTTTTCTGGAATTCTCTTGCTTTTTCAGTGATCCAGCAGATGATGACAATTTGATCTCAGGTTCTTCTGGCTTTTCTAAATCCAGCTTGAACATCTGGAAGTTCTCAGTTCATGTGCTATTGAAACCTATCTTGGAGAATTTTGAGCATTACTTTGTTAGCATGTGAAATGAATGCAATTGTACAGTAGTTTGAATATTCTTTGGCACTGCCTTTCTAGGGACTGGAATGAAAACTGACATTTTCCAGTCCTGTGGCCACTGCTGAGTTTTCCAGATTTGCTGGCATATTGAGTGCAGCACTTTCACAGCATCATCTTTTAGGATTTGAAATAGCTGGACTGGAATTCCATCACTTCCACTATCTTTGTTCATAGTGACTTTGCACTCCAGGATGTCTGACTCTCAAGTGAGTGATCACACTATCGTGATTATCTGGGTCATTAAGATCATTTTTGTATAGTTCTTCTGGTTATTATTGCCACCTCTTCTTAATATCTTCTGCTTCTGTTAGGCCCATCCCATTTCTGTTCTTTATTGTGCCCATCTTTGCATGAAATGTTCCCTTGGTATCTCTCATTTTCTTGAAGAGGTCTCTGGCCTCCCATTCTATTGTTTTCCTCTATTTCCTTACATTATTCACCTAGGAAGGCTTTCTTATCCTTGCTATTTTTTGGAATTCTTTTTTTTTTTATGGTAAAGATTGTTCAGTCGTGTCCGACTCTTTGCGACCCCATGGACTGTAGCCTACTAGGCTCCTCTGTCCATGGGATTTTCCAGGCAATAGTACTGGAGTGGATTGCCATTTCCTTCTCCAGGGAACTTCCTGGGGATTTGACCCAGAGATCAAACCCAGGTCTCTCACATTGTAGACAGATGCTTAACCATCTGAGCCACAATGTAGTTAATAATCAGAGAATTACTAGTTGGAGGATCTAGCTTTTGTTAGTAATCAGTTAACTGTTACATTGAATCAATTTATTGAAAATACTAGTTGTATTATTTAAAATGGTTTAAGGATAGCTTTAAAGAAACGTTTACATTTACTGTATAATCCAGCTCAAATGTTCAGAATCATGCAAAGATTGACAACTCTTTTATCTTTCTCCACTACAAAAAGTTAATTCTGGACAACTTTTTGTAAACCATCACCTGATTTCTTCTTAATCTAGATTCTTCTTGGTGGTTGCTAATCCAGAGCAAAGTACATCTTGTATTCCTTAGAAAAGATCCTGTATTTGAAGCTGTACCTGGAAATCTCTTGGGACTCTCATGTTTGCTTATGCTTGTTCTCTGAAACTGTACTATGTCTATCACCTTTATTGATTCTATATAAAAATATACTTTGTAGAGTCTTGAGAGTTCTTTAAGCAAGCGATCCTGTGAAATCAGTGCACAGCCAAGGAGGAAAAAAGAACAATACATTTAACCAAAGATGTCTAAGAAATTATAAAATTGATTGGAAGAATAGTTAAATAAATACAGTGTACCTGCATAAAGTAATTATTTAACATAAAAATTTCAGTAGTACTCAAGTTATATTGTACAGTCAATGAAATTGCAGTCAGAATCCCAACAGTCAATTCTAAAAATAGTTCAAAAGAGAAAAAGGCAAAGAATTGTTCACCTCTTTTTATCAATATCAGTTCAGTTCAGTCACTTAGTCATGTCCGACTCTTTGTGACCCCATGGACTTCAGCATACCAGGCTTCCCTGTCCATCACCAACTCCCGGAGCCTACTCAAACACATGTCCATCGTATCAGTGAAGCCATCCAACCGTCTCATCTGTCGTCCCCTTCTCATCCCACCTTCAGTGTTTCCCAGCATCAGGGTCTTTTCCAGTGAGTAAGTTCTTTGTATCAGGCGGCCAAAGTATTGGAGTTTCAGCTTTAATATAAGTCCTTCCAATGAACAACCAGGACTGATTTCCTTTAGGATTGACAGGTTGGATCTCCATGTAGTCCAAGAGACTCTCAAGAGTCTTCCTCAACACCACAGTTCAAAAGCATCAATTCTTCAGTGCTCAGCTTTCTTTATAGTCCAACTCTCACATTTATACATGACTGCAGGAAAATCTATAGCTTTGACTAGATAGACCTGTGTTGGCAAAGTAACGTCTCTGCTTTCTAACATGCCATCTAAGTTGGTCATAGCTTTCCTTCCAAGGAGCAAGTGTCTTAATTTCATGGCTGCAGTCACCATCTACAGTGATTTTGGAGCCCCCAAAATATAAAGTCTCTCACTGTTTCCCCATCTATTTGCCATGAAGTGATGGGACCGGATACCATGATCTTAGTTTTATGAAGGCTGAGTTTTAAGTCAACTTTTTCACTCTCCTCTTTCACTTTCATCGTCGGTATACTCATCCCTTAGCTTTTGTTTGTGTTGGACCCTGAAGGTACACAGCTGTCTCCTTCTGCAAAGAATACCCTCCTTTGTAAAGGAGCTGCCTTGAAAAGATTTCTTTGCCTCACTCATGAGAAACAGAGAATGGGCAGTGACTGGCTGGGTGAATGATAGTTGTCTCCTTGCTTGCCTCGACAGAGAACCATCTTTATTATAAATTAGATCTTTAGAGTTCTCTATGAAGCCAGACTAAAGTTAATCCAGATCCTTGCTTTTGCTTATGTGTCTTTTTGTGCTCTGTCTGGCATTCTTCATTTCCTGTCTTCAGATAAGTGTTTCTCAATACATGATTTAAAGAATAACCCTAATCTGTGGCTCTGTCTAAAAATAAACCTGTTTTATAACACATGTGATATGAGGTTAACCTTACTCTTAGGGAGTTGTTAAAAGTTAAAATACACAGTATGTGTGTGTGTGTGTGTGTATACACTTAGACATAGGTGATGTTTTTGATATATTTGTTTATACTTTTGCTGATTTCACATAAGAGAATTCAATAAACTTGGTCTAATCTCATACAGGGAGAAGGCAATGGCAATCCACTCCAGTGTTCTTGCCTTGAGAATCCCATGGACAGAGAAGCCTGGTAGGCTGCAGTCCATGGGGTCGCACAGGGTCGGACACGACTGAAGCGACTTAGCAGCAGCAGCAGCAACAATCTCTTACAACCCGCTACAGTGTAATATCAGAATCTCTTTTCACCAGAATGGATTTGGAAAGAGGTATCTTATAGTTGGAGGTTTATGGATGAAAAGTAGTCAAGGATGTGCAATGGCTGTCTCAAAAAGAGTTCTGAAGATGATGCGACTGCTTTGAGTGTGTTCATCAAAGAAGCCATTCAAATATTTGAATATTCAGTGTGGCTGTGGAGTTATCTTTTTGCCTCTTTTCAGTCTCCCTGGACCTCTCTGCTTCAAAACTTAATGAACTGTTTCAACTCCAATAAAGCTAAACTTTGCTTTAGTATAAGCTATTAACTTACTCTATCATAACATACAATCATTTATATGCCAATTGATGAATCTATTTAAACAATTAATAATTAGCTGACCCATTTAGTAAGTATATGTGTACTAAAAAGGGGCATGTTTTAAAATCTAACTAAAAAATACATTTCAAAGCACAAAATAGTGCAAATGTGTAAAAGATGAACTTTTGAGTAGACTGTACAAAAGATACAGACAAAATAATATGTGTGACAAACCAAATAGAAAGGCAGAATCTAAATGAAGAGATGATATTAGAACTCACTTTTTTTTACAAAAACTGACATTTAATCTAGGGTTTTTAGATTTGAATGTGCAGAAATTAGTTTTGAAAGGCATGTCAAATACAGAGATTTATAAAGGTACAATGAATACTTAGAGAATATGTATAATTCTGTTTAATGTGTACTTGCTAAAAAAAAGTTTGAAAAGATTGAGGTGGGACCTTAAAAATTATTAAATTATTTATAAATATGCTTGAAATTTGTCTTGTAGATAATGAAAAATACCATTGAAAATATTTAATAGGATTTTGACATGCCAAACTGAAGATAGGTGCCTGTACAAGTCATTCTCCTAAGAACTTAAATACTTATTTAAGAATCATGACAATTGTATGAAAAAATAAAATAGAGTTGTAAGGACTATTTAACTTTTTCACAGTGACAGTTCAAGAGATATGAAATGGTTTAGAACCAAAATTTTATGAGTATCCATTTTAATTTTCTAACTTTAGTCAATTCAAATTAATTTTATATGGTCATAGTTTTAAAATTACATTGATCAATTTTATACCTTGTGATAAAAATGTGTGTTCATGATCTTTAATATCTGAATGATACTTATCTTAGAATAGGCATTATTATATGCATGACTGATTGTCCTAGTTGAATTGCCATTTTGAAAATAAATTTTAGAATTTAAATTATTTGCATAACTGCACAATACTAAGTTTATTGTTTAGACAGCAAGTTCTCTGGACTGTTAAATAATGTAAGGAGATTTCCTTTTTTTTTTTTTAAAGACCTGACTTAGCTTTCATGTTCCTATCAATTCAACACTTCTGTTTTAATCTACATTATCAAAATCATCAAGTAATGCATTGTGATTTTTTTTCTTTTTTCTTTTGCAAAGAGTTTAGCAAAAACCAGTGAAATGGAATGAATGCACTGATCATTTTTGTTTGAGATCATGACATAGGGGGAACAAGTTAGAAACATTTCTGGTATTAAGTAACAACCTGTGTATAGATACTTGGCCTCAAGCACTATGCCAGGTGTATTGGACAAAGCAAAACTCCTTAACAATGTGTTAATACAAATAGTACTAAAAAATGCATTTTGTATAAATCTTGGGATTTCCATGGTGGTCTAGTGGCTAAGACACTGGAACTTCCAGTGCAGGGCTCCTGGATTTGACCCCTAGTCAGAGAACTAGCCCGGAGAATCCCAGGGATGGGGGAGCCAGGTGGGCTGCCGTCTATGGGGTCGCACAGAGTCGGACATGACTGAAGTGACTTAGCAGCAGCAGCAGAGAACTAGATCTCACGTGCTGCAACTAAGAGCTTGCATGCCACAGTTAAAGATTCCACATGCTCAACTAAGACCCAACACAGTCAAATAAATAAACAAAATAAATATTAAACAAAAACCTACTCAGAACCCATATCCACTATGTGAAATGAGAAGCATGGGTGACAGGGATTGGATTCCAACATTTGAGAAGCTATATATACAGTAATCAACAAACGCCATATTCCATTAGTAAGTAATTTTGATTAAGAATGAAAAAAAACATGATTTTTTTCCTCCAACTTAATCACATATTTTCTTCAAATTATTTTAGGTCATTGAAAACTATTCTAATGCTTAAAATAAAAAAAATAATAATAATGTTTCAGTGAGGGTAAGGATTAACTGTAACCCTCATACATTGCTTTCAGAAGTGCAAAATGGAACAGCTACTTTGGAAAACAGCAGATTTTTTAAATTTGAGATATATTTACTTTGTACTAAGCCCCTTCAGTCATGTCCGGCTTTGTGACCCTATGGAATGTACACTGCCATGCTCCTCTGTCCATGGGATTCTCCAGGCAAGAATACTGGAGTGAGTTGCCATGCCTTCCTCCAGGGAATCTTCCCAACCCAAGGGACTGAACCCACCTCTCTTACATCTCCTACATTGACAGGCGGGTTCTTATGACCCAGCAATCCTGCTCCAAAGTAGTTAGACCAGGATAAAAAAATGTGTGATCATACAAAAAATATGTATGTGAATATTTATATCAGCTTTACTCATAATTGCCTCAAACTGGTGAGTGAATATATAAAACCATTTCACATCTTACAGGGAAATAGAACCCAGACACAAAATGGAACAAACTGCTGATAAAGGCAACAGCATGGATGAATTTCAAATGCATAGGATAAATGAAAGAAGTGTCTTTAGAAGGTCCATACTATATGATTTTATTTATATGATGTTCCCAATTATGGAAAAATCATAAGGACAGAAAGTAGATCAGTCAGGGTGGAGGCAAAGCCAAAATTTCAGGGTGTTGATGCCAGAACCTAGGAAGAAGTTCTGTCATGCTCCCTTCTGTTACTGATGCCAAGCTGACAGAAGGAAGAAGCAGATAGAGAACACTTATTTTCATTCCAGATGACTCCCCACCCCCAGCAAACAACTCCCACTGTCTAAGCTTCATTGGAGATCAGGAAAGGCTTCTGGGAAGTATACTTTTCAGAATCCCAGCTCCCTGCTCCCAAATACGTAGTGGAGCACAAAAGCATGGGAGAAAGGAAACAGACAAGCAACTGTTAGTTTGTGCATACTGTTTGTTTGTGTTTTCTGGAATTTGCAATAAATTAACATTCATCATATCAGTGTACAATGCATGTAATGGTGTGTGAGGTTCTTTTATTTGGAAAAAAGTATACCTAAATTATATGTGAATTTTAAAAGGATCATTTTGCAAATGTTAAGAGAATGTTTTCTTAGTCTCTTAACAATATCTCATTTTCAGTATTATTGGAGATTATTTTTTATTAAAAAATATTTCTTGTTAGTTAGATGTAGAACCACACTATGAAACCATGGATCTAAATGTCCTGGACTACTTTAACTGTCATGGATATTTTATATACTGTAAGTTTTCATCACTGGAGAGACTATTCCTTGGAGTATGTTTAAATCTGTTTTTCAAGAAAAGTTATATAAATGAAAGTCAAGAAAATGTGAGTGAATGTGCAGTAACCTAGTAACTATAGTAGTGAGAGAGCCTTTTTAACCTTGTAAAAACCATATGTATTGCAAAAGAAACACTGTGCCCCATATATATCAATCACTAAAGTCATATTATATCTTGTATACCTGCCGTGTTTCTGAAAATCATCACTGGGAAAGAAGAACTGTTTCCATTCCTAGCTTGGATTTTCTCTCTTATTGTGAATTATAAAAAGTTTCAACTAAATAGTTAACTAACACAAATTATGAGAAAACTTATTCACCTCTTCAAAATCATCTTAAGATGAATCTCAGTTGACACTGACAAATGATCTGTCTTTAGAAACTTCTGGTGCGAGCTCAATGTAATGAAGAAGGAAAATCTTCAAAAGCACATTAGTTTGTCACTGTTGAGTTCTATAATCAGATCTCATGCAAGCATTCTACCTGTAACATCAACTAGGCAAGCTTTAAATTAGTTTAAAAAGGAAATATATTTTTCCATACAGCTCCTTTTTTCTATTGTCCATGAAAAACCAATTCTTTTTTGCCACTGGATCCATACTGATTTTAATAGGAATGTATAAGCACAACCATATGCATCTTAAATTAATGAAAAGAGCCCTACTCAATTAAAAATACTTCTGAATGAAAGTCAACATATTTTTTACCTCGTCAAATTATTTAAAAGAAGGATTTGAAATGGTATTTGATTCAGTTTGATAATTATAGCTCAGTGGAAGCACAGGCAGATGAAGATATGAACCATATTTTTAAATGTGCAGCATTAGAGTAAAGGAGTTGCAACTTTAGACTGAAATAGGAAAAGGAAATGACACTAGAGATAGTGCTTGAGATGAATATAAAAGCAGCTAAGGATTAATTTCCTTGGTTGTCCTCAATATTTCTATTAAATCTGTATGCAAGGCCTTTTGGTAAGACTGAGATCCAGAGTAGACAGCTTTGTAATGGGGGTGTGGGTGGGGAGGAGAGAACATATGGATTATTTACCACAAAGGATTTCTGGAGGGTAATCAATGGTAAAATACTTTAAGAAAATATACATCTTTAACTGCTGGGCTACACAGTTTATAAAGATCATATAGCTTTTTAAAATGGGAAAATAGATAGCGATGCTAGGATTCCACACATCTAATAAGGATAGAGAGTGAGTGGCTATACAAAACTTTAGGATGATTAGTGAGGAAGAAAGTGCCATTAGTGTTGAGACAAAACTAATAGTCTAAATAATGCCAGAAAGGTTGATTGAGAGAAAGTGAAAGTACAAAAAGTATTAAAGGCATCAAGAGGGGAGAACTGAGAAAAAATACATTTATCAGAGTCAAGAGATATTAGTTAATTTAAATATATACATACATATATATATATATATATATATTTCTGCTTTATTGACTATGCCAGACTTTGACTGTGTTCAGTTCAGTTCAGTCGCTCAGTTGTGTCTGACTCTTTGTGACCCCATGAATTGCAGCATGCCAGGCCTCCCTGTCCATCACCAACTCCCAGAGTTCACTCAGACTCATGTCCATTGAGTTGGTGATGCCATCCAGCCATCTCATCCTCTGTCATCCCCTTCTCTTCCTGCCCCCAATCCCTCCCAGCATTAGGTTCTTTTCCAATGAGTCAACTCTTCACATGAGATGGCCAAAGTATTGGAGTTTCAGCTTTAGCATCATTCCTTCCAATGAACACCCAGGACTTATCTCCTTTACGATGGACTGGTTGGACCTGCTGCAAGTCCAAAGGACTCTCAAGAGTCTTCTCCAACACCAAAGTTCAAAAGCATCAATTCTGTGGGCTTCAGCTTTCTTCACAGTCCAGCTGTCACATTCATACATGACCACTGTAAAAACCATAGCCTTGAGTAGTTGGACCTTTGTTGGCAAAGTAATGTCTCTGCTTTTGAATATTCTATCTAGGTTGGTCATAACTTTTCTTCCAAGGAGTAAGCATCTTTTAATTTCATGGCTGCAATCACCATCTGCAGTGATTTTGTTGCTGCTGCTAAGTCGCTTCAGTCGTGTCTGACTCTGTGCGACCCCATAGACGCAGCCCACCAGGCCCCACTGTCCCTGGGATTCTCCAGGCAAGAATACTGGAGTGGGTTGCCATTGCCTCCTCCAATGCGTGAAAGTGAAAAGTGAAAGTGAAGTCGCCCAGTCGTGTCCGACTCTTAGCGACCCCATTGACTGCTGCCTACCAGGCTCCTCCATCCATGGGATTTTCCAGGCAGAGTACTGGAGTGGGGTGCCATTGCCTTCTCTGCTTTAGAGCCCCAAAAAACAAAGTCTGCCACTGTTTCCACTGTTTCTCCATCTATTTGCCATGAACTGATGGGATTGGATTCCATGATCTTAGTTTTCTGAATGTTGAGCTTTAAGACAAATTTTTCACTCTCCTCTTTCACTTTCATCTGTGTGGAGCACAATAAACTGTGGAAAATTCTGAAAGAGATAGGAATACCAGACCACTTGACCTGCCTCTTGAGAAACCTGTATACAGGTCAGGAAGCAACAGTTAGAACTGGACGTGGAACAACAGATTGGTTCCAAATAGGAAAAGGAGTATGTCAAGGCTGTATATTGTCACCCTGCTTATTTAACTTATATGCATAGTACATCAAGACAAACAATGGGCTGGAGGAAGCACAAACTGGAATCAAGATTGCCGGGAGAAATATCAATAACCTCAGATATGCAGATGACACCACCCTTATGGCAGAAAGTGAAGAAGAACTAAAGAGCCTCTTGATGAACGTGAAAGAGGAGAGTGAAAAAGTTGGCTTAAAGCTCAACATTCAGAAAACTAAGGTCATGGCATCTGGTCCCATCATGTCATGGCAAATAGATGGGGAAGCAGTGGAAACAGTGGCTGACTTTATTTTGCTGGGTTCCAGGATTGCTGCAGATGGTGATTGCGGCCATGAAATTAAAAGACCCTTACTCCTTGGAAGGAAAGTTATGACCAACCTAGATAGCATATTCAAAAGCAGAGACATTATTTTGCCAACAAAGGTCCGTCTAGTCAAAGATATGGTTTTTCCAGTGGACATGTATGGATGTGAGAGTTGGACTGTGAAGAAAGCTGAGCGCTGAAGAATTGATGCTTTTGAACTGTGGTGTTGGAGAAGACTCTTGTGAGTCCCTTGGACTGCAAGGAGATCCAACCAGTTCATCCTAAAGGAGATCAGTCCTGGGTATTCATTTGAAGGGCTGATGTTGAAGCTGAAACTCCAATATTTTGGCCACCTGATGTGAAGATCAGAATCATTGGAAAAGACCGCGATGCTGGGAAAGATTGAGGGCAGGAGGAGAAGGAGACGACAGAGGATGAGATGGTTAGATTGCATCACCAACTCGATGGACATGGGGTTGGGTAGACTCCGGGAGTTGGTGATGGACAGGGAGGCCTGGCATGCTGCGGTTCATGGGGTCACAAAGAGTTGGACACAACTGAGCAAATGAACTGAACTGAATATATACGTATATATATAGTATTTTGAACTGTGGTGTTGGAGAAGACTCTTCAGAGTCCCTTGGAGTGCAAAGAGATCCAACTAGTCCATTCTGAAGGAGATCAGCTCTGGGATTTCTTTGGAAGAAATGATGCTAAAGCTGAAACTCCAGTACTTTGGTCACCTCATGCGAAAAGTTGACTCATTGGAAAAGACTCTGATGCTGGGAGGGATTGGGGGCAGGAGGAGAAGGGGACAACAGAGGATGAGATGGCTGAATGGCATCACTGACTTGATGGACATGAGTCTGAATTAACTCAGGGAGTTGGTGATGGACAGGGAGGCCTGGCGTGCTGCAATTCATGGGGTCACAAAGAGTCGGACACAACTGAGCGACTAAACTGAGCTGAACTGAATATTATTTTTATTTTTAATTTACACTAGTCCCCCACTGCCCTGCAGGCTTCTCACAGGAAATGAGGGGGTCTTTCTTTAACCCATTTAAACTCCTGCACCCAGTTTTGCTCCTGACATGTAGCATATACTCTATGGATATTTGTAAATTAGTTAAAGAATGAAGAATCATAAATATTATGCATTTAAAGTTAGCATATTTCCTATGAAAACAAATGAACACTGATTTAGACAACTAAAGACCATTGATAAAAATATGAATGAAGACATCTCTAACTTTGAAGGGCTTATAATTTCATAATTTCTGAATCATTTGTGTGTTTTTGTGTGTGAGACAGAGAGGTATGTTCTTGTTAATCTTTCTGTTTATAAATATGTGACAGTGTGTGTGTGTTTGTGTGTGTGTACATGCCCACATGCATGTACACATACACTATTACTGTGTCATATGACTGTAGCCCACCAGGATCCTCTGTCCATGGTATTCTCCAGGCAAGAATACTGGAGTGGGTAGCAATTCCCTTCTCTAGGGGAAACCCGCATCTCCTGCATTGCAGGCAGATTCTTTACCATATGAGCCATCAGGGAGGCCCTTTTTACTTTTTCACTTCATGGTCAGGTGTTATAGTGAAGTACTGAATTGTATGTCAACAAGACCATAATCATCTTGTTTGACATGAGAAAAACAATGACAGGTGATAGTTACTGTTAAGGAGCAATTTACTAATTGGCTGAGGAGTCAGGAGAATATCTCTAAAATGTCAATTTTCGCTCTTGCCATTTTCTGTTTGACCACATCCAATTTACCTTGATTCATGGCCCTAACATTCCAGGTTCCTATGCAAACATTGTTCTTTGCAGCATCTGACTTGACTTTCACCACCAGACACATCTACAACCGAGTGACATTTCTGCTTTGGCCCAGCCTCTTCATTCATTCTGGAGCTATTTCTCTGCTCTTCCTAAGTAGCATATTGAATACCAACCAACCTGGGGGTTCATCAGTTGGTGTCATATCTTTTTAATCCTTCATACTATTCATGGGGTTCTTGAGGCAAGAATACTGAAGTAGTTTGCCACTCCCTTCTCCAGTGGACCACGTTTTGTCAGAATTTTTCACCATGACCTATCTGTCTTGGGTGACCCTACATGGCATGGCTCATAGCTTCTTTGAGTCACACAAGGCTGTGATCCATGTGATAATTCTGATTAGCTTTCTGTAATTATGGTTTTAGTTCTGGAGCTGTGGGATTATGGTTCTTGCTTCCTGATAGAAGGGACTGGTTATAAGGAAAAACAGTCTTGCTGTGATGAGCAGGGCCATGCTCAGTAAATCTTTAATCCAATTGTCTGCTGATGCTTCCTCCCTGATTGTTGTTTGGCCTGGGGCAAAAAAGTCATTGAGTCCACAGGTGCTTTCAGTTCACTTCGGTTCAGTCGCTCAGTCGTGTCCGACTCTTTGCGACTCCATGAATCGCAGCACGCCAGGCCTCCCTGCCCATCACCAACTCCCGGAGTTGGTGACTCACTCAGACTCACTTCCATCGAGTCAGTGATGCCATCCAGCCATCTCATCTTCTGTCGTCCCCTTCTCCTCCTGCCCCCAATCCCTCCCAGCATCAGTCTTTTCCAATGAGTCAACTCTTCGCATGAGGTGGCCAAAGTACTGGAGTTTCAGCTTTAGCATCATTCCTTCCAAAGAAATCCCAGGGCTGATCTCCTTCAGAGTGGACTGGTTGGATCTCCTTGCAGTCCAAGGGACTTTCAAGAGTCTTCTCCAACACCACAGTTCAAAAGCATCAATTCTTCAGCACTCAGCCTTCTTCACAGTCCAACTCTCACATCCGTACATGACCACTGGAAAAACCATAGCCTTGACTAGACGGACCTTTGTTGGCAAAGTAATGTCTCTGCTTTTGAATATGCTGTCTAGGTTGGTCATAACTTTCCTTCCAAGGAGTAAATGTCTTTTAATTTCATGACTGCAGTCACCATCTGCAGTGATTTTGGAGCCCAAAAAAATAAAGTCTGACACTGTTTCCACTGTTTCCCCATCTATTTCCCATGAAGTGATGGGACCAGATGCCATTATCTTAGTTTTCTGAATATTGAGCTTTAAGCCAACTTTTTCACTCTCCACTTTCACTTTCATCAAGAGGCTTTTGAGTTCCTCTTCACTTTCTGCCATAAGGGTGGAGTCATCTGCATATCTGAGGTTATTGATATTTCTCCCGGCAATCTTGATTCCAGCTTGTGTTTCTTCCAGCCTAGCGTTTCTCATGATGTACTCTGCATAGAAGTTAAATAAGCAGAGTGACAATATACAGCCTTGACATACTCTTTTTCCTATTTGGAACCAGTCTGTTGTTCCATGTCTAGTTCTAACTCTTGCTTCCTGACCTGTATACAGATTTCTCAAGAAGCAGATCAGGTGGTCTAGTATTCCCATCTCTTTCAGAATTTTCCACAGTTTATTGTGATCCACACAGTCAAAAGCTGTGGCATAGTCAATAAAGCAGAGATAGATGTTTTTCTGAAACTCCCTTGCTTTTTCCATGATCCAGCAGATGTTGGCAATTTGATCTCTGGTTCCTCTGCCTTTTCTAAAACCAGCTTGAACATCAGGAAGTTCACGGTTCACATATTGCTGAAGCCTGGCTTGGAGAATTTTGAGCATTACTTTACTAGCATGTGAGATGAGTGCAATTGTGCAGTTTGGCATTTGGCATTGCCTTTATTTGGGATTGAAATGAAAACTGATCTTTTCCAGTCCCGTGGCCACTGCTGAGTTTTCCAAATTTGCTGGCATATTGAGTGCAGCACTTTCACAGCATCATCTTCCAGGATTTGAAATAGCTCAACTGGAATTCCATCACCTCCACTAGCTTTGTTCTTAGTGATGCTTTCTAAGGCCCACTTGACTTCACATTCCAGGATGTCTGGCTCTAGGTGAGTGATCACATCATCGTGATTATCTGGGTTGTGAAAATCTTTTTTGTACAGTTCTTCTGTGTATTCTTGCCACCTCTTCTTAATATCTTCTGCTTCTGTTAGGTCCATACCATTTCTGTCCTTTATTGTGCCCATCTTTGCATGAAATGCTCCCTTGGTATCTCTAATTTTCTTGAAGAGATCTCTAGTCTTTCCCATTCTGTTGTTTTCCTCTATTTATTTGCATTGATCGCTGAGGAAGGCTTTCTTATCTCTTCTTGCTATTCTTTGGAACTCTGCATTCAGATGCTTATATCTTTCCTTTTCTCCTTTGCTTTTCATTTCTCTTCTTTTCACAGCTATTTGTAAGGCCTCCCCAGACAGCCATTTTGCTTTTTTGCATTTCTTTTCCATGGGGATGGTCTTGATCCTTGTCTCCTGTACAATGTCACGAACCTCAGTCCATAGTTCATGGTAGGGCTAATAGTGACCTCCTTAAGCAGGACTTATGCCAACACACCATGCCACCCAGGACTGCTGCTGCCAGTGCCCCGTCCCCATGACAGGCCACTACCAGAGACCCACACCACTGGAGGAGATCCTCAAAAATTCATGGAAAGTCTGGCTCCATCTCTTGTGGGGTTACTATTCCTTTCCCCCAGGTCTTGGTGCACACAAGACTTTGTTTGTGCCCTCCGAGAGTCTCTGTTTCCCCCGACCTGTCGGAGTTCTGTAATCAAATCTCTCTGTCCTTCAAAGTCGGAATTCCTGGGGATTCCCAGTCCCTTTGCAGGAACTTAAGGTTGGGAAGTCTGAGGTGGGGCCTAGAAAGTTCAAAACATTGCTAGAACTTCTTTGGTATTATTGTTCTCCAGTTTGAAACAGCTAATGTGAACTTGTTCTTTAAGGGAGATTCACAGTGTTAAAAATTCTAAAAGATGTTGTTAAAGTGCTGCACTCAATATTCCAGCAAGTTTGGAAAACTCTGCATAGCCAAAGGACAGGAAAATGTCAGTTTTTATTCCAATTCCAAAGAAGGGCAATGCCAAAGAATGTTCAAACCCTCATACAATTGCAATCATTTCACATACTAGTAAGGTAATGCTCAAAATCCTTCAGCTAGGCTTCAGCAGTACATGAACCAAGAATTTCCAGATGTTCAAGCTGGATTTAGAAAAGGCAGAGGAACAAGAAATCAAACTGCCAACATCCACTGGATCATAGGAAAAGCAGAGAATTTCAGAAAAATATCTACTTCTGCTTCATTGACTATGCTAAATCCTTTGTGTGGATCACAACAAAATGTGGAAAATTCTTAAAGAGATGGGAATACCAGACCACTATACCTGTTTCTTGTGAAATGTGTATGCAGGACAAGAAGCAGAACCAGAAGTTAGAACCCGACATGGAAAATAGACTAGTTCAAAATCGGAAAAGGAATACATTAAGGCTGTATGTTGTCACCCTTCTGTTTAAAATTATATCCAGAGTACATCATTGAAAATGCCAGGCTGAATGAATCACAAGCTGGAATCAAGATTTCAAGGAGAACTATCAACAGCCTCAGATATGCAGATGTCTCTCTAGTGTCAAAAAGTGAAGAGGAATTAAAGAGCCTCTTGATGAGGGTGAAAGAGGAGAGTGAAAAAGCTGACTTAAAACTCAACATTCAAAAAACAGAAATCATGATATCAGATTCTATCTCTTAATGGCAAAGAGATGGGGAAGGAGTGTTAACAATGAGAGATTTTATTTTCTTGGGCTCAAAAATCACTGTGGACAGGGACTGAAGCCACAAAACTAAAAGACACACTCTTGGGAAGAAAAGCTATTACAAACCTAGACAGTGTATTAAGAAGCAGAGATATCACTTTGCTGACAAAGGCCCATATAGTCAAAGCTATTGTTTTTCCAGTAGTCATGTAGAAATGTGAGAGTTGGACCATAAAGAAGACTGAGCACCAAAGAACTGATGCTTTTGAATTATCAGGCTGGAGAAGACTCTTGATAGTCCCTTGGACTGGAAGGAGATCAAACCAGTCAGTCTGTTGCAGGAAGGGGGACCCCTTTCAGGGCCCGAAACTGAGCTCTTGTCCAACACTCAGAAATGAATTGTCCGAGGAGACACATGTGCTGACAAAGCAAGATAGTTTATTGGGAAAGGGCACCCGGGTGGAGAGCAGTAAGGTAAGGGGACCCAGGAGAACAGTTCTGTCACATGGCTTGCAGTCTTGGGTTTTATGGTGATGGGATTCGTTTCTGGGTTGTCTTTAACCAGTCATTCTGACCTCAGAGTCCTTCCTGGTGGTGCACGCCTTGTTCAGCCAAGATGGATGCTAGAGAGAAGGATTCTGGGAGGTGGTCAGACATGTGGTATATCCTTTTGACCTTTCCCGAACTCTTCCGGTTGGTGGAGGCTTATTAGTTCCTGTCCCTTACCAGGACCTCCTGTCAAAACAATTCATGTGAATGGTTACTATAGTGTCTGACCAGGGTAAGTGGTTTCAATCAGTGTGCCTCCCCTAACAACTCCTAAAGGAAATCAACCCTGAATGTTCATTGGAAGGACTGATGCTAAACCTAAAGCTCCAATTCTTTGGCCACCTGATGCAAAGAGCCAAATCATTGGGAAAGAGGCTGATGCTGGGAAAGACTTAGGGCAAGAGGAGAAGCCGATGACACAGGATGAATGGTTGGATGGCATCAGTGACTCAGTGGGCATGTGTTTGAGCAAACTCCAGGAGATAGTGAAGGACAGGGAAGCCTGGTGTGCTGTAGTTCATGGGGTCACAAAGAGTCTGATACAACTTAGCAATTGAGCAAAAATTGGAGAAGATCTGCCTTCTAAGTAGAAGGATCAGTTCTGGGGATGGCAGAAATGTGAATGTTTGGATCATTAAAGGTCTTGTCATTCTACAGTTTTGTTTTGTTTTTCTTTTTTTATCTTATAGGCACATGAGATCCACATAAATATTTTCAACAGATGGAAGACATGAATAGCTTTGCATTTTATCAAAATCATACCGACTGAAGTATTTAAAAAAAAAAAAAAGTACAGTGTGAAATTGAAGTCATGGAATTCAGTTAAAAGGCAGCTAATATTGAACAGAAAAGAGATTATGATTTCTTTATCTGGGGCACACTAGACCATTCTAACCTTTGATCATATGAAAGATTAACTATGACCTTTCCTTATTTCAAAGAATTGTTTCTGGTGAGGGAAATAAAATTCACACATGGAAATAGTTGAGGGCAATTTAAGATGCTGCTGCTGCTAAGTCGCTTCAGCATGTCCGACTCTTTGCGACCCCATAGACAGCAGCCCACCAGGCTCCCCTGTCCCTGGGATTCTCCAGGCAAGAGTACTAGAGTGGGTTGCCGTTGCCTTCTCCGAATTTAAGATAGTATGTAATTATTCATGAATAAGCTAGAATATCTTAATGTTTTAAAAGTAATTTTCTTATTTATACAGAGAGTGTCAAAAAGCTCCTTGCTTAAATTAAAACTAAGTAGTGAAAATATATAAAAACGTAAGTAGTCTAAGACTACTTATTGAAATGTTGTGGAACATAACATAGGCTCTTTTAAAGAGTAAATATATTATCACTAATATAACATAGTATAGAATATCAAGTCCTTGGTTAATAAAGATTTATAATTTATATCATTACATATCAAGGCATAGTTGAGATGAAAAGAATAAACAATTTTAGTCATCCACCATAAAATTATTAATAATAATAAATTCATTAATTTCTGCTCAAATATTTTAAGCAATATCAACTATTAGTAAAACTGTGGGATAAATATAATAAACCCACCTAAGTAATTTGATCGGAGAAGGCAATGGCAAACCACTCCAGTATTCTTGCCTGGAGAATCCCAGGGACAAGAGAGCCTGGTGGGCTGCCGTCTATGTGGTCACACAGAGTCGGACACGACTGAAGCGACTTGGCAGCAGGCAGCAATAATTTGATCACCTTTGATTATCATATAATAAACTTTCAAATTATCAAACAATTTACCTAATGTATGATATTTTATAAAATTCCAAAATATTTAATGATTTATCAACTGCAGTTTTAAAGTAAAGTAGTATCTTTAAAACAGAAACCCAGAAATACATCTATATATAATATGTATGATATGTTAATATATAATATACATATATTATACATGCATGCATATATGTATAATGCATAATATGTATGTGTGTATATACATATGTATACACATATATCATAGATTAGTTATGGAACCATCTATCTTCATTTTAACTGTAAGACACATACTGTGCCCAAAATCTCAGTCACCTCCCTCTTATGTGTAACTGGTTGCTAAATTATATATATTTGTATACTAAGAAGAAAGTATATATTCTATTCTACTATGTAGTTGCCATTGCTTAGACATTTTTATTTTTATTATTTTCTTTGTCTCAAAATAATGATTATAATATCACACTTTGCATCAAGGTTGTCTGAAGAGCAGAGTCAATAAAAATTAGATCTCTTGCAGATGCAAATTAACCAAGCTTTTATGTCAGAAGCAATAGATATCATCACCCAGTTCACAACTGTGATACTTAAAATGGTACTTCTGTTTTGATGGATCTAAATTTTACTCTGAAAAATCTGAGAAACGTGTAGAGGAACTAAAGAGCCTCTTGATGAAACTGAATGAGGAGAGTGAAAAGCTGGCTTGAAACTCAATATGAAAAAACTAAGATCATGGCAACTGCTCCCATAACTTCGTGGCAAAAGAATAGTGCAAGCAGTGACAGATTTTATTTTCTTGCGCTCCAAAATCACTGTGAACAGTGACTGCAGCCATGAAATTAAAAGACACTTGCTCCTTGAAAGGAAAGCTATCAGAGACAACCCTTTGCTGACAAAAGGTCTGTGTAGTCAGAGCTATTATTTTCCCAGCAGTCATTTTAGGATGTGAGAGTTGGGCCATAAAGAAGCACTGAAGAATTGATATTTTTGAATTACAGTGCTGTAGAAAACTCCTGAGAGTCCCTTGGACTGCAAGGAGATCACACCAGTCAATCCTAAAGGAAATCAACACTGAATATTCATTGGAAGAACTGATGCTGAAGCTGAAGCTTCAGCATCAGTGCTTTGACCACTTGATGTGATGAGCTGACATGGGAAAATACCCTGTTTCTGTGAAAGATTGAAAGCAATAGGAAAAGGGGGAGGCAGAGGATGAAATGATTAGATAACTCCACTGACTCAATGGATGTGAATCTGTGCAAACTCCAGGAGATAGTGGAGGACAAAGGAGCCCTGCATGCTACAGTCCATGAAGTCTCAAAGAGTCAGACATGACTAAACAACAATAACAACTTCCACATGGATTAAAGGAAAACTGTGATGAATCAAAATATCGATACTCTGGATAAAAATGAGATTACAGAATTATAACACAAATAAGTGAAGATTGCTATTAAGAGTACATCAGGAGTACTGAGTAATAAATACATTAATATCTGAAAATGTATATATTTATATCCTAAAATTGCTACCTTAGAAAATTCTAACAAAGGAACCCCTGAAGAGTACACATCTTCCACCAACTGTCAGAGTAATAGCTTCATCACATTAAAGTCAAATATTGTCTTAATATTTTTACAAAAAATAGTTTGATTTTCAGACTGCCTCATCTCAAGAAACACTTTAAGCTTTCTAGGATGAACTTCAAAAACCACTAGCTTAAACATTTCATATGATGTTTATTTTGTAGAAAATAATTTGGTATAAGAAAATACATTTGTTCATTTTTGATTTCTGCTTCTCCCTTCTTTATACTCAATCAAAAAGTGACATTTAAGCAAAACCTGAAGGAGTGAGTGACATCATAGTGAGGTCTAAACACTATTTTAAGTAGGTGGAGCACATTTGATTTTTCAGAAACTGTGTGCCAAGTGATAGAGCCAGTCATGAATACAGAGAGCATTCTCTCTCCTATTTTAATTCATTCCTATCTTCACTTTTTTAAGACACAGAAAGAAAGATTCAAAGATATTATACTATCAGGAGGGAAAAAATATATAGATGTTCAGTTCAGTTCAGTTCAGTCACTCAGTTGTGTCTGACTCTTCGCGACCCCATGAATCGCAGCACACCAGGCCTCCCTGTCCATCACCAACTCCCGGAGTTCACTCAGACTCACATCCATCAAGTCAGTGATGCCATCCAGCCATCTCATCCTCTGTCGTCCCCTTCTCCTCCTGCCCCCAATCCCTCCCAGCATCAGAGTCTTTTCCAAGGAGTCAACTCTTCGCATAAGGTGGCCAAGTTCTGGAGTTTCAGCTTTAGCATCATTCCTTCCAAAGAAATCCCAGGGCTGATCTCCTTCAGAATGGACTGGTTGGATCTCCTTGCAGTCCCAGGGACTCTCAAGAGTCTTCTCCAACACCACAGTTCAAAAGCATCTATTCTTCGGCGCTCAGCCTTCTTCACAGTCCAACTCTCACATCCATACATGACCACAGGAAAAACCATAGCCTTGACTAGACAGACCTTTGTTGGCAAAGTAATGTCTCTGCTTTTGAAAATGCTATCTAGGTTGGTCATAACTTTCCTTCCAAGGAGTAAGCGTTTTTAATTTCATGGCTGCAGTCACCATTTGCAGAGATTTTAGAGCCCAAAAAAAGAAAGTCTGACACTGTTTCTACTGTTTCCCTATCTATTTGCCATGAAGTGATGGGATCAGATGCCATGACCTTAGTTTTCTGAATGTTGAGATTTAAGCCAACTTTTTCTCTCTCCACTTTCACCTTCATCAAGAGGCTTTTGAGTTCCTCTTCACTTTCTGCCATAAGGGTGGTGTCATCTGCATATCTGAGGTTATTGATATTTCTCCCAGCAATCTTGATTCCAGCTGTGTTTCTTCCAATCCAGCGTTTCTCATGATGTACTCTGCATATACGTTAAATAAGCAGGGTGACAATATACAGCCTTGACGTACTCCTTTTCCTATTTGGAACCAGTCTGTTGTTCCATGTCCAGTTCTAACTGTTGCTTCCTGACCTGCATACAGATTTCTCAAGAGGCAGGTCAGGTGGTCTGGTATTCCCATCTCTTTCAGAATTTCCCACAGTTTATTGTGATCCATACGGTCAAAGGCTTTGGCATAGTCAATAAAGCAGAAATAGATGTTTTTCTGGAACTCTCTTGCTTTTTCCATGATCCAGCGGATGTTGGCAATTTGATCTCTGGTTCCTCTGCCTTTTCTAAAACCAGAGAGGATTTAAAGATACCTGTTCTCGTAGACTTGACTTCAAATCCTGATTCTGACATTTGTTGGCTGTATGACATCAACCTAAGAAACCAAATTCAATTTTGAAAATTGGAGTAGTTTCTGCTTACACTGCAGTTATTCAGTATTCACAACCTAATGATATAACTGATTCACTGAAACACTAAATCAGAACAAACAATAATGACACTATATACATAGTGTGCTTTTTCATTTCTCTCAATGTTTACAATGAATATGTTAAAGAATAGGAACCATAACAAGTGATACTAATTTTTTTCATTTAATGATAATTGAAAATGTTTTATGATTTAATAATAGTCAATAATTATTATATCTGTTCCTCCTTTTCAGATTTAGGAATACAAGTATGATCTCTAAATAATAAAATTTCTCAATATAATTGAAGAATAAAATGATGGCAATTGTATTATTTATGATTAATATAAGACTTACATTTTCATTAATATTGATTTCACTTCAGTTAATATTTAATCTATTCATTTATCAGTGTTTATACTTGATAATTCACTCACTTTCATATCTGAATAATATATAGGTTTAGTCATGAGTTATTATTTGATGAAGACAAGCAAACACAAATTTTAAAACCTCTTAATGAACTGAAGGTAGGTGAATTACAACCTTAAATTGAAGAATGGTTTAAAATAGAATATAAGCATTAGAGGTTCAACTCTTTATGAAAGTAAATATTAAATTTTGGGCAAATCAAGATTTGATTATGTACCAGAGGAAGTTTTGGAGTATTCCTAAATAATTAAGCTACTCTCAAAAAGAATGTCATTTATATTTTCATATAGTCTCTGTATAAGGTAAAGTTATTTAATATTGTTAAAATAATCATTCTACATATATTTATTCATTAAAGTTTAGAGCCATAAAGTACTTCATATTGCATAAGGTTTAAGTGTAGACACAAATAGTTATCCTCAAAATGTAATCTTACATTTTTCCTATCAATTCCCAAGATTAATTCTGCTCATATGCAAAGCTGAAAATTTTTGGCAGTTCGACAGTTTAGGTGATGGAAATTTCTGCTGACACAAAAGATATTACGATGGCAGCCCAAGACAACGATTCTTTTATTATTGCCTTTCTCAAAAAGAGTGTTTCCAAAATGAGTTAAAAAATATTAAATTGATTCTTGATATATAGAAGCAGCTCATTTCCTTTAGCAATTGTTTTATATTTTGGCTTCTGGTTGTGTTTATTTGTGAAGAATTTACCCTAGCTCAAGAAATGTAGTATTTTATTTATGAACTTCTGACAGGGCAAAGAAAAATTAAAAAGAAAGATTGTGTTTTTCTAGTTTGTGTTGTAGGATAATGGCTTCCTGTTGGCAAAGTGAACCGAAGATAAAGGCAAGGCAAAATTGAAACTGATATATTTGTTTTCACATTGGGAGAAATTTACAAGTTGGGAAAATTATGGTATACTGATTTCATTTTTTCATGCAAAATATTTATTGATGCAGATATCCTCATGTTGTCTGATCTAATATAACAGGACAAATATATCATTGGGGTCTTACTCAAAAAATGAATTTTCATTGGTTAAAAAAAAAGTCAGGCATTAAAATTTTTATATAGTTAAAATTGTCAGTACACAAAAACACTAGGTTTCAAATTCAAGATTGCCAAACTCTACTTTACTCTTTCTATTATCACACATAGTTACTGGTTACTTTCATTTCATACACATTGCTTTAACATCCACTTACTTTCTTCTTCTAGTATAAGAAATTTCCTAAATATGCTAAGAAATAACTTTTTTTTTTTTGCTCCCTGAAGATAATCATTATCTTCCTATTATTGTCTTTTCTGGAAAGTATCACAATCTGCTCCCAAAACAAGAGAAACAAACCAATAAGAAAGCATTGTTTGTTTCATATCTCTCTCTCTTGTTCAGTACATTACTCTGATTTTCTATATTTTGTTTTCTATTTGCATATTTTAAGTCCAAAAGCAGACATTTGATCTAGTTATACAATATTTAGTATATATCTTGCATCCAGTAAACACGAAACAAAACATAATAGTAGACATAATTAATTTTTCTTTACTATTTTAAGAAAGAGTAGTGACAGATAAGATTAGGTGTGATGAAAATATCAGGTATATATTGTACCCAGGTAACTATGTTACAATCATTGAAGTGTGGAAAACTGATTTGAGAAGTGGACCTATTGCATAACAGACTGTCGCAACTCTGGATACTGATCCCTTCCCCTACGCTTTAAGGATTATTTGTTGTTGTTTCTGCTTGCTTCTTCATTTGTTTTATGAATTAGCTAAGATATCTCGGTGTATTTCTTTGCTGAATCTTTATAATTTTTTTATTTCAGTCATTTTCAGAAGCGAACTACTTTTACCAATGCTGGTTTAAAATCTTGGTCACATAATTCTAACATTGTCTTCTTGGTATTTTTTCATATATGAAACGAGTCGCCAGTCCAGGTTTGATGCACAATACTGGATGCTTGGGGCTGGTGCACTGGGACGACCCAGAGGGATGGTACGGGGAGGGAGGAGGGAGGAGGGTTTGGGATGGGGAACACGTGTATACCTGTGGCGGATTCATGTTGATATATGGCAAAACCAATAAAATATTGTAAAGTTAAAAATAAAATAAACAAAAAAAAGGAAAGCAGATCTAATATATATATATATATATAAAATAAAAAAATAAAGAGAATATATATATATATATATATATATCCCTGAAAGTAACACAACTTTGTAAATCAACTATGTTTCAATAAAGTTTTTTTTAAGCTGTCAAAAAATGAAAAATAAAATAAAATGAATGAAGAGATTATGGAAAAATATCTATAAAAGTGCAAATAATTTTGTATGTTATCTATACTTGAATTTCAGTAGTCAACTGAAAAGGGAAGATTATTTCATTTAGATCTTGGCTGTATTTTCTTGCTGCTTTTGCCAAACACCTCCCAAAGTGCCACTAAATTGTTTTGAATAGTAAATAACTTCTTGAAAATGGCATTTTAGAAGTCATTATAAGGCAATTGACTCATCAATACTGAGAAAACAAAGTTCTAATTTCCCAACATAGACTCACAATTGGTGGGAAATCTGAAGAGAATGATAAGAAATACTCTGAGAGATAAAAGGTTATTCCGTTTCAGCAAACGGATTGAATTTGCTGACTGAAAGGTAAAGAGGCAGTACTGCAAATGTACTGTCTGGAATGATAGCAGAGGCTTCAAAAGCAGTGTGACCAGCAGGACATGCTCATCTTGTCACAATTTGTCGAACAGTTTCTGTCAGAGGTCATTTTCTACAATTTGAAAATATCACGACATTTTGTATTGAATTACAGAACTCTTTTCCAGCTTATTCTTATACATCCTGAATTTATGGGTTGATGTGATATTTGACCTGTAGTTTTTCTTTTTCTTTTTTTTTTTTTTGGTAATGTGAGTAATGTCAAACTTTCATACAATCTACAAAGCTCAGTAAAAACTCCTCCGGTCTCTATTTATTCTTGATAAATGTTTAACTTTTAATGATTACAACATTATTTTTCCAGCTTTAATAAAATGAAATTCATACTTGGACCACACTTGAAATATACATGCTAATCATAAGAAAAGTAACATAAACAAAATAGATTATTGATAAATTTTCTGTTAAAAATAACATTAAGTATCAGAAACCATTGTTCTCCCTAAAATATTAAAGCATTTCTATAGCTGCACAATTGGGCTTCCCAGGTGGCTCACTGGTAATTCACCTGCCAATGCAGGATACTTGGGTTTGATCCCTTGGTCCAGCAGATCCCCTGGAGAAGGAAACAGCAACGTACTCCAGTATTCTTGCCTGGAAAATTCCATGGATAGAGAAGCCTGATGGGCTAAAGTTCATAGGGTTGCCAGGTAGGACACAACTGAGTACATTTTTGCAAGAGCACAATTTTTTGAAGCAATTTATTCCTATTTTATCATTAGGATGGAGATTAATGATTTTATTGACTTCCAAGGGAACATGATAATCCAAGGAAAAAATAAATCTATAAATAGATTACCAACATGTGCAGTACAGACAATAAATATCTGTCTTTTTAGTGTAGGTGTCCCAACCATTTATTCATATTTAGATATTTCCCTTAAAGAGTTTGCTTTTTGCTAAATAGAGTCACTTAATTTTTATTTAAAAAAATTTAAATCCAGTTAAGATAATATATGTTAAATTGTACTTTCCATTTAATTCATTTAAATAGACTGCAATTTTGCTTTTTTATTTTCAATCTTGCTTCTGTGTCTGAGAAATTCAGTATTAAAAAATATTTCTGTTCATCTAAAGGTCACTAAAGGGTAATTTCTTCAAATTAAGTTGGTCATCCTTGAAGGTCAAGAATAATCTTGCTTTTAGTTACATATACCTTCTGTCTTCTTTAATAAAAGATTAATAATGATAACAAAATGTATGTTGATCAAAACAAATGATCATGTACTTGTTGTACTGCATGCTCAATTTCATAGCTAGATCCTATAATTGATATTCACATAAAAGTGACCCAATGGGAAAAATAAAATGAGATTTTAACCATTTTTACCATTTGCCATTATTCAAAACAAATTTCCTGAATTCAATAAACATTTCACAAAATTAAGACTCTAAAGATATATTTATCTGAAACTTTGAAACATGAGTAAATCAGTAATTATGAATTTGTATGCTAAATAAAAAGGAAGTTATACTTATCCTATATTTTGAAGTCACTACTTATTAATATTTTCAAAAGTTTACTTTAGAACAAAAATCACAGAAATCTTGAAATAGTAATAATTATATGAACACTAAAAAGGTAGATATTATATATATTCAGAGAATTCTAGAGTTTTTAAACATAATGACTTATAATGTGTTTATATTGTTGGCAGACATTAAAATGATTATCTTATTCAATACATTATTACTATTAAATCATTCCTTAAATGTTTCTAAATCTATAGAGCATTAAGGTCTTCTTTGAAAGGCTCGTAAGTCTAGTTGATAAACTTTACTAAAAGAAGTAATTTTTCAAGTGCTGTAGTTCTTTTACTAAGCAAAATAAAATGGGATTTTTAATGCAAATTATAAGGAAATTATCCTCATGAAACTCACAAGGACCTACTGTAAAGCACAAGGAACTCTACTCAATATTCTGGGATAGCCTATATGAGAGAAGAATCTAAAAAATGATGAATATATGTATATGTATAACTGTATCACCTTGCTGAATATCTGAAACCTACACATCTTTGTAAATCAGCTATACCCAATAAAATTAAAGTTGAAAAACAGTTCTTAGGATTAGAAAATAGTTTAATCATTTTTTAAAATAGTTTAAATCATTTTTAAAGCATTTGTAAGATAAGAACAAAGGCATATGCTATCATGGCTTAGTTTTATTTTTTTCATCCAATGTATGTATATCATCAAGTATTATATATATGTGTCTCTCCATAGTACAAAATACACTTTAAGAAAAGAAATATTATTTTAGGTCTAATTTTTAGAAGGTTTTGTAGTTTAAATTTACATGATGAAATAAATTTTCTTTTCAGTTTATGCTAATAATTGAACATTCTTTTAAGATGTTCATGTAAAGTATTAAATCAGGAGCACACTTCAATTAGTAATCAAAAATCAGTACCATTTGAACACTTTTGTGTTTATATGATTATGTATTGTATATCATTTAATTGTTCCACACACTGTATTAGAAGCCTAGTGAGTCATAAACATTCTTACAATTTGTAAAAACTTCAAGCAGCTTAACTAAAATGTATATTTAAAGATGTATTGTTTGCATCTGGCACATTTTCATGAATATTCACCTGCAAGGAAAGTTATAGAAATGCATATACATTAAATTGAAAATACAGCATGCTTATTACAGCTAAAATACTCACAGCATATTTATTGTCAAACCAGTGAAATAAGTGAGCACTGTCACTAGTTAATTATGTAAATTTTACCAAGCAGTTCACTTCTTGTGCCTCAACTTTATTATATTGCATTCTATTAGTATTATGTGTGTTGTTGAGATTTTATATTATTCTATATGTTTTAGATAGCATATTGAAAAGTAGAGACATTACTTTGCCAACAAAGATCCATCTAGTCAGGGCTATGGTTTTTCCAGTGGTCATGTATGAATGTGAGAGTTGGACTGTGAAGAAAGCTGAGCGCCAAAGAATTGATGCTTTTGAACTGTGGTGTTGGAGAAGACTCTTGAGAGTCTCTTGGACTGCAAGGAGATCCAACCAGTCCATTCTAAAGGAGATCAGCCCTGGGATTTCTTTGGAAGGAATGATGCTGAAGCTGAAACTCCAGTACTTTGGCCACCTCATGCAAAGAGTTGAGTCATTGGAAAAGACTCTGATGCTGGGAAGGATTGGGGGCAGGAGGAGAAGGGGACGACAGAGGATGAGATGGCTGGATGGCATCACTGACTCGATGGACGTGAGTCTGAGTGAACTCTGGGAGTTGGTGATGGACAGGGAGGCCTGGCGTGCTGCGATTCATGGGGTGGCAAAGAGTCGGACATGACTGAGCAACTGAACTGAACTGTTTATCTTACTCAAACCCAAATATTTATTTTTTTGTTATAAAATTTTGCATTTACAGTACATTTTGGAAAGATTATAGTGAAATAAGTTTTAGTTTCTTGCAAATATAAAAACGTGTTTCTTTTTTAAGTTGAATGAATGATTCTTTAAATTCTATATGCAAAATATAGAAGCAGTAGTTAGACTGGTGTGCTTTTGTCATATGTCAATAAACCATAGTTGGGTGTAATTTGTTGTATTGGTATTTGGGGTCTGTTATAAAAAGGTAACCACAAACTGAG
The DNA here is from genome assembly GCF_029407905.1 of Bubalus kerabau. NCBI lineage: Eukaryota > Metazoa > Chordata > Mammalia > Artiodactyla > Bovidae > Bubalus > Bubalus kerabau. Next base: position 56,056,484 of record NC_073637.1, read on the forward strand.
TGGCTTCAAACAACAGAAATTAATTTTCTCACAGTTTGGGAGATTCAAAATCTGAAACTAAAGTGTTAGAAAGATCATGCTCCTGTGAAGGCTTTAGAGAAGAATTCTTTCTTGCTTTGCCAAGTTTTTGCTTCCATCGGTCTTTGGTATTCTTTGATACATAGACACATCAATTCAATCTCCATCTTCATCTTCACATGGTATTCTCTTCTGTGTATATTCTTTCCTTCTCTTAGAATGACAATAGTCATTGTATTTAGGGCACAGCTTAATCCAGTATGACTTAATCTTAAGATTAACAAAGATTCTGTTTTTAAATTAGGTCATAATCTGAGGTCCTAAGTGGACATGAAGTTTTAGGAACACTATTCAACTTATTAAGTGCTGTTGTAGTTAAACAATGTTATATGCCAAGTATATTTCAATTTTAAAAAGTCTGAATATGTGTGATCAAATGAACATGGAAAGATAGCTTTAACTTTTCGAATTTAGGTACTTGGAATCCTACTGCTTGGAATGGAAAGGAAGGTCTTCAACTCTGTTAGAAGGAATAAACTGACTTCTAAGAAATAATCTCTTGCAAATGAAATGTCCTCCTAGAGAAGGAGGCCTCTAAGAAATGTTTATGTGTGTCTGCTGACATTTCCTTCATTCAATATCAAAATACATCATTCTCTTGATGGATTTGTCTGAAGGAAGATTGTTGTTGTTTAGTTGCTAAGTAATGTCTAACTCTTTGGGACCCCATGTACTGTAGCCTGACAGGCTCCTCTGTCCTTGGGATTTTCCAGGCAAAAATCCTGGGTGGGTTGCCATTTCCTTCTCCTGGGGATCTGGCTAACAGAGGGATCAAACCCTCCTCCCCTGCATTGGCAGGTATTGACAGGTGAATTCTTTACCACTGAGCCATCAGAGAAGCAAAGGAGAATACTGGGGGATCATTTACCACAGTTTTTTAGATTATTCAATAGCATTTTTAATGAACCAACTATTAATGGAAATTTCTTCTTGTAATCTCACATTTATGAAAAATTTAGAGCCTTTATTTCTGGCATAAATATAAGCCCTTAACTATTTCTCCAGTTTCAGTAGAGGTTCAGTCAGTTCAGTTCAGTTCAGTAGCTCAGTCGTGTCCCACTCTTTGCGACCCCACGAATCGCAGCACACCAGGCCTCCCTGTCCAACACCAACTCCCGGAGTTCACTCAGACTCACATCCATCGAGTCAGTGATGCCATCCAAGCCATCTCATCCTCTGTCGTCCCCTTCTCCTCCTGCCCCCAATCCTTCCCAGCATCAGAGTCTTTTCCAATGAGTCAACTCTTCGCATGAGGTGGCTAAAGTACTGGAGTTTCAGCTTTAGCATAATTCTTTCCAAAGAACACCAAGGACCGATCTCCTTCAGAATGGACTGGTTGGATCTCCTTGCAGTCCAAGGGGCTCTCAAAAGTCTTCTCCAACACCACAGTTCAAAAGCATCAATTCTTCAGCACTCAGCTTTCTTCACAGTCCAACTCTCACATCCACACATGACCACTGGAAAAACCATAGCCTTGACCAGACAGACCTTCGTTGGCAAAGTAATGTCTCTGCTTTTCAATATGCTATCTAGGTTGGTCATAACTTTCCTTCCAAGGAGTAAGCGTCTTTTAAATTCATGGCTTCAGTCACCATCGATAGTGATTTTGGAGCCCAGCAAAATAAAGTCTGCCACTGTTCCCACTCTTTCCCCAATATTTTCCATGAAGTGATGGGACCAGATGCCATGATCTTGGTTTTCTGAATGTTGAGCTTTAAGCCAACTTTTTCACACTTTTTTTTCACCTTCATCAAGAGGCTTTTTAGTTCCTCTTCACTTTCTGCCATAAGGGTGGTGTCATCTGCATATCTGAGGTTATTGATATTTCTCATAGTAGAGGTTGAGTGAGTGAGTAAGTGAAGTCGCTCAGTCATGTCCAACTCTTTGCGACCCCGTGGACTATAGACCCCCAGGCTCCTCCGTCCATGGGATTCTCCAGGCAAGAATACTGGAGTGGGTTGCCATTTGATATTTCTCATGGAAGAGGTTAGGAAGAAATAAAGAACTAGATTTCTCTGCTCACACAATTATCTTGCTCAGAACTCTAAAAAAGTATTACAGTTGTTAAAGAGTATTGTTTAAAACAGACTGCCCCCTTTTGGAGAATATTATACAGAAAACATTTTCCTAATGGTTGCTTATCCTCTCACTTCTCTTTTTATTCTATTTTATTCAGATTTAATAAGGTTATGCTGGTCCTTACAAATCATCAGCCAGTTAGACTCTACCATGAAGTTTGACCTATTGTATTCTAAAAAATGAAATATTAATAATAAGGGTATAAAATAACATTTATAAGTGTATAAGTATTTGCACATTTATACAGCTCATTCACTATCTAACTTATAGGGACAAAGGAATTTATTATTTAAATCAGTATTTTTCATATTGTAACACACAAAATTCTAACAGTTTCCCTCTGAATCAGTTCTGAAGTTTTATGTTTATTTGTAATTGCAGTAAAGTTACCTCTATATAGAACAAATTACCCAAAGCATAAGTAAAAATGTGATCATGTTTACATTCCTCAAAAAATTTTGCTGCCCCAAATTATTTAAAGCAGACAGTAGAATCTGATATTTCCTTGATCCCATCTATGCCTAAGAAGGCAGTAAGACAGAGAAGTAATCAATGTATGAATTATCCTAAGCCACCAGTAGAAGAAAAAAAAATCATCCATCAAACAAATTAAAATGTGCAACTTTTTTATTTGCTAAAAGAGGTTTTAAATCACTAATAAATCTTACATAAGTATGAGAAAATGTTTATAAGTATTTGATTTGTATTGCCTGACCAAGATAGATAATTGGTGGTTTTTATATTTATTTTCTTTTTTTGAAATATATCTGAGGAAAAAAACAGTTACCTAAATTGATGACTCCAGAACAAAGTCTTAACTCTATAAAGAAGTGGTTCCAAATCTTATAAAAAGTAATAGTAAAGCCATAGATAGTACTTCTTTTGGACTACCTAGATTCAATAATAGGAATATGAGTAACAACAATATCTGCCTTAGTGTTTCCTTTCATAAGACTAGTATCATAATCTTCACTTCCCTCTTATAACTAAAATAATTCACAATACTAGTACATAGCTTGCCTTTGTCATCCTGATTGTTTTATGTAAAAAAACAATGAAGACTCCACCAACCCCCACATCCCAAAAAATCTTGCCCTCTCTACCTGTTGTGCTTAGTCTCTCAGTTGTATCCAACTCTTTTCAACCCCATGGACTCCCCTCCATGGGGATTCTCCAGGCAAGAATACTGGAGTGGGTTGCCATGCCCTTCTCCAGGGGATCTTCCCAAACCAGGGAGTAAACCCAGGTCTTCTGCAGTTCAGGCAGATTCTCTACCATTTGATCCACCAGAGAAGCCCAAGAATACAGGAGTTTTTATATGTGGGCCCATTTCAGGTTTCACTCTGGGGACTCTTGAGTCTGTGAGCCAATAGACATAAATAAATGGAAAGATACTCCACATTCATGGATTGTAATAATTAATATTGTTAAAAAGTCCTCGCCATCAAAAGCAGTCTATAGATTAAATTCAGTTCAATTCAATTCCCATCAAATCCCGATGGTATTTTTCACAAAATAGAATACACAATCTTAAAATTAATGTGGAACTACAAAAGATCCAGAACAGCCAAAGCAATCTTAAAAAAGATTAAAAGAATTGGAAACATCACATCTCCTGTTTTCAAACGTATTACAAAAAGCTATAGTGAGCAAAACTGTATAGTACTGGCTTAAAAACAGACACATATCCTAGTGGCCCCAAAAATATTTAAAATATCATTAAATACAAGCAAATTGTGAGGGAGAAAATAGTAGATTACTCAAAGACAGAAAATATAACTATTCTGCAAAATTTTCAATTTAATTTAATTAATCTCTTTCACTAAATTTGTAATTTACCATAAGTTATGGAAAATAAATTTAAAAATACATGTGGACACTAAAAGTACTGAAACAGGGAACAGATATGAAGAAACTATGGAAAAACAAAACAATAGTAATTATTGACAGAGTTTTCCAGCATGCTTCAACTTAAATTGTAGGGTCCAGATTTACAGGGCTGTATGTTCTGCCAGATGAAGGACAAGGCAGAAGAAGAGAAAGAGTTTTATCTAATCAAATTCCATATTTAATTGTTTTATTGACTCAATCAGTCATAAACTCATTATTGTGTATACCACTAATAAATAAAAAGCACTGCAAATTAAAAATAATACAGTTTTTTCTTGTTACTTAAAATTTTTATTTTATACTTATTGAAACAGTTCTCAAGACTTATTTTCCCCTTTTACTGAGATTGAGTTAATATATTTTTTTAAGTTTAATGTATACAATGTGATGATCTAACACATTTATATATGGTGAGATGATTACCACTATAAGGTCAGTTAACACACCCATCATTTCACACAGTTACCTCTGTGTGTGTGTGTGTGTGTGTGTGTGTGTGTGTGTGGTGAGAATGTTTAAGATGGACTCTCTTAGCAGATTTCAAGAATACAATACAGTATTGTTGACTGTAGTCACCATGCTATACATAAGATTCCCCAGAATTATTTCATCTCATAACTAGAAGTTTATATCTTTTGACAAACATCGTCATTTCTCTTACCCCACAGCCTTTAGCAACCACCTCTCTCCTCTGTACTGCTGTGTTTGGCTTTTTTTAGATTTCACATGTGAGTGAAGTCATATGGTGTTTGTCTTTCTCTGTCTACCTTTTTTCACTTAGCCGAATGCCCTAAAGTTACATCCATATTGACACCAATGGCAGGCTTTTCTTTTTTCATGGCTGGATAATATTCTATGTTTATATATCACATCTTTATTCATCCACATCTCTTGATGGACATTTATATCCTGTCCGTGTCTCAGCTACTGTGAATAATGCTACAGTAAACATTGAGATTCAGTATCTATTTCAAATAGCATTTTTCACATCCTTCAGATATATACCAAGAAGTGAGATTGCTGGATCATATGATAGTTCTGTTTCTAGTTTTTTGAGGAAACTCCACACCATTTTCCATAATAGCTTTGCCAAATTGCATACCACCAGCAGTGCACAATTCCCTTTTCTCCACATCTTTGCCAAAGCTTATTTACTGGGACATATGTATAAAGAAAGATAAATTAAGGTATTTCTAAATCTTCTTCATGTTGAGAGTTCATTTTAATTGAGATAATGGAAGTTCAATTTGTTCCTCAGTACACCTCATCATCATTAAAGAGTTTATGATGCAACATTTCTTAAAATAATGCTCCACTCTCATCTCCAGGATTATCTTCCAAGCAGCCTCTGATAACTGTTTGCAAGCTTGAGTGTGAGCATATGTACAAAGAAAGCCATTGTAGGTCTTATGTCTGGCCAACAGTAATTGTAGCATGCAACCCCACTTTGGAGTCTTTAAAGTGTCTTAGAATGAATGAGACAGGGAGTTCATTTTTTTTTTAATACATGATGATTGAAGTTCATTTCTTCATATATTTAAGAGTGTTCTTCTGCTAATATGCTGCTTGGAAATAAAAGTGCTCCCAATAATTAAATAATGAACCTGCAGATAAGTGTAATTTAAAAGTGTTAATTCACTGAGAACACTTTCATCCTGTCTTAATAATATTTAATGAGTGTCCCAACTCATTCAATGACAATATTGAAAGATATTGAATGCTGTGAATGTTCATGATATCTCATAATTAGAGAGACACCTGAGCTAAGTAAAATTGTAGTAAAGAATTTCCCAGTTTTTAATAGTTCTCTATTCAGTTGATTTTCTGCGGCAATCTGTTGGTTCCATTTGTGATGAAGCATAAAGCATAGTAGTAAATTGGCCTTCAGAACTTAAGAATATTTAGAAAGAGTTTATTTGGCTTAAAAATTTCTTTTTCTCTTTATATATATACATATATATGTATACATGCATATATATTTATAAAAATATCTGCTGTTTGATTACTTGGCAATATTAAGCCAGTTTTTAATTATATTGCCTGTGGTCTTTTTAAAAATTGTTTGTCAATTTACATTAATAGTTCTGAAAAATAGTATCAGATTATTAAAAAAATATATTTTTATATTAAAAAATAGAAGAATATACAGCCAGTTATTTAATATTTTAATTAATTTATACAACTTTAAGGCTACAGAGGTATGTTCACTGCTGTCTCATATTCATTTATTTCAAAAAACAAATTAAATATTTTATTTTTATTTATTTATTTATTTTAATTGGAGGCTAATTACTTTACAATATTGTAGTGATTTTTACCATACATTGACATGAATCAGCCATGGGTGTACATGTGTTCCCCATCCTAAACCTCCCTTCCACCTCCCTCCCCATCCCATCCCTCAGGGTCATTCCAATGCATCAGCCCTGAGCACCCTGTCTTATGAATCAAACCTGGACTGGCGATCTGTTTCATACATGATAATATACATGTTTCAACACTGTTCTCTCAAATCATACCACCCTCTCCTGCTCCCCACAGAGTCAGAAAGACTGTTCTATACATCTGTATCTCTTTTGCTGTCTCTAATATAGGGTCAGTGTTACCATCTTTCTAAATTCCATACATATGCATTAGTGTATTGTATTGGTGTTTTTCTTTCTGACTTACTTCATTCTGTATAATACGCTCCAGTTTCATCCACCTCATTAGAACGGATTCAAATGCATTCTTTTTAATGGCTGAGTAATATTCCATTATGTATATGTACCACAGCTTTCTTATCCATTCATCTGCCAGTGGACATCTAGGTTGCTTCCTAGGAAGCTAGGATGCTTTCTAGCCTAGGTTGGCTATTGTAAACAGTGCTGTGATGAACACTGGGATACACGTGTCTCTTTCAATTCTGGTTTCCTCAGTGTGTATGCCCAGCAGTGGGATTGCTGGTTTGTATGGCAGTTCTATTTCCAGTTTTTTAAGGAATCTCCACACTGTTCTCCATAGTTGCTTGTACTAGTTTGCATTTCCACCAACAGTGTAAGAGGGTTCCCTTTTCTCCACACCCTTTCTAGTATTTATTGTTTGTAGACTAACACATTTTGATTAATAAGGTAGGTCAGTGCATAGGCTTACTTACCTCTAATCATACTCAAGAATGCTTTGTATTCAAGAAAATGTTAGCAGGGACAACAGAATTTCTGAGTTTACATTTTCACATCGAGGATAATTTATCGGTGTCTCCTCAAAAAGACTATAATATTAACCTGGCAGTCTTATTCATTCTCAGTTACCTTAAATATTAAGCCTATTCTATCTTTGAATTTCATCTAGTCAAGACTGTGTTTTTTCCAGTAGTCATGTATGGATGTGAGAGTTGGACTATAAAGAAAGCTGAGCGCTGAAGTATTGATGCTTTTGAACTGTGGTGTTGGAGAAGACTCTTGAAAGTCCCTTGGACCACAAGAAGATCCAACCAGTCCATCCTAAAGGAGATCAGTCCTGAGTGTTCATTGGAAAGCCTGATGTTGAAGCTGAAACTCCAATACTTTGGCCAGCTGATGTGAAGAACTGACTCATTTGAAAAGACCCTGATGCTGGGGAAGATTGAAGGTTGGAGAGAAGGGGACGACAGAGGATGAGATGGCTGGATGGCATCACCGAGTCAATGGACATGAGTTTGAGTAAACTCCGGGAGTTGGTGATGGACAGGGAGCCTGGTGTGCTGCAGTCCATGGAGTCGCAAATAGTCAAACACAACTGAGCGACTGAACAGAACTGAACTGATCTTTGCCTTTCACATGGAAAGAGAATTAGTTTATGGATTAAATAGCAATTATTTCAAGATAACAACTAATTCAAAGACAGACAAAAGAATGACATCATTATATTGATTTGTAAATGTAAATTACAGATAAAAGTGAGAGGAACCAGAAAATTTCTAAATGTATGTATGTAGATCTTGGATCTAGATCCACATGTTGTAACAAAGGAAAATTGTCTTTACTATATCTGTTCCCAAAAGAAGAAAAATCTAGAGTTTATCTGTAAGCTCTGATATTTTGTGTTGTTTTTTTTCTCCCCCATTTTCAACCTTTTCCTTTTTTTTCCTCCAAGTTATTCTAATTGGTCTTTGATTGGTTAGATTAGGAACCAGAGTGCAATTAAGTGCTAAAAATGAAAATAAAAATCCTAGACTAGTGTCTTTCCGTCTACCAAATTTTTAAGAAAGTTCTCTAAGGAGAATTAGGAAAGCAGATTACCAAATGAAAGCTGGGTATAAAAATAATGTAGTTAGAGAAACCATGTAAAGGATATAAACATAAACTGTCTTATGTTGATGACTCCAAAAATCATATCTCAAAAATGCCCTCTCTTTTGCTCTCCAGTCTCCTATCCCAAATATTTGCTTGATCCCACCATTTACACGTGTTATCTAAAATGTAACTTCTTCAAAATGTTTAATTTGCCACTCCCCTAAAACTGGTTTTTCTTCAAGGCTCTTCCATATTACTAAGTGGAACTATAATCCATTCATTTGCTCAATGCAAATGGAAATCATCCTTGACATACCTTACTTTCCTATTACATCCACAGTTGGTCAATCAACAAATTCCTTTCAAGGTCTATGTCTAGATTTTTTTTTAAATTTCCATCTTTTTTCCCCTTTCCTTATTCCAAACTATTAGCAATTTTATGTGAATTAGTCTTTTTGATGCATTATTATTATTCACCCTATACAATCATTTTATTTTTTTTATTATCAGTTTTCTCTGAGTAAAATATTAGTTCCATGTGGAGAGAAATCTGGCCTCTCTTTATTTGAATCACTTGTAATACCTGTGCTTGGTATCTAGGGAGGCTTCCCTCATAGCTCAGATGGTAAAGAATCTCCCTGCAATGCAGGAGACCCAGGTCTGATTCCTGGGTCGGGAAGATCCCTTGGAGAAGAGATGGCTACCCTCTCCAGAGATATTGCCTGGAGAATTCCATGGACAGAAGAACCTGGTGGGCTACAATCTGTGGGGTTACAAAGAGTTGGACATGACTGAGTGACTAACAGACTGGCATCAGTCTGTTAGTACTCAGACATGTAGTTGGTACTCAGTACCAACATGTAGTTGGTACTCAGTTAATATTGGATTAACCAATAAATATATAAACCAGAGTAAATGGGTTTGTCCATTGTAGTGATTTCATTAAATCTGGAACATATTTTTCACTTTTAATCATCCTTTCAATGTAAGTCATTGGAATTAAGATGTCATTTAGCATATTTGTTATACAGATTAGATAATTTCCAGTCTAAACTTCCGGGTTCACATACAAATTCCCCCATATGCCATGTGTGATTCTGACCAATTTATTTAAGCTCCCCAATATACAGTTTGTTCATCTGTAAAATGGCACTTTTAACAGTATCTCTATATAGTACAGAATGTGAGAATTCTAAGAATTAGCTGAAATACTGCATTTAAGGTACTCAGTACAGTGCTTGTTACTTTTAACCAGCTGTGCATAAACTGGTTGTGTATTTGCCTGTCTCCTTGTGAAGTCTAAGTCATTGCTCACACTGAATCACAGGGATTAATCATTGTGCTTTCGTGCTCAAATTAGGAAATTAGAAATGTTGAGGACTCTGTATGATTTCATTACCTTTAAACCATGAAATTTTTACCTCTTGTCTTATTTCCCTGGATATGTTCCAGTGTCTCCTAGTTTATAGTCTATAGGAATTTGAATAGAATCTGTATTGTACTGTTGTGTAAAAATTGTATAAATCTTAATTGCGTTAAGTAGGGCCATAGTGCTTTTCAGGTCTACCATACCCTTCTGTGTGTGTTTAGTTGCTCAGTCATGTCTCTTTGCAACCTCATGGACCATAGCTTGCCAGGCTTCTCTGTCCCTGTTATTCTCCAGGCAAGAATACTGGAGTGAGTTGCCATTTTCTTCTCCAGTGAATCTTCTCCATCAAGGGACTCAACCTGGGTCTCTTGCATCGCAGGCAGATTCTTTGCCATCTGAGCCACCAGAGAAGCCCATCATATCCTTCTACTTTTTTATATATTCATTCTGTTAATTTTTGAGAGTTTGATATTGAAACTCCAGCTAAAAATCTTAATTTATCTACTTAAAAATATTGTGATATATGGTGGGACTATGAATAACTTTGTCTTGTATTTTCCAAGTCTCCTTTAAATATATTATCATACTTTCATAATTTAAAAAAAGAAAAATAAAAAAATGTTATTTAAACTTCAAATCCACTAATTTATTATAGTAGACATTTAAGTACTTTAAGATCTCTAAATATTACTTTCTTAACCTATAAAATAGATTACACTAGTGTTTTGGGGTTTTTTTTAGGATTAAAGGAGATAACTAATGTAAAACACAGCACTGTGTTCTGTGTATCATATACATTAAACAAATGATAATGATAATTGTTAGGTATTCTGTTATGCACTTATTTATATTGGTCTTTTGTTCCTCTATTGCCCTATTAAGGCGTGTGATTCTCTTGTATAATTAATTAAAATTGTTGTGATTATGACAAATCAGTAATTTAATTCATTTGACTCAAAATCCAATTTTTGTCTCATGGTAACTTTGTAATTGGGTTGATCAATCAATCTTTTAAAGAATTAGCTATATTAATTGTAAAATGAAAAAAATACCTTTCAAAGTTTTCAGAAGCATTTAATGTGATGGAATGTATGAAAATCTCTTACAACATGTCAGTGCTATGTGACATTACTAAGTATTTCCTCTATCATGAGTCAAGTTACTATATATATATGTGTGTGTGTGCATGTATATACACTATTGCAATTACTTCTTACTTGCTAAACCAAAGTAATTATGTAGATATTTTGAAGTTGATTATATATAGTTTTCTTGGTAAAGAAGAATTTTATTATAAGAAAAAAAAGAGACCTTATAACAAAATTGCTATGCATAATCAGAAGGATGTCTCATAGAACAATATGAAGTAAAAGTGAAATGTGATAACTAGGGCATATTAACATGCTCAGAGAAAAGCAAAATAATTAAAAATTCTTCCAGTCATATAGGATGGAGTGTTACTGTGTGTGGACATAAAAATAAAAGGTGATCAGAGAAAGAAAATAACAGATATTAGGTCTGCATACACTGAAAGATAAATAAGAAACATGTCATATTTTTGTGTGCACATATAGTAATATATTTCCTGATTGAACAGTCTGAAAGAACCAGTTGTGTATTTTAGAGTTTGACATACTAGACACATACACTAGAAGAGAAAAATTTTGTAAATGTCTAGTGGAATGTCAGGTTAGTAAAAGAAACATCAAAGACTCAAACTGCACTAAGTTATAACATGTATAAAATCCTTTTTAACTATAGAGCATGAAAGGGAGAGATAGCTAAAATTAGGTATCTTCAAAGAAATAATATTCCTGCTGAGATTTAATATATAAATCAATGCATAAAGATTTTCAGAAGATAGGAGTAAATCTTCTAAGATAAATACATGTGTCTAAGCTAGTGATATTTCAATTAACCTGACAGTGCATTACTGTCTAAAGAAAAATACACCAATCAGACAGGAAAGCAAGGTTAGGTAGAAATCTCAACATAAAATAGTGACAGTTCTCTTTCAAGCAATGTCCAAAGAAGAGTATCCTCCATTCAAAGGATTAATAATCAGACTATATTTTTCCTTGATGCTTTTAAGCATGCTTTTCCCATGCCCATTTCTACTGTGTATTATTTCATGCTTTATCAAAACATCTAGGTAAAATTTTGTAGTTCAGCTCCCCATAGAACCTTGCTTGCTAAAAAAAAAAAAAAAGCAGCTAGCCAGATGACTTGAGTTTCAGGTACTTTGGGATCATCCTAGGGATCATCCTAGGATTCACTATCATGAATTGTTAATTGACAGGGACTGCAACCGATATAAGGTCAATTATTTTTGTGAGCAACTTTGTAGTCTCTGAATTTGCAAGATTAAAATGTATTTACACACTGTGTAATTTACACGCTGTGCTTAGTCTGTCAGACTCTTTGCCACCCCATGGAGTATAACCCACCAGGTTCCTCTGTCCATGGGAATTCTCCAAGCAAGAATACTGGAGTGGATTGTCATGCCCTCCTCCAGGGGATCTTCTTAACCCAGGGATGGAACCCAGGTCTCCCACATTGCTGGCGGATTCTTTAATGTCTGAGCCACCAAGGAAGCCCACCTCCCATGTAACTCCCCTCTAGGTCATCAAAGAGCACCGAGCTGAGCTCCCTGTACTATATAGCCACTTCTCACTAGCTATCTATTTATAGCTGCTGTAGAGCACAAGGAGCTCCACTCCATGCTCTGTGATGAGCTCGAGGAGGTGTGTACTGGAGGTGGCTGAAGAGGGAAAGGATACATGTATACATATAGCTGATTCACAATGTAGTGCAGCGAAAGCTAACACAATATTGTGAAGCAATTCTACTCCAATTAAAAATTTTAATTAAAATAAATGAGTTTATCAAGTGATTCCATCTGCTCGGGCCAGTCTGTAGTCAGCCAGCCATCTACTCTGAAAGACATTTATCAGTAATTTTCAGCCAAAGACCACCAGGTGCATGTCTGTAACAGTTAAACAAGGTGGGTTTATTACTCATCTTAATGAGGGAAAACTCACACCATGGAGAAACTTGGGGTGTTCTAGTAGGCAAGCATTCTAGGGAACACTTAAGGTTTTCAGCTTTGGTTGGGTAATTTTGGAGGATCTAAGGAAACAGGGTTTCCCTCTAGACTAATTGTTATCAGAAGGCTGGAGAAAGTCTATCATGTCTTGCTAAATTATTCTTGTCTATAAGCAGGAAAAACTAGATTATAGTTGTAACTGAAAAAAAAAAACAAAAAAAAAACCAGTGGTTTCTCATTTAGTGGGAAAAGGAGATGTTTGATGTTTTGTGGGTTACAAAATACTCTTGCCTTGCCCGAAGAAAATGCTTTGTGAGCTTGTTTATCTTCAACAGGAGAATAACGTGGCTTAGCTGTAAGCATCAGATAAATTTGTAATAACACTGAGGTCTAGATGTGAGCCTGAGATCAATTTTCAGAAGTCAGGGACTGTGTTTTTTTTCCTTTATTGAACATGCAAAACACTTTCTAACCATTGTATTCAACTTTTTACATCAATCAGAAATTACTATCAGGCTCAGGGCTTTATTTTTTTTTATGTTACTTTTTATTTTATATATATATATAGAATCTAGAAAAATGGTAATGAAAAATTTATTTACAGGGCAACAATGGAAAAACATTCATAGAGAATAGACTTATGGACATGCGGAGAGGGGAGGAGAGGGTGAGATGTATGGAAAGAGTAACATGGAAACTTACATTACCATATGTAAAATAGATAGCCAATGGGAATTTGCTGTATGGCTCAGGAAACTCAAACAGGGGCTCCCTATCAACCTAGAGGGATCGGATGCGGAGGGAGATAGGAAGGAGCTTCAAAAGGGAGGAGATAAATGTATAACTATGGCTGATTCATGTTGAGGTTTGACAGAAAACAGCAAAGTTCTATAAAGCAATTACCCCTCAATAAAAAATAAACTAATTAAAAAATTTATTTAGAGAGAGCAATGTGACAGATAGGACCAGAGAAGAAACAGTTGATAAAAATATTCCATTTTATAAGTTCACCTATTTCTAGGGTTGCCCTTTTGTGTGTAATAAAAATTAGTGATTTCTAACTCACTAATCAGAAAACAACAAGTTTTAAAGACATATTTCAACAAGTAAATTACAAGTATTAACTTGTTAGAGTGGCTTACCTTGGAATTGGGGAAATAGGTATTTTACACATATACATTTTAAGACTTAAATCAGAATAACTCCTAGATTAGACTATATTGCAGTTTATCTGTGTATCTATCCATCAGGAAAGACTACCAATATAATTTAAACGACATTAGAATACTTTTCACTTTCATCCCAGTTTATCATTCTGAGTCCAGGCGGTATACTTTGGAGATTGTGAAGGATAGGGAAGCCTATGCTGCAGTGCAGGGCTCACATAGAGTCTGACATGGCTTAGCAACTGAACAACAACAAATCCATGAAATATCAGTACCCCACCAGAAGCTCCTGATTTAATTTGTCTGGTTAGATAGCTGAAATCAGTATTTTATTTTTTAATCTCTTTAGGTAATTCTATGATGCAACCAAGATTAAGAATCTCTGGCCTAGATTATATGTAACCTTAGTAGCTTGCTAGTATTCTTCTACTGATCTGTTGATGCCAGGTATGAAAAGGGAACTGAGTAATAATACTTCTGGTGAAGCCTAGACTATTATAAGTCCTCATAAATTATATGTTAAAAAAATGCATTAAGAGCTTAGAAGAATATGGGAGGTAATGTTTCAGGCCAAATGTTGCAATGAAGATATTTTAGACTTCATTTCATGTTATAATGTTCCTTCATTTGCCTCTTCTTATAAAATACAGGTTAATGGTTCCTTAAGGGAAAACGTTGGAATTGGGAAATAATTGACCCTAAAAAGGGCAGACTCTGACAGGAGTTATATTACTCTTTAATATATCTTTGGACTTTGTAAGCTTCCTTCCAAACAATATTTTTATGTTTTTGTCATTGTTGTGCTATAATGATTTAGAGCTCGGATTTTATCAGCTCTTGGAGATAGGAAACCTATAATTGGAAACTGCCTTTTACAAAAATATTTTCCTTTTTCCAACAGACCCAGTGATAATTATCAACATAGACTGTCCACTTTCAGACTCTCCTTTTACTTTCTCAGTTCTCAGATAGAGACAAAAAACATTCAATTCACTAAATTATTCTCTTTCTTTATGGTCCAGTTGTAAACCCCATCATGCTTTTCTATGGAATGATAATAATCTATTCAGTAGATAAAAACCAGTTCATGATATTTTATAACCATTGACTGATAGTTGACTTTGTTTCTTTTAATTTTTTAAATTCCACCTCCCGATTATATTTTGAACATTGATTATTCAGTAGTGCCTATTTCAGAGTAGGGACAAGCTTAAGGAATCTAAAAGAAAGATGAAAATAACTCTGCCATTTGTTAATGCATGTTGTTTAAGATTTTGTGAGTAAAATAGACTTGAAGGCTTTAATAACAACACTGAATATAATTTTCTCTTTTTTGTTCATAGATTGATTAATATATTTGTATTAAAATAATAGATATATTGAGATTGCCAAAATCATAAAGCATTGGAGGTTAAAAAGACCTTAAGTGTTAATCGCTTAGTCATATCTGACTCTTTGTGACCCCATGGACTGTAGCCCACCAAACTCCTCTGTCTATGAAATTCTCCAGGCAAGACTACTGGAGTGGGTAGCCCTTTCCTTCCTCCAAGGAATTTTCCTATCCCAGAGATCAAAGCCAGGTCTCCCCAATTACAGGCAGATTCTTTACCATCTGAGCCACCAAGGAAGCCTTAAATATCATCTATTCTATTCTCTCATTTGATAAATGGGGGAAAAAAATAAAAACTAGACACATAAAGACAAGCTCAAACAAAAGGGTATCTCCTGTAACTTTAGAACAGAGCTTTAAATAGTGCTTAGAAAACATGAACAAAAGCATAAACCAACCAGATATAGCCTTGCTCTTTGATTTGAGATTATCTGGGGAAAAAATGTAATAAGCCAATCTACTGTCTTACTTCAGCATCAAATGCAAAACACTTTAAGGAGGTTAGTTCATGCCCCAATTAGCCAAACTATTCAACTATGAGAGAATAGTCCATGATCAAAACTGCTTTGGGCCACGATGAATAATGAGTGAGTGAATGGACTAATTAATAATGCTATGACAGTATAAGTCACTTCACTGGAGCCTAAATTTTGGATGCCAAGAGCTGCATTTGAGTGATTAATATTCACTATATAAGGTCAATAAAATTTATTTTTTAATATTGGGAAATCCAATTTTATACTTCATAAGCAAAGGAATCTGAGATTAGACAAGTTTATAATGACAAGGAAACAATTGCAATGCAATTTATGTACTCTAATAAGAGCAAAATAATAGATCTCATTATTATAGAAACAAGTTCAAAGGGGTAATTCTTTATTTCATATATGAAATATTTAAAATTTTAAAGTGACATGGTGAAACCATGGATTTTACACAATTGCTTTTAACAATAATTTATCAAAGTAAGACATTTACTTACAGATTTAAAATTTTATATGATGTAGATGTATATTTAAAGTTTAATTCCCTTAACAGGATAACTCTCACAATTTGACGGACTTCCCTGGTGGCTCAGAGGTTAAAGCATCTGCCTCCAATGCGGGAGAGCCAGGTTCAATCCCTGGGTTGGGAAGATCCCCTGGAGAAGGAAATGGTAACCCACTCCAGTATTCTTGCCTGGAGAATGCCATGGATGGAGAAGCCTGGTAGGGTACAGTCCATGGGGTCGCAAAGAGTTGGACATGACTTGAGTGACTTCACTTCACTTCACAATTTTACAAGCATTCTATTTATTAAGCACTTAATATTATTATTAGATAATTATGTTTTTCTTTTCATATCTGAATTTCTTGCACTTCATGTTCATCAAGACCTGTAAGCACATATTACAGTATCTTATCCTGACCACTTCTATAGTTATAATTTTTAAAGCCTCTCCTATAGCCTTAGATTCTTTCTTCCTCTTTCTTATCACTGTATTTTTCTATTTCTCTGTCTCTGTCCTTCTTATACTATTGCAGTAGTCAAAAAACAAACAACGATAGCAACAAAAATGAAGCCTAGAGGACATAGAGGGACATATCAGAGAAGGCAATGGCACTCCACTCCCATACTCTTGCCTGGAAAATCCCATGGATGGAGGAGCCTGGTGGGCTACAGTCCATGGGGTCGCTAAGAGTTGAACACGACTGAGCGACTTCACTTTCACTTCTCACTTTCATGCATTGGAGAAGGAAATGGCAACCCACTCCAGTGTTCTTGCCTGGAGAATCCCAAGGTCGGGGGACCCTGGTGGGCTGCTGTCTATGGGGTCGCACAGAGTCTAACACGACTGAAGCAACTTAGCAGCAGCAGCAGCAGAGGGACATATAACATTATAGAGTTGAAACATCTGGATAAAACTCATACATTTTATTAATCAGCTGAATGTATTGGCATCACAAATATTGCCTCATCTTTGCCAATATTTCAGTTTTTCATTGTTACACAAATCTTTTAGTTACAAGGTAAAAGTTATATAGCTGCTAAGAGGTGGTCCATAGGGCCTTGCATCACCAAACAAAACCTAATTGACCATGCACACTTTAACAATTAAATGGTTAAAACACACCATAAAGAATATGCATCCTTCATGTCACATAATTACCATTTTGTTGTTATTATGAGGGTTAGAGTGCTTAAAATTTACTGTCATATCATCTTGCAAGTCTATAATCCAGTACTGTTAACTATACTCATCAAGCTGTATATTAGCTCTCTGGGACTTATTTCTCTTATAATTGGAGGTTTGTACACTTTGATTGGCATCTCCCCATTTTCTCTTTCCCCCAGTCTTTGACAATCATTGTTCAGTTTTCTATTTCTACAAGTTCAACTTGCTTGATTCTGCATATAAGTGAGATCAAACTATATTTTTCTTTCTCTGTTTGACTTATTTATGCCCTTAAAGTCCATCTATGTTGATGAAATTGGAAAATTTCCTCTTTTCTCAGGACTGAGTAAGATTCTGGGATATGTTTATGGGTGGGTAGATGTGTGTGCATGTGTGTGAATATATGTTTTGTTGGTGTTGTTCAGTCACACAGTTGTGTCTGACTCTTTGCAACCCCATGGACTGCAGCATGCCAGGTTTCCCTGTCCTTCACTATCTCCCAGAGGTTATTCAAATTCATGTCCATTGAGTTGATGATGCCATCCAACCATCTCATCCTCTGTCACCCCCTTCTCTTCCTGTCTTCAGTCTTTCCAGCATCAGAGTCTTTTCCAGTCAGTTGGCTCTTTGCATCAAGTGGCCCAAGTATTGAAGCTTCAGCTTCAGCATCAGTCCTTCCAATGAATATTCAGGTTGATTTCCTATAGGAAATATATATATATATATATATATATATATATATATATATAATCTCACATAGGTTTAAGTCTAAAACAAAATACTCTAAAACTTTCAGCTATAAAGATGGAATAAACTCATTATGACACAGAACTAAGTGAAGCATTCTTAGGCATAACAGCAAAAGCATGATATTGTTAACCTGAGATGAATGAACTGCTAGATAATTTCTCCAGCAAGATAGATTGATTTGGGATCAGCAGAGAACTGCAGTCTATGGTCTGCAACCATGGAAATCCCCACAGGGCAAGGTAAGGAGAATGCTTTTATATAGAGAAATTGGTTTTATACATGTACAGTGATAAGTGGGAACTTTTGAGTCTCTCATAGTACTAGTTGTTATTTGATCCAAACCAGAGCTTTTTCTTTTTAGCAATGCTACAACTGTTCAATTTCCAAACTTGTTTTCCTTTTCTGAGGCCAATTGTTGGGGTTCTCTTGCTGATTTTTTACATTATTATTTGGAGAATTATCCCTTTGAACCACAACAGAGTTTTGGCTACTGTGTGCCTTTTTAAGGGCAGCATTCCTTGTGGAAATGTCAGCAAGGTAATACCCCTTAGTTTCTGAGAGTCAAGTTTAAAATGCCATAGAAGCTTAATAATAGCTAAAGCAGCAGATAAAAATATTGCATCCAGCATTCTTGGACATAGGAGCCATTTTTAAAATTTTATTTCTACTGGAAGTAAGGTAGTCATATTGCTTTCACAACATTCCAAAGTCATGTTACTCCAAAACCATATCTGCTATTAGGATAAATATTGGTAGTTTTCTCCTTGGCTAAAGTACAGGCCTGTGTAATTGCATATAATTCAGCCTGTTGGGCTAAAATAGCCATAGTAAAGATTCTGCCTTAACAACATCAAAAGGAATTGCAATAGCATATCCTGAACAATATTTGCTATTGTTTCCTTTTAAAAAAGAACCATCAGTGAAACATGAGAAGTCACTATTTCTCAAATGAATTTCCTGCAGATCACTATGAAGAATCAGGAGGTCATTCGTCAGTGTTAAGCAGTCTTGAGAGACTTTATCCATGATGAAGGGGAGAAGAGTAGCTGGGTTAAGGTTATTAAAATGTCCAAGACTTGTTAGGAGCTGCTAATACAAGGACTTCATAGGAGGTGAAGCAGCTGATTGAGAAATGCTGAGTGCAAGCACTAGTTTGCTCACCAGCCCTGAAGGCTTTGAGGATCTTCTCTGACCCCCAATGTGTAATAATATTGTTCACTTGACATAAACAGACTGCCAGATATTTCTCCAGCAAAAAATGGGTTTATTTGGGATTAGCAGAGAATTGCAATTTGGGATCTGCAAACATGAAAGTCCACGTGTAAGTTCCTGCATGGCAAGAAAAGAAAACTCTTATAAAAAGGAAAATAAAATTAGGAAGGCTATAGTAAACAAAGCATTCATGGCTTTTCATTGGCTGAAAACTTGCCAGGAAAGAAGAGGAGTCTTTATTCTTCCTGTTCAGCTTGTCTGTTGTCACAGACTGTATAGAGCTTCTCCATCTTTGGCTGCAAAGAATATAATCAATCTGATTTCGGTGTTGACTATCTGGTGATGTCCATGTGTAGAGCCATCTTGTGTTGTTGGAAGCGGGTGTTTGCTATGTGTTTTGTTCTCTTGGCAAAACTGTTAGCCTTTGCCCTGTTTCATTTTGTACTTTAAGGCCAAACTTGCCTGTTACTCCAGGTATGTCTTGACTTCCTATTTTTGCATTCCAGTCCCCTATGATGAAAAGGACATCTTTTTTGGTATTAGTTCTAGAAGATCTTGTAGGTCGTCATAGAACTGTTCAACTTCAGCTTCTTCAGCATTAGTGATTAAGGCATAGACTTGGATTACTGTGATATTAAATGGTTTGCCTTGGAAATGAACAGAGATCATTCTGTCATTTTTGAGATTGCACCAAAGTACTATATTTTGGACTCTTTTGTTGACCATGAGGGCTACTCCATTTCTTCTAAGGGACTCTTGTCCACAGTGGGAGATATAATGGTTGTTTTAGTTAAATTTGCCCATTCCAGTCCATTTTACTTCACTGATTCCTAAACTCTCGGTGTTCACCATTGCCATCTCCTGTTTGACCACTTCCAATTTACCTTGATTCATGGACCTAATGTTCCAGGCTCCTATGCAATATTGTTCTTTACAGTATCAGACTTCCATTACCAGTCACATCCACAACTGGGTGTTGTTTTTGCTTTGGCTCCATCTCCTAATTCTTTCTGGAGTTACTCCTCCACTGTTCTCCAGTAGTGTATCAGGCACCTACCAACCTAGGGAGTTCATCTTTCAGTGTCATTATCTTTTTGCCATTTCATATTGTTCATGGGGTTCTCAAGGCAAGAATCTGAAGTGGTTTGCCATTCCCTTCTCCAGTGGACCACGTTTTGTCAGAACTCTACACAATAACCCATCCATCTTGGGTGGCCCTACACCACATGTCTCATAGTTTCACTGAGTTAGACAAGGCTGTGGTCCATGCGATCAGTTTGATTAGTTTTCTGTGACTGTGGTTTTCATTCTTTCTGCCCTCTGATGAATAAAGATAAAAGACATATGGAAGCTTCCAGATGGGAGATACTGATTGTGGGAGAAACTAGGTCATGATTTGATGGGCGGGGCCATGCTCAGTAAATGTTTAATCCAATTTTCTCTTGATGGGCTGGCTGTGTTCCCTCCTTATTGTTTGGCCTGAGGCCCAAGGGTTGACCAACATCTTATACAGTCAGCAAAAAAAATGACCTGGAGCTGACTGGCACAGAGCATGAAATCCTTATTGCAAATTCAGACTTAAATTGAAGAAAGTAGGGAAAACCACTGGACCATTCAGGTATGACCTAAGTCAAATCCCTTCTGATTATACAGTGGAAGTGACAGATTCAAGGGATTAGATCTGATGGACAGAGTGCCTGAAGAAATATGAATGGAAGTTTGTGATGTTGTACAGGAGGCAGACCATTGTACAAAACCATCCCCAAGAAATTAAAGGCAAAAATGCAAAATGGTTGTCTGAGGAGGCCTTACAAATAGCTAAGAAAAGAAGAGGAGCTAAAGGCAAAGGTGAAAAGGAAAGATATACCTATCTGAATGCAGAGTTCCAGAAAATAACAAGGAGAGACAATAAAACTTTTTAAGTGAATAATGCAAAGAAATAGAGGAAGACAATAGAATAGGAAAGACTAAAGATCTCTTCAAGAAAATTAGATACCAAGGGAACATGTCATGCAAAAATGGGCACAATAAAGGACAGAAATGGTATGGACCTAACAGAAGCAGAAGATATTAAGAAGAGGTGGCAAAAATACACAGAAGAACTACACAGAAAAGATGTTAATGACCTAGATAACCAAGATGGTGTGATCACTCACCTAGAAACAGACATCCTGAAGTCCAAAGTTAAGTGGGCCTTAGGAAGCATCACTACGAACAAAGCTAGTGGAGGTGATGGAATTCCACCTGAGCTATTTCATGTCCTAAAAGATGATGTAAAAGTGCTGCACTCAACATACCAGCAAATTTGGAAAATGAAGCAGTGGCTATAGGACTGTTAAAGTTCTGTTTTAATTCTAACCCTGAAGGAAGGAAATGCCAAAGAATGTTCAAACTACCGTACAATTACACTCATCTCACACAGTAGGAAAGTAATGCTCAAAATTCTCCAAGCAAGGTTTCAACAGGACGTAAACCGAGAACTTCCAGATGTTCAAGCTGGATTTACAAAAGACAGAGGAACCAGAGATCAAATTATCAACATCTGTTGGATCATCAAAAAAGCAAGAGAGCTCCAGAAAAACATCTGCTTTATTGACTAAACCAAATCCTTTGACTGTGTGGGTCACAACAAACTGTGGAAAATTCTTCAAGAGATGGGAATACCAGACCTGTTCACCTGCCTCTTGAGAACTCTGTATGGAGGTCAAGAAGCAACAGTTGGAACTAGACATTGAACAATGTACTGGTTCCAAAGTGGGAAAGAAGTATATCAAGGCTGTATATTGTCAGCTTGCTTATTTAACTTCTATCAGAGTACATCATGCAAAATGCTGGCTGGATGAAGCACAAGCTGGAATCAATATTGCAGGGAGAAATATCAATAACCTCAGATATGCAGATGACACCACCCTTATGGCAGAAAGCAAAGAAGAACTGAAGAGCCTCTTGATGAAAGTGAAAAAGGAGAGTGAAAAAGTTGGCTTAAAACTCAACATTCAGAAGACTAAGATCATGGGATCCAGTCCCATCACTTCATGGCAAATAGATATGGAAACAGTGGAAATAGTGTCAGACTTTATTTTTGGGGGCTCCAAAATCACTGCAGATGGTGACTGCAGCCATGAAATTAAAAGAGGCTTGCTCCTTGGAAGAAAAGCTATGACTGACCTAGACAGCAAAATAAAAAGCAGAGATATTACTTTGCAAAAAAGATCTATCTAGTCAAAGCTATGGTTTTTCCAATAATCATATATGGATGTGAGAGTTGTACTATAAAGAAAGCTGAGGGCCAAAGAATTGATGCTTTTGAATTGTGGTGTTGGAGAAGACTCTTGAGAGTCATTTGGACTGTGAGGTGATTCAACCAGTCAATCCTAAGGGAAACCAGTCCTGAATATTCATTTTAAGGACTGATGTTAAAGCTGAAGCTTCAATACTTTGGCCACCTGATCTGAAGAACTGACTCTGTTGAAAAGATACTGATGCTGGGAAAAATTGAAGGCTGGAGGAGAAGGGGATGACAGAGGATAAGATGGTTGGATGGCATCACTGACTCAATGGACTTGAGTTTGGGTAGGCTCTGGGAGTTGGTGATGGACATAAGGCCTGGTGTACTGCAGTCTATGGAAAGAGTCAGATACAACGGAACTACTGAACTGAACTGATTGTTGCAGAATGTGACAATGTCCTCTTCTGTTCTCCCAACTGTTTAATTGAAATTTCTCTTTATTAAATTTTTTTTCTAATGTGTTAAAGACTTCCCTCAAGGCTCAGATGATTTAGAATTTGCCTGCACTGCAGGAGACCTGGCTTCAGTCCCTGGATTGGGAAGATGCCCTGGAGAAGGAAATGGCCACCCTCTCCAATATTCTTGACTGGAGAATTCTATGGATGGAAGAGCCTGGCTGGTGACAGTCCATGGGGTTACAAAGAGTCAAGCACAACTGAGTGACTTTCCCTTCAATTTTCATAATACATAAAATAACTTGATATACTGGGCTTCATCAAAATTAAAAACCTATACTGTGAAAAAGACTGCATTACAAGGATGAAAAGGCAAACTAAGACTGGGGAAATTATTTGCAAACCACTTGTTTGTCCAATGACTCAGATCTGGAATGAATAAAGAACTCTAAAAATTAACATTAAAAAGCAAACAACGCAATCAGACTATGAGCAAAAGACATCAGTATACTTCAGCAAAAAGAATATACTGATATCAAATAAGCACATGATCGAGTATAGTCTATAAAAATATTCAATCACTATGTTGTACACCTAAAACTAATATACTACTGTAAATCAGCTACACTTAAATTGAAAAAAAATAAGCACACAGAGATTCAATATTGTTAGACATTAGGGAATGGAAATGTAAACCATAATGAGATATCATATACTTTCTACATTTGTCACAGTAACAAATTATGTGAGAATTCAGACAAACGGAACCTCTCACATATTGCTGGTAGACTAAAAGGTACATCTGCCCTGGAATATAGTGAAATATTTCTCAAAATGCTAATTATATGCTTACTAACAATCTAGCTATCATACTCTTGGCCTTTATCCCAGAGAACTGAAAACATATTGGTAAGTTCTAATATCCATGTTAATGTGTAGTTTCCTAAGAGTAGACATGAGTATTTTAGGTCAAAGGCCTATTGGGCTTCCCTGGTGGCTCAGTTGGTAAAAAAATCTACCTGCAGTGCAGGAGACCTGGGTTTGATCCCTGGGTTGAGAGGATCACCTGGAGGAGAGCATGGCAACCCACTCCCGTATTCTTGCCTGGAGAATCCCTGTGGATGGAGGAGCCTGGCCAGCTACAGTTCATGGAGTCACAAAGAGTTGGACACAACTGAGTGACTAAGCACAGCACACAGCACAACACAAAAGCTAATTTCCCGGCCCCCTGCTTCCCTAGTCCTTCCACCTTTTAGGTCAAAGAGAACAGTATGAAGTGTTGTTATTGGAGTAATATGTGAGAAAGTTACACAGGAACTCTGTACTATTTTTGCAATTCCTTGTGAATCTATATATTGCAAAATAAAGGTTTAAAAGATAATAAGCTTGTAAATTTGTATCATTAATTGGCAATATCTATGCAAAATAACATTTTCAAAATGTTTCAAAAATGAAATACATAAAATCTCATTAGAGATTAGTGTTGATGAACTTTTACAATGGATTTTGAGGATAAGGGACACAGACTTTGAACCCCAGTTAAGTGAAATATTGTTGTTCAGTTGCTCAGTCGTGTCCGACTCTTTGCAATCCCCGCACTGCAGCACGCCAGGCTTCCCTGTCCTTCACTGTATCCTGGAGTTTGCTGAAATTCATGTCCATCGAGTTGGTGATGCTATCTAATCATCTCATCTTCTGCCACAATCTTCTCCTGGCAATGGCACCCCACTCCAGTAGTTTTGCCTAGAGAATCCCATGGACGGAGGAGCCTGGTAGGCTGCAGTCCATGGGGTTGCTAGAGTCAGACACGACTGAGCGACTTCACTTTCACTTTTCACTTTCATGCATTGGAGAAGGAAATGGCAACCCACTCCAGTGTTCTTGCCTGGAGAATCCCAGGGACAGGAAGCCTGGTGGGCTGCCGTCTATGGGGTCACACAGAGTCGGACACGACTAAAGTGACGCAGCAGCAGCAGCAGCAGCAGCAGCACCCCCCAATAAATTACAATTTTCTCATTAGTAGACTTGTATTACAAAAACATATATACATTGTGATGATGATGATGCTTTCATATGAAGCTGCCATGGAAACATGTGTATTTTTGCCCCTGATTTCCCTGAGTCCTAAGTTTTGTTTTCTTTTGTTTATCAGTTATCCTTAAGGAATGATTTCCTGGTATTTCGAGAGTGTTGTATGGGTTTCTCAGTGCTAAAGAATCCAACCGCCAATGCAGCAGACACAGGAGATGCAGATTCTATCCATGCATCAGGAAGATCCCTTGGAGGAGGAAATGGCAACCTATCCAGTATTTTTGCCAGGAAAATTCCATTGACAGAGGAGCTGGTGGGCTACTAAGCACACACGCACATTGAAAGAGTAGCTCAATGAATTTGCAGGTAAGGTGGTGGAGATTTAGTATTTAGCTTTTTTTTTCACAAGTTCTCACGCAATGCTCCATTTCATAACCACACTTTATCTTCACCTTGTAAGGTTCTTAGTGTCACTCATTGCTAAGCTTTTCTGGGATTCCACAAAAAGAATCAGCTTTCTTCTCCCTGATATTGCCTTCTGTGAGCACTGAGGTTGCATTTTTCACTCTGATAAGCCAGTTACAAATTTTCTATCTGCTTACCTGATCTTCCAAAATGTATTGACATCTCTACTCATTCCCTCCCCCTTTCTCTTTGTCCATGAGGATTGATATCATTTTTATTTCTTTCCTTATATTACTATTAGCAAAATTTCATGACAGATTGGATATAATTTTTGTGATTACTTTTCTACATTTAATGAGAAGTCCTTTTCTTTAAAATAGCTAAATATATAAGAAACACTGTAATAACTATTATAACTTTCATTCAGTGAATTAAAACACTTTATCAAGTTTCAGAGAATAATCAAATGCATTGTGGGTTAGCAGCTACCACTAAACAAATGAGCCTACATGTCAAATGACATATCATTTTGTCAGTTGTGAAGTAGAACTGAAATACAGCCTCCTTTTCTATTACAAAATCTCATGCGGAATAATTCTGTTACTGCTACCTAAATTTCAAGAACTTGAAAAGTTCACCAAATTTTTACACATACTGCTGAGTCCATTTTACAGGTTTAAACAATAAGAAAGTATATGGAAATACACAAATATTAAATAATATTTATTCTATAAATAGAAGATAATATTTTAGTATATTAATCTTGACTTTATTGCTTTTGGATTAATAGCATGCTGATATAAAAAAAAAGGCAAAAAATGCAGAATTGGAGTAGTAATTGGAGTGCAAATTAATGCAGAGTCGCAAGATTTTGCCAGATTTTCTTACACTGCTCCTAACCTGCTCAATGCCCTGGGGCTTCATGCTGTCTAAGATACTGGATGAAAATGCTGCAGTGTGTTCAAGTGTAACTGCATGCTCAATTAGGCACAGAATTGTCAGTTTCAAGCAGCTTCAAGTTAGACCCATCTTATTGAAAATGAACCCTACAAAACCTATCTTCTGAGGCAGTTTTTATAGGATCCTACTCTATACTGAATAAACAACTCCACTGTCATGGCAAAAGTGTGCACAGTTGTAAAAAAGCTTCTCCTCAAAACACTGTTGGCTTATAACATTTAAGAGCAGAGGGACAATGGGATGGGGTTAAAACAAAAAAAAAAATCCCAGCACAGGGATTTAAAAAAAATCCTTGGCCCTGGCAAACCTTTTTTGATAAATTGGTGTTTTGTGTGTTGTAAAGGACAAAAATGGAAATTTTGACCTCTATTAAAATGATATTAATCAGTGATCTGATATTTTTTAAAATATTGAAATATCCTCACTGAATTGAACTGTTTTAACATGAATTAATAAAAAGCCAGAAGTCAGAGGTTGTGGAATGAATATAAAAT
The DNA here is from genome assembly GCF_029407905.1 of Bubalus kerabau. Classification (NCBI taxonomy): domain Eukaryota; kingdom Metazoa; phylum Chordata; class Mammalia; order Artiodactyla; family Bovidae; genus Bubalus; species Bubalus kerabau. Next base: position 56,083,446 of record NC_073637.1, read on the forward strand.
ATTTCTGTGAAAATATTACCTTCAACATTTAAACATTCAAACCTAGCAATCAATTTAAGATGATGTTCTTACATTTGTAGTAGATATGAGTCAAGTGGGCCAAATTGAGTGGGCTTTAAATGGGGGGAAAATTAGGTGTAGGAGAGGAAGACATATTTTGAAATTCGTTAGTGTCTCTTAGGGAGAAGGCAATGGCACCCCACTCCAGTACTCTTGCCTGGAAAATCCCATGGACTGAAGAGCCTGGTAGGCTGCAGTCCATGGGGTCGCTAGGAGTCGGACAGGACTGAGTGACTTCACTTTCACTTTCACTTTCATGCATTGGAGGAGAAAATGGCAACCCACTCCAGTGTTCTTGCCTGGAGAATCCCAGGGACAGGGGAGCCTGGTGGGCTGCCGTCTATGGAGTCGCACAGAGTCGGACACGATAATAGACTTAACATCATCATCAGCAGCAGCAGTATCTCTTAGACAATGAAAATCATTATATAAAAGAGAACATTCTTAAAACAGTTGAATCCAAAGTTACTTTGAAAAGTAAAGTCATTTGAACTACTAGTTGTTAGCTCATTTGATTAGACTAGAAAGTACTAGAAAATCTGAGGTGAACTCTTGTGCATCATACTAGGCAGTTCATTGATAATCTATTTGTCATAGTGATGATCAAAGTGAGAAAAAAGGGGTTATTTTGTTTTAGCTGCTGTTCCTAGGGATAAATGTTCTAACTGTATTTTCTCTATTCTCTAACACTGCTCTTTAAAATAACTTACTCCACATTTCCCTTTTTTTTCCTCCCTTCCTTCCTTTTTTTTCCTTCCCTTTTCTTTTAAGAATATAATAATTTATTGCATTAACTCACTGAATTAAGGCTCAGCCTAATCCAGGATGACTTTGTCTTCACTTGATGCTGCTGCTGCTGCTAAGTCGCTTCAGTTGTGTCCAACTCTGTGCAACCCCATAGACGGCAGCCCACCAGGCTCCCCTGTCCCTGGGATTCTCCAGGCAAGAATACTGGAGTGGGTTGCCATTTCCTTCTCCCTTCACTTGATAACATCTGCAAAGAACATATTTCCAAGTCATATTCACCAGTGCCAGAGGTAAGGATTTCAACAGATCTCTTTGAGGACAAAATTCATCTCTCTCCCTTTCTTCATCTCTCTCTCTCCCCCTCTCTTCATCTCTCTCTCTCCCCCATCCCCATAAATATATGTATATATACATATATACATATATTTCTATCATGCAATGCTAGTCTATATTCTAGAAGGAAGCAACTCCCAAATCTTGTAGGCTTAAAACAAACAAAGGTTTATCTGCTACTCTATCATGGGACTTAAGTAACATTAACTTAATCTAACATAACTTCTAGGTCTGGGGCATCATTAGTCATCATGTCATGGATAGGAAGGTGACGGACCATATACTGTCTCTTATAGCCTTTTGCTCAGACGTGGCACGTGCTCTTCCACTTATCTTTCATGGCCACAAAATCGAATGGCCACATACAATTTCAGACAGTTACAAAATCTGCACTAAAGTATGATCTAGTCATATGCCTGGAAAGTGAAATTTAATTTAGGAAGATCACAGTAGATCCAACAAATTTACTTCTATACATTTGCAATTTATATTTTGCTTTGAGTTGCTTTCAGTCAGTTCAGTCACTCAGTCATCTCCAACTCTTTGCAACCCCATGGATTGCAGCATGCCAGGCTTCCCTGTCCATTACCAACTCTTGGAGCTTGCTCAAACTCATGTCCATCAAGTCAGTGATGCCATGCAACCATCTCATCCTCTGTAGTCCCCTTCTCCTGCCTTCAATCTTTCCCAGCATCAGGGTCTGGTATAGAAAAGTAAGATACTGCTACTTCTTCTTCATATTTTGAGTGTATTTATTGGGAGATATTGCAGTAACGTCTTAGTATATATTATCTCATTTGGTCTTCAACAATCCTATGAAGTTGATAGTGTTATAACCTGTATTTTATAGGAAACCAATACATAGTCATAGTAACTTGCCAGTGCCACATATGTAGCAATAGGCAAGGCAATAATTCAAATTCAAATTTGTCTTTAGATTCCAACCTATAAGAAGTAAATTACTTTGTCATTCATTTATTTGTTTAAAGGAACCAGGCTGTAGTATAAATAAACAAGTAGACAGGAAAATAAATATTGTAACTAAGCAAACATAATACACCATTAGTACTTCCAAAATGCCAAGAACAATGCTTTATCAGTCAGTTCCTCAGTCTTTATTTATGACTATCCCTTCTTACTGGGACAAACTTATGAATCAGTTGTGGTCCTGGCATAACCATTTTTACTGTCAAAAGTGTCTCAGTTTGAAATAAAACATATAGCTACTATATTTAGCCAAAATTTTGAAATTCATAAAGCCCCAAATGTTATTTTTTTTAATTTTGCAGCAAATGAATTTTGTACAAAGAATAACCTAAAAAGAGATCAGATGATTTATTGTCTATTTATTACTCTTGGTATAAATAATTATGTTTCAGTGCAGATATATGATTGACACTAGGTGTTCTTCCAGACTCTGCTAACAGTGTAATCTAATTTAGAACCTGAAATCCAAAACACAGCTAGATTTCAAGTGATTTTCAAATAAGAGATAATGAAACTGAAGTAATAATATGTAAATCTATGAAGACATGTGAGTGAATAAACATAGATGAACCAAATTTACTGTTTCCAATGCATTTATTTTTGGTAATAATCATGATGCCAGCATTGTATAAGGAGCTCTGCTTGTTGATGATTAGTTCAGTTATAGATGAGAACAGTGGCATTAGAATGATTAGAAGTTTTGCTTGAGATAACATGAGACAGATGGTGAAGCACCCCATATCCATCTTCAAAGACAGTGCCATTTGTTTAATATTATGTTATAGTACTTTTCACCTAACTGGACACTCATATCAGAAGTTTTTTTATTTCATGTTCACAGAACTTAAAAGGGAATTCTCATATCCTTAATTGTAATTTTAAAATAATAGTTGAATATAGAGTGGAGGAAAAGAGCTATAGGTAATAAACATTTTGGAATTTAGAACAGACAGTAGCTAATACAGATTTGAAAAGCTCAACTAGAATAAAGTTGTATTCAGGGTATTAATACTTATCAGTGAAAATATACTCAATTACTGCCAGGACTCATTGGCATTTGTTATGTTAAGTGTTAATTAAAGTTTAGCCAAATGGTCTTTTTCTTCTTTCAAAGTTGCCTCTTGTGTTTCATTCTCATAGGCCTCTATAACAAGCACTATTGCTCATCATTAAATTAATGTGTCATTTATGGAGTTAAGCATATGGTTAACCTAGTTGTAATTAAAGAAATGATTTAGCATGAGTTGATAAAATTAAATTTTCATAAATTCTAGTATAATCACAATTTCTATTTTGTAAAATGTGTCCACAAATTTAAGTCATTAAGGTGAAATAATTAGATTACACTTGGAAACCATTATTCCATAAAGCAAAAGTAATGCAAAACATGCTGGCTGAAATTACTTTTGCTGAGTAACTCAGAAAAGAAAATACAACTACAAGCAGAATGTGTATGCAAAACTTGTATACAAAATGGTTTATCAGTTACTGACATGAATAATTTATTCATTATTTTTATCATCATTTAGAATTTTTAATTGTAGCAGATGAAAAACTTTTTGATTCTCTTGGGGCTTCCAGGGTGGCTCAGTGGTAAAAAAATCCACCTGCCAATTCAGGAGACGCAGGTTCAATCCCTGGTTGGGAGGATCCCCTGGAGAAGGAAGGGGCAACCCACTCCAGTATTCTTGCCTGGGAAATTCCATGGACAGAGGACCTGGCAGGCTACAGTTCACGGGGTCACAAAAGAGTCCAACATGATTTAGTGACTAAATAATGATAGATATTCTTAGGTTCAGTATCTAAAGCCTGTAAAACTAAAAACAGATTACTAGGAGAAAAGGCATAAATATTTATTAATTTTTAGTAAGGGAAACAGACTGAGAGAAAGGTTACATATGGAAGAAAAATGATTTTTAGGAAAGATAAATGGTCTCTTAGGAGAATAGATGGAAGATATGATAGTTTGTGACAATATCTGTCTTGGTCTGATGACTTTCCATATCAAGACATTTCCTCTCCTGTGATAAAAGTTAATCTTACCTGGTAGAAGAAATTCTCAGTGAAGGGATTTAAGACAGTTATTTCCTCTCTTTTTGTATGGTAGAATCTATTTTAAAGCAGATAAAGGGGTTTGGGCGAAAGTCTCTCCCTGCATTTGTTGATTCTCAAATGTCTTCAGCTCAAATTAGTCCTTACTCCAGAGTGACATGTTTGAAGTTGGCCTATTTTTTATCTCCTTCACAACCATATCAGTAACTTAGGTATTTTAACAAAATTATATTTTTAAAAATCTACTATTAATATATTTCAGATGTTAGTGCACAGAACCATCTATATAAGTCCATAACCACCAAAAGCTCAATCTTTTACAGTAAAAAAAAAAAACAAAAACAAACAAAAAAATCTACTACAAAACTCCTATTTTCATGAGACAATGCTGTTTAACATGACACCTATCCCAAGGTTTTGATTTCTCCAGAGAAGGAGTAAGGGAAGTGAGAAGCTATAAGGGGAGATTAAAAGTTGTTATTTGGCAGGTATTGTCATCTAATCTCAGACAGGTCCCTCCTCACACACCCCCGCTTCCCCCATGACCAGGAATTTCTCTACCTTGTATTTCTATAAATAAACAGGGAGAATGTTAATAAATTATGGTCAGTACTTTTTCAGTCATTCAGTACCCAGTATTGCCTACCCTTTCTTGGACTTATTTCTGTTTTCTCTTTAAGAGGCCCCTGTGCCAAGGCAAGAGCTAAGATTTGACTTGTAGTTTTGTGATCTGCAGTTTTACTGAAAGGCTTGTAACTTCCTTCAGTTTGAGTAAATGATCTTTCATCTCCCTCTCCTACTATTATTTATTTCTTTCTGAAGTTCTTATTATATTTAAAATTGTTGACCTGTTATTTATAACCAAGATTATCTCTCATGATGTTCTTTTTTTTTTGCTTACACTTAAAAAATATTTCCCTATTTAATTCTTAAAGAGTGAGAAAATAACATTTATAAATTCTATAAAGAAAAAAACAAAATAGAATTTATTGTTTTCCTTTAAAGTAGGTTTTCATTTTACCAACCACCAGGCATGACCTGAAGCTTTGCCATGCAGAAAACTACTATTTCTGTATTCCAAATTAGGAACTTCTCTTTCTCCCCAAAGTAATTATGGTTCTAACTGCATGTTATTCCTTGGCTTTTTTCCATATTTGTATGAGTTAAATATTTACATAAAATGAAATCATACAGAAGTAATCTTTCCTAAATCTTTTACTTAGTATTATGATTGTAAGAAGTATCCATATTATTATGTGTAGCTATAATTTGTTCTGTTTGATCACTATATAATTTTCCATTCTTTGAATATAGCAACACTGATTTAGTTATTCTCCTGTTTATGGGCAATGAGTTTCCATGTATCTAATTTGTTTAAATGATATATAATTTAATTATTTAAATTATGTTATCAATGTTGTATAGTTTTCTTTGTTCATAATTATCTTCTTAGTTAATTCATAAATACTAATTATTTTTGATGCTATTGTAAGTGGAGTTGATTTTTTAATTTGCTTTCAGACTATTCTTTGTTTTTTTAACAGAAATGAAACTTATTTTTCTAGATTGGCCTTGTGGGCTGCTACTTTGTGATTAATTCACTTAATTCACTTATTAATTCAGATCTTCTGGGTGGAGTCTATAGCATTTTCTGTATATAAGATAAAAGCATCTGTGACCAGAGATAATTTTACTTCTTCTTTCCCAGTGTGGATACTGTTTATTTCTTTATCTTACTTAGTTTATCTGGTAGAACTTCCACTACCATGTTAAATAGGAGTGGTGAAACCAGACATGCTTCTCTTGTTCATGATCTAAGAGGAAAAGCTTTCTATATTTCACCATGGGTATGAAGTTTGCTGTGACTTTTTATTTTTTTTTTTATTATTATTATGTTCAGGTTACTCTCTTCTATGAGAGTAATACTCTTAGAATAGAATACTCTCTTCTATTATGTTCAGGTTACTCTCTTAGATTTTGAGTGCTTCCGTCATGCGAAGATATGGAATTTTGTCAGTTTTTTCTGAATCAATTGCAGTGATTACGTTGTGTGTGTATTTTTCTTCCTTCTGTTAATGCGGTCAATATGTATTGATTTATCCTTGCATTCCACAGATAAATTCAACTTGCTCATGCTATAAAAAATTTTTAATATGCTGATGAATTCTGGGGTTTTTTTTTTAATTTAGAAAAGTTTCAGCTTCACTACTTGTTATTGGTAAAGTTAGAATTATTATCAAATTCTAGAAAACCTCTATTAAATTTTCTTCATATATAAGCACTTAAAGATTTCCCTGGTGGCTCAGACGGTAAAGTGTCTGCCCACAATGCAAGAGACCTGGGTTCAATCCCCGGGTAGGGAAGATCTCCTGGAGAAGGAAATGGCAACCCACTCTAGTATTCTTGCCTGGTAAATCCCATGGACAGAGGAGCCTGGGAGGCAACAGTCTATGGGGTCGCAGAGTCCGGCATGACTGAACGACTTCACTTTCACTTTCACTCTGATTGAAGTGAGAGGAACTTCCGAACCCTGAGTTCGAGCCTGAAGCACTTCAAAAGCATATTCCTTGTTTTTAATACTGGTACAAATTTCACACACACACAGACACGGAATAATAAAAATTATTTTGTGCAATTCTTAACAAAAAGGAAAATGAATATGCGGTGCACTTATAATTGTATATACATGTTATTGAGTATGTTCTTAATGAGAAAGACGTTCCACTTTTATTAGACATCAGTAAGAGCTGAATTTTATGCTTACCAGTTTTATATATCTGATCATTTGAGACAAACAAAGTAACCTTTACTATTGCCCCAGCTACCACCTGGAAAGAGTTTCAAGGCTGCAGTGTGGGGAGAAGAGTGTTAAAGAGAGAAGATGAGAAAGCCAGAAGACCAAGGCAGCTAGACTGTGTTCATGTTCTCTGAGAATTACTCACACTTCCTTTGTTTGTAACAGTCAGTGATACATTATGCCAGTTTATGAGTTTTTATCCTATTAAAAGAAAATCAAGTTCTGAGTTATTTTATCTGTGAGTTTATTTCATCCAACTCTTCCTAGCTCGTTGGGATTGCTTTTATAATTGAAAATAAGAATACTACCCAGTTTTGAAAATTCTGTAGCATGTATCTTTGTAACAGGATAAGATTTCACATGCTCATATTTTTAAATGTTTTCTAGTAAATATCACATTGCTTAAAATCCTCACACATTATTTTAAAAATGATTTTATCATGGATGCAAATATAGGAAACATAATTGTTTTTTATCAATGCAAATAAAAGTTTAGATATCCTAGTGTAAATGTAATAAAAGTAATAATAGACTAAATGAGTAATATATCTCAATCACTTGCATTGTCTTATGAAGTTATTAGAATGTCTCATTTGCAGTAGTATTTGAAAGGTCACATTTCATCTCGAATGTATATCCTCACAATGAAACATAATTTTAAATAAACATCAAATTATATCCAATAACTAGTATCTAAATCAGTACTATTCCTTAAACAATTCACTAGATTTATGTATGCTTCTGCTCTCATCTACTTCCTTCATCGTAGGGAATTAGAAAACAATGCTAATAAAGCAGAGTAATAATTTGCAATTTATAAATATGGAAACAGAAAGAGAGATTAAGGATATACAGGTCTTAAATGCAAGCGTGGGACTATAACCCTAGGCAAGTGGTTTTTTTTTTTTTTTTGAGAATCCATAAAATACTCTGAGGTGTCAAACTATGCTGAAAACAACAATCCTAAATTTATGCTTCAGCCATTATTTTCTAGTTCAGTATTCCATTTTTACATTTGAACATGTAAGTTTTTAAATATAGAATTTTAAACTAAAATAAAATGATACTACAAAAATTAAAAGTATGCTTTTTGGTTTTATTTTTGTGGTGTATCTGAGTATTAAGAGAATTCAACGAAGAAAGAACAAAACAATTAAAGCTATGATTTGAGAACAATTGTGGTAAAAACTTAAAGTAATTTAAGGAACCCAAACATGTTATATAACTGAAGAAATTATGTGATGCTGTTATTGTTCATTTTAATTGCTAATTAGGTTTTTTTTTAAAGGTATAACAAACATAACAGCAGACTCAAGGCTGTGCAGTTCTTAATCTACTTGATTAAACAATTATACAATCTATGTCCTGTTAGCTAGGACAGGATGTTGGTATCATTTGTTTTTTTCACTTCTTATGTTTTTTAGCTTTGATCTTAAGCTCTTGAGTTCTTGACATCATAAATCTACTTTTATTGTCTATTCTCCCACTAAACAACTACATTTCCTACTCTCTAGGTTTTCAAAAACTATGAGATTAAAAAGAAAAGTAGTATTTGGCTCATTTTGTGGTAGATACAATAAAAATTCACACTGGAGCAATTATTTTAAATTGTTTTTCCTCAAATCTTAAAGTAATAAGCACTTAAGTGAAATGTTTCAAAATTTTTACCACAATTTGAAAGCTAAATCAAAGAGATGCCTTTTAAAAACAGTTAGTCTCCAGAACTTCTTTTTATATTCAGTTCAGTTCAGTCGCTCAGTCGTGTTCAACTCTTTGCGACCCCATGAATTGCAGCATGCCAGGCCTCCCTGTCTATCACCAACTCCTAGAGTTCACTCAAACTCACGTGCATCGACTCGGTGATGCCGTCCAGTCATCTCATCCTGTCGTCCCCTTCTCCTCCTGCCCCCAATCCCTCCCAGCATCAGAGTCTTTTCCAATGAGTCAACACTTCACATGAGGTGGCCAAGGTACTGGAGTTTCAGCTTTAGCATCATTCCTTCCAAAGAACACCCAGGACTGATCTCCTTTAGAATGGACTGGATGGATCTCCTTGAAATCCAAGGGACTCTCAAGAATCTTCTCCAACACCACAGTTCAAAAGCATCAATTCTTTGGCGCTCAGCCTTCTTCACAGTCCAACTCTCACATCCATACATGACTACTGGAAAAACCATAGCCTTGACTAGATGGACCTTTGTTGGCAAAGTAATGTCTCTGCTTTTGAATATGCTATCTAGGTTGGTCATAACTTTCCTTCCAAGGAGTAAGCATCTTTTAATTTCGTGGCTGCAGTCACCATCTGCAGTGATTTTTGAGCCCCCAAAAATAAAGTCTGATACTGTTTCCACTCTTTCCCCTATATTGCTACTGCTACTGCTAAGTCACTTCAGTCATGTCTGACTCTGTGCGACCCCATAGATGGCAGGCCACCAGGCTCCCCCATCCCTGGTATTCTCCAGCCAAGAACACTGGAGTGGGTTGCCATTTCCTTCTCCAATGCATGAAAGTGAAAAGTGAAAGTGAAGTCTCTCAATCGTGTCCGACCCTCAGCCATCCCATGGACTGCAGCCTTCCAGGCTCCTCCATCCATGGGATTTTCCAGGCAAGAGTACTGGAGTGGGGTGCCATTGCCTTCTCCATTCCCCTATATTAGGGAATATTTATTTCCTAAATTTATGGGAAAAAGAAAGATATGATTATTTAGATTTTCTTTCTTAAGAAACTGTGCACAGTTTGAGGGAAGGGAATAATACTGAAATAGGAAAATTATAGAACACTAATTCCAAAGTACTTTTTAGTATTCTAAAAGGAAAAGAAGAAAATAACATTTCATTTGTACATATGAATAAAATGATAAATTGAATACATTGGTTATTTGATACTGATTTTATCATTAAAGGTAGCAACTGCAAATAGTAACAGTAATAAAAGCCATGAGTTTCCACATCCACATTTTCCCCTCCTTCACTCCAAATATTCTTCTTTCAAGTTTCTTTCTGTTGCAGTGAAGAAATATGTAGTTCTTGAATATGTATTTTAATCATGTGCCTCAAGTTCAAGGCTAGCTCTATTGTGTGAGTTTAAATGACTTTAGAAAAGAGGTGATTCATAGTTGGAAATACATGAAAAAGTGAAAGTGTTAGTCATATTTGACTCTTTGCAACCCCATGAACTATAACCCATCAGGCTCCTCTGTCCGTGGAATTTTTCAGCAAGTATACTGGATTGGATTGCCATTCCCTTCTCCAGGGAATCTTCCCAACCCAGGTATCAAACCCCAGTCTTCTGCATTGCAGACAAGTTCTTTACCATTTGAACAACCAGGGAAATACTTTGGCACATTTAAAATTTACATGATGATAAAATTTACATTTGGGTTAGCCATGGACAAGTTTGGTAAATTGTCAGTATTTCCTGGTTCTTGAACAAGCATCTTGCATAAGTAGAAAGTTAAGTCAGTAGTAGGTCATTCTTTAAGTATGTAGTAATTTAAATAACCCCTAGCTAGATTTCTGTTTTGAAGACTATTTTTCTTTTAAAATAAAAATAAACAAGACAAGAAGAGAATTAAAATAATTAACATCATTTTAGTAAATTATTCATATGTAAAATATTGTTGACAGCTTAATAAGTAAAAATCATTCATTTTGTCTATAAAGAACAACCAGAAAAGATATCTGTAATATTGTTTTCTCCACTGGAACGCAGTAGATGCTATAGCAAGTCCCAGGCTTTCGGGAGTTATTTTAACTGATGGAAATAGAGCCAGCAAAATTGGATATGACTCAAATCATTTATATATCATACTTATATGTAATTAGTTGTCACAAAAATTGTTTTGCCTCTGTGCTCTTAACAAAACCATAAAGCTTCAGCCAGTAGTAGGCCCTGATGTAACTGTACTTCTGTGAGAGCTTTTAATTCATATGCTTATGTGTTATTCAGATTAATAAAGGAAACAGTGAATAGAATGGGAAAATATGGAATCAAAACTTATGGCTGTGTAGTTTCTCATATTCAACCATAATGCTTTTTAAAAAAAGTGTATCATTTATACGACCAAAAAATGAGACTGCTAAGTCATAAAAGTGAAGTGAAAAAAAGAATTTTTCAGACCACATTGGAAATATTCATGGTTGATATGCCAGTAAGAAAACTTGGTAGGATGTTGCTTATGAAAATTTTTTTCAATTCAAGTGTGGCCTATTATTCTGTAAGTAGATGTGGGTGAGAGGTAGTAATGGGAAGCAAAAGCTGTATAAATAGTTGCTGCAATCAGTGAAAGTGAGAGAATAAACAATGAGTGGGCAGAGAAGGAATTCTTAAAAACCTCTAGAGGGTATGGTTGTTGAAAGCAGTATGATTTTTTAATTTTTGAATTTGTGCAGACATATCTCAATAGTTATGTAAAACTAGGCATCTCATGAGTTCCCAGTACATCCAGCAAAATTTTAGGCTAATGCTTTATTCTCTTGTAAAAATATAGGCAAGATATCAGATGTCATTTATGAGAGATAAATGAGCTAGATAATGTCTTTCTAAGTTTATGTACCATTCAGTATGTTCTCATTCATAATTATTATCCCAACCAAGAAATTTAACATGACAGTTTTGGCATTTAGGTAATGGCTCTGTCTCACTCCTTTTCAAGAGGTCTGAAAATATTCAATATTTATTCATTCACTTGTTGTCTATTAAATTTTCTTTCTACAAAGATTTTTTAAGCACTAGGAATAGAGTAATGAGCAACTGTTACACTTCTAAGAACATTAAAATGAGAAAATAAAATGTTTGGCTATTGATATATGAACAGGAATGTTAAGTTTCAATGACATTTATCTCTGCTGCTCCATATTATTGAAGGGAGTGTCACAGACTCCCTATAATCTGTTAAGTAAAAGAGAAGATTTCTTGGTTCTTATGTATTTACATTTCTATTGTTGTCAGATACCTTGAAATTAATATCTTTGAAACATGGAAATGGCTAGAAAATGATGTCATTGTAGAAGACATTTTTAACAAAAACTGCCTCAGTATTGTTTGTGATGAAATCTAAAGTATTTGTCATGTTACAATCAACGTAAGATGCCAGCTGATTAAGCTGTATTTGTCAATTTATCATCCATGTTAGGACTGTAATTGGATAGATTAATTAAAAGATTAATGAATAGTTTCCAAACAATGTGCAGAATATTGGCATCTTGAAAAGTGGGAGAAAATGGACTTGAAGTCCAGAAGTATAGTGCAGTATAAAAAGGCTGAAAAATGACCAAGAGAGTGGATAGTGCACAAAGAGCAAGAGTCAGAGATATTATTATATTTTATTTCATTGTATTTGTATCATCACAAAGACCAATTAGCTTTACTAATAAGTAGTAAATATACAAAACATGTGTGGATGCAGTATTTAGAAGCCTTGAATTTGTCAGACACAAGCAACAGCCCTTAAACTGCAAATTTATTTACAATAAACGAGACATAAAAGCATACCCTGAAAAGCATTTTTAAATCACCAGTCAGATCAGTACTTACAAAAGCCTCATTTGTCGCTTAGACAATTCTGTTAGTAGATTTCACAAGAGGATATGCTTTGTTAACTCTTCTATTCCAAATATTGAAGATTAAAAGCACAGTGACTTTTTAAACTTACAGCGTAACATTACGAGAATACCACAAAACCATTTTCACATTGGGGTGATACAGCGATTACACCATATACCACAATAGGTAGTAGGATAATGGATTATTACTGGCCAAGTGACATTTTCTCCTTATGCTTTCATATGCTTCAAACATGTTTAAATTTCTTAATTACAGCAATTCACTGTAATTTTCGAGTGCTAAATAAGTTTACATAGAATCATATTTCTCAAATGTATATAATCTAAAATATAAATCAAAATATAATTACACACTTCTGTTTCCACAATTAATTATCTATTGGTTCAGTTCAGTTCAGTTCAGTTGCTCAGTCGTGTCCGACTCTTTGCGACCCCATGAATCGCACCACGCCAGGCCTCCCTGTCCATCACCAACTGCCGAAGTTCACTCAAACTCACGTCCATCGACTTGGTGATGCCATCCAGCCATCTCATCCTCTGTCGTCCCCTTCTCCTTCTGCCCCCAATCCCTCCCAGCATCAGAGTCTTTTCCAATGAGTCAACTCTTCGCATGAGGTGGTCAAACTACTGGAGTTTCAGCTTTAGCATCATTCCTTCCAAAGAACTCCCAGGGCTGACCTCCTTCAGAATGGACTGGTTGGATCTCCTTGCAGTCCAAGGGACTCTCAAGAGTCTTCTCCAACACCACAGTTCAAAAGCATCAATTCTTCGGCACTCAGCCTTCTTCACAGTCCAAATCTCACATCCATACATGACCACTGGAAAAACCATAGCCTTGACTAGACGGACCTTTGTTGGCAAAGTAATGTCTCTGCTTTTCAATATGCTATCTAGGTTGGTCATAACTTTCCTTCCAAGGAGTAAGCATCTTTTAATTTCATGGCTGCAGTCACCATCTGCAGTGATTTTGGAGCCCAAAAAAATAAAGTCTGACACTGTTTCCACTGTTTCCCCCCCCCCCACCCCGATCTATTTCACATGAAGTGATGGGACCAGATGCCAGAGGTCACTAAATGATTTCAATAAGTTGAAAACCCAACATGATATTTAACAAAGGACCTGTCCACTATCTCTGTATTTTACAACGTATTTAATTCTTTTTTTTTTGACACAATGCATAACTGAGAGTTTTAAAACCATCAACTATTATATGATTCATTATCATATTAAAGGTATATAAAACCTATTTGTCTCAAGACATGACAGCACATTTTGCATTACTGCACTATTGACTTACAACTTTTCCTGTGATGTAAGACAGTATTGACTTGGATTTTAGCCATAGCTATATATCAGTTTCTAATGGCGTATCTTGGTCTTTTTCCAGAAATACTTGAGTACATTCACAGTGAATGATTTAAAACCTTTTCATTCTGTATCACCTGGGAACCACAACATGTGCAAATTTTGACCTTTCATGTTACTCTCCAATGACAAATTTTTAAATTGAAGACAAAGAAATAAGAAAAAATCACTTAAATTATCTTCCATGTTTTCTAGTTTTTGTTTCTTTTAAAATAAAGTTGAATTTATGGTTATTTACTTTCCCAAAGAGAATGAGAATGGGACTTAAAAAAATATTGAATCTTACTACTGACAGACCACAGGAAACAGGTATATACAAAAGAGAAGATAAAATAACTCAGAAATAGTTGCCTAGACTCCTATTTTCAGTTATTCTTCCATTGTTTTTTGGAGCCCACAAAATTGAGCTCCCTTTCCTACTACCTACCATGGCTTTTCATATCAAGGTCTCTTGTAGTTACCAATTTTATTAGCTAATGGTCAGTTCTTTGGTTTTACTCCATTTTGGTTTCAATAGCATTTGAGAAAACTCAACAATTCCTTCTTAAAATATGTATTTTTTATTTTTGAGACACCACGCACATCTGATTTTCCTCTTACCTCATCAGGTACTCCTTTTAAATCTCCTTTCCTAAATTATTTATCATCTACTCATTCTCTTCATGGAATGTTCAGTACTTGTTTCTTGTATATCTCTCTTCAGTCAACCCTCACTCCCTTGGCAATATTATCTGACTCAGTTCAGTTCAGTTGCTGACTCTTTGCGACCCCATGAACTGCAAAACGCCAGGCTTCCCTGTCCATCACCAACTCCCAGAGCTTGCTCAAGCTCATGTCCATCAAGTCGGTGATGCCATCCAACCATCTCATCCTCTGTCCTCCCCTCTCCTCCTGTCTTCCATCTTTCCTAGCCATCAGGGCCTTTTCAAACAAGTCAGTTCTTCAGATCAGGTGGCTAAAGTATTGGAGTTTCAGCTTCCGCATCAGTCCTTTCAATGAATATTCAGGACTGATTTCCTTTAGGATGGACTTTTTGAATCTCCTTGCAGTTCAAGGGACTCTCAAGAGTCTTTTCCAACATCACAGTTCAAAAGCATCAATTCTTCGGCACTCAGCTTTCTTTATGGTCCAACTCTCACATCCATACATGACTACTGGAAAAACCATAGCTTTGAATAGATGGACCTTTGTTGGAGAAGTAATGTTTCTGCTTTTTAATATGCTCTCTATGTTCATAACTTTTTTCCAAGAAGCAAGCATCTTTTAATTTCCTGGCTGCAGTCACCATTTGCAGTAATTTTGGAGCCCCCCAAAATAAAGTCTGTCGGTCACTCTTTCCATTGTTTCCCCATCTATTTGCATGAAGTGATGGGACCAGATGCCATGATCTTAGTTTTCTGAATGTTGAGATTTAAGCCAGCTTTTTCACTCTCCTCTTTCACTTTCATCAAGAGGCTCTTTAGTTCTTCTTCACTTTCTGCCGTAAGGGTGTGGTGTGTTATCTGCATATCTGAGGTTATTGATATTTCTCCAGGCAATCTTGATTCTAGGTTGTGCTTCATCCAGTCAAGCATTTCTCATGATGTACTCTGTATATATATGGCTGTAAATATGAGTACCCTCAAATTTTAATTTCTTGCCTAAATAACTTCCGAGAATGAAGACTGCTGCATGCAACTATCCATTCAAAACTTCCAACTGGACATTTCATGAAATCCTCAAACATCCTGTCTAAAATTGAGCCCTTGATGCCCAGCCACAGCCCCACCACATCTGCTCCTCCTACTATCTGCCCAATTTTGATTGTTTCCTCAGCCTGGACACTTAGAACCTTCAATCCTCTTCCAAGTAGCTACCACTATACATCCTCTGGAGTGGCTAAATATAAATGAAAAAAAGAAAAAGAAAAAAGACAACAGAAAGCATTGGTATGATGGTGAAGAAACATGGAATTCTCATGTATTATTAATTAGAGTGAAACTGTTACAGTTTATTTTGAAATATTTTTTTTTGGCATTATCTATGAAACTTGATGCTTTTGAACTGTGGTGTTGGAGAAGACTCTTGAGAGTCCCTTGGACTGCAAGGAGATCCAACCAGTCCATTCTGAAGGAGATCAGCCCTGGGATTTCTTTGGAAGGAATGATGCTAAAGTTGAAACTCGAGTACTTTGGCCACCTCATGCGAAGAGTTGACTCATTGGAAAAGACTGTGATGCTGGGAGGGATTGGGGGCAGGAGGAGAAGGGGACGACAGTGGATGAGATGGCATCACTGACTCTATGGACGTGAGTCTGAGTGAACTCCGGGAGTCGGTGTTGGACAGGGAGGCCTGGCGTGGTGCGATTCATGGGGTCGCAAAGAGTCAGACACGACTGAGCGACTGATCTGATCTGATAAAACTTGAACATATCTAGCAATTCTACTCCTAGAAATGTGTCTATCAAAAAATTATGTACATATGTACCAAGAAATAAGTGACTATATTTACAATAACACTACTCATAATAAGTCTTTCTGGAAATAATCTGTCCATCAAGAGTAAGAAAAAGGTTTTTTTTAAATGCAATTCATGAAATGGAAAAAGAAAATGTAATGAAAAAGTTAACAAATTGCAAATCACTATACAAAGATTTTCATAAACATTTTGAACAACAAAAATCATAAATCATATTTATGATTCAATTTATAAATGTTCAGAAATAGAAAAATTTTAAATATAGTGGTAAATTTGAGGTGAAATTTAAGAAGGAAAGAGAAGAGAACATGAGAATACCATTATTTCTTGACCTGGGTAATATTTATATGTGTTTAGTCATTTTGCAATAATTAAACTATCAACATATAATGTGTATGTGTCCTGTGTATGTGTTTCACCTTCAAAAGTATTTTAGAAATAAGAAAAAAATCTGCTTCATCACATCACCATAGGTTATCCAAATATTTGTAGAAGTAACAATGGTTGAAAATTGAATATACTAATAAATATTCCAGAACTGCAAAATGAGGATATATTCTAACAATAGAACATGCACTAAAGCTTGCTTTGTAAATAATTCAAGTCTATACAATGCTAAGTAGTATTACTGAATCGAGAATAATAGATAAAAATTATTTGTGAATTAGTCACTGTAAAAAATGTAAGCAATCATAATATGTCTATGTTAGCATCACAGAATTTTCTAATAGTGAGTAAAAGAATACCCAAGGGGGAAGTCATTTTTTTATTTCAACTAAACAATTGAGAAATTGAATTTTCTTGATCTAGTCAAATTAAAAACTTATCAATGAAATGAATAACATGTTTACAATATATCCAGTTAGTGTAAACACAGAACAGAGATTGATCCTCATCTCTGCATTGCAGGTAGGTTCTTAACCACTGAGTCACCAGGAAAGCCCAAAGAAGGTATATACATCTTCTCAAATTCACCAGTCAGATGACATTTCAGGAATGCAGTTTTTCCAGTACCACCATCACCAAAAAATGCAAGTTTGAACTGAACTTGGAGTTCTCCTTGTGCAGCCACTGTGATGTTACTGTGAGTGGAGGAGAAAGAAATGAAGCCTGCTGCATGGCAGTGTAGCTGGATCCACCCCATCTGCCCAGGGCCCACAAATGCCTCCATCCTGGATCCTGGCCACTGGACACAGCATATTTAAACATCAAATATGTTTAAATCCATGCATTTGTAATAATATATAAAGTAGACCCAACAAAAATAAAACTCTCAAGGGCTACATTTGGAAAGTGCTTAATATAGTAACTCATTATTTTGAAAACAGGCAATTGAAGCAAAAATAACCTAATTCCATCTTGGCTTTCCCATATGGACTGTATCTCAGTCACAGTAACTGAATAAGGATGACTTTCTTATACAAATGTTTAGGGTTAATAAGTAAAGAAATGATAATAGTATTATGTAATCACTATTTTGCATCCCCTTATAAGAAAATGTATCTAGGCAATGATCATTAGTGACTATCAATAGCACAGATGTTATATGCTTCTGATGGAATTACAAAGTACCTATGCAAAACTGTATATAAAGTGTGTATACATGCTCACTCAGTCCTGTCTCACTCCGCAACCCCATGGACTCTAGCCTGCCAGGATCCTCTGTCCATGGGATTATCCCAGAAAGAACACTGTAGTGGGTTGCTATTTCCTACTCCAGGGAATCTTTCTGACTCAGGGATCAAACCCACATTTCTTGCATCTCCTGTGTTGACAGACAGATTCTTTACCAACTGCACCACCTGGGAAGCCCCTGCTTATTAAAAAAAAAAAAATCTAAAATAAAATTAATCAGTGTCTTTGATAAAGTTTATTTACAAGAAATGCAAAAATTAAACAACAATAACAACAGCAATAAAAAATAAAAGAACATACTAAATGACACCACAGAAAGGCAACAGAAACATCGAGACTACAAAATCATACAAGACATACAACTTGTTTTCTTCAACAAATAAATTGCAAGGAGATAAAAATAAGAGAAAAGGGAAGAAATAGCAATACATTTTATAAGACTTAACCCACTACTTGCAATACCAGACTTTTATTTGGAAAGTGATCTGTAAAGTCATATACGCTATGCTAAGTCGCTTCAGTCATGTCAAACTCTGCCACCCTATGGATGGTAGCCTGCCAGGCTCCTCCATCCATGGGATTTTCCAAGAAAGAATACTGGAGTGAATTGCCATTTCCTTCTTCGCTATATGTGTGTGTATTTGTGTAATGTTGTTTAGTTGCTAAGTTTTCCAGCTCTTTTAAGACCCCATGGACTATAGCCCGCCAGGCTCTTCTATCCATGAGATTTCCCAGGTAAGAATACTGGAGTGGGTTGCCACTTCCTTCTCCAAAAGTCATATATGACTGGAACAAAAATAATTAACAATGGCCCTGTAACTAACTCCTGCTTTCTCTCCTAGGGGAATGCTGGTCTTCACCAGAACTCCTTGTTTTTAACAGTTTAACAGGATTTAACTAGACTGCCTGTGTGTGTGTGTGTGTGTGTTGTGTGTGTGTGCATGTATATAATTTATGGAAAATATATGACTAAAGAGGTTAAGCTAGTCATATAATCTCTTTACCCAAGGTAATTCCCAAATATAATATCCAAGAAACCACTTTCTCTGCTTCCATTGACTACATATACACATTCGAACAATCTATTTTAGCACCTCTTTCTCTGCTTCCATTGACTACATATACACATTCGAACAATCTATAATTATGTGGTCTTAAATCAAGAGCCTTTGACTGTGTGGATCACAATAAACTGTGGAAAATTCTGAAAGAGATGGGAATACCAGACCACCTGACCTGCCTCTTGAGAAACCTATATGCAGGTCAGGAAGCAACAGTTAGAACTGGACATGGAACAACAGCCTGGTTCCAAATAGGAAAAGGAGTACGTCAAGGCTGTATATTGTCACCCTGCTTATTTAACTTATATGCAGAGTACATCATGAGAAACACTGGGCTGGAAGAAGCACAAGCTGGAATCAAGATTGCCAGGAGAAATATCAATAACCTCAGATATGTAGATGACACCACCCTTATGGCAGAAAGTGAAGAGGAACTAAAAAGCCTCTTGATAAAGGTGAAAGAGGAGAGTGAAAAAGTTGGCTTAAAGCTCAACATTCAGAAAAATAAGATCAGGGCATCTGGTCCCATCACTTCATGGGAAATAGATGGGGAAACAGTGGAAATAGTGTCAGACTTTATTTTGGGGGCTCCAAAATCACTGCAGATGGTGACTGCAGCCATGAAATTAAAAGACGCTTACTCCTTAAGTTATGAACAACCTAGATAGCATGTTCAAAAGCAGAGACATTACTTTGCCAACAAAGGTCTATCTAGTCAAGGCTATGGTTTTTCCAGTAGTCGTGAGAGTTGGACTGTGAAGGAAGCTGACCACTGAAGAATTGATGCTTTTGAACTGTGGTGTTGGAGAAGACTCTTGAGAGTCCCTTGGACTGCAAGGAGATCCAACCAGTCCATTCTGAAGGAGATCGGCCCTGGGATTTCTTTGGAGGGAATGATGCTGAAGCTGAAACTCCAGTACTTTGGCCACCTCATGCGAAGAGTTGACTCATTGGAAAAGACTCTGATGCTGGGAGGGATTGGGGGCAGGAGTAGAAGAGGATGACAGAGGATGAGATGGCTGGATCGCATCACTGACTCGATGGACATGAGTCTGAGTGAACTCCAGGAGTTGGTGATGCACAGGGGGGCTTGGTGTGGTGCGATTCATGGGGTCGCAAAGAGCCAGACATGACTGAGTGACTGAACTGAACTGAACTGAGTCAAAATATATGTAGAGGGATGGAGCAATTAAGTTACATTTGAATGCCACTCACCTCAAGAAAAAAGAAATGTCTATGCCTCTTTTTTACTTGTGTCACTTGAATTGTTAGTGAAATTTGGCTTTGATTAAAATCCATGATTGCTGTGAATCTATTTTGATAAGTCAACCTTACAAAAATGAAAAAGACAATTGGAGGAATTTGAACACTGATGAATATTTGATCATATTAAGGAATTGGGGAGTTTTTTAGTTATGCTTGTTACCTTTGGGTTTTTTAAAAAGTCCTTTTATTTATAAGAGTTATATACATGCTGAAATATGTATTATAAAATATTGAGGTGGAGTATATATTCAAAATTATACAGAGGAAAGTGGGGAGGAAATAGGTTTATAGATGAAACCAAATTGGCTAAATGTTGATGCTGGTTAGACCTAAGTAACGAGTACATAATAACTCATTATACTATTTGCTTTATTTAGGAATATGCTTTCATTAAGACACATTTACAAAATGTAAAAAAAAAAGTTCAGAAGTTTTGGAAGTATTTGTTAATCATGTAAATAAATAAATAGATGTGGAATGAATTGCATTATGTGGGATAAGCAGCCATAATGTGTTAATTCAATGTTGATAGTTCTACAATTCTGGGCACCACTGCAATTCAAAGTAGGGTTTGTCTTAACAATAGTTAGCTGGCATACAGAATATATACTGATAAACTACATATGAAACAAAACAAAAAAGAAAAAAAATCACCAACAGTTCTTATAAAAAAGTGAATGCAAATTGATTGAGAATCTTTGGTATTAGGGTAAGAAAGAAAATAGCTTATGATTACTAGATCTAAATTTTTATACATGCATGAATCCTGAAATAAACTTTATCCAGTTTTACCATACCTACTGATGGTAATAATGTTGGCTGATAAAAATGTAGCACCAGTGTTCAGAGCTTCTGGGAAAGCAGCCAGGGTAAATACTGATAAAACAAAATGGTCTTGGGACATAATGATCTGGGGACATAGGGATGCTTTCAAAGATTTCTGAAGATTGGTGTTGAGACAGGTGATGCCCAGGAAGTGAGTGGGATTAAACCCCCAAATTTGGCAAAATGATAATGGCATGAGTAAGAATAGGAATAAATACAGCCATTTGGAACAAAGGGAACCTATAAAATAATCTTGTGTCTATGATGATCAGAAAAAAATAAATTAACATTAAACTCTAATTAAGCATAGTCAAGTAGAGCAGTTTGGTGAAATTTTCTAAAAGCCTCCCATGGTGATTATCACAATTTGTGAGATGAAGAGTAGAGAGTAAATTTCTAACTTGTTTATGAACTGCAAGTGTCCTCATTATTATTCACCTGGTGACACAAATGTTTCATTTCCTAGTAAAATAAATTTTTCTCAAGATAGAATAATTGAGTTAATAATAATTAGGCCAGGCTTATCTCATGAGCAGACTCTTAGGAGAAAACAAGCCTATAGGAAATAACTCCCTAAGCCTGATTAACAACCTTGTGGAAATGGAACATAAGGAACAAACCCACGTTTTAATGGTTATAGTCAGATATTAACCACATAAAAAGACTTAGCCATGCACAGGAAGTGGACCTATCATGGTATACTTCTTTCCAGCAAAGGTGTTCTCTGGTGTGAATTAAATCTAAGATGTTTATGAGGTACCCAGTGCAGCTACATCATTTTCTGTGAACCAATGTCCATTTACAAATCATATCCACTCCATGGCTGAAAAACAGAACCATGCAAATATCTCATCTTGATATCATTATAGGTCAATTAGAAGGAGAAATGTTCAAATGATTCCATATTTATTATTACCCAAAGAATCGACCCTCTTCTTTTTTAAAGAAATTGGTTTAAGAAATGTAATTTTTCCAGCACGTCCACTGTTTCTATCCAAGTACAATTCACCTGCATAATCTCTGTGGCTTTAACCTGTCACTATCCTCCCAAGATCATTCTCACCTTCTGTAAATCTGATCATGTCAATCATGAAAACCTTACATACACTTCACACTTCACTTACACGTGATAGTCCTTACAATTGCCTGTAGGCCTTACATGAACAGATCCCCCCAAGATCTCTTTTATTTAGTCTCCTTGACTGAACTGAACTGAACTACCAACCTTCCTCTTGCTCATTTTTCTTCAAGCACACTATCTTCTTTTTATTCCTGACTCACTGGGCATGATTTTATCTCTGGTGTGTTGCACTTATTGATTCTTATAGCCAGAATATTCCAGCCCCAAATGTTAGTATAGCTTACTTTCTTAATTCTGTTTGGCCTGTACTCAAATTCAACCTTCTCAGTAAGGTTTTCCATGTTTGCTATCTTTAGAATCTCAAGTTCCAGTCCAGCACATTTTTCCATGTTGTTTAGTTGTCTTTATAGCCATCTGATATAATATTAATAAATATTTTAACTATATATTTTCTTTCTCCTCTCATTATAGAAAACAGTTCCATGGGGGCTAGAATTTTGTCAGTTTTGTTCACATGTATGTTTCCAGCATCTAAAGCAGTGCCATTTAGATAATGATAGAAGGATGGACAAATAATCATGTCCAACCATTGAGACCCCATGAACTGTAGCCCACCAAGTATCTATTTAAATAATAGATAATTCTTAAAAAATCAGCAAAGGCAGAAAATAGTTACAAATATCCTGAAATCATATTGTTAAATTTGATGTTCACATTTCCTTCTAAATATTGGAATATCTTCATGAGATGTGCAGAATTAAATTTATATCATTATGCACTTTCACTCAGTAGCAAAGGAAAAATGAGTAATATATGAAACCTGGACATAAGATGTTTGCTTTCAGATCATTGTGGAATTACCAGCAATTGTCCTGTTTTTCATCTACAAATGGGAAGTATAGATTATTCCATTTTATATCATTTTATCAAGTCAGGAATTGATTCTGTTTCTTCGATGAACTAAATAAAGAAAATTGAGTAATCTATATGTATTAACAAGTGCGTGCGTGCTCAGTTGCTTCAGTTGTGTCCAACTCTTTGCAACGCTATGGGCCATAGCCCACCAGGCTCCTCTTTCCATGGGATTCTCCAGGCAAAAATACTGGAGTGAGTTGCCATGCCCTCCTCCAGGGGATATTCCCAACCCAATAATTGAACTTGTGACTCATGTCTCCCGCATTGGTAGATGGATTCTTTACCACTGAGCCACAGGGGAAGCCCCGTATTAACAAGTACTTTCATAAATTTTAAGGGGAAAAAAAACTCAAGAAATTTGTGCCCTAAATAAGCTATTGTCTCTGGCAGTAACTACTGAAAGCCTATAATACACATCTATCCAAAGTAGTTCTCCTGTCTCTCTTCTCAAAAGCCACTGGCATTACCTTATTTCAAGTCTGACTATTGTTAATTATTCTCTGTGTCTTCAGTCTTTACTACTCCAGCCTCCACAGTTCTTACAAGGGATTGAGGGCACTGTTTCCAAAGCTTCTAAGATAAAAATTGCTGCTTCCTTAGTGTGATATACAGTATTTTCCATGATCAGTCAAAATATCTACCTGTACATCCTAACATGTTCCTGTATCAGTCTTTTGTCCAATCTGATCAAACTATGTAAAGCTTTCTCACATAACTATGTTATCTATTTTGCTCTCTGCAAGAAATTCCTTGCACCTTATCTGTTGAGCATTTGGTAACCCTGCAAAGCCAGTCTAAAATATTTGGGGATTTTTGTTGCAAAAAATACATTCTATTAGTAAAAGAATTTTACTTTTGTTATAAGTATCTATCTCAATACTGTGATATCTTTATTGGTGGGAATTGTCATACCATTTTTATAACAAGTTCTTGTCACAGACAATTTCCTTAAGTATAATTTAATAAAGAAAATAATTCCAGAGCATTTTTAAATTCACTATTATTATACAAAGTAATTTTGACTATAAAATTAAATTTATTGTATTTATTATTTATTTGTTTTGAAGTGCTATTTGTTTTCTTTTCCTTGGGATTTCTAAATGAGATTCTGACTTTTAGAACTGTCTTTTCCTTTAGAATTTCTGATTTGTCATCATTCCCATATTATGGAAGATTTTTTTTTAATTTGTTTTCCTTTTTAGACTAGGAAAGTTGTGCAACTTGCCTATTATGAACTTAAACCAGGTAGTTCTTTATACAACTTTCTCCCTACTTGCAATTTATCATCCAACTCTTCCTTGTTGATAGAGAAAAGTCCAGAGTAAGTTTCTCATCTTGATCCTTCATCCTATTGAGAGCTGAAACTGTCAAATGTTCAAGTCAAAATTTTATGAAAGGTTCCGTTTTCAGCAGAATATAAGCTGCAAAGAAAATTTAAGTCCCTTTTCCCTTTTCTTGTTTCTCCTGTTTCATTTTTTACCATCTGTATTGTTAAACTCAAACCTTCTCCTTGTATGGTGAAACATAAAACATACATACACACACATACACAATACGCCTTGTATATTTTTTTTTTGAAGTGTGTTTAAAATTAACTTTTTAGGGTATTACTTCCACTCCCATGTTATCTTTTTATTACTATTCTAAATATGGTTCCCCAGTCCCTACTTAAACCTTGGTACCAAGAAAATACATCACCTTAGATTTGGAAGGCATATGAACATCTGTTTTGTTCAGGCGGCTCTTTGGTGCTTGATGGTTCTATACAACACCTCCAATAAGTGTTTAACAAAACTTAGCTTGAAAACCTCATGTCTCAAAGTGAGAGTTTTCCCTTCAATTGAAAAGAAGCTTTAAAGAAACTCAAAAACATACGGAATTTTTGTTACTTTTACTCACTGGCTCAAAGGCTACTCTTTAGCATCTTACAAAACATACACTTCAACTTCCAAATGAAAAGCCCAAGTATTTAAATGATGCACTAATGATTCATTGGATTTTTCTTTTCATCTGTTAGCAATTTTAATTTTTCAAAATTTAACAAATAAGCATATAAAATTAGCTTATAATTTCAGATCTGTTCTGGCCCATAACAATCTAGTATTCTTAAATTTTCTCGATTAAAAAGTATTTTATTTTGAACACTTTTTCTTTCTCGATCATTTATTTTGTCTTTATTAAATTCTAGTGTAAAATTACAAAGCTAACACACACAATCACCATAGCAAATGAAACAATATAAAATAAATAAAGAAAAAATAATCATCACTCATATCCTCCTCCTTCCCGCCACTGACTGCCTGAAGAAATCAGTGATGACAAAATTGTATCTTCCAGTTTACTCCTTGTAAAGATAAATGTTGCACATATCACAAGGTTGTTTTGCTTTTGTACTTACTTTACCATACCTATATTGTTCTTTTTTAGTAATGTACTATGCTCTTCCCTCTATATCAACAGATAATACCAATCACACTCCCTTCCACAGCTGTATAATAGGTTAGTCTCTCAGTCATGTCCAATTCTTTGTGACCCCATGGACTGTAGCACGCCAGGCTCCTCTGTCCATGGAATTTTCCAAGCAAAAATACTGGAGTAAGTTGCCATTCTCTTTTCCAGGGGATCTTCCAGACCCAGGGATTGAACCTGGGTCTTGTGTATTCTTTACCATCTGAACGACCAGAGAAGCCCATGTATAATATTTTATATTAATTTTGACCAAGCACTTGGTAGATATTGTGTGTTTTCAAGTATTTTATCAGTTTTTGACTAAATAATCATAATTATTGCTTTAATTTGCTTTTCAGATTAAGTTGGATAAAACTTCCAGAGATTTATTTACTTCACTTACCAAGTAGGTAAGTTTTATCTTCTTCACAGCTCAAATGTAATGAGCAAACAAGATAAAGTATACAGATATGCCTATAACCATTATCTTAAGCATAGAAAATTTGTAAAAAACAATAGTAGGGTTAGTAGAGTTTCTCTCAAGTCATTCAGCAAGCATGCATCAGCATCCACTGTATGCCAGCCACTATTCCTATCCCTGTAGACTCAGTTACTTTAAATACAATTTATTTTCTCATGTAATTCACAGGAGGGGGACATTAGCTACAGTTGGGTGGTTCTTGAAGAGATGGCTTCAGTGGATGATTGAAAAATGAGCACAAACATGGATATAAGAAGACAGGGGAGAAGGAAACAAGAGCAACTAATTTCTTGTTTTGTTTTGCCTTTGATTTGAGAGCCTTCATAATTTGGCCTTTACTTACTTTTCCAATATTACATCCTAGTAAACCTCAATCCACACCTTCCACTCTAGTTAAATTGGTTCAAATATGCCATGTCTATCCTTCCTATGCTACTTCATTCTAAAAGACTAAAAGACTGTAATACAACCCTAGTTATCTCTGCCCGTTTAGATCCTAACCATGTTTCAAGTCCCCATTGAAGTCCTTCCTCATGATTGAAGATTCTTTTGACTGAAGAGCAACTTGTTTGCTATAACAGAATATAAGAGAATATTTTAAAAATAACTGGACATGAAATGAATAAGTTGAGGTTAGATAATTCAAAATTTTAATGCCACCTGTATACCCCATCAGTGATCTTCAAATACCAATCACCAACTATCTCTTCTAAAGTAGTAATATAATTCTTTATAATATACACCACCCAATATTTGGACAACTTTCCTATGACCATTCTTATTGAGTTTAGCCACTGCCTCTTGAGCCAAATCTAACTTCATTGTATAACAAAATAGCAGTTTGTTAATCCAGATGCCAATGATCTGTTAATTACTTAGTTCCCTTTTTTAACTTAATAAGCAAATACCAAATGTATTGTTTTAATATTTTCCAGCTTTACATTTTTAAAAAGGAATATTTTTCTTATATAATATATATAAGTCATTTATAATTAATAAAATATAATATAGATAATATATATTATTTGGGGGACACAAAGGATCACCTAAAAAATATTCAGAGATTTTCCCCAATGATTTCATGATTCTGTTTAACTATATATATATATATATATATACACACACACACATACTAGTTACAGAAAAACTTGTGTAGAATATAAAAATAACTAAAGTAGTCTCTACTGAGAAACTCAGTAGTATGATTTTATCCTACTAAAAATGTCCCTACACAACAGTCTCAGAAAGATAAATAATCATTCATTTTCTTACCATTTCTGAAATTTAGAAATAAATTTAAGAATGAGTGCAATAAGTTAGAATAAGACCCACTGAAGTATGTGCAACCTCTGATAAAAAATGAAAAATTGAGCCAGTTATCATGACAATTTAAGCTTAAAAAGTAATTTTCTTGAGTTACCTGGCTATCTGAAGCAAAGGAGCCTTTTTAGTTCAATTTATACAAAATGCCCTTAATTCTTCATGGTATTTTGTGCAAAGCCAGGAAAAGCCTATATTTCTCTTCTTGCTGAAACAAAAAATTATACTGAAGATAAAGTTAAATCTAATCTATACTATAAATCATGATATCGAAATAAATCTACCTTTAACTGATTTGGTTGAATCTTCCCTATCAAAGCAAAGCAAAAGTTATTTTAAGAATGTCTAAAAGTTCATATATATGTCATAGCATAACTGTTTTCTTATTCCTTCATTATGTATTTTACAACTAGCATCAAATGTTTTCTTGCTTTGTAACTCCAGGGAATCGTCTAATCCAAAAAAAAAAAAAAACCAGGAAGATTCCTACTCATTTCTCAGCAAAAAAAAAAAAACACAAATTTTCAGATACTGTGATGATAAAATGAATGTCTTCCTCTCATCCCACTTCCCTACCCCCAAAATAATTTGGCATTTTAAAAGACCAGTGCTTTTGAAAACGCTGCACTCAAAGCTACATATATATATATATATATATATATATATATATATATATGTAATATGTAATAATTCTATCCCTTGATTCTTTTAATTTTTTAAGGATTTGAATTTCTTATAGTTTTTTTTTAATGCTTTTTGAAGATTTTAGATGCATCCAAACCCCCAATTCTTCTCAGATAATTTTAGTTGTAATTTAAAACTACCTTCTAAACAAGACTTTCTTCCTGAAGGAACCAAGTACCGATGGTAACCCAATCTTCTCTCCATAATTGGACCTAGAGCTCTTCCTCCATTTTCAGGGTAATTAATAATGCTATAAGTTTAAAAAGGGGGGGAGAAAAGAAAGAAAGAAAGACTAGTCTATCAGAAATATAATTTTTAATGTAGTTATCAGTAATATAACATGAATTAGTCTACTGTTATTTCATAGTGAAATTGATATAAAGAAAATCAATTGTCCTCTTCTCACTAATAAAATCTTAACTACTTTTTGGAGACATTAAACAATAATTTAAAAATGGTCCCAAACCAGATCTGTCTAATCTCAATAAAGTATTTATAGTCTTATCTTTTTGGTCGATTCTCAAAGTCTAATGTCACGTAATTAAAGAACTACTTCTAATTCCATCGATTGTGCATAGATTCTAGATGGAGGGAGCTCTGATCATTACTTGGTAGTATTGTTTAGATTAGACAGAAGGAAGGCTATAACTCTACCTATCATAATTCAATATAGATTCTAGTTATAAACATTACGCTAAGTCTGAGCCAAATCTCTTAACAAAAGTTTTGAAGAGAGGTACTTGGTAGGTATACGGGGCTTAGGTATTCAACAGTATCACTTTTCCAAGAGTAGTGAAAAATATTTCCTAGAATAAAAGTGAAGGAATGATAAAATTAATGTAATAAAGTTTTCAGAAAAAATTTTGCTTTAAAATGCAAAATTTGTTTTCACGTTTTTTAAGGAAAATATACACTAATCAGTTTAATGCTCTGATACTTCATTATTTAATATATACCAAAAATCATTATTTTTAGGAACAGTGATATTTTAGGTGATATCTGAGAATAGTCTAACACATTAAAAAAAAAGAAGTGAAATAACACTTTTAAAGATATACATTCATTTGTATCACCATCTTATTTTCAAAAACATTCAAGGCAATACATTTATGTACTTTACTTTTGATTACTAAAGTACCATTATCATTTTAGTTAATTTTACACATTTGTATTAATACTTTAGTGGCAGTTTATGCTTATTTTTGATTTTTAAAGAAAACATATTAATATAAATCATTCAAAGGGGTTTTCCCTCTGTGCTTCACTTTACTCTTACTAATATGTATTATCTAATTGTTTGAATTGTGAGATAAAGAAAAAAATACACAAAGAGAAAGAAAGAGGAGATAAAAGCAGCATTTTCCCGTGAGAGTATAAATACGATGACTTTTTTCATGACAGAGATCACACACAGACGTGCACACACATCCTTGTATTTCTAATTGATTTTCAGTTAAAGTTATAACGTTTTTTCATAGTTTCCACTTTAATATTATTCAGTTCCCTGGCATGCTTCCAATGATTTCCTTTTCTCAGAAAAACCTGGTTTTCATCTCTCATTGTTTACAGTGGATTCAAACTTCCCAGCTCTTTTCTACTTTTCTGCTTTTCTGACTTTCATTCATAAGTAAATGGAAGGCCTGAAAAGCCTCCCTGCTGTGCAGCACTAACTTTAGAAAGTGACTTTCTAATGACTGAGAGACTGTCCTTTAGGAAATTTCAATTTTTCCATCCATGAATCACCCTCCTTAGCATTCTTTCATATTTTAGAGATCCCTTTGTCTAGGAGCTCATTTAGAGCAGTGTAGCCAAGTGGAAAGGGGTTGAGCTGAAAGTCAGTGAAATGAGGTTTCTGTCCTGGCTCTTGTTCTGCATACTCAGTCACTCTGTGGCCCTGAAATCCCTGTGATAGAAAAAGAACATTTCCTTGCTTTCCTCCCCTACCCTCTTTCTCATTCTTATACTCTTTGTTCTTCTTTATCCTTCGAAGAGCTTTAAAGAATGAATTACATACTGTACAAAAAAAAAAACTTTGTATAAGCAGGGAAGTGTTCCTAGTTAAAGAGTGACAAATCAGTGTATTGCAAAGAAAAGGTCCTTTTGTTCACTGCACAATAATAAATGTGTGTAGAGGTGTATGATGAGAGAAGCAATATCTTCACTCAGGGTTCACTGTCTTGCGCCACATGCCCTGTTTATTCTTCACTAAATGGTGACATGAGCATGCTATCCCAATTATATAGGTTAAAAAAAATAGGCCCAGAGATTTTAATATTCTTTGTTCATTCATTTTGTTAGTGCAGGGGAAAAAAAGTTAAACACTTTCAAAGTGTTTGTTATAATCTGGAAGGAGAGAGGAATGGGGAGTAACTGCTTAATGGGTACAATGTTACTTCTTGGGGTGATAAAAGTGCTTTGAAACTACATAAAAGTGGTTGGTTGTACAATATTGTGAATATGGGAAATGTTTTTGAATTGTTTACTTTAATATGATTAATTTTATGCTTTGTGAATTGCACAGAAAAAATTTTTCATCAATAAATTTAAAGTGTTTTATTGGGGTTATATTAAGATTATTTTGCCCAGAAGACCCCAAAATACTCAAATAATGCCTCCAAAGTAACCATACTCTGTGAAATTCCTGCAGGGGGAGTATAGGAGAGAAAAACAAAGTGTAAAAGTGTTTGTATCTGAGGTTTTGCCCTTAAACCTCAATATGGCACTTCAGTGGTTGGCTGGATAGGGTATTATTGTTGCATAACTCTGTAGGTAAGCTATGAATGCTGAACCCAGGGCAAGCTGAAAGGACCATTTAGTCTATTGTTCACAAGCCCCAAATCAAGTCTTGAATCTTGATCCAAAGCATATCTGACAGTTTCAGAGAAAAAGGAAAAAAGCAGGCAGAAAGAGAAAAAAATTCTGTTTCATTTGTTCTTAAGAGCCAGATTTTCTCAGATAAACAGACATGGTTCTGTCAGGGGAGTGTGTAATTTCCTCGATTCTGTCTCGCTGCAGCAAAAATTTGAAGTGATGGACAGACCAGTGTTACAGCTTAGTTTTATTTAGAATGCAAAGGAAAATACATCCTCAAGGTGTGAGGGTGGGTCAGCCCAAAAGAAGGGAAGAGAAGAGAAGACCAGGGCTCAATTTTGGCTCCTCTTTTTATGTTTTTTCTCCTCCCCTTGAGCCTGCCCTATGTAAATTGGGCTAGCCAGGAGGGCTGTCTGTTTCACCTGAGGTCCTCACTCTGGTCCTTGGACATTCCTTTGTTCTATTTTCACAGGCTTTTCCCTTCTTTGTCTTTTAACCACCGCCATTTTGGACTCCTTTTTCCTATTCTAACTACCTAACAGTTCCAACCACTCTAACATTTATAAACAACAAAAACCTTGAACAACTTATTTGATAACCAAGCTCATTCTCAGGTGTAAAATGGGGACACTAATAATACTTTTTGAGAAGGATCTTTAATGAATTGAATGACAGTAGATGTTAATAGTATTAATAGAAGCCTTGTCACCAACAGGAAAGAACAGAAGGAATAGAGGAAACTGTGGGCAAGTACTTTGCCCACGGAGAACAGTCCCTTATCACTCCAGGCTCTTGGAACTAAGCACATCCAAAAGCACCATATCCCAGGTGCTGAATTTTTAAATCTGGCTTAGTGGAAGCAGTTCTGGTAAGCGCTAGCCAACAGAATATTCAGAAATAAACACTAAACTCACTGAGGTCAGTTAATCCTCTTCCTCGGGAATAAAGGAAAACAAAATGGAGACTTCAGATTTCCACCCTTGGAGCTCAAGGTACCACATTTTTTTCTTCTCTGAGCTACTACCTCAATGGGCTAAATATGCAGATCTTTTCTATCCTAAATGGGAATACAGGACTTGATTTTGTTGTTGTTCATATTTATTAACAGGGCAATCTTTTTTTCATATTGTTTCTCCTTATTTGGCTTATTTCTCCTTTTCTTCCACTCTCCCTCAATTTAATAATGATAATAGTTACTCAGTTATGTCTGACTCTTTGTGACCCCAGGGACTGTAACACACCAGGCTCCTCTGTCCATGGGATTTTCCACGCAAGAATATTGGAGTGGGTTGCCAGTTCCTTCTCCAGGAAATCTTCCTGACCCAGGGATGGAATTTGCATGTCCTGCATTGGCAGGTGGATTCTTTACCACAAATGCCTCTCTCAGTTTAGCCAACCTCAAAATAACCCTTTAATAACCCCCTGTGTTTGCATCCATATTTTTCTCCATGCTAATATAATTCTACAACATACCATGTTGTAAATTCTGACATAAGTAGATCCTTGTCATTATTTTTATGTATCTGCAACTTTCATTTTTTTAATTTGACTATAACTTGTGGAAATCTATGTTCTTTAATTAGACAGTTGTAATGAATTCATTTAGTGGCATTATAACTTTTTAGGCTATAAATGTATCTACTTTATTCAAACATTCTTCTATTTATGGGCATCCATTTTGTTTCCAAAATTCATGCTACCCAAAATAATTCTACCACAAATGTCCTTGTATCCACCAATAAAACTGGGTGTATTTCTCTGTGTGACACTTATAATTGAAATTGTTGGGCCAGAGTATATGTTTTACAAGCTGTAATAAGTGTACTTTCACATGGAAGACAAATTTTTAAAAAACTAGAATCCTTTATGTTAAACAGCTATACAATATAAGCATATTTAACATACCAGACATTCTGCTGCTGCTGCTAAGTTGCCTCAGTCATGTTCGACTCTGTGAGACCCCATAGATGGGGCCCACCAGGCTCCCCCGTCCCTGGGATTCTCCAGGCAAGAACACTGGAGTGGGTTGCCATCTCCTTCTCCAATGCATGAAAGTGAAAAGTGAAAGTGAATTTGCTCAGTCCTGTCCGACTCTTAGCGACCCCATAGATGGCAGCCTACCAGGCTCTTCCATCCATGGGATTTTCCAGGCAAGAGTACTGGAGTGGATTGCCATTGCCTTTTCCAACCAGACATACTAGTGACTCATAATTATAGTATCTGATACACATGGATTACAAATCTCAGTAACATATATAAGTATCCTAATCTGGATTTTCTAAATATTTGAGGGCAGAGAAACTAAAAATCTGCATAACAGTAATAAAATTTTAGGTTTAGAGGAGGAACAAGTAGATTAGAATACTTTCTACTTTCTGTTATTTTAGTCTTATTCAGTATGTACTCTTTTTTTACTTTGACATATTTATAAAATGTAATCATTACAACTGCATAAGTATCATACATTAAATATTATTTTATGAATTTTTTTGAAATAATGGTATGAAGGAAGTGTCTTCACCAAGAAGTCTATAATTCTCAAAAAAGTGTAGAGTCAGAGTGACTTGACTTATTAAAGATGATTTCTTCAGCTTATAGCAATGCTGACAGAGAGAACAACATTTAAAAGTGAAGGAGAAACTTACATGAAGAAGAAAGACAGCAGGTTTGGATGTGGGAAGAATGATCAGTATGCTGGGGAGCTCTGTGCTCACTGTACCATATTTCATAACAAGTGATTGTGATATGTGTTGACCAGCATTCAAAGACAAGTTACATACAACTAATGAGGGACAAAGAAATTTCATTTGCTGAGATAACCTAGGATACTGTCAAAATAAAATTTAGGGTTATATTGACAGTGTACTATTAAAGTGATTTAAAAAGAATTATGTTTAGTTTCAATAGAGTCACTTCTGTTCTCACTGGAAATGATAGTATCTATCAACTCTTGCCTTGAAACAATATCCCTTCGCTAACTGAGATCTCTTGAATATCTCCAACGACTGAAGATTTGTTAAATTCAGCTTTTGCTGGGGGATGCATTTTGTAATTTATTTCACAATATTCTACCATGATTAGGAAGTTTTTCACTAATGGATTTTTGAGCTCTTTGCTCTCAGTTGATAGAATGCAAGTTTATTCATTAAATCATGTAACAGGGGCTTGTTTGTCTTTGATGAAAATGTTAAGCAAATGGAATTTAAAACAAAAATTTTATTAGTCAAGTCATCAGATAAATTTCCAGCTGTAAATCAAACTACCATAAACATATTTAGACAGTTCATTTTTTTATTATATTTACTCAGTCAGAAAGATGTGAAAATTACAAATCGCTCCATTTTAAGAGTCCCTTGTACAGTTGACAAGAACTAGGTGATGAGGTTATTCAGTTAAAGTATATTTATGGAATGATCATGGTAAGTAATACACAACTGGTTTGGTAAAGCAAGGAATTGAATATAATTGGAGTACTAGTTGAACATACCAATGGAACAAACCAATGGAGAAATTCATGAAAAACTGTTATCAGGGATCATTTTAAAGACAACTTTAAATATAACCTAATCATATGAAGTGGTTGCTTCTAGGTTATTTGTCCTGTCTCAAACAACTACAGATCTATTTTTAACAAATTATACCATATTACATTCAGAGAAGTAAATGATAAAAAGTGGAAGCTCTTTAGGAAGTGGATAAAGAATTCAGATCTACAGCTAAAATAATATATTAGCTGTTGTTGTTTAGTCACTAAGTCATGACTGACTCTGTTGTGACTCAACAGACCGTATCCACCAGGCTCCTCTGTCCATGGGATTTCCCAGGCAAGAAGACTGGAGTGGGTTGCCATTGCCTTCTCCAGGGGATCTTCATGACCCAGGGATCGAACCCTGTCTCCTGCATTGTTAGGCAGTTTCTTTACTACTGAGTCACCATGGAAACCCCAAAATAACATATTAGATTTGGTACTTAACCTATCTGATAATATTAGGGTCAGTTGTTTGTAATTTTTACGATAGTTTGAAAATTACTCTTATCTGATACTTAGTTGCATGGCCTAGTTGAAGTCTGAAATTCTGGGGATCCCCTTACTCCGAGCTAGAAATGGTAGTGTTCTAGCTAAACTTCTGCAGAAGGTGAAGGTGAAGTCACTCAGTCGTGTCCGACTCTTGGCGACCCCGTGGACTGTAGCCTACCAGGCTCCTCTGTCCATGGAATTTTCCAGGCAGTGGTACTGAAGTGGATTGCCATTTCCTTCTCCAAGGGATCTTCCCAACCCAGGGATCGAACCAGGGTCTCCCGCATCATAGATATCTCTAATAAATAGATGTATGTCATGGAGATTAAAAGAAAAATCTGTTTATCATACCAATGACAGAGTTTGTCTCTTGCTCGCTTGCCCTAAAAGACGAATCCACAATGGGAAAAGATATTCCCCTAGAAAGGGAATTCATTTCCATTTTCCATTTTCATGATCCTGGCCCTGTCATGTTTCTCCCTGGGAAGACTGGGAGACTAGAGGACTATATTGATATCTATCTTTCTGATGTTGATCTGAGTTTTCCATTTTCCCAATAAAATTCATTTGTTATCCCATGACATGTGACATTACAGGATTTACCCATGACTCCTACATATCCAGTGGCAGCCCAAAGTGAGTCTTTTGGCACAAAACTGAAAGAAAAAAAAAGTTAACATCCAATGTCATTTTACCTTAAACATTGTATCTACCTCAAATATTAAAATATGTAAATGCATATTCATTTGTTGAACTTCTTTTGAGTCCAGTGATCACTGTTTTTTTTTCTTTTCCATTTTTCCTTGTACTAGCAACAAATCTAATGCAACTTTCAGGATTTCCACTAAATGCTTAAAGCAAAAAGAACTTCAAGACATTTGTGAAGAAATATAACTGTTGAATTTTATTATTTAACTTTTAAAGCAGTCTCTACCAAGTACCAATTAATAGGATTTTAGTGACTTAATTTCATTGTTTTTTCTTATGTAATTTTGCTTTAATCTGGAAAGCACCCTCTTTCATTTTATATTGTTATTTTATCAACTTATGCAATGCTTAGTAAGATGTCAGTTAGTTATAAAATGGTCTAGCGATGTACAATTTTGTGAAGAAGCATTGAATTTTGGTAAGCAGTTGTGAATGAAAGAGAAAGAGCATCAGCATACAAGTGGGAAGCATTAATGTGTCATGGGCAGTCAGTATAGAAATGTCAGAGAAAAATAAAACTTTGGATATTTTGGTATAGGTAAAGCAGAGGCAGTTAAGAGAGCTATTCTTGTATTTGGAATTAAAACAGGTATTTGATTATTTATTTTTAATCTGTATAATATTCATTTAAGCTGTGTAAATGTTAAAATATAGATTAACTGATACAGACCTTATTGTGTAAGTTTTCTGAAAAGTAATCAGTAATCTCTTATTTATAGAATAATTTATTCTCTAAAAATTATAAAATTCTGTGTAGCATTTCACAGTTTAATTGTATCTTTCCTCTTGAAATATTATCATATACTATATTCCACAATATTTCATTATTTCATTCTTCTGAGGTTCTTCCCAACTTTTCTTGCCTCTTTCTCATTATCTGACTGTAGTCATCTTTATCATCCTCCCAGCATCTCTTAATGTGGACATTCCTGAAAGTCGTTTCCCTCTCAATTTCATTTTTATTAATTGTATTGACTTTGAATAGTCACCCAATGTCATTCATTGAGCTTCAGCTACATTCTGAAATCCATTTCTGTATTTCCAAATCTTCAAGTGTTGGTAGTATGTCAAATAATGAATATCATGTCTTCCTTGACTCATAACTTTCCATCACAATGTGTTTCCTAAATAAAGTTGAATATATAATGTCATTTTTCAATATAACTTCAATGTATCTTTCAAATCTTAAACTATTACTATTTCATGTAACTCATCTTTATCTAAACTGAAGAACTTACTAATTTCAGTATGTCTTTATTTTCATGTTTCTGCCCATTCACCTCTCTCTTTGAAAAATCTACACATTGTCAATGCCTTTGAGAAAATTGTATACCAGCAATAAAATGTTTTTGAAGCCCAATTCTCAGTTTCCTTAAATTCTAAACTGTATCTAACTTCTGTCATGATATTCTTCATGATATTCTCCTACTTATGCTACACTTGGAGATCAGTCAATAACTCATTTGGAGTTTAGACCTCATTAAGAGTTTGCATTTTTACATATTTGCATTTTGAGGACATTGTTTTATATCTGTGATAAGAATATGTTGACATCTCTTTTCCTATATGGCTTACCTCAGGTTTTAGACTCTAAAACTAGAGAACAAAGGAAAGTTGTTGTTCATATTTTGATCCTCCATAGCATCTAGTACAGTATCTTGTTAAACTGGGAGCTTGAACACTGTTATTTAGAATATATAATTGAAAGGGACATATATCAGATTCTTAAGTGTTGGGGTCCTTTCATTCCAGTCCCAAAGAAAGGCAATGCCAAAGAATGCTCAAACTACTGCACAATTGCACTCATCTCACATGCTAGTAAAGTAATGCTCAAAATTCTCCAAGACAGGCTTCAGCAGTACGTGAAGTGTGAACTTCCAGATGTTCAAGCTGGTTTTAGAAAAGGCAGAGGAACCAGAGATCAAAATGACAACATCCGCTGGATCATGGAAAAAGCAAGAGAGTTCCAGAAAAACATCTATTTCTGCTTTATTGACTATGCAAAAGCCTTTGACTGTGTGGATCACAATAAACTGTGGAAAATTCTGAAAGAGATGGGAATTCCAGACCACCTGACCTGCCTCTTGAGAAACCTATATGCAGGTCAGGAAGCAACAGTTAGAACTGGACATGGAACAACAGACTGGTTCCAAATAGGAAAAGGAGTACGTCAAGGCTGTATATTATCACCCTGCTTATTTAACTTACATTCAGAGTACATCATGAGAAACGCTAGGCTGGAAGAAGCACAAGCTGGAATCAAGATTGCTTGGAGAAATATCAATAATCTCAGATATGCAGATGGCACCACCCTTATGGCAGAAAGTGAAGAAGAACTAAAGAGCCTCTTGATGAAAGAGGAGAGTGAAAAAGTTGGCTTAAAGCTCAACATTCAGAAAACAAAGATCATGGCATCTGGTCCCATCACTTCATGGGAAATAGATGGGGAAATGGTGAAAACATTGTCAGACTTTATTTTGGGGGGCTCCAAAATCACTGAAGATGGTGATTGCAGCCATGAAATTAAAAGACGATTACTCCTTGGAAGGAAAGTTATGACCAACCTAGATAGCATATAGAAAAGCAGAGATATTACTTTGCCAACGAAGGTCCATCTAGTCAAGGCTATGGTTTTTTCCATTGGTCATGTATGGATGTGAGAGTTGGACTGTGATGAAAGCTGAGCACCTGAAGAATTGATGCTTTTGAACTGTGGTGTTGGAGAAGAGTCTTGAGAGTCTCTTGGACTGCAAGGAGATCCAAACAGTCCATCCTAAAGAAGACCAGACCTGGGTGTTCATTGGAAGGACTGATGCTGAAGCTGAAACTCCAATATCTTGGCCACCTCATGCGAAGAGTTGACTCACTGGAAAAAATCATGATGCTGGGAGGGATTGGGGGCAGGAGGAAAAGGGGATGACAGAGGATGAGATGGCTGGATGGCATCACTGACTCGATGGACATGAATCTGAGTGAACTCTGGGAGTTGGTGATGGACAGGGAGGCCTGGCATGCTGTGATTCATGGGGTCGCAAAGCGTAGGACACGACTGAGCAACTGAAGTGAACTGAACTGAATGGACCAGAACCTGGCGGTCCATAGTCTACGATAATAAAGTGAAAGAGAGAGAGAAAGAGAGAAACAAAGAAAGAAAGAGAGAAAGAAAGACATGGGGACCCAAGCTCTGATGGAGCAAGGGTGCTTTATTAGCAGAAATGCAGGCTTATATATCTTTAGTAAGATGATTACTCAGCTATTACACAGGATGAAATTTTATCAATAGCCACAATATGGATGCTACTTCTACTGCTAAGTCACTTCAGTCGTGTCCGACTCTGTGTGACCGCATAGACGGCAGCCCACCAGGCTCCCCTGTGCCTGGGATTCTCCAGGCAAGAACACTGGACTGGGTTGCCATTTCCTTCTCCAATGCATGAAAGTGAAAAGTGAAAGTGAAGTTGCTCAGTCGTGTCCAACTCTTCGCAACCCCATGGACTGCAGCCTACCAGGCTCCTCCATCCATGGGATTTTCCAGGCAAGAGTACTGGAGTGGGGTGCCATTGCCTTCCCCGGCAATATGGATAGTCTAATACATACAAGGTCGCTGACGCTGAAAAGAGTCACTGAATATCTCAGCCTATGACCTCAGTCCTGAGAACTGCATGCAGCTTTACTCGTTCTCTGAATAGGAACTGATAAGGAAAAGAGAATCCTTGAGAAATAGAAAACCACATGCAGGAATCCTCCTGTTAAGTGTTCTCTGACACCTAAGATCAGAGGATTTGATTACAGATTTATTGCTTAATTTGTTGCTGTTGTTCTGTTGCTCAGTCGTTTTTTTACTCTTTGTGACCCCATGGACTGCAGCACACCAGGCCTCCCTATCCTTCACAATCTCCCGGAGCTTGCTCAAACTCAGGTCCATTGAATCGGTGATGCCATGCAACCATCTTGTCCTCTGTCGTCCCCTTCTCCTCCTGCCTCAGTCTTTCCCAGCATCAGGATCTTTTCTAATGAGTCAGCTCTTGCTTAATTATTCTTTAGTTTATAAATTTCCCATTTCTAAGAGTAATAACCTGGACATTCATACTCTTAAAAATCCTATATATTCACCATTCATAGATTATTTTTTAATTCTAGATTCTAGAAATAGTTCATCCAGAAAACATATCACTCATTTGTTTCCCTTTAAATCATTGTGGTATGTAAATCTGCATTATATACATTTTGTTTTCTCAGTCTTTCTTATATTTTCCAACTATTATGATGAGAAATTGAGAATATTAGCCATAAAAATAACTCATAGCATTGTTGATATATTTCTTTAAAAAAAATCTATGTAATTGTGTGGGAAAGTACTAATAATGTGATCCCATTCCAATTAAGATGGTAGAGGATTTACAGTGTCAGCAGATTCACAACAGGGACATTTCAAGTCTGTGTAAGTACTAATTACTTCACAGAAAGATTTTAGAATTTTAAGAACAACAGAATGCCTCGGTCATTTTTGAATCTTGATTTTAGGCTTAAAGGATATATATATTTTATCAGTAATAAAAAGTAAATATTCTTCATTATAAAACATGTTCTGTTTCTGCCCTTCTGAAAGGTCAAAAGAGGCTCTAACCTGGCTTGCAGACAGAGAAGAGTGAAGAATTATTAGTTACCTAAAAGTGGAGGGAATTAGGATCTGATATTCAAATGCTTTCAGAAAAGAGATGTATAACCATATCAGTCCAAAAGGGGGGAAAAGACAGGAAGTTGATGCTTATCATTGTCCAGAATGCAAATGAAGACTAAAAAGAAAAGAGTAATCAGTGGGAAATTGACTGATCTCCAAATGTGACTAACAAGTAGGGGAAGGCCATAAAGAAAATATCAGATATTCAGCTATGTGATCACCCAGGAAAACCTGCAGAACATGGTCTCTGAGGATAGAATTGCTAAATTAAAATGATAAAAAAATAAAAAGAAAATATTGATGGTAAATAAGTATGTCTCAGAAATAGCACTGTCTGAGTTTACATGTAATGAGTCAAACTGATTCAAAAACAAGGGTCACAGCAAAGTCTCTAATCAGAAACAAGTATACAATATCAGTGTTAGAGGGATAGAGGTAAGGAAAAGCCATCCTCTCACAAAATTCCACAAGATAATAACTAGTGGGCCACCAACCAATTTATTCATCATTATCCATTCCTTCTCCTTTCTTCATTGTTATATAAAACTAAAAAGAAAACTTTCTGCTGACTGTGGAAGACTAGGTTCTTTGGAGCAAACAATCCACCCCTTATTGAGAACTAGGACCTCTGGGTAACATACACATACGCGCGCACACACACTCTCACACACATACACACATGCACACAACTGTTTGTAAGTTTAAGAAAGTTAAAATGTCAATGAAAAATTGAAGGATTCAATATGAGAGGGAAGAAAACTTCATGGATGTGAGCCTTAAATTGGTGCTTTCTTTTCTAAAAGCATTGGACCTCAAAGTGTGGCCCCAGGTAAGCAGCATCAGCATCGCATGCAGACTTCTGAGTAATGCAAATCCTCAAGCAATACTCTAGATCCAATGAATGGAAAAATATGAGAGTGGAGTCCAGAAATCTGCATTCTACAAACACTCCAGGTGATTCTGATGTACACTAAAGTTTCAGAATCGTTGTCCATGATGGATCTAATGATTTAAAAGTAATTATTAGAACACATTAAAATGCTTTTGATAGGGTCATAGTGCTAATGGAATAAAGATTAGAATTATAAGCCTCCAAAGAGGAGTTATATATCTACAGATAATATACATATACTTTATGCCATTAGGGTAGAAAAATATTTGCTAAATTGTAAACAAATATTCCAAACTAGAAAAATGATAAATTGGATCACATTAAAATGTGTAACTTATGTTCACCAAAAGTCACTTCTAGTTTAAAAAAAAAAAAAAAAAAGATGAGTCAGAGTGGAAGAGAATATTTGCCTGACATGTAATCAATAAATAGGTCACATTTAGAATATATTTTAAGAAAAACACCTCTATGCATCAATATAAAATGAACAATCTAAAAGAGAAATGGAAATGAGAATTGCTAGAAATATCCTAAGGATAAGATGAAGAGTTTGGTGTAGAGAGAAACTGAGACAAGTTCAGGATTACTGGAGTTCAATATAGGGAATGGCTAGAGATGAAAACAGAGAGGAAAGTAGTGACCTGAAAAACATTGTGTGTAAGTAGGGGATTGTAGAAAATGAAGGGAATAAGATAATAGATAGACCCATTAAAAAGCTGTGACCTTAATCCATGTTATAGATAACAGAGCCACCTACTATAGAAATGGCAGAGGCAACTGGAAAGATGCAGCATAAATTGTGTGTGTGTGTGTATGATTGAATGATTGAATATGAGGGGTAAGGAATGAGGAGACAAATTTAACCCAGGTTTCTGACTTAAGCATCAAGAACCATTTGCAAGACAGTAAATCAAGGGAAAAAAGTTTTATTTTAATTTCTATATTTTTACTGTCTTTCTTATGTTGTTC
This sequence comes from Bubalus kerabau, assembly GCF_029407905.1. Lineage (NCBI taxonomy): Eukaryota > Metazoa > Chordata > Mammalia > Artiodactyla > Bovidae > Bubalus > Bubalus kerabau. The sequence goes on from NC_073637.1 coordinate 56,125,603, forward strand.
AGTCGCTTAGTCATGTCCAAGTCTTTGCAACCCCATGGACTGCAACACACCAAGCCTCCCTGTCCATCACCAATTCCCAGAGCTTGCTCAAACTCATGTCCATCGAGTCAGTGATGCCATCCAACCATCTCATCCTCTGTCATCCCCTTCTCCTCCTGACTTCAGTCTTTCCCAGCATCAGGGTCTTTTCCAATGAGTCAGTTCTTTGCATCAGGTAGCTAAAATCCAACGTAGTAGATAATATTTTTATCCCATTTACAGTTCAGGAAGTTAACAAAACTAAGTAAATGGCCCCAATTCACAAAACTCGTCTGTGGCAAATGGAGATTTATACCCAGATAATGTGATTCTGGAGTCTGTGGTCTTAACCATCCTGGTGTATCACTAAAGTGGCCTTAATTTGTTTCTTTTTCTCCTGCCAATACAATAGTATTTAACTTGGTTGCTTTGATTGGAAAATTTCCTTTAGCAGTAGCCTGTACAAGCAGGCTGAGGAAAATTGCTGGGACCCTCACATTCTCTTTATGAGCTAAAGTCCCAGTGTGTGCTACTGATGGTCATAATTTGCAATGAATGAATATCCCCTTCATTGCCTCCAATCATTTCTCTGGGCAGGTAGCACTGAAGTTTCACTATATTCTAAGTGAAAGTGAAGTCGCTCAGTCGTGTCCGACTCTTTGCGACCCCATGGACTGTAGCCTATGAGGCTCCTCCTTCCATGGGATTTTCCAGGCAAGAGTGCTGGAGTGGATTGCCATTTGCTTCTCCAGGGGACCTTCCTGACCCAGGAATCGAACCCAGGTCTCCCACATTGCAGGCAGACACTTAACCATTTGAGCCTTAGAATAAAGAATATTTTAACAGGGGTGTGATAGTTGAAAAAAGAAAAAGGTATGGAAGGATGGTTAAACTTGTGGTTCTGAACAAACAGAACCCATTATCTACAGAATTCTGGACATTTCTGGACAACTCACATCAGTACCTATTATCCACAATAGAGTTTAGATATTCCAGAACATGAGTTTTGGTGAAGTTTAGCTCACCAAGCAACTGTTTCTTTTATAATACATTCAGTGATCATAAGTTTTGCTTCAACAGGAGTGGAATTTTTATTCCCAAACTTGGTATATGTAATAATCAGTTAATTTCCAGGTTAATATATATCATTATTGTTTCAAGTAACAGGTTGAACTCCAAGAGCATTTGTTGAAAATATTGAAAGTTCAAGAACCAAGACCAGGTTTTCTAAAGGGTAGGGAAAATCCCTTAGAATGAGAGTCTACTTCTGAAATCAGGATATCATCATAAAGGTATTTTCACTCTTACTCTGAATTTCCTAGGACCTCCTAGGTCTTTATAGGATGGAAACTAACATAATTTTATTGATGATTAAATCAGTATAAGTGCTCTGTGGGTGCCAATAGCTGAAAGGAGACCTGGATATTTTAAGGGATAAAAGAGAATTTTTCCAAAGGGTTCTAAGTATATCAATCTGATATCATCATGAAACAAACCACCCAAACATATAGTGTATTAAAACAGCATTCACTTATTATTACTCACTTACTGCAGCATGGCTCACAGTTGGCTGATCTAGGTTGCACTTAGCTATCTTCATTTTTGATGGTGGTTCTGCTTAATCCTACTGGGAGCAGCAGATTTTCTTAAGTACAGTATTATCTTGGTGATGACAGAGGTGCTAAATGGTAAGCAGAATCATGGGGGGAGGGAACTTCTTAAGCTCAAGGCTCAGAAGGATTCTTATTTGGTGAAAGCAGTTCATATGGCCCAAACCAAGGTTGAGGTATGGACGAACACAGGATGAAGGGAAATGTGTAACCCAAGGTAAGGCCATGGCAAGAGCGTAGGTAATGGAAGAGTTGAAAAATCCAGGCTTAGAATTCAATCAACCCTTCTTGTAAGCTTTCAAAATTACAAAAATTATATATACAAGGCTCTAGGAAAAATAGGAAGAACAGTGAGAAAAATCTCAATCTAAAATTCATATAGAGAATCTCATTTAGGTAGCATCCTGCCCACAACCTAGCTGACCTCTTACCAACATCTGTAAATGCCTTATTCTAACAAGAAGTAAAGAAACTGAGAGAGAAATTCTGTTTAGCTTCTTTGGGTCACGTGTGCCCACTCCTACTCCCAGGAGTGAAGGGTGGAGGTGCTCTTAGCTTGGCAATCAATGATCATCCTAAAGCCACAAGTGTGGGGATGTTACTCAACTCAGGTTCAGCTGCTTGTTGCTTGAAAATCAATACTTAAGAAGCAAGTGCTGGTAGAAGCAGAAAATGCTTTTAATCAGAAAACCAGCATTCTGGGGAGAAGGCAGACCCTTATCTCAAATCCAACTCCAAAGATTCTGCTTGGTCATGAAAGTTTTTAAAGGGAAAAGGGGAAGTAATCTCAGTTAATCATTGAGTTAGGAAATCAGACTCATTCCCATCTCCTACTACATGAAGGCTTGTTGACTCATTGTGATCTTTCTTTAGATGCTAATTCCTTCACACAGTTTATTGGAGAGATTATTGAAGGGGAAGTTAGAAAAGAGATCTGGTCATCTACTTCTTTGATCTATGGAAAGAACCATCAGGTTAGAGCAAGGATATCCTGTTCTCAAAAGGTTTGAAAGCTATTTTTGAGCCAGAGAGAAGTAGAGCGTGGGGATACTTGGTTTAAGGTTAATTAAAACACAGCTTTGCTAAAGTGACAAGACAAAAGAGGTCTCCTGCAAAGAGCTCTTTCCTGCCAAAAGCTGGCTACAAATCTCCACTTGTCAGACGTTATTCCATTTCTGTGGGATTATGGGCAAATTCTGTCATCTGTAACTTCTTCATGTTGACATAGCGTGCCATATTCTTACAATGGAAGATGTTAACATAGGTCTGTAGTTCTCTTTGCTGTCAATTTTAGTTGCTTGCTTAATTTATAGGCAGGGAAAGCTACAGTTATTTTGATGCTCACAAAAATATAGATTATTGTGAGCAATAGGGTTAATCCCACTCTCTTAAGGCCAGTTACTGGAACTGTACTAACCATAGATTCAGGACTGCTCAAAATGGAGCAGCTTATGTCATCGTTACAATCTGGTCATCATTCAGTTAGCTTTTCCCCTCTGATGGATGTTATAGTATCTGTAGAACAATTCAAGAATGTGCATCAGACCTTGAGTCTATGATTCTATTGTCCTAATCATTAACTGCCTGAACATTCTCTTTTGTGCTTCAGAGACGCCTGGGAGACTTCAGCTTTTCTACAAATAAGGGTCGGGGACATGGAGGGTGTCTTTGTGCTTGGGTGGGCAGGGAGGGATGCAGGATTCTGCTCAGTTCCAGGGATAATTTGTTTCCCTAAAGAAATGATAGATTCTACTTTGCTGAAAATAAAGGAGAAAATATTCTGGACTGATGAAAGTAGCTGATGTCTACTACAATTATTTAGGACACTTTGACATCCAGCTGTATATTATCCTTATCAAAATTATCCCATCTGCAATATGATGTCAGGGTCATCACCAAAACTGAGACAAACAGACACAATCTTAAATTATGAATGAACTAATGAGTTTAATCCTTGAAGGATCAAGGGAACAGAACAAATATGAACTGAAGGATCATTTTACAAGATAAGAGTTAGACATTGCAGTAAATGTGAGCAAATAATTAAAAGTTTTGAGCCTCTGGTGCTTTGGAATTTTGAAACAATTGTGCCAGTCTGTCTTCAGCCTAGAGGTGGAAATGCCAAGTCATTTTAAGGATATTTTCTATTCTGAGGGGAAAAAAAAGAAAACCTTCTTTAGTTATGTAAATGTGGAAGTAGAAGCAATTCTTGCCCTGAAGAATTAGTATAAAAAGATCTTTTTGGATTTCCTAAGATCTAGCAATTTTTTTCTTCCTTTAGAGTGCAGAATTCTGAAAAAAAGTAGCAGTGTTGAGCCTGTCTGGTTTAAGAATAGTAACCGTCCCTATGCTCTTTGAGACAGAAAAGATGTTATTTATTTAGACCACTGATTTTTTTTATTGTTATTATTTTGTTTGTAGCTAGATCAAATCTGAATGGATGGATACATATTTCAAATCATAATTAACCACGCCATTTCATTTTTTGTATTTCTTTATATATTTGCCCCTTGGCAGATCTCCATATCTCCTCTTTCAAGGTTTTAAATTGATTGTGCATAACCACATTTTGGTCATCATTACAAGATTACACTGCAGTTTTGCATAGGTGATGTCTAGTTTTCATATTAAGAACTGTGTAGAAAAAAATAGCAAATGTACTCATAGTACAGTAGAAAACTGTTCCCTTAATCCCCATAGACTTTAAAGGTTTTTGTGGGTTTGTTGGTTCTTTTGTTTGTTTGGGGTCCATATGAAGCTAAGGTGTTAGGGTTTTAGGTGAAGTAGTTAGACTTTGTAAGGTTTAAGGTATGGAGCTTTGCAGAACTTGGCAGAACTGCTTCCTGCTCAGGAAAAATTCCATCACCACCAACCCAACCATGACTTCTTGGAGAACTGACTTTCAATAGGCTGTGTCATGGAATATTTACCAGCTAATTTCTCTGGTAATATTTTTGCTGACATTGCATCTGCTGGGGAAATAGAATTTTAAAAGGTCTCCCCACCTGGAAAGCTTCTCCACAAAGGTAATAGCAAAAGAAAACAGTTTGATTATTGAATAAGGATTAAACCAGATGTGATGTGCATCACATGCTGTCAGCTAAGAGATTGCAAAGACAGGATGGAATCTCATCCACTTAGAAAGCTGTCTTAATCTGTTTGGGCTACTGAAATCAATAGGCCATAGGTTAGGTTACTTTTAAGAGGCAGAAATTTATTTCTCATAGTTTCAGAGACTGGAAGTCTGAGATCAGAGTCATAGCTTGGTCAGGGTCTGGAGACAACCCTCTTCTGGGTTGCAGACTGCTGACTTTTCGTTGTATCCTCCCATGGCAGAGAGCAGAGAGGGCAAGTAAGCCCTCTCATGACTCTTATAAGGACACTAACTCCATTCATGAAGTCGCCATGATTTTAACCTCATAAAATTCCAATTATCAGCTAAAGACTCCCAGTTCCTAATAACATCACATTGTGGGAGTATGATTTCAACATAGGAATTTTAAGAGGCCATAAATATTTGGTCCATAACAGTAGCCAAGCTGATACAACCCTTCATACACCTTTTCCAAGATAAACAATCTCTACCATACAGAAGGCTGAACGCTGAAGAATTAATACTTTCTAATCGTGGTGCTGGAAAGATTCTTGAGAGTCCCTTGGACTGCAAGCAGATCAAGCCAGTCAATCCTAAAGGAAATAAACCTGAATATTCATTGGAAGGACTGATGCTGAAGCTGAAGCTCTAATACTTTGGATACCTGATTCGAATAACTGACTCATTGGAAAAGACCCTGATACTGGGAAAGATTGAAGGCAGGAGGAGAAGGGGAGACAGAGGATGAGATGGTTGGATGGCATCACTGACTCAATGGACGTGAGTTTAAGCAAATTCAGAGAGATGGTGAAGAACAGGGAAGCCTGGTGTACTGCAGTCCACGTGGTCACAAAGAGTCAGACACAACTTAGCGACTGAACAACAAGTCCTAAGTACAAGTACTCGAGGGCACCATTTGTCACACATGTTCACACAAACTAGCACTCCCTGGTAACTGAGGTGACTATCTGTGTTTGCTAATAGGTTTTATCCAGAGGAAAAACAAACTTCTCATATCTTTATAACAAAAGGAGTTTTGCAAGTGGGAGCAAGGTGTCCAGAAGTGTCAGGAAGCATTTAACAGGAGGCTTCATGTGTGCTGTTTTGGATCCATCAGGAACCCTCTGTTCCTTATTAATTCCTGAATATTCAGGAAATTACTTTTTCAATATGGTGATAAGTACCCTCTTCCTTCTTGTGAACCATACGGTAAAAGTGATTATTTACAACTCTCTCTCTCTCTTAAATATGGATCACCTATGTTTTGTAAGTCTGGAATTTTAATCTTTATCTTTGCTGAGAATAACTACAGTATATATGCCCACCCCATGTTGATTAAAACACCTTTGCTCCATCAGAGCTTTTGTTCCCGTGTCTTTCTCTCTCTCTCTCTCTCTCTCTCTCTCTCTCTCTCTCTCAGGCTATTTCTTTGGAGCTCAGAGGCTCTCTGAGTTCACTTTCCTGCCCGGGCTTCTAAGACCCTCTCAAGAAGGTGCTCTGGGCCTTCACCCCATCAAGAGGGCGCCTGAGGCCTCCGTGAACAGAGCAAGCCCTGGGCCAGGGGCTTTATTGGCTTTCTGCGTAAACCAAGGAATATCAACCTCTTTCTCTCTATTTTCTTTTCAGTTGACTCCGGACCACCAGGTTCCAGTCCATTAAAGGACCTCAACACAGAAGAAGTTAGGTCCTTCACTCCCACAGACACTGGGAGACTGGGCCAATATCACCTCTGATGTTTACATTTCAAAGAAGTGGCTCTCAGATCTTTGAGAAAGACAATTTGGTATCATAAAGCTAATTAAATGCCAGCCTCGTCTTCAGAATAATTTACAGTCATTTCAAGGGGAGGAGCTAGTATTTAAAACTTACAGATTTTCCAAAGTGAATAAGCTGATGAAAATGAGAGAAGGAAAATCTTCTTTATTTGCAATAGGGGGAATTAAGCCTCCATTTTCAAAGTATATTTGTATTTGCAATCCTTTAGTGAATATTACAATAAAGTCTGAATTTACAAAAGATTTTTATAAAGCTCTTCAGTGTGCTATAAACTTCCTCTGGCATGATGTTGAATAATACTGATGTTTTTAGGCTCTTGACTTTAAAGTGGTCTTAATTCTAAGAAATCACCAATAATTATGTTTGCTCTAGATGTTTGTAGACAACATTTATCAAATAAAAAGCACTTTCATTTTCTTTTGTTTTCTAATTGGCAGAAGAAGCAAGTCCATGTAAGATACGTGTGCTTTATCTATATCTGAATTCCATGTCACTCAGGAAGCTTATCTGGGAAACAAAACCACTGATGTTTCTGAGTAGAGACTTCCTTTCTGCCCTTGGAAATGATAATGAGTTGTGTCTGGATTGATCACTGCACTTTTTGTGTGAAAGCTTATCCCACCTAAAGTAGTGGGGGTGGGGGAAAATCAGCAAAGTTCGTGCCAATATTCTGTGTATGGTCCTCTAATTATCTCATGTCAGGAGAGGCAGTTCAAGAGCTCTCTGCTCCAGGATGCATTTCAGCAAACTGAAATGCAGAGACTGAGAAAGGCAAATTGGTCCATAGTCAAAGAACTAAAGGTATCAGAGACACTTTAATTGAACAAACAAAATGTTTTTGCCACCCTTGAAACAGGAATTTTGCCACTGGCTATTAACTTATTTCTTTTAAACATGAAAAAGACCTGAGATAACTAGCTATTTCTGTTTTGTGGTGGACAAGAAGGGCAAAATATTGAAGAGCCTTCCTCAGGAGGCAATTAACCTTAGCTCAATTTATAGAAATCTTGGCAGAACACAGGGCAGAAGAGTCACTCTATTGGACTAAAGTTTCAAAAACTGCAAAATGGGGAAAAATTTCTGGCAAAGGGTTGAAGTGCCCAGTTCTCTATCTTATGGAGAAGAGGTGCAGGTGTCTACAGTGTACTGAGGTGCAAAACCATTAGATAAGTAAAGCAATTTCCAGAAATAAAATATTGTTAGGGCAACATAGATGGAAAACTAGTGCTATCAAGGGTAGTTTGAACAAAGTGTAACAGTAGTGAGCCATTCAGGCAGTGAAAGCATTTACTTTTAACTCACTAGGGCATGAGAAAGCAGATATTGAGCCATGAAGCAGAGCTAGGAAATAAAAATGAAGGAGGCAATACTTACTCTTGGCTCAGAATCTCAATCTCTGTTTTAAATCCTTGACATAGAAATTATCCAGAATTAAATAAATTAAAACTAAGTTTTGTCTTCAAATAATGGGAAAATGGACCACCATCACACACAAGAACCTGAGAAATATATTCCTAATACCTTAGACCAGGTTGGCAAGGTATCTGAAAATGTCCCAAGTTTACTTACTGGACAGTGGTTGAACCTGGAGTCTATGCAAGTCTAGGGCAGCTTTCTATGTGGGATTTCTACTCTGGGAAAGCAAATTCTAGACCAAGGCAAACTGGTAACTGTCTCAAGGAGGGAAAAATGTCTCTTTTGGGATACAAAATATTACTAGGAACATGAATTTGGGGCAGGATAGTTTTTTCACTGACTTCCTTTTTTTGGTAATTTCTGATCCACAATCACTTTATACTATTCACTGGTCTTCCCTGATGGCTCAGATGATAAAGACTCTGCATGCAATGAAGGAGACCTGGGTTCAATCCCTGGGTCAGGAAGATCCCCTGAAGAAGGGAATGGCTACCCACTCCAGTATTCTTGCCTGGAGAAGCCCAAGGACAGAGGAGCCTGGTGGGATACAGTCCGTGGGGTCACAAAGAGTCAGACTCGACTGAGCAAATAATACTTTCACTTTCACTTTTCATACTCTTCATTGGGTCAGAATATTCTAGACCTTTAGATTTAAGGTTTTTTCTAGTAGAAATGTAACCAGGAAAAAAAGGAGTCACCAGTCAGCTTTTTTATTTTACATTGTTTGCTTGAATTTATAACATTATGGCAAAAATAAAATTGTTGTATAAATTTAAACAAGCTGAGTGACTCTGGTTTTTAGAAATATAAAAGCTGAAATATTTAAATTATGAAGTTATTTATTCATTCATGTAGTCATTTATCCAGATATTATTTAACAAATGAATCTCTATTCTGTTCTGGGCACCAATATTAGCATTAGGAATATAGCATTGAATAAAATGGTCCTGGCTTACAGGGCAGGATACTCTTGTTAGAGTGGAAGGGGAATGCTTCTCTGAGAAGGTGGCATTACACATATTACTGAAGGAGAAAAGAAGTCACAGAACTCGGAGAAGAGAGAATTGCAAGTAAAGGAAACAGAAAAAGCCCTGAGACAGGAGAACACAAACCATACTTATCGGACAGAAACAAGCCCAGAGTAGGTGGACCAAAGGAAGCAGTGGGGAGGAATGGTAGAAAAAAATCAGACAGGTAGAGGAAAAACTGAATTATTTGGGCCTTGTGGACAAACCTAGACAGTATATTAAAAAGCAGAGACATTACTTTGTCTACAAAGGTCCATTTAGTCAAAGCTATGGTTTTTCCAGTAGTCATGTATGGATGTGAGAGCTGGGCCATAAAGAAAGCTGAGCACTCAAGAATTGATGCTTTTGAACTGTAGTGTTGGAGAAGACTCTTGAGAGTCCCTTGGACTGCAAAGAGATCCAACCAGTCCATCCTAAAGGGAATCAGTCCTGAATATTCATTGGAAGGACTGATGCTGAAGCTGAAGTTCCAATATTTTGGCCACCAGATGTGAAGAACTGACTCATTGGAAAAGACCCTGATAATGGGAAAGATTGAAGGCAGGAGGAGAAGGGGACAACAGGTGATGAGATGGTTGGATGGCATTACCGACTCGCTGGACATAACTTTGAGCAAGTACCTAGAGTTGGTTATGGATAGGGAGGCCTGGAGTGGTGCAGTCCATGGGGTCACAAAGGGTCGTACCCAGTTGAGCGACTGAACTGATCTGGACCATTTACAGACTTGGTTTTCATGCTGAGTGGGATGGAAAGATGAAAAAACACTTGAAAAGATATTGACGTGATCTAACATATGTTTTTAAATTATCACATGGGCTGCTTTTAAGAATAGACTTTTCAGGGTGGAGTACAGAACAAGGAGTCTATCAAAGAATGAAATAGTAACCCAGTCTTTTTTTTTTTTCCTTCATATGCTTCGAAGCAGTAATAGTATATGTTGTAACTGATTAAACTATTAATCCTTGTCCCAAGACTATTTTAATGAGTTTTCTTTTAAAAATTCTTGTAAATTTTCCCAATGCATGTGTGCATTTTTCAGTTGCTCAGTTGTGTCCAACTCTTTGTGACCTCATGGACTGTAGCCCAACAGGCTCATCTGTCCATGAAATAATCCAGGCAAGAATACCGGAGTGGGTTGCCATTTTCTCCCCTAGTGGATCTTCAATATTGTGTATTAAATATATATTTTTTCTTAGATATATTTTCAGACTTCTCTTCTTAAATAGATCTGTCAGAAAAGGTAATGGCACCCCACTCCAGTACTCTTGCCTGGAAAAATCCCATGGATGGAAGAGCCTGGTGGGCTACAGTCCATGGGGTCGCTAAGAGTCGGACACGACTGAGCGACTTCACTTTCACTTTTCACTTCCATGCATTGGAGAAGGAAATGGCAACCCACTCCAGTGTTCTTGCCTGGAGAATCCCAGGGACGGGGGAGCCTGGTGGGCTGCCGTCTATGGGGTCGCACAGAGTCGGACACGACTGAAGCGACTTAGCAGCAGCAGCAGCAGCAGTCCTACACTAGTACTGTAATGCCCCGTTTACTGCTTAGTTGGCTGGTATAATATATTCAGTACCTGACAGGGCTAGTGACAATTCATTGCTTTGCTTTTTTATTTCAGAGCTTTTCTTTGTTTTTAAATTAATTAATTTATTTTGTGCTTGCTAAGTCACTTCAGTGCAACCCTCTTGTCAATGGGATTTCCCAGGCGAGAGTGCTAGAGTGGATTGACGTTTCCTTTCCAGGGGAAATAAATTTCTTTTTATTTATTTAATTAAAATTTTTAATTAAAAAATAATTTTATTTGAAAATTTATTTTTCCTTCTCAATTGTTCTTATCTTAAGCCAATAGACACCCATTCTCTTCATACTCTCTCAAATTTTAGAACAGTATGTATGGTGAACACTCTGACAATAATTAAGGCTAGAAGCAGCTCTTATTTTCACATTTTTGTCATCACTTTCATTGTGCATTCCAGATAAAAGATATACTTCAAAGTCTATAACAAATGCTTCGTTATGGAGAAGGTGATGGTATATCACTTTCTCTGAAGCAAGCCCAAACATTGAGTTCTTGTTTATCAACACATCTCAAGGAGAGGGAAATTTCATAAGGATGAAAAAATCACTTTGAATACACAAATAAATTTGATGTTTTTTGCTGATCATATATTTAGAATTTTATGACCTCAGATAATCTGGATCTAGAACTTTAATATCTTTATTTTTATTCTTATATATTAATAATTTTCAATTAGGAAGAAAAAGGGAGAAAGTCTGTTCTTTGAAACATTTGCCCGTGTCAGCAGACGTTTTAGTTGTTCTAACTGGAAAGGAAATGAGACTGGCATCCAGTGGATAGAGGTCAGGGGCGCTGCTAAACTTACTACAATACAGAATACTATACCTCAGAAAACAAAGTATCATCTGGCCCCAAATTTCAGTAGAACTAGACTAGTCTTTTGTCTTTGTTCTAAGGTTCCATTTAACCTTGTTTGTCCTCTCATATTTATACTCCTTGCTTACAATCTGCCAGAACTGGTGTTGTCTGTCAAAAATCATTTTGTCTTACATTATTCTTTTCTTGGTGTTCATGTGTGTGCTCAGTCACTCAGTCATGTCCCATCTCTTTTCACCCCCATGTATTGTAGCCCGTCAGGATCCTCTGTCCGTGGAATTTTCCAGGCAAGAATACTGGAGAGGTTTGCTGTTTCCTTCTCCAGGTGGTCTTCCCGACCCAGGGATTGGACCTACACTTCCTGCATTGGCAGGCGGACTTTTTGTTTTACCCCTGTGCCACCTGAGAAGCCCTCTTTTCTTGGTCCAACCAGCAACTCTTGTTCCAAAGAACTCGTATTAATGTTATCAGTCACTTTCCTAATATCAATAAGTGTGAATATTATTTTAGACATTAATTAGATTACAGGATTAGTAAGAAGTTTTTATAATTTATGTCTACTACAATTTTTCACAGGAAAGTATGATTGTAGGACTGAGGTGCCTGTTTTTTGTCTGTCAACTGGGTTCTGCTTTCAGCTAGAACCCTCACATCATCCTCTCACAACACAACATCTTCCTTCTTTAATGATAGCAGAGAAACCACACTCTAGACTTCTGTCTCTGACTTCTAGGTCTATTTTAAAGCCTTCACTCGATTAAGCCAGGCCCACCAGGATGCTATCTTTTTAATTAACTCCATTGATTAGAGATCTTAATTATATCTGTGAAACCCCTTTACATTTGCCATAGATGGAACATAGTCATATGTCAATTTACAGTGTTAAGCAGCAAGCTGAGACATTCTATTATTTGTGATATATTCTATTTTTAGCATCAAGTTACAAGTTCTTTCACAAATAAGGAAAAAGAATCTTGCAAGGCCTTGGGCCATTGGATGGTCATATTAAAATTCTGAGTTTGGCAGAAGTTATTGCAAAATTCATGATGGCAAAGGATGGTGTAGAAGAGGGTAGTGCCAGTTAGGGTGGTAACGAGTGGTCAAGCAGAAGAGATTTGCTGTCAGCCTCAGTTTGTGGAGTAATAGGAGTAAAAAGTTTGACAGTATTTTTACCCTCAAGAAACCAAAGGAATGGAATCATCTTTGACTTTGAATAGGAATAGTTCTGAAAGAATGCTTTGGGTTCAGTAGTTTAGAGAAATATCAAAATGTTAGTTCAATGCATTTTTGACATAGAATTCCTATCAGACATGCAAGAGAAAATGACAAGAAACCAGTTGCCTACCTGAGTACCCAGAGAAGAGGACTGAACTAAATATTTTGTTTTAGTTAAATATCAAAATGAAGATGGTATTTAAAGCCATGAATCTTGATAAGCTGTAGGGACAAGGTGGAAATTAAAAATCTAAATAAGTTAAAGGACAGAGCCTTGGGCTTGCCAACATTTCCAGGTTGGAAAGATGAAGAAAAATGATCAAAAAGTCTATGAAATGGACAGAAAGATAGGAGGAAATCCAGGAGGGAATGGTATCCTGGAAACTAAGTGAAGAACTTGTTTTACAGAAGGGAGAAAACAAATACTTCAGATGCTGCCCATACATCAAGCAAGATAAAGATCTTGATAAGGGCCTTAGGGGCTTCCCCAGTGGCTCAGCACTTCCCTGGTAGCTCAGCTGGTAAAGAATCCACCTGCAATGCAGGAGACCTTGACTGGATTCCTGGGTCTGGAAGATCCCCTGGAGAAGAGATAGGCTACTCACTCCAGCATTCTTGGGCTTCCTTGGTGGCTCAGATGGTAAAGAATCCACCACAATACAGGAGACCTGGGTTCAATCCCTGGGTTGGGAAGGTCCCCTGGAGGAGGTCATGACAACCCACTCTAGTATTCTTGCCTGGAGAATCCCCATGGACAGAGGAGCCTGGCAGGTTAGGAGTGGGTTGCCACTTCATTCTCCACTGGATCTTCCTGACTCAGGGATTGAACCCAGGTCTTCTGCCACTTTCTCCTGCATTGCATGTGGATTCTTTACTGCTGAGCCACCAGACAAGTGGGTAAAACAAACCAAAATCAAATAAAGAGCAAAGAAATTGACAGTTATGGAGGGAGTAATTAAAAGTGATGATGATGGAAATGATAACATATTGTAGAACACACTAGGCAAAATGGACTTAATTTCAAGTTTCAGGGAAAAAAAAATCCTTAGGCAGTAAAAAATAGTCTCTAACATCAAGTTCCAGTTAGGACAGAAGAAAAATTAAGAATTAAGAGGGCATCTAAAAAGGTCAGTCAGGACAAAACATAGATTCAGAAGATGGAATAGAAGAGATTCACAAAGTAAGACTATGAAGAACTAGTTGTTTCCTTCATGTAGAATACCTGTTGGCACATTTTGAGGTATCGATATAACCAAAGAAATTAAAATATCTTTAGCAAACTAATTGAAAATTTTAAATATAATAATGTGTAAAGGACAAAATAATATTATTTGTGAAGTAGCAGAGTTCTGGTGGAGAAGTTTGCATTAGGTCTTAAAGAAAGGATAGAGCAATGTTGACTGGCAAATAAGACAAAAGTTATAGATGGATAAATCAATAGATATCAGGAAGCATCATTCTCTGCTAATAAACCAAATAAAAAGTGCCAGTTGCCTAATTTTGTTAAGAATTTTATTGACAAAAGAAAATAAACACAGAATTACCATTATAATTAAAGTGATCAGTTCTAATGTCCTGCGTATACTGGTCATCATTGTCAGGTCATTAACAAACTATAAACTATGTATGTTTCATGTTAAGAACGTGTGGTTTTGAGGAATCCTCTGGTGGCCCAGTGGTTAGTACTCAGCACTTTCACCATCAGGCAGTGTTGGATCCCTGGTAGGGAATTAGGATCCCACAAGCCTCGCAGCATTGCCAAATTGAAAAATAAAATAATAATTTAAAAGTGTAGTTTTTGCCTGTAATTATTGCATGTACTTATATTCATCAGAATGGCTTAATTACACCATAGAAACAAACTCCAAAATCTCAGTGGCTTAAAACAACTGAAATCTGTTTTTCCCTCAAAAGTCCACTGCAGGTGTAAGCAACTTCCCAAGGGCAGTTGAGTGTTGTGTTTCCCTAGCAGCAGGTGCTTCCACTATTAATAAAGGAATTTGCAGGGAGAGGCGGGGAAGCCCTGAGCACCAACAATTAAATGCTTCCACCTGGAAATGAAATGCACTTTTGATTATCTATCATTACCCAAAAGGTCAATGGCCATGAATAACTTCAAAAGGGTGAAGAAATACAAGTCTCCCATGTTCTCAGAAGCAGAGAAGAGGTAGCATTGACTGGTAGATATACCTAACTCGATATCCTTAAGATCTTTTATTAGGACTTAGAGATTTGTAATAATTCTCTAAATATTCAGTCCAACTGATTATTTTTTTTCAAAGTGATGGCAATGGAGTTCAAACAGAGGACCTTATAAAGTGTATTTATTTTCTCAAATCTTTTGTTAAATGGCTTGGTATTACAAAATGAACTTATTAAAAATCATGCTAAGGAAAAACACTTTAAGAATGATCTGAGACTTCACTTATCTGAATTCTACATATTCATGTATTCTTTAGAAAAGTAAGCATATTTCATTCTTAACTTACTAAGAAATAAAAATGTTTTTGTCACTTGATGATGCCTCTTTTAGTGCAGTAATAAAAGCAATGAACACTGTGGTGTCATCATGGAATGTAAGTATTTGAAACCATTTATTTTTTTCCCTTCATTGAATTTTTTCCTCCAGTACTTTTCAGCTATTAATTTTGTTCTTCCAAAATTCATTTAGAAAGAGAGAGAAGCATGAAAGAGGAGCTATTAAATGCAATTGTGTTTCTAGGTTTTGTTTTTTTCTTCAGTGTTTCCAAATCAACTGATTTGAAAAAAAAAGTACATTTTCTTTGTTGGAATAAGCACTGAGAGATGGCACATTGCATTTTTTCAAAGAAATGTCTTAGTATGTATGTCATTGGAGTAAATCTGGATAGATTAACTGAAGCTTAATAAGCATTTAAAATATGCTGTTGATATCCAGCACAATACCAATGAGTGCTCAGTAACTCAAAGTTGATGATGATAGCAAAGACATTGTGGGCACAGCTACTTAATAGCTTTTCATACTGAGAGTCGATATGACTTTTTAAAATAATTCTTATGTTATCTACACTGAAAAATGTATTTATCTTCCTTGTATTGTGAATAGAGAATTTAGAAAGCAGACTGAGTCTACTTAAAACTAATTATCCAGATATAAAGTGAAAGATCCCTTCATTTATTCTGGCATTTATAGACATCTGATATTTTAAATGCATTTAAGGGAACTGTGCTGTGCTGAGAAAGTTATCCAGATATTTACATCAGACAAACATAGAGATGGATCCCAATTCTGACTCTAATTATGGCAATAGATGCATGCTCCTTAGTATGCTTGCACCCTTAATTCCTTATAAGTTTCAGCTTTCAGTTGCTTGTTTGTTTTAGAAGCTTATGAAATAAAGGAGCTAAACTTCTATTAGTTCATGAACGTTGTTTTTTTTTTTTAATTTAGAAAATAAATTGTGATTTTTAAAAGAAAAGGAGAATTAAGGAATATAAAAATCCATGTAAATGATGATGAACAATGGTCAAATGCATAGTTTTGTTCCAATTTTTACATAATAATTTTATAGCTCTGAATATTGTAGGACTGTGCAGAAATACTGGTGATAGGAAAGGGAAGATTGATTATGTTTAAATGAATTTAGCACTGTGAAATGATCTGGGTAGGGGAGTTTGTGTATGCGAAGAGGTAGAAATGATATACATTTTGATAATAATAGGATATAAACAGTTTTCTTGAAATCAAGAAGCAGGTCAAGAAGCAACAGTTAGAACCAACATGGAACAACAAACTGGTTCCAAATTGGGAAAGGAGTATGTTAAGACTGTATGTTGTCACCCTGCTTATTTAAGTTATATGCAGAGTATATCATGTGAAATCCTAGGCTGGATGAAGAACAAGCTGGAATCCAGATTTCCAGGAGAAATATCAATAACTTCAGATACTCAGATGACACTACCCTTATGGCAGAAAGTGAAGAAGAACTAAAGAGCCTCTTGATGAAAGTGAAAGAGGAGAGTGAAAAAGTTGGCTTAAAACTCAACATTCAAAAAACTAAGATCTTGGCTTCTGGTCCCATGACTTCGTGGCACATAGATGGGGAAACAATGGAAAGAGTGACAGACTTTATTTTTAAGGACTCCAAAATCACTGCAGATGGTGACTGCAGCCATGAAATTAAAAGATTCTTACTCCTTAGAAGAAAAGCTATGACCATCTGAGAAAGCATATTAAAAAGCAGAGACATTACTTTGCCCAACAAAGGTCCATCTAGTCAAACCTATGGTTTTTCCAGTAGTTATGTATGAATGTGAGAGTGGACTGTAAAGAAAACTGAGCACCAAAGAACTGATGCTTTTGAACTATGGTGTTGTAGAAGACTCTTGAGAGTCCCTTGGACTGCAAGGAGATCCAACCAGTCCATCCTAAAAGAAATCAGTCCTGAATATTCATTGGAAGGACTGCTGCTGATGCTGAAACTCCAATACTTTGGCCACCTGATGCAAAGAACTGACTCACTGGGAAAGATTGAAGGCAGAAGGAGAAGGGGACAACAGAGGATGAGATGGTTGGATGGCATCACCAACTCGATGAATATGAGTTTGAGCAAGCTCCGGTAGTTGGTGATGGACAAGGAAGCCTGACGTGCTGCAGTCCATGGGGTCACGCAGAGTCATACACAACTGAGCAACTGAACCGAACTGAACTTTCTTGAAGTAAATTTAATTATAATCCTTAAAGTAATTGAATACTTAACAAAAACAAAAGCAAGCATCATCATAAAGATATACTTTTAACAATAGCTTTTGTTGTAAGAAATCACTAAATATTTTGGCCATTGAATATAATAAAAATAGTCAAATGAGCTAAATCTGGTCCATCAGTTCAGTTCAGACAGTTCAGTCTCAGTCATGTCTGACTTTTTGCAACCCCATGAATTGCAGCACGCCAGGCCTCCCTGTTCATCACCAACTCCCAGAGTTCACTCAGACTCACGTCCATCGAGTCACTGATGCCATCCAGCCGTCTCATCCTCTGTCATCCCCTTCTCCTCCTGCCCCCAATCCCTCCCAGCATCAGAGTCTTTTCCAATGAGTCAACTCTTCACATGAGGTGGCCAAAGTACTGGAGTTTCAGCTTCAGCATCATTCCTTGCAAAGAAATCCCAGGGCTGATCTCCTTCAGAATGGACTGGTTGGATCTCCTTGCAGTCCAAGGGACTCTAAAGAGTCTTCTCCAACACCACAGTTCAAAAGCATCAATTCTTCAGTGCTCAGCTTTCCTCACAGTGCATAGTCTCTAATATTAATAGTACTAAATAATTACATCCAAAAGGTAAATGTGCAGTGTTTACTCTTAATTTTTAGAGCCTTAACATTGGATATTTTACACAAGATT
Source organism: Bubalus kerabau (assembly GCF_029407905.1). Taxonomy (NCBI): domain Eukaryota; kingdom Metazoa; phylum Chordata; class Mammalia; order Artiodactyla; family Bovidae; genus Bubalus; species Bubalus kerabau. Next base: position 56,143,539 of record NC_073637.1, read on the forward strand.
GGGTATTTTCAGGGTGGTGTGTCCATAAACTCAATATTGGACATTTTAAAGAATTTCTGTGAAGCTCTTTAATAGCTCAAGTGAATAGTAGCTATAAATATATTGTCTTATCCGTCTCAACAGAGAAATTATCCAAGTTCTTGAGCAGGGTTGAGATGTTTATGTAGAAATTTTAGCATCTTTTTGATCCACCACTAAAACGAAGATGGTTGGGCCCTGTCCAAAGCTCTGTGTTTTCACTAACATTATACCTTCAACTTTATGAATAGTTGAAATGTATTGAAATATGTCCATATTGTAAAATTTCTCATAGCTGTGTACTTTGTTAGGATGAACATTTGCTAGAAAAGCTGTTCTTTAAAATTGTCAACTTGGATTCAGTGAGTTTTATTTTCAGAATATTCATCTAAAGGAAGCTCTCAGAATTTTCCCAATTGGCCTTAACAAGGAACTGGATTTTAGTGTCTAGACAGAAGTTACCATTTCAAAAATACCTTGGAATTCAGAGGCCTCAGGAAAATTGGGAAAAACTTCACAGGGATGAGGATCTTCCTGAAAGGAGAGGGATTTAAATGCTGAACTTTTTAATAGATTAAGAAATTCACCAAGGATTCCTTAAGGAAAACTCAGTGGTTAAAATTTAATATTTACATGCTTTTCCTGTGTATAAGGTACAGTTCTAAATTATTTAATTTTATAAATTCATTTAATCCTCACGGCAGTACTATGAGGACTCTTACTGTCCTCATTTTAGAGCTAAAGAAATTTAAGAATAAAGATTAAATAAACTGTCCAAGGTCACAAAGCTAGGAAGAGACTCAACAGCTTGAGCAACCTGCCCCCAGGGTCTGAGCTCTTATGCATTAAAGCAGAATTGAAATTTGGACTGATAATTCGGTTTCAACTCTAGGACCTATATGACTGAGAGTAATACTTGATTCTGCTTCAGCAAGTGGCTGCACCTAAAGCCATCCACTCCTACCCTCTTCCACATGCCCACCTGACCATCCAAAAGTGATGTACTTCTGGAGAAATTTTAGATATGTGTAAGCTAGCTTTGAATCACTGAAGACTCAAGTAGGAGATATTTCAAGCAGACAAATATCCTTGGGAGATAACATTACTGACCACTCAAGTGAGCCTCAACAAGAGTCCTCTTGCCTGGTGTCCTTTGAGTCAGTAGAACAAGACCAGGATTAGGTCAGAAGCAAAGGCTAGTTTTATGCTCTGATGAAAGAATAGAGAGCTGCAAGCTCATGCTCTAGATTAGATGATCTTCTGGAAAGGCCAGAGGCTGGGCTGCTTTATCGGGTATCTTATCACCATGGTATGGAGAAAGAAATGGCAACCCATTCCAGTATTCTTGGCTAGGAAATCCAATGGACAGAGGAGCCTGATGGGCTACAGTCCATGTGGTCACAAAAGAGTCAGACACAACTAAACAACAACAGTAGGGGAGGGTGCAGAGTTCTGGAGAGTGTGTGCAGCTGTGATGCTCACGGGTTGGAATCACAGTGCCCAGGTGTGGCGTCTCTACGCACGTCCTGCCGTCGCCATCTTGAATTGAGGTGCCGGGCGCAGTGCCTCTGCACTGGGCCCTGAGCTGAGGCTTCTGTGCAGCCTTTTCCCACTAGGAACGCCAGTCTGGAAGGACCAGCTCTGAGGCCTGTTCATGCGGCTCCCTATGCGCATGTGAAACTAAGCACAAAGGAAAAAAGAGACTTTATCTTACTGCTCAGAGTCTTTTTTATTTCCCATGAATAGTTAATGGTCTTTGTGGGTGAAAATATTTTATCAATGCTGGGGTCAGTGGCTACAACAAGGATGAAATCTAGCAGTGGCTGGAAGAGATACTATAATTTTCTCTTTATCAGAGATTTAGGCACAGAATTCATCATTTTGAAGTGCGTAAGCACCAATATTCATAAACTATTTGGGAAAAGGGAATACTTAAGGAAAGAAGTATTTTCTGCTAATTTGAAAATAATTTCATAAGTACAGCTTTCTGCGGTATGGACACATTTTGATAAAGATTTGAATAATTCATTAGCAGTCTTAGTGTGTGTATGTGTGTGTGTGTGTTTCCTTTTGGAAAGTGAATAAAGCATTTTCCCTAAAAATTTTAAGTTTTCCATGGTAAATGCATCTTTGAGTTAAGACTCATTCTCCCTATTTTTTATTCTTTAATTTTTCCCCTCAATTGTATCATTTTTTATTGAATTCTGGTTACTGTTTTTCCATTAATATTACATGTATTTTTGCAGTTTCTTGGAAGTCAAGTACTTAGCAGGGCAGCTAATCTGAATTCTATATTTTCTTACTGGCAAAAAATGCTCCCTCGATTTCTATAGTAAGATTCAGACAGGTGGGTGGTGGTGTTGAAAGTTTTGACATGAGGAAATCAAAGATTGGAGCTTGCCTGGGACAGGATTGCCTCTTTCTCCCTTTTTTGTTGGATAATTCCTAGAGTAAAAGGTTCATTCCACTTGTGCCATTTAAAACTTTAGGCCAGAAATGAGGTCAGGAATGTAGTCTTGTGTTCCAAGAAAAAGATCAAGGCTAAGACTGAGATAGGAACACAAAAGGCAATGTTCCTCTTTTCTTCCAATTTAAGTCCTGGAATAAAGAGCACAGTGTTTATTTAATATTCTTTATTTCAATTGAGGCAGACACAACTGAAATAGTTTAGTTGTGTCTGAGAATGATGACTTCTTTGTAGTTTCATTTTTTAGAAGTGAACTTTAGAACCATCAAGTAAATATGTCTATTCTGCTTTCGGGCATTTACATCTGTAAGTCAGAGGAGTGTCTAAATTGGTGGTAAGCATTTGTGTTTAAAGTCAAATTAACTTGATTTGTTGGGATTAATTGTATGTTTTGATTTTTTTTTTTTTAACCTGGAAATCATGCAGCCTATGATTGGCTCAAAATACATTCAAATGCATTGGATTAAAGCTAACTTCAGTGAATTGGAATTGTTATTTCTGACAAAAATCATCACTTTTTTTTTTTAATAAAGAAATACTGTTTACAACTAAATAGTTAAAGTGATTAAATGAGTAACTTATTTAAAGAACTTAGGCTTCTTATCCTAATTATTTTTCATTATATATTAGAAATTTCTTTCCATTCAAAATGCTTTGTTTTTTAGTACTTTTTATGTAACTAGCAAGAACACTGGAGTGGGTATCCATTCCCTTCTCCAGGAGATCTTTCCAGCCCAGGGATAGAACCCAGTCTCCCACATTGCAGGTGCATTCTTTACCATCTGAGCCACCAGGGAAGACTCATGTATGACAAGTACTCTCAAATTATACTAGGTGGTGCTTATAATCTTCTAAACTAGTATATGCATTTAGTGTGGGCGGCTGTGACCTGCGCATTCAGCGCGGCAGAGAGGTGCTACCCCACGTCCGAGGTCAGGGGCAGAGGCTGGGAGGACCCCATGCCCAAGGGGAGGCGGCTAGGTGGAGTTACCTTAAGTCTGAGGCCGGGGCAGGGGCCGAGAGTGCGAGGCTGCGACAGTGCAGGAATGGCCGAGAGGAGCTACCCCATGCCCGAGGCCAGGGGCCGTGGCTGAGAGGAGCTACCCCATGCCCGAGGCCAGGGGCCGCGGCCTGGAGGACAAACCCCACCTCCAAGGAGTGGTGGCTGCCCGGGCGCAAGAGGGCCTACAGGAGCTATTCCACGTTCAAATTCAGAAGGGGCAGCAGTGAGGAGATACCCGTCGTCCAAGGTAAGGAGCAGCAGCTGTGCTTTGCTGGAGCAGCCGTGAAGAGATACCCCAAGCCCAAGGTAAGAGAAACCCAAGTAAGACGGTAGGTGTTGCAAGAGGGCATTAGAGGGCAGACACATTGAAACCATACTCACAGAAAACTAGTCAATCTAATCACACTAGGACCACAGCCTTGTCTAACTCAATGAAACTAAGGCATGCCTGTGGGGCCATCCAAGACGGGTGGGTCATGGTGGAGAGGTCTGACAGAATGTGGTCCACTGGAGAAGGGAATGGCAAACCACTTCAGTATTCTTGCCTTGAGAACCCCATGAACAGTATGAAAAGGCAAAATGATAGGATACTGAAAGAGGAACTCCCCAGATTGGTAGGTGCATAATATGCTACTGGAGATCAGGGGAGAAATAACTCCAGAAAGAATGAAGGGATGGAGCCAAAGCAAAAACAATACCTAGTTGTGGATGGGACTGGTGATAGAAGCAAGGTCCCATGCTGTAAAGAGTAATATTGCATAGGAACCTGGAATGTCAGGTCCATGATTCAAGGCAAATTGGAAGTGGTCAAACAAGAGATGGCAAGAGTGAACGTCAACATTCTAGGAATCAGCGAACTCAAATGGACTGGAATGGGTGAATTTAACTCAGATGACCTTATATCTACTACTGCGGGCAGGAATCCCTCAGAAGAAATGGAGTAGCCATCATGGTCAACAAAAGAGTCCGAAATGCAGTACTTGAATGCAATCTCAAAAATGACAGAATGATCTCTGTTCGTTTCCAAGGCAAACCATTCAATATCACAGTAATCCAAGTCTATGCCCCAACCAGTAATGCTAAAGAAGCTGAAGTTGAATGGTTCTATGAAGACCTACAAGACCTTTTAGACCTAACACCCAAAAAAGATGTCCTTTTCATTATAGGGGACTGGAATGCAAAGTAGGAAGTCAAGAAACACCTGGAGTAACAGGCAAATTTGGCCTTGGAATACGGAATGAAGCAGGGCAAAGACTAATAGAGTTTTGCCAAGAAAATGCACTGGTCATAGCAAACATCCTCTTCAAACAACACAAGAGAAGACTCTATACATAGACATCACCAGATGGTCAACACCGAAATCAGATTGATTATATTCTTTGCAGCCAAAGATGGAGAAGCTCTATACAGTCAACAAAAGCAAGGCCGGAAGCTGACTGTGGCCCAGATCATGAACTCCTTATTGCCAAATTCAGACTGAAATTGAAGAAAGTGGGGACAACCACTAGACCATTCAGGTATGACCTAAATCAAATTCCTTATGATTATACAGTGGAAGTGAGAAATAAATTTAAGGGACTAGATCTGATAGATAGAGTGCCTGATGAACTATGGACTGAGGTTCGTGACATTGTACAGGAGACAGGGATCAAGACCATCGCTATGGAAAAGATATGCAATAAAGCAAAATGGCTGTCTGGGGAGGCCTTACAAATAGCTGTGGAAAGAAGAGAAGTGAAAAGCAAAGGAGAAAAAGAAAGATATAAGCATCTGAATGCAGAGTTCCAAAGAATATCAAGAAGAGATAAGAAAGCCTTCCTCAGCGAACAATTCAAAGAAATAGAGGAAAACAACAGAATGGGAAAGACTAGCGATCTCTTCAAGAAAATTAGATATACCAAGGGAAAATTTCATGCAAAGATGGGCTCGATAAAGTGCAGAAAAGGTATGGACCTAATAGAAGCAGAAGATATTAAGAAGAGGTGGCAAGAATACACAGAAGAACTGTACAAAAAAGATCTTCACAACCCAGATAATCACAATGGTGTGATCACTCACCTAGAGCCAGATATCCTGGAATGTGAAGCCAAGTGGGCCTTAGAAAGCATCACTAGGAACAAAGCTAGTGGAGGTGATGGAATTCCAGTTGAGGTATTTCAAATCCTGCAAGATGACGCTGTGAAAGTGCTACATTCAATATGCCGGCAAATTTGGAAAACTCAGCAGTGGCCACAGGACTGGAAAAGGTCAGTTTTCATTCCAATCCCAAAGAAAGGCAATGCCAAAGAATACTCAAACTACCGCATAGTTGTACTCATCTCACACGCTGGTAAAGTACTGCTCAAAATTCTCCAAGCTAGGCTTCAGCAATATGTGAACCATGAACTTCCAAATTTTCAGGCTGGTTTTAGAAAAGGCAGAGGAACCAGAGACCAAATTGCCAATATCTGCTGGATCATGGAAAAAGCAAGAGAGTTCCAGAAAAAACATCTATTTCTGCTTTATTGACTATGCAAAAGCCTTTGACTGTGTGGATCACAATAAACTGTGGAAAATTCTGAAAGAGATGGGAATACCAGACCACCTGACCTGCCTCTTGAGAAACCTATATGCAGGTCAGGAAGCAACAGTTAGAACTGGACATGGAACAACAGTCTGGTTCCAAATAGGAAAAGGAGTACATCAAGGCTGTATATTGTCACCCTGCTTATTTAATTTATATGCAGAGTACATCATGAGAAACGCTGGACTAGAAGAAACACAAGCTGGAATCAAGATTGCCGGGGGAAATATCAATCACCTCAGATATGCAGATGACACTACCCTTATGGCAGAAAGTGAAGAGGAACTCAAAAGACTCTTGATGAAAGTTAAAGAGGAGAGTGAAAAAGTTGTCTTAAAACTCAACTTTCAGAATACGAAGATCATGGCATCTGGTCCCATTACTCCATGGGAAATAGAAGGGCAAACAGTGGAAACAGTGTCAGACTTTATTTTGGGGGGCTCCAAAATCACTGCAGATGGTGACTGCAGCCATGAAATTAAAGATGCTTACTCCTTGGAAGAAAAGTTATGGCCAACCTAGATAGCATATTCAAAAACAGAGACATTACTTTGCCAACAAAGTTCCGTCTAGTCAAGGCTATGGTTTTTCCAGTGATCATGTATGGATATGAGAGTTGGACTGTGAAGAAAGCTGAGCGCCGAAGAATTGATGCTTTTGAACTGTGGCATTGGAAAAGACTCTTGAGAGTCCCTTGGACTGCAAGGAGATCCAACCAGTCCATTCTGAAGGAGATCAGCCTTGGGATTTCTTTGGAAGGAATGATGCTAAAGCTGAAACTCCAGTACTTTGGCCACCTCATGCAAAGAGTTGACTCATTGGAAAAGACTGTGATGCTGGGAGGGATTGGGGGCAGGAGGAGAAGGGGATGACAGAGGATGAGATGGCTGGATGGCATCAGTGACTCGATGGACGTGAGTCTGAGTGAGTCACCAACTTCGGGAGTTGGTGATGGACAGGGAGGCCTGGCGTGCTGAGATTCATGGGTTGCAAAGAGTCGGACACGACTGAGCAACTAAACTAACTAACTAACTAAACTAGTATTTAGATCAAGACAATAACTAGAGGGCAGTAATTATTTATGTATTTTTCTCTCCTGTAGAAACTAACCCATGTACTTTTGCATTATAAAATACAACAAAAATTGTTTGTATTGGTTTGGTGTAGTTTGTATTGTAAGGAGCTTTGTTATTTATATCACAGAAATTTCAACCTAGAAAACTATAAAGAAATAATATATTAATACTCATTTTACCAAGATTTTTTAAAAATACTAGGTTGTAAAACTCAATGATTTTTCTAATGTGGAATTTCATAGTTGAAAAAGGAAAAATAAACTTTTGAACTTCTGATTGTATTCTCTTTCTATAAAGCCCATTAATTCGTAATCCCTTTAAGGTACATATGTGCTTTTTTTTTTTTTTTTTTTAATGTAACTTGAAGAGTATGTCGTTTTCCTTATGCTGCTAAGGAATCCACTTCCCACTTTAGCAGATATTCAGAATTACAATGAATTTTCAAGAGAGCACCATGCCATACCCATTACTATCCCTGTGTGTGTGTGAGTCACTCCGTCATGTCCAACTGTTTGCAATCCCATGGACTGTAACCCATGGCGCATCCATGGAAAGCTCCAGGCAAGAATAGTGGAGTGGGTTGCTGATTTCTCATCCAGGGATCTTCCTGACCCAGGGATCAAACCTGGGTATTCTGCATTGCAGACAGGTCCTTTACCATCTGAGCCACCCCTGTGGGATTCCAAACAAGTAATATTTTTAAATGTAAATAATGTTGGGCAGATATTTATATGTATACTGGAGTTGTAAATGTTTTAAATAAAATATTTGCTTTATAGAACTTTAAAAGCTAAGGCAAAGACAGTCTTTGAGATTCTTTGATAGGTTTTTGAAATGTAACTGACATCAATATAACTATAAGTAACCATAAGGAAAAAAATTAGTTGATTTTGGAAACTGGGGAGACATGGTTATTAATTTATCAACTTATTTAAACATACACTTGAGCCCCTACAATGTGAAATGGAGACAAATTGGATAGTAGTTGTTCTCAAGGAATTTGGAGACAATAGGAGGAAGACAAATGAAAAGTAAACGTTCATGAACTCTGATAGATGCTATCACTATATAGGTGGTACTGGAATATGAAGAAGGAGCACATTTCTGGCATTATGTGTAGTAATGTCACAGTGCTTGGTTGGGGGTGCCATTGTCATTTATGTGGCTGAGTCCAAAATGCTAAATCACCATAGTGTTCAAACAACTCTTGAACAGCACTGGTATTGTTCTTCCCATGTTCTAAATAGCACCCCTCCCAGAGTTCATTCAGACTCACATCCATTGAGTCAGTGATGCCATCCAGCCATCTCATCCTCTGTCATCCCCTTCTCCTCCTGCTCCCAATCCCTCCCAGCGTCAGAGTCTTTTCCACTGAGTCAACTCTTTGCATGAGGTGGCCAAAGTACTGGAGTTTCAGGTTTAGCACCATCCCTTCCAAAGAAATCCCAGGGCTGATCTCCTTCAGAATGGACTGGTTGGATCTCCATGCAGTCCAAGGGACTCTCAAGAGTCTTCTCCAATGCCACAGTTCAAAAGCATCAATTCTTCAGCACTCAGCTTTCTTCACAGTCCAACTCTCACATCCATACATGACCACTGGAAAAACCATAGCCTTGACTAGATGGACCTTTGTTGGCAAAGTGATGTTTCTGCTTTTCAATATGCTATCTAGGTTGGTCATAACTTTTCTTCCAAGGAGTAAGTGTCTTTTAATTTCATGGCTGTGGTCATCATCTGCAGTGATTTTGGAGCCCCCCAAAATAAAGTCTGACACTGTTTCCACTGTTTCCCCATCTATTTCCCATGAAGTGATGGGACCAGATGCCATGATCTTCATTTTCTGAATGTTGAAAATTAGCTTAAATCCCCCTTCTAAATGTTCTCTTTATTTTCATTTATCATTTTGTCATATCACATATAATAAAAGTTAAATTTAAAAATAAATAAATAAATAAAAAATAAATAGCACCCCTTTTTTGAAATATTAGCTAGAGTAATACTTCTGGTCCAAGTCCTTGTGAAGTCCCAAGTACTCTTTAGCAAATTTAGAAAAATGATTTGTTCTGTTTGGATATTGGGCTGACTTTGGAGCACCTTGGATATAGAACACAATTATTCTTTTCTTCTTCTTATAGTGAGCCTTCAGATTGCAAAGGCCCATGGTATCCAGTCATACAATATACTGGGTGTATATCTAATATATCACCCTGTGTATCTATTTCAGGGTGTGGTTTTTGGCAAGCCAAAACTGCAGCATATCTGAATCCTACCATCATAATAAAACAAACATTTCAATCTTTACCTGCCTGATTCCATTACCTTTCCACTGGATGCCGTTGTGGAAAAGGGGGTGATATTTATTAGATCTGAAATTGCTAAAAGGTAAATAAAAATTGTAGGTTTCACTGAATCTTATGCAAAACCGAAATGCTTATGACTTAATACAAAAATCATGTAATTATATAATGCTTTCTTAAACATAAATCTTAAGCTATTATTATTTTATTTCTCAAAAAACTTTTCCGCCAGGAACATTAAAAAAAAAAAAAAAAAACTTCTTTAATCTTTTAATCTTTTCTAAAAAGGAAAATTACCAAATCACATTGAAATATTGCTGGACATAAAAATGGGCTTCCCAGGTAGTGCTAGTGGAAATAAATCATTGTATATATTTTGTTAGAACAATCTAATTTAGGATCCTTCCTTACTTATTTATTCATTTTTCCTGAGCTGAATAAATTCTGAAGTTTCTCAAATGCCTATCAGCAGTTTATATCCATGTAATTTAAATTATTCATATGTCAAGATTGTAGGATTCTATTGGCACTTAAAGTCACTTTAAAATTTTACTTTTCTTTAGCCCTAAATTGTTTTGTGTATTCATCTCCCTACCTCCTTTGTATGTTTTTAATTTACTGGAATAGTCTCTAGTGACGGAGAGAAGTATAATCTGAGGGGATATTAATATATATGAAAGATAAGAAAGGGAGAGCAGAATTGATTTCAGAAATGAGTGGAAATCATGTCTCCTTTGTCACATCATATGCTTTCTAATAAAACTCCCTAAATTATTCACTATTTCTACACCTAGTTTTTTCCATAGCCATTATGTACATGTAGAAAAAGTAATTTGTAAAAAGGTGTATTTTTTTATTTATAACATTCAAACTATATATGGGCCTGATTGGTTGAAAGTTGTTAAAAGGTAAACATCTACTTTTATAGAAGAAACTAGCATAATTTATTTTTTAAAGTTCTCTTCCTTTGGTATTATTTTCCTTTCAGCCTAAAGTTATTCTTTTCGATAAATGAAAACTTCAGTGCAACATTTCCTGGGTCACAGATTCCTTTATAGCTGGTGATTTTCTTCTGCTAAAAGCATGCAGTGGTCACTATCAGTTTAAGTAATTGAGCTAACGTGTCTATTGATCTTGCGGCCAGATAGTTCAGTCTCTGCCTGATATTAGCTAGTCGGTGCAGAACTGAAAATTAGCACAGTCCATAGTTTTAGCACAGGTCAAAACTAGACTATAAATTTACCATAAATCCTTTATTCCTTCCAATTACAGAAGAGGAACTAAAATTAAATATCCTCTATTACAGCTTTCATTTTATATGTTTATCCTGAGCTGGGCAGTTTGGGGGCGGGGGGATGTCTTAGCTGGTGGGCTCTTCTACAATGCTAGAAAAATAATAGGGAACATAATAACATTGTTACTTTCTGATTATTTTATTTTAATTAACTCAGAAATATTTGTTGAGCTTGAGAACATACAGGAAATGAGTGGATCCAGAAAAAAATAAAAATGTTTGTATCTTCTAGTATTTCCCTTCTAATGGGGTAGATACACAGACAGACAGATACTGTCGATTCTCACCTATATATCCTCAGACCTGACCACTTCAGAGAGGTTCAGTTTTTGAAACTTTTTGCCTTAGGTCTTTCTCTGGTCACTGATAAATTATCAGTTTACCTAAAATTTCAGGTATTAAGTCATGGAGATGACTGGAGTTGATGTAAAAAGCCCCCACTCTCTTTTCTTTAGTTACTCTGGTCACCATGTGGGATTGAGCTTCATCCACAGTGATGATTTGTTTGATAACACACATTTTATTGGTACTTTCTTTCTTTTGTCTCTCTTTCCTATTTTCCAAAATATGTTTCCTGCTATCAATACCCAATAAACTATGCACTGAAACTTCTCTCAGGCTCTGCTTCTAAAAGAAGCTGCACTAAAATAATTGTCTAAGTATTATGGAACTATTATGTTTTTAAGTAAACATAGACAGTTTGATGTTTCATGGAGTTATGAGATACAAAGATTGAAAGGTTGGCATGGGCTGGATTGTGATGGAGAAAATGATTTATAGTATTATGGGATGCTGTTGAAGATTAAATCAAGAAAACGTTTATTTATTTATCTATTTATTGGCCACACAGTGTGGCATGTGGGATCTTAGTTCCTCCACCAGGGATTGAACCCATTCCCCCTGCAGTTAAAGTGATAGTCTTAACCACTGGACCAGCAGGGAAGTCCCTCACAGAAACTATTTTGATGCACAACTTATAAAATAAACCTTATTCAGAAGAGAGGTTAGGTACATGCAGGCACACATACGCATACAAATAAGAGATGTGTCAACCTTTATGACAAAAAGATAGTGGTTTTCCCAGCTAGATCAAAGTTATTTGGAAATAACAAAGGACTTGCAGTTAGTGACATGTAATCTATGCAAACCATAGGCGAATCCAGAGAACAAAGGAGAGGAGAGCTCCTTTACAGTGGAAAGGAAGAAGGGCCATTGAATAAGATCTCCCTGGAGAAGAGGCAAAGAGCATGAAATTGTGACAGCTTCTCATTGGCTGTGTTTCCTTCTTCAAAAGAATTGTAATTGCTTTCCTAGCACAATATTTACTGTCTTCATCCTTTAAATAAGAACAATGAAAGCTCATTATTAGGGAAGTTTCCTAGAAATCATCTCCAGAGATCAAAAGATAATTTGTCAGAATCAAACATTCGTAAAGAGTAACATCTTCAGGATTTGATTTGATGTATTTAGTAAGGCATTTAAAGACCTGGTGATGAGAGAAAAGTTGGAATCCAATTTCAACAATATCCAGCCAACCCAAGAAAACCTTATGGTTGGTACTTGGTCTTGGGTTTGGGGAAGTTTGTGATACCCTGAAGCCTATCTGAATCTTGATGCAGCCCTTATTCTGAGATCATGTGTCCTAAATAACAAACTTAGGTTTAGCAAAGCTGAAGTTTTTTCCTTAAAAATTTATATCCCTTTGAGGCCAAATGCTTTAAAAGGTGGATGCTATCTTCCCATTGGAGACCTAGAAGACGGTAGCAGAGAAGCAAGTCATCTATATTATAATTTCAATCAGTTAGAGCTTCCAGGAAATTTTATGTCATCTAAATGAACTTTTAAGTTTTGTGAAAAACTAGGAAAGACCTCTGGTAAAACGCTGGGGCATTAGTGTCTAGGTGTTTCATTGTCCTTCTCAAATAAAGACAAAAATGTTGACTAGTTTTATTCATAGGAATATTAAAGAAGGCACTACATACATCAGTCACAGTTAATCATTTGCATCCAGTAAGGATGGAGGCTAATAAAATCTGGGGATCGGGAACAACAAGGTGATGAGGGATAATAATACAGTGTATAGCTCAGAGATCTTGGACAAATCTCCATCATCAGCCACAGTGTTTCTTTACAGATAAATAGGGGTGTAGCAGGGACTATAATGAGGGCCTGGGTCTTATAGTTTTCTATTATCACTGAATACCCTGGAGGGTCTTTTCATTTGCAGACTATTGATTCGTTCTGGGGACAGGCTTTGAGCGATCTATTTGAAGCTTAATAGGAGGTACACTATTCTGCCAGTATCGGTTGAGGATTCTATACAAAAGTAGGAACACAGGAAGTGCACTCCTGCTGTTTAGTCTCTAAGTTGTGTCCAACTCTTTGGCAACCACATGGACTTCAGCCCTCCAAGCTCCTCTGTTTCCCTGGCCAGAATACTAGACTAGGTTGTCATTTCCTTCTCCAGGGAATCTTCCCAAAACAGGGATTGAACCCATGTCGTTTGCATCTCCAACCTTGACAGGCAGATTCTTTACCACTGAGCCACCAGGGTTGATGTTAAAACAGAAAAATAGCAATCATCTACCCCTATTGGATCAGCTACCGCCCTCCTTATGGGCAAAATCCTCAACTGAGATTAGCGGAGTCAACAGTGTACCTCCTATTAAGATCCCTCAAAACCTGTATCTTCTTTTCATAAGAAAATATACTATGTATTTCAGTAACAATTTATTATTGTTATCAATGTTATTATAAATGTATATACGAGTAAACTCTGTTTAGTGACATCAAGTGAGAGGCATCACTGTTAAAAAAAGGTCTCTCTCACTCTAGAAGCTGCATGTAGTTTAAGATGGAGTAATTCAAAGTTTACTGAGCAACTTCTAGGTGTGAGGCTCTAAACTTAGTGCTAGAAATTCAAACAAGGATGCAGTATAATTTTCACGGCTGCTTCTCTTGAGGAGTTTGTAGGCTAGGCAGTGTTACCTAATGATTAAGTTTACAATGTCAAGGATCAGCCTGCAAAATGAGAATGTCACAATTACTTAATCCCTCAAAGATCCATCACCTATAAAATCAGGATAACAACAGTTCTAACACAAATGAGTATTTTGAATGTTCAGTGAGAAAGAATTAACTAGGCAATGGAAGGTGAGGGGAAAAAGGAAGACACTCCAAGTAGTCTTTGAATTGTACAAACAGGCTTTGAATTGTAGTATATAAATCTATAGAAAACAAAAATTTGCCCTCTGTGGCTTGAGGGGCAGGGTGTGTTCTATTTTTTTGTTTGTTTGTTTGTTTTTGGCATAGAGAGATTGGAGTAGGAAGAGTTGAGGAAGACTTTGTGTTTTTAAACTTGCGTACTTAGTCGCTCAGTCCTATCTGGCTCTTTACTACCCCATGGACTGTAGCCTGGTAGGCTCCTATGTCCATAGCATTCTCCAGGCAAGAATACTAGAGTGAGTAGCCATTCCCTTCTCCAGGGGATATTTCTGACCCAGGGATATTGCTGATAGGAGAGGCTGCTGCTGATGCTGCTAAGTCGCTTCAGTTGTGTTCCACTCTGTGCGACCCCGTAGACGGCAGCCCACCAGGCTCCCCCGTCCCTGGGATTCTCCAGGCAAGAACACTGGAGTGGGTTGCCATTTCCTTCTCCAATGTATGAAAGTGAAAAGTGAAAGTGAAGTCGCTCAGTCATGTCCGACTCTTAGCAACGCCATGGACCGCAGCCTACCAGGCTCATCTGTCCATGGGATTTTCCAGGCAAGAGTACTGGAGTGGGGTGCCATTGCCTTCTCCGGATAGGAGAGGCAGGAGATAATATAAAAGAATCTGTTTTAGATGAAAGATAATTAATATTATCTTAAGTATTTCAAATTTGGTGCCTAAAGAATTTGCATATATATCCTATATTTAGTGGTTGGTTGAAAATAGATGTGTGTGCTCAATATTTAAAGGGACAGAGAAAGATAATCTATATTAAAAGTGTTCTGAGAGCCATGAGGGAGAGAAGCCAATGGAGTGGAGAGTTTGAAGAGAAAGTAGTCAATAATCACAAACAGCACAAAAGTCATCATGTAAGATGAACATTAAAAAAAAATATTGAAGTATTTCTACATTTAGGAGCTAAACACATCCTAATTAAGGAGGATAAATAATATTTATGACATTTTTCATCTTAATGTAATAGCAGTCACCAGAGTTCATAATTTATGAACAGTGCCCCTTATCTCATCCTCATATACTGGTTTCCAAATGAAAATAACTCTGTCTTAAAGGTGAAAATATGAATAAATATACAAGTATTTTGATGCTCAAAGCAGTGCTGTGTTCTGGAATTATATATAATGTTTCTGAATTTTAGTTAAAAGAAATTACAACTGTTAACACGCAAAGTGCAATTCAAAATTGGTTAATAATACTTATAAAGCAACAGATACAATGCATCTAAATGCTTTACTACTTTGTTGACCCATACCCTATGGAAAAACACTAGATTTGAAACATTTGTTCAAAATTGCTTCTGTGATGAAAGAAAATAAGCTAGCACAAGTCTCCCATATTTCACCTTTGATTTCTAAAAATTAGCTAATAAAATTGAAGGGGAGAAAGGAAATATTGTGTTTGTTTGTGTGTATGTATACATACATACACACATATTTGTAGAGAAATAAAACTGAAAGCCGTAAGTCATCCATACAAGGCAAAATGAAATCTGGTTAAACCATTAACACCTGTGTGAGTGGGCCCCATCAATCTCCCCAGCCCTATGCAAATTATGTTGTGCTGAACAAAGTGAAAGTTAAGTCGTTCAGTGGTGTCCGACTCTTTTTGACCCCATGGTCACCAGGCTGCTCTGCCGCTGGGATTTTCTAGGCAAGAGTACTGGAGTGGGTTGTCTTTTCCTTCTCCAGGGAACTTTCCGACCCAGGGATCGAACCCAGGTCTCCCGCATTGTAGACAGACGCTTTACCGTCTGAGCCACCAGGGAAATACTGAACAAACCCCAAGTTAAATATGAAGTATCCAGCCCTGCCTGTCTGTTCTTCAGTTTCCTCTTTCCCCCTCAGTTTGACTGCCTACTTAAAATTAGTCTGTTTAGTAATATTCAGAAATCCTGCCTACTATCTCCTGTCATATGTATAAATACAAACACCCCTTTAAATGTCTTCTTTCTAGCTCCCCATTTCCCTCCCCCTCCCTTTCTCCCAATACCTCTTCCTCCTTCTCTCCCGCCTTGTCCCATTCGTCTCTCTATCAGGACATCAGAGAGTCCAGGAGTCTACATGACCTGGTGGGACCCCTCATCCAGGAACTGTCTTGCCTTGCTTATGCCTGAGTGAGTAACACACTTTTAAATTACTTGTGATCACTGGCTTCCATGTGGTGTGTCTAGAGTCATTAAAGGGAAGTGAGAGGCAGATGAATACTGGTCTGATCAAAGAGAAACAAAGTTGATGGAATGGTTACAAAAAATACAGTACATATGTTTTAAACAGTTCTACAGTTGCTTGTTTTTATTTAGACTATAAATGTTCTGAAGCACTATTTGAGGGGAACTTAGTAATTATAATATCTTTTTCATTTTTTCTTATCATGGGGCTCTTTCAAATGCAAAGGGATGACTGGATGAATGTTAGTTAAAGGTTTGCATTTCATTTAGTGTTTCAGGAAAAGCAATCAATAAAGTCACAAGCCACAATATGTTCCTAATTTTTTTATAGAGTTGGGATTAATTTCATATTAAAAATTTTTAGCTAATATGCATGGATCCAAATGTATAGGTAGAATAATCATCTGACACCTTTACATTTTCAAGTTTATGTTATTTCAACAGTTAGACTTGTTTGTTTATATTAAGAACTTTCTATAACATACAACTTGAAAGTCAAGGTGGAACTGAGAGATAAACAAATTACCATATATTTTCCAGAAGGGGCAGGTTTAAGAGAAAATTTTTGGATGATTTGAAAGTTATCATCTCGCTTAGGAAAGCAATAAAAATGACAGTTGCTAAAACTGTATGTTCATCATACTTTATAGACTGTTGCTTCTGCCTGAATAATCAGTCATATATATGTTTTCCAAGAAATACCTCTCATAGCCCCTTGGAAGATAAGAAACTGAAGAACAAGAAAAGAAAATTCCATGAACTCACATAACATATAAATAAACACATTGGAAAATCCTAAGTAAAATAATGAGTTAGGCACTAAAAATCCAAAATTATATAAATGAATATAAGTTCACTTATCAATATAATTTGCATTTATTATGTCACCATATACCAAGCAAAATATTAGGTGGGGATTTGAATAACATGAATCTGTTTCTCCAGTCGTCTGTACAAAGAAAATCAACATATTGAATCACTGGGAAAATTATGATACATTTCAAAAAGACAAATTGTAGAGATCTTTTTCCTCAAAGTAAATAATTTTTCTATGACTTCGGAAAACTGAAGTCCTAAAAAAGTAGAAATCAAGAACTCATATGGTCTCACTATTCATTTTCCATGCTGTTATTTATTTCCATTTGTGTACTTTGGATTTTAAGTTTTTAGAAAATAATATATTCTTTTGGCTCAGATGTATGTATATGTAAAGATCCAGAAATTATCATGGGTGTATATGTGGCAAATAGGCATACATATTTTCACAAAAAGACATTTACTGGAATGGTTGTAATAGCATTATGAATTTTTTAGCACTAGTGTTTTTATTTTCAATAACCTCAAACTGGAAGCCATCAAGATATTCCCATCGAACTTATCCAGGTGTTTATCAGATTATAACAGATAAATATGTTCATTCAAGGGAATTAATAAACATTCAAAGGAATGATCAACTACAACAAAAGACAACATTTGTAGAAGATTCTTACAAACATAACGTTGGGTCAAAGGAACTAAGTACAAACATTACAAACTGTAAGCCTATCATTTATAAATCTTTTTAAAATAGGGAAAACTAAAATATATTATCAGAAATCAAATTAGTAGTAAAAGTTCAGGTGAGGCTTTGAACTGCAAGGGAACACAGGAGCATTTCAGGGTCACTGGTAATTTTATGTGTGTTCGTCTCTACATTGATAGGTTGGTATGTTAATTTTTGAAAAAATCATACAGTTTATCCTATGTTATTTTTTGGCATGAATATCATGTACATTTCACACTAAAACGATAGAAGTTATTGTCCAATTCCTTTTCCTCCACACTTTGCTTTCCGACCAACCCCTGAATAATGTCACTCTGACCAAAGTCTCTTTTATATCTTTCCAGATCTTTTTAAAATAGTTTGTTTTCTATCTTCAGTTAGTTTTTTTTTTTTTTTTTACAATAAGTAACCCTGTGTGTCATTTTACATGTGTGCAGTCCATCAATAGGATAATTCCTAGAAGTAGAATTGTAGCATTTCTTGGGAAAAGCAATTGTGTGTAAATATACTACATTCGTTGGGGATTAGCAATGTGTACTGCCACAAATTCAGATGAAAATGCCACTTTCCATGCAGCTTTGGCAATAAAGTGTGTGATCAAAATTTTTTATTTTCATCATATTATAGGTGAAAATTATTGCCCAAAGCATTAATGCCAATATTATAATTGTACAGATTGGTTATCTTTTCATATGTTAAAGTCATTTGTATTAAATATTTTTTCTCTGAATTATCTCCTCATGTCATTTGCCTGCTTTTCTATAGATTTATTGGTATTTTACATATTTATTTATGGATCTCTTTATACTTCAGAATATTAGTTTTTAACCTATGATATTGGCTATAAATAAGTTTTCACATTTGACTTTGTCATATTTTTCATAGATATTCCTATTTAATGTTCTCTGTAGTAAAATTTGTCAGATTTGCCATGGCTTCTGGATTCTTAAACACAGTTGGAAAGACATTCTTCTTCTCAGATTATAAAGGGTTTCTGTATTAGTTCATTATTGCTTTATTTTTTAAAAAGCAAATCTCTGATCCGCATGAAGCTAATTTCTTGATTCTGTTTTTTGATCAGGATGTTAATTAAACAGATATATTCACAATCATAAAATTGTTGCAAATGTATGATTTCTGAAAATTTGTATACCTTTCTCTAAGTATACCTTATACATCATATTTCATTAAAATTTTACTTTAAAAATTAACACATGCCAGGGGAGTGAGAAAAAATATATCTGGGTATGCTAAGCTCTCTGTGAGAACTTGACAGAATTGTGAACCCCACACATGATGTGCAAACATAATACATTTCCCCAAGCTTTAATTTCTAATATACATAGAAAGCTAGGTCAGGAAGATCCCCTGGAGGAGGGCATGACAACCCTCTCCAGTATTCTTGCCTGGAGAATCCCCATTGACAGAGGAGCCTGACGGGCTACAGTCTGTAGGGTTACCAAGAGTTGGGCACAACTGAAGTGACTTAGCATGCACGCATGCATACAAAGAAACACATAACACATATTTTCAAACAAACCAATCAGCAAAGAAACAAACAACACAGAGAGTCAATTGAGATGATGTCTCAATTGAGTATTATTATATAATAATATATATTATTAATACATAATAAAATGTATTATTCTGAGTGGACTAGAAAAAAAAAATGATGACCAAGAAAATAGAAACTAATTACAAAAGAAATAGTACAAGGAAACGGAACTTAAATTAGTATTTAGCCCTCTCATCCTTGTCTCCTTTCACGCTTTTTCTTGCCCATTCTGCTCCATTCTTATTGAATTTATCTCTGCTTATTCAGCCTCTAGTCTTTTTTTTTCTTAACCACTAATTACGTTTGGACATCTGTTACCTCTGCCTAGTGTCCTTGTATCATCTGTCATGGTTAATTTCTATTCATCCTTCAGATCTCAGATGTTACTCTTTTAAGAAGACCTTCATGGCATTACTGTTTCTTTTTTGTATGTTAATTTTGCTTTAAAGCATTGGTTAGAGTTTTAAGTATAATAAACAAGAAGGATGAACACTCTTGCAATTGTGTAGCTTGTTATAATCACCCCTTTGGAAGGTGTTGAATTTGAATAGCTTACTTCCATGTAACTCATATATTGCTACTGGTTTAAGGTTGATTATAGCCTATGTGTGTCTCTCCTTTGGACCTAGAAAATCTTGGAGGCAGATAAAGGTGGCTGGCTCTGCTTTAAACCTAAGGGGGATGAAAAAAGAGAGAACATAAGTGGCAGAGTGCAGCAGTATTCGAGATCTTGGGAAGTTTTCCTCTTGGGCTAACTTAAGGAACATTTGAATATCAAAAAAATTTTCCTATGGGCTATAAGGAGACTAAAAGATTGTAGTAAAAGAAGCTAGTAAAGAATACAGTGCCATCTATAGAGTCCCAAAGTGAATCTGTAAAGGGCAATCCAACAAATGGAGAATATTATGAGGCTCATCAAGATTCATTAGTCCAATCAGAATGGTTTCTCTCGATTGTCTGCCTATGCTATGTGGTGTGAATAAGGTAGAAAAAAATACGAAAAATCACTTATCTCATACACCTAAATGGTGTTGAACAGACAGTCAAGAAATTTTCATCATATCAAGTGATAAGATGATGAAAAAGAGAGGGACAGTATAATGTGTGACAGAAAAATATAATCTCAACTATGCTGGAAGAAATTTTCTAATACTGAGGTGCAGGAAAGCCATTCCGGTTTACATGATTTGGCCTGAACTTTATGTGCATTACAACAGCCTGTCTTATGCCCTGTCAAGCTTACACTGTATGTCTGCTTTAACCATTAAAGAGAATAGTGCATTATTCAATTGTTTAGAATGTCCACTTGAAGACAGAGATAAATGCCTCCTTTTCTGTGACACCAGTGCTAACTTAACTCCTTCAAAAGTAAGTTTCCCTTCCCAGACACCAAAGTCTTGCTGACTGTGTACATGCTGAAGTGAAAGTACATTCGCTCTGTCGTGTCCGACTCTTTGCAACCCCATGGACTGCAGCCTACCAGGTTCTTCCATCCATGGGATTTTCCAGGCAAGAGTGCTGGAGTGGATCGCCATTTCCTTCTCCAACCTCTGTTAAAACCTCGAAGGAATAAACCCCTGTTGTGTTTGGTGTATATTCTTTGTTCTGACAAAGTATAAAACTGGACTGAAAATCATGCTTCTCCTAAGAAGTTTCTCAGAGCTACTGAGAGACAGTCTCCTGGGCTATAACCCTCTGTAAAACCCTGAATAAACTAAACTTACAGCTATCAATTTTCCTTTCAGTCAAAAATTATCAGGGTCCTCTGGTAGCTGTAGCTCAATAGTTTGGTAGTTTCAGAGCAAAATGGAGATGGGGAGAAAACAACAAGGATATGAATTTATTTTTAATTCTGGGAGAGTCTAGTTGCCATGAGTTTGAGCAAGCTTTGGGAGATGGTAAAGGACAAGGAAGGCTGGTGTGCTGCAGTCCATGGGGTTGCAAAGAATCAGATGTGACTGAACAAAAACGAGAAGTTGCCGTATCTAATGCATGTGGCAAGTCACTCAGTCATGTCCGACTCCTTGTGAACCCATAGACAGTAGCCCAGAAGGCTCCTCTGTCCATGAGATTCTTCAGGCAAGAATACTAGAGTGGGTTGCCAATGCCTTCGCCAGTCATATCTAACTGATAATACATAAGGCTATCCCAAAGTCAAAGTAAAGTCGCTCAGTTGTGTCCGACTCTTTGTGACCCATGGACTGTAGCCTGGCAGGCTTCTCTGTCCATGGGATTTCCCAGGCAAGAATACTGGAATGGGTTGCCATTTCCTTCTCCAGGAGATCTTCCCAACCCAGGGATTGAACCTGGTTCTCCCACATTGTAGGCAGACACTTTACTGTCTGAGCTACCAGGGAAGCCCCACCCAAAGTCAAAAAAGGTATATAAATGTAGCAAATATTTGAAAATGTGCAAAACTGGTGTACTTTGTATGAAAAGAGCTAGAATTGTGTTGTGTGGCCCAAAATGAAGATAAGAGACCCTACATTCCCCAAGTAAAAGTGAAAGTTGCCCAGTCATGTACAACTCTTGTGATCCCTTGGAGGAGGGCATAGCTACACACTCCAGTATTCTTGCCTGGAGAATCCCATGGATAGAGGAGCCTGGTAGGCTATATTCCATAGGATCAGAAAGAGTAGGACATGACTGAAGTGACTGACTTAGCACAGCACAGCACAAAGCTATTGGCTTATAGCAGATAAGTAAATTCTCATTTCATAAATGTTCAACAGAAGGTTCAGAGATGTACCTCCAGACCTCCAAAATTACAAGCAAAACAACCAAAAACAAACAAAAAAAAACCTAACTAAAATAAACAGTGTTTTTCAACACATCTACCATCTCCCTGCCTTCTGATAAATTGGTAAAAACTATTTAAGTCTCCAAGTCACTGAGTATTTGTATTTCTATGGAAATATAGCACCTTCTGCTCTAGGAATCTTTTCTCATTTATGCCAAGAATCTTTAAGGTTTAGATTCTTCCTTTTTTTCATGATTCATAGCAACTCACTATTGGGAAACAATTTTTCATGGGTCTTTCGTTTTTCTACATGTCTTTCAAGTGAGGAACTAACGATCCTTTGTTCTGGATGCTTTTCAAGTATTTATATATTGGACAGTCAAAAGACAGATAAAATCGCCTTCTGGGGCAATAGATGGGCATACTTAGAGCCCATTATAAAATACAGAGTCCCTAAGTTCAGGGTCCCTCTCTTATAATGTTACTATGTGTGTCATTTGGTCTTTTTATATCACCTTATAGACATTAGAGCTTAGGGAATCAGCTCAAAAATACTGATACTGTCTTCTACTTTCCTGAGAGTAATAAATGGCCCTTTCTCTCTGGCCTCATGTTTTTAAGCAGCATCCTAGGAAATGGGTCACTCTAAATTTTGTACTTGTAAATGAGGTAATATCTCAAAAGATTTAAAGTTCTCAACACTTATCCCTGTGGGAGTAGCTAGAATTGAAATTATCCTTAAATATTAAATAAAAATGTATCATCTTTCCTGCTCAAATGCCACATTTCTTTTGAGAGACAATTCTCTATAGATCTCTGGTGTTTGTGCATCTCTTACCAGCAGAGGCACTGACAACTTTTGTTCTGGACTATCTTTTCAAAGTTGCTTATATAGTGGGACATTTTAGAAGGTAAAGATGGTGTTCATGCAAATCAGAAGACAGGTTTGTAAATTAAAATAATGTAAAATATAAAATAAAATAAAAATAATGTCACCCTCTGAGGCATTTTGCTCACACCCATTATTAGGAATTGGGGATCCTTATCTGTGACACATTCCCACTGTATGTACATCTAATGAGTCACTCCACATCTCCCGCAGGGACTTCGAGGATAAGAGAAAACATCATGAAAATGAAGTTCATGATGATTGTATGAAGTGAGCAATAAGGTCTTTTGTCTCTAACCTACAATCCCCTTGCCTTCTACCAACATCCATGAATCTTTGGCAAGATCCATTAATTATTAGCTTACATGCAAGGCAAAGCCTTAGACCCATGCCGATTTTTGAAAGTTCTGTGATATAGTCTCATAGTTCTTGAAAGTTCTGTGATTGCATTCAGAATCAAGTCCTCAACTGAATAACTTTCCTACTAAATTAGAATACTAATTGAAAGAAAGTCATTCATTTCTGAGATAACACAAATAGCTCATAATTAGCATCTTATTCTCTAATGAATTAAAGTTCAAGGCATAAAATCTAAATTACTTCAAAAGGAAGAAAAATTATTTTTAAAAAATGCAGTTAAGTATCTCAAAGGTTAAGGATTAGCTTATCTTATTTGCCTTGCCTGATGAACTGACATAATTTCTAGCAAAATGAGCTCCTTACATACAGGGATATAGGGTATTCAATTTCAGTTACCACACTCTATTTCTCATATTTCTTTTTGCTTGAGGAGCAATTACTTAATTATCCCTTCAGTTGCTGAAGAGTTTTTTTTTGGTGAAACTAGCTGTGGTGGAGCAATTTCTCAGCTCAATTTCCCCCAAACGCAGTGCCAAACCACTTCAAAATAAGGTAATTTTTTTTTCTATACAATCTACAGCCATGAAAAATAAAGAGAATGAAAAGTATACAACAGTAAAGGGATAGATTTTTGCAGTAATTTCAACAAAATTAAGACAGTGGCCTTCTAAAATATTTAGAAGAAAGAATGTGAAAGTCACTCAGTTGTGTCCAACTCTTTGCATCCCCATGGACTGTACAGTTCATGGAATTCTCCAGGCCAGAATACTGGAGTGGGTAGCCTTTCCCTTCTCCAGGGGATCTTCCCAACACAGGGATCCAATCCAGGTCTCCCACATTGCAGGTAGATTCTTTACCAGTTCAGCCACAAGGGAAGCCCAAGAATACTGGAGTGGGTAGCCATCCCTTCTCCAGAGGATCTTCCCAACCCAGGAGTCAAACCGGGATCCTCTGCATTGCAGGTGGATTCTTTACCAACTGAGCTATCAGGGAAGCCCTATTGGAACATACCACAAATACTAACTTTATGACCTTTATTTTTTTTTATTCTGGAAAACTGCAAGCCTAGATTATGCTTCTATCTAGAGTAACACTTCATTTTATTCATTTTTTTATTTTAAAATTTGTGTTGTAGTGTAGTTAGTTGATTTACAATGTTTTGTTAGTTCCAGATGTTAGCTTTAGGTATACACACACATATATCCACTCTTTTTATATTCTTCTTCCATATAGATCATTACAGATTATTGAGTAGAATTCACTGTGCTATACAGTAGAGCCTTATTAGTTATATATTTATATATTTTATATATAGTAGTGAGTAGATGTCAATCCAAATCTCCCAGTTTATCTACACTGTACCTAGTAAATAATCTATATTCAATAAATATTGATTGCATCTTAGCCAATTATCAAACATATCGAACTGCTTGCCTGCTAAATTGTTTTAGTCGTGTCTGACTCTACGACTGTATGGACTGTAGTTCACCAGGCCCCACTGTAGCTCACCCAGGTCCATGGGCTTCTTTAGGCAAGAATACTGGAGTGGTTGCCATGCCCTTCTCCAGGGCATCTTCCTGACCCAGGCATTGAACTGGCATCTCTTAAGTCTCTGTTTTGAAAAGTCTACTGTTTTAAAAGTCTACTAAAAATATCCTGATCATAATACTTAATTAAATGATCCCCACAGCCAAAAAAGAAAAAAAATAGTCACCAGTAAACAGTCAAATAATGGAAAGAAATTGACCTAATGCCATATATGTTGAAAATTGTTGCCAGTTAAATAATCAGAAAATATTTGAAAAAAAGTGTTGAGCTTTCTGACATAATTCCCTGTGAGCTACACCCATGAGTAGCAAAAATATAAATAATTCTGAAAATTTGCAGTAAAATCCTTTATCACACTGTGGAGGCAAACAAACTGAGCAGGTATGTATTGCTTCTGGTCTGAAGTAAGAAGGAATTAGAGGATGGGAGAAACAGTTCTGGAAATAGGTGAAAAGAGGGAAGGATTTGACTCTCTAGCACATATATGTTTCCACTATCCCCTCAAACCTACACTCACACACACACATGCACACATATATTTAGATAGAGAAGTAAGAGGTGATAGAGATAGATAGACAAATGATAAATCTATTTGTGTGTCTATATAGAGGTATATGGAGAAGGCAATGGCACCCCACTCCAGTACTCTTGCCTGGAAAAATCCCATGGGCGGAGGAGCCTCGTGGGCTGCACTCTGTGGGGTCGTGAAGAGTTGGACACCACTGAGCGACTTCACTTTCACTTTTCACTTTCATGCATTGGCGAAGGAAATGGCAACCCACTCCAGTGTTCTTGCCTGGAGAATCCCAGGGACAGGAGAGCCTGGTGGGCTGCCATCTATGGGGTTGCACAGAGTCGGCCACGACTGAAGTGACTTAGCAGCATAGAGGTATATCTGGGATAATACTCACTTTATTTCTCAGTGGTAGAATTTTGTTTTCACTTTGTCTTTGTATGTGTCTGTATTACTTGAATTCTTTATATTGGGTATGAAATGCTTTCACAGAAAAATCATAGTATTTTAAAGGAAAATAATTTAGTGTGCTTAATTTTAGGTACGTTTTATTATTGTAATGCTTAATATTGCCTAAAGCAGGACATGGTTTCTTAGTTTGAAAAGTATTCACTTAAATTTTTTTAAACAGATCCAAAAAATGTTCCAGTTTTGCACAATTAAGTGGTGGTGGTGGTAGCGGTCTAGTCGCTGAGTCATGTCTGACTCTGGTGACACCGTGAACTGTAGCCTGCTAGGCTCCTCTGTCCATGGGATTTTCCAGGCAAGAATACTTGAGTGGGTTGCCATTTCCTCCTCCAGGAATCGAACCTGGGTCTCCTGTGTTGCAGGCAGATGATTTATTGACTGAGCTATTGGGGAAGCCTGCACAATTAAGTACATGATTAAATTAAGTGCATTTTAAGCTGAAAATACTAGGCATTTAGTCACTCTCCATTTTATCTACATATTATATATAATGTAGATCAGGTTTCATGCAAAAGGTATTGTATGCTTTCAGTTTCAAATGTATGTCTTTTCTCAATGATACATGAGCTCTTAGCTCAAGGAGTCTATCCCTGTCTTTAATTATGTATAATAAATGTTTCAAAGTAATTAAATGTGAAGAAAAAGTTTTTTTAAAATTAAATCCCTGATAAAGTATATACTATATGTTTTACTTAACGTTTTATCTATAACTGTTCAGTAATAAAATTCAGAACACAAAAAATACATAGTCTCTTAGATAATTAGGTCAGTTACTTTTTGCCACAAAACAAACCAGAGCAAAATTTATTGACTTAGAACAACTAATGCAGCTAGCTCTTTATCTGTGGCTGGACTCAGCTGGACAGTTCTTCACCCCTGCAAGTGTATGTCATTCGGTTGCCTGTTGGGTGATGTCATATGGAGTCTTTGGTGACCGTGGCATCTGACCACACATGTTGACATTAAATACAGTTCCAAAGAAGAGAGAGAAAAGCATTCAAGGACTCTTGTCCTCAGAACTGGAATCTATCTCTTCCTGTCTTTATTAGCAAAAGTAAGTCAAAACACTAACCCTTTCTAAAAGGTTTAAGAAATAGACTTTGCATATTTAAGGAGGGAGCTGAAAATCTCCCTCCCACTTTATTGTAGCTTTATTGATGTGTATACATACAGAACACTGTACATATTTAATATTAATATATACAGTTTGATTAATTTGGGCATATGCATATATTGATTATACCACTACCTCAATCAAAGTTATAAACATAGCCATCACCTCTAAAAGCTCCTTTGTGCCCTTTGCTTTTTTGTTATTATTGTTCTGGGAACATTTAACAAGAGATCTAAACACATTTTTTAGTGTACAACATCATATCGTTAACTACAAGTATGTAGCATGTATATGTATGTTTTACAGCAGACATCTAGAATTTACTCATCTTGTATAATAAACTTTATATCAACTGATAAATAACTTCTGCTTCCCCTTCTCCCCATCCCCTGCAACCACCATTCTATTTTCTGCTTCTGTAAGTTTGACTATTTTAGATACCTCATATAAGTAGAATTATTCAGTATTTGTCCTTCTGTGATGACTTATTTCACTTAACATAATGCCTTCCAGGTCCATTCATGTTATTGCAAATGGTAGTTTCCTTCTTTGTAAGGCTAAATCATATTCCATTGTATGTGTGTACATATTTTCTTTATCCATCTGTTGATACTGAACTACTTTAACATCTTGGTTATTGTGAATATTGGTGCAATGAAGGCAAGATGTCTTTGAGATTCTGACTTCAATTCTTTTGGATACGCACCCAGAATTGGGATTGCTGGTTCAGATGGTAGTTCTATTTTTACATGGTTGGTATATAGAAAGGAGAGAATCGTGATCTTTTTTTGCAGTATACCCAAGGACTATACCTAAGATGGGAAATTGTTACAGTGTGATTTGGGTTTAACATTGATCTGTGTTAATATAATCACCTACATTCATACACTTGAGGAATTTAAAGTCATATGCATTAATTTACATGGGAGAAATTGTAGTTGGTAGCATGGCTTTTTCAGCAAGTGTTTCATAACCAATTTTAATATCTTTATTCTCATATTTCTCTATGTGTGTATGAGTGTTGGTGGTGGTAGAGGAGAAAATGAAATGTCACAAAAGGGAAAATTATGCCCTAGGCACTATGTGTACAGTTGAAAACTTTTATTTCATAGGTGTAGGGGATACGTTGCACTGCGGCAGCCTAGTAGCCTTGTATGTGTTCACATAGGTCATGCAGGCAGCGTGGTTTGAACGCCAGCTTTCCTGAGCCCTGGTGGAGCAACACCTTGTCATCCATCCCCCGGAACACAGGAGAATGGAAAGCTTAGGAGAAGCTGCTCCAAGGCCAGTTTCTATTCACCTCGTTATATTCCATAGACGGGTGTAATCCCTCAGTTTTTCATTATCTCCCAGGTTCTAATGAGGTATGAGGCATTCTGCCCTGTGCGCATGGGGTTATAACAGCAGTCTATAAATGCCTTCCAGGATTGGCTTTTCAGAAGCAGGGTGTCCAGAACTTGCATTGCATTGTCATCTAGCTCCTTTTATTTCAGTTTCACCCTTTTTGATGTGTGGGACAAAGAGCTTGATGAATTGTCTGCTTTAGCTACTTTTTCTTTTGTTGGCTATGTAAATAATAAAGTGTCTGAATCTAAAAATGGCTTGCTGTATTTTACTGGCTAAATCTGTATGTCAGGAAGTCTGTCAGGAGTTGGCCTGACTTGCTGCTGTGCACTTGATGGGGCTGTATTTAGCAATATGGCTGCAGCGACTGTGACTTACCTCCTGTTACTTTTGCTGATTTTTTTTTTCCCCTCCATCACAAAAACCTGAAAGCCCCAGGTAGTGTTTCTCCCTGAGAACATTAGCGAGCTCACTATATTGAACTTCCAAAAAGTAATTGGGTTGGTTTCCAGAGCCCTGCATCTTGATGGGGATGAATCCCACAGGGTAAATTTGAAACCATGTGAGCAGCACTCTCCTACCCAGCTCTTCAAAAAGGTTCTTCCCCATCAACTATGAATCAATATCATAATAAGAAACTTAAACCTCAGTGTTACCCTTCTATGTATTGTGTGATCTCTGTACTCTTCCCAGCAGCAGGGAGAAATCTTTCTTTTCTTTTGTGTAAAAGCAGTCATCTCAGGCTCTGAAACTGCCGAGTTCTTAGCTATGAAAACTTAGTTACCATTCTCCAAGTCTTTGGGTATAAACAGCCTAGTTTGAAATCTAAGAGCCCCTAAGGTATGGACACCAGATCATTCCCCACTCGGCCTCTCACTGAGAATGTAACACCTAGCCTCTGTCAATTGTAGGCTGATAAACAGACTCCTTTTATTTTCCAAGCATTTTGAGATCAGGCATTAGCATTAAAAAGTTGCAATTTCAACAAGAGATACTGATGGGAATAAATATATTTCCATGAAATGCTGTTGGTTTAGACAGTCCTCATGGAATTTGTTCCATGATTTTTTATTTCAAAATCAAAATCAAGGATATATATACTCTTAGTAACTCTTTAAGAACACATCCATTATCTAAAAGTATTTTATTTTGTTTTAAGCTTTAATTATCTTTTATATTAAAAAATGGTCACAGATTTATAATGTGCCTGACCAAAGCTGGAATATATTGAGAATGTTTTACTGAAAAATTCCAAAATTTATTTCTGTCTGATATGAAGTTCTTAATGTTCTACCTTACTGCATCTAGTGTATAGATATTTTAAAATCTAGACTTTTCATTGTATTAAAAAATATTTAACAGAACACTAGTGGCTTTTACTAATATAAAAATGGAGTAACAAATTGACTCATTTCTCAGATTATTTTCAAGAATAAAATGTGTACTTTCTAAGAATCATGAAGAATATAATGTTTCTTGCATTATTATATTTAATATATTTGTGCCTAAAGATAACAAACTAGTGTATTAAAATATTTTAAATGACAAATTAAGATATGATTAACCAGAGTGGGAAGAATAATGCAGTTGAATATTCAGATACAGAAATTGTCTTCAAATCTGTCAGTTTTGTTTTTTGTTTCAGAGAAATCAGTGATTTTTGACAGGTGTGAATTGCAGCAATGATACAGTTTACCCCAGAACATTCAAATTGATTTTTAAACACAAGTGATTCATCTTTATTTTTAAACTAATGCATTTTCGTATTCTAGGATAGTACTGAGATTTTCATGCAGGAAAATGACTTTGTGAAAAGAAAATGTATCATTTGGGAACTTAAATGCATAGTCAAATGCTAATGTGTAAATGTAATACTATACACATAAAGTTGTTTTTTTTTTTTTTTTTCAAGAATACTGAGCCTGTATTCATTACACTTGAAATATCTAGGCACTTCTAAATGGTTTTATGACTGTAGATAAATTTTAATCATAAAAGGAGTTATGAGCCCTTCTAAATATAACATTGAACAATTTTATACATATTTACATGTATGCTTTTATTATTTTAAGAATATCTTCTTCCTTTTATATTCCCACTTTATATGCCAGATTCTGTCTTTAACATTTATTCTAAAGAAATATGAAAGGGTTCAAATTTCTAATTGCCTATTAAATGTTCTAAGGCTAATTAGGGAACTTCCCTGTAGCTCAGAGGGTAAAGAATCTGCTTGCAATGCAGGAGACCCTGGTTCAACCCCTGGATCAGGAAGATCCCCTGGAGAAAGAAATGGTCAACCCACTCCAGTATTCTTGCCTGGAGCGTTTCATAGATGGAGGAGCCTGGAAGACTCTAGTCCATGGGGTTCAAAGACTTGGACACTACTGAAGCAACTTAGCACACAAGGCTAATTAACGACCCTAAAAATTATAGAAGAAAAATAAAGAGCCTGCAGTTTGAATGTTTTTGTGAGTCATGTTTATTCTTTATTTTGTACATTGTTAAAAAATGACTCAGCAAAAACTTAGGATGTAAAGTGATTGTTGCTGTCACTTCATTTTTTATCTCTATATGTGGTTACTGCAGTAATGTAATTATATGGTATTGTTTTTTTGACAATTGCCATATCTAAAATCTAGTGTTTATCACTACTGCCATCAAACTATGAATATTTTTCTTGGGAAATATTCTCTCTGCTTCCTTAAGAAATAAATATTATTTATTTATGGTACAGATTAGATGAAAAAAATATGCTTAAGACTTAGAAACTGAGAATATCTTTCCAAGCCTTATAAATATGGCATGGCAAAGGATCCTGTGAGTGATTTTGCAAGTCAAATGTCCTCAACTCCTCTTTCAGGAATAAAGGAATGCCTTCACAACTAAGTTGTATAACTTCTTGTCATAATTCTCAGAGGTTAACAGAGAAAAATCAGAACGGGGAAAGATATATAATTCAGATCTAGAATGAATCTTTGCTGTTAATCTAAGATATCTACCAAGAGTTAGGAAGAGACTGCTCTTCTATCAGAGCTAAAAAATGTACACATGATAAAAATAAACTCAATATGTCTCAAACTGATCACTACACAGACCTGGGACATTGTATTTTACACTACAATGTTTCAAATAATTATGTTTATTTAACACATTAGGAATTTCAGAAAATAAGGTAGAGTAAGGCAAAATAGGATTAGGAATTTAAGACCTCTCATTTTCATTTGGCTAAGGCTATGGTTTTTCCAGTGGTCATGTATGGATGTGAGAGTTGGACTGTGAAGAAGGCTGAGCACCGAAGAACTGATGCTTTTGAACTGTGGTGTTGGAGAAGACTCTTGAGAGTCCCTTGGACTGCAAGGAGATCCAACCAGTCCATTCTGAAGATCAGCCCTGGGATTTCTTTGGAAGGAATGATGCTAAAGTTGAAACTCCAGTACTTTGGGCACCTCATGCGAAGAGTTGACTCATTGGAAAAGACTCTGATGCTGGGAGGGATTGGGGGCAAGAGGAGAAGGGGACGACAGAGGATGAGATGGCTGGATGGCATCACTGACTCGATGGATGTGAGTCTGAGTGAACTCCGGGAGTTGGTGATGGACAGGGAGGCCTGGCGTACTGGGATTCATGGGGTCGCAAAGAGTCGGACACAACTGAGCCACTGAACTGAACTGAATGCTCAGTTCATAGGTCAACAGAACTGAAGCCGGCTCTCCTCTCAGCATCAAGACTCAAGTCAGGTCTTATATTTTATTTTGTTGTTGTTGTTTAGTCTCTAAGTCATTTCTGACCCTTTTGTGACTCCAGGGACTGTAGCCCACCAGGCTCCTCTGTCCATGGGATTCTCCAGGCAAGAATACTGGAGTGGGTTGCCGTTCCCTTCTCCAAAGGATCTTCCTGACCCAAGGATCAAACCCTCTTCTCCTGCATTGGCAGGCGGGTTCTTTACTGCTGAGCCAACAGCTGTGCTTATTCTCTCAGTCATGTCAAACTCTTTGCAACCCTATGGACTGTACCCCACCAGGCTCCTCTGTTCATGGGATTCTCCAGGCAAGAATACTGGATTGGGTTGCCATGCCCTCCTCCAAGGGATCTTCCCATCCCAGGGATCTAACCCAGTTCTCTCGCATTTGCAGGAGGATTCTTTACCATCTGAGTCACCAGTGAAGCCTGCTGAGCCAACAGAGAAGCCTTTTATTCTGTGGTTCAAACTGTAAACAATCTACCTGCAATGTGAGTGACCTGAGTTCAATTCCTGGGTCCGGAAGATCCCCTGGAGAAGGGAATGGCTAACCACTCCAGAATTCTTGCCTGGAGAACCCCATGAAAAGAGGAGCCTGGAAGGCTACAGTCCATGGGATTGCAAAGAGTAGGACATGACTGAGAGACTAATGCTTTCACTTCTTTTATTCTGTTAGTTGTGTTTAAAGTTTCCACTTCAATTTCAAGTCAGAAAATGGGTGGAATCCTTTATCACAGCAATCCCCAACCTTCTTGGCACCAGGGACTGATTTCGAGGAAGACAATTTTTTCAAGGACCAGGGTGGGGTGGTGGGGGTGATTTCAGGATGATATAAGCACATTACATTTATTGTGCACTTTATTTTTATTTTGTGGCAATCTCAGAAGTTTTTATTGAATTTAAGATTAGGGTTCACACTCCTATGAGAGGCTAATGCTGCCACTGATCTGACAAGAAGTAGAGCTCAGGCAGTAATGCAAGCCTTAGAGAGTGGTTGTAAATACAGATGAAGCTTGGTCACTTGCCCACTGCTCACCTCTGGCTGTGTGGCCTGGTTCCCAACAGTAGGTTTATGGTGCGGGAGTTGGGGACCCCTACTATATCACATTTTGCAGCTATCATAACCTAGAGAAATATTGAACCCCCACAAAGACCTTTTAAAAATTAATGTAAAATCAAGCAAAAATGATACTTATAAATGAAAAAATATTTTCTGAAGTCATGTAAAAAATGGATTGGCTATTTAGAGAAACAATGGAAACTCAGAAATCATTCTGTACAATAAAATCTATAGAAGCATGGACTAAGTAAATATTTCCACATTAAAAATGAAGTTCTGAACAGACAACAGACATAATAGACTATTTATAACTCTTTTGGAAGAGAAAGACTTTTCTATTCTTAGGATGCAATGAAAGAAACAATAATAGTTAACAAGTAAATATTAATTTCTATGGAGTAGGAGCTACATCCTTTGTATAATATATTAATGCATTTTATCCCCATACAAACCCTACAAAGCAGGTATTACTATCATCTTCACCTTATAGATGAAGAGATTAATGGGTATAAAGATTAAATAAATTATTTAAGTGACAGTTAATGGCAGAGGCACCTTCATCTCAGGAAGTCTACATCACAATACATGTAAGGGGAAAAATTGGCCACGTTAAATCAGTATTGTTTGCACACACAAAAAAAGAAAATGATTGTGAAAATGTAAAAGAATATTATAAACATTTTTATTATATAGAAGTCCAGGCACTCCATTACCAACAGAATATGGACATACCTTGTTTTATTGTGCTTTGTTGTACTGAACTTTGCAGATATTGCTGTACTTTTCCCCCCACAAATTGAAGGACTGTGGCAAATCAGCATCAAGCAAATCTATCTTCCCCATTTTCCCCAACAATATTTGCTCACTTCATATCTCTGTATCACATTTTGGCAATTTTCACAATATCTCAAAAATTTTCCTTATTATCTTTGTTATGGTGATATGTGATTGGTGATTTTTATTGTTACTTTTACAAAAAGATTACAACTCACTGAAGTTTCAGATGATTATTAGCATTATTATTATTTAGCTCTATACAGTCAGCAAAAACAAGACCTAGAGCTAACTAGGTCTAGACTGACTTCCTTTAGGACTGACTGGTTTGATCTCCTTGCAGTCCAAGGGACTCTCAAGAGTCTTTTTCAACACTACAGTTCAAAAGCATAAATTCTTCGGCATTCAGCTTTCTTTACAGTCCAACTCTCACATCCATACATGACTACTGGAAAAACTGTAGCTTTGACTAGACGGACATTTGTCAGCAAAGTAATGTCTCTCCTTTTTAACATGCTCTCTATGTTTGTCAAAGCTTTTCTTCCAATGAGCAAGTGTCTTTTAATTGCATAACTTTTTAAAAATACCTGCAATGGACGTACCTGAGGCGAAGAACTGACTCATTCTCAACAGACCCTGATGGTGGGAAAGATTGAAGTCAGGAGGAGAAGGGGACAACAGAGG
The DNA here is from genome assembly GCF_029407905.1 of Bubalus kerabau. Lineage (NCBI taxonomy): Eukaryota > Metazoa > Chordata > Mammalia > Artiodactyla > Bovidae > Bubalus > Bubalus kerabau. The sequence goes on from NC_073637.1 coordinate 56,177,984, forward strand.
ATGAGATGGTTGAATGGCATCACTGACTCGATGGACATGAGTTTGAGTAGGCTCTGGGAGTTGCTGATGGACAGGGAAGCCTGGTGTGCTGCAGTCCATGGGATAACAAAGAGTCAGAGACAACTGAGTGACTGAACTGAGCTGAATGAACAACTGGAATTTGAAATTAAAAATAAAACATGTATAATATGTCACCTTATCTGAAATACATGTAAATATAATAAAATGTGCCAATTTAATATAGGAAAAAATCTAAAGCTGAAAGGTCAAAAGAACTTAATAAATTAAGAGATATTACATGCATTAATCAGAAGACAATGTCGTTAACGTGTTGATTCTTCCCGTCAATCTCAATACAATGCAAATCCCAACAAGCTATTTTATAAGTTATCAGTAAATATGTTTTAAAGTTTATATGGAAAAACAAAATAGCCAGCACATTTATAAAAGGAGCAAAGTTGAACTTCAAGACATCTGAAACTATGGTAATTAAGACGATACAGACTGATGAAAGAACAAGCATATAAATCAGTGCAGCAGAGTAGAAAGCTGAGAAATAGACACACAGATATAGTCAACTGATCTTTGAAAAAGGAGCAAAGAGAAGAAATGACAGTCTTTTAACAAATGGGCCTGGAAAATTGGATATCCATATGGAGACAAATGAATCTAGACATAGAATCTTTGATCTCCCTCACAATAACTCATAACCCTAGCTTTAGCATAAGGAAAATATGCCAATCAAAGGACATTCTACAGAATACCTGACTAGTACCTTTAAAAACTTTCAAGGTTATTTGAAACAAGGAAAATGCCAGAACTTCCACAGAGAAAGGAACATAAGAGACCTGACAACTAAACATAATATGTTATCCTACATAGGATCCTGGAACTGTAAAGGACAGTAAGTACAAATTAACGAAATCTAAAGAAACCATTAGTTCATAATAATGTGCTAATCTTGCTCATGAGTTTTCACAAAGATTTCTTACAAATGTAAAATGTTAATAACAGGGAAAACTGGGTTCTGGATATATGGGACCTGTGTACTCACAATTCTTCTACAATTCAAAAAAGTCCTACGAGGTACAGTTTAATTGAAAAGAATGAAAGCAAGTGTAATAATGTCTCTGTGAGGATTGGATGAGATCATGTAGTAAAAAAGAGCTTGAACTAATATTATAAAGTTCCATACAAATGTACACAATCTCTTGTAAGAAAATAATTTTCACTTACTTCTGGTTTAATATGTGTGTTAAAATGGGGACTCTTACTGGTTTCTGGATTAGTAGAGTTATAACTAAATTATGTTTACTTGATTCAAGAAGGAAGACTATATATATTCTAGAATTCTCATAGTATCCAATTGGTTGGTTCACAAAGGATTTTGAACATTAAAATTGTATAATATAATGATTTGAAATTTGCTCTGGGAGAGAAGATTTGTCTTTAAAAATTATCTAATTAGCTAATGGACTGCTTTTATAATTTATGCCCACAAACAAAATGTTACACTCATAAAGCTGAAATAAAGCTGGGATGTATTCTTATAAATTTCCCTTCATACAGTGCTTTAATCAATAATGTTCAGAATTCAGAGCTACCCTTAAATGTTTTTTTTAGAATAAGGAAGCCTTAATTTGGGTATACTTAAAGAGTTTAGATTTATGCATAATAAAAAATCCAAAACATAAAGAGTGGGGAATTATGTCCTTTCTAAATCAACTGCATTGTTTGAATTTTATCTTACTTTCAATGAAAATAAGCCACTCAGCGATAAATCAAGCAATTATTTGTAACTGACTCTCTTGATTTTTCTAAACTTTCTAACAAATGTTTATATTGAAAAAAGTAATATTCTTTTTTAAAAAAATTTGAAACCAGAAAGTTTGAATAGAACACCCAGTAAATTATTAAAGTGTTTAATATTTATAACTCTTGGCACTCATTGTGTATGGTATACTTGATCAAAGTGTAACTGTTGTATTTTTTTGTCTCTACCAAAATTGAAAATTTGTGTTCGTTCGTCTTTAATTAGTCAGTTTTCTTTACTTGCAAGGGCAGTGGTAGTTCATGTAAATCTTATTGATTAAGAGACTATTAATATTTAGAGATGAGAAAAAAATGTCTTTCAGTGGCTTAATTACTTCACATAATGATATAATATCGTTTGAGCTCAGATATTGTTGAGATGAATATGTTTATTAAAGAGAGAGAATGGAAAAAGGAAAACAGTCATCACTTGACTACTTGTTAGGTGTCAGTACAGCAACCTGGAGCTTTCCCACATGATGCTGCTGCTGCTAAGCTGCTTCAGTCGTATCCAACTGCAACCCCACGGACTGCAGCCTACCAGGCCCCTTCTTCCATGGGATGTTCCAGGCAAGAGTACTGGAGTGTGTTGCCATTGCCTTCTCCGTTCCCACGTAATAGCTTACTGAATAATACCATAGGTGTTAGTCACTCTGCTGTGTCTGACTCTTTGTGACCCCATGGACTGTAGCCCACCAGGCTCCGCTGTCCATGGAATTCCCCAGGCAAGAATACTGGAGTGGGTTGCCATTCCCTTCTCCATGGGGTCTTCCGGACCCAGAGCTCAAACCTGGGTTTCCTGCATTGTAGGCAGATTCTTTACCCTCTGAGCCACTAAGGAAGCCACTATAAGAGGGAAGTATTATTGTTGCTCTTTTAAACAAGAGGGAACTGAGGCTTTGAATCTGTAGATAAGTAACTGTGAGAAATTATGTAGCCCTTAGCATATAGTGAAGGCTCCCAAATTCTGGCAGGTCTGACTCCAGAATCCATCTGCTTCCTTCTATTCAGCAAGTCATTATAATCATTGACTCTCTTTCTACCCTGTGACCAATCCTATAGTCCCAAAGCAAATAAAAATGTATAGGCCAATTTCCTATATGAGTAAAAATAGAAAAAGAATATTGTGCGACGACAGAGGTAGGCCTATATTGTAGTTATGGTGCCGCAAGCCAAGGAATACCTGGGACTTTCAGAAGCTGAAAGAGGAAGAAACTGAGCTCCTCAAATTTGTCACTTTATTGGCGCTAGATTGGTACCTTGCTTCTCAGCAGAATACTCCACAGACATATATTTTGAAATGCATTCCTGGGGGTCACAGGTACCCTGAAGCTCTAGATGGGCCTTTACATGAAACATTTAGCTGCTTGTAAATCTATATGTAAGAACTTGAAACTGAATAATCTAGTGAAGTTTCCCTTTCTCTGATTTGAAAGTCAGTAAGTATATCATCAAGAGACTGAATCACTCTGGTACATTCTGGTAATAAATAGTAGGAAGACAGATGGTTATAAAAAGACATTTAAAGTAGAAACTTGGAGGACAGTCATTTCAAAGTTCCTTTTTTCTGGATGTGACATAGTGGTCATACTTTATAAATCTACTACAGTCATTTAGAATGTTCTTCTTACTTAAAAAAAAGTACAGATAGAAAGAAAGAGCAAACTAAGGAAAACATTGTGGCACAAATAGAAATAACATACTAAATAAAAGTTATGCATATTTATAAAAAAAAACAATGTTGAGGAAATGGTGATGAATGAGGTAATAAGTAACTAGAATGATAATCATACAAAATGTGAATCAGAGATAGTTGCAGTTGACTTCATATACATTGAGTCATCAGTGGGTATTGTATCATTTTTTTTTCCTACAGATTATTCAAGGAGAGACTTTAGGGAATATTTGAAAATAAACATGTAAACATGATTTCAGTCTTCTTTTCTGGAGAAATAAGTCTGAGGACTTCTCCATACATCAGCCAGTAGTCAACACTAGATCCAAAAAATATAGCTAAGTTCTTTTTTTTTTTTCTCTTGCTTTGATATTTCCATGCAGAAACAATGATTGCATTCTTTACTAGATAGAAATCCAGTTATATAAGCACTTTTTCTCTCTGCAATACTCTTGCCCATCTTTGCTTTCCATTTATTACCTGTTTAGATCTTCACTATCATCCCACAGTTGGGCTTTCTAAATTATGTGCTCAGTCATTCAGTCATGTCTGACTTTTTGAATCCTATAAACCATTGCCTGCCATATTCCTCTGTCCTTGAGATTTTTCCAGGCAAGAACACTGGAGTGGGTTGCCATTTCCTCCTTCAAGGGATCTTCCCAACCCAGAGATTGAACTCATGTCTCCTGTGTCTCCTGTGTTGCAGGAGGATTTTTTACTGCTCAGTCACTGAGAAAACCCTTTCTAAATCAAGAGGCATATAACTTACCCTCAGAGCCCATATCCAACAGCAGATTTACTGATACATCCTTTGGTTTCTCACCCTGATGGATGTCAAGGTATTACAAAGGTAAAGACTCACAGAACTGACCCTTATGCCTTGGTAATAGAATTAAATTTACAGTCAACTTTAATTTGCTTACATGGGGTGAATTTATGGGTCATGTCTTTAGAAATGTGATCTGTTGAATTCAATAATGTGTTCTATTTTAGACATTGATATTCTCCTTAGGTAACTTTATGCTCAAGATTCTCAGATCAAACAAAAGAAAAGTGTTGTGAAGTGGAAAACATACGTACTTGCAAAACTGAATCCATTTCCATCCTCTCTTTGCTATTTTCTGACCCTGGAAACCCTTCTAGTAGTTCATTTCAGTCACTCAATTGTGTCCGACTCTTTGTGACTCATGTCTGACTCATGTTCATCGAGTCTGTGATGCCATCCAATCATCTTGTCCTCTGTCATCCCCTTCTCCTCCTGCCTTCAATCTTTCCCAGCATAAGTGTCTTTTCTAAGGAGTCAGGTCATTGTACCAGGTGGCCAAAACATTGGCGCTTCAGCTTCGGCATCAGTACTTCCAATGAATATTCAGGATTGATTTCCTTTAGGATTGACTGGTTTGATTTCCTTGCAGTCCAAGGGACTCTCTGGAGTCTTTTCCAACACTACAGTTCAAAAGCATCAGTTTCAGCACTCAATTTTCTTTATAGTCCAACTCTCACATCCATACATGACTACTGGAAAGACTATAGCTTTGACTACATAGACCTTTGTCAGCAAAGTAATTGTCTCTGCTTTTTAATATGCTGTCTGGGTTTGTCATAGCTTTTCTTCCAAGGAGTAAGCGACTTTTAATTTCATGGCTGCGGTCAACATCTGCAGTGATTTTGGAGCCTAAGAAAATAAAGTCTGTCACTGTTTCCATTGTTTCCCCATCTATTTGCCATGACATGATGGGACTGGATGCCATAATCTTAGGATTTTGAATGTTGAGTTTTAAGCCAGCTTTTTCAATCTCCTCTTTCACTTACATCAAGAGGCTCTTTAGTTCCTCTTCACTTTCTGCCTTCTAGTCAAGTCCTTACTTAATTTCTTCTCCCATTCAATTCTCCAATTCAACACACTAATCTGACTTACTAATTCAACACTAAACCTTTTCACCACCTCTTTTGAATAAATAGTGTTTCAATCATCTATTCCAATTTCCTATGAGGCCAACAGTCAGAGAGTGATAAGGAATATGGTATGTCCAGCTCATATTATGTTTTCCTCATAATTTAGTGTCAGTAAAATGTGTACTTTGAGAGGAAAAAAAAAGTTATCAAATGAACAAAATCGATAAAGAACTTTACGTCCCAAACATTAATTGAATTTTTCAGAATGCTTTGGGTCTAAGTAAGTAGAGCCCAATATGGCATAGGTGTCAAAATCAGTGAGCTTCCCTGCTGGCTCAGAAGGTAATGAATCTAATCCCTGAAATCCTTGGGTTGGGAAAATCTGGAGAAGGGTATGGCAACCCACTCCAGTATTCTTGTCTGCTAAATCCTGAGGACAGAGGAGCCTGGCAGGCTACAGTCCATGGGGTCACAAAGAGTTGGACACAACTGAGCAACTAAGCACAGCACAGGCAAACTCAGTAACATCTAAGTGTGGCTTATGGTGATCTCAGAAAGGTTCAGTGTAATCTATTTGTGAACATGCCATCTTTTCCCCTTAGGGAAATTCTCCCACTTCCATTTTCAAGCAATTTCCTTTTTTATTGTCCTTGCATTTAGATTCTTTCTCAGATGTCCAGTGTTCTTTCAGCTTCCCGGTACAAGGCCTGAATATCTATATAAACACCTAAATCATGAACCCAGCTATCTTACTAAATATCTGCCTTAGCATTTCAATCCTCTTTTGGGTCACCATTGAGATTTTTTTGGTGGACATCTACATGACCTATTTTAATTCTTTAAGTTCTGTAATTTAGGTGGCCTGTAAGAATTTTTGTTTGTTTGTCTGTGTGTGTGTGTTTTATTTGTTTGTTTGTTTTTACTAATCATCATCTACAGCCTCACATTTAGCCACATAACAAAGCTACTGCATACACACCAACATCTGGTGAATATATAAATAGTACCCAGAAAGTAGTACCCTTCATTCACAGTTAAGTAGATATCTCTCAACTCTGCCCATTTGTCAACTTGCTCTTATTGAGATTTTGCCATTTGCTTATTATTACTGCTGAACTTTCCAGGTGACTCCGTGGTAAAGAATTTGCCTGCCAATGCAGGAGATATGGGCTTGAACCCTGGGTCAGGAAGATCCCTTGAGGAGGAAATGGTAACCCACTTCAATATTCTTGCCAAAAATATCCCCCCATTAGGGAGCCTGGCAGGCTACAGTCTGTGGGGTGGCAAAGAGTTGGACATGACTGAGTAACTGAGCGCATGTGTGCACATAGACACAGACAGTTATTACTGCTGTTTTCCAAATAGCTTTGAAACCTTAAATTCAGAGCAGTTTGCTTAATCTCTTTTGAGATGTCATGGGACTCAGACCACACAATAATGGGGACAGAGAGTTCTCAAAGAGATCTAGTACTTGCCTGATGAGCAGAGTAATAACTTGCTCATATACACTGTCAGTTCAGTTCAGTTCAGTTGCTCAGTCATGTCTGACTCTTTGCAACCGCATGAATCACAGCATACCAGGCCTCCCTGTCTATCACCAACTCCCAGAGTTCACTCAAACTCACGTCCATCGAGTCAGTGATACCATCCAGCCATCTCATCCTCTGTTGTCCCCTTCTCCTCCTGCCCCCAATCCCTCCCAGCATCAGAGTTTTTTCCAATGAGTCAACTCTTCTCATGAGGTGGCCAAAGTACTGGAGTTTCAGCTTTAGCATCAGTCCTTCCAAAGAACACCCAGGACTGATCTCCTTCAGAATGGACTGGTTGGATCTCCTTGCAGTCCAAGGAACTTTCAAGAGTCTTCTCCAACACCAGTGGTCATACACACTGTAGATGATGAATTTTCCCTTTAGTATTTGTTTGACAACACCATTTCTATTTTATCAGTGTGCTTTGTTGTGTCATTCCCCTCAAAAACCTTTCTGATATTAACCAAGAGGAGATGTCTTGAAGTTTATCTGATGTCCTTCAATGGTGGGAGTGGTTTAGAAGTTATCAATTATATTTCAAATGGGTTTTATGAGCAGCTATCTCAGGAAGTGTCTGACTCTTTGCGACCCCTTGGACTGTAGCCTACCATGCTCCTCTGTCCATGGGATTTTCCAGGCAAGAGTACTGGAGTGGGTTGCCATTTCCTTCTCCAGAGGATCTTCCCAACCCAGGGATCAAACCCAGGTCTCCTGCATTGTAGGCAGACGCTTTACCATCTGAGCCACCAGGGAAGTCTATCTCAGGAAGAGAGAAAAGCAAATAGGTTCCCCTAAGGAATCCTATTAAATTTCTGCCAAAGGCTACTATATATTTATTCTTATTGTGTAGATGGCAAATTTCATCTGAACAGTTGGTTCATAGGGTCCAAGTCAGTTTGTGCTATCACTCTAGTTTTTATTTTAAATCATTAATTTCCTCTCAAATTTTCCTCAAATTAGATATATCTTTGGTGGCATTGTGACTCAACATTGTGGTAAAAAATAATTCCTAGAGAAGGAATTTTGCCAAATTCAAATACTTCTGGAATTCTTGCTCATTGCAAAGATTTTAGAGGTAATTTATTTTTAATGATTTGATTACTGTCTCTGCTCTATTCCATATCATTCCCAGGAATGCACAAATCGGTCTGGGCTTTGCTATGGTAGCTAGATTGATGAACCAGGCTCTATTTGTCATATATGTCCCTATAGTTTTTTCTTCTTCCTGAGTTTCTTCCTCTGATGATGCAGTTATCATGCTATAGTCAATATAGAGTACAAATATGTTCTTGAAGCTAAAACTGGATGGCTCAGCAGGTAAAGAATCTGTCTGCAATGCAGGAGACACAGGAGACATAGGTTTGCTCCCTGGGTTGAGAACATCTTTCAAGACCAGCTCGACAAGCAGGGTTTCCAAAAGTGCAATACACAGCGAGAGAATGAGAAACGAGCCACAAGAATTTAGAGAAAAGCAAGGATCAGGGGACCAACACCGCTCCAAGGTGAAGGTTCTGAAACTGAATCCAAGCCAGCTTTATTATACTTTTAGCCGTGAATGAAAGAATATGCAGGGAGTGAAACTATAACTCATGTGGCCTCAGGGCCAAAGAACAAAATGATCATTAACCACTGAGTAATTAGGAAACAATAATCAAACGGAAGGAAAGTTATGACCAACCTAGATAGCATATTCAAAAGCAGAGACATTACTTTGCCAACAAAGGTCCGTCTAGTCAAGGCTATGGTTTTCCAGTGGTCATGTATAGATGTGAGAGTTGGACTGTGAAGAAGGCTGAGCACCGAAGAATTGATGCTTTTGAACTGTGGTGTTGGAGAAGACTCTTGAGAGTCCCTTGGACTGCAAGGAGATCCAACCAGTCCATTCTGAAGGAGATCAGCCCTGGGATTTCTTTGGAGGGAATGATACTGAAGCTTAAACTCCAGTACTTTGGGCACCTCATGCGAAGAGTTGACTCATTGGAAAAGACTCTGATGCTGGGAGGGATTGGGGGCAAGAGGAGAAGGGGACAACAGAGGATGAGATGGCTGGATGGCATCACTGACTCCATGTATGTGAGTCTGAATGAACTCCGGGAGTTGGTGATGGACAGGGAGGCCTGGCGTGCTGCGATTCATGGGGTCGCAAAGAGTCGGACACGACTGAGCGACTGAACTGAACTGAACTGAATCAATAACAAATCAGTAACTAGGACTAATATTCTTATCTATAAATTTTCTACCAGATACATAAGACACCAGTTGAGGAACAGTCTGGGGTCGGTTTTCCAACCCCAGGATCATATCTTGTTTTCCAGATTATGAAGTGTTCCCTCTGGATTTGTTCCAAGAGTCTCATGCCTTATAGGATCCAGTTTATCAATTATTATAAATTTCTTTTGCGGCCCTTGCCGGGGCCTGCTTTTCTTTTATTCTTCCTGTCTCCTACAGACATCCTCTGGAGAAGGAAATGGCAACCCACTCCAGTATTCTTGCCTGGAAAATCCCCTGGACAGAAGAGCCTAGTGGGCTACAGTTCAAAGGGTTTCAAAGAGTTGGACATGACTGAACAACTAAGCACAGGCTTTTGATAGCTTTTAGTGCCTTCAAATTTGCATTGTCCAATATGAAAGTCACCTGCCACAAGTGGCTTTTTAAATTTAAGTGAATAAAATTTAACAAAAAAAAGTCAGATAGTCTATTAATTACACTTCAAATACACAATAGTCACTTGTAGTTAGTGCCTAATCTATTGCCAGTGTATTTCAAGAACGTTTCCATCATTATTAAAAAGTTCTATTAGTAGCGCTGCAGTAGATTATGAAAATAAGTCAGCAAATTCAAATTTTACTATGGCAAATATCTGCTAAGTTCCTTTATATGAGGGTACAATTTGCTCCAACCCTTTTGGTCTTTTGGCCAAACTATGTACTTATCGCATAGCTTGTTTGTATCACTTCAGAAAGAGCTGACTCAAATAGAAGAACCACCTTGCTTAATACTACATAGTCTAGTTTTGACTTCTAGGAACCATCTGTGTTATGCACTAACCAGGCAGTATCATTCAACAGGACATTATTATGAATCAATATTCCCACCACAATTTACTTGACAAGATCAGTGACCTCTTAGTGACCTCCAGAAATTCTACATAGCCAAATGTTTACTAGTGAGGGAAGCTAGGACAGTTCCAGTGGCTCCCATTCACCATGATCAATCCAAACTGTGTGAAGGTTAAACTTTTCTATGAGAAAAGGGCAAAAACTTCATGCACCATTCACAAATTACATCCATCTTAATTATGCACCACAATTGATATAGGTATCATTTGTTGTTGCTGTTCAGTCACTCAGTCGTGTCCCACTCTTTGCGACCCCATGGACTGCAGCACTCCACGTTTCCCTGTCTTTCACTACCTCCCAGAGTTTGCTCAAACTTGTCTGTTGACTCAATGATGCCATCCAACCATCTCATCCTCTGTACCCACTTCTCTTCCCACCCTCAATCTTTTCCAGGATCAAGATCTTTTCCAAAGAGTGGGAACTTCGCATTAGGCAGCCAAAGTATTGGAGCTTCAGCTTCAGCTTCAGCATCAGTCCTTCCAATGAATATTCAGGGTTGATTTCCTTTAGGATTGACTGGTTTGATCTCCTTGCTGTACAAGGGATTCTTAAGAGTCTTCTCCAACACCGCAGTTTGGAAACATTAACCCTTTGGCACTCAGCCTCTGTTATGGTCCAACTCTCACATCCATATAAGACTACTGGAAAAACCATAGCTTTGACTATATGGACCTTTATTGGCAAAGTAATGTCTCTTCTTTTTAATATGCTGTCTCGGTTTGTCATAACTTGTCTTCTAGGTAACATAACCACCAAATAAAATCTCCAGTCACACATTCCAATTCATATGTTTACCCCTACATTGTTCCTCTCATCCATAGTGTATCCAACCCTCATGGTTTCAAATACAGGCTTTTCAAATCAACATTTCCTATGTCCTTTAAATATTACTGTACTTTGAGTACCTGTATCTCACAATCCTAAGAATTTTTGTATACCACTGCTAGGTCATTCACTCAAATCGTTACAATAAGCCAAGATCCTGGGGGTTGAATGAGCAGATTATTGTTGTTGTTATTTTTACTTGCCAAGTCATGTTCAACTCTTTTGTGACCTCATGGATGATAGCCACCAGGCTCCTCTGCCCATGGGATTTTGCAGGCAAAAGAACAGTAAAGTGGGTTGCAATTTGCTTCTCCAGGGTTTCTTCCCAACCCAGGGATCAAACCCATGTCTCCTACATTGACAGGCAGATTCTTTACCACTGAGCCATCTGGAAAGCCCAGAATGAGCAGATCATATCCTTTCAAACTTCCTTTCTCAGATGTGATGGTCTTATCTAAGAGGATAATGATTTCAATTCACTGTTCAGGTATCTGTCATCTAAATCACAGTCATCATAGTGGAATCTAAAATCCTCTAATCAAAGATAGAAAAGGATAGATTTTTCCAAATTTGTCAAGTTTGCCATTTTGCTCTAATCAGTGGGGCTGTGGTAGGAGAAGCATTCCTACCCAACAGGCATTGATCATGTGTTACATAACTCCTAGGATAAACACCTCCATTTTCTTTTTTTCCCCCAACCATTTCTCAAAAGTCATCTAAAGAGCTCTACCTTATTTCCCACTTTTTATCTTTTCATTTCTCTTCACTGCACTTTTTGTTTGATAAGGTATTGCTCTTTTGGCTCTCATGCAGTCCTACACATTCTAACTGAACCAGCAAATAACTCTCTGAATATACTCTGTTCTTCCAAAAATAAAAATTATATAATATTACCAAGATTATATTGTGCATGCCCCCTCTCCCATCACATCTGTAATCATCAATGTCAATGTCATTAAATCACCATCATCCTAAAGCCGGACTAGTGCCTCTTGCACTCACTCATAGCTTTTCATCTGCTTGGAAAAGAGTATTCCATTTTTGGGTAGAGGTGACAGTAAGGCAAGTTTTACTCTCAGGTTGTTTTCCAAACTCTCCAGTTAACTCACTGCAGCAGATTAACTGTCATATCATCGTGAAGGATATGATCACAGATGTTCAAAGACACTTGGAGATCAGTTATCCTCAGTAGCAGAACTGATTGATTGATGTGTAGGTAGGATGGCTGTTGGAGACAATTCAGTCATCCCAGCTACAAGAACTCCTGAGAGATCAATTAAAAATGCATTGAAATCAACTTCTCCTGTCCAGTTCTGTCTTCTTCCTTTGTTTATTATTATGTAACTGCCAAGCCTACCCCCATTAATGTTCTAAGTACAACCTTTCATCAAAATCTTTCCAAAGAACCCAGTCTAAATCTCTGAATGAGTTGCTGGTCTATGTTGAATTTGAGTATCACTGAGAATGCTTTAGTTGTAGTATTTGTTTAAAAATTCCTTATATCAATAATTTTTGGTACTTCCTTGTGATCTTTTCCTATTTCTTAGCAAAGATCCCTCTCAATGGTTCTGCCCAAATGGTAAAGGACTAGCTGCCAGTATTCTTAGAACCACATAGACAGAGATTAGACCCTCTTAGGATTCAGCATATGACATTCTTGCACTGATTGAATTTCCTTGTTTGGGCACTGTAATCATGTCCTCAGCTCAGGCTATGGTAGTGTCAGGCGAGTGTAATCTCCTCGGTTTTGTCTCATCACAACAAAGATTTGAAGCAATGGACGTTAAAGCCCTCGGTGCGTCACAGCTCTTGGACAGTCCATGTTATAGTTCTTGGACAGATCAGTTTTATTTAGAAAATATATCCTCAAGGCGTGAGGGCATGCCAACCCAAAGATGCGAAGAGAAGAGGCAGAGAGAAAGAGAGAGAATGCATGCGTGCGCAGGAGAGAAAGACCCCTGGCCCTTTGGCTCCTGTTTTTATATGTTTTTTCTTCCCCACTGGGCCTGCCCTATGTAAATTGGGCTAGCCAGGAGTGCTGTTTGTTCTACCTGAGGTCCTCACTCTGGTCCTCAGACCTTCCTTTGACCTTCCTTTGTTCTATTTTTGCGGGCTTTTCCCTTCCTTGTCTTTTAGCCACCAATACTTTGGGCTCCTATTTCATATTCTAACTACTTAACAGTACCCAATGTGTAGCCTCTCCTTTAGCCTTTGCAAAGAATAAATCCCTAGCTTTCTGAAGGGTATGTAGAGCAATCAATCTATGTAATGGATCTGAAATCAAATCTAAGGATCAAACTAATTCTTAAACAGGTTCCAACCAATACTTATTTAGCACCATTCTCTCCTGGCTGGTACTGGCATTTTCTTTAGTTTTTTGAGGATTCTCCCTTAGAAATTAGGTTACTTTTTATCATCATATTCATTTTATATGTTGGTATTTTCTTCATCTCCTGAGCCTGTTACTCTCACTGATGCCTTCAACAAACTTTCTGAAAGGTTTTCATGAAAATGTAACTTGAATCTGTTTTTGTTCTATTTGTTATATGAAAATGAAAGTGTTAGTCACTCAGTCTTGTCTCACTCTTTGGGACCCCATGGTCTGTCCATGGGATTATCTAGGCAAGAATACTAGAGTGGGTTGCCATTTCCTTCTCCAGGGAATCTTACCAACCCAGGAATCAAACCCAGGTCTCCTGCATTGCAGGCAGATTCTTTACTGACTGAGTTATGAAGGAAGCCCCATTTGTTATATGATTGTTAAAACTGAGAATTTGGAAATATGCATTCGAGGAGAAAAATTCTTTAAAAAACAATTGGACCTTTAATACAAGGAAACGTGTAGAGTTGAGGAACTAAGTTATCCATCACATTAACTCTTTGCCATAAAAATTTAGAAAGCCCAAGACTGAGATTCTCTCTCAGTAATTTTTTTTGAGACCTCAGATCTGTATAAGTCTTAATGCCTTCATTTGAAAGATGAGATTAATAGCTATACTTCAACTCCTTATGTTTTATAAAAATAAACATGATATAAGTATATGATGTTTTAAAATATAAATTAGTATGCCAAATGAAATGCATTTGCACATATAAATATTAAAAAGTGTTTTTGTTGCATGTCTGTTTTTTGAGACAAAGTATTTGAAATAAATATATGCATATTCTCATGTAAGTAAATTTGGAAAGCATTATGGAAAATATATGATAGATGTCATCAAATCATTAAACATTTAAGCTTAATAAATGCTTTGAATACATATACTCTTTGCAATGATGAGGTGAGAATTCTCTGAATGTATTTCCTTGCTTAAAAAAAAACCTGTAAATTATTCAGATAATTTACTGAACTATAATGTCTGAATTATAATGACTATGTAATTCCATTTTGAATTGGCCTTTTATAAATTCTTTTAGTTTTATAAATATACTTTTAAAATCTTTACTTTTATAAGTTCTTATACTTTAATTTTAAATTTTAATTTAATTTAATTTTAAAAGTGAGAAGTAATCAATGTATCAAGGTATCTAAAAAAGTTGTGCCTTTTATCAATTATCTTTTTGCACCATGACTCCAGGTGTATATTACACATTTCAAATTAACACTTAATTTCATTGTCTTTCCTTTCATTATCCCCAAAAACTTAAAAATAAAAGCTATTCTAACTCAATCTTTTAAAGGTGATTAGCATACTGTATTGACATTTTATTATTAGATAACACTGAAATCAATGAGTAATCTCTTAATTTCTGATAAATTTTTATAATTAACAATCAGTGTTTTTAAATATAGAGTATTAAAGACAACTATAATCAGTGCAGTTCAGTTCAGTCGCTCAGTCGTGTCCGACTCTTTGCGACCCCATGAATCGCAGCATGCCAGGCCTCCCTGTCCATCACCATCTCCAGGAGTTCACTCAGACTCATGTCCATCGAGTCAGTGGTGCCATCTAGCCATCTCATCCTCTGCCATCCCCTTCTCCTCCTGCCCCCAATCCCTCCCAGCATCAGAGTCTTTTCCAATGAGTCAACTCTTCTCATGAGGTGGCCAAAGTACTGGAGTTTCAGCTTTAGCATCATTCCCTCCAAAGAAATCCCAGGGCTGATCTCCTTCGGAATGGACTGGTTGGATCTCCTTGCCGTCCAGGGGACTCTCATCTACAGTTAATTTGCACTCAAACTTTTTTCTATATAGATAGGTAGAGTACAAATAGATAACAGACATTCATCCATTAATCTTTAGTGTGGAGTCACTTTATCTGTTTGACCAAAATAATTGTCTCCTCTTCTTTTACCAATCCATCTATATCTTTCCTAAAGCATGTATTTGATGGTCATGAGTAATGCAGTAAAAAAAATAGTCTTTAAAAATATCATCAGTATTAATACTTCATTTTGGAAAATGCATTATATTTCTATTACTTTTTCTCTGCATTCTCATGATAGCATTTTTCTTCCTTCAACAACATATTCTTTTCTTCAGTAATACCAATTAGAGAATTCTATAGCCCTATTTGGTCTTTTAAAAACACATCAGGTTATTCTTTTGCTTAAAAAGCATTCAATGATTCCCAGGGCACTCAAAATAAATGCCAAACTCCTCTCCAGTTTCTCAAACCTCACAGCATGCTATTCCTACTCCTCAAACACTAATTTTTAATTATCCCAAACTTCCTTCAGTTTCCAGATCTCACTTTGCTCATTCCAAACTCTGCCTTCTACCCATATTCAATTTGCCTTGAACAATTTTCCCTTATTCCACCATACGATCAGCTCCTACTCATCATTTAGGACTGAGCATAGAAGTCATTTTTTTTTTTTTTTTTTGCCTGTGAGGCCTTAAAAAGACAACATATTATGAAATAGATCTCTTGTGTTGCTTTGTAACATAGCATCCTCCTTGTGCCTTCATAACATTTCAGTTCAGTTCACTCACTCAGTCGTGTCCACCTCTTTGCAACCACATGAACCACAGCATGCCAGGCCTCCCCCTCCATCACCAACTCCTGGAGTTTACCCAAACCCATGTCCATTGACTCAGTGATGCCATCCAACCATCTCATCCTCTGCTGTCCCATTCTCCTCCCGCCCTCAATCTTTCCCAGCATCAGGGTCTTTTCCAGTGAGTCAGCTCTTCACATCAGGTGGCCAAAGTATTGGAGTTTCAACTTCAACATCGGTCCCTCCAATGAACACCCAGGACTGATTTCCTTTAAGATGGACTGGTTGGATCTCCTTGCAGTCCAAGGGACTCTCAAGAGTCTTCTCCAATACCACAGTTCAAAAGCATCAATTCCTCAGTGTTCAGCTTTCTTTATAGTCCAATTCTCACATCCATACATGACTGGAAAAACCATAGCCTTGACTAGACAGACCTTTGTTGACAAAGTAATGTCTATGCTTTTTAATATGTTGTGTAGGTTGTTCATAACTTTCCTTCCAAGGAGTAAGTGTCTTTTAATTTCATGGCTGCAATCACCATTTGCAGTGATTTTGGAGCCCCCCAAAATAAAGTCAGCCACTGTTGCCACTGTTTCCCCATCTATTTGCCATGAATTGATGGGACTGGATGCCATGATATTAGTTTTCTGAATGCTGAGTTTTAAGCCAACTTTTTCACTCTCCTCTTTCACTTTCATGAAGAGGCTCTTTAGTTCTTCACTTTCTGCCATAAGGGTGGTGTCATCTGCATATCTGAGGTTATTGATATTTCTCCCAGCAATCTTGATTCTAGCTTGTGCTTCTTCCAGCCCAGCGTTTCTCATGATGTACTCTGTATAGCAGTTAAATAAGCAGGGTGACAATATATGGCTTGACGTACTGCTTTTCCTATTTGGAACCAGTCTGTTGTTCAATATCCAGTTCTCACTGTTGCTTCCTGACCTGCGTACAGGTTTCTAAAGAGGCAGGTCATTTACCACAGTTTTAATTCAATTTCTAGTTTGCCTTTATAGCTCTCTGCATTTAGATTATAAATATCTTGGGATATCATACCAGGTTTATCTAGCTTGATGCCTAACCTCTGAGGGACACTTTTGGCTATAAGTCAAATGTCTAAGTGAATGCACCTGCAATTTAGGAAGGAGATGTAGGAGACGTGAGTTTGAACCTTCAGTGGGGAAGATCCCCTAGAGGAGGGGATGGGAACCCTCTGGAGTATTCTTGGCTGGAGAATCCCATGGACAGAGGAGCCTGGCAGGCTACAGTCCATAGGTTCACAAAGAGTGGGACACAGCTGAAATGACTGAGCATTGGCGCATATATATATATGATATATATGGCATTAATTCACTGTATGTTTGAATTAAATCCAAGTGTAATCACTTATTAAAGTGTGGAAATAACTTAAATAATTATATATGTCTCCATTTTGTTATTTGCTGACAGCTTTTAAGGTTCACCCTCCCTTTTGCCTCTTTGTGCCACATCTGGGCAAGCTGATTAAAAAAAAAAAAAAAATCCCTGGTGCTTCACTCTGACCTTTGCAGCTAGTGAGAGATTCAAGCCACGTGTGTAAATACTCATCCTAGTTCCATCTCCAAACCAACATAATAACTTCAAGCTAGACTTCTCTCCTTGCTCTCTCAAGCCATTTTTGGACCTTCCCTGCACTCTCCTGCCAAAAAAAAAAAAAAAAAAAGCCTTATTATATGAGTTAATAAAACTTTTCATTCTCTCTTGCTGCTTGCATGGCACTATAAATCTTAATATACAAACCAAATTTTTGATGGGGGTCCACCCTGCCTTTTCAGGGTGGTTTACAACAGGTACAGTAGCAGAAGAGTTCCCAAATATTCTTGGTTAAGAATGCTCTTAGTGCTTCAGCAATATTTTCATGCCATTTTTGCTGCTGCTGCTAAGCCAATTCAGTCTTGTCTGACTCTGTGCGACCCCACAGATGGCAGCCCACCAGGCTCCCCCGTCCCCGGGATTGTCCAGGCAAGAACACTGAAGTGGGTTGCCATTTCCTTCTCCAGTGCATGAAAGTGAAAAGTGAAAGTGAAGTCACTCAGTCGAGTCTGACTCCCAGCAACCCCATGGACCGCAGCCCACCAGACTCCCCCGTCCATGGGATTTACCAGGCAAGAGTACTGGAGTGGGTTGCCATTGCCATTACTAATTCCCTACAAAAAATTCTAACAGTGCTATTTATTAAATAGTGAACAAACACCTTAATAAGTGTAAGTATTTATATCATGACAACTTAGTAACTATTTGGAAAAAAATACATATAAATGAAAGTAGTTTGTAAAACAGTGTCCAAGAGATGTTATTGGGTTTCCCTTGAAAAATATAAAATATCTGAGAGTGCCTCTTTGAGTTCCTTGGGGCATCCTGGGAAATGTGAAAAATATGACAATAGTAGATGCATACGGAGAAGGCAATGGCACCCCACTCCAGTACTCTTGCCTGGAAAATCCCATGGGCAGAGGAGCCTGGTAGGCTGCAGTCCATGGGGTCGTGAAGAGTCAGACACGACTGAGCGACTTCACTTTCACTTTTCACTTTCACGCATTGGAGAAGGAAATGGCAACCCACTGCAGTGTTCTTGCCTGGAGAATCTCGGGGACGGGGGAGCCTGGTGGGGTGCCGTCTATGGGGTCGCACAGAGTCAGACACAACTGAAGCAACTTAGAAGCAGCATGATGTCCTCAGTCTTACCTGATTCAGCCTAACTGAGACTGTCATTTCCATGGGTGTTACCAGTGTCATATCTCAAGCTTTGTGCCTTAATGTTAGTTTGCATTTGTACCTGAGGATTTCTTCCTAAGCCATTGAATGCCACTTAGACCACAGATAGCTGCAACCTAGAAATTAAGGGAAATTGATACCTATGATGGTAAACCTCAACCAAGGAGAATGGAGGTTCGATAAAAACCCTGGACTTCCTATTCTTGGGCGATGTAAGTCTGAGGCATATTTCACAGAGTTCCTAGGGGGATTCACAGAGTTCCTAAGGACTGGAGTCTTAGTTGTCCATTACAAAAGTTAGTTAAATAAAACAATTAAAATGTTTCTTCTCTTCCTGTCTCATCACTCCACTGCCTCAACTGTGCTTCCTGAGATAAGCTTCCAAGTAAGCTACCACCAGCACATAAGTTTTTATCTCAGGAAAGGTTCTAAATGTTTTAAATCTTGTAGACATGAAGCAAAAGGATTTCATTCTGGTGTTGTCATGTAGCTCCTTCCAAATTCCTGTGCACATATAACAAATCATGTGTATTTTAAGTGCCAGATTATCACTCTTTGGGTTCTTCCTTTTATATATTCAATGGATCTTAATAAGTGTTATACTGTGATATAGTAAGAAATATATATTTGATCACTCCCAGTTGCTCTGATGGAGCATCACTCAGAAATACTGAGTGATGAAGGTGAAAAGAGTGTCTTTTGTTATTCATAAAATTTACTTTTAAATCACACTTGAGTTTATGTTCATCAGGTGACTCTTGGTAGACCCTTAGATAGCTTCAGGATGGAGTCTGGTTGGCAGAAGAAATGATCTAGTGATTAGAGGGTTGGAATTTTCAGCCCCACTCACAACCCCCAGAGAAGGGAGAGAGACTGGGGGTTGAGTTAATCACCAGTGATGAATGATCTAATTAATTGTATCTACTTAATGGAACCTCCCTAGAAACACTTAAGGGGTTTGGAAAACTTTCAGGGTGGTGAACACATAAGGATGAAGGTGCCCGGAGAGTGGCCTGTCTGGAGAGAACATGGGAGCTCTGCACCCCTTACCCATATCTTGCCCTTTGCATCTCTTTCATTTTACTGTTCCTGAGTTGTGTTTTTATAAACAGGGAGTAGCAAATACAGTTGGGCTTCCCGGGTGGTGCAGTGATAAGGAATGCACCTGCTGATACAGGAGACACAAGAGACATATGTTCAATCCCCAGGTCAGTAAGATCTGATGGAGTAGGAAATGCAACCCACTCTAGTATTCTTGCCTGGAAAATTCTATGGATGAGGAGCCTGACAGGTTACAGTCCATAGGATTGCAAAGAGTCAGACATACCCAGGCTCTTTACAATTTGACATCAGAGTGCCTCTGACTCTATATAACACAGAATGTATTTCCACATCTCATTCATATTGCCCTTGGCTATATGATTAGTTTTGGCCAGTATAATGTTAAGCAGTGTGAGGCAAATAGAAACTTTAGGTGTGCATGGGCAATTAAACTTGGCTTCCTCTACTTCTGCCATCTTACATTTCTGTTATTTCCATGAGAAGAGCATAGTCTTGCTGCCAGGTCCAGAATGAGATATGTAGAGAAGAACTGTACCAGACTCACAGCTGAGAACCAGTTTGGACCTACCCACTGATCAGAGAACAAGAAAAATAAACATTTGTTGTAAACAACAAGGTTTGAGTATTATTTGCTATTTATCTTTAATACATCAGAAACCTGACTAATATTGATATATTAAGATTGGGACATCGGTGACAATGATGTATGCATTGATATTATGAGACTCAAACCCTTTCCTCAGCTGATCATACTAGGTATGGAAACCTCAGTACAAGTGAGTCTGAGCACCACAGAAGACAACAAGAAAGCTGGTTCTGGCATGTAAGAGTGATACATTATAAAGGCCAACACCTTGCCTGTTCATCAGACAGTACTGTACACATTTCAGCCACACAAAATCAAGAAGCCCATGCAATAAGAAATACTTGCAATTTGAAGAAGAAAGTCTAAAAGAATTAATTATTACCAATTGAGGAATTTTGCTTTTGATAAAAATGATGTAAGTTCCTTCCATCTTTCTCCCACCAAACACAACTAAAAACCCTAGACATTAAATGTAAAACAAGCATGAAATTCTGAAAATGCCATAAAAGGCAAGGAAGAAGTCAGAATTTTACCTCTACTCAGTTATGAGACTATTTGCCCTCAAGATATCAGTAGGATGCATTAATGACAAACTCCTAACCTTCCGGTCAAAGGGGTACCATTGAAGGCTGAATGAAAGCCAGAACTCCCAATTCCACCTAGCCATAACAAAGAGCATTTTTTGGTGTGTCTACAAAGGCTGAGTAGGGGACTCTGGACTTCCAGTCCTCCTGGAAAATGAGAAAGCACTCTCCCTTCCCCCAGCAGGAATGCTCCCAAAGAAGACTAGCTGAAACTGAAGCCTTAAATAAGTACCAGAGTCTTATTATATAATACTCCCATATGTCCAGGCTTAAACAAAATATTGTCATACAAAGAATCATAAAGATCTCAAACTGAGTTAAAAATTACAATCAATACAGGCCACACCAGGATGATAAAGATGTTAGAATTATCTGACAAAGATTTTAAAATATCCATGATAAAAATGCTGAATGAGGAATTACAAAAAAATTCCTGAAATGAATGAAAAATATAGTCTCAGCAAAGAGATAGAGTGTCTTAACAATATACAATAATTGATAAAAATTAGAAACTCAGTGTATTAGCCCAATACAAGAATGGCAGAAATAGAGGGAAAAAAATCTGAAAATAAGACAACAGAAATTACCCAATATGAACAAACAAAAGGAAAAAGACCAAAAACAAAGTGAGTTGAGCCACAAATACCAGTGGAACTATAACAAAAGTCTTAAGATTTGTGTCACTGGAAGTCCCAGAAAGAGAGCAGAAAGAGGGTTTGGCTATACAAATTATTCAGAAAAAATTAATGAATGGAAATATTCCAAATTGGGCAAAACATTTAAACATTAAGATTCAAGGAAGTTGAGCAAACTCAAGGAAAAACTTAAAGAAATCAACATCAAGAAACATCATAGTCAAAATTCATAGAACTACAGACAAAAGATAAAAATCTGGTATAATACAGAGGATGAAAAAAGCCAAAGAATCAATTATTTCATTTCAGTTCAGGAAGACAGGATGGCACCTGAGCAAGAGAGATAGAGAGCAACCATTTCAGGGAGCCACAGGATGACATTTTGGTGAACAGAATAGGAAGGGATGAAATAGACTACAAGAAAAGGTGGTATGTTTGAGACATGGAAAAACTAAATATTATAATAATGTTCTAAAATGCAAGAAACAAAGAGAGATTATTAGAAACTCATGTAAAATCAAACTTTATTAAAAATATGAAGACACTAGTCCAAATTAGAGTAGAAAGATGGTTTTGAGAAAATGGAGATTGGAATGAACCCCAAACATCAGACATAATGAGTAGTAAACTATGAAATACTAGCATGTGAAGGAGGCATTTCTTTATTCATCTGTAAACTAAAAAGGGATATTAAAAATATATATGGTAAACTATATCCTCCTATGAAGGAGAATATATGCATCGTTTTCTGTGCCATTTCAGATTATAATTTTTAAAAGTATCCGATTTGATGTGAGGAATTCTTTGTTGAATGCTATCAGTACTAGCACTGGAAAGATAAAGAATTGTTATTGTGGTCTGCCTCCCCCAACATTGTACAATGTAATTATGCAGGCATAGTAATTCACATGCAATTTATTGATATTAACTTGTTGGGGTTTTTTTTTGGTGTGTGATTATAAATGTTTTTCATCTTGAGATCACATCACACTCTCAAAGATTACTGAGGACTCAAAAACTTTTGTTAATGCATGTTATAGCTATTGACATTAACCGAATTACAAATTTAAAGTGATACATTTAAAAATATTTATTATACATGTTTCAATGCCATTCTCCTTCGATGCAGGATACAGGATGCTTAGGGCTGGTGCACTGGGATGACCCAGAGAGATGGTACTGGGAGGGAGGTGGGAAGGGGGTTCAGGATGGGGAACACGTGTACACCCGTGGTGTATTCATGTAGATGTATGGAAAAACCAATGCAATATTGTAAAGTAATTAGTCTCCAATTAAAATAAATAAATTTAAATTAAAAATAAAATAAAATAAAATTGATTCACAAGAAAAAAATAAAAATAAATATATTTATTAAATAATCTCAATATCACAGTAACAATAATGTCCTATGTATCAACAGAAATTTAGATACTTCATAAAAATGACTATTTTTACAAAATAAAATGTTTAGTGAGAAAAGTAATATTATTTTGCATTTTCACTTATCCCTATGGTGTTTGGATGAGTAGATGGCAGCTGTAATCTTCTGCATATTGTTAGTTCACAAATCTCCTAGAGAGGTTCCCAGTGGTAATCTGAAACCACCCCAATATTCACAGAGTCATGGAGAGGTAGAAGAAAGAAGCACACCCCTCCAGACTGGTAGGTGGCAGGTTTAGTAAGCAAAGGAACTTACAAAGCTTATCTTGGGCAGCTGAAGTTCAGTTCAGTCTCTCAGTCGTGTCAGACTCTTTGAGACCCCGTGAACGCCAGGCCTCCCTGTCCATCACCAACTCCCGGAGTTCACCCAAACCCATGTCCATTGAGTCAGTGATGCCATCCAACCATCTCATCCTCTATCATCCCCTTCTCCTTCTGCCCTCAATCTTTCCCAGCATCAGGGTCTTTTCAAATGAGTAAGCTCTTCGCATCAGGTGGCCAAAGTATTGGAGTTTCAGCTTCAACATCAGTCCTTCCAATGAACACCCAGGACTGATCTCCTTTAGAATGGACTGGTTGGATCTCCTTGCAGTCCAAGGGACTCTCAAGAGTCTTCTCCAACACCACAGTTAAAAAGCATCAATTCTTTGGTGCTCAGCTTTCTTTATAGTCTGACTCTCACATCCATACATGACCAATGGAAAAACCATAGCCTTGACTAGACGGACCTTTGCTGACAAACTAATGTCTCTGCTTTTTAATATTCTGTCCAGGTTGGTCATAATTTTCCTTCCAAGGAGCAAGCATGTTTTAATATCATGGCTGCAATCACCATCTGCAGTGATTTTGGAGCCCAGAAAAATAAAGTCAGCCACTTTTCCACTGTTTCCCCATCTGTTTGCCATGAAGTGATGGGACCAGATGCCATGATCTTCATTTTCTGAACGTTGAGCTTTAAGCCAACTTTTTCACTCTCCTCTTTCACTTTCATCAATAGGCTCTTTAGTTCTTCTTCACTTTCTGCCATAAAGGTGGTGTCATCTGCATATCTGATTGATATTTCTCCCAGAAATCTTGATTCCAGTTTGTGCTTCTTCCAGCCCAGTGTTTCTCATGATGTATTCTGCATATAAGTTAAATAAGTAGGGTGGCAATATACAGCCTTGACGTACTCCTTTTCCTATTTGGAACCAGTCTGTTGTTCCATGTCCAGTTCTAACTGTTGCTTCCTGACCTGCATACAAGTTTCTCAAGAGGCAGGTCAGGTGGTCTGGTATTCTCATCTCTTTCAGAATTTTTCACAGTTTATTGTGATCCACACGGTCAAAGGCTTTGGCATAGTCAATAAGCAGAAATAGATGTTTTTCTGGAACTCTCTTGCTTTTTCCATGATCCAGCAGATGTTGGCAATTTGGTCTCTGGTTCCTCTGCCTTTTCTAAAACCAGCTTGAACATCTGGAAGTTCATGGTTCACGTATTGCTGAAGCCTGGTTGGAAAATTTTGAGCATGACTTTACTAGCATGTGAGATGAGTGCAATTGCACGGTAGTTTGAGCATTCTTTGGCATTGCCTTTCTTTGGGATTGGAATGAAAACTGACCTTTCCAGTCCTGGAAAAGTGGCCACTGCTGAGTTTTCCAAATTTGCTGGCATATTGAGTGCAGCCCTTTCACAGCATCATCTTTCAGGATTTGAAATAGCTCAACTGGAATTCCATCACCTCCAAGATAAATAGAATTCTTCACCTGTTCCCCAAAATCTTAATAGTTTATATAGAAGCCTTGACTGGGTTTAGTCAGATACCCAATCCTATAACCTCAACAGCACATTTCTATTTCAAGGCTCTATCCTGGAAGCAGCTTCTGGGCAAGGAGAAGGCAAGCAGAACACACATGCCAAGGCCAGGGGAAGGGGTGGAGAGCTTCCCATTGCCCACAGTCTTGCTCACAGGTCAGTTTGTAGGCACATTTTTTTAATGCCCTCCTCCAACTTATATGAAGACAAGGTAGTGTCAAACATATACAGTTTCAAAAGAGAGCAGTATTTTGATAGTCTCTTTGTATAACTGTAGATAGTCTTCTTTGACATGATGCCAACAAATCAAAAATAATTGATAATTTCTTAAATGATAGTGGCATCAATGAATTTGAAACCACATAAGTGAACTTTGCTATTATGTTGCACGAAAATCTATTTTGTGTTACATTCTTTGAGTGAATCTTCTATCCACACATAGTTTGTAGTGTCATGCATAGATCATTTAGAAAATTATAATTCTTTGACTATGTACTCTTCCAAATGTTAACATGCTACATTTTACAATATCCCCTCTACTCTTAATATCACCACTAATTTCATCAGAAAACTAAATATGGTGATGCTCTAAAATTCATAGTAATATATATAAGTTTTCCAAAATTCTGATTTTCACTTGAAAGCTGAAATTTCATTTTGACAACTAATACCATGGTTATGCTTGGAGTTATAAGCTCACTTTATTAATTTTTTAGAAAACATCTGCCAAATACTAATATTCAAATAGCCACAGTTGGTGGGTTAATCATTCTTTCAAGCAAAAATGGTGTTCCATGAAAAAAAAAAAAAAACCACTCACAATTGAAACAACCACATACATGATTTTCCTTGATACAATTCAGTATGAAGCAGAGGTGCTTTGTGCACATTTCTCATCTTGTCACACAGAATTTTAAAAGATGTATATTCTTGCTGAGATTTAATACAATGAATATTTTTGATTGTTTCATCAAAAAGTCTTAAATCGATCTCTTTTTTTTTACCTTTTTTTAAGTTTATCTTTTATTGAAGGATAATTGCTTTACAGAATTTTGCTATTTGCTGTCAAACCTCAACATGAACTGATCTTTTAAAATTTAATTTGATTTGATTTTTTTTACTGCTAGTATATGGAATCAAGAATACAGTAGCTACTAGTATAGTTTTCCTCTGCTTTGCCTTGTGCTAAGGCACCTACTATTGCCACTGTCCATTAATGCTTTCAAACAATCAGTGCAAATATCACTATAGTGAAAAAAGACAAATATAATAACATCTTAGTATGATTCTGCAAATAATTTTAACCTTATGCTTCACCTGAAATATCTCAGATCCCCTCAGAGGTCTTGTAACACATTTTAAGGTTTGTCTATGTTAAATCACTGATTAATTAAACATTCATTTTGTAAGTAATATCAAATTATCTTTTCTGTGCCCCTCTTACTAGTTTTTTTTTTTTTTTCTATTTTTGGCTGCACCATGCAACTTGCGAGATCTTAGTTCTCAATCAGGGATTGAACCCATGGCCTTGGCAGAGATTGAACCCAGGCCCTAGCACAGAGTCCTAATCCCTGGACCACCAGGGAACTGTTTGCCAGCCTTGAGTAACCAAAAGAATCTCAAATTCACATAGAATAATTTACTGTCCTCCTTTGACCCAGAAGAAAGGACATGATACAAGAAAAGCCAACCACAGAGCTATCCCTCTAGGTACAGTAACTGCTGCAAATGATTAGGAATTTGACACAAGCCAAATTAATACAGACAAATCAGTCTTCTGCTAATACTTTTAAAACTGAAAGAAAGCACACGCTCTTTTCCCTTAAGTTATGAGAATTATTCTACACAGATGAGTATAGCTGGTTACAACTGATACGAAAGAACTAGAGGTCATAAGGCAACTCACAAACAGACAAAAGGAAATGGAGAGTCAAAGACAGCAAATCCAGATTCTGTTTCAATCACTCAATCCAGGGGACTTTGGGACCTGGTCTAGGATTTTTATTTTCTTTTTTTAATTTAAATCCTCTTTATTAGTTATATTGATTTGACTTCTGTTGTTGTTCAGTCGCTTAGTTGTGTCTGACTCTTTGTGACCCCATGGACTCTTTGCATGCCAGGCTTCCCTGTCCTTCACCATCTCCCAGAGCTTGCTCAAACTCATATCCATTTAGTCAGTGATGCCACCCAACCATCTCATCCTCTGTTGTCCCCTTCTTCTCCTGCCTTCAATTTTTCCCAGTATCAGGGTCTTTTCTAATGAGTTGGTTCTTTGCATCAGGTGACCAAGGTATTGGAGTTTCAGCTTCAGCATCAGTCCTTCCAATGAATGTTCAGTACTGATTTCCTTTAGGATGGACTGGTTGGATCTCCTTGCAGTCCAAGGGACTCTCAAGAGAAATCTTCAACACTACAATTCAAAAGCATCAATTCTTTGGTGCTCAGCCTTCTTTACAGTCCAACTCTCACATCCATACCTGACTACTGGAAAAATCATAGCTTTGACTAGACGAACCTTTGTTGACAAAGTAATGTCTCTGCTTTTTAATATCCTGTCTAGGTTTGTCAAAGCTTTTCTCCCAAGGAGCAAATGTCCTTTAATTTTGTGGCTACAGTCCCCATCTTCAGTGATTTGTATTGTTTGTAACCAAATTTCTTCACTAATACACCTGGGAAGAAGATTGGATTCTTGGTTAGCAGGAATTTCATGACATTTCCCAAAATGGCCGTGTTATTTTCCAGACTGCAACAGATTCTACAGGTTCTATTTAATCTGAGAAATAAACCAGTCTTAAAAAGAGTTATTCCCAGAAATCAAAAGAAAAAAATATATATTCCATAAGAATAAACCTAGATATATACATTAAATATGTTTCTTCACCAATTCTGTGAGTTCTAACAAGCTGAAACCATAATCTATATAAAATGAGAATACCTCTTCTTTGTAAAGTAAAAAGGGAAATCATGGTAAAAAGAAATCTTAATTTAACTCTGTAATTGTACTTTACACTTTTTTTTTATTTGAACGGTTTTTTTTTTTTTTTTTTTAACTGGAGGCTAATTACTTTACAATATTGTGGTGAGTGTTGCCATACATTCACATAAATCAGCCATGGGTGTACACGTGTTCCGCATCCTGACCCTTCCTCCCACCTCCGTCCCCATCCCATCCTTCAGGGTCATCCCAGTGCACCAGCCCTGAACACCCTGCCTCACGCATCAAACCTGGACTGGCGATCTATTTCACATATGATGATATACATATTTCAATGCTATTCCCTCAAATCATCCCACCCTCACCTTCTCCCACAGAGTCCAACAGTCTTTTCTTTACATCTGTGTCTCTTTTGCTGTCTCACATACAGGGTCATCATTACCTTTCTAAATTCCATATATATGCGTTAATATACTGTATTGGTGTTTTTCTTTCTGACTTACTTCGCTCTGTATAATAGGCTCTAGTTTCATCCACCTCATTAGAACGGATTCAGATGCCTTCTTTTTAAGAGCTGAGTAATATTCCTTTGTGTATATGTACCACAGCTTTCTTATCCATTTGTCTGCTGATGGACATCTAGGTTGCTTCCATGTCCTGGCTATTATAAACAGTGCTGCGATGAACATTGGGGTACACGTGTCTCTTTCAATTCTGGTTTCCTCAGTGTGTATGCCCAGCAGTGGGATTGCTAAGTCATATGGCAGTTCTATTTCCAGTTTTTTAAGGAATCTCCATACTGTTCTCCATAGTGGCTGAACTAGTTTGCATTCCCACCAACAGTGTAAGAGGGTTCCTTTTTCTCTGCACCCTGTCCACCATTTTTTTTTTTGTAGACTTTTTGATAGCAGCCATTCTGACCTGCGTGAAATGGTACCTCATTGTGATCTTGATTTGCATTTCTCTGATAATGAGTGATGTTGAGCATCTTTTCATATGTTTGTTAGCCATTTGGATGTCTTCTTTGGAGAAATGTCTGTTTAGTTCTTTGGCCTTTTTTGATTGGGTCGCTTATTTTTCTGGCACTGAGTTGCAGGAGTTGCTAGTATATTTTTCAGATTAGTTGTTTGTCAGTTGCTTCATTTGCTGTTATTTTCTCCCATTCTGAAGACTATCTTTTCACCTTGCTTATAGTTTCCTTCATTGTGCAAAAGCTTTTAAGGTTAATTAGGTCCCATTTGTTTATTTTTGCTTTTAAGAAAGACTCTGGTTTACATGATTTCATAGAACTGAAGCCTTATTCCAAAAAATTGATAATATGTTAAATGTGTCTTTAGAAATATTTAGTTTTATCTATGTATTTGCACTATAATTTAATTATTCTGTATTATGATTACATTTGCTAATGTTTTCTTAAAAAGTAAAATTAAAGAATTACCTTATATCGAGCCTATTATACAGAGTGAAGTAAGCCAGAAAGAAAAACACCAATACAGTATACTAACACATATATATATAGAATTTAGAAAGATGGTAACAATAACCCTGTATACGAGACAGCAAAAGAGACACTGATGTATAGAAGAGTCTTTTGAACTCTGTGGGAGAGGGAGAGGGTGAGATGATTTGGTAGAATGGCATTGAAATATGTATAATATCATATATGAAATGAGTCACCAGTCCAGGTTCGATGCATGATACTGGATGCTTGGGGCTGGTGCACTGGGATGACCTAGAGGGATGGTATGGGGAGGGCGGAGGGAGGAGGGTTCAGGACGGGGAACAGGTGTATGCCTGTGGTGGATTCATTTCTATATGTGGCAGAACCAATCAATATTGTAAAGTTTAAAAATAAAATAAAATTAAAAAAAGAATTACCTTATGAAAGCATATGTTATTAATATAAGAATCACAGAATTAAATTTTATTCTACTAGATGCAAAAGGCTATTATTACTGTAAGCCTTAAACTACTGCCATAAATAACTTACTTTTGATGAAAAATGAAAATTTGAGGATAATATAATTTGAAAGTGTGCTCGTTAGGTACATTATGTGAAAGTGGTTTAGATCAGTTCAGTTCAGTCGCTCAGTCCTGTCCGACTCCTTGCAACCGCATGAATTGCAGCACGCCAGGCCTCCCTGTCCATCACTAACTCCCGGAGTTCACCCAGACTCACATCCATCGAGTCAGTGATGCCATCCAGCCATCTCATCCTCTGTTGTCCCCTTCTCTTCCTGCCCCCAATACCTCCAAGCATCAGAGTCCTTTCCAATGAGTCAAATCTTCACATGAGGTGCGCAAAGTACTGGAGTTTCAGCTTCAGCGTCATTCCTTCCAAAGAAATCCCAGGGCTGATCTCCTTCAGAATGGACTGGTTGGATCTCCTTGCAGTCCAAGGGACTCTCAAGAGTCTTGTCCAACACCACAGATCAAAAGCAGCAATTCTTCGGTGCTCAGCCTTCTGCACAGTCCAACTCTCAAATCCATACATGACCACAGGAAAAACCATTGACCTAACTAGACGGACCTTTGTTGGCAAAGTAATGTCTCTGCTTTTGAATATGCTATCTATGTTGGTCATAACTTTCCTTCCAAGGAGTAAGCATCTTTTAATTGCATGGCTGCAGTCACCATCTGTAGTGCTTTTGGAGCTCAAAAAAATAAAGTCTGGCACTGTTTCCACTGTTTCCCCATCTATTTCCCATGAAGTGATGGGACCAGATGCCATGATCTTCGTTTTCTGAATGTTGAGCTTTAAGCCAACTTTTTCACTCTCCTCTTTCACTTTCATCAAGAGGCTTTTGAGTTCCTCTTCACTTTCTGCCATAAGGGTGGTGTCATCTGCATATCTGAGGTTATTGATATTGCTCCCAGCAATCTTGATTCCAGCTTGTGTTTCTTCCAGTCCTGCGTTTCTCATGATGTACCCTGCATAGAAGTTAAATAAGCAGGGTGACAATATACAGCCTTGACGTACTCCTTTTCCTATTTGGAACCAGTCTGTTGTTCCATGTCCAGTTCTTACACTGTTGCTTCCTGACCTGCATACAAATTTCTTAAGAGGCAGATCAGGTGGTCTGGTATTCCCATCTCTTTCAGAATTTTCCACAGTATATTGTGATCCACACAGTCAAAGGCTTTGGCATAGTCAATAAAGCAGAAATAGATGCTTTTCTGGAACTCTCTTGCTTTTTCCATGATCCAGCGGATGTTGGCAATTTGGTCTCTGGTTCCTTTGCCTTTTCTAAAGCCAGCTTGAACATCAGGAAGTCCACGGTTCACATATTGCTGAAGCCTGGCTTGGAGAATTTTGAGCATGACTTCACTAGCGTGTGAGATGAGTGCAATTGTGCGGTAGTTTGAGCATTCTTTGGCATTGCCTTTCTTTGGGATTGGAATGAAAACGGACCTTTTCCAGTCCTGTGGCCACTGCTGAGTTTTCCAAATTTGCTGGCATATTGAGTAAAGCCCTTTCACAGCATCATCTTTCAGGATTTGAAATAGCTCAACTGGAATTCCATCACCTCCACTAGCTTTGTTCGTAGTGAAGCTTTCTAAGGCCCACTTGACTTCACATTCCAGGATGTCTGGCTCTGGGTCAATGATCACACCATAGTGGTTATCTGGGTCATGAAGATCTTTTTTGTACAGTTCTTCTGTGTATTCTTGCCACCTCTTCTTAATATCTTCTGCTTCTGTTAGGTCCATACCATTTCTGTCCTTTATTGTGCCCATCTTTGCATGAAATGCTCCCTTGGTATCTCTAATTTTCTTGAAGAGATCTCTAGTCTTTCCCATTCTGTTGTTTTCCTCTATTTCTTTGCATTGATCGCTGAGGAAGGCTTTCTTATCTCTTTTTGCTATTCTTTGGAACTCTGCATTCAGATGCTTATATCTTTCCTTTTCTCCTTTGCTTTTCGCATCTCTTCTTTTCACAGCTATTTGTAAGGCCTCCCCTGACAGCCATTTTGCTTTTTTGCATTTCTTTTCCATGGGGATGGTCTTGATCCCTGTCTCCTCTACAATGTCACGAACCTCCTTCCATAGTTCATCAGGAACTCTATCTATCAGATCTAGGCCCTTAAATCTATTTCTCACTTCCACTGTATAATCATAACGGATTTGATTCAGGTCATATTTGAATGATCTAGTGGTTTTCCCTACTTTATTCAATTTCAGTCTGAATTTGGCAATAAGGAGTTCATGATCTGAGCCACGGTCAGCTCCTGGTCTTGTTTTTGCTGACTGTATAGAGCTCTCCATCTTTGGCTGCAAAGAATAAAATCAATCTGATTTTGGTGTTGACCATCTGGTGATGTCCTTGTATAGAGTCTTCCCTTGTGTTGTTGGAAGAGAGTGTTTGTTATGACCAGTGCATTTTCTTGGCAAAACTCTATTAGTCTTTGCCCTGCTTCATTCCATATTCCAAGGCCAAATTTTCCTGTTACTCCAGCTGTTTCTTGACTTCCTACTTTTGCATTCCAGTCCCCTGTAATGAAAAGGACATCTTTTTTGGATGTTAGTTCTAAGTTACCTTTCAATCTTAACTTCTCATCATCTAAATTGTAGAAATCTCTGGTTGGTTCATATTTTGAACTTATGAATGAGAGACTATTCCATTTGGTTCCCTTTTAAAATCTCAGATGAAGTTATTAAATTATATAGAATAGTTTAATTTTGAAGTATGTAAATGGATCTTCCCAACCCAGGGCTTGAACCTGGGTCACCTGCACTGTAGACAGATGTTTTACCATCTGAGCCACCAGGGAAGACCACATAATTGGATAAGTTTTAGTAAATCTCCTTTTTGAGAAAAATATTTAGTACAATACTTTAAAATATAATCGATCACAAATAATAAATTGAAGAAAGTAGGGAAAACCACTAGAACATTCAGCTATGACCTAAATCAAATCCGTTATGATTATACAGTGGAAGTGAGAAATAGATTTAAGGGCCTAGATCTGATAGATAGAGTTCCTGATGAACTATGGAAGGAGGTTCGTGACATTGTAGAGGAGACAGGGATCAAGACCATCCCCATGGAAAAGAAATGCAAAAAAGCAAAATGGCTGTCAGGGGAGGCCTTACAAATAGCTGTGAAAAGAAGAGACGCGAAAAGCAAAGGAGAAAAGGAAAGATATAAGCATCTGAATGCAGAGTTCCAAAGAATAGCAAGAAGAGATAAGAAAGCCTTCCTCAGCGATCAATGCAAAGAAATAGAGGAAAACAACAGAATGGGAAAGACTAGAGATCTCTTCAAGAAAATTAGAGATACCAAGGGAGCATTTCATGCAAAGATGGGCACAATAAAGGACAGAAATGGTATGGACCTAACAGAAGCAGAAGATATTAAGAAGAGATGGCAAGAATACACAGAAGAACTGTACAAAAAAGATCTTCATGACCCAGATAATCACTATGGTGTGATCACTGACCCAGAGCCAGACATCCTGGAATGTGAAGTCAAGTGGGCCTTAGAAAGCGTCACTACGAACAAAGCTAGTGGAGGTGATGGAATTCCAGTTGAGCTATTTCAAATCCTGAAAGATGATGCTGTGAAAGGGCTTTACTCAATATGCCAGCAAATTTGGAAAACTCAGCAGTGGCCACAGGACTGGAAAAGGTCCGTTTTCATTCCAATCCCAAAGAAAGGCAATGCCAAAGAATGCTCAAACTACCGCACAATTGCACTCATCTCACACGCTAGTGAAGTCATGCTCAAAATTCTCCAAGCCAGGCTTCAGCAATATGTGAACCGTGGACTTCCTGATGTTCAAGCTGGCTTTAGAAAAGGCAAAGGAACCAGAGACCAAATTGCCAACATCCGCTGGATCATGGAAAAAGCAAGAGAGTTCCAGAAAAGCATCTATTTCTGCATTATTGACTATGCCAAAGCCTTTGACTATGTGGATCACAATAAACTGTGGAAAATTCTGAAAGAGATGGGAATACCAGACCACCTGACCTGCCTCTTGAGAAATTCGTATGCAGATCAGGAAGCAACAGTGTAAGAACTGGACATGGAACAACAGACTGGTTCCAAATAGGAAAAGGAGTACATCAAGACTGTATATTGTCACCTGCTTATTTAACTTCTATGCAGGGTACATCATGAGAAACGCTGGACTGGAAGAAGCACAAGCTGGCATCAAGAGTGCTGGGAGCAATATCAATAACCTTAGATATGCAGATGACACCACCCTTATGGCAGAAAGTGAAGAGGAACTCAAAAGCCTCTTGATGAAAGTGAAAGAGGAGGATGAAAAAGTTGGCTTAAAGCTCAACATTCAGAAAATGAAGATCATGGCATCTGGTCCCATCACTTCATGGGAAATAGATGGGGAAACAGTGGAAACAGTGTCAGACTTTTTTTTTCTGGGCTCCAAAAGCACTACAGATGGTGACTGCA
The DNA here is from genome assembly GCF_029407905.1 of Bubalus kerabau. NCBI lineage: Eukaryota > Metazoa > Chordata > Mammalia > Artiodactyla > Bovidae > Bubalus > Bubalus kerabau. Next base: position 56,211,983 of record NC_073637.1, read on the forward strand.
GCCATGCAATTAAAAGACGCTTACTCCTTGGAAGGAAAGTTATGACCAACCTAGATAGCCTATTCAAAAGCAGAGACATTACTTTGCCAACAAAGGTTCATCTAGTCAAGGCTATGGTTTTTCCTGTGGTCGTGTATTGATGTGAGAGTTGGACTTGAAGAAGGCTGAGCACTGAAGAATTGATGCTTTTGAACTGTGGTGTTGAAGAAGACTCTTGAGAGTCCCTTGGACTGCAAGGAGATCCAACCAGTCCTTTCTGAAGAAGATCAGCCCTGGGATTTCTTTGGAAGGAATGATGCTGAAGCTGAAACTCCAGTACTTTGGTCACCTCATGTGAAAAGTTGACTCATTGGAAAAGACTCTGATGCTGGGAGGGACTGGGGACAGGAGGAGAAGGGGACAACAGAGGATGAGATGGCTGGATGGCATCACCAACTCGATGGAAGTGAGTCAGAGTGAACTCCAGGAGTTGGTGATGGACAGGGAGGCCTGGCGTGCTGCGATTCATATGGTCACAAAAATTCGGACAGGACTGATCAACTGAACTCAACTGAACTGAATAGTATATTCTGAAATATTTTCTGTTCCATTAAGATAATCAAAAGGATATGTTAAGAGCCCAAAGTGTGAATGATTTTTGTGGTCATTAAATAACAAGATAGCCATTAATGTTATTTTATAAGGAATTAAAATTTTAAGCTTCTGAAGAAATTGCAAAAATATTTTTACTTGAAAAAGAGTTCCCTACTTTCATATTTTGGAAATCAGAGATATGTTAGGAAAAGCACATTTATTTAAAGACAGAGCTCTAAGTGAAATGTTGGTGGCTTGCTGAGAAGTTTCGAAGAATTACCTAGGCTTTCATCTTACTTGTAAACAGTTTAATCCTATTGTGTATTGCTTTTAAGATTTGTTAGGCTGGATCAAAGCATCTTTTATTCTTAGGCCAATTATTCTTCACCATCCATACCTTCCTGAATACTCTATTCAATGTACCTTAAATTATAAGAGTTTTTAATTTGATTGGTGGGAACAGGCACTTTTTCATGCCTTACGTGAGTTCCAGTCACTCTTCCCTCTGCTCTTTTTTAGGATTATCTGTCTCTGGTCATGGGTAACTTCCTTGTATGCTATGATTAGTATTCTGCCAAATTTTTTAAGGGTGACTGTGCATATTTCCAAGATTCAGCTCTCTTCTCCCCAGTACTACATTCTGTAAACTGTAGTTATATTAATCTTGCATAACTCTCATCTCCATCTGCTTAACTGCCAGACTTCTTGTAGGCTTCTTCTCCCTGTTATGGTCTGCAGAGTCTCTCAAGGCCTGTAATGGACAGAATGTTTGTGTGCTCCCAAAATTCATATATTGAAGCCCTAACTCCTAGTACTATTTTGGTTAAAGATAAGACCTAGGACCTACCAGGAGGTGATAAAGATTAAATGAGGTCATAAGTTCTTGTTTAGTTACTAAGTCATGTCTGACTCTTTGCAACCACATGGACTGCAGCATACCAGGGTTCCTTGTCCTTCACTATCTCCCAGAGTTTGCTCAAATTCATGTTTATTGAATCTATGATGTGATCCAACCATCTCATCCTCTGTTGTCCACTTCTGCTCCTGCCTTCAATCTTTCCCAGTATCAGGGTCTTTTCCAATGAGTTGGTTCTTCATATCAGTTCAGTTCAGTTCAGTTCAGTCACTCAGTCGTGTCCGACTCTTTGCGACCCCTTGAATCGCAGCACACCAGACCTCCCCGTCCATCACCACCTCCCAGAGTTCACTCAAACTCACGTCCATTGAGTCGGTGATGCCATCCAGCCATCTTATCCTCTGTCATCCCCTTTTCCTCCTGCCTCCAATCCCTCCCAGAATCAGAGTCTTTTCCAATCAGTCAATTCTTCACATGAGGTGGCCAAAGTACTGGAGTTTCAGCTTTAGCATCATTCCTTCCAAGGAACACCAGGGCTGATCTCCTTCAGAAAGGACTGGTTGGATCTCCTTGCAGTCCAAGGGACTCTCAAAGTCTTCTCCAACACCACAGTTCAAAAGCATCAGGTCTTTGGTGTTCAGCTTTCTTCACAGTCCAATTCTCACATCCATATATGACCACTGGAAAAACCATAGCCTTGACTAGATGGACCTTTGTTGGCAAAATAGTGTCTCTGTTTTTCAATATGCTATCTAGGTTGGCCATAACTTTTCTTCCAAGGAGTAAGTGTCTTTTAATTTCATGGCTTCATATCAGGTGGCCAAAATATTGGAGCTTCAACTTCAGCATTAGTCCTTCCAATGAATATTCAGAACTGATTTACTTTAGGGTACTGGTTTGATCTCCTTGCAGTCCAAGGGATTCACAAGCGTCTTGTCCAACACCACAGTTCAAAAGTATCAATTCTTAGCTGCTCAGCTTTCTTTATGGTCCAACTCTCACATCCATGCATGACTACTGGGAAAACAATGGCTCTGATTATATGAACCTTTGTTTGCAAAGAGATGTCTCTGATTTTTAATACTCTGTCTAGGTTTGTCATAGGGTTTTTCCCAAGGAGCAAGCGTCTTTTAATTTCATGCCTGCAGTCACCATCCACAGTGATTCTTGAGCCCCCCAAAATCAAGTCTGTCACTGTTTCCATTTTTTCCCCATCTATATGCCATGAAGTATTGGGACCAGATGCCATGATAGTCATTTTTTGAATACTGAGTTTTAAGCCAGCTTTTTAACTCCTCTTTCACCTTCATCAAGAGGCTCTTTAGTTCTTCTTCACTTTTGCATAAGAGTAGTATCATCTGCATATCTGAGGTTATTGATATTTCTCCCAGCTTTAATTTGAAATAGCTGGTGCCCTTTTAAGAAAGGGAACAGATACTGTAGCTTTCTGACTCTTACCATGCAAGAGCACAATAGAAGGTGGCTGTCTGCCAGCCAGGGAGAGAGTCCTCATCAAAAATAAAACCGGCCAGCACCTGATCTTAGACTTCACAGCCTCAAGAACTATGAGAAATTTCTGCTGTTTAAACCACCCAGTCTGTGGTATTTTTTTTGTAGCAGCCTAAGTAGAGTAAGACAGGTCTCTCAGCTGGGGAAACCATAGGACTCAGCTCATTTTTTTTTCCTTATCTGAGGGAATGCTATTCTTTGTTGCCTGATATCCAGTGTCTTGAAAACCATTGTTTCAGGCATTTTTTTTCTGTATTTATTTTTCCAAGAAGGAGATTAAATCTGGGCCTTGTTACCGCATCTTGGTAGAAGCATTAATCTTCCCAGGATGCAATTGATTAGTGTTTTATGGTTCACCTGTTTCCAACCTCTCACTTCTAACCTATCTATGTCTTCTTTTACTTAAGAGATTTCTTACAGATAGCATACACTTAGGTCTTTTTTTTTTTCCCCCCATTCAGGTAAGTATGAGTACATATGATATGATTATTAAGGTAATTTGATTTACTTCTATCATTTTATTATTTTTGATTTGACCTCCTATTTTTGTTTCCATATTTCTTTTTATCAGTTGTATATATTTTAGCATTGCATTTTTATTTCTCTATCATCTATTAGTTTATTTTGCTTCAGGGAGATTATATCTTCAAGATTGTGTAGTCTACTAGTATTAATATATTACAATTTCTAGAAAAAATGTATAAACTCTACAGAATTAGGTACTTTGCCACACTCCATTTGCTAATATCACCCAGGGTATTATATCTACTTAATTGAAAACACATTAGATGATAGTGTTTTTGTTTTCATCATTTAAAATTAACTTTTCCCACTTCAACTAAAATGTTGAAGTCTCATAACCGTATTCTTTTACTCCCAATTTGCATATATGACACATGTATCTACAAACTAAAAACCACTTTGCTTTCAAAAGTAAGATTTTTAAACTTAAGAGGAGAAAGATATTCTTCTACATTTACTCAGATTTCACATTTCTCTCGCTCTTCCTCTTACTTGAATTTCAGACTTTCCCTGTGGTATCATTTCCTTCATATCAAAAATATTTCTTTTAGAGCAGGTCTGATGGTGACACATTCTTTGAATTTCCTTTCATCTGAGAATTAATTTTTCTGGGCTGGCAGGTTTTTGCTTTTGTTTTTTTTTCTTTTGCTGCTTTAGAGATGATATTGCCCTGCTTTCTGGCTTCCATGATTTCTGATGAAAAGTCCACAGTATTCAAAAGGTTATTCCTTATATGTAATTTTATTCCTTGTATGTAACATGTAATTTTTCTCTAGCCTCTTTCTAAGTTTTTAATTATCTTTGTTTTAATCAGTTTGATTATTTGGACATGTTTTTCTTTAAACTCAATCTATTTTGGGTTAAATTAATTTCTTGAATCTGTAAATGTTCAGGTAGTTCACCAAATTTGGGAAATACTAAACCATTATTTCTTTATGTATATTTGTCTCCACCGTCTTTTTCTCCTCTCCTTCTGAGACTCAAGTGACATGATAGATGATAGTCACACATGTGTGAATATGGTGCAGTAAAGCTTTTTTTTTTTTCTCTCTCTCTCCTTTTTTAACCAGACTGGCAGAGAGTTGGACTTGGCCCATGAGGTTTAGCTTGTCAAGAGTCTTCTCTTGATAGATATATTTGTTTTAACAGGCCTTTGCTCCAGTTAGGTTCAGATGACAAATCATGTCTTGCCTTCTGTAGTCTGTAATCCCAATGTTTTTTCAGCTGTCAAAACCTTTGTTCAGCTGTTTTGAGTCTTTTCCTCACATATGATATTCAGGAATAAGTCTGAATTTGGGTCACTTGCTTAAATCTTAGCCCGTTTCTCAAAGTCTTTGCTGTACTTTTTGGGTCTTCCCAAACAAAAAGTTTGTTTTGTACAAAAGTTTGGTAGAAATGTAAACAGAAGTTTAGTTCTGTAGCCATACTTCTTTGGGTCTGTCCTTTTTATATTTCAGCACAGAGATAAGCCCAGAACATGTGTAGGTTTCCATGCTCATTTATAGAAATAGAAGATATCTTCCAGCTCTCGTCTTTCTAGGATTTCCATAATCTCTGGTTGAAGATTTTTCCCTGATCCTTTGGCCCTAATACTGGTTTTAATTTATCTTTTTAAGCTTTAGCTGACTATGCCACCACCCCTGTGGCAAAAGTTTTTGACTGAGGTTATCAAGTTTTGGATCCAATCTTCAAGAGTGAAGAGAGAAAATTTAGGAAATTTATCCCCCTTACATGTTGCATCTCCGGGCTTAACTACCCTCTCAAATCCATATCTTTTCTTTACCTTTTAGATATCTTCCATAGTTACTTTCTGTGTTTTGTACAGTTTTTAGATGTAGTAAGTAGGAGAGATAGATTATTGTATGCTTACTACATCTTTGCTTATATAAGCAAACAAATTGAATCTTAAAGATGAAAGATTAATCTCCCAATCAATCAATTCCAGTGCTGGTGATAAGATATGTGAGCTCGAAATTTTTAGACTGTTATGCAAGTCCTCCTTATTTCCAATTCTGGAGAATTTGGTTAAACCAAGGGGACATTTTGAATATTGCCACAATAGCAAGAACCAATTTGGGGGAGAAATCATTTTAGGGACTATACGGGATAATACAAGGAAATCTACTAGCACAAAAATTCTTTGTAGAAGGAGGCCAGCCCTAAGAAAAGTCATCTGACTTTGGATGTTACTTAGACACTTTTATGTTTTAACCACATGATTGCATACATCACGCAAGCACACAGACCAGTATGCAGTTAATTAATAAAAGCTAGTGGACAGAGGAGCCTGCACTCCATGGGGTCGCTGGGAGTCGAACATGACTGAATGACTTCACTTTCACATTTCACTTTCATGCATTGGAGGAGGAAATAGCAACCCACTCCAGTGTTGTTGCCTGGAGAATCCCAGGGACAGCGGGGCCTGGTGGGCTGCCATCTATGCAGTCGCACAGAATCGGACATGACTGAAGCAACTCAGCAGCAGCAACAGCAGCAGCAGTGTTAAAAATAGATGATTGGATTAGAGTATAAGGGATTTTTTAATCCTAAAAGAAAACTGGAAGAAAATGCTCTTTATCTCTCTCTCTCTCAAAATTATATATATATATAATATATATATATAATATATATATATATTTATATTAGGGTTAATATATATATTATATATATATATTTATATTAGGGTTAATATATATAATATATATATATATATATATTAGGAGGAAAAGGGAAATATAAGACATACAAAGATTATCCTAAGTCAATCTGGTCATTCATAATTTAGAGATTCTTATTGGTAGGTGTCAAATATCTCCACATAATTAAAGGTAAATGAGAGCTGAGCATTTTTTCTCCTGTTATTCTATTACCAAGAAACAGGTTATAATAAAACTTGTTTAAGAGACTTGAAAAAGAAATAAAACTATCTGTGTTAATAGAGGACATAATAAGCCAGGGAGAAATATAATAAAGAATCTACTTAAAACAACTACTACTAATTCATGGAGATAGCAAATTTGGGAAATAAGGACCAATTTAACATTAAGTTTTTCTCATATTGTCAACAAACATAAGAATTTGGCTTCATAAGCAATATAATTTACAAGGTATCCAAAATTAAATCATGCATTCACAAAATACTTAGAAAAAATGAACAAGATATGTGTCAGACCTATACACTGAAAAATTTTAAATATTTCTGAGAGAAATTAAATAACCAGAGAAATTTATTGTGTTCATTGACCAAAAGACACAAAAATTAAGATGAAATCTGTTCCTAAACTGATGTGAAGATGCAATGCATTCCAAACAAAAATATCAAAGGTTTGTTTATTTTCCTAGAATTAAAGAAGCATGGTCTAAAATGTATGCATAAATTCATATGACCTACATTATCCAAAACAATTTTGAAAAAGAACAAAGTAGAGGGACTTACACTTAAGTATTTTCAAGATAATTCTAATCTACAGTAATGAAGACAGGGTTGTATTGGTGAAGGGATAAATGTTCAGATCAATAGAACATGAGATATATACTGTACATGTTTTAATTATGCACCTGAAATATTTTCCACCATTTCTCTTGGATGTGTGTGTATCCAGGAATTCAAGGATGGTGCAACATCAAAAACATCCCTTGATATAATTTATCACATTCATAAACTATAGAAATGTTACTATTTTTGCATGTAAACAAAATGCATGTGGGACAGTTCAAAATACAAATGTAATATAAGGACTTTAAAAATATAAAAATAAATTGAAATTTTCTTTGTTGTGTCAACGCTCTCTACCAAAAACTAAATCAGATGTCATGTTTAATGGCCAACATTCCACCTAAAATCAGGAATATGACTTGGATACTTTTAAATTATAATATAATGTCAGTAACAACAAAACAACTTGACATACATGACACATCTTAATATTCAACCTAAATCTCCTATTAACTTTTGGCTTTAGCTTTTAAAAAGTTAATTAACCAAACACGTATTTCAACATTATTTACAACTTCCTTAAACTGTTGTAAAAATTTATCCATCTTTCTACTATGGTTAAGTTTATGAAATTAGTATTCATGTTTTGAAACCTGAGATGTAGATGAAAATTCAGAAATAAGTGTGTTATTCTGAAGCCATTAAAATTCTGAGGTTTCCCACAATCCCACTTCCTGGTATTCACTATAAAATTTCACTCCCCTTGTATGTGGGCTAAAACTAATTACTTGATTCCACTAAGTAGAATATGGCAAAAATGATGGCTGTCAGTTCCAAAGTCAGGTTATAAAGACTGCCGTCTATCTTGCTTACACTGTCTCTTGCCTTCTCACTTGCTAGCTCTGGTGGAACAAGCTGCCAGGTGGTGAGCTTCTCCACAGGGATGTATATACGGCAGGAGACTGAGGCTTAACTTCAGCCAGCAGCTAGCAAGGAACTGCAATTCCTCATTCAACTGCCCATGAGGAACAGAATCTTACAAACCAGAATGTGTGTGAGTGTGAGTGTGTGTGAGTGATTCTTTCCTCATTGACCCTCAAGATGACTACAGCATGGTTGACACTGATTTCTGTACCCATGAAACTCTGAAGCAAAATACCCAGAAAAGCCATAGATTCCTGAGCTATAGAACTGTGAGATAATGTTTTACGTCACTAGATTTGATGTGGTTTTTTATGCAGCAATAGATTTCTCTCTCCAAGTACTATAATGGAACAAACTACCCAAGTGTCCTACTTACAACTTTGGGATGTGGGTTAGCTTTGTCTTGCTCATTCCTTTGTGGGGAAAAATTAAAAATGTAACTCTTTTAGGCAGAATAATGTCTTGCATTATATTTTCATTATGTTTAAAACATTAAATCTGTAATTAAACTGTGAAAGACAGGAATTATGATGAATATGAAATGTTGCTTTAGAAGTTAACTCTTTTCTTTTTCCTAGAAAATTATCAATATTTTCCATGACTTAAGGCTGTAAGAAGTTAAGTGAAGTGAAACTGTTAGTCACTCAATCATGTCTGACTCTTTGTGAACCCATAGCATACCAGGCTCCTCTGTCCATGGAATTCTCCAGGCAAAAATATTGGAGTGTGTAGCCATTCCCTCCTCCAGGGGATCTTCCCAGCCCAGGGATCAAACCCAGGTCTCCTGCATTGCAGGTAGATTCTTTACCATCTGAACCACCAAGGAAGCCCTAAGGTTATATAGCAGTTTTCAAAACTGTGTTCTCTAGACCTTTCATGTTCTGTATATACACTTCATGTGTTTATTTTACTGAATAACATGTGAAAGAGAAGGGCGTAATAAGATCAAAAAGCTCCTTGTTTTCTTATCAATAACACAATAACACTTCTTAAGGTGAAAACTGCTGTGTATCTAATGCAGTTGATTTAACAAATGCTAAGAATATGTGAAATGTTTTCAATTAAACTAATGAACTATGAATGTTGCAAAGCTCTCCATTTACTTATTTGATATAACATTTTTGATAGGAAAATACAAGGAAGATTTATTATTTTGTAAAACTTTTGACAAAGGGACTTTTTAAGAGTTTGGATTCATTTTTAACACACCATTAGATAAGCTGGCAAAACTATATAGTAACATCTGTACTTATGGTACAAAAGCAAAAATAAGAAAACAGAATTAGTTCCAAAATGCAAAACAGATGCCATTATACATATGGAAAAGTGCTAAGTCATAAGAAAGTACCCACATCTTTAACAATGGCTGTTAATGTTGCAAAGATTCTCAAATTTTCAGCATTTTCGGTGTATGATTTACAGCATTTGCCAAAATTTATTGGCTGGCAGTGAACTGGTGATAACAATATCAAGAGCACAAAGAATTTCTTTTTAAAAAAATAATTAAGAAATTTCGTTTTTCAAATATTCTTGAGTATGGTATGAGACGACCCAGTTTTTTTATTTTTGTATCACAGGCATGATTAGACATAAGAATTGTGTTGGGCATTGTAAAATAATAGCTTTATAATTTTTTGAGGACATATTTGATAGAAAATCAAGACTAGGTCATATTTTTACAGAATTCTTCATTTATATAATAATTAATATGTTCAAAAGTATAAAAATGATCCCAGAAGCCAAAAGTAAATATACACCAATTCATTCTTACCAACTCATCCTTCTAGCTGCCCCTAGAAATAACTTCTCTTCTGATTTTAATGTTTTCATCTGTCTTTTCATCACTCTTTTTTAGAGCATTGCTATATATATATATATATATATATATATATATTCAGGAAAAATATAGTTTACATTTGGTTTTGAACTTTATAAAAATTATATGACATGTTTTGTCCCTTCTACTCTTTTTTAAAGATTTTTTTTTATTAGAGGAGTTTTGTCCCATCCATTTTTGTATTAAATTCCATATTTTCTCAATTTTCCTGTTAATGCTGTGAATGTTTTACTTTTTGTAGTACAAATAATGATACCACGAACCACCTTCTACCTATTACTTGATGAATGTAAAAATATTTTTCTACTTTATTTGACTATGAATGTAAATATGAATATAAAAAAAATCTTTCTACATTTTGTAACTGTGAATGTAACTGTGTCAAGTATTTAATTTTATCAGACAAGTTCAAATTATTTCCCAAGATGGTTATGCCAGTCACACTCTACCATCTAAGCTTGAAGTTTATGTGCCGGGAGCCAGCGTGAGGAACTCCACCCGTGGCAAAGGTCATGAGGAAGGAGGCTCGGCATACGCAAAGGCGGGATCGAGCCTCAGGAGTCCCCCTGGAAATTCTCGAGCATCTACCCGCAAAACCAGAGTCTGCCTACTTTCTGCTTTGTGCTCTCACCTACACCTCTGACTTTACGGAGGGCTGTCCCCCACTACCTCTCTCTGAAAAAAGAGTTAACTTACAGCTCCAGTTAATAGTTCCTGGGTGTGATAGTGTTTCAACCTACAAACTCCTTTGAAAGTCCTCTAGCCTGCCTGAATAGGTTTTTCTGGCCACATATGATTGTTCAGAGCTTCCCAACTGTGAGAGGCATGAGGTGTTCTAAACTGTCTAAATACAGATTCCTATGAGCAGTTAAAAGATTGATTAGAAATTGTATTGGTGAAGGGTTTTTCACTTGTTGGGCCAATGTTTGCTACTAAGTCTCCATATCCCTTACCTGCTGTGTCCCTGGCAGTGTATTGATTAATATAATTGGTGTAAGTAGTAGCTTTAATGTTTGTAACCTTGGACCCTTGAGTTAATTCTTTTTCTTGTTATAGCCCACCACACCTTTGCCCTATAGGAATGCAACTTTATCTAATGCTTTTGGAGGGTGGCGCCTGACTTTAGAATAATCACCTTTAGAGAAAAATAAGTTTCTTAAAATGTCAACAGGCCTCTGGGCCAGAAGATAATGCAAATCACCTAAACTTTTGCATATGATAAGTTTGCAGGAAGAAAGCCTGGCTTACTGCATGACTCTACCCCTTCCCCCATTATCCTCTATGCATAACTTAAGGTATAAAAACTACTTTGGAAAATAAAGTGTGGGCCTTGTTCACCGAAACTTGGTCTCCCCATATCATTCTTTCTCTCACCTCCTGGCTGAATTATTCAGCCTCTTTTCTCCACTGAATTTCCTCACTGAGCTATCCTTATTCTATTACTCTTTATATCCTTAATTAACGTTTAATTAAGCAATTGTTTCCTGATCCTAGCCGACGCTGTCCCCCCTTCGAATTCCCTGGATCCACCGGAGCTGGACCCCAGCATTTATGCTTTCCCATTTCTTTGCATATACTTTGGCTTTGGTCTACTTAGCACTTGTAAATGTTGTTTCACTATAGTTTTCATTTTCCTGATTATTAATGAAGTGAAGAATATCTTCAATATTTTGCCATTTGTATTTCTTCTTCTGTGAAATTCTTGTGTGTGTCTATCACCTGTCTTTATAGTTTAATACAGATTTTTAAATAATAAAATTAAATATTTTTCATCAAATAATGTGAAAGCTCACTTAACAAAACAATTTGATTTTCCTTTAAAACCGAGCACTTTCAAATAGAGAATTCTATAGCTTTGAAAAAAATGTCTTTTCCCAAATTATTTTTCTTCCAAGTTTGTGAATGTTTATTTGAATAACATTCATGTATAACCTGGAGATCAGAGTTTGGCCCTTGATTTGGTACAATTCCCTAGAGAAGAGAATGGCTAACCCACTCCATATTCTTGCCTTGAGAATTCCATGGACAGAGGAGCCTGACAGGCTACAGTCCATGGGGTCACAAACTGTGTGGACATGACTGAGTGACTAACACTTTCACTATTATTCAGTTCAGTTCAGTTAAGTCGCTCAGTCGTGTCCAGCTCTTTGCAACCCCATGAATCGCAGCACGCCAGGCCTCCCAATCCATCACCAACTCCCGGAGTTCACTCAGACTCACATCCATCGAGTCGGTGATGCCATCCAGCCATCTCATCCTCTGTCGTCCCCTTCTCCTCCTGCCCCCAATCCTTCCCAGCATCAGAGTCTTTTCCAACGAGGCAACTCTTCACATGAGGTGGCCAAAGTACTGCAGTTTCAGCTTTAGCATCATTCCTTCCAAAGAAATCCCAGGGCTGATCTCCTTCAGAATGGACTGGTTGGATCTCCTTGCACTCCAAGGGACTCTCAAGAGTCTTCTCCAACACCACAGTTCAAAAGCATCAATTCTTCAGCGCTCAGCTTTCTTCACAGTCCAGCTCTCCCATCCATACATGACCACAGGAAAAACCATAGCCTTGATTAGATGGACCTTTGTTGGCAAAGTAATGTCTCTGCTTTTGAATATGCTATCTAGGTTGGACATAACTTTCCTTCCAAGGAATAAGCGTCTTTTAATTTCATGGCTGCAGTCACCATCTGCAGTGATTTTGGAGCCCAAAAAAATAAAGTCTGACACTGTTTCCCCATCTATTTCCCATGAAGTGATGGGACCGGATGCCATGATCTTCATTTTCTGAATTACCGGGGTCCAGCCCCAGCAGGATCCAGGGGTACCCTCAGGATGATGGCCTAGGCAATAAAGATAGCAAAGCGGAGAGCAGGGCTTGATCTTCCTTGATAAACACAGAAATCCAATAAAGCTCCTGGCACGGAACTTGCTCTGTTCACGGAGGCCACAGGCACCCTCTCGGTGGGGTGAGGACGCAAGACGCCCTCTCCCTAGTGAAGACGCAGGGCACCTTCCCGATTGGGTCTTAGAAGCCCATGCAAAAAAGTGAACTCAGAGAGCCCCTGTGCCCCAAGGAGTCATCCTGAAGGAAGAACGGAGAGAGGAAAGGAGGGAAAAGGGAAAAAAAGAACGACACGGGGAAACCAAGCTTTGGTAAGCGAGGCCCATAACTTTATTTTCAAAAGGAACTTTTATACCTTGACTTGTACATAGAGGGAAATGAAAGATGCAAAATCATACAGAGTCAGCCCAAACATTACATCTGTTTTGTCTTTATTGAAACCAGGATTTTTTATACATACCTTTCCCATAAACAATGTTGTGTACATTATCTTCTGGCCTTGGAGGCCTGTAGACATTTTATGACCCTTTTTTGATAAAGCCTGCTCAACCAGAAAACTTATTTTCCCTTGAAGTGTTTTTTCTTTTTATTTCTAATCTATGTCAACCTGAAAAAGTGCTAATCAGAGTTACATTCTCACAGAGCAAAGTTACAACAAAGAAAGAACCAATTAGCTCAAAGGTCTGATGTGGTTAATTCCAAGGCTGCTACTTGTTTTTCTTACATTCTAACTATGTTAACTAATGCACTCCCAGGTGCACAATGGATAAGGGATACGGGAACTTGGCAGCAAGCATTAGCCCAACAATGAAGCCCTTTACCAGTACTATCTATTCTAATAATTTTTCATCCCTTAAAGGACTCTATGCTCATTAGGACTTTTAGAATGTTTTGGCTTCCCGTGCCTTTCAAGGTTGGGGAGTTGTGAACAATCATATGTGTTAATTGCAAGAGTATGGATAAACCTGTCAGGAAAGCTAGAATGCCAACAGAGGGGTTAAAATAGAAATATTCCTTTCATGTTCAGGAGACTTATTAACTAAAGTCCTAAGTTGATTTTTTCCAGAGAAAGGTGGTCAGGGATAGCCCCTGTTAATGTCAAAAGAGTTGGTGAAAGGCACAAAATAGTAAGACAGACAGATTCTGGTTTTGGGGTAGATGCTCGAGCAGATTCAGGGGGTCCCTTGAGGCCTGATCTGCCTTTGCCTGTCAGGTCTCTTCCGCATGACCTTTGTCATGGGTGGGATCTCCCGTGGTGGCTCCCGGCACTGAATGTTGAGCTTTAAGCCAACTTTTTCACTCCTCTTTCACTTTCATCAAGAGGCTTTTGAGTTCCTCTTCACTTTCTGCCATAAGGGTGGTGTCATCTACATATCTGAGGTTATTGATATGTCTCCCAGCAATCTTGATTCCAGCTTATGCTTCTTCCAGCCCAGCGTATCTCATGATGTACTCTGCATATAAGTTGAATAAGCAGGGTGACAGCATACAGCCTTGACTTACTCCTTTTCCTATTTGGAACCAGTCTGTTGTTCCATGTCCAGTTCTAACTGTTGCTTCCTGACCTGCATACAAATTTCTCAAGAGGCAGATCAGGTGGTCTGGTATTCCCATCTCTTGAAGAATTTTCCAGTTTATTGTGATCCACACAGTCAAAGGCTTTGGCATAGTCAGTAAAGCAGAAATAGATGTTTTTCTGGAACTCTCTTGCTTTTTCTATGATCCAGCAGATGTTGGCAATTTGATCTCTGGTTCCTCTGCCTTTTCTAAAACCAGCTTGAACGTCAGGAAGTTCACGGTTGACATATTGCTGAAGCCTGGCTTGGAGAATTTTGAGCATTACTTTACTAGCATGTGAGATGAGTGCAATTGTTTAGTAGTTTGAGCATTCTTTGGCATTGCCTTTCCTTGGGATTGGAATGAAATCTGACCTTTTCCAGTCCTGTGGCCACTGCTGAGTTTTCCAAATTTGCTAGCATATTGAGTAAAGCCCTTTCACAGCATCATCTTTCAGGATTTGAAATAGCTCAAATGGAATTCCATCACCTCCACTAGCTTTGTTTGTAGGGATGCTTTCTAAGGCCCACTTGACTTCACATTCCAGGATGTCTGGCTCTAGGTGAGTGATCACACCATCGTGATTATCTGGGTCATGAAGATCTTTTTTGTATAGTTCTTTTTGTATAGATACTTTTTGTATAGTTCTTCTGTGTATTCTTGCCACCTCTTCTTAATATCTTCTGCTTCTGTTAGGTCCATACCATTTCTGTCCTTTATCGAGCCCATCTTTGCATAAAATGTTCCCTTGATATCTCTAATTTTCTTGAAGAGATCTCTAATCTTTCCCTTTCTGTTGTTTTCCTCTATTTCTTTGCATTGATTGCTGAGGAAGGCTTTCTTATCTCTTCTTGCTATTCTTTGGAACTCTGCATTCAGATGCTTATATCTTTCCTTTTCTCCTTTGCTTTTCACTTATCTTCTTTCCACAGCTATTTGTAAGGCGTCCCCAGACAGCCATTTTGCTTTTTTGCATTTCTTTTCTATGGGAATGGTCTTGATCCCTGTCTCCTGTACAATGTCACGAACCTCCTTCCATAGTTCATCAGACACTCTATCTATCAGATCTAGGCCCTTAAAGCTATTTCTCACTTCCACTGTATAATCATAAGGGATTTGATTTCGGTCATATCTGAATGGTCTAGTAGTTTTCCCTACTTTCTTCAATTTCAGTCTGAATTTGGCAATAAGAAGTTCATGATCTGGGCCACAGTCAGCTCCTGGTCTTGTTTGGGTTGACTGTATAGAGCTTCTCCATCTGTGGCTGCAAAGAATAAAATTAATCTGATTTTGGTGTTGACCATCTGGTGATGTCCTTGTATAGAGTCTTCCCTTGTGTTGTTGGAAGAGAGTGTTTGTTATGACCAGTGCATTTTCTTGGCAAAACTCTATTAGTCTTTGCCCTGCTTCATTCCGTATTCCAAGGCCAAATTTGCCTGTTACTCCAGGTGTTTCTTCACTTCCTACTTTTGCATTCCAGGCCCCTATAATGAAAAGGACATCTTTTTTGGCTGTTAGTTCTAAAGGGTCTTGTACGTCTTCATAGAACCGTTCAACTTCAGCTTCTTCAGAGCTACTGGTTGGGGCATAGACTTGGATTACCGTGATATTGAATGGTTTGCCTTGGAAACGAACAGAGATCATTCTGTCGTTTTTGAGATTGCATCCAAGTACTGCATTCCAGACTCTTTTGTTGACCATGATGGCTACTCCATTTCTTCTGAGGGATTCCTGCCTGCAGTAGTAGATATAATGGTCATCTGAGTTAAATTCACCCATTCCAGTCCATTTGAGTTCACTGATTCCTAGAATGTCAACATTCACTCTTGCCATCTCTTGTTTGACCACTTCCAATTTGCCTTGATTCATGGACCTGACATTCCAGGTTCTTATGCAATACTGCTCTTTACAACATCATATCTTGCTTCTATCACCAGTCACATCCACAGCTGGGTATTGTTTTTGCTTTGGCTCCATCCCTTCATTCTTTCTGGAGTTATTTCTCCACTGATCTCCAGTAGCATATTGGGCACCTACTGACCTGGGGAGTTCCTCTTTCAGTATCCTATCATTTTGCCTTTTCGTACTGTTTATGGAGTTCTCAAGGCAAGAATACTGAAGTGGTTTGCCATTCCCTTCTCCAGTGGACCACATTCTGTCAGACCTGTCCACCATGACCCGCCCGTCTTGGGTGGCCCCAAGGGGATGGCTTAGTTTCATTGAGCTAGACAAGGTTGTGGTCCTAGTATGATTAGATTGACTAGTTTTCTGTGAGTATGGTTTCAATGTGTCTGCCCTCTGATGCCCTCTTGCAACACCTACCATCTAACTCGGGTTTCTCTTACGTTGAGCGTGGGGTATCTCTTCACAGCTGCTCTACCAAAGCACAGCCGTTGCTCCTTACCTTGGACAAGTGGTATCTCCTCACCACCACCCTTCCTGACCTTCAACGTGGGATAGCTCCTCTAGGTCCTCCTGTGCCCACGCAGCCACCTCTCCTTGGACGTGGGGTTGGTCCTCCCAGCTTTTGCCCCTGACCTCGGACGTGGGGTAACTCCTCTCGGCCATGCTTTAGTGCACCGGTAGCAGCCTCTAAAGTATGAAAACACAGACTGTTGTCTATGGATAATAGTACATAATAGAATGTAAACAGAATGCCACACTGGTTTGTTGTTGTTGTTGTTTTTACTAACTGAAGGCTCACAATTAAGAAAAAGCTAAAAACTCCATTTCCAAGCTAGTTTGTGCATATTGGCAGTCTATAATCCACGGTGATAACAGTGTCTCATCCTGGAGGCGACACTGTTTGGCTGCCTTGACAAGAATTATACCTGGAATCAGCATCTTTTTCTGAGGCCTGGTGCAAAGTCTCAAGTTTAATCCTAGATATAGTATGAAATCTAAGTAATTGTGGGAGTCCTACTATTGAGAAATGTCATTGTTTAGTGTTTAGAAATACTAAATTAGTGTTTCTAATTTCAAATCCTGAAAGATGATGCTGTGAAAGTGCTTTACTCAATATGCCACCAAATTTGGAAAACTCAACAGTGGCCACAGGACTGGAAAAGGTCAGTTTTCATTCCAATCCCAAAGAAAGGCAATGCCAAAGAATGCTCAAACTACTAAACAAGTGTACTCATCTCACATGCTAGTAAAGTAATGCTCAAAATTCTCCAAGCCAGGCTTCAGCAATATGTGAACCGTGAACCTCCTGATGTTCAAGCTGGTTTTAGAAAAGGCAGAAGAACCAGAGATCAAATTGCCAACATCCGATGGATCATGGAAAAAGCAAGAGAGTTCCAGAAAAACATCTATTTCTGCTTATTGACTATGCCAAAGCCTTTGACTGTGTGGATCACAATAAACTGTGGAAAATTCTTCAAGAGATGGGAATACCAGACCACCTGATCTGCCTCTTGAGAAATTTGTATGCAGGTCAGGAAGCAACAGTTAGAACTGGACATGGAACAACAGACTGGTTCCAAATAGGAAAAGGAGTACGTCAAGGCTATATATTGTCACCCTGCTTATTTAACTTATATGCAGAGTACATCATGAGAAACGCTGGACTAGAAGAAACACAAGCTGGAATCAAGATTGCTGGGAGAAATATCAATAACCTCAGATATGCAGATGACACCACCCTTATGGCAGAAAGTGAAGAGGAACTAAAAAGCCTCTTGATGAAAGTGAAAGTGGAGAGTGAAAAAGTTGGCTTAAAACTCAACATTCAGAAAATGAAGATCATGGCATCCAGTCCCATCACTTCATGGGAAATAGATGGGGAAACAGTGGAAACAGTGTCAGACTTTATTTTGGGGGGCTCCAAAATCACTGCAGATGGTGACTACAGCCATGAAATTAAAAGACACTTACTCCTTGGAAGAAAAGTTATGACCAACCTAGATAGCATATTCAAAAGCAGAGACATTACTTTGCCAACAAAGGTTCGTCTAGGCAAGGCTATGGTTTTTCCTGTGGTCATGAATGGATGTGAGAGTTGGACTGTGAAGAAGGCTGAGTGCTGAAGAATTGATGCCTTTGAACAGTGGTGTTGGAGAAGACTCTTGAGAGTCCCTTGGACTGCAAAGAGATCCAACCAGTCCATTCTGAAGGAGGTCAGCCCTGGGATTTTTTTGGAAGGAATGATGCTAAAACTGAAACTCTAGTACTTTGGCCACCTCATGCGAAGGGTTGACTCATTGGAAAAGACTCTGATGCTGGGAGGGATTGGGGGCAGGAGGAGAAGGGGACGACAGAGAATGAGATGGCTGGATGGCATCACTGACTCGATGGACATGAGTCTGGGTGAACTCCGGGAGTTAGTGATGGACAGGGAGGCCTGGCGTGCTGCAATTCATGTGGTCACAGGGAGTCAGACAGGACTGAGCGACTGAACTGAACTGAACTGAATCTCATCGTAAAGTTTTGTGGTAAATAAAGTCTTCCCTGGTACCTCAGATGGTAAAGAATCTGTCTTCCATATGGGAGTGAAGAAGTGAAGTCTCTCAGTTGTGCCTGACCCTTTGCGACCCCATGGACAGTAGCCTGCACCAAGCTCCTCCGTCCATGGGATTTTCTAGGCAAGAGTACTGTAGTGGGTTGCCATTTCCTTCTCCAGGGAATCTTCCCGAACAGGGATTGAACCCAGGTCTCCTGCATTGTAGAGACGCTTTACCATCTGAGCCACCAATCCCTAGGTTGGGAAGATCCCCCAGAGAAGGACATGGCAACCCACTCCTGTATTCTTGCCTGGAGAATTCCATGGACATAGGAGCCTGGTGGGCTACAGTGCTGCTGCTGCTGCTGCTAAGTCACTACAGTCGTGCCCGATTCTGTGCGAACCCATAGACTGCAGAATGGCAGCCCCCCAGGCTCCCCCATCCCTGGGATTCTCCAGGCAAGAAAACTGGAGTGGGTTGCCATTTCCTCCTCCAATTCATGAAAGTGAAAAGTGAAGGTGAAGTTGCTTAGTCATACTCGTAGCAATCCTATGGACTGCAGCCTACCAGGCTCCTCCAGCCATGGGGTTTTCCATGCAACAGTACTGAAGTGTGGTGCCATTGCCTTCTCTGAGGCTTCAGTGCATGGGATCACAAAGAGTTGGACGTGACTGAGCAACTAACACAACAATCTGAAAAATAATCCATATTGCAGCAATGCTTATATAGACATTTGTCTTTTTAAGACGTGATTTGGAGTCCCCAGTACATTTTAGATTGGTGATTTAGTCTCTAAAACCACCCAGGTAATAACTGAGTTAGGCCATTAACACAAGGTGTAGTGAGTCACCCATACCATTAGAAATGTGTATCTTTTAAATGACTTACCTACTACATTCATTCAACCTATCTTCTGTCTTCTTCAACTTTTGTTCAGTTCATGTCATTGCTACATTTTCTGGAAAACTTGTTCCTATAAAATCTTAAGTTTAAGCCATTGACTAATAATAACTTTTTTAGTTGATGATTTATAAATTGGTTCTTTATTTAAATTATTAGGAATCATGTTATATGAAAAATTGATTGACTTAATTATTGCTTCCAAAATAATAATTCTTAAAAATATGAGCAATTTAAATCTTTAGGATCCCCAACCAAAAAACCTCTTGGTAAGTTAAAGAGAAATTCCTTGCCAAGTTGATGATTCATATGTATCATCATAAAATAAAGCATTTACCTTTAGATGCAGTAGACATATTTTCATGATTAAGGTTAATAATATAGCCCATTGCTATTCAAAATCCCACTGGGAGACAATATCAGAAAGGAACAAGTGAGAAGCAGCTACCAATATTTAATAGAGTACCATAATGGTAAGTTAGAAGCTGCAGTTTGCTGGCCGTACAAGAATCCTGGTTTGCATTAGCAGAGCCAAGGCTTCAGCCTTTTACCTCATGTAAATTGCATGACTTCAGAGAAAAGAAAACAGAAAAAAAAATTGAAGCCTGAACAAATGAGAAAACATATGATGAAAAAAAGCAGCTGGATATCACTTTTTTCCTATTCAAAAAATATTTGTTCCCCAGGAAAATATCTTAGGAAATCATTTGTGATGATGCATCTCTAATGGATAGAACCGTAGTACAACTGTTGCTAAAATCAATTGACATCCATTACTGAGGTAAAATGAAAAACCTGCTGTTGTGTTGACAAAAACGTATGGAACCTACATTGCCTGTGTGTTGATATATAATAAAGGGTTTTGATGTAGACGTTTACTGAGGCTTAAATTTTCTCATTCCATTCTACAGGAGTTTAAAATAAAAATCAAACTATGATGAAGATGTTAAATGTTGAGACAATTCAATCTACAATTTACTTAGTCTCCAAAAGATTACTCTGTGTCTAAAGTAGTAAAATCTTACCCATCTCAGAAAAATAAATGTCCTGCATTCCATTATCTTTTCCACTTGTCACATCCAAGGTGACTGTAACTATGACAAGGAGAGGAGGAATGTGGTTCTCATAGTTCTGTAAAACATAATGAGTTGGAATTGAGGGAGGCATTGGGACCCACACTATATGTGGCCCCAAAGTTCAGTCCTCTCTTTTGTATCTCTCACTCTGAGAGATATCATCTGTCATTTTATGAGGACAATTAAGCAGCCTTATGGAGAGGTCTACATGGAGAATAGCTGAAGCATCTTCCTAACAGTCTTGTGAAAAAAAAAAAAAAAACAATGAGACGGATTCTCTGGTGCCAGTCAGGACTTCAGGTGCCTGCAGCCCAACTGACATCTTGAACATCTTGACTGCAACCTATGAAAGAATCTGAGCCAAAAGTATTCAGCTAAACCAACTCCACATTCCTGATCCACACAAACTATGAAATACTAAACATTTGTATTTTCAAGCCTTTAAGTTTGGGGCTATTTTTGACACAGCAACACATAAGTAACACAGACAAAAATATTATAGATACAGATAGCATTGAAGATATAGTGATTTACTGTTGAAGGGAGGATAAAGGAAGAAATATCCCCCCATAGAATTGTTGTATGGACTTACTTGAGAATGAAGATGAAACGTTAACTAGGAGACTGGCAAACAACATGTTATTTACAGGATATTTTTAAAATATAAAACTACATTGTTTTTCATGATCGGGTATCAGGTGCCTTAGAGTTAAAAACAAATTTGAAAGCCAGTTTGCTAATGAGGCTTTTCAAAGTGTTCCATTATTTTAAAAAGTAAGAGAAAACTGTTTTCAGAGATATTTATGCTTAGGTTGGAAAGTTGAAAATGCCATATTATACAGATTTATATATATAAAAGACTCAGTCCAGAAATAGAAAATGAATATCTCAATGTAAAATATAAATGTATACCATTAGTCAAAAGAAGCATGAATCATAGAAAGAAAAGGAAAATAGAACACAACAAACAAAGATAATTTACATACCTAGGGTTAATACTAACTCCTTAGGAAAGAAGAGCTAAAATTTATGTAAAGTTGCTTAGAAGTACTTATGTATATATACATGTATTATGCATGCATAGTTTTTGTTCTGAATAGGGATCCACTCCTTAATACAAGCCTATTTCTTCATAATTTTCCAAGTTAATTCAGATAGGTATTATAGTGTGTGGATGCGCCCCCCAGTACATCACACTCTCACCTATCTTTGTTACAATAAGTTTTCATGGCTAGAATTCTCTTAAACTGCCCCTCCCCCATTATTCTCAGTGCCTGCACCTTCTCATCTTTCAGATACCAGCTCAAGTTTCAACTCAAGGAAGGTCTAATCCAGCACTCTCTTTATTTTCCTTCATACTAGATGTTTCATTTTATTTTATTTACGTTTTTGTATATTTTTCCCTCTGACTCCCTCAGTAGACTGTATGTTTCTTAAGAGAAGCAACTTCATCATTTTTAATTCACATCTTATCCTCAAGAACTGAAACATCAGAGATGTTTTTAAAACTTTTCAAATAAATAAGACTTCTTTTTAGAAAATTTTTAGAATTTGAAAGAAGTAGAGAAGAGTCCCTGGGCAAAAACATGAACCAATCTCAGACAGACACACCAATGCAAACAAACATTCATGGCACATTAAAAATCTAACAAAATACAGCTGTAATGAACACGTTTTTTTCTTTTTAAGCTTAAATAATGTGAAACTGCCATATTTTCTGCTTCAATTTTGTGTGATTATTTGACTAGGAAAGTATTCCATACTGGATTCTGTAAAGAATATTTCTCACATGGTTTTACTTATATGAATACTAGAATATTTATTTTAATAAAATGATGTATTCCAGTCACTCTGTGCATCTACACACAATAATACCTATAGGAATTCACTTGGAAAATTATGAAGAAATAGGTGTACTGGAGGGATGGTAAGAAGACCAATGTGGTTTGATCATACCAGTCAAGGGGCATAATAAGTTGACTTTAAGTCAGACAAAGCAACATGGTGAGATGATAAGTAGTGAAGATCTTATTTTATATGTAGTGGAAAGTATGTTTGTTGTTGTGTGTGTGTTCAGTCTCTCAGTCTTTTACAGCTCTTTGCAGCCCCATAGACTATAGCCTGTCAAGGCTCCTCTGTTCATGGGAATATCCAGACAAGAATACTGGAGTGGGTTATCATTTCCTACTCCAGGGGATCTTCCCAACCCAGAGATGGAACCTGCCTCTCCTGCCTTGGCAGGCAGGTTTCTTATCACTAGTGCCACCTGGGAATCCCAGTAGAATTGAAGCATTTAGTATAGAAGGGATGTAAATTATGTAAATTTTTTATGTTTTATAAAGTTAACTGAATAAAAATTATAGAGGATGCAGACAGAAAAAGATAGACAATTGGCTGTATCTAAGTGAAAGATAATGGTTACTTGGAAAATGGTAGTTACGGTGGTGATGAAGAATAGACAATTAATTGAGATATTTTTAAATGATATTGGCAAGTATTAATGATTTGATAAGCTGAAGATAAAAAGAATTAAGACTGACTCTATCAAGTTTCCAAAAAGCTTTGGATGATGTATGATGTCAAAGTTTAATTAAATTAGAAAAATACTATATTGCTTAGTAGATGTATGGAAATTGGTAGAAAAACAATAAAGTTGCCCTTGAAATTTAAAATATTTTCACTTCCAACTCTAGGGTTTTGCATACCGCTATGTTCTCACTATCATATTCATACTAAAATAGCTTTCTGTTCATTTTAGTCATGTCTCTTTTGATTTTGACTAATTTCTCTAAAAGTAAAGTAGCGTAGAATCCATGTATTCTTCACTTGGCTGTGAACCTTGGGAACTCTGCTCCCTCACTCAGTGCAGTAAGTGCACTGTGCTTGTCACAAAATTATTGGGATACTTGAAATCCAAAGTCAAAATTGCCTGTAAGACTGTCACACCTTAACATCTCAGATTTTGAACAAGTTTAAGAAACAAACAAAAAAAAGAAAGATAAAGGTGAAATCAGAATTTGTATTTTATATGTAGTTCTGGTGCTCATAAATAAATGTCCCATTCATAATCGAATGCAGTTTTATAAAAAGTTTATTCATCACCACTGCCTATGTGAGACTACTGTTCTAGACCCTCCATCTGGTAAGAGCTATCAGTTCACAAGTGGAGCACTTTTTCATAGTTGATGTGAAACAAGTTGTTAAGAAGCAGCTCTGTTCCTTATTAGCTAACCTGATTCAGTCCATCTTTCTGATTAATGCACTTTCTTGGCACCCAGGGAGTCCCAGGTGTTATAATGAATTTGTGAGAAATTTTCACCTTTCTGCACACTTAAATATGACTGTGAATGCAGCACAAGTCATCAGATGTCCCCTGTGTTCAGTGAGGTGAAAAACATGTAGGAAAACAGTTGGAAATACGTGTTGTGTTCTTAATGAAATTTGGCTAACTTGTGTTATACACTATGCAATGCATTTTAATTACGCATAAAAATTCTGGCTCAGTGTTCTATTAGAAATCATTCATATTGGTTATATACTTCATTTAGTAATATTTTTACAGAGGTAATTAGCAAATTGGTTGGTAGGATATATATTTTAGAAAAGTTGCTAATAATCTTTTAGTATCAAAATAGTCATATAATTCCAATGAAAAGTAAAAATAACAAAAAAAAATTAATCTAGCTTTGATAACTGATCTTGTCTACCCATTCCATGTGCCCGGCATATCTTGGTTTCTTGGGATTGAGTTTGTCTTCTTGTTTTTCCTCTACATCTTTTGGTATAGGTTACTTACTGAAAGTGAGTGAAAATGTTACTTGCTCAGTTGTGTCTGACTCTTTGCAAACCCATGGACTATAGCCCACCACGCTCCTCTGTCCATATAATTCTCCAGGCAAGAATACTGGAGTGTTTAGCCATCCTCCTCTCCAGGAGATCTTCCCAACCCAGGGATCAAACCCAGCTCTCCTGCATTGCAGGCAAATTCTTCACCGTCTGAACCATCAGGGAAGCCCAGGTTACTTACTACTAGTATATAATATGATACATTTTGAATCTTGATTCTTCTTAATCTTCTTTGGGTTCCAGCACCTTTAATTATCTCTTCTTCTCAACAATGTCTGTTCTACTGAAAGAACCTTCCCATGCATTCTTCTTCAGCTAGTTAAATTATGCTTTTTCTAAGACCACAATTCAAGTATCATTTTCTTAGGGAAACCTTTCATCACAAACTCAAATAATGCTGTGAGAATGTATCCTTCATAGCACCTATCACAACTGAAATTTTGTATTTCTTTATACGAGCCTTTTTTTTTTTTGTATTCATTATTGTTATTTATTTGTTTCTTGTTATTTATTTATTTATTTTAATATTTTTTTTAATTTTATTTTATTTTTAAACTTTACATAATTGTATTAGTTTTTAATCTTTGATTTAAGTCACTTTCTTCCATTAGAGAAAAGCTAAAGAAGAAATGTAGAGACTTACTTGGCCAGCTGTTGCTTAGCAAAGAAAAGACATTATTCTACATTGATGTCACAGAGAAGCAACTACCAGAAACTCATGGCTCTTACTAAAGCTAAAATTATATTTCCTGCTATGAATCATAGGGAAATATGGATGGATCTGACACTAAAAATATCAGTTTTCTTTTTTCTGTAATTGTCTTCACTACCCTTTCTCCAAGAGTATAAGTTCCAGGGAATATTTTACTATGCACACTTACTGAGTATAGAAGCCTTCTTTATCAAATGTCAACACCCCGATAGGAGAACACTGCCTTTCTTCTCTATGCCTTGGATATACATTTGAATTCTTTATTTGACTTGTAAATTTAAAGTTTCAAAAATGTCTGTGAGTGAACAATTTATGCATTCAATAGCACTGAAGAGGTGAAACAATACCTCATTTACAATCAGACATATTGTGTTCAGTGGCCATTTAAGTAGCTATGCATTAAAAATATTATTGTTCTCCCACCTAAATTCCCATCTTTAAAATGGAAAAATGTGTTTCTCAAAATTCACATCAGGAATAAAAGGATAATAGAAAAATAAGCAGCAGTACTGTCTACTAGCATCCATCCTTGTAATTTTTCAGGTCATTTCTAATCATTTCCTTCAGATGGGTGACTGGTAAGGTAGAAAATCGGCTTGATTTCAAGCAGACAAAACAAGTCCTAAAATGAACTAACATGACTCAAAGTGTTCCTTAAGTTTTGGCCTTAACTTCTGTGTGAAATGATGAGTTTAATGGCAATTAGACAGAAACAAAGGAAAGCACTTCAGGCACAATTATCCAACCATTAATATCCTTAGTGATGCACAGCATGATTCAGTTGTGTTGCCTTGTTCTGCTCTATTTGGCTACAGTCCCAATTTTTCCAGGCATTCATATATGGGTGAAATCAGTGAAAATCTCATGCTTCCAGATTTTTCTTTGTTCTTCTTTGTGTAATCCAGCATCTGTTTTCTTAGTGCTTTCTTTTCAGATATACAGAGTCTGAGAACTAAAGTATATAGGCTCCTTTCTATTCTGATCCTTAAAGGTCATTTTCCTTCCTGTTTTGCTCAACTTTAAAATTTATTCACCATTAAATTTAACTCTACCTATACCTTGTATTCTGTGCTGTTTGCAGTTCTACAAGAGCTGAAATTTGTCTCTAAGCACAGCTAATTGAATTAGCATTTCCCATCTAAGAAATAGAATATTATTTAGAAATACTTCTATAGTGCAGTTACATCCACTGAAAGGAAGCAAATACAGAAGGTCACACTTTCAACTTCTCTGATTTCTCTTTTCTCTTCTTATTCACTCTACAGTTATTCCACTGAGGAAGAAACTTTTGCCAACTCAATTCAGTTGACATCAGCAAAAGAGACACTGATGTATATATAGAACAGTCTTATGGACTCTGTGGGAGAGGGAGAGGGTGGGAAGATTTGGGAGAATAGCATTGAAACATGTATACTATCATGTATGAAACGAGTCGCCAGTCCAGGTTTGATGCACGATACTGGATGCTTGGGGCTGGTGCACTGGGACGACCCAGAGGGATGGAATGGGGAGGGAGGCGGGAGGGGGGTTCGGGATGGGGAACACATGTATACCTGTGGCGGATTCATTTTGATATTTGGCAAAACCAATACAATATTGTAAAGTTTAAAAATAAAATAAAATTAAAAAAAATAAATAAACAAAAAAAAGAAATAAAAAAAAATTAAAAAAAAATAAATGTGTAAAAGGCCAACTGAGGAGAAACAACCAATTTCTAGTTAAAACCTTCCTTGTTGTTTTTACTTCAAATATTTCTGAGAGTCAAAAAAGTCTTGTTCAATTTTTGGATTCTTGTAGAAAATGTAAAGTTTAAATATGGCCAGAATCTAATACTGGCTTCAGAAACATGCAGGTCAAACATATCATATAAATGATGCCTGAAAGTGAAAATGAAATATACAGAATGCTTTTGAAAATTATGAAAGAAAGACAGCTGAAGGAAAAGTGACAAGACAGAATTTTAAAATTTGAATTATAAATATGTTACAGATCTTTATTTCTCAATATATATATAATACGTATTCTATATATTTGTATATAATACATAATCTTTACATTAATGCAGTACTACAATTAAGAAGTACAGAAAATTAGATTCAATTTTTTGCCATAAAGAATAAAATTCAGATATACCAGGTACACAGAATGCAGACTCTAGGTGGGTACAAAAATTCATGCTAATGGTATCCTTGAAATTAGAGATACCAAAGGAACATTTCATGCAAAGAAGGCCACAATAAAGGACAGAAACAGTATGGACCTAACAGAAGCAGAAAATATTAAGAAAAGATGGGAAGAATACACAAAAGAACTACCGAAAAGATCTTAATGACATGGATAACCACAATGGTGTGATCACTCACTTAGAGTCGGACATTCTGGATTGTGAAGTCAAATGGGCCTCAGGAAGCATCATTATGAGCAGTTAGTGGAGGTGATGAAATTCCAGCTGAATTATTTCAAATCCTAAAAGATGATGCTGTTAAAGAGCTACACTCAACATGCCAGCAAATTTAGAAAACAGCAGTGGCTACAGGACTGGAAAAGGTCAATTTTCATTCCAATCCCAAAGAAAGGCAAGGCCAAAGAATGTTCAGACTACATGATTGCACTTATTTCACATGTAAAGTAATGCTCAAAATCCTTCAAGCTAGGCTTGAACAGTATTTGAACCAAGAACTTCCAGATGTACAAGCTGGATTCAGAAAGGCAGAGGAACCAGAGTTCCAATTGCCAGCATCTGTTGTATTATAGAAAAAGCAAGAGAATTAAAAAAAAAAAAATTATATATATATATATATATATACTTCATTGACTATGCTAAAGTCTTTAACTTTGTGGATTACAACAAACTGGAACATTCTTAAAGAGATGTGAATACCAGACCACCTTACCTGCCTCCTGAGAAACCTGAATGCAAGTCAAAAAACAACAGAACAGATCATGAAACAATGGTCTGGTTCAAAATTGGAAAAGGAGTACATCAAAACTGTATATTGTCACCCTGCTTATTTAACTTATATGCAGAGTTCATCATGTGAAATACCAGACTGGATGAAGCACAAGCTGGAGTCCAGATTGCAAGGAGAAATATCAATAACCTCAGATATGCAGATGACACCACCCTTATGGCAGAAAGTGAAGAGGAACTAAAGAGCCTCCTGATGAAGGTGAAAGAAGAGAGTGAAAAAGCTGGCTTAAAACTCAACATTCAAAACCTAAGATCATAGCATCCAGTCCCATCACTTCTTGGCAAATAGATGGGGAAGCAATGGAAACAGGGTCAGACTTTCTTTTCTAGGGCTCCAAAATCACTGCATATGGTGACTTCAGCCATGAAATTAAAAGACGTTTGCTCCTCGGAAGAAAAGTTATGACAAACCTAGACAGCATATTTAAAAGCAGAGACCCTTGCCACAAAGGTCTACAAGGCTTCCCTTGTGGCTCAGCTGGGAAAGACTCTGCCTGCAATGCGGGAGACCTGGGTTGGATCCCTGGGTGGGGAAGATCCCCTGGAGAAGGAAACAGCTACCCACTCCAGTATACTGACCTGGAGAATTCCATGGACTACAGTCCATGGGGTCACAAAGAGTTGGACACGACTGAGCGACTTTCACTTTCCATATAGTTAAAGTTTCACTTTTCATATGCTTTCCATAAAGTTAAAGTTTCACTTTCCATATGCTTTTTACAGTAGTCATGTATGAATGTGAGAATTGAACCATAAAGAAGGCTGAATGCCGAAGAATTGATGCTTTCAATCTGTGGTGCTGGAGAAGACTCTTGAGAGTCCTTTGGACTACAAGGAGATCAAACCAGTCAGTCATTGGAAGTACTGATGCTGAAGCTGAAGCTCCAATACTTTGGCCACCTGATGCAAAGAACCAACTCACTTGAAAAGAAGCTGATGCTGGGAAAAGTGAAGGCAGGAAGAGAAGGGAGCGACAGGAAATGGGACGGTTGGATGGCATCACCGACTCAATGGACATGAGTTTGAGCAAGTTCCAGAAGATGGTGAAGGACAGGGAAGTGCTGCTGTCCATGGGGTCACAAACAGTTGGACATGACTGAGTGACTGAACAACAACAAAAGGTCTCCTTATGTTCCTTTAGGAGAACTTTCCTAACTGAGGGAGCAGGGCACTTAAATGTCCGTATAAAATATAAAAAGAAACACAAGAAGAAATTTAATTGTGAATTGATACATTAAATTTATCAACATAACCCCAGCCTTGTAACCACTATCAATCATTCCAGCAAGAGTTATGCAAAGCTCAAACCAAAATGCCTTTGAAAAAAATGTGTTTTAGGTAGAAAATGTTCTCATTCATGGGCCTGCAAGGGGGAGTACTGATGGAAATGGGAACAGGAAGGATTTCCCTCAAAATGAAAAGCAAATGAAAGAAGTGGAAGATTAAAAATAGATTTTCAGATTAAATACTTTGAAGCATAGTATTTATTGGGTTTTTAAAATGCAAAAAACACATGGTGGTATTTTGCTTTAAGCTTGACAAACTTAGGCTAATTTGGGACAACTGTCCCTACTGCTATTTAACATAGAACACATAACTTGAGTATATATGCATAAACCTGAAAAGCTTAAGTATATTTAGTATAACAAACATTTTGTAAGATTCTAGATGCAGGTGTTATGGTTTAAAAAAAAGTTAACTTGCAAAACTCTGACATGAGTAAATAGAAACTGAAATGATCTTATGCTGTTGGAGTATAGAATAATGCTACTGATTACCGTACCTAGCATTTTCTCTTAAGTTATACATTTTTCATTTATGAGAATGCAAAATTTGCTTTTCATATGTTTAGGTGCATGAAGCCATTGCTTCTGAATGCCAGGTATTAGTCACTACTATGATTATATCCTTGTAATAAACATTTTGTCTCTAAAATCTCCCTGTATTATCCTGCACAGAAAACAGAATCACAACAATATAATAGGTGCCTGTTTTATTGGTATTGCCCTCATTGCCAGGTGTGCATTCAAACTTATTAATCATTAACAAGCTCATTAATCATCCCACTACTGTCAAATCTTTGTATTTAGCCAAAGACTAGGTTGG
This sequence comes from Bubalus kerabau, assembly GCF_029407905.1. Classification (NCBI taxonomy): domain Eukaryota; kingdom Metazoa; phylum Chordata; class Mammalia; order Artiodactyla; family Bovidae; genus Bubalus; species Bubalus kerabau. The sequence continues at coordinate 56,242,083 of NC_073637.1, forward strand.
CAGAGCAAACACCTGGATTCCAGTGTGCTTTCTTTTACCATTTACCAAAATTACCTGGAGCTTTTTTTTTTTTTTCCACTCTCCAGTGTTTCCAAGAATCTAAGCCATTTATGATCTCTTAATCTATGACAAGATATCCATGTCCTCTGAAATATTTTTTCTCCCCACATATTTCCAAGTTGTCAGGATTTTTAGTTTCTCTTCTACTTACAGAAAATTTCTCATATCTACTGCCTGATTTTCAAAACACATATTAAAATGTGCAAGAAAAAAATTCCAAAAACAGACTTTTCAGTATCAGCTTTTACATCAGACATGGGCACCCACATACACATAGCACACATCTGTAAAGGACTGAGCACTCATCATAATCAGGGAGGCATTTTCAGGTACTTTTAGAGTTACATTGCTCAGTAGAGCTGGAGGAAGAGATAGAAGTATTTATATCTTTTCTAAGTGGTTCTTTTTAACTATTAAGATGTCTTTAAATTAGAAATTGTAGGAGTTGTCATTTTAGAATTCATCCTGCCTTTTGGGTGATTTTTCTTTTACACAGTCTTTAGGAAAACATATTTTCCCTAAAGGAATTTAAGGGAGTTGATGGCAACTGTTAAAATAATAGCAATCCTATGTCAATCAAAGGTTAGTTCTACAATGAAATTCCATTCAGTAGGTTTTACAGTGGGCCTAATTACAGTACTGAACTAAATTGGTATAATTTGCAGAACTTCATCAGATGGTAAATATCACAGATAAATACTGCTTAATGCACATGCTTATGAATCCGCAGTAGGAGTACCTATCTGTGTTCTCATTACTAAAAGGAAAAAATACAGAAAATCATATCTCTGTATAATGTGTTGACTACAGATGTTAAACTTTACTCTGAGAGAAAATTCACCTCACAGAGAATTTTTTAAAATCATATTAGAATTAAATAATCCATGAGTTAAACTGTCTTCTTAGATATAATTCAGTACTTAGGTAAGGACAGCAAGGCCCTGGTTAAGTATCTAAATCCTCATGGTGACGACCAGAAGTTCAACTTTTAACCAATTATTTCTATATCAAACAATTGATTTTACTGTATATTTTCTAAATCTTCTGCTTACACTATTAATTATGTCAATTTTTTCTTGCTGTGACATACTGAAACTTTCTGTCAAGGATTAATCCCACTTTCTTTCTTTCTAACTAATTCTTATTGCTAATAAATAGTCATCTGCATTAAGCATGATATCACAAGGACTCTAAGACAATAGTCAAAAATCATAAGCATAAATATGAGCTCCTAGCAGTGGTTATCAAAAAAGCTCTATGAAGTTTTCAAGACAGTCTACCAAACAGATTTAATTAATATGCTATTGTTCTGTAAAGCTGTCCCCAAATCCAGCAGTTTAAAACAATGAACTTTTATGACCTCATGTGTTTTTGAGATCAGGAATCTAAAAATGGTCCAAGTAGCTGATCCTGTTTCAGGGTCTTTTACAAAGTTTTAGTCAAGCTGCCAACCAGGACTCCAGTTATGTTAAAGTGTGACAGGGACTGCTCCCATGGTCAATGACACAGGGCTCAACTGTGTATCACATGGGTTCCGCCATTGAACTGTGCTATGTGGCAGCTGGCTTCTTCCCAAGTGAGGGATGTAAAAGAGGGAGATATACCAAAATGGAAAGCACAAAATCTATCATAAACTAATTTTAAAAATAACATGCCATCAATCTGAGACATTGTGTTACATAGATCAACCTAGTATAAACTGGGAATGGACTTCACAGTATATAAATACCAGAAAGCAGAGGAACAGTGGAAGCAATCTCAGAGGTAGGTGGCCACACTGATGGCCAGAATAAGCACATATTGCTTGATATTTGAGAATTAAAATAAATTCCCTAAAAGTGCACTCCAATTAGCATACTAGGGTTATAGGTTGAAATACTACTTTAAACCATTTTTCAAAAGCAAGCATGTGTTAGGCTACTTCCTATCCTTTTGGTTACCTCTGTTATTTTCAGAGCCTTCCTCCCATCTGTCATCAAAGCAATCAGTGGAGAGTACATAACACTATTCAATTGTGTAGTTCTGAATATTTAGTATCTCTCTCCTATGCAAGATAAAAATTCTAAGTACAATTTCCCATATTTCCAAAATTCTAAGTTCCCCATCTTTTATTTTTTCAGTCTGGTTATCCAGATTCATCCTAGAAGCAATTTTATGTCACCTTAATAAAGTACTTCCATTCTTAATTTCTGTTTTTGCAACCAAATACAAGAAATTTGAGAGCTGCGTCTAAATGTAGATAGCAAGTATACACTTGCCCTAGATGGAACTTCTGAATATAAAGATTAAAAAGTCAACAATCTATTGAAGCAAAGAGAAGGTTGAAGCACTCAGTTTATATTGCACCATTTATCAAATAAATATGGGTTTGGAAATTCTATGTCAAATTCATTGCATGATATAATATAGGAAGATATTATGATTGTTTATTTCTTTTCAAGTCTACACTTAACTGTCAGTATTTTATGGAATCATTGGTGGAAGTTGGAGCAGCATATAAAACATTGAGTATTGCAAGTAGATAAATCCTAGGGTTGTAAAAGTTTTAAAAGACTTACTAAGGTTCTTTGTTAGATCACGAGCCAACTTTTCAGACTCACAGTATCTCAGAAAATTGTATTTATCTTAGTAATGTGACAGGAAATGGAAAGCAACAATGCCAAAAAATCAGAGCTAAAAAAGTGTTTTGATGTTTTGTTCAAGAGAATACAAAACTTTGGCTCTTTTCAGTTGCTTTTTCTCAGATTTCTTAATGTAAGTACTTGCCACCTATTCTTGATCTATAAATATTATTGTGCTCCAGGCTCACCTATGGGCTCATTTTTTATTTACACTTTGTCTTATATGATCTTATCTAGCTTCACGACTTTAAATAGCATCAATATGCCAGTGCTTCCCAAATCTCCTACTGTCAGAACTTTTATTGGAATTTCAGACTCATATATATAGCTACATACTGTTGGGTGATAGAATCGTGTGAAATTGATGATAAAAATCATATGAATTTGATTGTTTTTAGGTTACCAATAAAAGACAATTTCATACATTTCAATCTAATCAATATCTTCATTTGGATGTTGTATAGTCATCTTTAATCACAATATTTAACATTTCTAAAACTTAACTCATGACTTCCCATGCCTTTAACTCCTTGTCAAACTGTTCCTAATCTAAGCTTTTCATTTTAGTAAGTGGCAAAATATTTACACAGATGTTCATGGTCAAAACCATGGAGTGGTTCTTGATTTGTTTTTCCCTCACGTACCTCTGGGCTTCCCTGGTGGCTCAGACGGTAAAGTATCCACCGCAATGTGGAAGATCTGGGTTCAATTCTTGGTTGATCCCCTGGAGGAGAGCATGGCAACCCACTGCAGTATCCTTGCCTGGAGAATCCCCATGGATAGAGGAGCCTGGCAGGCTACAGCCCACGGGGTCACAAAGAGCCAGACAGCACTGAGCAACTAAGCACAGCACAGCTCATACCTCTAAGTATAATACATTAATAATAAGCCCTATTTTTTCTACCACTAACATATCCTATGACCACTTCTTTCCTTCACAAAGATTAAAATTCTGTTGAAAGCATCATTACTTCTCATTCTAGCAGCTACTGCATTCTCCTGACTTGTCTCTCTGTCACTGCATATGATCACTTGTAGAAGGCTCATTCTAGTCATATGAGGAGGCAGGGTCAGTTAATGTAACTTATATTATGCTATCCCTTGTTAAAACAACTAACATCTTATCAAATTTAGATAGTAAATGTTGATTATTTATCATGGTCTATGAATAGCTACACATTCTGAGTCTAGCTTGTTTCTCTGACCTTATTCAACATCATTTTTCTCTTTCTCATTATACTCCATTCACACTGATTTCTTTATTCCTCAACAGGCCAAGCTTGTCCTTCTTCTAGTATCTTACTGGAGCACTCATGTCAGATTTTTTCTGTAGTGGCATGTCTTGTCATTTATTTTCCTGTTCAAATGTCATGTCCTTAAAGCAGGCCCTGATAATTCTATCCCAAGGGCTGCCTTTAAAAAAAAAAAAGTGCTGCCTTTAGATAGAATCACTGTCCCCTTTTACTGTTTTCTTTGCTTAGTAGCACTTTATTTGAACTTTTATAAAGAACTTTTACTTATTGTCTGTTTTTCCCTATTCCCCTTCCTTACTTTCCAGAATAAAGTACTTTACAATTGGCTATCTTTCTTGACTCTCTTGATTACTATTGTAAACACTATGTATGTCAGGTACCAGGTAGTCAATCTATAAATATGTTCAAAGAATGAAGAAAATGTATTCTATGAACTATTAAAATGGCGAATGAAAATTATGTTCATTTCTTCAGTGGGAGGTGCACTGAAGGTTCACTGAGAAAGCTTTAGAATAATATATTGTGAGCAACTGTAGAAATACTGTGTTTTTTTTTTTTCATAATATTTTATAATTTTATCACATACTTTATGAGTTATTCTGTAAGTTACTGTGGATGCGCTTAAAATGTAGGTCTACTTAAGTTATTGTTTAACTGCCTTAAGAGTTTGGTGTCAAGAATTAAGTTTAAATTGCAAAAGTATGGGGCTTGCTTGATATTCCTTTTTAGCAGTTTAGTAGACTGGAGAAACTCTTAAGTTGATTATCTGGCCCCTCCTGTTACTAAGAGACAGTACTATGTTTATTGAGACTCTGGATTTTGTAGGTCACAAACACATTTGGGCTTGATGCTCCAACTCTTTACCACAGGTATAAATAAGAATCTTTCCCATTACCCCTGGTGATACACTAATGAGATTTTTGCTTTCCCTACTCAAGTGCCCAGAATGTTGGACTCTGCCACATATAGGCATTAGTTCCTATGGAAGAAGACTTTTACCAGAGACCTCAACAATGTTTCCAGTGAATTTGAGTTTGCTTCCTGGCCACTTTGGGTTTCTTCTGCAAGTGAATCATTGGTTCCAAGAAACAGGTTACTCTGATAGCTGAGATGTTTAAGATGAGGGTTCCAGTGCTATTTTGGGAAATTAGGTTGCTCCTTCACAGTGGTTTAAGGAAGATTATATTTGGAATGTAGGTGATTCCCTCGAGTTCCTTTAAATATTCCCATATCCTGAACATAAACTGAGTTTACAACTATAACCACCCAAAGTCAGTAGGACTGTTCATCACCCAGAACCTTCAGGAATAAAGTTTGACTCTCCTGAGTGAAATGCAACAGTTAAGGTGTAAGTACAGGCAGAGAGTCAGGAATGGATATGTAAAGATAATAGCTATGACCACATGGACTATTGCAGAGACAAGGACTATATTTATTATCTGCATTCCTTCCCTATGTTACTATGAACATAGTTGAGTATATAAAAAAAACACTTCATTCTCTCTATCCTTCATTCCCCTCCTATCAAACGCAAGAAGTGTTAATAGAAGCTGAAATCATATCTTGATATTTCAGTTAAAATAAATCAAAGGAGTGTGTGGTTAAACTAGAGGAGAAGTATGTTTTACAATAAGATTGTCAAAATGAGTTTATCTTCTTGTGAGGATACGTTAGTGTGTTTTCAGTTGTTATGGTGCAAGGTTGCATAATTATAGTAAAGTATTTTTTTGTTATTGCCTATATTTGAAAGTTCTGTAAATATAGTGCATATACCTGCCAAGACAACAAGGAATTGATTGTGGAGGCTTTAAAGTATGTTGATTTAGCTCAGCTCAAACTCTGTCTAAATCCTGAATTTCATTTCCTGTGTAGTTCTGGTGTAATGTTGACCTAACCTGGAGCAATTTGCAGATTTGGAAAGCAAGGCGAAGTAACAGCCATGCTAATGCTTAGCAGATAGAGTTAAGGTAATATTGCTGCTCATGTATCTTGTTGAGATTATGTTGACATGCCTTTTAGGCCTGAGGAAGCAGCTAAGTTCCAGTTCCTTTCCCTCCTGTCTAGTATCCTCTTTTAGTGTCTCCAAATCCAGGTCAGAGTTTCACGGTGAAGTGCATCAGCATTTTTACAGGTCCCTTAAATTATCGTTTTGGAAGCTTGGGCTCTAGTTTTAACTTGTAGATTCCAGTTCATTCTTGCACATTCCAGGTTGGTGCTGCTCCCTTCTTCTTAATGTCATGTCTGCTTTCTTTCCAAACTGCAGATACTGTGAGACTTTAAAGCTAGCAGCAGATGCAGGAGCCATGGACTTAGGCAAACTGCAGCACAAATAATTCCATAAGATTTAATTCCTATTATAATCTACTCACATCACTCTTATTGGTGTTGTTTCTTTGACTGAAACACAACTGACACAATTACGATCAGATTAAATTAATTGAATTCAGCATTTTTTTAATTACTTATATTCTGGATTTGTTCTAGTTTTTGAAGTATTTAAAATGAATAGGACAGTTTTAAAATACTACCTGAATTTAGCCTGGAAGACAGATATACATGTAATAATTATATAATAGTATGGATTTATATGGGCTTCCCTGGTGGCTCAGACAGTAAAGAATCCACCTGCCATGCAGAAACATGAGTTCGATCCCTGGGTTGGGAATATTCCCCAGAGAAGGGAATGGCTACCCACTCCAGTATCTTGCCTGGAGAATCTGATAGACAGAGGAGCCTGGCAAGCTAAAGTCCATGAGGTCACAAAGAGTCAGACATGACTGAGTGACTAACGGTCAACTCATGGACATTTATGTTTCAGTTCAGTTCAATTCAGTCGCTCTGTCGTGTCTGAGTCTTTGCGACCCCATGAACTGCAGCACTCCAGGCCTCCCTTTCCATCACCAACACCCAGAGTCCACCCAAACCCATGTCCATCAAGTCGGTGATGCCATCCAACCATCTCATACTTTGTTGTCCCCTTCTCCTCCTGCCCTCAATCTTTCCCAGCATGAGGGTCTTTTCAAATGAATCAGCTCTTCGTATCTGGAGGCCAAAATATGGAGTTTCAGCTTCAACATTAGTCCTTTCAATGAACACCAAGGACTGATCTCCTTTAGAATGGATTGGTTGGATCTTGAAGTCCAAGGGACTCTCAAGAGTCTTCTCCAACACCACAGTTCAAAAGCATCAATCCTTTGGCACTCAGCTTTCTTCACAGTCCAACTCTCACATCCATACTGACCACTGGAAAAACCATAGCCTTGACTAGATGGACCTTTGTTGGCAAAGTAATGTCTCTGCTTTTTAATATGCTGTCCAGGTTGGTCATAACTTTCCTTCCAAGGAGTAAGCATCTTTTAATTTCATGGCTGCAATCACCATCTGCAGTGATTTTGGAGCCCCCAAAAATAAAGTCAGCCACTGTTTCCACTGTTTCCCCATCTATTTCCCATGAAGTGATGGGACAGGATGCCATGATCTTCGTTTTCTGAATGTTGAGCTTTAAGCCAACTTTTTCACTCTCCTCTTTCAGTTTCATCAAGAGGCTCTTTAGTTGTTCTTCACTTTCTGCCATAAGGGTGGTGTCATTTGCATATCTGAGGTTATTGATATTTCTCCCTGTCAAATGACAACAAAAGATTCCAGCTTGTGCGTCCTCCAGCCCAGGGTTTCTCATGATGTACTCATGATGGACATATATATTTATGTATACATAAATTTTTGTAATAAAATATAAATGTACATATACATATATTTTTAATCACATTGAATGATTGTTTCTGTATGATTATGGCTATTTCTGTATAATTATATATACACACACACTTTGCATCATATACAGTGGTATGGGAAAACATATGAGAACCAGATCTACTAATACCATTGTAAGTCAACTTGGGGGAAGTTAACATCTCAGCTAAAGAGAAGTAATAAATTAAGTTGGCTTTTGAATACTGGATAAGACAGTGCCAGACTGATTGCCAACAGAAGAAATAACATCAAGATCCTGGATGCAATGTTTCTAGTTATGTCTCCAAATTCTGAGCAAGATCTGGGTCTGCCTTGATCCCTAAACATATATTATTGAATATAATAAATTGAGATCCTGCAGTGAGCCATCATCACTGATATGTCATAGTAAGATACATTTACTGAGCAAGTATTTAATGAACAACCACTATATAACTAGCATACAAAACTGAACAAATAAGAAGACTCATTTTCATAGAGCTTACACTGTAATAGAAAAGTCAAGCAATAAAATAATAAACTAGTAAACGTACAACATATCCGGGATTTTTTTTTTAATTTTGTTCTGCTTTGCAGATTTATTGACACAAAAATGACAAATATTACTCTGTACAACATGTTTTGACATATATATAGCTATGAAATAAAATCATCATCACAATCAAGGTAGTGACAGTAACCATAATCCTCCAAACTTTCCTCCTGCCCCTTTGTCATTCTTTTCTCCCATCCCCAAGTAACCACTGATCTGCTCTGTTACTGTAGACTAGTTTGCATTTTCTAGAAATTTTACAGGCATAGAATCCTGCTGCATCTACACTTTTTTCATCTAGCTTCTTTCAGTCAACCCAATATTGTGAGATTCATCCATATTGCTTACTGTATCAATAGTTTGTCTTTATTGATCTGAGTTATTGTATTGTACAGAGGAACCATAATATATATATTTACAAATTCATGGACATTTAGTTTTTTTTATCTAGGTTTTGTTATTGCAAGTAAAGCTGCTATGAATATTTATGCACTAGTGTTTCCATAGACACATGATTTCATTTCTCTTGGGTAAATACCTTGGAATGGAATGGATGTATCATTTTGTAGCTGCATATTTAACTGTTAAAGAAACCATTAAACTAAAATGGTTGAATCATTTTACTTTCCTATAAGCAGTGTACCAGTCTTTTTCAATTTTAGCCTTTCTAGTGAGTTTGTAGTAATATCTCACTGTGATTTTAATTTTTATTCTCTTAATAACAAATGATTTTGGATATCATTTTATGAGTTTAGTTACCATCAGTATACTTTCTTGATTAAGGTATATTGTGCAAATCTTGTGCTCATCTTTAAAAACTGGGTTATTTGGTTATTCTTATCAAATTGGAGTTATTCTTCATGTATTCTGGTAACAAGTCCTCTGTTAGATACTGTCTGAATCTGACTAATTATGAAGTCACAGTAACACTAAGGTGTTTTCATAAAGATAGATAACTTGACCATTGGAACACAATAGAGAGCCCATAAATAAAAGTGGCACATTCTTTGTGTTTTTTCATATGCAGTCATTTTTTTCATAATTTTTTTGCAATTATTTTTTTCATAACGTCATTTACTTGGAGCTGACTCTAACATTTTTAAAGGGAGAAACAGTTTCTACCATAGAACATAACACATTAACATCTTTGAATTATATTATGATGCATAGAATATTCATGGTAAGACTTTTCTTTTTACATTAGACCAAGACAACAAGTTATTCAAGTTAAATGATAATAAAATGAATGAAATGAAAATTCTTATGGAAGTTATCTGAAGATAGTGGAGACAGTCCATTTGCTACTTTTTTTCCACAAAAGTTGACGTGAATCATGTGTGTGTGTGTGTTTGCGTGCTCAGTGTGTCCGACTCTTAGCAAGTCTATGGACTATATACCGCCAAATATAGGGATATCTGCGGGATTCTCTAGGCAAGAATACTTGAGTGAGTTGCCATTTCCTCCTCCAGGGGATCTTCTTGACTCAGGGATGGAACCCATGTCTGCTATGGCTCCTGCATTATAGGCGGATTCTTTACTGTGAGCCATCAGAAAAGCCCCAGTAATGATGGATAAGAAAATATAATACAGTAAATTTTATAGAATATTTAGAAAAAATAATTCATTCATTGGTGAAAAGGAAAATTATGTATATGTAATGCTCTTTAATGTCTTAGACTCCTAATTTGTTAACTATAGATATAATTATTAATACATCATATTAATAATATATAGAATATAGATAATTTATGGATGTGAGAGTTGGACTATAAAGAAAGCTAAGTGCCGAAGAATTGATGCTTTTGAACTGTGGTGTTGGAGAAGACTCTTGAGAGTCCCTTGGACTGCAAGGAAATCCATCCAGTCCATCCTAAAGGAGATTAGTCCTGGGTGTTCATTGGAAGGACTAATGTTGAGGCTGAAACTCCAATACTTTGTCCACCTGATGCAGAGATCTGACTCATTTGAAAAGACCCTGATGCTGGGAAAGATTGAGGGCAGGAGGAGAAGGGGATGACAGAGGATGAGGTGGTTGGATGGTATCATTGACTCAATGGACATGAGTTTGGGTGGACTCTGGGAGTTGGTGATGGACAGGGAGGCTTGGCGTGCTGGGGTTCATGGGGTCACAAAGAGTCAGACATGACTGAGCGACTGAACTGAACTGAACTTATATGAAAATGATGTATAGAATAAAGAGAATAAAATGTGTTTATTAATCTATTTTATGTATTCTCATATATTATAAATTCCCTTCATTATAAACATATAGAAATAGAAAACTTTTAAGAAATCTATGATATCTGAATAAGAAATATCTTTATTTCATAACAGAAAGAGCTGTGGTTACTAAGTATATATTACAATTATGGTACATACCCATTTTCTCCCACTCTAGGTGGAGAGAAATCAGATCTCTCTAGACTCGTTTCTTGTTTGTTATGAAAAGCAAAAAGACTATGTTTTGGTTAATAATTATCTTTTAAGTGTTTATAATAAGTGAGGTGAAAAACAGTGGGACAGAGGCACAGCATGTTTAATTGACAAAACTGCATGATCAACAATATTGTGTTATAACCAAGGAAGACTAAAATCAATTAACAGAAAATTGTCTTCAGTCTGACTATTCACAATAAACAATGCATAAGACTAATATCATAGTAAATAGCATTTCTCAGAAGATGGGAAACAGAATGTTCGTCTTTTCATTTCTGAAAAGTTCAAAGATGATGAAAATAGGAGCAATAAATGATAAATTATAAAAAAGAAAGCATCACAATGATATTATCAATTTTCTTATTCAAGTGAGAAAAGTCATCTGAATAATGCAAATTCATAGGTCTTGGATGGGAAGTTTTGTTTTTTTTTTTATTTTTATTTTTTTAATGAGACCGTGTCAGGTAATGATCCTTATCCTATCTTTTTTAGTTAGTCTAAGAATGGTGAAGAAAAATACATGTTGAATGGTGTGTTAGAGTCTAAGTGTTGAAGAGTATGGGGAAAAAAGTAAGAGCTTTAAAAAGTGACTAAATATCACTGCAAACCTATTTTGTACTCATCATTTTTATTTAGGTTCTAGATGAATTAGAACATGTACATTTGCAGTGATGGTCAGTAAGTAGATAAAGCTTTACATATCCTGTGCAATAATTTATGATTCAGACACATGATAAATTTATGGTTTATAATTGGTTTTCCTTTGATATATACAGAACCAAAATTATGACATAATGTGTTATAATCTTATTTTATAGACAAAGTGAAATTTGAGATTAACTTGTTTATAAAGACAGGTATAAGTGGCCTCATTTATTATTATTTATTTTCATGTTATGATGTTTTCTGACCAAGAACTAGCATAGCTATTTCAGACAACATATGTTAGACTTTATGAGTTCTTGTATTTTAGTTTTTATTTTGGTTTGGCTGTTGGTTTTCACTAACATAATTTTATCATTTTGGATAATACACACACACACACACACATATATATACCCACATACATGTATACATAGTAATTTATATCTAGTTTTACTAAAGTATTTCATGTTTATTAGAATGTATAATTTAAATTACTACAAATTTTTATTTTAGTTAAAATGACAACAAAAGATCAGATTTAAATTTCAAGTATGTCAAGATGAAGTTATTTGACTTAGCATTTTCTCCAATTAAATAAGATAATATGTTATATAGCTGTATGAGTTCAAGTTTTTCTTCCTCTCATTTTCATTGGATTAATCTACCAAATCTAAAAATTTATAATCTCTAAACACAAGCACTTTCAACGATGTGTTTATTTTATTTTATTTTTGGCCACACCCTGGGGTTCATGGCATCTTACTTCCCTGACCAGGGATTGAACCTGGGTGCATAGCAGTGAAAGAGCCAAGTTCTAACCACTGGACAACCAAGGAATTCCTTTTAAAAAAAATAAAATATATTTTGAAGAGAAGCAGTAAGTTCTATGAAGTCAAGAATACTTGTTTCATTTGACTCTAAATACTGCTGTCATCAGGAGAAGGCGATGGCACCCGCTCCAGTGCTCTTGCCTGGAGAATCCCATGGATGGAGGACCCTGGTGGGCTGCAGTCCATGGGGTCGCGAAGAGTCAGACAAGACTGAGCAACTTCACTTTCACTTTTCACTTTCATGCATTGGAGAAGGAAATGGCAACCCATTCCAGTGTTCTTGCCTGGAGAATCCCAGGGATGGCGGGGCCTGGTGGGCTGCAGTCTATGGGGTCGCACAGAGTCAGACACGACTGAAGTGACGCAGCAGCAGCAACTGCTGTCATCTGCTCATTTTTTAAATGTTTTTAAATTTTATTATGCATTTATTTTTATTGACATACAGTTGAGTTATAATGTTTCAGATGTAGAACAAAGTAGTTCAGCTATAAAAAAATATATATATAGGCTTCCATGGTGGCTCAACAGTAAGGAATCCACTGTTTCAGGTGTACAACAAAGTGATTTAGATATAGATAGATAGATAGATACACATATACAAATATATATTATATATCTATTCTTCAGATTTTTTGTAGGTTATTACAAGATACTTAATATAGTTCCCTGTGCTATGCAACAGGTCCTCGTTGTTTATTTTATTCATCTATTCCCTATTGAACTTTCCCTTTCCAATAGGGTAGCAACCATTTAAATTATATATTGGTCTAATTCCATTATTTTCACATAATTTCTGGCAGTCAGAACTGTTTGTTTTTGTTGTTTGTTGTTTAATTGCTCAGTCATGTCTGACTCTTTGTGATACCATGGACTGCAGGGTGCCAGGGTTCCCTGTATTTCACTGTCTCCTGGAGTTTGCTCAGACTCGTGTCCATTGAGTCGGTGATGCCATCCAACCATCTCATCCTCTGTTGCCCTCTTCTCCTCCTGCCTTCAATCGTTCCCAGCATCAGGGTCTTTTCCAGTGAGTCAGCTCTTCACATCAGTTTGGCTAAGTTATTGGGGATTCAGCTTCAGAATCGGTTCTTCCAATGAACACTCAAGTCTGATCTCCTTTAGGATGGACTAGTTGGATCTCCTTGCAGTCCAAGGGTCTCTCAAGGTTATTCTCCAGCACCAAAATTTGAAAGCATCAATTCTTCAGTGCTCAGCCTTCTTTATGGTCCAGCTCTCACATCCATTGATAACTACTGGATAAATGCTTTGATAATACAAACCTTTGTCAGCAAAGTGATGTCTCTGTTTTTTAATATGCTGTCTAGGTTTTTCATAGCTTTTCTTCTTATACACTAAGATTGTTCAAGACTACAAAGAAGAACAATTTTAGATTATATTAAGACATATTCTGGTTTATTTTCAAAGTGTAAGTTTTCAAATTGTTCCAAGGCTTTATCTTTTCCCTTCCTTCAACAAAGACTCAAGCAGCTTAAAGGAGAGTGCATGTGTTGGGAGTAGGGTGTGTGTGGGTGTGAGGTGGGAGTAGGGTTTTGGAAAGTGGAACGTGGCTTGTTCTGAGCCTATTTTCTATGTTGCTTTTCTCCAACCTGATTTATCTTGAACGGGAAGCAGGAAAGAAACACTAAGAGAGCAGCAGGTTCCCTTTGAGAACTGTGACTATGGGATAAAGCCACCTTGGCTTGGCTCTTGTCCCGCCTGGTACCTTCTGAGGCTGATGGCCTCTGCATATGTCTTCATCTTCATCAACATCGCCCCAGAAAGAATACATAACATGCCTTCTTAAAACATGCACAAAAATCAATTTCTCATCTTCCCTCCCTAATCCACTTTTTATCCAGAGTTCATTATCAGTAGGACGATCTTATAGTTGTTTTTAGCTAGGAAAACTGGGCTATATTCTGCCACCCACTCACTTATTTTCTCTCAATCCCATACAGATCTACCAAATCATCGTCTTATCTATTGTAATACATATCATTTAAATGTGTTTATGCTTCTCCATCTCTCTTTTTCTTTTCAAAGTTAAATGCTGTCAGTAGCCAAGTTGTGTCCGATTCTTTGTGTGTGTCAGATAAAGTGTGTCAAAGTCAGATAATTATCATCTTTCAAATTTTCACAACTTTTCAACCCATATCCCTGACATCAGAGTAGATCATTTCCTGTTCCTTTTGTGAGCTGCAGCCAAAATAATTTTAATAAAATATTTGTATGTCTCAGTTTTTAACACTTCAGTGGATGTGCTCTCTAGCAGAAGTACAGAAGTAATAAATATAATTTTGTCCCTTATGATCTAGTTCATCTTATTCTCCAACTTCTTATTTTCCCATATGTGCATGAAAGCTATGTCGCTTCAGTTGTGTCCCTCTCTTTGTGACTATATAGACCATAGCCCACAAGGCTTCTCTAGCCATAGGATTCTCCAGCCAAGAATACTGGATTGAGTTGCCATGCCCTCTCCGGGGAGATCTTCCTGACCCACGGATCACATGTGCATCTCTTACATCTCCTCTACTGGGTCCCATTGGCTCCCTTTATTCTCAAAAAAGAAAGTCATGGTTCAATTTTTCCCACTTGGCCAGGTTTGTTTACCCTGGGCTTTAGCTGTGCAATTTCTTTGCTATGCTTGAAATACTTGATCCTCTCACTTTGTCTAGTTAACATTTACTTCTATTCAAGTCTTAATTTAAAAATGGTTTTCATCAGGTGTTGTTGTTCAGTCGCTAAGTCGTGTCTGACTCTTTGTGAACCCATGGACTATAGCACGCCAGGCTTCCCTGTCCTTCATTATCTCCTGAAGTTTGCTCAAACTCACATCCATTGAATTGGTGATACCATCCAACCATCTCATCCTCTGTCGCCCCTTCCCCTCCTCCCTCAAACTTTCACAGTGTCAGGGTCTTCTCCAATGAGTTGGCTCTTTACATCAGGTGGCCAAAGTATTGGAATTTCAGTATCAGATTTTCATCAAGGAATATCCTTAACCCTCCCCCTACCACTTGAATCATGGGTGGATGACCCATGATTATGGGGTGCTCTTCCAGCACCCCATAATCTCCTTTTACTTATCCTACCTGGCCATAATTTATAGTTTACTTTCTGTAACAATCATTGGACTGCAAGTTCACTGTGGCAAGGGCAGAATCAGTTTTGTACACTAAGCCCAGGTATCTAAGTATTTCTTATGTCTTAGGCACTCCTTAAATATTGGTTAAGTGAATGAATAAATAAATGGCTAAATTACACTCATTTGCTTTCTAAATAGTTAATATAGTATTTCCTTTGAAAATTCTTAAATAATTGTGCGTTCATGCATGCACACACACACACACACCTTTCCTAACTAGATTTTATTTTAACCTGGTTCTGACATATTATGATTTCTAGTTTTATCCTTTCCAGATGCAACTTAGCATTTAATGCTTTAAAGACAATGTACATTTACTTTGAGTGTCTTCTCCAATGTAAATTTGTTTTATATATATTAAAATATTCTGAAGTGAGATCACTTACTAAATGAATTAAATGTAACATTATAAGGTGCAAGTTAAATATGATAATCAACCAAGTAAACAATGTTGCTTGTCTTCTATTGTATACCTCTTCCGTGAGCTGTTTGTGGAAACGCGCTGATGGAGGTTTAGTGACTGTACATCACAAACTTTTCACACAGCATTGTCAGTTCAATTTTTCTTCTTTCTATTTTCATCTACCCTCATTTCAGTGAAATTGCCATAGGCTACTGATCTTGAATCAAATTTGTCTGAAAATAAAACATAATGAAAATGGGAATTGATAAATAGACACTAGTCTCAGCCATCTATTTAGATCTTCAACAAATAAATTATTCAGGTTATGGAACATCAACACTTAATGCCTGTAGTAACAGGAACAACAAGATAAATGAATATAGTTGTGATTTTTGATTAATTAATATCAATATTGTATTCATTTACTATAGTAATTATTTAAATATCCACTGAATTAAATTGTTGTTACCATTTGGAGTCCTATTTTACCTACAAAGATTTCAAGTAAATGTCATTGACTTATTTTCAGTGTTTATTATGAACCTAGAATATAAGATATATGTTATAAAATGGGACTCAATTTGTAAGTATTAAATCAGAGTCATATAAATTAGTGTATATATTTCTCCCTTTTGGGAGATAGAATGTATATACATTTCTGAGTGAGAATGAAAATAAAGAAAAATAAAGAATCATGTTTTTCTCAGCCTTTTCTTGGGTCCTAGTCAAGATGAATTCTGAGAGGACATCTTAAAAGCTGTAATCAGAGGATATAATTTTTAATGAAGAAAAATAGCTACAAATATTTTCAAACGTGATGATGGGTTTCCTGATTGAATGTACAGGTTTCATAGATACTGAACAAAATGGACTTATTCCAAATTAAGCTGACACTTCTTCGGATCAGAGAAGGTTTATATACAGACATGATCAATATCATTGAATTCTTTATTATTTACTGATATTCAAAGATATACTAAGCATTTTGCTATGATTTTCAACCTTAATTTCTTTATTTAGTACTCCAATGTGCATCTTTACTAGCAAAGTTCATTCATACCAGCTTTTAATGCCAGCTTCCCTGGTAGCTCAGCTGGTAAGAATCTGCCTGCAATGCAGGGGACCCTGGTTCAATTCCTGGGTTGGGAAGATCCCCTAGAGAAGGGAAAGGTTACCCATTCCAGTATTCTGTCCTGGAGAATTCCATGGACTGTATAGCACATGAGGTCACAAAGAGTCACATACAACTGAGCAACTTTTCACTTATATATTGTCAGTTTCCATTTAAGAACATACCAGAGGCTTTGATTAACTTATGTGGAGATGAAAAATATAAGTTTTTTAAATCTCTGTTCTTAAATCACTGATGATTTTAAATACAGAAATCTCAGAATAGATCACTGGAGAAAAGAATTTCCTACTTTATTTTCAAACATTCTCTGAGTCACATCACTCTAGATTTATGTAGCTATGGAAATACACCAGTATATGCCAGCCATTATGTTTAATAATGTTTTTGTTGTTTTAAGATATGTTCACATATCCACATATCCACTAAAATTGTTTGATAAGAAAATTTAAATCTTTAACACTGCTCAAAATGACTATTAAACAAATCCCAAATTTAATAAATTAATACAATAAAAAGTAGAATAGGGTTTATGTGTTAAACAGAAATAAAACATTTTAATTGTGTTCCTTTTAATTGCTCAAAGTTTTTCTCTTCAGCATTTTAAATTACTTTTTTCTCAAGTGTATGCCAATTAATAATGCTTTCTGTTGATTGTGGATGCTTTTTGATGGGCTATCAATTTTCAAAAGTACTTTAAAACCTTAGCAAATTTGTATAATGTTTTGAAGAAACTAATAAAATTGAGGTTATAAATACAATTATACTATTAAATTTCCAAATAAATTAAACAAGGGCAATTTATTTTGATGTAAGCCAAAATTTTAGCATCTTTTATCTCTCTACTTGAAATGATATTATCATAAACAGAATTTAGAAAGCAAACATATTTGCTAATTTTCTCTAAAATCAAGAAGATACTAGCCTTTGTATTTTCTTAAAATAAAATAGTAGTATTTTAAATTGACCTTGCTTACCAATATTCTTTTAATAATCTTAGTATAAATTAGTCTCCAATTTTAAATAAACTACCAAACAAAACATTGCATAACTTTTGAACTTCATCCTTATAATGTTGAGTTATTTAACACTTTAATTTGTGGCTTATTTTAAAATATGGAAATGTATAAGATCAAAAATTTTCCAAACATTAAAACAACCATAAAATGCAGGCCTTGCATTTACTTTATGAATTTGCAATCTGGTAGGTATTAGAAGAATCCGCCTGCAATGTAGAAGACCCTGGTTCGATTCCTGGGTCAGAAAGATCCACTGGAGAAGGGATAGGCTACCCACTGCAGTATTCTTGTGCTTCCCTTGTGGCTCAGCTGGTAAAGAATCCACCTGCAATGTGAGAGACCTGGGTTCAATCCCTGGGTTGGAAAAATCCCCTGGAGAAGGGAAAGGCTACCCACTCCAGTATTCTGGTGTGGAGAATTCCATGGTTTGTATAGTCCATGGGGGTCCCAAAGAGTTGGACACAACTGAGCAACTTTCACTTTCAGGTATTAAAATAGTTAAGACTGTCTACAACAAATCACAAGCATGCTTTTAGGGTAAAATTCTGCTTCCTGTGAATATGTATATGTGAACAATTGGTTTGATTACTTGTGTTCAGACAAATTAAAGATAAATAAGCAGGTGTCCTGCCTTCCAACAGAGAATAATAAATTTACCTTTTACAGTGGGCTCACCTACACCAAAGAATTTTTTTTTGGCCAGGGGTGGGGGCCCTCTATCTTCTCATGGCTTCAGTGAGGATAATCTGTGAGACAGGGTAGAAAAAGACTTATCATCAGCAATGCTAGCAAGGTTTGACTCCCTCGTTATTTCTCAGTTTTGTTTAAACTCTGAGAAGATTCTTTAGAGCAGTGGTAGACGATTACAATAGTACTGTGAAGTGCTATTCTAAGCTGCTTCATCTTGTCCGACTCTTTGCAACCCTATGATACTACTTCTTTATAGACTCTAGAAGAAACATCTAACTCCAATTGTTAGATAGCTTTCTTCAAATACCCCTTAGGAACATAGGAGTATTTGTTATCTTCTCATCTCCAAATTTGGGCCCTGGTGTTCAATTTTAGAACAGTAGTGTGCTACTTTTTTATATTCTTTGAATTGTCCCTTCTATATTGTTCATGATACACTCTAAGCTGCTATAATCCACCAACCAAACATACCAAAAAATGTCAATGATTTAAACAAAATAAAATTTTATTTTTCTATCATGTCATAGAGTTAACAGAAAATAAACCTGATGTGATCTATCTGACTCCAAAGCTAAATTCCTTTTTCAAACATTTCTCCATTTCTACTAAGAATAGTCATCAGAATTCAAAGTCTATGAGATATAGTTCAGATACTAGAAAGCATACCAAGAGCTTTAATGTAATGAATATACTATTTTATTAATTGGAAAAGTCAATTTTGGAAAATTAGAATATGATAGATAAATATGTTTGTCTCAATTTATCTCAATCAATATCTACTGATATTATATGTTTATTTAGCTCACAAATATTTATATTAATAATACAAAACTTGTATATTCCGTGCATTAATTATCTTTTTATCTTAGTATATTATCTTTTTTTGTAATGCACTAGTCCTAAGAATTCAATTATGAAGGAAATGAACAAAGTTGTAGCAATCTGAAGTTTATGGTTAGTGAGGTACTAATAGAGGGAGTCAGGAAGGGGGGAGACAGACATTATAAGAAATATAGGAACAAGGCATCTTTAGACAGTGTTAAGTGCTATTTAAAACAATAAAAAAAATAGAGGGGACTTCCCTGGCATTTCAGTGGTTAAGACCATGAGCTTCCAATGCAGGACCACAAGTTGGATCCCTGTTGAGCAACTAAGATCCCACATAACATGTAGTATGGTCAAAAAAGAAATTAAAAGAAAAATGAGAAAAATAGCATGATAGAGTAGAAATACTGAGGAAAGCATTCAATTTGGGTGGTCAGGGAAAGTCTTTCTGAAGAGGTGACATTTATTTAAGATTCTGGAGCACAAGAGAAACATCTGGGCTTGAGATAAATACCATTTGGAAATACCCATCTAAAGAAAATATGGGCATATATGAATAAAAGAGATTAGGTTTGAAGATTCCAGTTACTGGTCCAATAGGAAAAAATACATTTTGCAAAACAACACAAAAGGAGTGGCCACTGAAAAGGGGAACAACAATAAGTAAAGATTATGAGAACAAGGAAACAAATGAACAAACAAAACTACTTCCAGAAGGAGGGAGAAGTCAACAGTGCAAAACGCTGCTCAGCAAAAGAATGCAGTAAGGACAGAATCCATACCTTTAGGACCCATGCCTTTAGGACAGATGCAAGTTACTCATTGCGGTTGTTCAGTTGCTCAGTCGTGTCCAACTCTTTGTGACCCCATAGACTGCAGCACGCCAGGATTCCATATCCTTCACCGTCTCCCAGAGCTTGATCAAACTCATGTCCATCGACTCAGTGATGCCATCCAACCATCTCGTCCTCTGTCATCTCCTTTTCCTCCTGCCTTCAATCTTTCCCAGCATCAGGGTCTTTTCTAATGAGTTGCCTCTTCACACCAGGTGGCCAAAGTATTGGAGCTTTGGCTTCAGCATCAGTCCTTCCAATGAATAGTCAGGATTGATTTCCTTTGGGATTGACTGGTTTGATCTCCTTGCTGTCCAAAGGACTCTCAGGGGATTCTCCTTGCAGTCCAAGGGTCAAGTCCAAGTTACTCGCACCATAGATAAAATTTACTGTAGCGACAAGAAGGGACTCTACTAGAGAAAGTTAAAAAACAAATGGGAGATGAAGACATCAACATAGTGATTTATTGGCAACTCTTCCAGAACTTGTGCTGTAAAGAGACCCAGGAAGAGACTTGATATAAAAAAGGGATACTTTGCCTCCCCGAACCTCTCTCTCTCTCTCTCATTTTTCTTCCTTTGCCACCTTCCCTCCCTCCTGCCTTTCTTTCCTTCCCTCTTTCCTTCATTTCTTCCTTCCTTTTAAATAAATTATATTTTACTTCAGGTTTTTTTTTAGTTTTAGATTTATAGAAAAATTGATAAAATAATAGAAAAGTTTTTTATACCCCATACAGTTTTTCATGTTAGTAAATCATATGCTAGGGACAACCACCTTCTCCAATCTATAGAAATCAACTGGAAGCCAGACAAGAAATTCAGGCAAGGTTTTATTAGGATCCCTGTTTCCCTGGTGGCTTAGTGGTAAAAAATCCATCTGCCAGGTTTGTTCCATGGGTCAGGAAGATTCCTTGGAGAAGGAAATGTCAACCCACTTCAGTATTCTTGCCTGGAAAATCCCATGGACAGAGGATCCTGGAAGGCTACAGTCCGTGGGGTCGCAAAAGAGTTGGACACCACAGTAGCTAAACAACTGTTGCGGTAGGGAGGAGTGAGAATAAACAACAGATTCCCTTGCTGCTCACTCCCTGCGGGTTGGAAGTTGGTCTTTTTATAAATTTGTCCAGCATTTGCCCCAACCTCCCATGTATACAGTTATTTTTAATCCTTGATGGTGTCTTTGTATTTTATGGCTGGTGGAGACCTTTGTCCAGGTGTAAGCATTTCAGTACTTCAGCAAAGGGTCCCAGGTCCCAGCCTGTCTCATTAGTATGTAAATCTGTTACAATTAATGAGGCAATTATTATTGACTATGCTGCTGCTGCTGCTGCTGCTAAGTCGCTTCAGTTGTGTCCGTCCGACTCTTCGCAACCCCATGGACTGCAGCCCACCAGGCTCCTCTGCCCATGGGATTTTCCAGGCAAGAGTACTGGAGTGGGGTGTCATTGCCTTCTCCAATTATTGACTATAGTCAGTACTTTTTACAGATTTTCACATTTTTAATCATCTTATTTCTACTCCAGGATCCTAGACAGAATACTTTACATCTAGTAGCCTAGTCTCATTAGGTTTTGCCTGGCTGTGCAATTTCTCAGTCTGTCCTAGTTTTTAATGACCTTGACTGTTTTGGGATATTGGTCAGGTATATTGTACACTTTCCTTCAGTTGAGATTTGTCTGTTATTTATCTCATGACCAGATTGGGGGTGGTGGTGGGGTGTGGGTTTTAGGAAGGAATTTCACAGAAGTAAAGTGCCATTTCCAACACAATCACAGCAAGTACACGTAGTGTCAATATGACATCACTGTGGATGTTAACCTTGAACTCCTGGTTGAAGTGATAATTGTCAGGTTTCTCTAGCCGAAATTTTCTCTTTTTACTCTGTTTTTATCTGTAGTCTGTGGAATAAATTCACTATGTACAGCCATTTGTATGAATCATGAGTATGTTCTAACTCTTTGAGAGTGAAACTTCTAAATATTTTTGGGGGGAGATGATTTTCCACAAGATTTTTGTCTCTTCTTCTCAATTTGTTTATTCATTTATTCAGTATTTATTTATACTGAATAATAAAATATTGTTATTTGAATCCATGCTGAATATTTATTTATTCAGTATTTATTTATAATTATGTTTTCTTATATACTTATAATTATAATTTATAATTATATGATAAAATTATGGTTTATATTTTTAAGTATAATTATGTATTCAGGGATTTTAGTTATATTTTGTTTTATAATCCAATTATATTTATTTGGTTGCTTAAATTTTTCCAGCCTTGGCCACTGGAAGCTCTTTTCATTTGGATCCTGGGACCATTTGATACCTTGTCATCATTGAGG
Organism: Bubalus kerabau; assembly: GCF_029407905.1. Classification (NCBI taxonomy): domain Eukaryota; kingdom Metazoa; phylum Chordata; class Mammalia; order Artiodactyla; family Bovidae; genus Bubalus; species Bubalus kerabau. Next base: position 56,264,595 of record NC_073637.1, read on the forward strand.
GTTGTTTTTGTTTGAGCACTTTCTTACTTTCTGCTGCTGAAAAATACTCTGGCCTCAAATTGTGTATTTCTTGCCCCATTTTTAGAATCAGCCACATTTCCAAATAGTCCTGGCTTCTTTTAATGAATATGGGATTCTCCAGGCAAGAATACTGGAGTGAGTTGCCATGCCCTTCTCCAGAGAATCTTCCCGACCCAGGGATTGAAACCTGGCATTGAAGGCAGATTCTTTACTGTTTGAGCCATGAGGGAAGCCCACTGAAGAATACCACTAGAAACCAAAATCTGGTCGCCAAGGATATTCATTGCTAATGATGTATTGTTGCTCTTGGATCCCCTCAGCTAACAGATGGATATATATATATATATATATATATACATACACATACACACACACACTTATATGTATATGTATATATATATATAGTATCTGTAAGTATTTTTTATATATAACCTACTGTATCTATATTAATTTAAACATGAGTTCACCCTGAGGTCTCTAACTCTAATCCATTACTACATGGATCATTATTGTTTTCTCCCCTTGCTTATCTGTACACTCCCCTCCCCAATAGTAAGAAACCTGGTTCATATCATTCACCATTTACTTAATTATTCAATTCCAGTATATATGTAGAGCAGTATCAGAATTAAGATAAATCCTCATGGAAAACAGTTTGTCAATCAGAATACACTGTTTATATACATTCTTTGGCATTTAAACTTAATTTCCTAACGACTTACTTCAGCACTTTTCCCACTACACAGCCTATAGTGACATTACCTCACACATTTGTAATACAGTTAAAATATTTTGAAACCAGAAAGTGAAAGTGTTAGTCACTCAGTCGTATCAGACTCTTTGTGACCCCATGGACTGTAACTCACCAGGCTCCTCTGTCCATGGAGTTCCCCAGGCAAGAATACTAGAGTGGGTAGCCATTCCCTTCTCCAAGGGATCTTCCCAACCCAAGGGTCAATCCCAGGTCTCCCACATTGCAGGCAAATTCTTTACTGTAAATTTGATCCTATAATCCTTCAAATTCATAATTTTTTTTTAAATTGAGATACAGGCAAGTTATATGTGAAATCTAAAGTAGTCAAAGTCATAGAAACAGAGAGTAGAATGGTGGTTGCCAGGGGAAGGGGGAGGGGAAGAAATGGGGAGGTAAATTGTCTGAAAGTACAGTCAATTGTGCAACATAGAAAAGTCCTGGATATCTACTATACAAAATAATGTCTATAGCTAAAAATGCTTGATTACACATAAAATGTCTCAAGAAAACATAATCTTATGTTGTGTTTTTAATGCAAAATAATAAGAGAAAGAGAAAAAGGGGGTGGGGGAAGGAGAAGAAGAAAATGGGTGGTGGGGATCTTTGGGAAGTGCTGGATATGTTTGGGTCCTTAAAGATGGTGATGATTTCATGCATGTATACTTATCCCCAAATTCATCATGTAGTATACATGAAATATTTTTACATATCGATCATACATGGCTAAAATATTTTTGAAGAGATATTTCAGAAGGTTTCTGATTTAGAAAAGAAACCAAAACTTCAAATACTGCTGTGTGAATTATTCTGACCTAATTCTACTTGACTTTATATGTACAATTGTTTACATGTTCCTTTAAAAAAAAACAGACAATGGTGCCATTTGTTTAGAGGCAGAGTTGATCACATGCTTAAGAATCTGTCTTTATTTTGTCAATTTCTTAAGTATAATTAATGAAATTATACTGATTGTTAACAGATACAAAGTATGATCTAGTTCTACAGTTAAACATTATTGGAAAGTAGAATGCATTTTGGATCTTTGCCTACAAGGCTATTCTTTTGCATATACTGCTTTATTATATAAGAAATATGAAATATGGAGTCTGACATTGTTCAAGTAAAAAATTCAGTGCTGATATTTAATAGCTATAGACATTAATGTACTTAACCTTCTTGAACTCTGGCTTTCTTTTCTATAAGTTATTGAAAATACACAGTTAATATACTGTTTCTGAGATTTAAATGCAGTAATGGGAGCAACTTGAATATGGAAGAATCTCATTAATATTTTTTAAAACTGTAAGCATTTTTGAGGTGTAGTTGATTTATAGTATTTATATATATGAGTTTCAGGTGTACATCATACACCTTTTTAAAGGTTATACTCCATTTAAAAGTTATAAAATATTGGCTCTATCTATTTTCTGTGCTGTGCAATACACAGTTGTAGCTTATATATTTTACATACAGCAGTTTGCAGCTTTTAACACCCCACCCTTATATGGCCCCTTCCCATTTCTCTCTCCCCACTGGTAACCTCTAGTTGGTTCTCTATATCTGTGAGTCTGTTTCTTTTTGTTATATTCACTCATTTAGATTTTTTAGATAGAGGTGATATCATACAGTATTTATCTCTCTCTGATTTGTTTTACTAAGCCACTAAGCATAATAACCTCTAAGTCCATCCATGGTGTTGTAAATGGCAAAATTTCTTTATTTTTATGGCTGAGTAGTATTCCATTATGTATAAGTGTATGTGTATGTTTGTTTATATATATATATATGTTTGTTTATGTGTTTGCTTTTGTTTATCAATTGATCTGTTGATGGGCACTTTCATATCTTGACTATTATAAATAATGCTGCTATGAACATCGGGATGTGTATATCTTCTCAAATTAATGTTTGAATTTTCTTTATATACACACACACACACACACACACACACACACACCCCACACACATGCACCCAGGATTGGAATTTCTAAATCGTATGGAACAGCTAGTTCTAGGGCTTCCCTGGTGGCTCAGATGGTAAAGAGACTGCCTGCAATGTAGGATACCCAGGTTTAATCCCTAGGTTGGGAAGATTCCCTGGAGAAGGAAATGGCTACCTACTCCAATATTCTTGCCTGGAGAATTCCATAGACAGAGTTGCCTGGTGGCCTAAATTTAGTCCATTGAGTTGCAAAGAGTCAGACACAACCGAGCAACTAATGCTTCCACTTTTTCACACAGTAGTTCTGTTTTCAGACTTTTGAAGACCCTTCATACTGTTTTCCACAGTGGCTGAACCAATTTACAGTCCCACTAGCAGTGTGTGAGGGTTTCCTTTTCTCCACATCCTTGTCAACACTTGTTATTTGTGGTCTTTTTGATGATAACCATTCTGACAGATGTGAGATGATAACCTATTGTGGTTTTGATTTGTATTTCTCTGATGATTAATGATGTTGAGCATCTTATCATGTGCCTGATGGCCTTCGCTATGTCTTCTTTGGAAAAATGTCTATTCAAATATTCTGCATATTTCTTAATCAGTTTGTTTTATTGATATTGAGTTGTATGAGCTGTTTATATATTTTGGATTAACTGCTTATTGGCTGTATCTTTTGCAAGTTTTTTTTTTTTTTTTTTTTCCCACTCAATAGATTGCCTTTCCATTTTGGCATTGGTTTCTTTCACTGAACAAAAGCTTTTACGTTTAATCCCATTTGTTTAAGTGATGGAAGAATCTATTATTCATTTTGAAAGTATGTTTTTTTGCTACCATATAAGAAATTCTGTATTATTGTCTTTCTTGCCTTTAGTTTGTTCTGGCACCAGGTGGTGCCTGTTTGTGGAGCAGCTGTTAGCAGGTAGGGATTGTCACTCTGACTAGGAATCCGCTTTGGCCCTTATCTTTACCGACCCGCATCATCACCAATCCCTCCCTTAGCTGATGGTGACAATGTCCCTTTGCTGTCTCTCCCCAACTAGCCAGTCTTCTCCAGATCTCCAACACCAGCCTGCTTTGGAGTTCACTCTATTTTTAAGTTATAGTTTAAGTAAATCTGAGAAAATAAGTAAAGTCTACAAAAAAAATAAGATGCTATGTCACCTTCATCAATTCCTCAGTCTTGTACCCCAACGAATTCTTCAGGAAATGCCTCTACTCTCCATTTGCAGAGATGTTTTCACATCTAGATCCTTTGCAATGTCATGTAAAAAAGAATGTCCCCATCTTTGTTCCTCTTCCTTCAGTCGTGTTTAGATTCTTAGAAAGAGTAGATTCAAGATCTATTAGTGTTTTTTAATATAATCCTTTTAGTTTATATATATGGATAAAATGCACAGGCAAAAAAATCACTATGTGTAAGAATATTTGAGCAATGTCAGTGAACTAGTGAATTTTGTAAAATATTACATACAAAGTCCAAAAAGTTCAGACTATTTGAAAGCATACCTGGACATTTAATAAGATAAGGCATAAACATGTCCCTAATATAATCCTCAATAAATCAAATATTTTAAATTATTGAAATATTAGATAATATATCCTCTGCTGACAAAAAAATTAAAGTAGAATTTACAAAATGGTACAGCATATAAGAACTTCCCATATTTTCAGTATATCCACCTGCCAGTGCAGGAGACAAAAGATGTGGCTTCCATCCCTGGGACAGATAGTTGAGAAGATCCCCTGAAAGAGGGAGTGGCATCCCACTCCAGTATTCTTGCTGGGAAAATCTCATGGACAGAGGAGCCTGGCAGGCTGCAGGCCATAGTGTCACACAGAGTTAGACATGACTGAAGTAACTTAGCACACAAGCACACACACCATATAAGCAGTTAGTATAAGTAAGTATAAGAAAGCCTAAGTAGTATATTAATTTTAGATAAAAATATTTCAAATTAAAAAGTATTATTAGAGGAAAATAGGAGAACTTCATAATGTTGTAAGGGTTAATTCAACAGGTAAACACAGCAATACTAAATAAAAATTTGCCAAAAACATCACTGCAAATTTTACAGACCTGAAAAATATATTAAGGCAATATTATCAACATCTTTTTGTTACTCTGACCCCCCAAATTTATAAACTAATCCTAAGGAGAAGATTATAAACTAATATCCTTATATAAAAATGCAATAATCTTAAAGTACAATATGAAATCAAGTTGAACAATGTGTGAAAATGATAATATATGAGTAAGTAAAGTTTATTTTAGAAAGAAATACTGGTTTTATGTCTATATTACCAGTCATTGAAATTTGCCATATTAATAGATTCAAAAATCAAAAGCTACATAAGAATCTATTTTATGTATATGACTTTTGATAAAAGGCAGAACCCATTAATAATAAAAATTCTCAAAAAACTAGTAATAAATGAGATTTTGCCTCTTGATAAAAGGCTACTATGAAAAATTGTAGCCAACATTATGATCAGTGGGAAAAGACTGCTTTCTAAGATGAGGATCAAAGCATAGTTGATTAGTCTTATCATTTGATGCAACATTGTACTGCTGGACTTGTCAGTGAACAATACAAGAAAATTAAGTAAAGTTTAGACACATGAAGAAAAATAGTCTTTATTTATAAATGATGATTTTATATATAGAAAATGTAAAACTATAAAATTACTAATAAATTTTAAAAGTGAAATTAGTAAGTTTTCAGGATACATAGTCAAGATCTAAAGTTCTATTATATTTCTCTATAATATTAACAAGTATGGATACAAGAATTCCATTTATATTATCAACATAAAAAAACTGGACATGAATTTATGGAAAATTTGCAAGAAATGTACACTTAATATATCAAAACCTTGTCAAGGAAAACTAAACTAATAATTCAAGAAATATACCATGTTCATGCTTTAAAAAAATTCAATATTATTTGTCAGTTTTCCTCATATTCATCCATAACTTTAATGTAAAGCTTATTAAAATCTTAAGCTTTTTTAAGAAATTTATCTGTTAACTCTAAAATTTATTTGGTGAGGCACAGGAATTTAAGTAGTCAAAACAGGAACAAAATTTGAAGATTGGCCTTATGTGATTTCAATACATACTATAAAGCTATAGTAATCAATATAGTGTGTTATGGGGGTAACTTAGAAATATAAGGGAGTAAAGGGTTCAATGGCATCATCAACTCAATGGACATAAGTTTGAGCAACTTCCAGGAGATAGTGCAGGGTAGGGAAGCCTGGCATGCTACAGTCCATGGGGTTGCAAAGGGTCAGACACGACTGAAACTACTGAGCATACAAAGAAAAGTCATGTGAGGATACAGTGAGAAGCCACTGTCTATAAGCCAAGGCAAGAGGCCTGACCGGAAGCCAGCTCTCCTGGTACCATGATCGTGGCTTTCCGGCTTCCAGAACTATGAGGAAAAAGAAGTGCTAAAATAGATTTACTTTGTTCAATATTCATAAAGCTGGCTGCAGCCAATTAAAATCATGAACTTTTGGATCTAGTTCTTTAAACTGACTACCAAGTGATTAATGAAACACAAATTTAACTCACTTGATCATGTGAGTTGCTAAGAACTTCAAAAGCTTAACACAAACCTTACACTGACCTTGTGGTGAGTGAACCTTGACATTATATCTTGCTAGAACAACAGCAACAAAAAACCTTCTCCTGAGCTTCCTAGAATATTATTCTATCAATCACAGGTAGAAGACAATAATACCTGTACAGTTTACCAATGTAAATGGAGAAGACTGCACATCAGTGAGACAAGTAACTCCAAAGCTTACCTCAGACCTTCTCCAGATGCCTTAGCGTCCGAAGGAATCAGTATCTTGATACACCCATCTGCATGTGTGCATGCATGCATGCTCAGTTGTGTCCAACCCTTTGTGACCCCATGGACTAACCTGGGACAAAATTTAGTGAGTCATGCCTCTTTGGATTGAATTTACTTGTGAATAGACCAAGTGCTATAATGCAGAATGTTAAGAGAGAGGTTAAGTGTGAAGAAAGCTGAGCGCTGAAGAATTGATGCTTTTGAACTGAGTGAACTCTGGGAGTTGGTGATGGACAGAGAGGCTTGGTGTGCTGCGATTCATGGGGTCGCAAAGAGTTGGACACGACTGAGCGACTGAACTAAACTGAATTGAACTGAACTGCAGTGTTGTAGAAGACTCTTGAGAGTCCCTTGGACTGCAAGGAGATCCAACCAGTCCATTCTAAAGGAGATCAGCCCTGGGTGTTCTTTGGAAGGAATGATGCTAAAGCTGAAACTCCAGTACTTTGGCCACCTCATGTGAAGAGCTGATTCATTGGAAGACTCTGATGCTGGGAGGTATTGGGGGCAGGAGAAGGGGATGACAGAGGATGAGATGACTGGATGGCATCACCGACTCAACATCATCGACATCATCGATGGACATGAGTTTGAGTGAACTCCAGGAGATGGTGATGAACAGGGAGGCCTGGTGTGCTGCAATTCATGGGGTCGCAAAGAGTCGGACACGACTGAGCGACTGAACTGAACTGAACTGAAGTGTACTTTATGGAAAAATAAAATTATGCTTTTGCCCACTTGAATTTTTTGAACCTCACTGTTTGTGAAATCCAAATTCAACCCTTGCCTACCATTAGTGATGCAGTCAAAGCAACTGACCAAGATATGGTTGAAATTCGAACTCTACCCTTAGGACAAAAGCTAAGACATCCCTTTTCAAAGACCAAAGTATTTTCCTGGCTGTGCTGTCAACTTCAGCTTTTCACTGTGAGATTAATTCTTAGTTTTCTGCTTCTATCTGTTTGTAATTATTTATTGCAGTGCATTAGAGAACAATTAAGATAAGAGCAGGAGTCCAAAGAATAAGCATTCAAGGACATAGAGAAAAAGAGTAATTCAGTGAGAAACAATGCAAATTGACAGGGGAGTTGCACAGTCATTTTGTACTCTGAAGAGGAATGGTAGCTAAATGTGACATGACTTTCAGGATCCTGAAATTTAAAATGCGTCTTACTGTATCACATTTCTCCTGTTGGACAGATTTTAAGGTGATTAGGATCAAAGGCTATTGAGCAGCAATGTGACCGTTAGTTACTGCCTACTTAACACATTGCCAATTTTTCAAACCAAAATCTGCCATGCAGAAAACAATTTAAATATTTAAACCATTCATTCTTTTCTATTTTTCTGTCCCATCTCAGAACTTAAGTTCTTTTCTTGTCCCCTACCAAAATACTTTTTCTGAAGCAGCCCAAGGACCTGTGAGTGGAAAGCTTGATTCTGATGTTCCAACTATGATATGATTGGTTGGTATGAGACAACCACAGATATGAGAGAAGCATATATATATATATATATATCTGTGATAATACTTCTTTCCCCTGGCACAAATAAACAGTTTATCTCCAGGATTTGGGATTTTTGTTATAATGGAATAATTGCAGCATCACATGAGATGAATTCTGAGTTCTTAGAAGTAATTAAGTGAGGAAATGTATATTTTATTGGCATTTTGATGTGTATGTGTGTGTGTGCTCAATGTGTCTGACTCTTTGAAACCCCAAGGACTGTAGCCCACTGGGCTCTTCTGTCCATGGGATGTCCCAGGAGTGGGTTTCAATGCTCTCCTCCAGGGGATCTTCCCGACCCAGGGATTGAACCCAGGTCTCTCAAGTCTGCTACATTGGCAGTCAGGTTCTTTACCACTAGCACCACCTGGGAAGCCTGGCATTTTGATGGATGATTTATTCACCTTTCATTCACTACATGTGGGCAATCTAATGTTTGTTACCTGAAATTGCATTTCTTTTGTGTTTGCATTATTAGTGAAAAATAGATGTTTTTCAATCACCCTGTACTCTCCTAAACTGTCTTTCCCTACCCTTGATAATTATGCTCAGGGAATCAACCTAATTTGAATATTAGCCTGAGCAAAATATAATTAAGAATGTAAATCTGAAGAAAAGCAAACACCAATGGAATCCAAAATCAAATATAGATGCTGTTATCTCATTACTGTTTTTTTGTTTTGTTTTGTTTTTTCCACCTCAAGAACTGACTCTATACTAAAACGATTGTGTATGACTGTATCCCTTGGTGAATAAACACCAGATATTATAAAGTGTGACCTGACAGCCTGAGGGCAATATATATGTTCTTCTTATTGTATATTCACTAAATTCCAGACAAAAGAAAGAACTGCTTACTTCTGGGGTTTGGTAAACTGAAACAAGTGACTACAAATGAGTGTAAACATCCCCTGGGAGTCTCTAAAACTATAATGGCCATGGAATAGCCTACCCTACACTGCCTTGAAATTGAGACAAAGAATCCTACACCATTTTCATATAATTTTAAGTCAAGGGCAAAGAGGATGGAACTTTTACTAGCTATTTACTAAGTATAAAAAGCTTTATGCACTTATATTTTATGGCCACCCCTGTGGTGAGTACATTTTCATTAGCTTTTATTACAGATGTAGGAAATGAGGCTCAGAGAAATTAAACAGATTATCAAAGATCATACAACTAGTAACGGAAGAGCTTGGACTTTGATTTATTTTTTTATCCAAATATTATGATTTTTTCCATAATGTTGGGGGAAAATTATGAGAATTTTAAAAATTTGTATGCAGAGCAAAAGTATTACTTTTCTATAGAATATTTCAGATTGCTTCAAAATGTATTTAAAATTTTATTTCCATGCCACTGTATTGAATTTTCATACAATTCCTATGGAGCAAATAGAAGCTGATATTGTTCCCGTTATCCTTCAAAAGTGAAATCAGAAAAAAAAAAAAAAAAAAGAGGAAGGGCTTTTATTTAAAATCATCCACAAGATCTATAGTAGAATGATCAGTTTTCCCAGTACCCTGGAATAGCATCTTAGTCCAATATCATGCCTTTGACTGCACTAAGCATATAAGAGGTTATAAATTAGCATGTGCTCAATTGAATGCTCTTCCTCGTGTCCAACTCTGTGCGACCCCATAGATGACAGCCCACCAGGCTCCTCCATCCCTGGGATTCTCTAGGCAAGAACACTGGAGTGGGTTGCCATTTCTTCCTCCAAGATCCATGAAACAAACTGTTTATTCATCCTGGAATACTTATTTGTCCATTTCTCTTTAAGCAGCAAGAATATATAGGATATATTTTATTTGTTCAGGCTTTTTTGTCTTCTGGAGAAAAGTAATTTTATGATTTTAGGAATGTGAAGACCACGTGACCAAGTCCTATTTTTCAGATAAAATTGCAAGATTTAGTGAAGTAGCCCTATATCTGGAATTCATATCTTATGATCTCATCTTTTTTCTTCCTCTTGTATCCCATTGACTGTCACTTGCCCATGCCATTAATTATTAGCTAGAAAACATTTTTAATGTTTAAGAGTCTCTTAGGGAAACTCTGTTGTTGTCAAAGTTTGCAAAAGTGTTCAAAATGCCACCATACTGTGTACACTGCTGAGATAAAAGGCTATATAATAAAGTCCTTTATTGTCAATAAAGCAGAGCTTTATCGTAAATTTTAAAAATCAGCAGCACAGCCAAATGCAACGAGCTCTGAAATCATGTCATGGAACAAATGGACTATTGAAATGGCTCTCATTATTCCTCCTTGATAGCTTTTAAGAGAGAATTTTGATATTTCATCTTGTCTGTATTTTACACTTGCAAGATCAGTTCATAGACATTTTACAATTAGTGTATATAAGAAAGTTGGCCACATTCTAAGTAATAGAGAAGCTTATCAGAGAAATGCCCATTTCATAAAAAATTCTACCTAATCTTATAGGAGGGAAGGAGGGAGGAGGGTTCAGGATGGGGAACACAGATATACCTGTGGCAGATTCATTTCTATATTTGGCAAAACTAATACAATATTGTAAAGTTTAAAAATAAAATAAAATTAAAAAAAAAAATAAAAAAGAAAGTTGGCCACATTCTAAGTAATAGAGAAGCTTATCAGAGAAATGCCCATTTCATAAAAAATTCTACCTAATCTTATAGGAGGGAGGAGGGAGGAGGGTTCAGGATGGGGAACACAGATATACCTGTGGCAGATTCATTTCTACATTTGGCAAAACTAATACAGTATTGTAAAGTTTAAAAATAAAATAAAATTAAAAAAAAATAAAAAAATAAAAAAGAAAGTTGGCCACATTCTAAGTAATAGAGAAGCTTATCAGAGAAATGCCCATTTCATAAAAAATTCTACCTAATCTTATACCATGGTTCCTATAGAAAGTTATCAAATAAAAAAAATAAATTACAAAACTAATCAAAGTACATGTACAGTATGTACAATTTACTATGACAGCAAATACTTCAGGGTTATTTGAAAAAAAAATCCACGGTACAGAATTTAAATAGTACAATTTGTGGTAAATGTCAAGGAACATTATTCTGATAAATGTCATTGTAATAATCAGATGAAAATTGTTCTGAATATTACACACTATATAATCAGTTTTGATAGAAGGATCAAAGGTGTAAATTCCATGAAAACTCAGTGAAGACGTTTATCAGAAGCCTTACTGGGGAGGACAGAGGTAGGGAGGATAACAATTTACAGTGAAATCATCCTATTCAGCATATTGATGTGTAGGTTTACTTGAAATATGATTTCTAATTTACAGTGCAGGTGCTAACTATGGGAAGCAATGAACGTTTGTAATTTGCCCATGAAGCAGAACCAGTTGTAGTTACTAAAGGAGTTCATTTAATCTCGCTCTGTTTACTTTGGAACTAGTTGAATATGGGAAAAAACAAAATATAGAGGATGTTCTCAAAAAACATATTGGAGCACTATGTATGAAATAATCCATACATATGTTGCATTATTTTAATCATTTTTCTAAGTCAGAGCTTCTCAAAGTGTGAGATAGTAATCTCTAAGCATCAGAAAAGCCAAGGGCTCTCTGTTTATCCTATTGTTCCATATGCGTAATATGTGGTTTTTGATAGTACAAATGTTGAGAAGGATAGGCCTGGTAACAAATATGGAAAGTCCAAAAAAAGGAAACATCATTATGGATTTCAGGACAGAAGGAAGATAGAAGAGGTTTTTGGCAAGACTAGCATAGTATTCAGGAGATATATCTTTTCTCTCTGCTTAGCTCAAAAGAGCCCTGGCTGGCTGACATCCTGTGTCTGGCTTCTCAAGGTATACCGTCTAGCTGCCTGTGTATATGTGGGCATAAACAAGAGAGAAAGGAAGATTGTGTGGGACGGAGCCAAGGTGATTTTAGAGCACTATAATTGATTCGTCTATTCAGGAGTCCTGTAGAAATCAAGGTCAGTCTAAATCTAAGGCAGAAAACCCTGATCTATTGTGCAGTGACTGAATGCTTGCACAGTCCAGGCTTATCCAAACCCATGTGGGAGAATCTGTGAGATGAGTGAGTTTAATATATGAATCAAGTACAACTTACACCTTTTAATGGTGCACAAAATAACATTTTACTTTTCTCGGAGGTGATAAAATGTGGTTTAATTGAAAAAATAAAAAAGAAGGTACTTGTCAGTAACTGTTCAAAAATGGAAATAAACAAGACCATTCATGTTTCAATTTAAAGGTTTTTGCAAAATTATGTTTCATCCTTCATAAAAATTCTAATTTTACTACATTCATTTTAAAACTCCAGTGTATTTCTAGATCATAGTTAATAAACTCAAACTCCATGATTTTAGGTGATCTAGCCAAATTTATTTTAACTACAAGAAACATAAAGTATAGTAAAAATTATACTACTTTGTGTTAGGTGGAATTCAGAGTTAGTTCATCTTACTATTACCTTTGCAACATAAAAAGTTCTTTATTCCAGATCTATTTGGTTTATTTATTCAATAATAAATAAAATTTAAGGAAATATTCTCATATAAAAAACCTGTAGTGTATTTTTATTTTAATAAAATTGAAACATTTAAAATAAGCTTAAGGAATGTGAAATTTATTATTATGCAGTCTCATGTGCAAAGCAGTTACCTATACACATCACAGGAGTCTTTTATATTTAAAATCCTTTTATTTCTCTGAGGCCACTGTTCAGATGGTTGACAGGAGATAATTTGTTTTGTTCAGTGGATTCCTGATTGTTGTACAAGGAAAAGTTCTTTCACCTTTCATTCAACAATTCATCTTCCTGTGGTGATTTATTTTACTATTTCTAGACATGCTTTATAACATACAGACTTGGCATGCACTTTTTTTTCTTTCTGGAAACCAGCTGAAATAAGTATGTAGGTTATAACAGTTTGTAAGCTTCTTGAATTTTACATTATTGTAGATAATTCTATTGTCTTATTTTGCACATTTTTACAAATATGCCAACATGGTATTGCCTAAAGTTGAGAGGAACATTTAGATCAATTATTTAGAATTATCTTCGGTAAATGAGATGCAGTTATAATACATATGAGGTGGCAAAATCAATGGTGAAATAATATTTGGGGATATAGGAAATATTTGTTGCTATGTCATAAGGCTGTAATTTCACTCTAACTATAATGATAAAAGATAAAAGTGGCATTTATAAGAAAGGGAAAGAAGGAGAAAGAAAGAGATTGCATCAGATTCCCTATACATGCCAATGCAATTTCAATTATGTTCAAGTTACAAATGAAAATATGTACAAGATTCTAGAATTCAACTGTTCAAAGCAGTCATACAGTTGTCTTTTGTATTATACTTCTTTTTCAATAGAATCTACATATAACCTGTCGGTGTATAGCAACTTATAAAATTATACATATTTATTTTATGATAAAATTATCACACTTTTCCTTACTAGCTTACTAGTACATTTTAGCTGTACCAATACCTAATTTGGAAAAAAAATAGAATCAACACAGTAAAATGTGTTACATAAAACCAACAATTCAAAGCGTGCCAAGTCTCTCAAGTTTTTCATTCTTTTGATAACTGTTGAAATTTCTGAAATCTTATAATTGGATCTATATAGTCCCTTCACATAAGATAAAATTTACCAATGGAATTTTTCAGGAATTTTGTTCCCATTGCATTGTGTTTATCTTGATAAAGTAAAGGAGAATAATTGAATACAATCATTGATTAATAAGATTTTTTTTAAATGGGGTCAAAGGGGTATAAATTTCAGTGCTCCTTCAGTTTAAGTGTGGACTTGTCAAGATCATGGTCCTCAATCTTATTCTCTATTAAATGATCCATTCTAGCTCTCAAGTGCTATAAATCTCTGTCACAGGATTTGGTTCTGGATTTCTAGATTTAATTCTCAACTCTTTCACTTTATTCATAAATAGATGCAACATATATTACTTAATTGGGCTTCTCCAGTGGCTCAGTAGTAAAGAAACTTCCTGCAATCAGGAGATGCAGATTCAAACCCTGGGTTGGGAAGATCCCCTGGAGGAGAGCAAGGCAACCCACTCCAGTATTCTTGCCTGGAGACTCTCAAGGACAGAGGAGCCTGGTGGGTTAGTCCATGGGGTCACAAAGAGTCCAACACTATTGAAGCAACAGAGTACACACGCACATATTGGTTATCAAACCCTTGGATGTGTAAAATTATTTTTTTAAACTAACTACTGTTCTTTTGGATTCTGCTCCACATATACACCTGCTTACAAGTTCATCAAAAATAAGGCAGTGTTTCAAAAGGCCAAATTTAAGTAAGAAAAAAATTACATTAGAGAGCAGCCAGTTGCTTTTGCACACTGTTTAATCTGTTCCCATATCAGAAGCTCTTTAGTGAAGTTGTTCTATAAAGTGGTGTTGTGCTTTTATGGTATTATAGAAAGGTTGTGGAAAGTCATATCAAAAAGGTCAATGAAAGTATACACATGGAAGATTTCTCTGCTTTTGCCCCAAAATTAGTTTTACCAAAAAAAAAAAAAAAAAAAAGTCCTCTTCCCTTAGGCTACCATTAATGTATTTTTCCATCACCAATGTTCCTTTCATAACAAATGGGATCACTTTTTTCTTTCAACATGCTTCATACACAGTTTACAACAGTTGCCATATAAAGGGTTTACAGAGGTCCAACATGAATCTCAATGCTATCATCTCAAGCTCTGCTAAGATATAGGTATAGATATGATGATCATGGCCATAAAAATGATTGCTGAATTGTAGAGAGGGGCAAAATCATAAAGGGAGAGAGAGAAAAAGACAGACAGAGAGAGGACACCTATTGAGGTGTGGTATTCTGATTGGAAAAGGAAGAGAATGGGTTGTCTTGAAAGATGAGTAAGAAGAAAGTTTTGATGATGAAGAGTTAATCCACAATGGCAGATTCAACGGATTTCAATTAAAATCAAGGCTGTCATTCACACTAGGATTAGTCAAGACAGACAATTAATGTCTCTGATAAAGACAGGTTGTATAGATTTAGGAGAGAAAAATGCAGTGTATTTGGAGCTGAAGAACAAACATGAGTATGAGAAAGTCAGCAAGTCTAAAATACTCTCAAAAGATTAACTATGTATTAGTAAGACCAATCCCGAAGAAAGGCAATGCCAAAGAATGCTCAAACTACCACACAGTTGCACTCATCTCACATGCTAGTAAAATCACGCTCAAAATTCTCCAAGCCAGGCTTCAGCAATACGTGAACTGTGAACTTCTTGGTGTTCAAGCTGGTTTTAGAAAAGGCAGAGGAACCAGATCAAATTGCCAACATCCGCTGGATCATCAAAAAAGCAAGAGAGTTCCAAAAAAACATCTATTTCTGCTTTACTGACTATGCCAAAGCCTTTGACTGTGTGGATCACAATAAACTGTGGGAAATTCTGAAAGAGATGGGCATACCAGACCACCTGACCTGTCTCTTGAGAAACCTATATGCAGGTCAGGAAGCAACAGTTAGAACCGGACATGGAACAACAGACTGGTTCCAAATAGGAAAAGGAGTACGTCAAGGCTGTATATTGTCACCCTGCTTATTTAACTTATATGCAGAGTAAATCATGAGAAACACTGGGCTGGAAGAAGCACAAGCTGGAATCAAGATTGCCAGGAGAAATATTAATAACCTCAGATATGCAGATGACATCACCCTTAAGGCAGAAAGTGAAGAGGAACTAAAAAGCCTCTTGATGAAAGTGAAAGTGGAGAGTGAAAAAGTTGGCTTAAAGCTCAACATTCAGAAAACGAAGATCATGGCATCTGGTCCCATCACCTCATGGCAAATAGATGGGGAAACAGTG
The DNA here is from genome assembly GCF_029407905.1 of Bubalus kerabau. Lineage (NCBI taxonomy): Eukaryota > Metazoa > Chordata > Mammalia > Artiodactyla > Bovidae > Bubalus > Bubalus kerabau. Next base: position 56,280,521 of record NC_073637.1, read on the forward strand.
GAAACAGTGTCAGACTTTATTTTGGGGGGCTCCAAAATCACTGCAGATGGTGACTGCAGCCATGAAATTAAAAGACGCTTACTTCTTGGAAGGAAAGTTATGACCAACCTAGATAGCATATTCAAAAGCAGAGACATTAATTTGCCAACAAAGGTCTGCCTAGTCAAGGCTATGGTTTTTCCAGTGGTCATGTATGGATGTGAGAGTTGGACTGTGAATAAAGCTGAGCGCCAAAGAATTGATGCTTTTGAACTGTGGTGTTGGAGAAGACTCTCGAGAGTCCCTTGGACTGCAATGAGATCCAGCTAGTCCATTCTGAAGTAGATCAGCCCTGGGATTTCTTTGGAGGGAATGATGCTGAAGCTGAAACTCCAGTACTTTGGCCACCTCATGAGAAGAGTTGACTCATTGGAAAAGACCCTGATGCTGGGAGGGATTGGGAGCAGGAGGAGAAGGAGACGACAGAGGATGAAATGGCTGGGTGGCATCACCGACTCAATGGACGTGAGCTTGAGTGAACTCTAGGAGTTGGTGATGGACAGGGAGGCCTGGCATGCTGCAGTTCATGGGGTCACAAAGAGTCGGACACGACTGAGCGACTGAACTGAACTGAAATGGGAGCTAAATGGTAATAACTGAAAGATGCAGACAGAGAGATTGCTTTATTTTATTTTACTTAGAAGTATGTACTAACGGCTTCCCTGTTGGCTCAATGGTAAAGAATCCACCTGCCAACACAGGAAATTCGGATTCCATCTCTGGTCTGGGAAGATCCCACATGCTGTAGAACAACTAAGCCCATGCACCACAAGTACTGAGCCTGTGCTCTAGAGCCCCGGAGCCACAACTATTGAACCCATGTGCTACGGCTACTGAAGACCATGTACCCATGCTTCGCAATAAGAAAAGCCACCACAATGACTCCCTAGTTGCAGCCCATGCACTGCAAGTAGGGAGTAGCCCCTATACTCCACAACTAGCGAAAAGTCCACACAGTTATTAATAAAGACACAGCACCACCAAAAATAAAATAAATAAATAAATAAATAAAATTTTAAACAGATGTACTAAGATAAGGGACTTGTGAGGAGATTTAATAATCAAGATATAGGGAGGAAGACACTAAAAATACATAAGAAATAAGGATGGCACTTGGGTCAGAAGAAAAGCATTGCACATGGAATTAGCCATTATATGGAGCCAAAAAAAAAAAAAAAAAAAGAGGGGGGAGTGTATGCAGATATAGGAAAGTGAAAATACAGATAGGAATAGGGAGCTGAGAAACTGCACTCCTACAAGGAGATCCAACCAGTCAATCCTAAAGGAAATCAGTCTTAAATATTCATTGGAAGGACTGATGCTGAAACTGAAATTCCAATACTTTGGCCACCGAATGGGAAGAACTGACTTATTTGAAAAGACCCTGATGCTAGGAAAGATTGAAAGTGGGAGGAGAATGGGATGACACAGGATGACATGGTTGGATGGCATCACCGACTTGATGGACACAAGTTTGAGTAAGCTCCGGGACTTGTTGATGGATAGGGAAGCCTGGCCTGCTGCAGTCCATGATGTCCAAAGAGTTGGACACAACTGAACGACTGAACTGAACTGAACTGAATGGATTCCCTTTAGACAGTGTAATAGGAACTTTCTCTTTTTGTTTAAACCGTACATCTTTAATGATAATGTTATAATTCAAAAAAAGTTATAATTCTAGTTCAGCGGGTCATATTTGTTTTTACTTCCTCTTCAATATCTTCTAGCACTGATAAGTGTATATTTAGTAATATGTTCCATCTTCTGGATATTAATAAAGAAATTAGTCTCCATTATAGATATATATGATGTAACATTCTAAATAGAGTAAGGTAGTATCCAAAAACAGATAGATTATTAATGTGCTCTTTTGCAAGTAATATTATCCTGTTCAAATGTATGTTATTAAAACATCTTGAAAAAAGCCTTTTAAAGTTTGTTAATTCATATTCACTCCTTACAGCTGTGATGTGAATAGCCTTTGGGTTTGCAGTGTAGCAGTCTTTTCTATGACCTGAGGGTCACAAGTTTTTGCCTATTCACCTTGTTACCTCTTTCTCCGATTACTAGATGTTAGATTCATGTATAAAGAAAGAGCTCTAATTTAGTGTATTAAGCAACAAAGGATGAAAGTTACCCATTCATAGGCTCAAGATGGCTTTCCTCATTTCCTCTTTGCAAATATTAATAAAAGGATGTAAGATTCTTCTAAAACTATATTTTTACATTCATATAAATGAATCTATTAAAAAAGCTCTTTAAACCATAGAATTTTCTCATCTTCAAACTCATAATATATATTTTTGAGATAAACTCCTGAAATGTTTTTTCTCACATTTTTTAGCTGATAAACAATACTTAAATATTGAGAATAATTTCATCAGTTTCTGTTCAGTGAAACTCTTCAACAATACCCACCTTAATGATAATCATAAAATAAATTTCTAGGAGATTTCTAGATTTTTCCTTCCTTTTAACCATTTATTATTTTTCATGTATTTACTGCATGCAAAATAATTAACAATGCATGAGAAGGATGACAAAAGAAACAGGATATATATTTTCTATACTACCATAGATGATATCATTGCCATTGATTTTGCCTAGAAGAAAAGATCTCACCTTTCTCTTTCCTCTAAAATGCACCATTTTCTCCAAGACATTATAACTTTTTTGCATTGGTAAGGAATGCAACCACCCTAGAAATGTCTCATTTGTAAGCAGAGAACCTTAATAATAATTTGTAGATTTTCAGATGAGGCTACAGAGCTTAGACACAGGGTTGGAAGATAACTACAGTGTGAACTGGGGCTTAGCAATAGAAAGGAGAGGCCCTAGAAATATAACAAGGGACCTGAATCTGAAGAGAACAATTAGGTATTGAAAAATCATCTCCTCTGGGAAATGTATGATGCAGTTCTAGCCAGATTTTGTAAATCCGAACTGGATTTACAGTTATTTCCAACTCTATGTGGTAATTGCATTCTGCTACTTCCTAATCTTTAGAAACGTCTGCCAAACAAAACCACCTGGTGTTAGGGTAAATTTAGAGGAATGAAAGAACAGTGATGAAATCTAGCAAAGGACAAAACTAGATGAGCAAGCTAAAGCAGAAAAGATATACTGGCCAACTCAGCAATAAATATGACGTAAACCACTTGTTCTCCATATAATAGAGGAAAGAAGGGCAGATAGTGGGATGCTGCTTAAAATCTGTAGAAAATACTAATGGTGCCTTGCTTCCCTTATTGCCAGAGGAACCTGATATATGACTGAGTCAGTAGAACACAGACACATGGATTCATTCTGACATGTTGTATATTGCTCCTGCTGCTGCTGCTAAGTCGCTTCAGTCGTGTCCGACTCTGTGCGACCCTATGGACTGAAGCCTACCAGGCTCCTCCATCCATGGGATTTTCTAGGCAAGAGTACTGGAGTGTAATGTCCTCTAAATTTGAAAAGTGCTGAATATTCACATGCAAGATGGTTAAATTAGTTAATCTTAGGCAAGCTACAATTAAGAAAAAACAGATATACTTAACAAAGAAATAAAAAGGTGTAAAAATTTGTGTTACTGGAAAGGTTCAAGTGGTGTCAGCTTTCAAGAAGAGAAAAGCTTTGAGAATGCTTGAAGAAAATAAATAACTAAGAAGTTGCTTCCCAAACAAGAACAATATGTTCCAAGGCATGAGAGAGGGTTAATTTGGGGCCTTTTATACTATTATTAATTGATGTTTCCTAACGATTTGACTGCTTTCTAAGAAAAATCCAATGTGTAACAGTAAACAAAAAGAGACTTTCTTTCTAGTATAAATATTTAATGCATTTTGAAGCTGGAAAGACATTGAGAAACATCCCAACATTCTTGCAAGTTTTGGTATTGAAGCAGCTTAGTCAAAATTCTATTGATTACTTCACTTAATTTCTACTTCGTATATACTATGTGCCAGACATTGCAAAAGCCGTTGTGAGCAGATTTTGTTCTTGCTGTTATAGAGTTTATTTATATAGTGGTGGAGCAGAAAAACAATAAGAATGCTTGCTGCTCTGTGTTCTAGTTACTATGACTACATAAACAAGCACCCTAAAACTGAATGGCTTAAAACAATAACAAACCATTTTGTGCATCAGCCTGATATTTGTGCAGCACTGAGGCAGTGAAAAGTTTCAAAGTTGAAATCATCTGAAGGCTCATTCATTTACATCTAATGTTTGAAGCTGGCTGCGAATCAAAACTTTTCTGGAATTGTTGGCTGGAATAGCTATATACAACCTCTCAGTATGACTAGGACTTCCTTAGAATATGGTATACAGGTTCAGCCCCAGAAAAGAGAGAAAGGAAGAGTAAGAAGAAGGAAGAAGAGGAAGAAGAGAGAGAAAGAGGTTGATTTTCAGAATATCTCAGAATATCTATGCAGCCCTTATTGATTTAGCCTTGGAAATCACGCAGATTTATCCTTTTCAACCCATCTTATTCTTTGGAACCGTCATACACCACCTAGATTAAACAGGAGGGGGAAACTGACTCCACTACTTGAAAAGTTGCAAGGTTTTAAAAGAGGATTTTTGCACGATACTGGATGCTTGGGGCTGGTGCACTGGGACGACCCAGAGGGATGGTGTGGGGAGGGAGGAGGAAGGAGGGTTCAGGATGGGGAGCATATGTATACCTGTGGCGGATTCGTTTTGATGTTTGGCAAAATAAATAAATAAACAAAAAATAAACAACAACAACCAAATAAATAAATAAATAAATAAAAGAGGATTTGTGAGCTGAAATATTGCTGTGGTCATTTTGGGAACATACAATCTGCCACATTCTCTTATTTTAGTTTCTGGGTTTAATAAATAAAAATTCAAATATTATATTCATGAAATATTTTTTTTAATTTTAAGATCTTTCTCATACCTTCCTTGTGTCTCTTTGGAGTTATTACTCTTATTGTTGTTGTTTTATTATTACTATTAGCATTATGGACTTGTGAGCTTCCAAATCCTACTTCCCTTTAACTTTTACTTTTCACTGACCTAATAATTTGAGTGATGCATTTGAAAGTTAGTATTGTAAAATATCTAGTTAAAGTACTATGTTTAAACCTTTTGGTTTCGAACATTTAATTAATAATGTTCATTTGAAAGAAAGTAGTACTTTATCAAGTCATTTCTAGGATGAGTATATGATTCACAATGGGTTTTCCATGTAGTTCAGTGGTAAAGAATCCATCTGATAATGTAGGAAACACAGGAGATGTAAGTTCAATCCTTGGGTCAGGAAGATCCCCGGAAAAGGAAATGGCAACCCACTCCAGTATTCTTGCCTGCAGAGTCCCATAGACAGAAGAGTCTGGCAGTCTACAGTTCATAGCATTGTTGAGTCAGACACAACTGAGCATACACATGCACACATAACTCACATCAACTTGTGTAGAAAAAAATATCAAATAAACTGTATCCACTATTCACAGATAATCTCCATGAGAATTATCATTTCATTCATTTTATTATGATTCAACCTGAATAACTTATTGACTTGGTCTAATGTAAAACAAAAGTCTTACCATAAATAAATACTCTATGGCTCATAATATTGTTCAAAGATGTTAATATGTTATATTCTGTGGTAGAAACTCTTTCTCCCTTTAAAAATGTTGAGCCAGTGACAAATAAAGGATGTTATGGAAAAAAGTGATTGTATTAGAAACAACACAAAGAACATGGCACTTTTATTCAGATAAGGCAAGAGTTCATGAAAGTGGAAAGAGTCATTGGTGAAATGATTATACTGCTCAAAACGACATCATCAGGCTGACACTTCATTTTTTTTAAAGATTAATAGGCAAAAAACTATTTCTGCTCTTTGAAAATGTCAAATAAAATGCTACTTTTCCAAAGTGTGAACCAATGTTAATCTAAACATTACAAGCATAAATGATGTTAAGGAAACAAATTTAATATATACTATTAATCAGACATTATCACATATCCTAAAATGTTCACATATATTTAGAGAAACTTTGAAGAAGATTAAAAATCCACAGTTATTATTCTTAGAAACATTAACTATACCTTTGTACACTGGAGGAGAAAGAATAGTGAAAGGCTTAGAAATTCAAGTAAAAGGAAAATTATCTTACTTAAACTAAAATAATAAGATAGAACTAAATGCACAATTAATTTGAGAGAAAACAACATGATTTACTGGATTAAGAATAGGTGACTACTGATTAGATAATAGGGTACTACTAATTAGATATAATTTATCATACCTCCCTGTACTTCATTGTCTATGTTGTAATAGTAATTTTTTCCATGGGCCACCTGGCAAGGCTACTGTGAACTAACAAGAGACCATCTCTAATACTTTTACATTAATATTGAGACAGTTTCTAAATTTTGTAGATATTCTTATGCATAAATATTTTATGCATATGATAATGTATTAATACAATTAATTCTTAATAGTGGAATTGCCAAATCAAAGGCTGTGTGTATTTTAGTTTTAGAAGATGTCCAACATATGGTTTATCTTCTGTGATATTGTCAGATGGCTATCCATGTTCTCCTAATAAAAATCAGCAACATCTGTATTTCCAACTCCCTATGTTGTACAAACAAAGAAATATTTCTTGGGCTTTTTCCTCTGGAATCCCCACCAACTACAAGAAATGTAGCATATGCACACTTTATCTCACCAAGGTAATGGACCAAGCAGAGGAGAATTAGAGAACCAAGAGATTAAAGATGTTAATCAGGTTCTTGTGCATGCTGCTGCTGCTGCTAAGTCGCTTCAGTCGTGTCCGACTCTGTGCGACCCCATAGAGGGCAGCCCACCAGGCTTCCCCGTCCCTGGGATTCTCCAGGCAAGAACACTGGAGTGGGTTGCCATTTCCTTCTCCAATGCATGAAAGAGAAAAGTGAAAGTGAAGTCGCTCAGTTGTGTCCAACTCGAGCGACCCCATGGACTGCAGCCTACCAGGCTCCTCCGTCCGTGGGATTTTCTAGGCAAAAGTACTGGAGTGAGGTGCCATTGCCTTCTCCAATTCTTGTGCATAGCTAGCACTGAATTATGTCTCAATGAACATGTCTCTTGACAAAACTCTGTTAGCCTTTGCCCTGCTTCATTTTGTACTACAAGGCCAAATTTGCCTGTTACTTCAGGTATCACTTGACTTCCTACTTTTGCATTCCAGTCCCTTATGATGAAAAGGACATCTTTTTTGGGTGTTAGTTCTAGAAAGTCTTGTAAGTCTTCTTCAGCATTATTGGTTGGGGTGTAGACTTGGATTACTGTGATATTGAATGATTTGCCTTGGAAACAGAGATCATTCTGTCGTTTTTGAGATTGCACCCAAGTACTGCATTTCAGACTCTTTTGTTGACTATGAGGGCTACTCTATTTCTTCTAAGGGATTCTTGCCCATAATGGTAGATATAATGGTCATCTGAATTAAATTTGCCCATTCCAGGCCATTTAGTTTAATGATTCCTAAAATGTGGATTTTCACCTTTCTCAACTGCTGTTTTACCACTTCCAATTTACCTTGATTTATGGCCTAACTTTCCAGGTTCCTATGCAATATTGTTCTTTACAACATCAGACTTCACATCCGTCACCAGTCACATCCACAACTGGGCATTGTTTTTGCCTTGGCTCTGTCCCGTCATTCTTTCTGGAGTTATTTCTCCAGAATTTATGATTTTGATGAATTGATGCACAGAAGAATTGATGTTTTTAAACTGTGGTGTTGGAGAAGACTCTTGAGAGTCCCTTGGGCTGCAAGGAGATCAAACCAGTCAATCCTAAAGGAAATCAGTCCTGAGTATTCATTGGAAGGACTGATGCTGAAGTTGAAGCTCCAATATTTTGGCCACCTAATGCAAAGAACTGACTCACTGGAAAAGACCCTGATGCTGGGAAAGATTGAAGGCAGGAGGAGAAAGGGATGACAGAGGATGAGATAGTTGGATGGCATAACCAACTCGATGGATATGAATCTGAGCAAGCTCTGGAGTTGGTGATGGACAGGGAAGCCTGGTGTGCTGCAGTCCATGGGGTCGCAAAGAGTCCGACATGACTGAGCAACTGAACTGAATTGAACATGTTCTCACATAACATAATTTTTTCACATGACATGTTTTTTTCACGTCATATACTTCCCTTTTCAAAACTCATATAGGCCTTTGTGAAAATGTTGTATATAATTACATGGTGTACTTCAATATACAGTACCTTATTCTCATTTCATAGGCAGTTGAAATATATAAATGCACAAACCACAATCAAGCAGAAATCCATAGTGATTTTTAGTATTAAAAATGAATCATGTGTTCCCATCATGTATACCTGTGGTGGATTCATTTTGATATTTGGCAAAACTAATACAATTTTGTAAAGTTTAAAAATAAAATAAAAATTAAAATATCAAAAAAAAAATGAATCATGGACTTTGAGTTTCCAGTCTGACATGTAAAGAGCTTGTAACTCATCACTCCTCTCCTTATAAGAAGAAAACAGCTGAACAAATTGAAAATAAACAACTCTTCTTAGATCCAAAAAGAATTGTTTTCACAGGGTAGACTTCTGCCCTCAAAACTACACAGGCCAGCACAGAAAGCAACCATTTTGAAATACCCTCAGAGCTCTCTGCTGTCTTTAAGAAGAGAGGCCTTCTCTCAAAGGTAACTATTTTATCAGAGCCTAAACAACTTGGGTTTTATCGAAGCCTAACCAACCTCAAGGAAGGGATCTATTTAGTTCCAACCCCCTTTAATTTGTTGTTGTTCAGTTGCTAAATCATGTCCAACTCTTTGTGACCCCATACTACTACTACTACTAAGTCACTTCGGTCATGTCCAACTCTGTGCGACCCCACAGACGGCAGCCCACCAGGCTCCCCTGTCCCTGGGATTCTCCAGGCAAGAACACTGGAGTGGGTTGCCATTTCCTTCTCCAATGTATGAAAGTGAAAAGTGAAAGGGAAGTCGCTCAGTTGTATCCGACTCTTAGCAACCCCATGGACTGCAGCCTACCAGGCTCCTCCATCCATGGGATTTTCCAGGCGAGAATACTGGAGTGGGGTGCCAGTGCCTTCTCCATGTGACCCCATGGACTTCAGCAAACGAGGCTTCCCTGTCCTTCACGATCTTACAGAGTTTGCTTAAACTCATGTCTATTGAGTCAGTGATGCCATCCAACCATCTCATCCTCTGTCACCCCTTTCTCCTCCAGCCCTCAATCTTTCCCAGCTTAAGATTTTTTTCAGTGAGTTCACCCTCATCAGGTGGTCAAAGCATTGGGGCTTCCACTTCAGCATCAGTCCTTTCAATGAATATTCAGGACTGATTCCCTTTAGAATTGACTGGTTTGATCTCCTTGCAGTCCAAGGGACTCTCAAGAGTCTTCTGCAGCCCCACAGTTTGGAAGCACCAATTCTTCGGCATTAAGCCTTCTTATGGTCCATCTGTCACATCTGTACATGACTACTGGAAAAACCATAGCTTTGATTATTCAGACATTTGTTGGCAAAGTGATATCTCTGCTTTTTAATATGCTGTCTAGGTTGGTCATAACTTTTCTTCCAAGGGGCAAGCCTCTTTCAATTTCATGGCTGCAGTCACTATCCACTGTTATTTTGAAGACCAAAAATATAAAGTCTGTCACTGTTTCCATTTTTCCCCATCCTCTGCCATGAAGTGATGGGATTGAGTGTCATGATCTTAGTCTTGGAATGTTAAGTTTTAGCCAGTTTTTTCACTCTCTTCTTTCATCTTCATCAAGAGGATCTTTAGTTCCTCTTTGCTTTCTGCCATTAGGGTATTACCATCTGCTTATCTGAGATTGTTGATATTTCTCTCAGCAATCTTGATTCCAGCTTATGATTCATGCATCCTGGCATTTTGCATGATGTACTCTGCATATAAGTTAAATAAGCAAGGTGACCAGAGAAAGCAGTGGCAACCCAATCCAGTACTCTTGCCTGGAAAATCCCATGGACAGAGGAGCCTGGTAGGCTGCAGTCCATGGGGTGGCAAAGAGTTGTACACAACTGAGCAACTTAACTTTCACTTTTCACTTTCATGCATTGGAGAAGGAAGTGGCAACCCACTCCAGTGTTCTTGCCTGGAGAATCCCAGGGACAGGGGAGCCTGGTGGGCTGCCGTCTATGGGGTCGCACAGAGTCGGACATGACTGAAGCGACTTAGCAGCAGCAGCAGTAGCAAGCAAGGTGACAACATACAGCTTTGATGTACTCCTTTTCCAATTTTAAACCAATCTATTGTTCCATGTCCTGCTCTAATTGTTGCTTCTTGACCTGCATACAGGTTTCCCAGGAGGCAGGCAAGGTGGACTAGTATTCCCATCTTTAAGAATTTTTCACAGTTTGTTGTGATCCACACAGTCAAAGGATTTAGAGTAGTCAATGAAGCAGAAGTAGATTTTTTTTTTCTGGAATTCTCTTGCTTTTTCTATGATCCCGTGAATGTTGGCAGTTTGATCTGTAGTTACTCTGGGTCTTTTATTACTCCAGCTTGTTTATCTGAAAATTCTCAGTTCACATACTGTTGAAGCCTAGCTTTAAGGATTTTGAGCATTACCTTGCTAGCATGTGAAATGAGTAAAATTGTATGGTAGTTTGAACATTCTTTGGCATTGCCTTTCTTTGTGATAGAAATGAAAACTGACCTTTTCCAGTCCTGTGGCCACTGCTGAGTTTTCCAAATTTGTTGGTATATTGAGTGCAGCACTTTCACAGCATCATCTTTTAGGATTTGAAATAGCCCAGCTGGAATTCTACCATTAGCTTTGTTCGTAGTGATGCTTCCTAAGGCTCACTTGACTTCACACTCCAGGATGTGTGGCTCTAGGTGAGTGACCACACCATCGAGGTTATCCGATCATTATGACCTTTTTTTGTACAGTTCTTCTGTGTATCCTTGTATTTGGTGTGAGGGAAGTAACCAACTGAGGCTCTTTCTAGAAGATTGAGACCAGATTTTAGGAGTATACAATGCTTCCTTCCCTCCCCATACACACATCTTACCACCACAACAGCAGAATCCCTCTATAATAACAGAGGATAACAGATAAAAGAATTGTGGGCTCATACTTTAAAGAGTCCTAAGCAAAACAGAAAACACGGGAAACTAAAACAAGGATATGAGGAAATCTTAGTCTCTGACAACAGAGCTACAGCTAATAGTAAATAACACAGCCTAACTCCTAGCTAGATAAACATGAAAACTGTCAATGTAAAAATCAGTCACAGACTGAAAGTAGAGAGTATTTCATTCAGTGGGAGAATAGTAGGACTTCAAACCCAGGAGATAACATTTCAGGTAGCGCTGAGAGACAGCTCCGAGGAGGTGGGGGAAGGAGTCAAGATATATAGAAGTTTGCAGCAAAGGAGATAGGCAGTCTAAACATCAAAGGTTACTGCTAATTAAGGAAAACCAGATATCTCAAGGAATTTAGCACTCTTCTATGTACGGGAAGATGCAAGAGTCTAGGATTATTGAAGTCATTCCTATCACATGAATCTCAGCTATCTGGGGCCAACATCCTGTTTTTTTGTTTGTTTATAATTATTTCTTACCACCAACCCCCCAGCTCCTCAGCAATCACTGTGGGGGGTGGTGGCCTCTGCTGAATCCCTGACATTATTTCCCTTTTGGGAGACTTCATTCACGTTTGGAGGCCCGAAATCACTGATGGCTCTTACATTCTTGTTATTGATTTGAGGAGATATTCCATTTCACAAACCTTACACTAAAGTCGCCTTCATCAGTTCACTTTTACTCAATATACTATGTCCAGGTTTCAACAACAACAGCAAAAATCACAAGGCATTGTAAAGGACAAAAAACGCTGTCTACAGACATAAGGCAAGTATCAGAGCCAAACTTGGATATGGCAGAGCTTTTGGAATTATCAGACTGTGAATTTAAAATAATCATTATCAATTCACTAAAGACTCTAATAAAAAAGGAAGTGAATAGAATATAAGAGAAGATTGGTAATATAATAGGAAGACAGAAAATCTAACAAGAAATCAAAATGACATGACAGAAATTAAAAAGACAGTAAGCGGAATGAAGAATGCCTTGATGGGCTCATCAGTGGACTGAACATAGTGGAGGAAAGAGTCAGTGAGCTTGAAGTTATTTTAGTAGAAACTTCCAAAGCTGATATGTGAATGAAAAAAGAACAGAAACACAGGACAGAATATTCAAGAACTGTGGAACACTTATAGAATGTAAACATACATATAATGGGAATATTAGAAGAGAGAAAGGAACAAAAGAAATATTTAAATCATAATTACTGAGAAATTTCCAAAATTATGACAGACACCAAACCACAGGTCCAGAAAGCACAGAGAACACCAAAGAGGATATATTCTGAAAAATCTACACACACACACACACAAATACACACACACACACACACACACTGCACTTTGAATAATATCATTTTCAAAGTGCAGAATATTAAAGCAAACAGAGATCTTTGCTTTGAAAGAAGTTCAAAGAAAAAAAGATTAAAACTTTACCTATAGAAGAACAATTTGGACCTTTCTTTAGAAACCAGAAAGCAAAAAGAGTGAAGACATTGAAAAAAATGTAATTGAAACCGTCAACCTCTTTGATAGAACAGTTGTCCTCCTCTCTCTTCCTTACTTCTGGTTGTTTGTGTTGTTGTCGTTGTTATTGTATCCTATCATGATGTCTGGTGCTATGGCAACCATTTTGCAATCAGAAGACAATCATGAAATTAAAGGCCTTAAATGATGATAGAGTCTTCTCTATGAAGATAAAGTCTTCTCTGTGTATCTTACGGGCACACAGAAAGAGCCTGGGGGTCCTGCTAACTTGAAATAATATACCAGTCTAGGCTTCTAATAAAAAGTCAATAGTCTCATGATTTCAGCAATCGCAAATCACATGATTTTGTCAAAATGCCATACTTGGCCCAACTGTTTACCAGAACAAAAGTGTTTAATAGCAAGACTAACACATGTTTTGCTGAACAAAACACTAAAATTTAAAAAAAAAAAAAAAAAGAGTGAATAAATTGTTCCTTTTTGTATTTTTCTAAAAGAAAAACACAGTACATAACTACTACTCTCTAGAAATGAGGGCCAGAAAGAAGTAAGTTTTAGGAAAAAAAGAGAAGGACAGCACCAGGAACCCTGAAAAACTTATCTTCTTCATAATTTTCTAATTATTTTCTCTGAGAGTGCCCTGAAAACATGAGAGAGGAAGGAATAATTATAGCTAAAATTGATGTTAATCAAGAACCCATGTCCAGGTATCAGATTGTCCATTTTTTTTCTATCAGATTTTTTAGATTTCTTATCACATATATGGAATTATGTTTGCCCCAAGCGTACATGCCTGAAACACAGAATAATTGATTTTAAAAGTAAATTTTACACTATTCTTTCCTTTCAGCTCCCAGTTACACTATCAATTTGATATTAACAAGTTTTCTCTATGATTTTTCTATCATAGATGCACATATATAGATGAGATTGATGTAGGTTTAAAATATAAAGGGCATGCACAAAATTGAAAAGCATTGTCCATTAAATCAATGTTTATGAGGTGTTCAGGGATATTGTCTAAATGTTTTTTTCTATTTACTGTTGTAACAACTGGTCAGTGAAAAGTGAACTATAAAAGAGTGAAATACAATGCAAGGCAGTTTTCCCTGGTGGCAGCTCCTATACTATGGCCAGCAATGTATCATCTTCCTGACACTAAAAATCATACACAAAACACTTAATGTGTTTGGGTTACTGTTGATGATGGATTGTCATTCAAGTCTATCGTCTGTGTAATTTCTCCTCCAAGTTTATCTTCTTAAAAGGCAGATGCTTCAAGTATTTTGGGACTTACAAATTTAACGGGTTACTATTTTTCTGTTGCAATTGGTGTTTCCAGAATGATGGGGTGAGTGTTCAGAATAGCTAATGTGATGGAAATCTCTGAAATTATAATTATGTGCTTTGATTTTGTTTATAAAGAAATGAATTTGGTAGCATCAGTTTCTTAAAATAGACAAGTGTCACGAGACTCTAGTGCCTACTTGTTTAGAAATACAGATACTAGGAGTTAGAGTGAGGTGTTTATAGTCAGGACTGGTTAACTTCATGATCTGTTACTAAAGGACAATAAATCATCTCTCTTCATGTTTGACTTACAAGTGTACAATTAATCTCAGAAGTAGAAGAACCAGTGAAATGAAAGACTTAAGGACAAAATGGGGCTTCCCAGGTGCCTCAGTGGTATGGAATTGTCCAGTAATTCAGGGAACACAGGTTCAATCCAAGAAGGATATGACAATTTACTCTAGGTTTACTACTTTGGGAACAATTAGTTTGAATTAATGTTTTGATTATCAAGTTTTATTTAAACTCCCTGTCGTTTCACATATAGTTTGTCTTTTCAACACTCGATCCCAACCCATGTCATAGAGTAAAATTTATTCATCCCTTGAGTCCTCTTATCCCAGAAGTCTTTTTCTCCACCAAATCCAGGTTAAATGCCCTGCCTCTAGATTCTGTACAGCCATTTACTTCTCCTGACCTATTGTATTATATATTTAGTTTGTCTATCTCTTTGTGGTCAGTATTCAAAATTATTTGCATTACTATTCTTATCACATGATGTAAAATATATTTAAATGTTTAAAAGATATATAAAAATGATTTTTAGTCACTGAACATTAGAGAAAAAATTTACTTCCTATGAGGGTTGTTACTCAATTTTCTCTATATTAATTTCAAACCAATTCATTATATTAGTTTTCTACAGCTCCTGTAATACATTACCACAAAGTTAGTGGCTGAAAACAACACAAATTTATTATCTTAGAGTTATTAAGTCAGAAGTCAGAAGCAGGTCTCATTAGATTAAAATCAATGTGTTGACAGGTTTGTTCCTTTCTGGAGATGTGGGGGAGAATCAGTTGCCTTTCCTTTTCCAGCTTCTAGAGGCTACCTTCCCCCATCTTTAAAGCATAACATTTGCAGCTCTCTGAAACTTTCTTCCATAGTCACATCTACTAGCGATTTTCTTCTTCTGACTCCTTTTACTTTTAAAGAGCATTGTGGTTACTTTGGGCCGGCATGGATAATCCAGAACAGTCTCCCTATTTTAGAGTCAGATGTTTAGCTACCTGAGTTCCATCTGCAACCTTCACTTTCTTTTGACACAGTAAACTAACATGCTCACAGGACTCCAAGGATTAAGACATAGACATGTTTGGGGAGACCGTTATTCTGCCTACCACACAGGTTGAATTCGTTTCTTTTGTTTAGTTTGGTTTTGTGTTTTCCCAAATGAGACATCTATAGATACTTCTCACATATATAAATACTAAACAGTATTTTTTTAACTGGAAAACAGTTAATAGTCTCTAATTCATAAACGGTCATCTGAGGAGGCCTTACAAATAGCTGAGAAAAAAGATGCAAAAAGCAAAGGAGAAAGAGAAAGATATACCCATCTGAATGCAGAGTTCCAAAGAATAGCAGGGAGAGATAAGAAAGCCTTCCTAAATGAACAATGCAAAGAAATAGAGGGAAAAAACAGAATGGGAAAACTAGTAGCGATCTCATCAAGAAAATTAGAGATACCAATGAACATTTCATGCAGAGATGGCACAATAAAGGAGAGAAGCAGCAAGGAACTAACAGAAGCAGAAGAGATGAAGAAAAGGTGACAAGAATACACAGAACTGTACAAAAAAGGCCTTAATGACACAGATAACCATGATGGTGCGGTCACCCACCTAGGGCCAGACATCATGGAGTGTAAAGTCAAATGAGCCTTATGAAGAATTACTACAAACAAAGCTAGTGGAGGTGATGGAATTCCAGCTGGGCTATTTCAAATCCTAAAAGATGAAGCTGTGAAAGTGTTGCACTCAATATGCCAGCAAATTTGGAAAATTCAGCAGTGACCACAGGACTTCAAAGGTCAGTTTTCATTCCTATCCCAAAGAAAAGCAATGCCAAAGAAAGTTCAAACCACTGTACAATTGCACTCATTTCACACGCTAGCAAGGTCATGCTGAAAATCCCTCAAGATAAACTATAACAGTATATGAACTGACAACTTTCAGATGTACAAGCTGGACTTAGGAAAGACCCAAAGGAACTAGAGATCAAACTGCCAACATCCATTGGATCATAGAAAAGGCAAGGGAATTTCAGAAAAGCATCTACTTCTGCTTCATTGACTATACTAAAGCCTTTGTGTGGATCACAACAAGCTATGCAAAAGAGATGGGAATACCAGACCACCTTGTCTCCTGAGAAACCTGTATTCAGGTCATGAAGCAACAGTTAGAACTGGACATGGAAAAACGAACTGGTTCAAAATTGGGAAAGCAGTACTTCAAGGCTGTGTATTGTCACCCTGCTTATTTAACTTATATGCAGAGTACATTATGCAAAATGCCAGGCTGGATGAATCACAAGCTGGAATCAAGATTGCCAGGAGAAATATCAACAGCCTCAGATATGAAGATGACACCACACTTATAGCAGAAAGCAAGGAGGAACCAAAGAGCCTCTTGATGAAGGTGAAAGAGGAGAGTGAAAAAGCTGGCTTAAAACTCAACACTCAAAAAACTAAGACCATGGCATCTGGTCCCATCACTTCATGGCAAATAGATGGGGAAACAATGGGAGCAATGACATTATTTTCTTGCACTCAAAAATCACAGTGGATAGTGACTGCAGCCATGAAATTAAAAAACACTTGCTCCTTGAAAGAAAATAAACCTAGACAGCGTATTAAAAATCTGAGACATTTGTCTACAAAAATCTGTATTGTCAAAGCTATTGTTTTTCCAGTTGTCACATATGGATGTGAGAGCTGGGCAATATAAAAGCCTGAGTGCTGAAGAATTGATGCCTTCGAGCTATGGTGCTATAAAAGACTCTTGAGAGTCCCTTGGACTGGAAGATCAAACTGAGATGGGAATCCAAGTTCTTTTCTGTGGAGCTGAAGAGTGGAATCCACGAATGAACATGCAAACGCTCATGGTAGCAAGCGAATAGAATTTATTAAAGAGGAGGAAAATACAGACTCTCAGCATAGACACTGATGAGGGTAAAGAGTTCCTCAAAAATGTGAAGATTGCAAGTTTCATATCTTTACCAGTATTAATCTGTACATTTTTGATTGGCACTTGTTCTTAAATCACCTTATTTCTAACAATCAATTTAAAGGTCAAGATACTTAACAACTTTATAGCTTCTCTTGAACCTCCGATTAAGCTACCACCCTTTTTCATGTCCCCTGGCCATTTTACAACAGACTAGATGGGCTTAAGATTAATAATCATCAGTTGTTTTTCCCTCCAGTTACTACCCTTCCCTGGACCTGAGTGCTGATATTTATCAGACCAAAGACATATTCCAGGAATTCAGCACAATGGAGCAGGATGTTTACTGAAAACAAGACCAAGGTCTCTGAGTTCTCCCCTGACTGCCAGTAATTTCTACCTCAAAATCTGTCAAGCCTAAAGGAAATCAAGTCTGAATATTCACTGGAAGGATTGATGCTGAAGCACCAATACTCTGGCCACTGATATGTAGAGCTAGCTCATTGGAAAAGATCCTTATGCTGAGAAAGATTGAGGGCATGAGGAGAAGGGGGCAACAGGGGATGGGATGGTTGGATGGCATCATCACCTCAATGGGCCTGAGTTTGAGCAAAGTCATGCGTATCTCACTATCTGGGAGATAGTGAAGGACAGGGAAGCCTGGTATGCTGCAGTTCATGGTTTCACAAAGAGTCAGACAGGGCTGAGCAACAGAACAACAACCACAACAACACATTGAAATGGGAATCTGAGTTCTTGTTAGTAGAACTGAAGAATGAACTTCACAAACAAGCAAACACTCACAGTAGCAAGCAAATTTATTTCAAGAGAGAAAGAATGTACAAAGCTTTTAGCATAGAAACTGAGAGAGGGTGAAGTGCCAGAAAAGATGGGACTTACAGCCATTTATATCCTTACTAGTATTGATTTGTATACTTTTGCTTGGTTTTTACTTTTAACATGTGTCATTTCTAAACAATCAGCTTAAAGATCACAGTGTTCAACTTGACATCTTTATGGCTTTTTTTGATCCTAAGATTTTTAGTTTTCTTAGACATTAAGTCACCATTCTGCAACTTTTTCTCATGACCCCTGCCATTTAACAGTGGGCCAGATGTATGGGCAAAGGATTAATGATCACCAGTTGCTTTTCCCTCGGGTACATGGAACAGAAGTTAACTACTACCCTTTCCTGGATCTGAGTGCTGATAATGTATCAGATCAAGGTCACATTCCTCTGAGAGCCAGGAATTAAGGACAAAGGGTAAAGTGTTAAGTTAATGGAACATAATGATTGTTGAAACAGGCTGAGGTCTCAGAGTTCCTACACTAACTGCTTAACAATTACACTAACTGCCTAACCTCAAAACCATCGCCGTGGGACTTCCAATGTCAATATATATATGGTTTGCCAAATAACTTAGAATCATATCTTAAGTAAGTAAGAATTACTTATTTCCATTCTACACAGGAGTTTGTTTGTTTTTTCATTATGAATATGAGACAAAATTTAAGAACAATGCTAACTGAAGTTTGTATTTGCAACTAGAAGAAATCCAATGTATTTGTCCTTCAGGACACTGGACGACATTATATTAACTATAAGCAAAACTAGCTGAAATTTTAGAGGCCCTCCTATTTCTCAGAACTGGATCCAGAACTTAAACAAGGTAAAGACTTACTTCCTGTCTCTCTTTTTCCTCTTTGAATCCACTTCATTCTTTTCAGTCAAGCTTTCTTTTCGTAATAAAGAATGTGTCCTCGGATGATTTTGAATTTTACATCTCACCACCTTAATTACCAGAAAAAAACCTTTACCATGTAGTTTTGGATCATGTGACATTTAATAAACCTAGACTAGAAACTTTTTTTCCCCCTGGTGACTCAAATGGTAAAGAATCCGCCTGCAATCCAGGAGACATGGGTTTGATCCCTGGGTTCAGAGGATCCCCTAGAGAAGGGAACAGTTACCCACTCCCAGTATTCTGGCCTGGAGAATTCCATGAGCTGTATAGTCCATGGGGTCACAAAGAATTGGACACCACTGAGCGACTATCACTTTTGGTTTCAGTTCAGTTCACTCAGTCGTGTCCGCCTCTTTGCGACCACATGAATTGCAGCATGCCAGGCCTCCCTATCCATCACCAACTCCCGGAGTTCACTCAGACTCATGTCCATACAGTCAGTGATGCCATCCAGCCATCTCATTTTCTGTCGTCCCCTTGTCCTCCTGCCCCCAATCCCTCCCAGCATCAGGGTCTTTTCCAATGAGTCAACTCTTTGCATCTGGGGGCCAAAGTATTGGAGTTTCAGCTTTAGCATCAGTCCTTCCAAAGAACACCCAGGACTGATCTCCTTTAGGAGGGACTGGTTGGATCTCCTTGCAGGCTAAGGGACTCTCAAGAGTCTTCTCTAACACCACAGTTTAAAAGCATCAATTCTTCGATGCTCAGCTTTTTTCATAGTCCAACTCTCACATCCATACATGACCACTGGAAAAACCATAGCCTTGACTAGACGAACCTTTATTGGCAAAGTAATGTCTCTGCTTTTGAATATGCTACCTAGTTTGGTCATAACTTTGCTTCCAAGGAGTAAGTGTCTTTTAATTTCATGGCTGCAATCACCATCTGCCATGATTTTGGAGCCCCCCAAAATAAAGTCTGACACTGTTTCCACTGTTTCCCCATCTATTTCCCATGAAGTGATGGGACCAGATGCCATAATCTTAGTTTTCTGAATGTTGAGCTTAAGTCAACTTTTTCACTCTCTTCTTTCACTTTCATCAAGAGGCTTTTTTGTTCCTCTTCACTTTCTGCCATAAGGGTGGTGCATCTGCATATCTGAGGTTATTGATATTTCTCCCAACAATCTTGATTCCAGCTTTGTTTAGTTCTCTTCTATCAGTGGCCACAGGACTGGAAAAGGTCAGTTTTCATTCCAATCCCAAAGAAAGGCAATGCCAAAGAATGCTCAAACTACCACACAATTGCACTCATCTAACAGGCCAGTAAAGTAATGCTCAAAATTCTCCAAGCCAGGCTTCAGCAATACGTGAACTGTGAACTTCCAGATGTTCAAGCTGGTTTTAGAAAACGCAGAGGAACCAAAGAATAAATTGCCAACATCCACTGGAATATTGAAAAAGCAAGAGAGTTCCAGAAAAACATCTATTTCTGCTTTATTGACTATGCCAAAGCCTTTGACTGTTCTGACCACAATAAACTGTGGAAAATTCTGAAAGAGATGGGAATACCAGACCACCTGACCTGCCTCTTGAGAAATCTGTGTGTAGGTCAGGAAGCAACAGTGAGAACTGGACATGGAAAAACAGACCGGTTCCAAATAGGAAAAGGAGTACGTCAAGGCTGTATATTGTCACCCTGCTTATTTAACTTACATGCAGAGTACATCATGAGAAATGCTGGGCTGTAAGAAGCACAAGCTGGAATCAAGATTGCCGGGAGAAATATCAATAACCTCAGATATGCAGATGACACCACCCTTATGGCAGAAAATGAAGAGGAACTAAAAAGCCTCTTGATGAAAGTGAAAGAAGAGAGTGAAAGGTTGGCTTAAAGCTCAACATTCAGAAAACGAAGATCATGTCCTTTTGTCCCATCACTTCATGGGAAATAGATGGGGAAACAGTGGAAACATGTCAGACTGTATTTTTTGGGGGCTCCAAAATCACGGCAGATGGTGATTGCAGCCATGAAATGAAAAGACGCTTACTCCTTGGAAGGAAAGTTATGACCAACCTAGATAGCATATTGAAAAGCAGAGACATTACTTTGCCAACAAAGGTCCGTCTAGTCAAGGCTATGTTGTTTCCAATGGTCATGTATGGATGTGAGAGTTGGACTGTGAAAAAAGCTGAGCGCCAAAGAATTGATGCTTTTGGACTGTGGCTTTGGAGAAGACTCTTAAGAATACTTTGGACTGCAAGGAGGTCCAACCAGTCCCTCCTAAAGGAGATCAGTCCTGGGTGTTTTCCAGGAGCCAGCGTGAGGAACTCCACCCGTGGCAAAGGTCATGAGGAAGGAGGCTCGCCATACGCAAAGGCGGGATCGAGCCTCAGGAGTCCCCCTTGATATTCTCGAGCATCTACCCCCAAAACTAAAGTCTGCCTACTTTACTGCTTTGTGCTCTCACCTCTGACTTTACGGGGGGCTGTCCCCCACCACCATCTCACTCTCTCAGAAAAAGAGTTAACTTACAGCTCCAGTTAATAAAGTTCCTGGGCATTAGGAGTGTTTAAATCCAAACCCCTCAGATAGCTCTCTAACTCACCTGACAAGTTTACCCGGACCCCTACAGCTATGCATACGATTGTTTACAGTCTCCCAGCAGTGAGAGGCATGGGAAGCTTAAGATATTCAAATAGCTTAGAGCCTCTCAGAGAGTTAGAAACTGTCAGAATAAAACTAGTAAAACATTTCATTGATGAGCCAATGCTTGCTGCCAAGTTTCCACATCCCCTGTATTGTATCCTCGAATGTGTATTAATTAATATAGTTGGTATGTAGAAAAAATAAGTAGTGGTCTTGGTGTTAGCAACTTTAGACCCTTAAGGTAATAAATTCTTTCCTTTGTTGTAAACCCACTGCACCTCTGCCCTATAGGAATGCAACTTTATCTAACACCTTCAGAGGATGGCACCAAACCTTAAAATAATTACTCTTAGAGAAAATAAGTCTTACGGTTGACAAACCTTTGTCAAGAGTCATAAAATGTTAATAGGCCTTCTGGCCAGAAGATGATGTAAATCACCTAAACCATTTGTATACCATAAATTTGCAGAAATGAAACCCTGGTTTCGATAAGGATCAAAGACTGCTGACTTTGCATGATTTCACACACCCTATTATCCTCTATGTGCAACTTATGGTATAAAAGCCCCTGTTGAAAATAAAGCTACGGGCCTTGCTCACCGAAGCTTGGTCTCCCCATTTCATTCTTTCTCTCAACCTCCTGGCTGAGTTTCCATCTGGAGCACGGAGGTCCTCTGTGACCATTTATTTGCCTGGGCTTCTAAGACCCACTCGAGAAGGTGTCTAAGGTAGGGCACCTTCCGCTATTCGAGAGGGCGCCTGCGGCCTCCGTGGTCAGAGCTAACCTGATGTCACAGGTTATATTGATTTTCCGTGTAAACCAACCTACTCAGCCTCTTTTCTCCACTGAATTTTCCTGCTGAGCTATCCTCATTCTATTACTCTTTATATCTTTGATGAATATTTAAATAAAGCCAGTGAACTCCCCGAAGCCGTCTCCCCTTTGAATTCCCTGAATCAGCTGGGGCTGGACCCGGGCAGGTGTTCATTGGAAGGACTGATGCTAAAGCTGAAACTCCAGTACTTTGGCCACCTCATGCGAAGAGTTGACTCATTGGAAAAGACCCTGATGCTGGGAAGGATTAGGGGCAGGAGAAGAAGGGGACGACAGAGGATGAGATGGCTGGATGGCATCACCGACTCGATGGACATGAGTCTGAGTGAACTCCGGGAGTTGGTGATGGACAGGGAGGCCTGGCGTGCTGCGATTCATGAGATCGCAAATAGTCGGACATGACTGAGCGACTGAACTGAACTGAACTGAATCAGCCTATCAACTGAAGGCATGAGTTAAAACCAAACAGAACCCTGTGGCACCCTTTCTGGTGCAAGTCTTTTTCACATCCATATTTCTGGTGTATAGGAAGAGGCTTTGTTCAGCCTATTGACCTTCCCTGAGTTCCAAAGTGTAGATTCAAATAGTTGCTAATCAGGGAATGGGAGGAAGGCAGAGCAAAGGAGGAGAAGTTAAGAAACAGTAGTGAAGCCTTGGGGTAGAGTCCTGGTTCCTCCAGAAAGAACATACATAACAATACCTTTAAGTTCTTCCACAGGAAGTAATGCCTAGTGGTATCCTATGATTCCTCAATTCTTAATGTTATGAAAGTAAACCAGCTGATGCAGTGTTAAAATGCATATTTAAAGACAAATTCTTTTTGGTAACCATATAAGTAAGATTGGGAAAAATAATTGATAAATAAGCATGACAAAAAAATGACCTTGACTATTTCAAGCAATTTCCACTTGTGTCTTGATATTACTTAACTCTTTATAAGTAGTTACTTCTAAAATTAATATTGACAGATGTAATAATGTTTTAATTTTCATTGTTAGATTTCATGAAATATGAAACATCTTGTAGATATGCTAAGAGTTCTTAGGCAGGCTACAGTCCCAAGGGTCACAGAGACAGGAATGAAGTGATATAACATGCAGGCAGCCTATGAAAAACATTACCATTTGATATTGTTTGAATGAAACTCTGATTTAGATCACTAACAGATGTGTTCTTATTTATGTGGGAGATAACAGTTATAGTTGGTGGGAATGATAACTCAATTTAAAAAATAACTTTCAATCACTGAAAATGACATAATTCCTCAGAGAACACTGAAGAAATTCATTCAATAAACTCACTGTGGAGTTAATGCTCCACATTGTCATCCACTATTTAGCTCCCTTCATGTAAATTCTAGAGAATTTTAAAAAAGGATGGCAAAAAGGCATATCAAAATCATTATACACAAAATTAATAATATACTGACTTAAATTGTGATCAACAATAAAATGTCTTCAAGGAGGCAATCAGACAGCTCACTCAGCAGGAATGTATCATGGGCTATAAGCTGATTTGGAACTCAAGCTGCAATGTAATTGCACATCTGAGAATCAGAAAAGCTGTTTTCTGTGTCATAGTCCAGAATATTCAAGCCACTGTTTACTGATAATTTGCACTCTTCCTAAATTATCAAAATTATTCATTTTATATCCAGACCTTACAAGTAAAATACAACTATTTCATTACATTTTATAGAGGATGCTGAAAAGATGTGTGCAATTGCACACTATTTTTTATAAAGTAAAGTGAATTCTTGGAATACAGAAATCTGTGAATTTTTTTCAACAAAAATTCAGTGTGCATGTAAAATGCCTTCTAATCTTTGAAATATAAGAGGGCTTAGACAATAAGGCACATCTGATTCCGGTGTTTCCATTGGGAGACCAGAAATCTACTGATTCCAAAGAGAATTTTTACAACCTAGCTGTGATTTTTAATTTCATGTGTAAATTTGACTGCCTAAGGGACACCCAGATAGCTGGTAAAATGTTATTTCTGGGGGTATCTTAAGGGTGTTTCAGGAAAAGACTAGCATTTGATTCAGTAGATTGAGTAAAGCTATCTCCTCTGCAACATAGACAGGCATCATCTAGTAGAGTAAGGGCCAGATTAGAACAAAAATTTCATGGAAGAGTAAATTTCCACTCTCTTCTTGAACTGAATGTTCACCTTTTTCTGCCCTTGGACATTGGACCTCTTGGCTCTCAGGCTTTCAGATTCTGAGACTAACTCAGTGGCCTCCTGTTTCTCAGGCCTCGGACTGAATTATACCACAGCATTTCTGGCTCTTTAGCTTGCAGAGGACAGACTGTGGGACTTCTTAACCTCCATAGGCATGAGGGCCAATTCCTATAATATCCTCTTGTATATATCTGTATATATTCTATTGGTTCTGTTTCTATGGAGAATTCTAACACAGATTTTGATACTGAGAGTAGGGTTTTTGCCTTAGCTCATTTGAGTTACTATAATAAAATATTACAGATTAGGTAGCTTAGAGGCAACAGAAATTTTTTTTTACACAATTCTGGAGACCAGGAAGTCCAAGATTGGTGAGTTTGCCTGCATACTTAGGTGAGGGCCTTTTTCCTCATTCATAGCCAGTGTCTTTTTGGTGTGCCCTCACATGAAGGAGGGGGCCAAAGAATCTCTTTGAGGTCTCTTTTATAAGAAAGACATCATTCATGAGCATTCCACTCTCATATCTATGTACTTCCCAAAGGCCCTACTTTCTACCATCACATCACATCAGGCTTTAGAATTTCAACCTATGAATTTTGGGGGGGACAAACATAGTGTAACATTTCATATAATGATAAGGCACTAAAATAAAAATATTTATAAGATCTTTGATAGCAATAAATAAGATGCAATTATTTTATAAATAAAAACAAGTATTTATGGTGTACTTTTATGTCAGTCTGAGTTATTCCTTGTTTTAAGCATTTCTTTGTATTTTCTTTAAAAATACCCCAACTTGTAATATGTCATTTATTTTTAATATTATGAGCCTAAATGATATTATGGAGTTAACTTGTTTCATTAAATATTCATGCTACAGAAATAGCAATTAAAGTCAGGTTAATTTTGCAGTCACCAATGTAACAATTGATGCAGGAAATAATCAACAATATATATATTAAATCCAGTGGTTGAGAGTTTGTTGAGGATGGAATTATAGTCTAAACATATAGCTTAAAATTACATATGAACTGATCTTTGACAAAGGAGCAATGTATTACAACAGAGAAAAAAAATAGTCTCTCAACAAATGGTGCTGAAACAACTGGAGATCCACATGCAAAGAAATGAATCTAGACACAGACTTTTTATCCTTCACAGAAATTAACTCAAAGTGGAGCTGTAAATTGCAAAGTAATAAACCCCTAGAAGATAAAAGAGAAAATCTAAATATCATTGCATTTGGTGATGACATTTTGGATATGATGCCTAAAATTCATTTTTTTAGATTAAATGAATATAAAGAGATTCCAAATAGCAAAACAGTCTTGAAAAAGAACAAAGTTGGAGATTTCACACTTCATTTCAAATTTTACTACAAAGTTATAGTAATCAAAACCATGTGGTACTGACAGAAAGATAGGCACATAGATTGTTCTTGTTCTGTAGCCTGCTGCTGCTGCGTCGCTTCAGTCGTGTCCGACTCTGTGCGACCCCATAGATGGCAGCCCACCAGGCCCCGCCATCCCTGGGATTCTCCAGGCAAGAACACTGGAGTGGGTTGCCATTTCCTTCTCCAATGCATGAAAGTGAAAAGTGAAAGTGAAGTCGCTCAGTCATGTCCGACTCTTAACGACCCCATGGACTGCAGCCTACCAGGCTCCTCCATCCATGGGATTTTCCAGGCAAGATTACTGGAGTGGGTTGCCATTGCCTTCTCCCTTCTGTAGCACAGTCAAGTCCAATTCTTTGTGACCCCATGGACTGCAGCACGCCAGGCTTCCCTGTTCTTCACCATCTCTGGAAACTTGCTCAAATTCATGTCCACTGAGTCGGTGATGCCATCTAACCATCTTGTCCTCTGTCATCCCCTTCAACTGACTTGAATCTTTGCCAGCATCAGGGCCTTTTCCAATGAGTCAGCTCTTTGCATTAGGTAGCCAAAGCTTTGGAGCTTTAGCTTCAGCATCATTCCTTCCAGTGAATATTCAGGGTTTATTTCCTTTAGGATTAACTGGTTTGATCTCCTTGCAGTCCAAGGGACTCTCAAGAGTCTTCTCCAACACCACAGTTTGAAAGCATCAATCTTTCAATGCTCTGACTTCTTTATGGTCCAACTCTCACATCGTACATGACTACTGGTAAAACCGTAGCTTTGACTATACAGACTTTTGTCAGCAAAGTGATGTCTCTGTTTTTTAATATGCTATCTGCATTTGTCATAGCTTTTCTTCCAAGGAACAAGCATCTTTTAATTTCATGGTTGCAGTCACTGTCTGTAGAGATTTTGAAATAAAGTAAATATGTTCAACATATACTAACTTAGCTAACAAAGGAATTAGATGCTTCTATAGGAAAGATTAAAAAATGATCAAGCTAAACATTTATAATCTCAAGGAATTTAAGTTTTGTGAATGAAACAAATTAATATATTATGGTTCTTGTTGCTTGTCATTGTGCTAACTCATGTCTAACTCCATGGACAATGCCCTGCCAGGCTCCTCTGTCTGTGGGATTTCCTAGGCAAGAATACTGGAGTGGGTTGCCATGTCCTACTCCAAGGAATCATCCTGACCCAAGGATCCAACCCAGTCTCTTGCATCTCCTATATTGACAGGTGGATACTTACACCACTGCCCCACCTGGGTAGCCCAATAGATTATTATATTATAGTATTAAAAGACTAGCCTAGACTAGGGGTGAGACAGGCTTCCAAGAAGAGATACTGCCTGCACATGTAAAAAAATTTTAATGAATTGCTTAATTTCACAGTCCCATGCAGCCCACCACCACCACATACACACAAGGTTTACAACTAAAATATCTGATTTTTATTTGTACCTGTGCAAAAGACTTCCCTGGTGGCTCAGATGGTAAAGCATCTGCCTACAATGTGGGAGACCCGGGTTCGATCCCTGGGTTGGGAAGATCCCCTGGAGAAGGAAATGGCAACTCACTCCAGTACCCTTGGACTGGAAAATCCCTTGGCCTGGGAAATCCCATGGACAGAAGAGCCTGGTAGGCTACAGTCCATGGGGTCACAAAGAGTTGAACACAACTGAGAAACTTCACTTTCAGAAGAAAACTTAATTAAATATTTATTTTCTAATAATAGATTCTAATGTGCCTAGAATAACTTTGAGGACAGTGGCAGATAAAAATATATATTATCCCTACCACAGAAAAGATTGTATTTTAATGTAAGTGGAGAAATGAAAAAGCTATGCAGATGTAATTCAAAACCTTCAGAGCCATTGAGATTCATTGCTTGCTATTTGACAATAATAGTTTGGCTTAGGGACACGAATGTAGATACTTAATAAAAGCTTTAAAACTTTTTTTGTTTGTTTTCCTTTATTTGAAACAGATTGAAGTATTTCAAGTCAGAGGCAGCTTGAATATTAATTCATAAGCAGGAGAAAATATATTTGGTAATAAATTGACATTGGGACTGAATAATCTGATTAAATACTTCTTTTACTATAAAGATAGTATAATCATATTTCAACTTTTCTGGTTTGACTTATGCTAAACAATTCCCTTGGTTTAAAATAAAAAAGAACTGTTATTCAAGGGGAAAACTGAAAAGAATTGCCTAGAACCATACTTTCTAAGTGAAAGGGACCAACTTATTGTGAGTAATTTATTGACAAAGATAAAGGCTCATCAAATCAGATATGAAACTCATTGCCAAAAAAATAAACTGCCATTTTGCAAAGCTAGAATCTTTTCAAAGGAAAGCACAAGTGAAACACTTAACAATTTGATTGATTTTCACTTCTGATTTTGAAAAGGCATAACTTGGAGTACAATGTATATCAACATGCTAGAGTTTGGGGTTTTATTTTTTCCTCTGTTGATGGTACATATCTGTTCCAGCCAATTTTACCTAAATCAATCAGCTGAGGCCTGGATACATGGTGGTGCAATCAGTGGGGATTTGCAGTGCTAGGCGCTTCAATTTCTGCAACAGAGAAAAACTGCAGTTGAAAGTTATGGCTGAAACAGCTCTAAAGGCATTGTGTTTTGAGAGTCAGTGTGAGTTCCAGAAACTGATTGTCATCACTCACTGATTAAGAAATCCTAATGTGAACCAAGCTCAGCTTCACCTCCCACCAATCATTGTCTCCATTTTTAGATTTATAAAGTTAAAAAAAAAAAAGAAGAAGCATAGTGATTATGGGAGAAATTTGCATATCATATGTGGCAATTTCTAAATTGATATTTATTTTGTTCTGAAACACATTCAAATCTGACTAGAAATGAATATTGAATATTAATAGACTTTGTTGTAATTTTGTGTGGAACGATGCCTTTGATGTGGTAGGTGTTCAATAAGCATTTCCAATAAGCAACTGATGTTAAAAATGGACAAAACACATACACAGACAAAACTATAGGGACAGAAAACAGATAAGTGGCTGTCTCAGACTGTGGATGAGGGCAAACATTGACACCAAAGGACTATAAGTTATTTCTTGAAGAGATGGAACTGTTTTTACCCTGGTGGTGGTGGTTACATGACTGTACATATTTATATTGTATTTGATTTGTGTGTCTTTGTGTGTGTCAAAACTAAGAACTGAGGTGAATTATTATATATATATAAATTATTACTCTGACTTTAAAAATAAAAGCTCTAAATATCATGCAGCCTGCTTTATCTAAATGTTTTATATTTTGAGAAGCTTGTAGAGAAGATGCTATGCATGTCCTTAAAATACATTTGCACCAAAAAACCTATTATATTCTATCTACTCTTTTCTCTTTTCTTTAATTGAAGTATAGTTGATTTATAATGTGTGAGTTTCAAGTGTACAGCTAAGTATATATAATGTGTGTGTGTATATATGTGTGTGTGTATATATATATGTGTTTATACATATATATACAGTACATATATATATACAGTATTTTTCAGATTCTATTCCATTATAGGTAATTACAAAATGCTGAATTATTGAATATAGCTCCGATAGCATACAGTAGTTCCTTGTGGTTTATATTTATATATTGTATATATAGTAGTATATATCATTTAAACACAAAATCTTAATTTATACCTCCCCTTCTTTCTCCTTTGGTAATTATGAGTTTGTTTTGTATGTGAGTGAAGTCACTCAGTCATGTCCGACTCTTTGCGACCCCGTGGGCTGTAGCCGACCAGACTTCTCCGTCCATGTAGCCTACAAGACTTCTCCGTCCATGGGATTCTCCAGGCAAGAATACTGGAGTGGGTTACCATTTCCTTCTCCAGGGGATCTTCCAGACCCAGGGATTGAACCTGGGTCTCCCGCATCGGAGGCAGACGCTTTAACTTCTGAGCCACCAGGGAAGCCCTGTTTTATATGTATGTAAGTCTAATTCTATTTTGTAAATAAGCTCATTTGTATCATTAATCTTAGATTCCACATATAAGTGATATCATATGATATTTGGCTTTCATTGTCTGACTTACTTCACTTAGTATGATAATCTCTATGTCCATTCATGTGCTGTAAATGACCTTATTTCATTCATTTTTTTATGGCTGATTAATATTCCATTGTATATACATACCTCATCTTTTTTATCCATTCCTCTATCAGTGGTCATTTAGCTTGCTTCCACGTCTTCGCTGTTGTAAATAGTGCTTCTCTGACCTTTGGGGTGCATATATATATATATTTTTTAATTAGAGCTTATGTCTTTTCAGGATATATGCCCAGGAGTAGTATTTCAGGATCATAAGGTAGCTCTATTTTTAGTATTTTAAGGAACATCCATGAGTTTTATAGTATGTGATTTTACATTTAAATCTTTATTTTGTATTTATTTTTGTATATGGCATTAGAGAATTCTCTATTTTCCTTTTTTTTTCACATATAGCTGTCCCAGCACCACTTATTGAAGAGACTGTCATTTCTCCATTGTAATTTCTTGCTCCTTCATCCTAGATAAATTGACCATAAATGTGTGGGTTTATTTCTGATCTTTCTATCCAGTTCCATTGAGCTATGTGTTTGTTTTTGTGCCTGTACTATACTGTTTTGATTAGTGTAGATTTGTAGTAAGATCATGGTATCTGGTTCCATTACTTCATGGCGAATAGATGGGAAAACAGTGGAAACAGTGGCTTACTTTATTTTGGGGGGCTCCAAAATCACTGCAGATGGTGACTGCAGCCATGAAATTAAAAGACACTTACTCCTAGGAAGGAAAGTTATGACCAACCTAGACAGCATATTAAAAAGCAGAGACATTACTTTGTCAACAAAGGTCCATCTAATCAAGGCAATGGTTTTTCCAATAGTCATGTATGGATGCAAGAGTTGGACTATAAAGAAAGCTGAGTGCAGAAGAAATGATGCTTTTGAACTGTGGTGTTGGAGAAGACTCTTGAGAGTACCTTGGAATGCAAGGGGATCAAAACAGTCCATCCTAAAGGAAATCAGTCCTGGGTGTTCATTGGAAGGATTGATGTTGAATCGGAAACTCCAATATTTTGGTCACCTGATGCGAAGAGCTGACTCATTTGAAAGACCCTGATGTTGGGAAAGATTGAAGGCGGGAGGAGAAGGGGACGACCAAGGATGAGATGATTAGATGGCATCATCAACTCAATGGACATGGGTTTGGGTGAACTCCAGGAGTTGGTGATGGACAGGGAGGCCTGGCATGCTGCAGTTGATGGGGTCACAAAGAGTCAGACACGACTGAGTGACTGAACTGAACTGTAGTCAAGGAACATGAGTCCTTCAGCTCCATTCTTATTTTTTCAAGATTGTTTTGGCTACTTGGGGTGTTTTGTGTTTCTATACAAATTTTTAAATTATTTGTTAAAGTTCTGTGAAAAATGTCATTGGTAATTTGATAAGGATTGCATTGAATCTGTAGATTGCTCAAAGCAATCTACCTACTCTTGTCTAACATTGACAATAAAAATCCCATGATGCAACATGTTTTGCTCTTTCTGTGGCTGTGACTATGGTGGACTAGAAAGACAGTAGACAGAAAAGAAATGGGACTCCAACAGCTATCCTTTAATTAGAGCAAAACAAAAAATAACTGACCAACCATAGGCTAAAACATCATAGTGTACACCTCCAGAAACTCAAAAAAGAAAACATAAGGCTTAAATTACAGTGAACTCAGATACAAAATGCCGAAATATAAAAGGTTTTCCATATCAGAATGTTCCTCATGTATATGATCTTCATGCTATGGAAAAACCTCTCCCACTCAAATGGATTTTGATAAGTATCAAAGATCTGAGGAGAAATATGAAAAAATCCTACTACTGACTGATCCAGTGTCTTACTGGACCTCTGAAACTTGAGTCACCTATATTTGAGTTGCTTTAAGAAGGTCTGCCTTCCCTTTCTTGATCATCACTACTGTCTGTCATTATTTGTAAATCTTGCATAGCTCTTGATGGATTGTGTTTCTCTCCAAGAACAAGAACCCACAAACACCTGTGCTAGTCATTTCTCCCCACACATATACTAATATCAACCTCATTATAATAGAGTGTAACAAAATCTTTAAAAATAGCAGATATTGAGTAATTTTGCATTTAATAGGATAAAATAAATCAAATGGAGAGTTTATTTTTCTGTCACTTTTATCATTCCTTTGTATTCCACACCCTAATTTGGAGAGCAATTTAAATAAAGAAAAATTCCTTTCAGACAAGGAAAGCAAGATGCTTTGTAGATGTTTCAGGTTACCAACTTTATAGTTTATTTTGAGTTATCCAGATACTCTTTCTCATTATACATATTGCTTGAAAATGCTAGTAGATTTTAAAATTCCAGGCAAGAATAGATCATTCTAGGACTTCTTGCAGATTCTATTATATGTATAGAAATCATGTCCCACTGAAACACTCTGATACAATTACTTCAAATTTGGATCAAGTATTCATGTCAGTAGCTAATTTTGTTTTGCTTGTAGCGAAATGGTTTATTTCGGGGTGGTAATACTATACTTTTGATATTATCAAATTTAAAGTAATAGTATTTCTATGTCAGTTTGGAGAACTAGATATTAATAAATCCCTTTTATTATTAATAGAATACAACTACCTCTGAGATGTTACGCATACCTTTCATGGCATTGCTGAACTCACATGAAAGAGAAATATCCTTGCCTTAGACAACCAAAAGTAACTCTGGACTAAAATGGGCACCGAGTGAAGCGTCCTGGCTGGTACAAGGGATGCTTAATAGATACCAGCAATGGATATGAAAGCTAATGTTGCACTATGAGCAAATACAAACAAAGAGCACTGAAAAAATTTAGAGTTGTATTTTTGCAAAGTTGAGAGAAAATAACTGTCATTAGGGTTTTTGAAGTCAGAAAAGAAAATACTTCTCAAAATAAGGATGGGGACTTCCCAGAAGTCCAGTGATTAAGGCTCTGTGCTTCCAGTGCAGGGGTGCCAGTTTGATCCTGGTTGGGAAACGAAGACACATGCCATATAGTGTCACAGAAGAGAGAGAGAGAGAGAGAGAGAGAGTGAAAGAAGTACATTTTCAAGTTTTCAAGTACGACAACATGAGCAGCATATACAACCAAAGCACCACTAAGGAAATTCCTAAAGAATGTATGACCCCAGAATTGAAATTATGAGATAAAAAGAAAGAAATGTGAGCCAAATAAAAATAATGTGAACATGCAGTTAAAACTAAGCCAAAGTTGCAGAGATAAAATAATACAATAACGTTGAAGTGTTTTAGAAGAAAAAAAGACAAACTGAACTATTGGACAAAAATAGCATGTTAGTTGGAAGGGGTTTGATAAGAACTCATGGGTTCTAAACTTTTTGTATGTTTTGCCAGAAGGAATAAAATGTAGATTGGTAAGCATGTTAAGCATGCAACCAATTATGATTAAGTACTAAACAAATAAATATCATGACTAAGTTTGCTTTATCTAAGAAATGTATCATTAACTTTACATTAGATGCTCAATTAATTAATAAAATCGCATTAATGATTAAAATTCCTAAATCATATAATCGGCTCAATTAAAGCAGTAATTATGTTTCATGAAATTTAATACCAATTCTTAATTCTTTAAAAAATTGGACATGCTACACAAAGAAGAAAAGGTGTATGATACAAACCAAAATCTGACATATTGTTTAATGAAGAAATAAGTATTCCTTCTCTGTTATTAATTCAAAACAAGATAAGTGTGGCCATTATTAACATTTCTATTCAACATTGTATTGTACATCTTAGCCAGAAATATAAACAGGAAAGGAAAACATTTATTATTTCCAGAGGTTATGTACATATTTTTAAAATAAAC
This sequence comes from Bubalus kerabau, assembly GCF_029407905.1. Lineage (NCBI taxonomy): Eukaryota > Metazoa > Chordata > Mammalia > Artiodactyla > Bovidae > Bubalus > Bubalus kerabau. Next base: position 56,314,329 of record NC_073637.1, read on the forward strand.
AATGTAAATTGCTATAAGGTTAAACTAGGAAGAATCTAACAAAAATATGTGCCAAAACTTTTTTCAATAAATTTAATATATTAAAGAACATCTGAATAAGTAAAGAGAATGCTTGCCACTAAATAGAAACTTCACTGATAACATAGTGCCAGATCAACAAAAATTTATTTAGAGACATAATTGGAAAACCATTAAAAAATGACCACCAAATTTCTTTTTTTTTTAATTTATTTTAATTGGAGGCTAATTACTTTACAATATTGTAGTGAGTTTTGCCATACCTTGACATGAATCAGCCATGGGTGTACATGTGTTCTCCATCCTGAACCCCCCCTCCCTCCCCATCCCATCCCTCAGGGTCATCCCAGTGCACCAGCCTTGAGCACCCTGACTCATGCATTGAACCTGGACTGGCGATCTGTTGCACATATGATAATATACATGTTTCAGTGCTATTCTCTCAGATCATCCCATCCTCGCCTTCTCCCACAGAGTCCAACAGACTGTTCTATACATCTATGTCTCTTTTGCTGTCTCACATATAGGGTCATCATTACCATTTTTCTAAATTCCATATATATGCGTCAGTATACTGTAATGTTCTAAAATTTATAAGGCAGAGCAGATGATTTAGAATAATGAGGACATTCTGGAATAATAAGGTAGAGAGATATCAGAACTTTAATACTTATATCTGCTGCTGCTGCTGCTAAGTCGCTTCAGTCGTGTCTGACTCTGTGCGACCCCACAGACGGCAGCCCACCAGGCCCCACCGTCCCTGGGATTCTCCAGGCAAGAACACTGTAGTGGGTTGCCATTTCCTTCTCCAATGCATGAAAGTGGAAAGTGAAAGTGAAGTCGCTCAGTGGTGTCCAACTCTTAGCGATCCCATGGACTGCAGTCTACCAGGCTCCTCCGTCCATGGAATTTTCCAGGCCAGAGTACTGGAGTAGGTTGCCATTGCCTTCTCCGAATACTTATATCAAGCTATATTAATTATTTTGTACACTATTGGCACAAAGATAGACAAATGACAAGTAGAAGGGAATAGAAAAATAATATGCAAATAGAGAAACATGTTATATGACACATCTGAAATTTTGAAGCAGTAGCGTAATGAGCATTCAGTAAACCATGTTTAGACAGTTGCTTATCGCTACAGTTAAAATAAAATTGAACACTTAAATCACACTAAACCCAAACACCAAATCTTTTAGAAAATTAAATGTGAAAGACAGATTTTAAAACATTCCTAAAAAATGTGAATGAATATCCTAATGATTCCTGGTCTATAAAATGTTTGAATTAAAATGATGCCAAAAGAGCTCACCAAAAAGAATCAGGTAAATTTAATAACTATATTCAATTAAAATTTATTGTTAGTAAAAGAATGCAACAAGATAACTGTCCTACTGGGAAAATATTTGCATCATTTTTAACCAATTAATAATCAATATCTAAACAATATTAAGAATTCTTACAATTCAAAAAGACCAAAAGCTTAATAAAAAAAAAATTTAAAGACTTGAATAAACTTTCTTAGAAGAGTAACATACAATGACCAGCAAACAAAAATTTACTTATTCTCTTTTGCAAGATAGATAAGAAAAATTTTATCCCTATGATACCACTTTAAATCTACACTCACAAAAAGTTTTTAAATTCTGAGAATTCTAAGAATTGCTTCAGACATGGGGCAATGGGGATTTATACATTTCTAATGGAATTTAAATTGGTAAATGTTAACTGGAAAGCAGATTTGCATTAACAAGCAAAGAAGAGTATATGAATAACTTATAAACCAGAACTTCTACTCATAGATATAAACTTAGATAATTTCTTGTGAGTGTGCACTAGGAGATGGGAACAGAGCAACAGGATGATAAACATAAACTCCAAGTAGTGCTTAACTTCACTGGAAAAGGTAAGATGTAACCAGGGAAGTTCAACACTTGTGGTAATGTTCTCCGTAATTGGTTGTGTGATAAATTTACAGAATTAGTTTTATAGACATATTCCATAGGTTGATTATTAGGTTACATATATTCTGAGTATGAAATAAAAATGAACTAGTAAATAAAATTTGTAAATTAATATATAAGGTACTTTTTTTTTTTTTTTTAACATATTGCTCAGCTGTCCTTTCTGGGGTATGGTATGTCCTGGCCTGATCAGAACAGGACAATGTCCTGAGGGGCCTGGCTGTACTCTTAGAAGAAATTCAAATGTATCATTTAAGAAGCACATTTGATGGTTATGACATTTGATCCTTATAACACTTGATCCTTATGACACATTTGATCCTTATGACAAAACCACATACCTAAGAAGTTCTGGAGGAATTATGAGATCTTTCACAGAATCAGCAATCCCTACTCATTTTCTCTGTGAAACTTAGAGGAAAATTACAAACATTTGTTTGATTTTAAATTTACGGTACAAAAATTGTTTAAAATGCTGAACCGTATCTCCCTCTTAAAATTTTTTTTGTTTGTGTAGGCACTAGGGATATAAATTCTGATGGAAATTTAAGAATCATTCTGCAGTAATGGAACTGGAATATTAATAGTGAAGAATGTTGATTGCTGGTTTTATTTTGCAACACCCCTCTTATGCCCAATCCTTGTCATCTGTGAGAAGACATTGGACCTCAATAAGCATAATTTTCAACATAAAGAGAGAATGATTTATTCTCCACTATAAAAAATTTTTGGAATTAAAATGGAGTTTTTCATAGCAAAGCTATTCTTAAGAAGGCCTCACCAGGTCTACAATAATATATACCAATTTTTGTGTATCTTTCTATGTTTTAGTACTGAGAGAATTATGAATCTGTTTATCTGGAGCAGAAATATTGTATCTGTTAGAGCTGTAAATCATAAGGTTTGTCCTAATTGCCGTCTTCCAATAATTGTAAAGTCTTAACTGGAAAAAAAGGAACATTGATTTTGATTTGTGAATAAAGCTTTCAGTGACAGCAATTGATCTTATTTGCTTTTGAAACTGCACATTTGGTGTGACAATTATCCACGATTAATGAATATGGAACATCACAATGCTGTTTTCTAATCATAATTACAGCATGATATTTGGTGAGTATCAGTTTCAGAAGAGATCCTCAGAATCTTTTAGCAAATGCTGTCATAACAGTCTTGAAGTATGATGATTTAACATGTTAAAAATATTTCTAGAAATTTTTGGTAAAATTTAGTTTTTGTTGTTTTTCTTATGGATATACCTATCACTCTGTGCTCTTATTGTGCATGGCTGTCCATGTTGATCACTTTTCCTATTAGCTAAGAATTAAACTAATGATCCAGAGATTTTAAGCTTATTGTTTTACAACCTTTACAACTTGAAAAAAGCCGCACCTGAGACTACTTCTGATATAAATAGTATCTGTCCCTAAACATCAGAAATTCTTTCTAAAATTGTTCCTGTTCCAACTGTCATGGAATCCACATTCATTTTTTGTCCTAAAAAATAGAAGAAGGCACAGAATATGCCATTATTCCTATTTCAATACTAATCAAAAAGTGCCAGCAGACCAGTTGGAAAGAAATGATCACACACGTTATTTATCTTGGTAAGGCAAGCTTTTTATTTATTTATTTATTTAACAGAAAATGGCTTTTAAATCTTACCTACACCAAGCAGCCTAGACATGACCCAGAATTGCAATCACTTCCAATGCAGAAAGTAATTGAACAGGGTCAAGTTTGGAGCCATGTTTTTAAAATTTATGAGAATCTTGACTCCAGCCTCAAACATTGTCAGTGAATTAGACTCTGTCACCACTTAAATCTCTAGAGTCTCTTTAGAGAACTATTTGCCAAGTTTTGATGATTCTAATCATGAGTGGATTTAGGGACTAAGACACAAGTGTTTATTCAAGTTTAAGTGAAACTGTTTCCCTATTCATTTTCAATATTGCAGTGAAAATAAAAATCTAGAACAAACATCTAATCTGGGCCTATTTGGAAAAATCTGAAAAAAAGAAAAATCAACTTACTACCATTTGCCCGTAGCATGTTGTTGACCTAAAGCAAGTAGACTGCTAGATATTTCTCCAGAAAAGATGGGTTTATTCAGGATTAGAGGAGACTTGCAGCTCAGGGCCTGCAACCGTGGTGAGCCATGTTCAAGTTCCCACATGGCAAGGGGAGGAGAACACTTTTATGAAGAGGAAAAGGAAATTGATAGAGCTGTAGCAAACAGAGTCCATGGCTTTTCACTGACTGAGTCTTTGCCGAAGTGAAGAGTCTTTGTTCTTTCTGTTGGGCTCTGCTGTCATCTCAGGGCATGAGAGTTCCCTCTTACAGTCTTCTAACTCTAAATGAGCTTTGTATTTATTAATTTTTTACAATGTCTAGTAATAATAGCTTAGTCTTCTCTTTAGTACATACACACACACATACACACGAATTCTAATAAATGTAATTTTTTGCCCTTCAGAAAAGTAATTCTATTAACACCGTTTAAAAAAACAAAAAACATTTCATCCAACTTGTGCCTAATTCCACTTATATGTAAAGAAATAAGTTATTTTCCAGATTATACTCTTTTTATTAGTGGTCTTGTTTCGCTTTTCTACTTGGAGGTAAGAAATTAGAATGCTTTCAGCTATACAAAACACCTTGAAACCAACAAAAAGAAAATTCTCAAATTTTTTACTTATGAATATTTCTATATATTTCTGCTTTATTGACTATGCCAAAGCCTTTGACTGTGTGGATCACAATAAACTGTGGAAAATTCTGAAAGAGATGGGAATACCAGACCACCTGATCTGCCTCTTGAGAAATTTGTATGCAGTTCAGGAAGCAACAGTTAGAACTGGACATGGAACAATAGACTGGTTCCAAATAGGAAAAGGAGTACGTCAATGCTGTATATTGTCACCCTGCTTATTTAACTTCTATGCAGAGTACATCATGAGAAATGCTGGGCTGGAAGAAGCACAAGCTGGAATCAAGATTGCCGGGAGAAATATCAATAACCTCAGATATGCAGATGACACCACCCTTATGGCAGAAAGTGAAGAGGAACTCAAAAGCCTCTTGATGAAGTGAAAGTGGAGAGTGAAAAAGTTGGCTAAAAGCTCAACATTCAGAAAACAAAGATCATGGCATCCGGTCCCACCACTTCATGGGAAATAGATGGGGAAACAGTAGAAATAGTGTCAGACTGTATTTTTCTGGGCTCCAAAATCACTACAGATGGTGACTGCAGCCATGAAATGAAAAGACGCTTAATCCTTGGAAGGAAAGTTATGATCAACCTAGATAGCATATTCAAAAGCAGAGACATTACTTTGCCAACAAAGGTCGATCTAGTCAAGGCTATGGTTTTTCCTGTGATCATGTATGGATGTGAGAGTTGGACTGTGAAGAAGGCTGAGTGCCGAAGAATTGATGCTTTTGAACTGTGGTGTTGGAGAAGATTCCTGAGAGTCCCTCGGACTGCAAGGAGATCCAACCAGTCCATCCTGAAAGAGATCAGCCCTGGGATTTCTTTGGAAGGAATGATGCTAAAGCTGAAACTCCAGTACTTTGGCTACCTCATGCGAAGAGTTGACTCATTGGAAAAGACTCTGATGCTGGGAGGGATTGGGGGCAGGAGGAGAAGCGGATGACAGAGGATGAGATAGCTGGATGGCATCACTGACTCAATGCACATGAGTTTCAGTGAACTCCGGGAGTTGGTGATGGACAGGGAGGCCTGGCGTGCTGCAATTCATGAGGTCGCAAAGAGTCAGACGTGACTGAGCCACTGATCTGATCTGATCTGATATGTAATTTATAAAATATAAACCACTAATTATGGCACACTTTTTCAGTGGTGTGTTGTTATTCAAATTAAAATATTGACAGAAGCAAAAAATAAAGCTATTAAGATAAAACTATATAATATTTGTGTATAAATGCACACAAATACTGAAAAGAACATAAAATATATAAGCAATTCATTTTTGTTTTAATTATATCACATTTATTGATTTTTAATCTGGTTTTATCACTCAAATTCTAAAAATTTTCTGAATAATGTATTGGAAAAACTATCACTGATTACTTTGAACTCTATAATTTTCCATTTTCTTTACATACCCATTAGCTTACCAAGTTTTCAAATTTCAAGTTATTAAAGTGCTAAATCAAATAATATTTGACTGATTTAAGAATAATGTTTGAGGAACATAGGCTTAAGCAAGTCTGGAGAAATAGCTCTTTTACTATAAAAATGGAATTGGCTTGATGGACATAGTCCATTGTTTACAACAAGAAATAAATTAAAAGAAAATGCCCATTTTACTGTTTTACTTTCCTTTTCAAGAAATATCTATAAAGTCTTAGATAGATAATATGGCAATTATGAATTATTGCCTCACTGGTAGAAGTTGAGACTGAAGGGTGTGGTCATTAAAAAGAAAAATATAGCTGAAATAAGCATAAGAATAACATGAACTCAAGATGCTTGAATATTGGAAATCATGTTTTTATCAATAGATAAGTACATTACGTAAAGTTCTGATTATCTGTTCTCTTAGAGTCCTGGCATGTACCACCTCTACCTTAATTCATTTGAGAAAACTTAGTCATATACCCAGGAGAAGGCAATGGCACCCCACTCCAGTACTCTTGCCTGGAAAATCCCATGGATGAAGGAGCCTGGTGGGCTACAGTCCATGGGGTTGTGAAGAGTCAGACACAACTGAGCGACTTCACTTTCACTTTTCACTTTCATGCATTGGAGAAGGAAATGGCAACCCACTCCAGTGTTCTTGCCTGGAGAATCCCAGGGATGGGGGAGCCTGGTGGGCTGCCATCTATGGGGTCGCACAGAGTCGGACATGACTGACGTGACTTAGCAGCAGCAGCAGCAGTCATATATCGATACATAGCTGGAAGAGAGTTTAGGAAATATAGTCTAGTCATATGCATAGCCATTATTATATATCAATAGAGGATTTTGATGGACAGTTTAGCTGTTTACTCATCTATGAGGAATACTATCTTCATCCATCCAGTCTGCTATAATAAGAATATCATGTGCTGAATGACTTATAAACAAGATATTTCTAATTGTTCTTGAGATTGGAAAGTGACAAATCAAGGCACCAGCAGATTCAGTCTTGTGAGAACCTCTTTTCTCGTTCACAGACATCTGTCTTCTTGCTGTGTGTCCTTACAAGGCAGAATAGAGAAGATAGATCTCAGAGGTCTTTTTATAATAGTGATAGTATAGTTCACGAGAGCTCTGCCCTTGTGACCTAATCGCCTCCTAAAGACCTGCAACTCCTACTACCTTCACATCAGGGCTTAGTTTACATGTTCATTTTGGCTGAATATAAACATTGAGGAAATCAACACAAAATATTCATTGGAAGGACTGATGCTAAAACTGAAGCTCCAATACTTTGGGAACTTGATACAAAGATATGACTCATTGGGAAAGACCCTGAAGCTGGGAAAGATAGAAGGAAGGAGGAGAAGGGGACGACAGAAGATGAGATGGTTGGATGGTATCACTGACTCATGAGTTTGAGTAAACTCTGGGAGATAGTGAAGGGCAGAGAAACCTGGCATGCTGCAGTCCTTGGGATCACGAAGAGCAGGACATGAATTAGCAACTGAACAACAACAAAAAAAACATTGAGTCATAACAAATATTAAAACACTTTGGACTGAAAATCAGCGTGACAGTTGAAAGGTCTCAACATCAGCCTGCATACAAAAAATAGAGAAAGAAAAATTAGCCTTTCTGCAGACACAACAAACTCTGGAAAATTCTGAAAGACCTGAGAATACCAGATCACCTGACCTGCCTTTTGAGAAATCTGTATGCAGGTCAGAAAGCAACAGTTAGAACTGGACATGGAACAACAGACTGGTTCCAAATCTAGAAAGGAGTATGTCAAGGCTGAATATTGTCACCCTGCTTATTTAACTTATATGCAGAGTATATCATGAGAAATGCTGGGCTGGATGAAGCACAAGTTGGAATCAAGATTGCCGGGAGAAATATCAATAACTTCAGATATGCAGATGACACCACCCTTATGGCAGAAAGCAAAGTAGAACTAAAGAGCCTCTTGATGAAAGTGAAAGAGGAGAGTGAAAAAGTTGGCTTAAAATTCAGCATTCAGAAAACTAAGATCATGGTATCTGGTCCCACCACTTCATAGCAAATAGATGGGGAAACAGTGGAAACAGTGACAGACTTTATTTATTTATTTTTTTGATTCTAAAATCACTGCAGATGGTGACTGCAGCCATGAAATAAAAAGATGCTTACTCCTTGAAAGAAAAGTTATGACCAACCTACATAGCATATTCAAAAGCAGAGACATTACTTTGCCAACAAAGGTCTGTCTAGTCAAAGCTATGGTTTTTCCAGTAGTCATGTATGGATGTGAGTGTTGGACTATAAATAAAGCTTAGCACCGAAGAATTGATGATTTTGAATTGTGGTGTTGTAGAAGACTTTTGAGAGTCCTTTGAAACTTGAGACTACAAAGTTCATCCTAAAAGAAATCAGTCCTAAATATTCATTGGAAGGACTGATGTTTAAGCTGAAACTCCAATACTTTGGCCACCTGATGAGAACTGACTGGGACATTACTTTGCCAAAAAAGGTCCATCTAGTCAAGGCTATGGTTTTTCCTGTGGTCATGTATGGACGTGAGAGTTGGACTGTGAAAAAGGCTGAGCACCGAAGAATTGATGCTTTTGAACTGTGGTGTTGGAGAAGACTCTTGAGAGGCCCTTGGACTGCAAGGATATCCAACCAGTCCATTCTGAAGGAGATCAGCCCTGGGATTTCTTTGGAAGGAATGATACTAAAGCTGAAACTCCAGTACTTTGGCTACCTCATGCAAAGAGTTGACTCATTGGAAAAGACTCTGATGCTGGGAGGGATTGGGGGCAGGAGGAGAAGGGGATGACAGAGGATGAGATAGCTGGATGGCATCACTGACTCGATGGACGTGAGTCTGGGTGAACTCTGGGAGTTGGTGATGGACCGGGAGGCCTGGTGTGTTGTGATTCATGGATTCGCAAAGAGTTGGACACGACTGAGCGACTGAACTGAACTGAACTGATGCTGGGGAATATTGAAGATGGTAGGAGAAGGGGACGACAGAGGATGAGATGGTTGGATGGCATCACCAACTCAATGGGCATAAGTATGAGTAAACTCTAGGAGTTAGCGATGGACAGGGAAGCCTGGCGTGCTACAGTCCATGGGGTCACAAAGAGTCAGACATGATTGAGTGAACTGAACTGAACTGATAGGAGAGAGCATTGTGGAGTGGAAGTTACAAAGTATCCTCCCTAGTAGTTATCATTAATATTGGATGAGTATTGGAAAAACCTTCTGCAAAAGTATTAATCTGACCTCCAAAGAGAAAGACCAGACTGCCGGCAACCAGAAGTTATTTTTAGCAGTTGCTGCTGCTGCTGCTAAGTCGCTTCAGTTGTGTCGGACTCTGTGCGACCCCATAGACGGCAGCCCACCAGGCTCCCGCGCCCCCCGGGCAGTTAGGTAAATTCAAATGATTTATGTTAACAGAGAACAAGTGATTTGTTTGTGTATAAGTTTAAAATCCTTTAATATACCTTCTAAGAAATTGGTGCATATAATTGCAAAATTAAATGCAGAAGATAAGAAAAAGACATGCAAAAGTTTTGCCAACTTGCATTAAGAAAATTTTTGAAGCAAACTTTGTAACAATAATTATATTAACTACTCTCCATAATCACTATGAGTTATTAGTGCCAAGCAGTTATGGCTGTTGATTACATGCAACGTAACATTAAGTTTCTGAAAAGTTAAACTAGTATGTTCAATGTATATATTAGGTTGAAGCATGAGAAACTGCTAACATTCAGCTGTCTTTAATGAACCAAAATAGCAATTTCACATGGTTCAACCTAATACAACTTAATTAACACATTTTAAAACTACATGCAATTTTTAAAAAGCAAACAGATTTATTCTTTATTAAATGAATGTATAATAAGTGATTAATATCTCATTAATACCATCTGATAAATTTATATTTATCTGATTTTTCTTGATTCTAGCCTTACTGCTGCAGGGCTATTTAATATCTAGATATGTTAATACATACCAATACATGTATATGTAGTGCTTTCCTAGCTATGTAGCGCTTTCCTAGCTACATAGTGCTTTTACTATCACATTTGCTCCATAGAACATTATTGGGAAGCAGTTGGAGTCATTACAACATTTCCTATTTTATAGATAAAGAGACTGAACTCCATTATTTAAAAGTAAGATTCTAGAATCATATTTTCTAAGACACCTTTCTTTAGAGTTGTGTAATGTAAATGCTCATCACCCATGTTTCCATTGTACCCATGTATATTTCAATTATAGCACTTACTATGGGGCACCTTGCTATTTAAATTAAAAGATGCTTGCTCCTTGGAAGAAAAGCTATGACAAACCTGGACAGCATATTCAAAGGCACATACATTACTTTGCCAACAAAGGTCCGTATAGTTAAAGCTATGGTTTTTCCAGTAGTCATGTATGGATGTCAGAGTTGGACCATAAAGAAGGAGGAGTACTGAAGAATTGATGTTTTTAAACTATGGTGTTGGAAAAAAACCCTTGAGAGGCCCTTGGACTGCAAGGAGATCAAACCAGTTCATCCTGAAGGAAGTCAGTCCTGAATATTCATTGAAAGGACTGATGCTGAAGCTGAAACTCCAATACTTTGGCCAACTGATGCAAAGAACTTGACTCATTGGAAAACACCCTGATGCTGGGAAGGATTGAAGGCAGGAGGAGAAGGGGGACAACAGAGGATGAGATAGTTGGATGGCATCAATGACTCAACAGACATGAGTTTGGCAAGCTCCAGGAGTTGGTAAAGGACAGAGAAGCCTGGCATGCTGCAGTCCATGGGGTCACAGAGTCGAACACAAATGAACACCTGAGAAACAACAAATGGCCACCTTAAATGCTTGCCCAATTGAGTAAGGAACTTCCTAAACACCTCTTCCTAAAATGACTGTCTCCAGCACTGAGCACAATGCCTAACACATAGAAGATACTCAATACAGGTTTGCAAATGAAGATTTTTTTTTTTTTTGCTAATAACAAGACAATCCCATCTCCCTCATTACACAAAGCATTGAGAGAAGTTCACTAACTTACTGAAGACAGGATGATTTAGATGTGGATTTCATCACAGAAATGTGGCAACTTCAAGTGGCACAGGAGAGATTACTCTTTTTTTTTTTTTAACTTTTCATTTTGTATTTGTGTATAGTTGACTAATGGGCTTCCCAGGTGACTGAGTGGGTAAAGAATCCACCTGCAATGCAGGAGATGTGGGTTCAATCTGTGAGTCGGGAAGATCCCCTGGAAGAGGGTATGGCAACCCACTCCAGTATTCTTGCCTGGAGAATCCCATGAACAGAGGAGCCTGCTGGGCTATAGTCCATAGGGTCTCAAAGAGTCAAACATGACTGAAGTGACTGAGCTTGCACATATAGCCAAATAACAATGTTGTGATAGTTTCAGGTGGGCTTAAGTATGTTGTGGCTACATGACCTCTGAGAAACTTCCCTTCACAGTCTACTGATTTCTCCCCCCCTCTTCTCTTCTCTTGTTTAAACCACTTTCTCCATTTCAAATGAAAAGCCAAATTCCTCTCTTTTCCTTATATATTCTCTCTCTCTTTAATTTTGTCCCTTCACATATCCATACTCTTAAGGATGAATTCTACTCAAGGAACTTCTGGTAGAATTTTTCTAACCAGAGCTGCCTCATCAGCAATTCCATCATAGATAGTTCTGAAATCAGTTTTTGAAATAATGTCAAGTGTCTCATTTATATGATCTCACAAACCACATAAGAAGAAAAGTGAAGAATCCCAACACACTACTATATTCCACCGTGCAAAAGTAGAACCAGATTCTAGGACAAAGAGGTGCAGATTGTCAATGACTAGAGCTAAGGTGATACACAGTATTAGCAAATTGAAAATTGCTCATTTTTGCCCATCCTGAAGGCCAAAAGAAAAAATAAAACAAAAAAAGATGTAGGCAAGGCAACTTGACATCTCTGCTAGATTTAGACCTGTAGCTCTTGAACTTCTCATAATTCTGATTGATTATCCCTCTTTTAAGCTCCTTGAATGGAATTAATAACTGAATTATGATACTTGCTCTAAGACACGCAGCTGTTAAGTGAGAGTCAGTCCTAAAACCCAAGTGTTCTGACTTCAGGGTCAGGGTACTCAGTGATCACTACATCACATACCATAATTTTTTGGGAGAATTTAAGGAGAATAAAGAATTCAGTTTATGCATATTAAGCATGGCATATGTAAAATTGCATTTCCATCACTTGTTTCATTTCTTCCCACTCACTCTTCACCTTATGTATGGTGTAGTATTTAGCCTTTCTCAAATATTTGAACTCAAAGGTTATGCTTTCTTTGGTCTCCATGGAAACACTGACACTATATTTGAGCATTGATGATTTTCTTTGTTATTCATGTTAGCTCAGCAAAATGTACAGTCTTCGATAAATTGAAAATATGGTCCACTGAAGCAAGTGTTTTAAAATGAGTAGTTTTACTTTCATCTTACCTTAAATAAATAGTTTTGTACAAATACTGATTTTCAAGTTAAGTGTTATGTTCTGAGAATCACATCACCTTAGCCTCACATACTAAAAAAGAATTTTTTTTTTCTATTTCCCTGTTTAGTATTGCAGTCACTTTCAAGGTAAAGCATTTTAATCAGTAAATGCATTCAATATATATAAACTCTTTTCATCTATTTAACTGGCAAACAGATACATTTAACAGGTTTACTTAGCAACCAATTCTTACTGTTTTGGAAGGCTTGGATTTGAGATCTAGTGGCATACACTTGCCATATCTAGTTAACCACTTTCAAGGGCAGTTTGAGGTCAATTTGCATTTTTGTCAAAACCACTGTAGTGCTAAAGACAGCCATGGCTGAACCAAGGATGATTGCTGCGCCACCTTTCCTGAACCTCTAGACTTTGATAAGCACAATCTGTCAGCACATATATAAGCAGAAAAGCTATAACCCTGAGCTTTACTATTTATTTTGCACACTAGGCTGACAAAAATTGAACCATGAAAGCAGTGCAAGATTTTTCAGTGTTGCTTATTCTAAAAAAAAATCCAAAGCCTTTGAATGTGTAATTTAACATTTATGTTTCATACTTTCAAATAACTTACACAATCTCGTTATTAAAGACAAGAGTTTGTGAAACTAAATTAACTCTTATTCTTTCCTGTAGGAAATGAGATGTAATATCCATTCAAGTCAATGGAATCTCTAGGCAAAATGATTAAAAGGCAATTCTCATGTTTTCTTGGACTGAGTAATTTTTTAAAAGTTTAAAAAATCAATCCTGTTCTTATCTCAGGACAGCGCTCTTTGATAAATCAAAACAAACAAATCATAATTTGCCATACTTCTTTGTTTTAAACTCCATGGTCAGCATTTTCTAGATTCTACAGGTTTCCCTCAGAAAGTCAATTTTTCCAGCATTTCTTTGGGGATGTCAAATAAATTGGGGGGGGGGGGGAATTATAGCTACAGAAAGCTAAACTGAACTTAAATCCTAAAGTTCAGCTTTCTCTGCATAAGAATCACAACAAGAAAGCAATTCTCTAGTGAGAACAGCTCAGCTCCCATGCCATTTTTGATGTTTTTTAAGTTTGATGTCTCTGAGCAGAGCAAGCTAGTGGAAAAAAAAAAAAAAAAAAAATAGACTGGAGGAAGGAAATGAAGGTTTCTTTCTTTAAAAAAGAAGAAAAAAACAGCAATATGTGAAATCATACTCTAATTCAATGTTAAAGGTAGGAAACTAAACTGTTATATAGTAGAAATTTAGAAATTTATGTTTCAATTTCCTATAGCTTTGAGCATTACATCAGTCCTGCAGCTGGTTCTACAAAAGCTGTTTGAAAAAAGAATTCAAGTTATGTTTCTCCAATTCCCCAAACACAATTATATTTGGGATACAAATAGAAGAGATCAGTGAGTCCAATGTTGAGACACCTAGATTTCACTGCAGTAGTTTTTATATTAAAATAAGATCTTAAAATGCAATGCATATTTCATGTGGGCTGTTGAGAGAGAACAAACTTACACATTTGGGTTGATACTTGTATACATCCAGATTCCATTGCATTGAGTTTTAAGAATGTACCTCTCTATATGTAAGAAATCAGTGATGTGAATTTGTTTAAAATAACATGTTGCACATGTAAAATGACCATAAATGTAAGAATGTCACTCCCAATGACATAGATGGGCCTAGAGATTGTCCTACTGAGTGAAATAAGTCAGACAGAGAGACAAATATCATATGATAACACTTGTGTGTGGAATCTAAAAAAAAAAATTGTACAAATGAATTTAATTACAAAGCATAAATAGAGTCACAGGTGTAGAAAGCAAATTTACGGTTACTAAGGGAGAAGGGGGGTTGAGAATACATTGGAAGATTGGAATTGACACACATAAACTGTGTGTGTGCACTAGTTGCTCCGTCATGTCCAACTCTGCGAGTCCATGGTCTGCAGACCACCAGACTCCTCTGTCCATGGAATTCTCCAGGCAAGAATATTGGAGTGGATAGCCATTTCTTTCTCCAGGGGATCTTCCCAACCTAGGGATCAAACCATGGCTTCCTGCATTACAGGCAGATTCTTTGCCATCTGAGTCACCAGGGAAGCCCCATATACATACTACTATACATAATACAGATAGAAAGAACCTACTGTATAGCACAGGGTATTCTACTCAATATTCTGTAATGACTTATATGGAAAAAGAATCTGCAAAGAGTGGATATATGTATATGTATAACTGATTCACTTTGCTGTACAGCAGAAACTAATGCAACATTGAAAATAAACTACTCCAATAAAAATTAATTTTAAAAAACAATGTACCTCTGTCTATATTAGAGAATCAGTGATGAGAATTTATTTAGATAATATATATTGCACATGTAAAATTACCATAAATATGTCTCATTTTATGTAAATTCCAAGAATATACAAAAATTAAGTCAAAACAAGAAAATAGCCTTAGATATTAACTCATTTTTTAATTAATTTATTTCACACCATATCTATTTTGGGCAAAGTCAGATAAGTGGATCTGAAGTTCTCAAAATAGATATGCTGGTGGGTATCATTAGAATTTACTGGGTGTCATGGCAATGAATGAAAATCCCAAAGGAGAAAGTGGAAATCCAAATGATTTTCAAGGATTTTACCCCAGAAAACATCCAACTTTTAAAACATTTTCAGATAATGAGAAGACCATGTCAGGTTCTGAAAAGAAAGCAATGAAAAAAGTAGAACATGAAAATCATCATGTCATGGCAATCACAGGGAAAGGCTCCTTAGAGAGAATTATTTACCTGGCAAACCCTGCAGAAAGGTCAAATAAAACAAGGATTAGAAATGATTCATTTAACAAAGTAGAAGATAATTTATGTAGCTTGCCACAGCACTTTCAGTGAAATAGTAGATAAACTAAATTTTATAGCTTTTGGTAGAGAATTGGAGAGAACAAATTTGGAGATAATGAATGAAAAAGCTGTTTAAAGAATCTTGCTATAAATGGAAGTAGACAAATGGACTACCAATTAGAAAGAGGTCTACTTGATTGCTTGAAATTTTTATTTTTTTTATACTGGCAGAAACTTGAACATGCCAAGGAAAATGATATTGAATTATAGGAAAAGAGCTTAAGTTTGATGGCATACTATAAAGGGCAAGATGACATAGATTCACATTTTCTTCTCTTGAAGAAGAAAAGCAAAAGATCTTTCACTGAGATATCAAAGATAGAAGCAAAGCAGAGCACAGATCAAAGAGCAGGAGTGAGGGTAATTTGAGTTAGGATAAGCCATTGATGCCTAGCCTCTACTGCTCAGCATCCCAGACACTTAGGTACCTGCCTTCTCCTTGCTGCTTTTTATTCTCCTCATTTTCAGCATTTCATTTGCACATTGTCATACTTTAACTCCTCTGATTCTGTCACCTTACTATGGTGACATTTGCTCTTTATCACTTAAAAGATCTTTTCACAAGATCATCAAGACATGCACAAAACATTCATGACATACACACTAAAATGTTATGAAATACCCTATGGTCCTAGTTTGGAGCCCATTACTTTGTCATGGTGAATCATGTATGATCCAGAAAACAGATCCTGTTTATGAAAATGTCTACTGAATCATTTCTGTTTTCCTAATTATGATACCAAACTTGTATATTTCAAATCTAAGAATGGAGGACTGATCTGGACCTCCTTTCAATTTCCTGCCAAGGTTTGAAGACTTATCCTTTCCTGTCTCTATCAGTTGAATCAGGTAAAATCAATGAAGGAGATTAATAGGGACATGGAGTATATACTATATAGTAATGTTTTAGCACATTTGTTTTATAGTATGTTTTCATATACTTAATGTATTATAGTACATTTGTAATATTCACCATGTCACACTGTTGAATTAACCTTCTCAGAATATATGGAATCTTTATTTTCACAAGATCAAACCTCACCCTCTTCTCTTTTGAAGTAAAAGCATCTTTGTAAAATGATTCCAGTTTTTCCTTCTTTTCTTTTCCCCTCTGTAATATTCTTTTGCTCTTAATTGCCTCCTTTCTTGCATTATAATATCTCTCTGCCTTACTTTCTCAATTATGTATTCTATCCCATTTTCTTAGGAAGAAGCTTTTCTCTCACCCTTTCCTTTCCATTCAATAAAGAAAATAGTTTTAATTTATTACAAACATAATTAATGTTGAGCCCAGACATAAAGACAAAAATAACACATGGCCCAAAGGTCACTGGAGCATTTACCATAGTATATACTTCTTATATCTTAAACTACAGTATTTTGTAACACAATTGTCCAGATTACCCAGACATACTTTTTTTCTGTTACTATCCCTGTGTGGTACTAAGGAGCTTACCCATTTGCTTTCACAGTACAGCCTTTAACCTCTACTGAACTGCTACATGTTAATAAACAGTGCTAATTTCTAATTCCTCATTAGAGATTATATAGAAAGACTATTGTAATTTCAGAAAGAAATAATGGAAAGATTGTATAGCCTCTATTTCAAGTTATTGCAAGAAGATCAAACCAGTCAACCCTAAAGGAAATCAACCTTGAATATGCATTGGAAGGACTGATGCTGAAGTCTCAATGCTTTGGCCATCTGATGAGAAGAGATGACTCATTGGAAAAGACCCTGATTCTGGGAAAGACTGAGGGCAGGAGGAGAAGGGGTGACAGAGGATGAGATGGTTAAATACTATCACGGACTTAATGGACATGAATTTGAGCAAACTCTGGGAGATAGTGAAGGACAGGGGAGTCTTATAAGCTATGGTCCATGGGGTCACAAAGCGTTGAACACAACTTAGTGACTGAGCAGCAAGTTATAAACCATGGACTTTGTCAGTAGCATTGAAAGTACTGTATTGTAAGTATCATGCATTTACAGTGCTAAGATTGATACATTTATGATCATTTATCATCTTGGAATATGTAAAGCAGGAGAAAAATATTTATCCAAATATGTACATACTTTGTAGAAGTAGCCTTGATAAAGTATCTTATTAAGTCCAAAAGTTAGCACTTGGTACAGTAAACTTGATTTCCTTTATATTGGAAAGATCAAAACTCAAAAAATAGCTGCTTCTATTTGTTACCAAAAATCCCTCCACAATAGCTTGATAAGTAGCTATGAGTTCATTTTACAGAAACTCCACGAGTTCCAATGCAGTTTGTTTAATCTTATTCAGAGCTCTTAGTAGATTGGCATGGTAATGGAATAGGTATATTTAACCATGACAATTTCTTGAAAATCAGAAAAGAAAATATGACACTTATGAAGTATTCTTTTAAATTTTTTATCTTCTTTTAATCCCCTGCCATTTCTACATGAAGATTTAGTTATGTGACTTGAAATGTAGAAGATAAACAATTTAATATTTTGAGAAAAGTCTTATGGGATCTACTTTGTACAACAATTGAAATTCATCTTAATCTAGAAGACAAGGTTGTGGAAAACATAAATTTTTAAAAAATTAATCAAAATAACAGGAAAATCCAGAAATTCAAGTGTCTACTCAGAGTAAAGGAAAATTAATATCTATTAAATACAAATTTCTTATAACCAAATAGACTTTATGGTTTTGCATCTGTCACAATGCTCTGAGATGATCAGGACAGTGTATTTTATCTCCCATGCAGGCTTGATAATTTAAGTACATTCACCAGCTATAAGTGGAAGATTTTGACAGCTTGACTGCTTCTGACTCAGTGGCTAAATCTCTTTCCACAACATCTGATTTATCAGTCGATCTGATAAAACAAGTATTCTAGTTCAAAAGGAAAGGCCAGGTCTCTACTGAGTCATCTCATCACTGTTCTAAGTTAGCAATTGTTAAATGCTACTGTATTCAAGGTTACTAGACCTGGAGAGAAGGAGACCTCTTCTGCAGGCTAGAAACATTAAGCAGATACAAACATATAAGATTGTCCTCATTACAACTAATAATAAAAATACCTAAGCAAGATAGGAATGTATTTTGGAATAATTTTGACAGAGATAGCCACTTCACTTTTGAAATATGTCTAGAGATAAAGACACGAGGCTTCCCTTGTGGCTCAGCTGGTAAAGAATCTGCCTGCAATGCAGGAGACTGGGTTCGGTCCCAATGGTTTGGGAAGATCCCCTGAAGAAGGGAACAGCTACCCACTCCACTACTCTGGCCTGGAGAATTCCATGGACTGTATAGTCCATGGGCTCACAAAGAGTCAGACATGACTGAGTGACTTTCACTTTCACTTTTCCAAGACACGAGTTTGTTAGTCCTATTATGTAAGGAAAATTCTCATTAGTTAACAAAGCATGCTTCCCTTTTTGCTTTTTATCTTCACCCTTTTTTCACCTTTCTCTGCCACTGTAATGTGATACCACATCTATAATTACTTTCCAGTCCAGAATCTCTATTCTCAATCTTACCTTCACCTTGAGAACCCTGGAAGTTTCATCTGGGTCAGCCTTCTTTTAATTATGTATTTTGTTCCAATATTCCCCTTGATCTTTACATCACATCCTTATTTTTTCAGAACTCACCCAGTATGACATATGTCAGGGAAGTCAGTCTTTGAACATCATGGCTGATTATTATGGGCAGACTAGCAGAGTTTACATAAATTTTCAAACTTTGAAATACCAAATTATTTTAACCTTTTTGAGCTTATGCTTCTTCATCTAAAAAATTAGTTGATATATGAATTTATTGAAATAATAGAATGGTAAAGAATTTAATATAATATGTGGCATACATTCATTCATTCATTCATTCTGCAAATATTTGCTGAAACCAGTTTCATGCCAGAAATTTTCTTCTTTTGGGCATACACTGTGAACCAAATGGATTCTCTGTTGTCATGACCCTAGATTTAAAAAAAAAATTAGAAGTTGTCAGATGGTGATAAGTATAAGTCAAGAAATAAGAAGAATAAGGGTGGTGGTGGTTTAGCCACTAAGTCATGTCCAACTCTTGCAATTCCATGGACTATAGCCTGCCAGGCTCCTCTGTCCATGGGATTTCGCAAGCAGGCATATTGGAGTGGGTTGACATTTCCTTCTCCAAGAATAAAGGGTATCTTCAGTGAACAAAATTAATATGAGAAGGCTTCTAGGATAGAATGACATTTCTTCATAGACCAAAAAAAGTGAGTGAACAAGCTGTGTATATCTTTAGAGAGAACAACTTTGCAGGGAGATGAAACAAGAGTAAGGTAATATGCAGATAAATAGTTGAATTTGGAGAATGGTCAGGAATGCAGCTTTGGTAGAGCGTGTATACTAAGTCACTTCAGTCTTGTCCTGTTCTTTTTGATCCTATGGACTGTAGCCCAGCAGGCTTCTCTGTCCAGGGTATTCTCCAGGTGAGAATACTGGAGTGAGTTGCCATGCCCTCCTCCATTGGATTTTCCCAACCCAGGGATTGAACCCACTTCTTTTATGTCTCCTGCATTGGCAGACAGGTTCTTTACCACTAGCACCACCTGGGAAGCCCTTAGTAGAGCAAGAACATGCTAATTAAATGACAGGAAATAAGATCAGAGAAATGATGTGTAGATCTTCAGCAGTTTTTTAAGTTCAGGAAGTTTTATTCAAGTAAGTTTAAAGAAATGGTGGTTCATCTTATTCAAGGTGTAAATAATCAAACTTAAAATAGTTAGAAATATCTTCTTTAAGGGATGTCATAAAGTCAACATAATGGTAAGAAGTAGGAGAAATTAAATTTCTCTTTTAGATTAAAACTATAAAGCCAGAGAACAAGATGGTGAAGGATTAGGTGAACATGGAGTACATCTCTCTCTATGGACCCATCAGGAATACACCTTCAGACACAGAAGTGCATGCAAAACACCAGCTGAGAGTGGACAGGAGTATCTGACCAGAAGAAAAGAATATATAGACCCACACTAAAGTCTAGATTAAGCCCTGAGCCTTTGGAGTGGGAGCACTGACTCCAAGACCCTAGACTACCAGGGAACTAACCCTAGGGGGTATCAAATAATGAGAACTCAAACAAAGGAATACAAGACCTAGCATCACCCAATCACCAGTAGCACCACTGTGCTACCTCATTTAAATAACAAACAAAACAAAAATACAAACCAAATCATCAGCAGACAGGATTACCACCTCATTCAGCCTTGGCCATCAGAGGGAAAACAAATACAAACAAACTCAGAACAAATCTCACCCTATACAATGCTTACACAAACCACTGGGCCAAACTTAGGAGTGCAGACACCAAAAGGAAGAAAGAATTCAACCTTGAAGCCTGGGAAAAGGACCTCAAATGCAATAACTTAAAAAAAAAAAAAAATACGGCAGAGAAATGCTACACAAATGAAGGAACAAACTAGAAACATAGAAGTCCAAATAAATGAAGAGGAAATAGGAAAACTACCTGGAAAAGAATTCAGAATAATGATAGTAAAGATGATCAAAAACCTTGAAAACAAAATGGAGAAAATGCAAGAATCAATTAACAAAGACATAGAAGAATTAAAGAATAGACATGCAGAGACAAACAATACAATTACTGAAATTAAAAATATTCTAGAAGGAATCAATATCAGAATGTCTGAAACAGAAGAATGAATCAGTGAGCTGGAAGATAAAATTGCAGAAATAACTTCTGAATGTCAGAATAAAGTAAAAAGAATGAAAAGAACTGAGGATAATCTCAGAGACCTCTGGGACAACAGCAAATACACCAACATTCGAATTATAGTGGTCCCAGAAGAAGAAGAGAAAAAGAAAGGGGATGAGAAAACTTTTGAAGAGATTATGGTTGAAAATTTCTCCAACATGGAGACAGAAATAGTCATTCAAGTCCAAGAGGCACAAAGAGTCCCATAAAGGATAAACCCAAGGAGAAACACGCCAAGATACATACTAATCAAACTAGCAAAGACTAAACAAAAAGAAAGAATATCTAAAGCAGCAAGGGAGAAGCAACAAGTAACATACAAGGGAAACATCATATGTTTAACAGCTGATCTTTCAGCAGAAACTGCAGGCCAAAAGAGAATGGCAGGATATATTTAAAGTACTGAAAGGGAAAAATCTACAACCAAGAATAATGTACCCAGCAAGGATCTCATTCAAAATTTATGGAGAAATAAAAAGCTTTTCAGACAAGCAAAAGTTAACAGAATTCAGTACCACAAAACCAGCTTTACAACAAATGTTAAAGGGACTTATATAGTCAAGAAATACAAGAGAAGAAAAAAGACCTATAAAAATCAATCCCAAACAATTAAGAAATTGGCAATCAGTTCAGTTCAGTTCAGTGGCTTAGTCGTGTCCAACTCTTTGCGACCCCATGAATCCCAGCACGCCAGGCCTCCCTGTCCATCACCAACTCCCGGAGTTCACTCGGACTCACGTCCATCGAGTCAGTGATGCCATCCAGCCATCTCATCCTCTGTCGTCCCCTTCTCCTCCTGCCCCCAATCCCTACCAGCATCAGAGTCTTTTCCAATGAGTCAGTCCTTCTCATGAGGTGGCCAAAGTACTGGAGTTTCAGCTTTAGCATCATTCCCTCCAAAGAAATCCCAGGGCTGATCTCCTTCAGAATGGACGGGTTGGATCTCCTTGCAGTCCAAGGGACTCTCAAGAGTCTTCTCCAACAACACAGTTCAAAAGCATCAATTCTTCAGCACTCAGCTTTCTTCACAGTCCAGCTCTCACATCCATACATGACCACAGTAAAAACCATAGCCTTGATTAGACGGACCTTTGTTGGCAAAGTAATGTCTCTGCTTTTCAATATGCTATCTAGGTTGGTCATAACTTTCCTTCCAAGGAGTAAGTGTCTTTTAATTTCGTGGCTGCAGTCACCATCTGCAGTGATTTTGGAGCCCCAAAAAATAAAGTCTGACACTGTTTCCACTGTTTCCCCATATATTTCCCATGAAGTGATGGGACCAGATGCCATGATCTTCGTTTTCTGAATGTTGAGCTTTAAGCCAACTTTTTCACTCTCCACTTTCACCTTCATCAAGAGGCTTTTTAGTTCCTCTTCACTTTCTGCCATAAGGGTAGTGTCATCTACATATTTGAGGTTATTGATATTTCTCCTGGAAATCTTGATTCCAGCTTGTGTTTCTTCAAGCCCAGCATTTCTCATGATGTACTCTGCATATAAGTTAAATAAGCAGGGTGATAATATACAGCGTTGGCGTACTCCTTTTCCAATTTGGAACCAGTCTGTTGTTCCATGTCCAGTTCTAATTCTTGCTTCCTGACCTGCATACAGATTCCTCAAGAGGCAGGTCAGGTGGTCTGGTATTCCCATCTCTTTCAGAATTTTCCACACTTTATTGTGATCCACACAGTCAAAGGCTTTGGCATAGTCAATAAAGCAGAAATAGATGTTTTTCTGGAACTCTCTTGCTTTTTCCATGATCCAGCAGATGTTGGCAATTTGGTCTCTGGTTCTTCTGCCTTTTCTAAAACCAGCTTGAACATCAGGAAGTTCACGGTTCACGTATTTTTGAAGCCTGGCTTGGAGAATTTTGAGCATTATTTTACTAGCATGTGAGATGAGTGCAATTGTGCGGTAGTTTGAGCATTCTTTGGCATTGCCTTTCTTTGGGATTGGAATGAAAACTGACTGTTTCCAGTCCTGTGGCCACTGCTGAGTTTTCCAAATTTGCTGGCATATTGAGTGCAGCCCTTTCACAGCATCATCTTTCAGGATTTGAAATAGCTCAACTGGAATTCCATCACCTCCACTAGCTTTGTTCGTAGTGATGCTTTCTAAGGCCCACTTGACTTCACATTCCAGGATGTCTGGCTCTAGGTCAGTGATCACCCCATTGTGATTATCTGGGTTGTGAAGATCTTTTTTGTACAGTTCTTCTGTGTATTCTTTCCACTTCTTCTTAATATCTTCTGCTTTTGTTAGGTCCATACCATTTCTGTCCTTTATTGAGCCCATCTTTGCATGAAATGTTCCCTTGGTATCTCTAATTTTCTTGAAGAGATCTCTAGTCTTTCCCATTCTGTTGTTTTCCTCTATTTCTTTGCAATGATCACTGAGGAAGGCTTTCTTATCTCTTCTTGCTATTCTTTGGAACTCTGCATTCAGATGCTTATATCTTTCCTTTTCTCCTTTGCTTTTCACTTCTCTTCTTTTCACAGCTATTTGTAAGGCCTCCCCAGACAGCCATTTTGCTTTTTTTCATTTATTTTTCATGGGGATGGTCTTTATCCCTGTCTCCTGTACAATGTCATGAACCTCATTACATAGATTGGCAATAGGAACATATATATCAATAATTACTTTAACTGTAAATGGATTAAATGCTGCAACCAAAAGATGCAGACTGGCTGAATGGATACAAAATAAGACTGACGTATATTCTGTCTACAAGAAACCCACTTCAGACCTAAAGACACATATAGACTGAAAGTGAGATGATGAAAAAATATATTCCATGAAAATAGGAAGCAAGAGAAAGCTGGAGTAGCAATCCTCGTATCAGACAAAATAGACCTTAAAATAAAGATTACAAGAGATAAGGAAGGACACTACATAATGATCAAGGGATCAGTCCAAGAGAAAGACATAACAATTGTAAATATCTATGCACCCAACATAGGAGCACCTCAATGCATAAGAAAAACACTAACAGACATAAAAGGAGAAATTGACAGAAACACAATAATAGTAGGAGTTTTTAACACCACACTCTCACCAATGGACAGATCATCAAAACATAAAATTAATAAGGAAACACAAGTCTTAAATGATACATTAGATGAGATGGATATCATTGATATCTTCAGAACATTCCATCCAAATGCAGAAGAATACAACTTCTCAAATGCACATGGAACATTCTCCAGGATAGACCACATCCTGGCTCACAAATCAAACCTCAGTAAATTCAAGAAAATTGAAATCATATCAAGCATCTTCTCCAACCACAATGCTATGATATTAGATATCAATTACAAGAAAAAACTGTAAGAAACACAAACACATGGAGATTAAACAACCCTTTTATAAATAACCAACAGATTATTGAAGAAATTAAAGGAAAATCAAAAAATTTCTAGAAACAAATGACAATGAAAACACGACAATGCAAAACCTATTGGATGTAGCATAAGCAGTCCTAAGAGGTAAGTTTATAGCAGTACAATCTTACCTCAAGAAACAAGACAAACATCGAGTAGACAATCTAACTTTACACCTAAAACAACTGGAAAAGAAACCAAAAAATAAACCAAAATTAGTAGAAGGAAAGAAATCATAAAGATCCTAGCAGAAATAAATGAAAAAGAAATGAAAGAAACAATAGTAAAGATTAATAAAACTAAAAGCTGGTTCTTTGAAAGGATAAACATAATTGACAAACCTTTAGCCAGACTTGTCAAAAAGAGGAGAATCAAATCAACAAAATTAGAAATGAAAACTGAGAGGTTACAAAAGACTGTAGAAATACAAAGGATTATAAGAGACTATTATGAACAACTATATGACAATAAAATGGATAACCTAGAAGAAATGGACAGATTCTTAGAAAAGTTCAATCTTCCAAGTCTGAGCCAGGAAGAAATAGAAATTATGAACAACCCAATAACAAGCACTGAAATTGAAGTTGTGACCAAAAGTCTCCCCAAAAAAAACAAAAGCCCAGGACCAGATGGCATCATAGAATTTTACCAAACTTTTAGAGAAGAGCTAATACCTATCCTTCTCAAACTCTTTGAAAAAATTGCAGAGGAAGGAACACTTCCAAACTCATTCTACAAGGTTACCATCACCCTGATACCAAAACCAGACAAAGATAACACAAAAAAAGAAAAACTACAGGCCAATATCAATGATGAACATAGATACAAAAATCCTCAACAAAATTTTTCCAAACAGAATTCAGCAACAGATCAAAAAGCTCATACACTATGATCAAGTTGGATTTCTTCCAGGAATGCAAGGATTCTTCAATATATGCAAATCAATGAGATACACCATATTAACAAATTGAAAGATAAAAACCATATTATAATCTCAGTAGATGCAGAAAAAGCCTTTGACAAAATTCAATACCCATTTATGATTAAAACTCTTCAAAAAATAGTCATAGAAGGAATCTACCTTAACATAGTAAAGCCCATTTATGATAAGCCTACAGCAAACATTATTCTTAATGGTGAAAAACTAAAAGCATTCCCCCTAAGATCAGGAACAAGACAAAGGTGTCCACTTTCACCACTATTATTCAACATAGTTCTGGAAGTCCTAGCTACAGCAATCAAAGAAGAAAAAGAAATAAAAGGAATCTATTTCAGAAAAGAAGAAGTAAAGCTCTCACTGTTTGCAGATGACATGATACTGTATGTAGAAAACCCTAAAGATAGTATCAGAAAATTACTGGAGCTAATTATTGAATTTACCAAAATTGCAGGATACAAAATCAAAACACAGAAATCACTTGCATTTCTATATACTAACAATGAAAAATCAGAAAGAGAAATTAAGGAATCAAACCCATTCACCATTGCCACAAAAAGAATTAAATATCTAGGAATAAACTTACCTAAGGAGACAAAAGAACTGTACACAGAAAATTATAAGACATTGATGAAAGAAATCAAAGACAACATAAATAGAGGGAGAGATAGTCCATGTTCCTGGGTAGGAAGAATCATTAATGTGAAAATGGCTATAATACTAAATGCAATATACAGATTTACTGTAATCCCTATCAAATTACCAATGGCATTTTTCACAGAACTAGAACAAAAACTTTCATAATTAATATGGAAACACAAAAGACCCTGAATAGCCAAAGCAGTCTTGAGAAAGAAGAATGGAGCTGGAGGAATCAACCTTCCTGACTTCAGATTATACTACAAAGCTGCAGTCATCAAAACAGTATGGTACTGGCACAACAACAGAAATGTAGATGAATGGAGCAAGATAGAAAGCCCAGAAACAAACCCATGCACCTATGGGTACCTTATTTTTGACAAAAGTGACAAGAATATACAATGGGACAAAGCCAGCCTCTTCAATAAATGGTGCTGGGAAAACTGGACAGCTACATGCAAAAGAATGAAGTTAGAATACTTCCTAACACCATTCACAAAAATAAACTCAAAATTGATTAAAGACCTAAATGTAAGACCAGAAACTATAAAACTTTTAGAGGAAAACTTAGGCAGAACACTCAATGACATAAATCAAAGCAAGATCTTCTATGACCCACCTCCTAGAGTAATGGAAATAAAAACAGAACTAAACAAGTGGGACCTGATTAAACTTAAAAGCTTTTGCTCAGCAAAGGAAACTGTCAGCAAGGTGAAAAGACAATTCTCAGAATGGGAAAAAATAATAGCAAATTAAACAACTGATAAAGGATTATTTTCCAAAATATACAAGCAGCTCATACAGCTCAATGCCAGAAAAACAAACAACTCAATCAAAAAGTGGGAACAATATCTAGACAACATTTCTCCAAAGGAGACATAAAGATGGCTAACTAAGACACAAAAAGATGCTCAACATCACTCATTATTAGAGAAATGCAAATCAAAACCACAGTGAGATATCACCTCACACGGTTCAGAATGGCCATCAAAGAAGTCTCAGTTCAGTTCAGTCACTCAGTCGTGTCTCACTCTTTGCAACCCCATGAATCGCAGCATGCCAGGCCTCCCTGTCCATCACCTGCAGCAAGCCAGGCAGGTGGCGCCCGAGACAGGCTATTCCAAGGTAAGCTCCCTGCAATTAGGGTCATCAGCCCTATTGCCCCCCCTTCTCGGAACAACTGGGTCATCAGCCCTCTTGTTCCCCCACGGAGCAGTTTGGGTCATCAGCCCTACTGCTCCTCCCTCGGAACAGTTTGGGTCATCAGCCTACTGTTTCTCCCCCGGAACAATCTGGGTAATCAGCCCTATTGTTCTTCCAATGTTCGGGATGGCTAGGACCCCACTCAAGGGTGCCGCGGACCCCCCTGTAGGATAGACAGGGCGAGAGGAGTGGGAAGTGTTGAAAGTGTTGAAGAATTAGAGAGAAAAAACGGTTTCTAAAAAGGCTGACAAGAAAGGCCTGATCTTTTGATAGCTAAAAGCAAAATCTTCTATTATACTTAATTTTCTGACATGGGTAACACTGAAACTAAGAATGGCAACTCTTTATACAAGTAATCTTGAAACTGTTAAAGAGGCTACTGTTAATTTAGATACTTGGGTGAAGGTAAAAAACAACTAAAAACTTATCCTATAAATATGATTAAAAACGTTCTGGACCCTCGTCATGAGGCTGTGGGATAGCCTATGGGAGAGGCTATAGCGGTGGATGGTAGTGGGTCTCCACCTTCTGCGCAGATCATATTTTCTGCCATTGACAAAGGAAAGGAGGGAGACTGTGCTCTACCTCCCGAGGAAGGAGAGGGCTTACAGGACGCTGCGGCCGGGCGCCCTGGTGATCCCCCTCCCCCTCTACACAAACCTTTAAAAATTTATCCAACAATTTCTGATTTAAGGTAACTACCCCACCTCCGCTTGCATCTCCCAGGGCCTAGGAATTCCCCAGTTTACATCCAAGCCTCCCAGAGCATTGCCTAAGGCTGAAAAAGATTTAAAAAAAAAATTTCTTTTAAACAAAGGAGCTTTTAAAGAATACACAATATACAGAACCCGCTCATTGCAGAAAAACCCCTCAGGGGGGGCCTCACCCAAGCCAAAAAAAAAAAAAAAGAGAGAGAGAGAAAAAGAAAAGAAAAAAAAAGTGAAAAAGGAAAGAAAGTAGAGAAAGATGTAAAGATAGAGAAAGAGCTAAAGACTGAAAAGGAGAGGAACGGAGAAGGAAGGAATCAAGGAACGCAGCAAGATAGAGAAAGGAAGTTTAAAAAGGAGATACAGAGAAAAAGATAGGGAGAAAAAAAAAAAACAAAGATTAGGGAAGAGAAGAGGGTAAAGGGAAAGAAACGAAGGAAAGAGAAGGGTAGCGAAAAAGGAAGGGTGAGAGAAAAGTGAGAAAGGCAGGAAGAGAGGAAGAGAGAGAGAGACAGTAAGATACGCTGTGACCAGGTGCCCTGGCGAGCTCCCTCCCGCTCTGCACAAACCTTTAAAAAACAAAAAACTTATCCACCACTTTCTGATTTAAGGCCATCGCCGCCGCCTCCGTTTGCGCCTTTCAGGGCTCAAGAGTTCCCCACTTTGCCCCCAAAGCCTCTCAAAGTGTTGCCTAAGCCTGAGGAAGAGAAAAAGTTTTTGAACAGTGGAGCTTTTAAAACAGACTGCGTGCACAATATGCGGAGCGTGCTCCTTGGAGAAAACCCCCTCAGGGGGGTCTCACCCAGGCTAAGGGGATTTAGCAACAATATTAACCCCTGACAAGCCGGTTGCTCCGATTCCAATGGGAGTGGCTGGCCCCCTGCCTGAGGGCATTGTAGGACTTGTGCTAGGGCGTAGCTCGCTTTCTTGTCAAGAAATTTCTGTGGTGTATGGTGTGGTAGATTCTGATTATATTGGAGAAATTAAAGTTTTGATCTCGCCGCCTACCAAAACTGTGCAAATTAATAAAAGTCAAAGAATAACACAGTTTTTGCTTTTACCTTATCAGACAGGAAAAAATTTAACTTCTCAAGCTAAGAGCCACAGAGCGTTTAGATCTAGTGATCTAGCCTTTTGGGTGTAGGAAATTACAGCTCCAAGGCCTTTAAAAGATCTTTTAATTCAAAAAAGTAAAATCTCAGGACTATTAGACACAGGAACAGTCGTCTCTTAACATTGCTGGGAAAGACTGACCCAGCTCCTGGCCAACACATACTACTGAAAATGAGTTGGTGGGATTAGAGAAAGTGGTATGCGGGGTGGGAATGCTGTAGAGAAAAAGGTGAGGGAGAGTTTAAAACCTTGAAGAGTAGTGAGTTCCCCATTGCTGGAAGTATTCAAGCAAAGTTAGATGGTTACTTGTCATATAAAAAGCTATAGACCAGATTTAGTTTACAAAACGATAATTGGAGAAGCTTATAAAGATGTTGTGCAACACCTCTTTACTTGCTTCTCATATTTAGGTGCCAAAAGTTTTGAAAATTGATAATGCCCATTTGAAGATTGTTTACTAACTTTAAATGATTTCCAAAAATTATTAGGGGACATTAACTAGATACGCCCACATTTAAAACTGACTACTGCAGATTTAAAGCCTTTGTTTGATTACTTAAAAAGCGATCCTAATTTCAGTTCTAAGACAAAGTTGACTAATGAGACAGACGGCTCTTGTTAAAGTCGATGAGACTTTAAATTATCAGTTAATTAGGATTAATATTACCAAAAGATGAGATTAAATTATTCTTGCCCCAAAACATACACCTACAGGATGCTTGTGACAAAAAGGCCCATTGGTTCCATCTACCAGTGACCCCAAGAAAAACAGCTTTATCTTATCCCAGCTCGGTGGCACAATTAATTATAAAAGGAAGAAAAAAGAAGTGTGAAACTTTTTAGAAAAGAAGTAGCAAATATAATAATTTCACTCAATAAGGATCATCTGCAAGTCTTTTACAAAATAGTGATAATTGACAAGTTGCCTGATAGATTTCAGGAGTCAAATTTTGTTTCATTTGCCCTCAAGCCCCCACAGTAGTTAAAAGTTCAAAAATGTTAAATTGGCAGTTTGAGGATACCTGTGGAACTTTCCAACCCTATGTAGTTCCTACACTCCCCTTTACCCTATGGGGGAGGGACGTGCTGTCTCACATAGGAGATACTCAGAGAAGGGTTTTCTCAATTTCTTAGTTATCAACAAGGTGGTACAATTAACAATACTTTATATGTTGTTGTAAATACATAATATAAATATATTTACATAATTACAGTTTGCCTAGTTAGGTATGGGTATAAATAAAATATAATAAAGGTATACCTAATTCTATTTATAGATCTATACTTGATTAATTTGCATATAAATTAATATGTATACTATATATGCATATTATATATACTGTATAATTAAATATATATTGCAGTAATATAATGTGTGAGTGGCTGATATTAATTGGTATGGATTGATGTACTGTGATATATGTTCTATATACTGTATTATTATATATGTGTGACATGTATTATTGCAGTGCATTGGTTTGTGTTGGTTGATATTAGCTGTGTACGTGTTGTATTGCTGTAGTATATATATTGATTAATATATTAATTATAAAGATTAATTCAAGTATATTGATTTATATATATGTCAATAAGTTTATACTTGTTGCCATATATAAATACATATATAAATACATTTTGCATTTAGGTATATCTGTATACTAAAATGAGATAAGGAGGTTATACATTTATTATTTAAATTTATACAGAGACCTAAACTAAGCATTAGACCTAAATTAACATATCTCTAAATTTATGTTGTTAAAATGTAAATTTTAAAAATTAAATTGACAACTGCTTGACAATTCCTTTGCCATAAAACCCCCATAGGTGTAATTGGGGTGGCCAGACAAAAAATTGGTTTTATGGCAAAACGGCCCCCTAGAGTGGGTCCATCTTCCCACTCAAACTAAAAAAGTAGCGGCTTCTTATTCAGGATTGACAGCTACTTTGATATTAAAGGAAAAAAGCGGAACATTAAATTATTTGGTAAAGAGCCATCAGAAATTATAATTCCATATAATAAAGAACAACTTGATGTGCTTCTAATGTTTGAAAATTGGCAGATTGCTATAGGAAACTATTTTGGTCAAAAATTTTTGCATCATTTTCCTTCACATGTTTTGCTGAATTTTATATCCAGACATCCAGTTAATTTTCCTGTCAGATATAAACAATCTCCTGTTCCAAATGTTCAAATAGTTTTTACTGATGGGTCAGCAAATGGTAAAGCCTTCATAGTTACTAAAAATCACCAAAAAGTTTTAAAAACACAAAAAACTTCAGCTAAAAGAGCTGAAATAACAGCAGTCATAGAGGCTTTTGCTATGTTTGCAGATGAGGAATTTAATATTTACTCTGATTCTCAGTATGTGGTCAGGCTGTTTCCACACATTGAGACTGTGGTCCTGCCTGAAAATAAAACTACCATATTTCATTTGTTAACTAAGTTACAGCAACAAATTTGGAAAAGAAATAAAATATTTTTCATTGGACATATTCGGGCTCATTCCGGATTGCCCGGCCCTTTAAATGCCTTTAATGATTTGGCTGACTTGTTAACCAGAAATACAGTGGCTACTGTGATTGAGGAGGCCAGAGCCTCTCACTCACTTCATCATCAATACGCTACTGCTTTAAGATATCAATTCCAAATTCCCAGAGAGACTGCTCAAGAGATTGTGCGTTCTTGCTTACACTGCCCCACTGTTTATAATAATCTACCTATGGGAGTTAATCCTCATGGTCTCAAACCTAACGTACTCTGGCAGACGGATGTAACTCATGTCTCTTCATTTGGAAAACTGTCTTTTGTTCATGTAACTGTAGATACCTTTTATCACGTTATTATTACAACTGCTCGTACCGGAGAGGCAGGTAAAGATGTGATACAACATCTCTTTACTTGTTTTTCATATTTGGGCCTGCCAAAAGCTTTGAAAACTGACAATGCTCCTGCTTACACTTCTAAGTCTTTTCAGAAATTTTGTATAAAGTTTCAAATTAAACATAATACAGGCATCCCTTATTACCCACAGGGACAAGCCATTGTTGAAAGAGCACATCAAACATTAAAAATCCAAATTCAAAAACTAAAAGAAGGGGAGTTTAAGTATAGTTCTCCCCATCAAATCTTGCAACATGCTCTTTTCGTAATAAATATTCTAAATACTGATTTCGGCCGGAACTATTGCAGTGCTTTGTCATTGGTGCCTGGAGCAATTAAATGCAAAACCATTAGTCAAATGGAAGGACCTCCTCTCTGGACAATGGAAGGGTCCTGACCCATTATTAACTAGCGGTCGAGGATGTGCGTGCATTTTTCCACAGGATGCAGATTCTCCAGTTTAGACAGGCTGATTCGCCATGTTGCAGACCCCCAGACATCCAGTTCACCCATTGCTTCGATCACAAAAGAGGAGCCCGCCAGAAGGGGAGGCAAGATAAACATCAAGATCCCGGCGGGACTGACGGGGCTGCTGCAGCGCGAACTCCAACCAGAACATAATTCTACTTTATTCTGTTTTGGCTTGTCTACCCTCTCCTTATGTTTTTCTCTTTACCAAAGATTCTGGAAAACTTAATGTACATGTGACTTTAAACTGGTGGACCCAATGTAGTGATCTGTGAACAATGTATGCTCTCATCTTGTTTAAACCCTCAGTATAATGTTTGCTCCTTTGTAAGTATTACAACGTCCACCTTATCTTATAATGTAACCACTTATTGATATAACTATAGTCTTGCTGTATTACAACAACTTCAGGATTTAATGCGATTGCGACGATTTGTGGGCTTACTTATTTTAGGAATATCAGCTTTAATAACCGCAATTACTTCTGTTACTGTGGCAGCAATATCATTGACTCAACAAGTGCATACTGCCCAATATGTTGATACCATGTCTAAAAATGTTTCACTAACTCTAGCAACACAGGAAGCTATAGCTAGGAAATTAGAGATGAGAGTAGACGCCTTAGAAGAGGCAATAATGCATATTGGGACTGATTTACAGGCTTTAAAAGTGAAAATGGCTCTGTCTTGCCACGCTGATTACCGGTGGATATGCGTGACATCTTTAAAGGTAAACGAGACAGATTATGAATGGGAAAAAATCAAAAATCATATCTCAGGTGTTTGGAATAGCTCTGACATTGGCCTGGACTTAGGGAAACTTCATAATCAAATACAGACCCTGAAACACTCTCGACTGGATTTTACCGCCGCTGGAGCAGCTAATGACTTTTTTCACACCTTCTCTAACTTTTATTTCTGGAAAAAACATTCTGTCTAATCTTCTCATAATCATTCTTCCTTGTATTGTCAGGATTCTTCGGCAGAACATTCAGAAGCTCACGACTGAGCTGCATCTGGCTGTTTTAAGAAATAAAAAAGGGGGAGATGCCGGGAGCCAGCATATTGCATATTGAGTGCATATTGCATATTGAGTGCAGCACTTTCCACAGCATCATCTTTCAGGATCTGGAATAGCTCAACTGGAATTCTATCACTGCCGGGAGCCAGCGTGAGGAACTCCGCCCATGACAAAGGTCATGAGGAAGGAGGCTCGGCATACGCAAAGGCGGGATCGAGCCTCAGGAGTCCCCCTGGAAATTCTCGAGCATCTACCCCCCAAACCTGAGTCTGCCTACTTTCTGCTTTGTGCTTTCACCTACACCTCTGACTTTACAGGGGGCTGTCCCACACTACCTCTCTCTGAAAAAAAAAGAGTTAGCTTACAGCTCCAGTTAATAATTCCTGGGTGTGACAGTGTTTCAACCTACAAACTCCTTTGGAAATCCTCTAGCCTGCCTGAATGGGTTTTTCCGGCCACATGTGATTGTTCAGAGCCTCCCAACTGTGAGAGGCAGGAGATGTTCTAAACTGCCTAAACACAGATTCCTTTGAGTAGTTAAAAGATTGATTAGAAATTGTATTGGTGAAGGGTTTTTCACTTGTTGGGCCAATGTTTGCTGCTAAGTCTCCATACTCCTTACCTACTGTGTCCTTGGCAGTGTATTGATTGATATAATGGGTGTATAGAAATGTAAAATGCAGCTTTGTCCAATGCTTTTTTGGAGGCTGGTGCCTGACTTTGGAATAATCACCTTTAGAGAAAAATAAGTTTCTTAAAATGTTAACAGGCCTCCGGGTCAGAAGATGATGTCAATCACCTGAACTTTTGCATATGATAAGTTTGCAGGAAGAAAGCCTGGCTTGCTGCATGACTCTACCCCTTCCCCCATTATCCTCTATGCATAACTTAAGGTATAAAAACTACTTTGGAAAATAAAGTGCGGGCCTTGTTCACTGAAACTTGGTCTCCCCATGTCACTCTCTCTCCCAAATTCTAGCTGAGTCTCCATCTGGAGCGCGGAACCCGCCATGCTTGCTAATTATGCCTGGGCTTCTAAGATCCGACCGGGGAGGCCTCAGTGTCTCCTCTCCTTCGGGAGAACGGAAGGACGCCTGCGGCCTACGTAAGTGGTGCAAACTTCTTGTCTTGAAGTTTTATTGGTCTCCCGCGTAAACCAAGCTACTCAGCCTCTTTTCTCCACTGAATTTTCCTACTGAGCTATCCTCATTCTATTACTCTTTGTATGCTTAATTAACGTGTAATTAAGCAGTTGTTTCCTGACCCTCGCCTATGCCGTCTCTCCTTCGAATACCCTGGATCAGCTGGGGCTGGACCCCGGCAATCACCAACTCCCAGAGTTCACTCAAACTCATATCCATCGAGTCGGCGATGCCATCCAGCCATCTCATCCTCCGTCGTCCCCTTCTCCTCCTGACCCCAATCCCTCCCAGCATCAGGGTCTTTTCCAATGAATCAACTCTTCGCATGAGAGGGTGTGTAGAAAAGGGAATACTCTTGCAGTGTTGATGGGAATGGCAGTGTTAATGGCCACTATGGAAGATGATATGGAGATTCCTTAAAAAAAAAAAAAAAAAAAAACTCCAGGAATAAAACCACCATGTGACCCAGCAATCCCACTCATAGGCATATACCCTGAGGAAACCAAAATTGAAAAAGACACATGTATCCCATTGTTCATTGCAGCACTATTTACAATAGCTATAACATGGAAGCAACCTAAATGTCTATCAACAGATGAATGGATAAAGAAGTTGTGGTACATATACACAATAGAATATTACTCATCCATAAAAAGAAATGCATTTGAGTCAGTTCTGACGAGGTGGATGAACCTAGAAACTATTATACAGAGTGAAGTGAGTCAGAAAGAGAAAGATATATATCGTATTCTAACGCACATATATGGAATCTTGAAAAATGGTTCTGAAGAATTTATTTACACAGCAGCAATGGAGAAACAGACATAGAGAATGGACTTATGGACATGGGGAGAGGGGAGGATGTATGGAAAGAGTAACATGGAAACTTATACTACCATATATAAAAGAGATGGCCAACAGGAATTTGCTGTATGGCTCAGGAAATTCAAATAGCGGCTCTGAATCAGTCTAGAGGGTTGGGATGGGGAGGAAGATGGGAGGGAGTTTCAAAAGGGAGGGATATATGTATCCCTATGGCTGATTCATGTTGAGGTTTGACAGAAAACAGCAAAATTCCGTAAAGCAATTGTCCTTCAATTAAAAAAAAAAGAAAAAGCTATAAAGCCAAAAGAAGGCATAGAGTAGAGAAATTCAAGACTATGTTAAAGAAATAGTGGTTCTCAAGTCAGTATTTACGGTAAAAAGATTGCATATGCTAATAAATTAAATGAAAGAATGTGTAAACTAAAAGGGTGATAGGTCAGTGAGAAAGCATAAAAAAGGCTGAAAATAGAGGGGAAAAAAAGAAGAGTCAACCTAAAGGAGAGAAGAAACTTTCACTATTGAAAGTGTGAATGCTGAGCTAACAACAAGCGCAAGTCTCTTGGGAAAAATCAGTATGGGATGTTTCTCTCTAGGTGCATCTACTAACTTTTCAGATGGTGAATGCAGCAAGCTGTCTGTGATATATTAATGGTATTAATGCATGACAAATATGTGCTTAATCATGATGTATTGATGGTAGTAAACATTATATTAACCTTCTCTGTTCTTATGTCATGATCACCAACTAGCCTTCTGATTATAATCTGACATTTCATGTAGATTTACCTATAAATATAGAATGGGAATTCAAGCATTTTGCAGTTATATTTAATAAATTGGCCAAATAAATATATCATAGAACTGTAGTATTTCTTATTTTCTGTCAATAATTTGTTTTACATTTTGCTTGATA
The DNA here is from genome assembly GCF_029407905.1 of Bubalus kerabau. NCBI lineage: Eukaryota > Metazoa > Chordata > Mammalia > Artiodactyla > Bovidae > Bubalus > Bubalus kerabau. The sequence continues at coordinate 56,350,865 of NC_073637.1, forward strand.
AAATTTTTGTTAATTATTTATCCATCAAGGACATCCTATTTTATATATATATATATATATATATATATAAACCTGGTTTTAACATTTTTTACTTTTAGTATATAAACCTGGTTTTAACATTTATTTTTCATTTTTAGTACTTTATAATCCCTGACTTTGGTGGTTATTTAAAAGTGTACTATAATCCTTATAGTTTTCCTCTCTGAATTTAATTATTTTTCCTAAATATCTTAAAAGTATTCTTTATATCTGGTTTACTACAGTTTATTTTTTAAATTTGTGTTGGAGTATCACTGATTTGCAGTGTTGTGTTAGTTTCAACTGTACAGCATATATTGTACATATGCATGTATCCCACTTTTTTTTTAAAGATTCTTTTCCCATATAGGCCATTACAGACTACTGAGTAGAGCTCCCTGTGCTATACAGTAGGGCTTTAGTAGTTATCCATTCTATATATGGTAGTGTGCATATGTCAATCCCAATCTCCTATTTTATCCCCCCCACCTCTCTTTACCTCTCTGATAACTGTAAGTTTCTTTTCTACATCTGTAACTCTATTTCTGTTTTGTAAGTAGGTTCATTTGTACCCTTTTTTCAGATTTCACATATAAGTGATATCATATCATATTTGTCTTCCTCTGTCTGACTTACTTTATTCAGTATGACTGTCTCTAGGTCCATCCATATTGCTGCAAATGGCATTATTTCATTCTTTTTTTTTAATAGTTGAGTAATATTCCATTGCAAGGACTTCCTAGGTGGCTCAGTGGTAAAAAATCTGCCTGTGTTGGGAAGACTCCCTGTAGAAGGAAATGGCAATCCACTCCAGTATTCTTGCTTCAGAAATTTGATGGAGAGGGGAGCCTAGTGGGCTATAGTCCCTGGGATCACAAAAGAGTCAGACACACTTAGAGACTAAACAATAAATATTACATTGCATATATGTCTTCCAACTATTCTTTCTATCTTTGATGTACAACAGTTTAAATGCAATAGATCCAACCAGTCCATTCTGAAGGAGATCAGCCCTGGGATTTCTTTGGAAGGAATGATGCTGAAGCTGAAACTCCAGTACTTTGGCCACCTCATGCAAAGAGTTGACTCATTGGGAAAGACTCTGATGCTGGGAGGGATTGGGGCAGGAGGAGAAGGGGATGACAGAGGATGAGATGGCTGGATGGCATCACTGACTCGATGGACGTGAGTCTGAGTGAACTCTGGGAGTTGGTGATGGACAGGGAGGCCTGGCGTGCTGCGATTCATGGGGTTGCAAAGAGTCGGACATGACTGAGCGACTGATCTGATCTGATCTGATCTGAAATGCAATATGTATTCTGCTGCAGCTAAGCTGCCACTAAGTTGTGTCTGACTCTGTGTGACCCCATAGATGGCAGCTCACCAGGCTCGGCCGTCTCTGGGATTCTGCAGGCAAGCACACTGGAGTGGGTTGCAATTTCCTTATCCAGTACATGAAAGTGAAAAGTGAAAGTGAAGTCGCTCAGTCATGTCCAACTCTTCACAACCCCATGGACTGCAGCCTACCAGGCTCCTCTGTCCATGGGATTTTCCAGGCAAGAGTACTGGAGTGAGTTGCCATTGCCTTCTCTGCAATATGTATGTGTATGTGACATTAATTTCAGGGGGAAAATTATCCATTAAACTTCAAATTCTTTTGCATTATTCTCTCACTTATCCTTCCAGATTTTAATTACATATATATGATGCTGACTGATACTGTTCCAGAACATCTGGATAATTGACAATTTTTTGTTTTTATATTTTGTCTTCTTTGTACTTCAATTTAGATAAATTTAATTTACCTATGCTCAGGTTTACTGGTTCTTTTTTCAGCTGTGTAGAGTCTACTGGTAAACTGTCCAACACATTCTTCACCTCATTTAACATAGTTTTCATTTCTAATATTTTAATTTGTTCATTTGTTATACAATATATTACATGTCTTTGTCAATAATTCTCACCTCCTTATATATATTGTCTATTTTTACTACTATAGACATTAACATCTTTTCTTTCTTTCTTAAAGTCACTCAGTCTTGTCTGACTCTTTGCAACCCCATGGACTTAGTCCCTGGAATTCTCCAGGCCAGAATACTGGAGTGGGTAGTCTTTCCCTTATCCTGGGGACCTTCCCAACCCAGGGATAGAACCCAGTTCTCCCATATTGCAGAGGGATTCTTTACCAGCTGAGCCACATACTACCATTATTGTTTTCAATTCAGTTCAGTTCAGTTCAGTCGCTCAGTTATCCCCGACTCTTTGCAACCCCATGAATCGCAGCATTCCAGGCCTCCCTGTCCATCACCAACTCTCAGAGTTCACTCAGACTCAGGTCCATCAAGTCAGTGATGCCATCCAGCCATCTCATACTCTGTAGTCCCCTTCTCCTCCTGCCCCCAATCCCTCCCAGCATCAGAATCTTTTCTAGTGAGTCAACTCTTTGCATGAGGTGGCCAAAGTACTGGAGTTTCAGCTTTAGCATCATTCTTTCCAAAGAACACCCAGGACTGATCTCCTTTACTATGGACTGGTTGGATCTCCTTGCAGTCCAAGGGACTCTCAAGAGTCTTCGCCAACACCACAGTTCAAAAGCATCAATTCTTTGGTGCTCAGCTTTCTTCACAGTCCAACTCTCACATCCATACATGACCACTGGAAAAACCATAGCCTTGACTAGATGGACCTTTGTTGGCAAAGTAATGTCTCTGCTTTTCAATATGTTGTCTAGGTTGGTCATAATTTTCCTTCCAAGGAGTAAGCGTTTTCTAATTTCATGGCTGCAATCACCATCTACAGTGATTTTGGAGCCCAAAAAAATAAAGTCTGACACTGTTTCCACTGTTTCCCCATCTATTTGCCATGAAGTGATGGGACCAGATGCCATGATCTTTGTTTTCTGAGTGTTGAGCTTTAAGCCAACTTTTTCACTCTCCTCTTTCACTTTCATCAAGAGGCTTTTGAGTTCCTCTTCACTTTCTGCCAGAAGGGTGGTGTCATCTGCATATCTGAGGTGATTGATGTTTCTCCCAGCAATCCTGATTCCAGCTTGTGCTTCTTCCAGCCCAGTGTTTCTCATGATGTACTCTGCATATAAGTTAAATAAGCAGGATGACAATGTACAGCCTTGACATACTTCTTTTCCTATTTGGATCCAGTCTGTTGTTCCATGTCCAGTTCTAACTGTTGCTTCCTGACCTGCATATAGATTTCTCAAGAGGCAGGTCAGGTGATCTGGTATTCCCATCTCTTACAGCATTTTCCACAGTTTATTGTGGTCTACGCCGTCAAAGGCTTTGGCATAGTCAATAGTGCAGAAATAGATATTTTTCTGGAATTCTCTTGCTTTTTCAATGATCCAGCAGATGTTGGCAATTTGATTTCCGGTTCCTCTGCCTTTTCTAGAACCAGCTTGGACATCTGGAAGTTCATGGTTCATGTACTGCCGAAGCCTGGCTTGGAGAATTTTGAGCATTACTTTACTAATTTCTTAAATTTCAACATTTCAGTTATTTCAGAGCTTGGTCTGTTGTTTGAATTCTTCCTTGACAGTATGTTGGATTTTTTTTTATTTGTTTTCTTCTTGGTTTCTTGTGTTTAATAAGTTTTGGCTGGAGGTTGGGCATCTACTTTGATAGTTGTATCAGCTAGAGTTCAATAAGAGAAGCAAAACTAGTAGGAAGATATATATTAGGAGATTTATTGCAAGGAATTGGCTTATGTGATTGTGTGAACTGTCTAAGAATATCCCAAAATCCATAAGTCAGGCCATAGGGAAGGATAGATTAAAGTTCATGAGCATGAGCTAAAAGCTGCTGTCCATAGATTGAATGAATTCTTCTCTTAAAGAATCCTCAATTGCACTTTTCAGGACTTTCAACAGATTGAGTCAGGCCCACTTAGGTTACCTAATATAACCACCCTAACTTAATGTCAACTGATTATGTACTTTAACCAAATATGCAAAATACCTTCAGAGTAGATTAGTACTTTATTAAATAGTTGGAGACTTTAGCCTAACCATATGAACACATCAAAAAGTTCATTACAACTTTTATGACATAGCCTGTTTATTTAAGGGCACTAATGCCATTCACGAGCACTCCACCCTCACAATTAAATCACCTCCTAATGGCATCACAGTGAGGATTATTTTTCAACATGTGAATTTGGTGAAGCTTCCCTGTCCATCACCAGCTCCTGGACATTGCTCACACTCATGTCCATCGTGTCCGTGATGCCACCCAACCATTTCATTCTCTGTCATCCCCTTCTCCTCGTGCCTTCAATCTTTCCCAGAAACAGTGTATTTTCCAGTGAGTCAGTTCTTCGCATCAGGTGGCCAGAGTATTGGAGTTTCAGCTTCAACATCAGTCTTTCCATGAATATTCAGGACTGATTTCCTTTAGTGTTGACTGGTTGGATCTCCTTGTAGTCCAAGGGACTCTCAAGAGTCTTCTCCAACACCACAGTTCAAATGCATCAATTCTTCAGCAATCACCTTTCTTTATAGTCCAACTCTCACATTCATACATGACTGCTGGAAAACCACAGCTTTGACTAGACAGACTTTAGCTGGTAAAGTAATGTCTCTACTTTTTAATATGTTTTCTAGGTTGGTTGTAGCTTTTCTTCCAGGGAGCAAGTGTCTTTTAATTTCATAGCTGCAGTCAACATCTACAGTGATTTTTGAGCCCCCCACCAAAAAAAAAGTCTGCCACTGTTTCCACTGTTCCCCATCTATTTGCCATGAAGTAATGGGATCAGATGCTGTGATCTTTGTTTTCTGAATGTTGAGTTTTGAGCCAACTTTTTGACTCTCCTCTTTCACTTTCATCAAGAGGCTCTTTAGTTCTTCACTTTCTGCCATAAGGGTGGTTATTTAAAAGTAGAGATGCTAAATTACCACACATGTAAGTCTGTACTTTAAGGAAAATATTATGTTTATTGTTATAAAATATTATATTCAATTTTATACCAGAATATAGTTCTATTCTATAATCCATACCTATAAAGCAAATAAAATCATTGATCTATACATTTTAGAAGCCATTTTCCCAATCTTGATAATTAATCATCAGGTGACTTTTTTTACTCTGCAACTTAAAGAAATTCTATGTCTAAATCTGGGATACAAAATTTAAAACACAACTGAGTACATTCTGATTCTAAACATTACTGGAAATATTATTAATGATAAAAAAAAACAAACATTGTAGTGAACTTTACATGATTTAAGATTATTTTAGTAGTATTTCAGATACTTAGAGAAGTTTTTTGTTAGCCTGTGTGATCTTTTAAAAATGTGCACATTTTCTTAGAAGATTCTTGTTCTATCAATCTTTAATAACTAAATATGCCCAAGTATTTGCTATAGAAATGGCTAAGGTATTTTAATTTGTGATGGCCCACTCCTTTACCTACCAGAAATACATCAAAGTAATTTTACATTTAAAGTGTTAAAATATGTATATATAATGTGTTACATTGTTAACACAATGAATATAAATTTTGATAGAGAATTCAATAACTAAATTAAGTAGTCAACACAAATATTTATTCCAAAGGTTTTATAAGAAAAAGAGCCAGGGTGTGAATATAGTCAGAAATACAAATTACATGCTGCTAATAGGTGTTTTAGTTTTCATTAATTATTTAATACAGTTCAACACATTTTCCCCAACTTGTATGTGAAACATCAACTAGGGGATTTTACATTTTATCCATTCATCTCAAATCTATCAACTTTCAAGGGAAAAATATCCAACCATGAGCTCAATATTCAATAACACATTTTGCTGCCAAATTAAAATGTTTTCCCTGTGGGAAGCTAAATCTTTTTTTAAAAAAAGTTATTAAACTAGTATAGAAATATGTAAGTGCTTTACTTTCATTAGTTTAGCAAACTGTATTAAAGTTTTGGACCACTGATACTAGTTGCAATAACAACTTTTAATAATAATAAAAATTTTGAAATGGAAACAAATTATGCTAAACTCTAAGCAGTCTCTAATAACAATAAGATTAAGATACAAGCATTTAAAATTTTTAAAGATGCTTTATCATACCAGATAATGTGTGATCAGATATTATTATCTTTTCTGTGCCTTGTTTTTCCTTCTCCCAACCAACACTGGTTTATTTAGTGTTTGAGCTCTAATTTTGTTGTGGCTCCTTTTTCTCTCCTGGCCCTCTCATTACATGGTAAGGCATAAACTCTGTATTTTTACTCATTCCAATGTACACAAAAACCCAAAGACCAAGTTTCAAATATAATCAAAATAAAACTATATTTTTAGTTTATATTAACATTATCACTTTGGGCAGATTTACTCTTATACCCATGTTCCATTTCAGCACTGTTTGCATTAATAACGTGTCCCCCAGTCTCATCTCCAGTAGTTGTAGAACTACTCTTGACTGTGCATCCCTGATTTTGGTCTTTGGAGACTAAATTCTTGACACATACATATTCTCTGGCTTCTGCTACTCCTCAGTATTCAGGGAAATTTTCATTTTTGCCTTGTTTTCTGATGTGATCAAGGACTAAATTGGAACTTCCTCATAAGGTAGGCAGGGGAAAAAGAGACAAGTGAGTGATGAAGGTGGACAATGGAATGCAAGCTTCCTTTGTTTCTCATTCTAGCTTAAATTTGGGGACTTTAAATTTTGAATTTTCATGATGTCTTTCATGACATTGTGAAAAGGACTTTCCACACATACTAACAAATAATATTTCAATCTCATGTTTTCTCAACTGGACCATAAGATGATAGTCTCATAACTAGGGTCTGCTTTCTTTACACAGGTGCCTGTGATGTAAATTAAATCTTATTGTGCCATGCTTTTGCTCAGCTTTTAAATGATTATACCTTTACCCATATAAAGTGTCAATTTCCCTAACTAGACAGTAAGACAAAAATCATCTCTAGCCTCTTCTTTGTCAACCACCATTCTTCCGATGCCTCCATTCTAATATCAAATTTCCTAAAACATGTTCCACAGGCACTCTTACATGCATGTTAATAGCTATTATGTAAAACAAGTTTAATCTGGATAAATAAACTTGAAAAATCCTCAACTAAAAGATTACCAAAGATATTTTCTGAGTGAAGATTTTTCCTAGAGTAATTAGCAATTATGCATTATAAATCTCTAAGAATATACAACACTTTTTCAATCATTTGATTAGAGTATTTCTCTTTTTTTTGCCAGTTCATTTTTTTAACTGAAGGATAATTGCTTTATAGAATTTTGTTGTTTTCTGTCAAACATCAACAAGAATCAGCCATAGGTACACCCATGTCCCCTCCCTCCCAGACCTCCCTCCATCTCCCTCCCCACTCCACCCTTTTAGATTGTCACAGAGCCCCTGTTTGAGTTCCTGCATCATACAGCAAATTCCCATTGGCTGTCTATCTTACATAAGGTAATGTAAGTTTCCATGTTACTCTCTCCATACATCTCACCCTCTCCTTCCATCTCACCCTCTCCTTCCTACCCTCCCCCGTGTCCATGGGCTTGTTCTCTATGTCTGTTTCTCCATTGAAAGTGAAGTCACTAAGTCCTGTCCAACTCTTTGTGACCCCATGGACTGTAGCCTACCAGGCTCCTCCTTCCATGGGATTTTTCAGGCAAGAATACTGCCCTGCAAATAAACTCCATTTCTCCATTGCTGCCCTGAAAATAAAATCAATGCCATCTTTCCAGATTTCATATATATATATATATATATATGTGTGTGTGTGTGTGTGTGTGAGTATATAATATTTATATTTCTCTTTTTTGACTAGAGCATTTCTTTTTAATTGAGCATCTTAAGCAGTGCTGGTTTAGCTGTATTACTTTTGGATAACACTCACTCTCTTTTATCTCCAGTCCTTTGACTTGATATCCCTTTCTCCAGATACGATAAATCTCAAATGTTGACTCAGTCACACCCTCCTTTAAGCTTGCCTCACTATGGTGTAGAGATGGGGGAAAAAAAAAAAAAAGCTAAAGATTATCTTTCCCAGACACTCTTGCAGCTTGGATAGTGCGCATGATCTGGATCCACTGAGAAGAAGCATCCCTATGAGGTTTGGAAGCAGAAGTAAGGCAATGACAGCCTATAGAGTTATTGGATATTCTGTCAGGCATACCAGTGTAAACTTACTCTGGACTTGGTAAAATGCTGTAGGTGCTAAAGGTTGGACAACTATAGTTATGATACAATCTTTAGATTGTCATGTGCTATGATCACACACTTATGATTGCTGCTCCAATTCTTTCTGTGTGATTGCAAAGCCTGATTCTTTGATTAGATTACAGAATTCTCAGAAATTTTATAATTAATCAATTTTATATCAACCTTCTTCCAATAAACTAATTGGGGTTGGGGTGGGGAATTATGTTGCCTTAAACAAAAAAAGCTTTACTGAATAATTGTCAGAGGAGATATACACTTAAGAAATTGAGAATCTAGGAATTATTACCTGATTGAGTTTTAACTTATTGATCTGTTTACCTTTGATGATGGCATGCTGACAATCTATGGCATCCTGTGTTGAATCAACTGAAATGAAGCATGTATTAAAAGTAAGAGTTGGTCAAGAATGTACTTATTTTTGTAGACCACTGTGATAGGCATGAGAAATATAAAGATTCAGGGTTAATAAGTTGTGTCTAATTGCATTCCTTTCACTTATAACCACAGAATATAAAAAGCAAGAAATCAGATGTAGATTCTGATTCTATTACTCAAATCCAGCATAGATTGAATTTACAGAGTCACCAGGAAACTTATAACAAATTGTGGGAACCTCAAATTTTGAATGGAAATGTTTTATTGGATTCAGGTAGCTCTGAGTACAGCTAACCTCACACAATCTCCTTTGCTACTGAAGGAGCCCCTTCTCTGTCCTGTGGCACTCATCCTGCTTTATTTAAACAGCTTACAATGATGTAAGCTGAGATAGTTACCCTGCAAGAGGTGTCAGTTCCTTCAGATTTTCCTTTACGTCTTATTCCCTCCAGACCTAGAACTAGGAATATCTCTCTCTCTATCCCAGTGAACAATTTCCAAAGTCAAATTCAGAACAAAAAGCCTCATGCAACAAATGAATTTCAGTATTTTGCTTATTTATATTGGACAATATTTGGGAACATTGATGTAATAGGTTCTAAAGGTGCTACCCCAAGGAACATGGAACACATTTTACATTGAAGTGATCACACTCACAGTTTATTCTTCACTCACTTAACTTATACAGCTGGGAGAGTCTGCTTAGTTAGTGGAATGAAACTTTAAATCAGTGGCATTTAAGTAAATAAAGTTGACAGAAATTCCTTAAAAAGAATGTAAACACTTAAGCAAATTAACATTGAATGCACTAGGCAAATTAACACCATGCAGGCTTAGTGTGCTGCAGTCCATGGGGTTGCAAAGAGTCAGACACGACTGAGTGACTGAACTGAACTGAACCATAACAGACAGCAAAAGGAAACTGATAATATGAATTATTTGACCTAAATGGATATTTGGCAATACCAAAATCAAGGGGAAGTTATAATAGGTTTCATTTTCATCCATAAGTTAGGGAAACAAAGACACAAACAAAAACTTTCTAAGCGTGACTTTGAACCACCATAAAAGTAGTTCAGTTCAGTCGCTCAGTCATGTTCAACTCTTTGCGACCCCATGAACCGCAGTACACCAGGCCTCCTTGTCCATTACCAACTCCCGGAGTTCACCCAAACCCATGTCCATTGAGTCAGTGATGCCATCCAGCCATCTCACCCTCTGTTGTCCCCTTCTCCTCCTGCCCTCAATCTTTCCCAACATCAGGGTCTTTTCAAATGAGTCAGCTCTTCGCCTCAGGTGGCCAAAGTATTGGAGTTTCAGCTTCAACAAGAGACCTTGCAATGAACACCCAGGACTGATTTCCTTTAGGATGGAATGGTTGGATCTCCTTGCAGTCCAAGGGACTCAAGAGTCTTCTCCAATACCACAGTCCAAAAGCATCAATTCTTCGGCGCTCAGTTTTCTTTATAGTCCAACTCTCACATCCATACATGACCACTGGAAAAACCATAGCCTTGACTAGATGGACCTTTGTTGGCAAAGTAATGTCTCTGCTTTTCAGTATGTTGTTTAGGTTGGTCATAACTTTCCTTCCAAGGACTAAGCGTCTTTTAATTTTATGGCTGCAATCACCATCTGCAGTGATTTTAGAGCCCCCAAAAATAGTCTGACACTGTTTCCACTGTTTCCCCATCTATTTGCCATGAAATGATGGGACCGGATGCCGTGACCTTAGTTTACTAAATGTTGAGCTTTAAGCCAACTTTTTCACTCTCCTCTGTCACTTTCATCAAGAGGCTCTTTATTTCTTCTTCACTTTCTGCCCTAAGGGTGGTGCATCTGCATATCTGAGGTTATTGATATTTCTCCCAGCAATCTTGATTCCAGCGTGTGTTTCCTCCAGCCCAGCGTTTCTCATGATGTACTCTGCATATGAGTCATATATAATTGTCTAATTCCCACGACTAGGTAATTTCATAGATTAAGAGACCCTTGAAGAAAAACAGGCCTGGTACTTTTGAGAAAACTCTTAAAAAATTATATTGTATCTTCTTCCTCCTAGCTTTTCCTAAAGGGACATGCAACCATTTACCAGGGCAGCAGTGCACTGTAGAAAAGAAAAATACCTCAATATTGAGGGGGCTTACTGAACCATCCTCTTAGCTAAAACACCAATCACAGAGAACAATGAAGGTTCCTCATCAGAGTACGTTTAATAGGACTGCTGCTGCTGCTAAGTCACTTCAGTCGTGTCTGACTCTTTGCGACCCCATAGACGGCAGCCCACCAGGCTCTGCCGTCCCTGGGATTCTCCAGGCAAGGACACTGGAGTGGGTTGCCATTTCCTTCTCCAATGCATGAAAGTGAAAAGTGAAAGTGAAGTCACTAAGTCGTGTCTGATTTCGCAACCCCATGGACCGAAGCCTACCAGGCTCCTCCGTCCATGGGATTTTCCAGGCAAGAGTACTGGACTAGGTAACAAATATTCTTTTGGACCAAATTCAATTTGCAATTGACCCAGTGGATCTCAGTATTCATCTTGTTTTTATTTCATGGAACCTATATCTCTCATTGCAGTAGACAAACTCAGATATTTGCCAGACCTCCCTTTGGCTTCTGACCCAAAAATCCTTTGCTTCTGCTGGAGAAAGCATCAGGTGGGAAACCAACTGTTGTTCTCTTATCCTACCAAAATTGTGTGTTTAAATAAGTACTATATCCCTTGAAAAACTACAAATTAGTAACATCCTTAAATACTTGAGGAATGCAGGCGATTTATCTCTATTATATCTAACTTAAACTTGCTTGATTAACTCTTTGGTGTGATACATGGATTTTGATTGATAATATTTTACAAAGTAAAAAGCAAACTGCAAATATAGTCTCACATATGATTTCATTATTGGAGTGAAATGGTTAAACCCTGATGCATGATATATAGTAATCAATCTAATAAAGCATCTTTTTCAATTTTGCTTTCATCTAGCATGGTTATTAATCACATTTACTGTGTTGGTTCAGGAGTATATCTATTCCTTAATCTTATATGTATTAATCTTCAAACACTTATAAACCAGTAGATACTACATTGCTCCACTGCATTGATAACATCAGGCCAGTAGAACCAAGTGATCAGGAATAGGAGATATTTCAGTGCCATAGGATAATTCATGAATGTCAAAAACGGGAAATAAACTCCATGGGAATCAGTGGCCATCTCTTCAGTGAATGCTTGATGACCAAAATATCTAGAGCATCTTAGGATATCCTCTTCCAATTAAAAACCAATTGCTGTGCTTTGTACTTTCTAGAACTAAAAAGGAAGCATGCTCCTTAAAAGGTTTGACCATTCAAAGATTATCTAAGGTTGTCCGTTTTTAACATGTTCCAAAAAAAGAGAAAATTCATCAGCTGCTCTAGGAGCAAACAATTGTATGACTTGAGTGACTTAATGTTTCTCAAAATATTGTTAGTGGGTTGTAATGCTGGTTGGTACCATGGAAAGCCTCAACTGTAGAATAGTAACAAATGACTTCAGAAATTTATTTAAAAATGTTTCCTCTTCATCAAATAACATTTCTGCTTTGGAGAAATAGAAATAAATCTTGCCTGCTGTTGAACCATGGTAGAGGCTGAATACTTTCTATTGGAAACTTGAGTGGCCCCATATCCTGAGCTTGCCTTCACAAATCAGATCATATCTGTTCCATCCAGCCTTATAGCCAGATATCGTCAACAGTACTTCATCTATAAGTAGTTAGCTCACACTTTCAATGCATCTCCTTCTGCTTCAACACATAGCTATAACCCCTGTGTGAGTTCCCTATATGCAGTTGACTGAGAAGGAAAAAATAATCCTTTTGCCTGGTTTACAAAAGCCTGTTCAGAATATGCTATCACCAGCCAGAAATGAATTGTGGTAGCTTTGGAATTCCACTAACTTACTCTGATGGAGACTAGAGAAGAACATTTTTCAAAGTAGGCAGAATTTTAACCTATTCCTTTAAGTAACCCATTTTTATGGAAAAAGAGGTGGCCAGAGGTGTGTGTGTGTGTGATGATTTATATGAGTGGTTGGATACTTTGTAAGGAAAGAGATAAGACTAGTGACCAGCGTGTCTAAAGATTAATTATGGGGTTATAGCTTTGGAATGAGTCTATAATGCTTACCTATAGGTTCTCTCTGCACAAAATTGCTCTCAATAATAATGGGATCAAAATGACTTATCTGCCTAGCAACTGGCTTCCATCCTCAGTCACCAGAGTGCTTACTAACTACACCATTGGTCAAAGTGAATATGAAAGCAAGAATTGAGATATTTTTATGTCTCAACATAAAGAATTTCCTTTTTATAATGATGCCTATTTAGGTTATAACAAAGTGGCTTTCTTCTTTCTAGAAAAATAGTCAAACATAATGTTCCAGCCCCATTTCATTTGATTTGTCACATAACTAATTCTCACCAATGATGAGGTGAAAAATCGCTTCTTGTGGATAGTTAAGAGTGGATGTGCCCCCTCAGTACACATTTTCCCATGTACCTTGACCTTAGCAGATATATGGTTGAAGATAGTAACATAACAGGATAGAGGGCATCAGGGTGCATGTATGACGAGTGAACAGAGACCCCTTGACCAACCATATTAGACAGAGATGCAAGCAAGGAATAATTATTGTATTATGTCACTGAGATCTGATATTGTTTGTTTCTGCATTTATTTTCTCTGACAATAATTCTGTCAAATGGCATTGACTTAGTGGTCTTATATGAGTATTAAAGAAACAGACTGAGTATGGGTGTTTTATTTAGTAAAACTGCGGATCATGATAACTTAGAAGGCAAATCCTAACTATATTGAACCAAAAGCTCTAGAAAAAGTGATTAGAAAGAACAAACATAGTTTTGGCAACTACATTTGGGGGGAAAAAAAAAGAACAACAAGAAAAAGGTAACCTTGGGCCATCATTTAATGATTTTCATTTACATAAGGAAGAGAATTGATAGAATTCAGAAAAACCTGGCCTCAAAGAACTGGAAAAATTTTTTCATCTACTTCAATTACAAAAGCATAAGATGAAGAATACATTTTAGTGGCAAATGCCCATGTAAATCCTAGCATTTCAACAAAAAGCAGATTGAAGACTTGAATTTCTCACTTGAGCCTGATAGTCTAAAGAAACTTTTTATTATCTTGAAAGAGAGGCAAATAGTGCTAATCTAAGAAAACCTTGGTTAAGTCAATAAAACCCTAGAGAAAGGATTTCTAATTAGAGACATTAGACATTGGACAGAAATGGCCCATCCCTAGTGAACCTGCCATGCTCCCACATTAACTGAGAGAAGACTGGGGAGGCTGGCCTCCAGAGAAAAACTGAAATGGATTCCAAAATTGCCACAACTGGAGTCTAACAGCCAATGACACTCCTAACAGTAGATTCTCTCTTGAAGGGAGATCTGAGTGACACAGGTACATGGCCTGTGAAGAAATGAAGACTTGACTTTTTATGAAACCTCATAAAATCAAGCACACCAATGTAATTGCACCATTACTTTTTGTAACACTAAAATAAAAAATTTAAATACCACCAATAAATCTATGACATGGTTTTTTTATTATTTCTATTTTTTACTAAAATACTTCACATTCACAGTCCTCCTCTGAATCATTTTTTTAAAAATGTTGAAATGTTAGTATTTTTCCACAAAATAATATATTATGTACCATCAAGAATAAACAATATATGACTTCAGGCAGTGATCAATACCATCCCCAGGTCGGGGGTGAGGGGGGATGCAAAAAGGCAAAATGGTTGTCTGACAAGGCCTTACAAATGGCTGAGAAGAGAAGCTAAAGGTAAAGGAGAAAAGGAAAGAGATACCCATTTGAATGCAGAGTTCCAAAGAATAGCAAGGAGAGATAAGAAAGCCTTCCTCCATGATCAATGCAAAGAAATATAGGAAAAGAATAAAATGGGAAAGACTAGAGATCTCTTCAAGAAAATTAGAGATACCAAGGGAACATTTCATGCAAAGATGGGCTCGATAAAGGACAGAAATGGTATGGATCTAACAGAAGCAGAATATTAAGAAGAGGTGGCAAAAACACACTGAAGAACTGTACAAAAAAGATCTTCATGACCCAGATAATTGCGATGGTATGATCACTTACCTAGAGCCAGACATCCTGGAATGTGAAGTCAAGTGGGCCTTAGGAAGCATCACTACGAACAAAGCTAGTGGAGGTGATGGAATTCCAGTTGAGCTATTTCAAATGCTAAAAGATGATGCTGTGAAAGTGCTGCACTCAATATGCCAGCAAATTTGGAAAACTCAGCAGTGGCCACAGGACTGGAAAAGGTCAGTTTTCATTCCAATCCCAAAGAAAGGCAATACCAAAGAATGCTCAAACTACTGCACAATTGCAATCATCTCACATGCTAGCAAAGTAATGCTCAAAACTCTTCAAGCCAGACTTCAACAGTATGTGAACCATGAACTTCCAGATGTTCAAGCTGATTTTAGAAAAGGTAGAGGAACCAGAGATCATATTGCCAGCATCTGCTGGATCATCAAAAAGCAAGAAAATTCCAGAAAAACACCTACTTCAGCTTAACTGACTATGCCAAAGCCTTTGACTGTATGAATCACAACAAACCATGGAAAATTCTGAAAGAGATGGTAATACCAGACCACCTGACCTGCCTCCTGAGAAATCTGTATGCAGGTCAAGAAGCAATAGTAAGAACTGGACATGAAACAACAGACTGGATCCAAATAGGAAAAGGAGTACGTCAAGGCTGTATATTATCACCTGCTTATTTAATTTATATGTAGAGTACATCATGCAAAATTCCGGGCTGGATGAAGCACAAGCTGGAATCAAGATTGTTGGGAGAAATATCAATAACCTCAGATATGCAGAGGACACCACCCTTATGGCAGAAATTGAAGAACTAAAGAGCCTCTTGATGAAAGTGAAAGAGGAGAGTCAAAAAGTTGGCTTAAAACTCAACATTCAGAAAGCTAAAATCATGGCATCCGGTCCCATCACTTCATGGCAAATAGATGGGGAAACAATGGGAACAGTGGGAGACTATTTTCTTGGGCTCCAAAATTACTGCAGATGGTGACTGCAGCCATGAAATTAAAAGATGTTTTCTCCCTGAAAGAAAATCTATGATCAACCTAGACAGCATATTAAAAACAGAAACATTACTATGCCAACAGAGGTCCGTTCAGTCAAAGCTATGGTTTTTCCAGTAGTCATGTATGAATGTGAGAGTTGGACTATAAAGAAACCTGAATGCCGAAGAATTGATGCTTTTGAACTGTGGTGATGGAGAAGACTCTTGAGAGTCCCTTGGACTGCAAGGAGACCCAACCTGTCAATCCTAAAGGAAATCAGTCCTGGGTGTTCATTGGAAGGACAGATGTTGAAGCTGAAACTCCAATGCTTTGGCCACCTGATGCAAGGAACTGACTCATTGGAAAAGACCCTGTTGCTCGAAAAGATTGAAGGCCGGAGGAGAAGGGGACGATAGAGGATGAGATGGTTGGACTGCATTACCGACATGATGGACATGAGTTTGAGTAGGTCCAGGAGTTGGTGATGGCCAGGGAAGCCTGACATGCTTCAGCCCATTGCGTTGCAAAGAGTTGGACACAACTGAGCAACTGAACTGAACTGAACTGATTGTTTTGTTTACCTACATCCAGTATATGTAAGTCTGGAAAATAAAAAATAGTAGTGAGATAGCTGTCACTAATACAATTAACAACTTAGAATTTTGTATTGTGTTTTTTCTTGTTTTTTTTTTTTTTTTTTTTTTTGTCTTTGCTTGTTTGTTCGTTGCCTATGCCTGTGATGTTGTACTATGCTGGTCTACAGTTCTTAGAACCAATGGAGGAATGCCTCCACTAGAAGACAAAAGAATGGTTCCACTAAGTTGATAACTCAGCCAGTCACTTATCATTCATCCTTCTCATTCCCTTGGGTAGACAGCAAAGCATAGTGCTTCTGTGTTTCCTAGGGCCTAAAATTAACAGAAAATTGGGAGTAGCTATAAAGCAAGATCATATCTGAAGCCTGGGGGAATCCTCTGAGCCACCTTTTAATATTGTAATGTACAGTGGTAAAAAGTGATAGATGGGTCCAGAAAGCTAATATAAATGGGGTCAGCAAAGTAAAACCCTTATAAATAAAGATTTGAGCTACTTCATGAGATAAACTAGCCAGATCAGATGAGGTTCATTATGATAGCAAAGAAAAAAAAAATGCATGATAGAGAAATAAGTTGTAAAGACTAGCTATCAAATTATGGCCAGTTGCAGAAACAACCACTATATTAGATACCATATTTTTATTTGTTCTACTTTTTATTAACTAATCTTTATCTACTAACTTTTCTCTACAATTATATATAGGATGGGTTGGAGGTCCTTAGATTTATAATTTATTCTGTAGGCTACAATCTATCTAGATGCATTTTTTTTTGGCTAATAATTGAAATTTATTTTATTAATTTTTATTTCTGTATAGTTGTTTTACAATATTTTGTTGGTTTTTGCTGTGCAGCAAAATGAATCATCTATATGTGTGTGTGTGTGTGTGTGTGTGTATATCCCCTCTTTTTAGATTTCCTTCCCATTTAGGTCACCACAAAGCACTGAGTAGAGTTCCATACGCTATACAGTAGATTCTCATGAGGTATGGATTTATACATGAAAAAGTGAAAGTGTTAGTTTCTCAGTCATGTCTGACTCTTTGTGACCCCATGGACTATAATCCACCAGGCTCCTCTCTCCATGGAATTCTCCAGACAAGAATACTGAAATGGGTAGCCATTCCCTTCTCCAGCAGATCTTCCCAACCCAGAGATTGACCCCAGGTCTCCTACATTGCAGGCAGATTCTTTACCATCTGAGCCAAGAGGGAAGCCCATTTAGTAGTGTATATATGTCAATCTCAATCTTCCAATTCGTCCTAGCCCCCTTTCCCCTCTCAGTATCTGTACATTTGTTCTCTGCATCTGTGTCTCTATTTCTACTGGGCAAATAGTTTCACCTGTACCATATTTATAGCTTCCACATATATGAAATATTATATGATATTCTTTTTCTCTTTCTGATTTACTTCAGTCTGTATGACAGTCTCTAGGTCTGTCCATGTCTCTGCAAATGGTACAATTTTGTTCCTTTTTATGGATAAGTGAAACTGAACTGAACTGAATATTCATTATATATATTTACCACATCCTCTTTATCCATTCCTCTTTGATGAACAGTTTGCTTCCACATTTAGCTATTGTAAATAGTGTTGCAATGAAGATTGGGGTGCATGTATCTTTTTGAATTTTGTTTTTCTCTGGGTATATGCCCAGAAGCAAGATTACTGGGTCATATGGTAGTTCTATTTATAAGTTTTTTTAAGGAAACTTCATACTGTTTTCCATAGTGACTGTACCAATTTACATGCCTACCAACAGTGTAAAAGGTTTCATTATTCTCCATACCCTCTCCCCAAGGAGATCCAACCAGTCCATTCTGAAGGAGATCAGCCCTGGGATTTCTTTGGAAGGAATGATGCTAAAGCTGAAACTCCAGTATTTTGGCCACCTCATGCGAAGAGTTGACTCATTGGAAAAGACTCTGATGCTGGGAGGGATTGGGGGAAGGAGGAGAAGGGGACAACAGAGGATGAGATGGCTGGATGGCATCACTGACTCGATGGACGTGAGTCTGAGTGAACTCCAGGAGTTGATGATGGACAGGGAGGCCTGGCGTGCTGTGCTTCATGGGGTCACAAAGAGTTGGACACGATTGAGTGACTGAACTGAATTGAACTGAACTGATACCCTCTCCAGAATTTATTGTTTGTAGACTTCTTGATGATGGCCATTCTGACCAGTGTGAAGTGATGCCTCACTATAGTTTTGATCTGCATATTTATAATAATTATGTTGAGCATCTTTTCATAGTGTTTATTGGTCATCTGTATGTCTTCTTTGGAGAAATGTCTATTTAGGTCTTCTGCTTATTTTTTAACTGGGTTGTTTGTTATGTTGACATTGAGCTGCATGAGCTATTCGTATATTTTGGAGATTATCCTTTGTCAGTTGCTTCATTTGCAAATATTTTCTCCCATTCTGAGGACTGTATTTTTGTCTTGTTTATGGTTTCCTTTGCTGTGCAAAAGCTTTTAAGCTTAATTGGGTCTTACTTGTTTATTTTTCTTTCTACTTTCATTACTCTAGGAGGTGGATCAAGATCTTACTGTGATTTATGTCAGAGTGTTCTGGCCATGTTTTCCTCTAAGAGTTTTACAGTGTCTGAACTTACATTTAGGTATTTAATCCATTTTGAGCTTCTTTTCTCATATGGTGTTAGGGAGTGTTCAAATTTCATTATTTTACATGGACTTTCTATCCATTTCATTGATCTATATTTCTGTTTTTATACTAGTACCATACTGTTGTGATTATGGTAGCTTTGTTGTACAGACTGAAGTCAGGGAACCTGATTCCTCCAGCTCCATGTTTTCTTTATCAAAATTGCTTTGGCTATTCAGGTCTTTTGTGTTTCTATACAAATTGCAAAATGCTAGTTCTGTGGAAAATGCCATTGACAGTTGGATAGGGATTTCATTGAATCTGTAGATTGCCTTGGGTAGTATAAGCATTTTTAAATATTGATTCTTCTAGTCCAAGAATATGTTATATCTCTTCATCTGTTTGTGTCATCTTCTATTTCTTTCATCAGTATCTTACAGTTTTCCAAGAGCAGGTCTTTATCCTCCTTAATAAGGTTTCAGTTCAGTTCAGTTCAGTCGCTCAGTTGTGTCCGACTCTTTGTGACCCCATGAATTGCAGCACACCAGGCCTCTCTGTCCATCACCAACTCCCAGAGTTCACTCAAACTCACATCCATCGAGTCGGTGATGCCTTCCAGCCATCTCATCCTCTGTCATCCCCTTCTCCTCCTTCCCCCAATCCCTTCCAGAATCAGAGTCTTTTCCAATGAGTCAACTCTTCTCATGAGGTGGCCAAAGTACTGGAGTTTCAGCTTTAGCGTCATTCCTTCCAAAGAAATCCCAGGGCTGATCTCCTTCAGAATGGACTGGTTGGATATCCTTGCAGTCCAAGGGACTCTCAAGGGTCTTCTCCATTTATTCCTAGGTATTTTATTATTTTTGTTGCAGTGGCAAATTGGACTATTTCTTTATTTTCTCTTTCTGATCTTTTGTTGTTAGTGTATAGGATTACAAGAAATTTCTGTGAATTAATTTTGTATCTTGCAATTTTACCAAATTCATTGATTAGCACCAGTAGTTTCCTGCTTCTCATCTTTATGATTTTTTAGGTATAGTATCATGTCATCTGCAAACAGTGACAGTTTTACTTCTTCCTTTCCAAATTGGATTCCTTTTATTACTTTTTCTCCTCTGATTGCCATGTTTATGACTTCTAAAACTGTGTTGGATAATAGTGGTGAGAGTGGACATCCTTGTCTTTTCCCTGATCTTAAAGGAAATCTTTTCAGTTATTCACCATTGAGAATGATGTTTCCTGTGGGTTTGTCATATGTGGCCTTTATTATGTTGTGACAGTTTCCCTCTCTGCCCATACTGGAGAGTTTTTATCATGAGAGGGTGTTAAATTTTATAAAAACCATTTTCTGCACCTTGTGAGATGCTCAGATGAGATTTTAACTGGACTAAAGAAGAAATTAACATCACCCAGAGATAGATGCAGTGATTGATAAAACTTTGTAGGTCTCCACTTCTGGGTAAATGGTGTCTGTGTTTTCACTGATACAATAGATAATTATATTATGGTTAGAAATAAAGCATTATTATTGTTTCAGAATTAAGTATGATAAGCAGATATGATGTATGTGCATATGAGTAGCTGAACAGTAGACTGTGCCGATGCTGTAGGCTAGTTCAATGGAGATTCATTCAAAAACCCCTTTTCTAACTTATCTTCCTACAGGGTAAAACCTAGAGATGTACAACAACAGTTTATCTATTTCCTTGTAGTAAAGCTTTATATATGACAAACAGTTCTACAAAGGTAGATGCCCATTTGAGATTTAGAGGCAGAAATGAGAAGCACGATGTTGTAGCTGTGTACTTATCATGAAAAATATACTTGTCATTTTGCTGCCTACAGGGAAGTTTTCCCTGGTACCTGTTCTTAGTCTTGGTAAAATGCTATGAGCTATATTTTGGACAACTATAATTTAATCCAATCTAGGCATTTAATCTCTACTGTACTCAATATGAAAAATAATAATGGTACTAAACATGTATTAAGCTCTTGATGTCTATAGATATTCAGCCAAGTGCTTCATAGGCATTATGCCACTTAGTCCTCCCAACAGCTCTGTGAAGCTGGGTTCATATTTTAGTGATTAACGTGTCTCCCATGCTAGCTTTAGACCTCTCAGGGTAAGGACTGCAACTGCTGTCAAATCAACAGGTTCTAGTGAGAGAGAATATTTGGAACCTCATAGGCTGTCAATGGACATTTATTGAATTAATGAATAACTGTACTAAGATTTTCTTGCCTCTGCTGCTGCTGCTGCTGCTGAGTCGCTTCAGTCGTGTTCGACTCTGTGCGACCCCATAGATGGAAGCCCACCTGGCTCCTCTGTCCCTGGGATTCTCCAGGCAAGAACACTGGAGTGGGTTGCCATTTCCTTCTCCAATGCATGAAAGGGAAAAGTGAAAGTGAAGTCGCTCAGTCGTGTCCGACTCTTTGTGACCCCATGGTCTGCAGCCTACCAGGCTCCTCCGTCCATGGGATTTTCCAGGCAAGAGTTCTGGAGTGGGGTGCCATTGCCTTCTCCATTCTTGCCTCTGGGACAAGGCAAACTCAAGGGTAGAACTGATACTCTCAGTATTATTATGTATAATTCTGTTGTGGTTGGGAAGAACTGAATGTAACATGTTATACTTGAGTTCCCATGGCAAGGACAAATATAAATATTTTATATTTATTTTAAATAATAAAATGGTATAAAAATTCTGCCATAAAATACATTTAAATAGGAAAAATAAGGAAGCAATTATAAAATCATCTCTTGGAAGGACTAAAATATGCTGCTTATAATAAGGAAAAGTGACCATTTTAGAGCCAATTTCAAGTGATAAAACATTTGAAAACCCAATTTGAATTATACCTGGTTTATGAGCCAATTTTGGGTAGTGTGTCAGAATTTATCTTTCACAGTAGGTAATGAAGTTTCTTGACAATTATATAATTGTGTTATCAATTTTATAGATTTTTCAAATTATTTGACCATCTTAATGACATTTTATCATTAATTTAATAAAACAAATTTCAGATTATTCTAGATTCTAATAACTAAGGGGAAATTAAATATCCAACATCTAAAGTAAACCAGTATATAGGTGATGACTACTAAAAACAGACTAGTTTTACATCTAAATCAAATAATCCTTTATATCTAAATAAATGTTTTTTCATTTATAAATAAAATATTTTGCTATGACATTCCATAATAATTATATATATTTACATGTATACTTCCCTGTCATGTATATTGAATTTAGAGAAAGATAACATAATTATATATAATGATGTAATTACATATGTATAATTGGCTTAAAACCTCATATATATTCATATGTATATATATATATATTATTTCTTAAAAATTAATTTACCCTATACAAAACTCCAGTGATGTTTTTATATTTATTTTATTCTGATAATAAATATGAAGGTTATTATGGCATCCAGTCCCATCACTTCATGTCAAATAGATGGGGAAACAGTGGATGACTTTATTTTTCTGGGCTCCAAAATCACTGCAGATGGCAATTGCAGCCATGAAATTAAAAGACACTTACTCCTTGGAAGGAAAACTATGACCAACTTAGACAGCATATTGAAAAGCAGAGACATTACTTTGTCAACAAAGGTCCATCTAGTCTAGGCTATGGTTTTTCCAGTGGTCATGTATGGATGTGAGAGTTGGACTATAAAGAAAGCTGAGTGCCAAAGAATTGATGCTTTTGAACTATGGTGTTGGAGAAGACTCTTGAGAGTCCCTTGGACTGCAAGGAGATTCATCCAGTCCATCCTAAAGGAGATCAGTCCTGGGTGTTCATTGGAAAGACTGATGTTGAAGTTGAAACTCCAATACTTTGGCCACCTGATGTGAAGAGCTGACTCATTTGAAAAGTCAGGTCAGTCTGGCTACCATGCAAAGAAAAGCTTGGAAGGGACAAGAAAAACTGTATATAAACAATGGGAGGTGGGGATAGTAGGGAACAGTAGCTATTGTAACTTTCCAGGCATTATATGGAGGATAACTTCAACTAAGACATTATTTTTTAAATTTTTGAATATTTTTATTGAATTAATATAACATGGAAAGTTATGCTTCAAAAACAAAATAATAAAAAAATCAAGATGATTTAGTTTTTGTACCATTCACAAAAGGCACGTGATGTTATTTTTATTGGAGTATGGTTGTTTTACAATGTCACATTAGTTTCTATTAATACTGTAGAGCAAAGTGAATCATCTATATGTATACATATTAAGGCATTATTGTCAGAGAAATTGAATAGTGGCAAATGTCCATTTGGTTTTTTTTTATAGTATCTATCTCTTTATTGCTATTCTCTATCTGTAGACTAATAAAATGGGCTTCCCTGGTGGCTCTGATGGTAGAATCTGCCTGCAAAGTAGGAGACCCAGGTTCAATCTCTGGGTTAGAAGATCCCCTGGAGGAGGGAATGTCTGCACACACCAGTATTCTTGTCTGAAGAATTACATGAATAGAGGAGCCTGGTGGGCTATAAGTCCATGGGGTCAGAGAGTCAGCACAATTGAGCAACTAACACTTTAATTTATTTTAACTTAATCAATCTTGTTTGTTGATTTGTTGGTTGTTCCATTATAGGATCTTTTTCTTTGGAAGCTATGCTTGTTTTTAAAGCAGGATAGACAATTTTTTAACATGTATGGCCATTACAATATAAATTACTTATATTTCACATTTTGTAATTATGTATTCTCTTTTTCAGTACAGTTATGTGCTGCTATTTTCTTTTATGCCTGATCTTCTGACAGAACATAGATAGTTGTTGTCATTTGGTTGTGCCTGACTCTTTTATGGGTAATTCCCAATAATTTTATAACAGAAGATAGTTGAGCTTACTTAGTATTAATCCATATTATAGCCATGAGCTTGAAAAGGGAAAAAGGAAGAGCATCTACAATGTAAAATAAGAGCTATTTATAGCAGAGAATTTTTTGCCTTTATATAAAGGCACAACTATAAATCCTGCTTTCTTGGGTATTTATCCATTAGATAATCTGCACCATAGGACAGATTTCTTAGTGTCTGATTGGTAGCCCATCTTAGTCTGAATCAGAATCACAAGGGGGTTTATCAAAATGCTGATTGTAGTTTCCTACAATAAAGCTAAGGAAACATAAAACCTGGTAATCTGCAGTGTCAAAGGCACTCAGGAGTACCTAACACAAAACTTGAAGAAATGCTGCCAGAATTATTTTTTCCCTCCATGTGAATTTAATAAACTTCTGAGGGCTGCACATAGTGAAAGGGTATAGATTTGATAGAAACTTTAAATAGATGTGTCCATTTCCATGAAATGTGACCACTGGTAACTAATTTTAGTGTACTCATTGAATGTCAGTTTTCATTTTTATGTTTCTTTTCCTTTAAAAGAAAAGCCTGATGGAAATGAGACGTTAACATTTGAAAAGTACATATTGCTCTATAATAATGTCATTCAGAGTAAGTGCCTTCATCAGATTAATAAATTATTAATTTATTAATAGAATTAGTGATTGAAATTTAAACATGGAAAACATTTTATTGGTGATTTCAATTATCATATAATAGTATTTTATTTATTGTTGGTAATTATTACAAAATTATAGACACAGCAATGGAATATTTAATACATATTAATGCTATGAGAATTTTTACTCATACAACAATTAGATTTATATAATAATGATAAAGGATTGATGTTATATCACTTTGTTTCTTCAACCTAAATTTTGTTCTTGGAAATAATGTTTTGTTTCAGTTTATTTTACAAGATTTCTGGGAATTCCAATAGTCCTTATAGTTTTATTTTGAGAGAAATGTATTGATATAAAACCATGTATTTTAGGCACGCTGAAATCAGCCATTTTCCATAATGCACATGTGGCATCTACATCTATGAAACATTATTCTGGAGGGGAGCAGTTTTCTGTTTGGTCTTTAAATGACCTTTATTATTTGGTCCTTTGAAATCCAGGCAATATTGTGAAAGCTAAATGGGCTTAAAGATTGTGTATATCTTAATTTCCTTGGGGATGAAACAGAAGTCCAAAAGACAGTTTTAACTTATTTTTCAGAGAGAAATAAGAAATAAATGATATGTAGGAAAAGGTGCTATGAGAATTTAACAATGGGGAAATATTGCTTGAAAGATCATGATGAGCTATAATGAATCTTTGTTGATTAAGATTCTTTGAACTTGATGTAAGATCCAAACTCCTACCCCTTCTTTTACAACCCTGCAGGATCTGGTGTCTACAAACCTCTTCAACCTTAAATCTTACTACTCTCCTTATCTTTCTCATTGTTCTCCAATGTTATTAGAGACACAGTAGTCTCCTTATTGCCTCAGGATATTTTAACAGGTCATTACCACTTCCAGGAATGTGAAATACCCACTCTTTAACCCTGGATGATTCCTTGTCATTTAGGCTTTGGCATAGATATATATGATTATACAGTGGAAGTGAGAAATAGATTTAAGGGCCTAGATCTGATAGATAAACTGCCTGATGATCTATGGATTGAGGTTCGTGACATTGTACAGGAGACAGGGATCAAGACCATCCCCATGGAAAAGAAATGCAAAAAAGCAAAATGGCTGTCTGAGGAGGCCTTACAAATAGCTGTGAAAAGAAGAGAAGCGAAAAGCAAAGGAGAAAAGGAAAGATGTAAGCATCTGAATGCAGAGTTCCAAAGAATAGCAAAAAGAGATAAGAAAGCCGTCTTCAGTGATCAATGCAAAGAAATAGAGGAAAACAACAGAATGGGAAAGACTAGGGATCTCTTCAAGAAAATCAGAGATACCAAAGGAACATTTCATGCAAAGATGGGCTCGATAAAGGACAGAAATGGTAAGGACCTAACAAAAGCAGAAGATATTAAGAAGAGATGGCAAGAATACACAGAAGAACTGTACAAAACAGATCTTCATGACCCAGATAATCACGATGGTGTGATCACTCACCTAGAGCCACACATCCTGGAATGTGAAGTCAAGTGGGCCTTAGAAACCATCACTATGAACAAAGCTAGTGGAGGTGATGGAATTCCAGTTGAGCTATTCCATATCCTGAAGGATGATGCTGTGAAAGTGTTGCACTCAATATGCCAGCAAATTTGGAAAACTCAGCAGTGGCCACAGGACTGGAAAAGGTCAGTTTTCATTCCAATCCCAAAGAAAGGCAATGCCAAAGAATGCTCAAACTACCACACAATTGCACTCATCTCTCATGCTAGTAAAGTAATGCTCAAAATTCTCCAAGACAGGCTTCAAGAATAAGTGAACTGTGAACTTCCTGATGTTCAAGCTGGTTTTAGAAGAGGCAGAGGAAGCAGAGATCAAATTGCCAACATCCGCTGGATCATGGAAAAAGCAAGAGAGTTCCAGAAAAAACATCTATTTCTGCTTTATTGACTATGCCAAAGCCTTTGACTGTGTGGATCACAATAAACTATGGAAAATTCTGAAAGAGATAGGAATACCAGACCACCTGATCTGCCTCTTGAGAAATTTGTATGCAGGTCAGGAAGCAACAGTTAGAACTGGACATGGAACAACAGACTGGTTCCAAATAGGTAAAGGAGTTCGTCAAGGCTGTATATTGTCACCCTGTTTGTTTAACTTATATGCAGAGTACATCATGAGAAATGCTGGACTGGAAGAAACACAAGCTGGAATCAAGATTGCTGGGAGAGATATCAATAACCTCAGATATGCAGATGACACTACCCTTATGGCAGAAAGTGAAGAGGAACTCAAAAGCCTCTTGATGAAAGGGAAAGTGGAGAGTGAAAAAGTTGGCTTAAAGCTCAACATTCAGAAAACGAAGATCATGGCATCTAGTCCCATCACTTCATGAGAAATAGATGGGGAAACAGTGGAAACAGTGTCAGACTTTATTTTTGGGGGCTCCAAAATCACTGCAGATGGTGACTGCAGCCACGAAATTAAAAGACGCTTACTCCTTGGAAGGAAAGTTATGACCAACCTAGATAGCATATTCAAAAGCAGAGACATTATTTTGCCAACAAAAGTTCATCTAGTCAAGGCTATGGTTTTTCCTGTGGTCATGTATGCATGTGAGAGTTGGACTGTGAAGAAGGCTGAGCGCTGAAGAATTGATGCTTTTGAACTGTGGTGTTGGAGAAGACTCTTGAGAGTCCCTTGGACTGCAAGGAGATCCAACCAGTCCATTCTGAAGGAGATCAGCCCTAGGATTTCTTCGGCAGGAATGACGCTAAAGCTGAAACTCCAGTACTTGGGCCACCTCATGCGAGGAGTTGACTCATTGGAAAAGACTCTGATGCTGGGAGGGATTGGGGGCAAGAGGAGAAGGGGACGACAGAGGATGAGATGGCTGGATGGCACCACTGACTCGATGGACGTGAGTCTGCGTGAACTCTGGGAGTTGGTGATGGACAGGGAGGCCTGGTGTGCTGCAATTCATGGGGTCACAAAGAGTCATACAAGACTGAGCGACTGATCTGATCTGATCTAATAGATAGATATTATCTCCTCCAAAGGTCTTCTCAGTTAGACCTATTCTCCTTTTGTTCTTTGTTCCAGGGCCATGGGTCACAAAGACTAGGACATGACTGAGTGACTAAGCACACACACACCAGTGCCCTCTTCTTTCCTCACATGGCACTTGGTAAATATTGTATTACGTCTTTTTAGTAATTTATTTTGATTTTTCTTGAATAGGTAGTAATTTCCAGGATGGCAGAAATATAGTCATCAACTAAACTACTCTATCCCAGACACTTAATGGGAAAGCTCAATAAGTATTTCTTAATTGAACATTGTTCTAATATTTCCCAAAAGTATTACACATACATCCACACACAAATCAAGTACTTGACTTTCATTAGCTATTCCCTCCTAGGGTTTGATGTCTAAATATATCAACTCATCACTAACAGCTCAA
Organism: Bubalus kerabau; assembly: GCF_029407905.1. Taxonomy (NCBI): domain Eukaryota; kingdom Metazoa; phylum Chordata; class Mammalia; order Artiodactyla; family Bovidae; genus Bubalus; species Bubalus kerabau. The sequence continues at coordinate 56,378,713 of NC_073637.1, forward strand.
CTAGCCTAAAGAATCAGAATTGGGTTTACCCTATAAAGAAGAATATGTCTCTAGTTTTTATGCTGACCAATACAGAAAAGGAAGGGATGATTGTATTTGTTTGTTGCTGTATATAATATATCCCTATGGTCCAAATCAAAAACATGTAGAGAATAAGTAATAAAGAGTTTCATTGCAAATGTTTCTCAAAAAAACTTTTTATTATTTTTCAAAATAAGAATATATCTTGGACATTTTCATGTGTTAGTGTTTTAAATTTACATTAAAATGTACTCATCTAAGCCACAACTATAGCTAGTGTGACTTTTGCATCTCTTCTCTAGAGTGAAAAATATAATATTCTCTAGGAAATTCTGATTGTGCTGGCTAATGCTTGCTTATCTCTCTTAACCCCACATGAATAAAATTAAAATAACTCGTGTATGTCATTGTTGTTGTTGTTGTTCTGTTGCCCACTCATGTCTGACTCTTTGTGATCCCATGGACTGCAGCAAGCCAGGCTTCCCTGTCCCTCACTATCTCCCAGAGTTTGCCCAAGTTCATGTCCATTGCATCAGTGATGCCGTCCAGCCTTCTTATCCTCTGAGCGCTCTTCTCCTTCTGCCCTCGATCTTTCCCAGCAAATTGTGCATCCCCTATGACAAGTGCTTATATGGAAACATTACTTATTATTGGTGTCGCAAACCAAAAAGACAGCAATTCTACAAGGAGCATCAAAAAGAGCTTCATAGAGGAATTATTTGGGACATAGTTTAACATATAAAATAAAATAGTTGGATCATGGAAAATGGGATACAGACATATACATAAATCCTTCACCTTTGTTAATAAAACTAACATCATTTAGTATTGACAGTGGAGTGGGGAGAAAAGCCCTCTACTTGGACAGTAATAGCTAGACTATAAAATACCAGCTTGAATTATGTAAGATGCATTTTACTTTTGAGAATAAATAGCATATTAAAGCTGTTCACTGTCATTACTGACTACTAAAGGACAAAAAAGTTTCAGCCCTCACTAATCTTACTTTACAGTAGAGGAAGTGATATAGCCAGACAGCTAGAATGTGTGGTGGTTTGAGGATTAAAAGCGTTGTGGGGAAAGCTGAATTGGAAAAGAGGTAAAGGAAATGGTTTTTGGGGGTGAAATTTTAAATAGAGTTGTCAAAGAAGACCTTAATTGAAAGGTGATGTTAGTAAAATCTGAAGGAAGTTAAGAAATAAAACCAGATCTGATGAGTTGTATATTGTTTTCAATGTTGTAACTGCAGGGCCTAAAATAATGTCTGATACATAGTGACACTCGATAAATGTCTGTTGTATATATGTGTGAATAATAAATAGTGTAATAACGAGAGTGTATGTACCAGAAGTATCAAGAAAATTGTTTGGGTTGAATAAATGAAAGCACATTTATGTTAAGAAAAGCAATATTAGTCTTGTAGGCAATGAAGTGTACAGGAATACTTTGATATAGTATTATTAGACTCATTGATAATGCCATCAAGTATTATTTATTTGCTGGGGATATAACATGACAAAGTAGTGGAGTAAAGGGAGAGATTTTTCAGACAGTTCAGTTAGAAGAAAGGTGATGGCAAGCCTATAGATATGTGATACTGATGGCATGAGGGTTCAGAAAAGCTTTTTTATGAAGTACTGACAAAATCTCAGTTGTACAAATACTACTGATGATGAGGTATGGAGTGCAATTATTATCAATTTCCAAGTTTCTGACTTGATGATTGACATATGGTAATTCCAGTCACTTACATAACTGATTCAAGAGTATGAGCAATTTGCCTTGGAAAAAGTAAAACATAAAGTTTAGCTTTGTACATGCTGAATATGATGTGTCTTGAGTTACAGACTGAGATATTTGATTTATTATACTATAAATATTAGATAAAATACTAGAAACACAAATAGAAGGCCAAGTATTTGTGTGTGAGTATGAAGAAGTTTAGGAAAAGCAATAAATTGTAATTATTGTGAGGCAAATCATGAAAATTAAGCAGCATTGGCCAGTGAAGAATAGAGTATAGGTCATTTCAGCACAGGAAAATTATCATAAATGCATAAAACCCTGAAAGCTTATGATATGGACACAGAGTAAATAATGCACCTTTTTTATGGGTGAGAAACACAATCAGACAGACAAACATTGTATATGGAAGCAGTTTCTTATGTTATTCCTTACGTGGACTTTGCTCTGTTATCATTCTTCAGCATTCCCTACTGGCTGCCATTCAAAGTCCTTCATAGACGATTTGTTCCTGTAAAACAGAGACACATTTCTGAAAGCAGTAAAAGACTTTACTGGATTTGACTATTATGAAAACAGGCTATCACCATAGTCACTTAAGGCTTGAAGAGTATTTTGTTTACAATGGAGTGCATGTGATAGTGCTTGTCACTTCCCATTACCTTCTGATCAGCATGATAACAGAAATGGTACTGCCAGAAGCAATTGAGTTTGACATTGTGAATGCATTTAATGCAGTTCAGTTATGGCTATGAGCTTTGTATTCTACCCATTTGACTTCCACTATAATCAGTTATTATAACTTTGGGGGACAGTTAAATTGAGTGACCTCTAGGGCTACATGCTTGAAATAACATTTTAGTAAATCTATGTAATATATAGGCTGAGATAGTAAATCCTAACTTCAGTTCATGGTAGTACCACGTAAATGAACTTGGCAAATAGCCTATTTAAGAATATGACTGATGCCTTGCAAAAAATGATGTATGTTTATGCTCCAATGGATCAAACAATTCTAAAGAAAACTCTAAAAGGCTAAGAATAAGGTCTTCTCCCCTTTTTTATTGCCTTTGTCAGACATTTTTTAATACTGTTGATACTACATCAACTGTCTATTATTTGAATACATAGATTTCATACATATATTGATTAAAAGCTATTAGTAATAAACTTAGGAGTTAAATTTGGGTTATTACTAAAGTTATTTCAAAATGTTTCACTGTTTGACTTAGGAACTCTATACAATTCAATCTGATATTAACTGGGCAATAGATCAAGTAGTCATTTAATGAATATTGTACTTAGTTTTATAGTACATCCAGAACTCAAGAAATGGAAAGTTTATTTTGAAGTTATATTTAATATCATTAAACACAGCAAATAATACATCATACTTTAAAGAAAATGCCAAATGCCAATGCCAAATTATAGTGGACAGTAAGAATTTCATATGGAAAGAAAGAGGCTTGCAAATTTCTCTCTCTCTCTCTCTCTCTCTCTCTATATATATATATATATATATATATATTTTTTTTTTTTTTTTCCCTCAACTTAACATGACTGTCTTGAGTATATGACTCACAAGCATTTGACTAATAATGTGACTCATGCTGACATCTGATGAGCATAAAGGCACTTTCTTCTCTGAGTTTTTATAACTTATTGCTGGATATGTTTCTCCACCATTAGCCTGTTTTTGAATGTTGAAACTCTTCATATCCAATAATATCTGTTTACCAGTTGTAGTTCAGATCAGATCAGATCAGTGGCTCAGTCGTGTCCGACTCTTTGGGACCCCATGAATCGCAGCACACCAGGCCTCCCTGTCCATCACCAACTCCCAGAGTTCACGCAGACTCACATCCATCGAGTCAGTGATGTCATCGAGCCATCTCACCCTCTGTCGTCCCCTTCTCCTCCTGCCCCCAATCCCTCCCAGCATCAGAGTCTTTTCCAATGAGTCAACTCTTTGCATGAGGTGGCCCAAGTACTGGAGTTTCAGCTTTAGCATCATTCCTTCCAAAGAAATCCCAGGGCTGATCTCCTTCAGAATGGACTGGTTGGATCTCCTTGCAGTCCAAAGGACTCTCAAGAGTCTTCTCCAACATCACAGTCCAAAAGCATCAATTCTTCGGCGTTCAGCCTTCTTCACAGTCCAACTCTCACATGCATACATGACCACAGGAAAAACCATAGCCTTGACTAGATGAACCTTTGTTGGCAAAGTAATGTCTCTGCTTTTGAATATGCTATTTAGGTTGGTCATAACTTTCCTTCCAAGGAGTAAGCGTCTTTTAATTTCATGGCTGCAGTCACCATCTGCAGTGATTTTAGAAGTATTTAATTACTAGTAATTGATTTGCCAATCATCACTCTAACCAAGTTCCAGCCTTGAACACAGATTGAATGTGTCATATTTCACAAAATGGAGTTTTATTCCCACCTTATGTAATGTATTTTCCATCCCAAATAATAATCCCCAAATACTAGCATTCAACATGAGATATATAATAGTAGTATGTCCCAAAAAAGTCTTGGTAGTGGAAAGTTGGTAATCTGTCTTTACAGTACCCTGTGACAAACCTAGGCATGTGAGAGTTGACCATAAAAAAGGCTGAGTGCTGAAGAATTGATGCTTTCAAATTGAAGTGCTGGAGAAGATTCTTGAGACTCCCTTGGATGGCAAGGAGATCAAACTAGTCAATTCTAAAGGAAATCAATTCTGAATATTAATTGGAAGGACTGATGCTGAAGCTCCAATATTTTGGCCACTTAATGCAAAGAGCCAACTCATTGGAAAAGACCTGTTGCTGGGAAAGATTGAGGGCAAGAGAAGGGGTGACATAGTGTGAGATGTTTGAATAGCGTCATTGAGTCAATGGACATGAGTTTGAGAAAACCCCAGGAAATAGTGAAGGACAGAGGAGCCTGGTGTGCTGCAGTTCATGGGGTTACAAAGAGTCAGACACAACCAAGTGACTGAACAATAGTGCCATAAATATGAGGAACTTGATTCATTTAATGTATCAGTCCTCCCAAAACAATGATTAGATATAAAAAAGGTATTCTTATGCTTCTATTAAATAGGATATAAGCCCACAACGATTTAAATAACAACACAATAAGAATTAAATGGGTTTAATGCATACAGAATGTTCAACATAGGACCTGGCACATAGAAAGTTGTCAATAAATGTTATCTAAGAGTTGACTCATAGGAAAAGACTCTGATGCTGGGAGGGATTGGGGGCAGGAGGAGAAGGGGACGACAGAGGATGAGATGGCTGGATGGCATCACTGACTCGATGGACGTGAGTCTGAGTGAACTCCGGGAGTTGGTGATGGACAGGGAGGCCTGGTGTGCTGCGATTCATGGGGTCGCAAAGAGTCAGACACGACTGAGCGACTGAACTGAACTGAACTGAATAGTAGTACTAGTACTACCACACCAATATCAGCACAATGACCATCACCACTATCATTATTAATTGATTTGGTGCTCCAAAAAACAGAGATCTCTACTCATTCTATTATCTTTATACTAATTGAAATTAAAATAAGAGATTAACAAAATGTGGTAATACATGGAAAGAGAAATATAAATGCTTACTTAAGTGTAATATAGAAATAAGAGCTTCTCTTTTCCTATCCAATGACGGTTCTGAGAAGAGACTAGAGTCAAAGGTTATCAGAGCTGCATTCATCCAGAAATGTTTAGGTGTTCTTATTACATACTTCTGTTGCTTTCTCAATGCATTGTTGTATTTCATTTTTTTGTTTTGTTTTGCATTATCACATAGTCATAAAACAAAGTGTCACTATTAAATTCAAGTAATTAGAAAGTAATTACTATATATATTATATGCAAATAGTCATAATGGAAGCATATGCAAATTTTAATGTCATTTACTAAATTTTCCAGATCGTTAATAAACTTCTATGATAGTAATATAACTAACACTTCAAATGATCATAATTGCCACTTTCTTCGGTACGTATTTACAACATACTACTTTCTATGTTTCCCCACCATTAGTCTGTTTTATTATATTGCAACTTCATATGGAAATCAATATAAGTAAGTTACTTCTAAGGCAATTTTATCAGGAACTGCCTTACATCTTTGGCAAGAAACAAATGTACAAAACTGTGATGACAATTTTGTAATCATGCAAAATTTTTTTCAACTCCTTTAATTTGTTCAATACCTACTTGCATCTATCTTGTAACAAGCACATAGGTTATGTTTTAAATCAGAATAAAGAACCCGCTTGCCAATGCAGGAGACATAAGAGACGAAAGTTTAATCCCTGGGTCAGGAAGATCCCCTTGAGAAGGGCATGGCAACCCACTCCAGTGTTCTTGCCTGGAGAATCCCAAAGACAAGGGAGCTGGGTGGGCAACAGTCCATAAGGTCGCAAGGACAGTCCATAGGTTGCAAAGAGTCATACATGACTTAAGCAACTGAGTATGCATGCATACACTCCTTTTAAAAGTCTCATTCTGTGTTTAAGCATTTGTTTCTGCTATGCATTTTCTCATGAACAATTGTGTTTTCTTCCTTTTCATTTGAAGTTCATTTACACTGCTTTTATAGTTTTTTTTCCCTTTAATTTTTCCTTTTTATAATAGTCACTATCTTCACTCTTTTTAATCTTACGTATCTAAGCATTCATTTATTAATCCCTGACCACCAGCCTTATTATAGTAATCTGTTTTAAAATGTCCTTAGTCATGGGATTGGATAGTTTTCTGTCTAATTGGATACTCATTTGTTCATATGTATTTCTAGTACATTTGGCCTACAACCGCCACATAAAGTCATTTTGTCCAACTCAGATCTGAATAATAAAATGAACTTATGTTCAAATATTTACACTTAAAGTCCTAGTATAAAATTTTTTAATTAAAAATATAAACTACAGTTATTTAATGTGACTTTTCTTGGCTTTAATATCGAAAAAGCAAGAGAGTTCCAGAAAAATATCTATTCCTACTTTATTGACTATGCCAAAGCCTTTGACTGTGTGGACCACAATAAACTGTGGAAAACTCTGAAAGAGATGGGAATACCAGACCACCTGACCTGCCTCTTGAGAAACCTACATGCAGGTCAGGAAGCAACAGTTAGAACTGGACATGGAACAACAGACTGGTTCCAAATCTAGAAAGGAGTATGTCAAGGCTATATACTGTCACCCTGCTTATTTAACTTATGCAGAGTACATCATGAGAAATGCTGGACTGGAAGAAACACAAGCTGGAATCAAGATTGCCCGGAGAAATATCAATAACCTTAGATATGCAGATGACACCACTCTTACGGCAGAAAATGAAGAGGAACTAAAAAGCCTCTTGAAGAAAGTCAGAGTGGAGAGTGAAAAAGTTGGCTTAAAGCGCAACATTCAGAAAACTAAGATCATGGCATCTGGTCCCATCACTTCTTGGCAAATAGATGGGGAAACAGTGGAAACAGTGTCAGACTTTATTTTTCTGGGCTCCAAAATCACTGCAGATGGTGACTGCAGCCATGAAATTAAAAGACGCTTACTCCTTGGAAGGAAAGTTATGACCAACATAGATAGCATATTCAAAAGCAGAGATATTACTTTGTCAACAAAGGTCCATCTAGTCCATGCTATGGTTTTTCTAGTGGTCATGTATGCATGTGAGAGTTGGACTGTGAAGAAAGCTGAGCACCGAAGAATTGATGCTTTTGAACTGTGTTGTTGGAGAAGACTCTTGAGAGTCCCTTGTACTGCAAGGAGATCCAACCAGTCCATCCTAAAGGAGATCAGTCCTGGGTGTTCATTGGAAAGACTGATGCTGAGGCTGAAACTCCAATACTTTGGCTACCTGATGCAAAGAGCTGATTCATTGGAAAAAACCCTGATGCTGAGAGGGATTGGGGGCAGGAGGTGAAGGGGACGACAGAGGATGAGATGGCTGGATGGCATCACTGACTCGATGGACGTGAGTCTGAGTGAACTCCGGGAATTGGTGATAGACAGAGAGGCCTGGTGCGCTGCGATGGGGTCACAAAGAGCTGGACACGACTGAGTGACTGAATTGAACTGACTGAATATCAATATCAATATGAAAATAGAGACAAAAGTGAGGTGAACTTTTTACTTTCAAACTTCTCACAAATGTTCAGCTCAAACAGTTTAAAATATTCATAAATAATCACTTTCAGTATCATTTACCTATTAATATATTTCTTTTCTCCCCATGAAAATGATGAAAAGAAAGTATCACCAAGAAAACAACTAAAAGTATATAAAATAAAACTTTTCTCAAAGAATTAGGTGTTTTGGTGATTATAATTTGAATATTTTAAAATTCATAATTATAGCATTAAACTACATTAGCTAATGTTATCCTTTTGTGTCTACTCCAGTCAAAAAATTTTTCCCCAGCATAAAAATGTTCTTCTTATAACACTAAATGTGGTATTATAAATGAAGTTAATTTGGATTAAAATAAGAAACCCATTACCACATTATCCATATACTCAAACACGTCAGCGTCCTGGCCAAATGGAATAAAACATATTAAACATCTGCAGGACTATATCATAGTGTACATAAAGACCAATGAAACCATGAGATCAGCACTCATTGAAATACTCAAATTATTTGCCCTCAGTGGTTTAGTAATAAGAATATGGGTGGTATTTTTAACCTTCAGCTTTCAGTGTGTATAATGGATATTCAGTGGAAATTCAGTTTGTTTGTTTTTTTTTCGCTTTGAAAGTTTAATCAGGCAAGGAAAAGATACTTGGTAACCATGGCAACATGCACAAATTAGTTGACCATTGTAACCCTTAAGACAATCAAAAATTGCTCAAGTGTGGTAGACATTTAGGAATTTAGAGAAAAGAGGGCAATATTTGACTGATTTAAGCATCTCTATGATCAAAACTAACATGTTTGTAGACTTGGGCCAGAAATATTAATTGATTAATTAATTTTTTGACATGAAAAATTTTGTCTGGGACTCAAGTATTATCAAAACTTCTCTCAACTTCCTACAATACTTTTAACTTTTTTTTATGTCTCAAAAAAAGAATAAAGCCAACAATTAGTTGAATTAGTCAAGACATTAAAAATTTAGTTATTTAGGTGGCTGATTTGTATGACCTATTCAATTAATTTAAAGAACTTAATGGAGCCTTCCCAGGTGACATTAGTGGTAAAGAACCTACCTGCCAATTCCAGAAACAAAGAGACACAGGTTTGGTCCCTGGGTGGAGAAGATCCCCTGGAGGAGGGCATGGCAACCCACTCCAATATTCTTTCCTGGAGAATTCCATGAACAGAGAAACCTGACTGAAGCAGCTTAGCAAGCACGCAAGCAATGGAGACTAGTGTTAAGCTGACACTAGTCAAATTTTCTTTCTAAATTCATAATTTAAAACCACTTAGTTTTATCATCAACTATATGATTCATATTTTTTTTTAAAAATCCACAAGACTCCATTGTTATCCAAATGTTTCAGTATGGGAAAATACAATAGAAGAAAATAAATATCTTATCTTCAAAATTCTTTAAAATGTCTTCCTTTAAATTTAAATTGGAGAGAAATTGACTTTGGGGTGGAATTACCATAGAAGAAAAACAGGCAACATAATTTTCTATATGTTTGCTTGTTGCTTTGTGGTTCATTTCATTTAATGACTATAAGGGAATGTATGAGAAGCAGTAGATTTTAGACATCTCTAAAGCAGCTATTGCATGTCTGACCTCAGTGCTTGAATGATTACATCATATGCTGTCAAATTGTTTGGAAGAAAATACACGTGTTCATAAATCTGAAGGAAGACTCTATTTCTAACTCAAAGTCTCCTGAAACAGCTGCCAGAAAGAAAAGAATAAAGATGTTAAAGCCTTAGCAATTCTTATGGAAGCAATGTCTATTCTATAACTTTGTAATTCTAATCAAAGTTATGGTAACTTGCCATTTCATGAATAATCTATTGAAACCATCATCTTCTGTAAGGATCACTATAATACACATGGTGTGAATTTCTTCCTTCAACATGAAACTGAATCTCAAGTAGTGGTAAAAACTAGAGAACAAAAGTTCTAATGTATTTCAATTTATTATAAGACCAAAAGTTTCAAACTTCTGCATTTTTATTTTCTTCTCTTTGCTTTAATATCATTGCTTTATTTCTCTTTAGAGAAAATAACTGTAAACCAGCTTCCAACTGAAAGTCTTTTCCATATGTTAGTTTAAGAAACCAGTGGAGAAAATCTTCACTATTTCTGTGAAGGTCTGCCTGAGAACATTTACTGCCACAGAAATGCTGGATCATTTAGGCTCACGGTTTGTTTGCAGTTTTTAAGTCACACCACTTTTTTCCCAATACTTCCTATCCAAAAAAAGAAAGAAAGCACAGATGCTCAGAAATTAAAGAACATGTTTTAATTATTGTGCCTAGCATCACATATTTTAATGGTAATAAATAAAATCATTTCATATAAACATTAATTAAATAGATAAAAAATGTACCCATAATATTGTAACAATGATCAAGACAACAGTTCCCACTAAACAAGTCATACACAGATATTGCCCCCATGTTTCTAAACGCCAGCATTCAATAAACTTCATCTCCATAACCTGGATGAGTTGAAATATTGTATCATTTTTACTGGCCATGTTCTAATGTCCTGTTGGGAATAGTTTTTATGTACTTCATAACAAAACTTACAGACCACTGGCATTCAAGAAAAGAGATCCATAATCATTTCAAGGTGAATTTGGATGCTTTAATGTCCTACAACATGAATTCCCTTTTTCTGTTTGGCTAAAAATAAATTAGTTACTTAAACGATAAGGGTTTTGCAGTTTTGCGTATTGATTTTGTGTCCAAATAATTTTGTTAATATCATAATACAGTTCTTGATATATTGAGTTACCAATTAGTATTGAATAGACTTTGATTTCCAGTGACAGAACCAACCCAAATAAACAAAAGCAAATTCATTGGCCCATACAACTGGAAATTGTAGGACAAACAAATCTTAGGCACAATTGGATCCAAAGACTCAACTTGTGGGTTTGTTCTCTCTCTCTCTCTCTTTCTCAGCTCTGCTGTGTTGTGTGAGCATCATTGTCTTCTTTGTCGGTCAGACTTTTTCACATGGAAAAGAGGCTGAATACCCCCAGCTGTTCCTTCACACTCATGCAGCGCCCTAAGTTAGTCAAGAGAAAGGGAAACTGAGTTTTGAAACATTTTTGATATGTAGTAAAACGTAATTTGTGTGCTTGTTTCTGTGCATGTGCACATGCAAACTTTTCTGGGAATGTTTCCATAATCTTCTTCAAATTCTCAAAGGTATATCATAGTTTATTCATCTAAAAATCCTTTACAACCTTTCTTTGGATTACTGCTGTTCCCCTGCTAAATCATATGAATTTGGCTAGACTTCAGATTATACTACCTTTCAGTTCTGACAAAGGTCCATAATAGAATTTTATTACTTGATTTTCTGACCATCATCATGATTGGTTCAGCAAACAATCTGATTGGTTCAGGATAACAAAGATACCCACATAAAGGCCAATAAGAAGTTTTTGCCTTTGTTTTTATTTTAAATTGGCACTAAAGAATCCAGGAGTCTCAAATTTAAGCATTTGGTTCATACTAGTATTGTGGTTCACTGGAGAAGGCAATGGCACCCCACTCCAGTACTCTTGCCTGAAAAATCCCATGGACGGAGGAGCCTGGTGGGCTGCAGTCCATGGGGTCGCGAAGAGTCGGACACGACTGAGCGACTTCACTTTCACTTTTCACTTTCCTGCACTGGAGAAGGAAATGGCAACCCACTCCAGAGTTCTTGCCTGGAGAATCCCAGGGACGGGAGAGCCTGGTGGGCTGCCGTCTGTGGAGTCGCACAGAGTCGGACACGACTGAAGTGACTTAGCAGCAGTACTGTGGTTTATATTAGCAGTGTAATATGGACAAGGCAATGGCAACCCACTCCAGTACTCTTGCCTGGAAAATCCCATGGACAGAGGAGCCTGGTAGGCTGCAGTCCATGGGGTCGCTAAGAGTCGGACACAACTGAACGACTTCACTTTCACTTTTTACTTTCATGCACTGGAGAAGGAAATGGCAAGCCACTCCAGTGTTCTTGCCTGGAGAATCCCAGGGGTGACGGAGCCTGGTGGGCTGTCATCTATGGGGTCACACAGAGTTGGACATGACTGAAGCGACTTAGCAGCAGCAGCAGGACTGTAATATATTGATTCTGTCTGCAAACAGCTGCCCAACAGTAATTTACATAATGTTTTCATTTGCTTAGCTTAATCAGTAGGCACCAGGCAATTAATTTAATTAATCCAAATCAACAAATGTACCTGGAGAAACTACAGTATGCTAGGAATTGTTCCCGATACTTCATCTTAAACATAAGATTATAGCTTTGGAAATTTACTCAAAAGCTTATAGCAGTTGACCTTGGAAAAGGATAAAAATGTTGTCTGAAGTAGTACAATGATCTTCAACCATATCATATTAAAAGTTCTCTTTCTAAAAGATAAATATTGCATAATATTCATTTAACCTCCTGAACTGAAATTTATATATATCTCCTCCTATGTATAGTTTCAAAAATATTCTATATAATCCCTTAACTATAAATAATAAATCATGAATAATCTTTTAAAATAAAATAATTTTTATTTTAAAATATATGTGCTACTTAAAATGACTATTAGGTTCACAAAATATTCCAAAAGGACAATTCTGCCTCCCAGGTTTTAGATTTCAAAAGACCAAAGTAGGTCAATTATGGGTAATAGTTTCGTTTGCTTGTTTAGCTTGGTTTCTAATTTCCATGCACTGCAGCCCCCAGGTCTGACCCATGTCATGCTAGCAGGTAGTTCAGACATGACAAATATGTCTTTAAACATTCTCAATAATTACACAATTTTAGCTGTGTGTCATAAAGTTTTTAGCTTAAGTGTTTTATTGTAATTTTGATTTATTCTACTAATGAAGAACAAAATATTATGATGGTCTATACACCACATTGTTCTGGGCCTCTTCTGTGACAGCTGCAATGGGTCACTGTCTAGCGGAAATTTCAACCTTACTTTGATTCTTACATTTTCTCTAGGACAGTTCTTTGATAACATTGTAAAGTACCCACTTTGTTAGAATTTTATTTTCAGTGGTTTCCTAATACATATAGAGTGATAGTAAGAAAGAAGCTACAGATCTTTCTTCTTAGTTTTCTAATTTAACTATTGAGGAGAAATTGGAACTTAATTTATAATGACCCTCAGAAAATCAAACTTGAAAGAACACTGCAAACCTGAGGATAAAATAGCAGAATTGACAAATGCATTGAAATTCATAGCATGATAAAATTTTATTGCCAGGTGTAAAGTCCAGAACCTACTTAGAGTTAAAACTTTGGCAAACAGTTGGCCATAAACCTGAAGACTCACTATAAAGATCTGGCAGCGCTATAAAGAAGCATAGAATGTGAGCAAGATTTGGCAATGGGATGATCAAGTGAAAAGCAATGATTCTACTGCCCTACAGTTCCGACTGCTTTAAAACTTTCAGAAATATTACATCAACAGTAATGATCAGAGAAAGATGAATATGAAAATGTATTACTATGTTATATCTAGATAAGGCCTTTTTTATAATATAAATTATAATGTATGGGGTGCAATGGATGAAACCCAAAACAAAGGAACTCTTTCTTAGACTGAGGCCTTATAGATATTAAATGATTGCAGCAGAAAGAAATATTTCATTTAAAATCCATATACAGATTTTAATATCTGAAAAGATTGATATTTGAATTCCCATTTGGATTGTCTTTATTTAGGGCAAATCCTCTGACTAAGCATTTAGTTACACAAATTAAAATCAAGGACATACTCATTATTCTGGAGAAAACTGAAATGACCTAAAAGCAAATATTTTAGGCTGTTAGCTAACTGTTAGAACAGAAATGCTAATTGTTCTCTTGAAAAGTGAAAGTGTCAGTTGCTCAGTCATGTCTGATTCTTTGTGAACCCATGGAATCAGTCTACCTATATTTACCATCTACCCATCTATGTACCTATCTGTCATCTCTATCTATGTGGTACTGTGTGTGAGTGTGTGTGTGTGTGTGTGTGAGTGTGTGTGTGTGTAACTGAGTAATGGTGAGGAGCATCAGGAGTGCAGTTTATCTAGAGGACCAGAGGGCAAATCCACAGCACAATATCAGGTCTGGAATTTTCCCTGAAGAATGGATTATTCACTCTGGCAGTTGTCCTGAGAAGGGCATGGTTCTGAGGCAGAAAGTGGGAATTACATGAGTCACATTGTAGGGGAAGGGAGGAAGTTTTGACTTTCCCTGTGTGTCTTGGTATTCAGGGCCCATCAAAGATACCCTATTGGTGGGGATGGTTTTCACTGGGAGTCATACTGCTCTAGTGGGTATTTTGAAAAGGAACAAAGGGCAATTTCTCAGTTACTATTTAATTTAAGTACCTTGGTAATTGGAAAAACCCAAGATCCTAGTCTTTCTGTTATACACACACAGTACTGAGAACTGTTCCCTGAAGTCAAAAGTCTGCTTAAATGCCCTGTGTTCAGTACCTAACTCTATTTTACATATAAACCAAGGTGGGTTTTGATAAGTTTAACATTCACTTGCTTTTTCTTGTAATGCAACCATTGAGAAAATCAAGTTGTTTACTAGTTACAGCACTGCTAGGGTATGATAATACAATGGATAATACAAGGATAATACCTTGGAGCTGCTGCTTTCATTGTTAGCTATACTGTAGCTGCCAGTCCTACTTAAGATTACAAGCTTTATTTTAATTATTTTCTCTTTATTTTTTAATACATTTTGAAAGGTTTGTGTTTATGTTGCATTATGTCTGAATTTCACTTTATTATGCCAACTAGATATTTGAAAATATTTGTTATTAAAAAGAGCATTCAATTTAATAAAGTTGAGAATCACCAACACAGAGATGGACAAAGAGCAAGTCAAGGAAGAGCATTATAAGTTATCCTCTTGTTAAATTACTTTTCCATTATGCTGAGCATCTTACAAAGTGTTCCAAAAATCTCTGTTGGATCTCAATAGTAATAAGAGAAATCTGGGTATGATCTGGGTCCCAGCTTACAATTAAAATAGTGGTTATTAAAAATATTTTTCATTGCTGAAATGCTGATTAACTAAAATATTTTAGAGCTGTGTTAGACCCTGATGCCAATAAGAATCCAGTAATCCCTCTAGCCTGTAACTTTTAAGGATAGTACCTGTACCTTGATCCCTGAACACTTGATTCCAGGCACTGGTTTGGAGATTAATCAAATCCTGCTGCAGAATCTGAATGATTGACACATTTGTCTTTGTGAAACTTTTATATAAATGGGGTCAAAGTACTTACATTGCTGTGATGAGGAATCTGACTCCATTTTTAAACCCCGCCTTCAATGTTGCTTCACATCTGGACAAAGTGGTTTTAAAAAGCCTGAGTGTCCACTCGTTTGATGCTGTCATAAGACTTAAGCCATGCTGTTTCCTGCCAGCACATAGGCACTCCCATCTCAGCCCCATACCCCACCTAACAATAAAACCCCAAGTGAATCTCCCTTCCTTGCTTTCTCAAGTCATTTTGGACCAGCTTGAGATACTTATCCTGGCCTCCCCAGAGATCTGTATTATGTAAGTAATAAATAATTTCTTACCTTTCTGGTTACGTATGACATCACATTTCAACATCTGAATTAGGACAGATAAACCGAGTTTTGACTTGTCAACAACAACAACAGCAACAATTGGAAACTAGAAATGGTAAGATATCTGAAAGTGCCAAGAGAAAATAACTGTCAAGCTGGAATTGCATAACCAAGCAAATCTCAGAATGAAAGTCAACAGATTATCAGATATATTAAAAATAAGAGTTCACTAGGCTCTCTTTACAATAAATTATAAAGGACATACTCCAGGAAGAGGAACTTACCTCAGAAGGACTAAGATGTCTGAACAAATAAAGGTGAAAAAAATTGACTTCCATTTAATTTTATAAAAGAGCCATCTGCACAAAGATTTTTTGATCACGTGATTTATAATAACTAAAGTTGAAACAAACAAAAATCCTAGCTACACAGCATTAGGTGTCTGGTCAACTGAAAGCACTAGAAATTGGGAACAAAAATAAGAAAAGGAGAGAGAAAGGTATATAAATACCTGAATGTCATTGCTTAATGAAGGGACAGTGATTTCAGGGAGAGGAAATAGAAAGGGCGATATTGGAGAACCAGAAGAGCTGAAAGCAAGGAGAGCTGGTGAGATGGCTGGTAGCTAGAGTCCCAGAAAATAAATATCCACATAGCTTTTAGAGGCAGGGGTAACTAGAAGTTGACATTATATGGCATTTGCTTAATGTAGTCAAAATTCATTTTTTCCTAATAACACGCTGAAACCTCCTATATACCAAATATTTGAATGACAATTAAGGAAAGAGGCAGGGCTTCTTATCTAGGCTGATATAATAGGAACAGGAAAGAAAAATAAGCTTAGTTTGAGAAACCCTAAACTAAATCAGCATATAGTGGCCCTGAGCCCAGAGGCTAAGGGTACTCTGGGGAAAGCAGAAATAACAGAAACTTTGGAAGAGGTCCGAATTGGGGATAGTAATTGCTAAGGGTTGTAGTTTTAGATAAAGTGCTCCGGGAAGTCTTAGTGACAAGATAACACTTTAAAAATGTGAGTGAGTGAAGTCGCTCAGTCATGTCCAACTCTTTGCGACCCCGTGAACTGTAGCCCCCCAGGCTCCTCTGTCCATGGGATTCTCCAGGCAAGAATACTGGAGTGGGTTGCCATTTCCTTCTCCAGGGGATCTTCCCGACCCAGGGATGGAAGCCAGGTCTCCCGCATTGCAGGCAGACGCTTTACTGTCTGAACTGAAGGGCTTTGCTATGCTATGCTATGCTAAGTCACTTCAGTCGTGTCCGACTCTGTGTGACCCCATAGATGGTAGCCTACCAGGCTCCCCTGTCCCTGGGATTCTCCAGGCAAGAACACTGGAGTGGGTTGCCATTTCCTTCTCCAATGCATGAAAGTGAAACGTGAAAGTGAAGTCGCCTAGTCATGTCCAACTTTTAGCGACCCCATGGACTGCAGCCTACCAGGCTCCTCCGTCCATGGGATTTTCCAGGCAAGGGTACTGGAGTGGGGTGCCATTGCCTTCTCTGAACTGAAGGGCTTTAGAGGCCGTCAAATGGACATGACCTCTAAAGGCAATTTGATGGTTTTACATAGAAATGACCTCTAATGGAAGAGAACACAAATGGGAACTATTTGAGATACATTTCTATGTAAAATGTACTTTGCACATAATTCAGCATTTTAAATGAGCGCTCTGCAACCGAGACCAAATATCAGTCATCTCTTGAGGTTTTCTACTGTGTACCAACATCAAATCTACATAGGAACAAATGTTACTCCTGCTTTTCTCTTCTATATCAAATGTCCTGAAGCCTTTGTGTCTCTCTGGAGAGAGGCCGAGTTTCTGAAGGCACATTCCAATATAAACATCATCGATGGGGTAGAGAAGGACCCGGTCAGTTACATTGTACAGTCTCAGGGCCAGGTGGCCAGAGTAGAGGAATCCGCCTTCTCCTGCATAAGGCGGGTAGACGCCAGTGTAAACAACTTCCGGGATGTGGTACTTGAGTTTCTTATCCCAATGAGGTCCAGCATTATAAATCACGTCACCAATAAACAAATCTCTGGCTTTGTTCCCGGATAAGCTATTCAAGTAATTCGGGAGATGATGGGTGTTCACAAAAACATCATCATTGCCCTTGAACACGAACTCTGCATTTGGGCAGGAAGTGCTCACCCACCTGAGAAAGAGTACTTCTTTCAGAGACAAGTTGAAGAATGTATCTCTGTAGTTCCACAAAAGAATGTAGATCACATCAAAAATTTGTCCCTGTAGGCAAGGGAGAAAAATAGTAGCTAGTTGAAGTAATTCTTGGAACAAAGTAAGTTCAACATGAGTGTTATTGAATATTGTTTTATTGAGAAGTTGATTTGGTTATATGAGGGGAAGACACAAAAACATACATTTGGGAAACAGAAGCACTTATTTGATAATTAAGCATCTTGGGAAAATTAGAGCAAATAGAAAGTCAACATTTTGTGAAATCAGTAGTTTGAGAAAACGAAGCAGCAAGGACACTTTTAATGTTATATCTATCACATTCTAATCTTCCATGCATGGGTTGAATCCTGTTTATAAAATATGTACCTATGTCTTCTTTTTATGTCAAACCTAAAAGCATAAGTCTTTGAAGTTTCTATTCTCTAGAGTAAATCCAAGCAATAGTTAAGGTTTCCTGCCGCTGTTCATTTAGAAACACAGGGAATTGCAAGTTAACATAACAAAGAAAGCCTCTATTTATTAAAAATAGTTGGAAAATATTTTAGCAAAGTATTTTGTTCTGCAAAAGCTTAAGCACCACACTTGTATCACTAAGGAATGTACCACGTGAAGAGATAAATGTAAGGAATAGATTTTGTAGCAGATTTTGATTAAATAAAATCTGCTAGATAATACCAAAAAAAGGCCCTTTTGTTACATGTTAAGATGCATGCTCACCATGAGATGTCTTTAGGTTCTGATACTACTCAAAAATAATAAACAGATAGATATCCAAGTGTCAAGCTTTGATTTTTTTTGTGTGTGTGTGTGTGTAACTAACACATCAATTTTGATTTGGGAAAATAGGCCTAAAAGTTAACGGTGTAATACATCAAAAAGAAATAAAATAGATGCAAAAATGTATGTGGAATACAAACAAGACTATTCACAAGTTTTCACTAAAAAGTATTTTGACTCAACATATATGCAACTTACAGTAACAAAGCAGACTATTATGAGGCATCTTAAAAATACGTTACTTGATATATGAATCCTCAACAAGTGGTCTGAACCAAAGCACTCAAATTTGATATTTAAGATGTAAATGTTTATTGTTGGCCTGAGGAAAGGAAAGAAGCCTCTAATCTAGTGTTATTTCATGATTTAGATAGCAAGAGAATGTGTCATTTTTTCTTTTTCAGTCTATTCATCTTTGACATTTATTTCCTTCTGCTCAAATACCAAAAAAAAAAAAAATCAGACACCAAAATCAAAAACCAACAAGGAAAAGTATTTCTACCTATTTGAAAAGATCAATTGAATTTTGGTATGTTTACATATATTTAATTTATATTTTAGAATTAGGTCACATTTTTATCTCAACACAACTCTTTATTAACATGTTTCTCTTCTGTGACTAAATTATAATTAGATTCCTACAAGGAGGATAGGATTTATGGAAGATTACTGTTACTTGTGTCTACATTTACTTTATTTCATTTTGAAATATAAGTAAAGAAGTTACTGAAGGCATTTGAATAAAAAGTAGCATAATCTTAGATAATGTCCTAATAAATTTTCATGAATCACTTTATAAACTGATTTTTTACCTTGATTACAAAATTATAATTTCTATCAATAAAGATTCAAAATAGAATATTCTTTAATACTTATTCCTTTACAAAAATTGAAGTGACATTTATTTTTCGAGTATACTTTCTAGATTTAAAGTTTCCTGACTACTAGCGAAAGTCGCTCAGTCATGTCTGAATCTTTGCGACCCCATGGAATATACAGTCCATGGAATTCTCTAGGCCAGAATACTGGAGTGGGTAACCTTTGCCTTCTCCAGGGGCTCTTCCCAACCCAGAGATTGAACCCAGGTCTCCCTCATTGCAGGCAGATTCTTTACCAGCTGAGCCACAAGGGAAGCCCAAGAATATGGAGTGGGTAGCTTATCCCTTCTCCAGTGGATCTTCCTGACCCAGGAATCTAACTGGGGTCTCCTGCATTGCCGGTGGAGTCTTTACCAACTGAGCTATCAGGGAGGCCTGATAGCTAGAGCCTCCTGGCTCTAGCAACACATCAAATTGTTGAAAGCTTTCATTTCTTCATTTATCCTCCCTCCTGGAAGTCTTTTCACATGCAGACCCAACATTCTTAATCCTTCCATTGCTTTTTAAAAAAATGTATTTGTTTTTAATTGCAGAACAATTGCTTTACAATATTGTGTTGGTTTCTACCATATGTCAACATGAATCAGCCATAGGTATATATATGTCCCTTCCCTCTTTAACCTCCCTCCCATCTCCCATAATATGGCTTTATGTTCTCTCACTATAAGCCTCTTCTTTGGGTTGCTACTATTTGTTTTGGCTTTTCTAAAGCAAAATACATAAAATTTCATGAAACACTTCACAGCAGACCGACCAGTATGAGGCAGCATAGGACTCTCACTCTGCTTTGTTCTAGATCTTATTTTCTACAATAAATACCAAAATATTTTCTTTGGGAGAATGCACTATAATGTGATTTTATAGATGCATTCATTATAAATAGAAATTTAAATAACACTTCAGAAACTGAAATTTTAAACTTTGTGAAAAAAACAAACAAGCATTGTGTACAAAGGCTCCCATATTCTTACTGGACATAGAAGGCAGGCTCCTGTTTGGGGCTCTTTGCACCTGCTGATTGCTCTCACTGAAATATTCTCCAATTACCAACATGGCTCATCATTGTCTTCCTTTTTGCATTTGTTCATATGTAACCCTTTCAGGAATACCATCACTGACGATATTCAAACCACTCCATTTAAAATTATAGACCCCTTCCTTGGCATTCTCTTTTACCTTCTCTGAGGCTTTTGATTATCTGACCTCTTATCTACTTTACTTATTTTGTATATCAACTGTCTTGCCCTGCTAGAATATTGTTTCATTGAAGACTGGGTTTTTTTGTTTCTGGGGTTTGTTTTGTTCATGGTTGTATTTCCAATGATACAACAGTGCTTGAATAAAATAAAATGTTCAATAAATATTCATTACATGAATGAATTCTTTGAAAACACTCAATAATTTCATATTTGTTTCCATTAAAAATGAACTCAGTCTGTTGAGGTAAAAAGTCACACAGAGACAAATGCACTAAATAAAATTTAGACACAGCAAATCAAAAAGCAAAACTAGTTTTTGCATTTGTAATAAAATATAAATGTTACAGAAATTCAGCTTCAAAATATATGTTCCTCAGGCCAACAATAAAAATTCAGATCTTCAATGGAACAAAATAGAGATCCCAGAGATAAATCCACGTACATATGGACACCTTATCTTTGACAAAGAAGGCAAGAATATACAATGGAGAAAAGACAATCTCTTTAACAAGTGGTGCTGGGAAAACTGGTCAACCACCTGTAAAAGAATGAAACTGGAACACTTTCTAACACCATACACAAATATAAACTCAAAATGGATTAAAGATCTAAATGTAAGACCAGAAACTATACAACTCCTAGAGAAGAACATAGGCAAAACACTCTCCGACATAAATCATAGCAGGATCCTCTATGACCCACCTCCCAGAATATTGGAAATAAAAGCAAAAATAAACAAATGGGACCTAATTAAAATTAAAAGCTTCTGCACAACAAAGGAAACTATAAGCAAGGTGAAAAGAATGGGAGAAAATAATAGCAAATGAAGCAACTGACAAAGAATTAATCTCAAAAATATACAAGCAACTCCTGCAGCTCAATTCCAGAAAAATAAATGACCCAATCAAAAAATGGGCCAAAGAACTAAACAGACATTTATCCAAAGAAGATTTACAGATGGCTAACACATGAAAAGATGCCCAACATCACTCATTATCAGAGAAATGCAAATCAAAACCACTATGAGGTACCATTTCATGCCAGTCAGAATGGCGTGAAAGTCTACAAGCAATAAATGCTGAAGAGGGTGTGGAGAAAAGGGAACCAACCCTCTTACACTGTTGGTGGGAATGCAAACTAAGACAGCCACTATGGAGAACAGTGTGGAGATTCCTTAAAAAACTGGAAATAGAACTGCCGTACGACCCAGCAATCCCACTGCTGGGCATATACACTGAGGAAACTGGAATTGAAAGAGACACGTGTACCCCAGTGTTCATCACATCACTGTTTATAATAGCCAGGACATGGAAGCAACCTAGATGTCCATCAGCAGATGAATGGATAAGAAAGCTGTGGTACATATACACAATGGAGTATTACTCAGCCATTAAAAAGAATACATTTGAATTAGTTCTAATGAGGTGGATGAAGCTGGAGCCTATTATACAGAGTGAAGTAAGCCAGAAAGAAAAACACCAATACAGTATACTAATGCATATATATGGAATTTAGAAAAATGGTAACGATAACCCTGTACGCGAGACAGCAAAAGAGACACAGATGTATAGAACAGTCTTTTGGACTCTGTGGGAGAGGGCAAGGGTGGGATGATTTGGGAGAATGGCGTTGAACAATGTATAATATCATATGTGAAATGAATCACCAGTCCAGGTTTGATGCATGATACAGGATGCTCGGGGCTGGTGCACTGGGATAACCCTGAGGGATGGCATGGGGAGGGAGGTGGGAGGGGGGTTCAGGATGGGGAACACATGTACACCCGTGGTGGATTCATGTTGATGTATGGCAAAACCAATACAATATTGTAAAGTAATTAGCCTCCAATTAAAATAAATAAATTTATATTTAAAAAAATTCAGATCTTACATGTCAAATCTGAGTGCCATGGTTCAGATCCATTTGTATGAGATAAACTAAGGCTTCCTCAAGGTTTCCCATTTTTAAAATGATGAATTATTGGGCCTTTTCAAATCAAATCATAAACAAAGAGGTACTCTACTTGTGTTTAAATGGACACAGTGTTAATAAATAAAAATTTAAATAATAACATTGAGAGTCTCTCAAAGACAATAACCAAAATTAGTTCATTAGGCTCAAAGTAAACTATACAAATTTAGAAAAAGCAAATGTAAGATTTATAGTTTTTCTAGAAAACTTTTACTGCTAGATATGTTGTGGACTTGCGGGCTCTTTGTGTTTTAGAAAGCTAATATGATGCAACTACTATACATTGGAGTCTACAGAAGCAAAATGTAATACAACATAGTAATATTCATCAGAGAAAAATACATGTTTGTGACTTTTTGAATTTTAGAAATACAAATAGAGAATTGCAGATCTGCATTTCAAAAGCAAAATGATGTGAAATGATAAAATGTATGAAATTTCCTAATGTGTTGACCATGCTAAAAGTACTTCAGGAGCATCATAACTAAGGAATGATTTTTTATGCAGTCTAATTTTCCACTTTATGCAAAAGAACTTCATTAAAATCACATGTTTATTCAAGAATCAAGCACAGAATTTATTGTATTGTTTTGGGTAGCAAAGTCTGATGATAAAGAATCAGTTCTTCTCACCTTAGTTTTTCTAACCTTAAACCAAGGGCATCCGTAATGTTCTAGGTGAGAATTCAAATAAAATAATTATCACTTTCTATAGCATTCATGGGGGGAATGGGAGGTAAATAAATATTTTTATCCTCCAAATTTTGTTAAAAGAAAAGGAAAAACATTGCAATTGCTCTTTACATAATTATCTTATCTATGTACTTGAGAAGAATTTTTTTTTATCAATATGGCCAATTGAAATGGCAGAGTTGATTAGATTTTGTTTTGTTTACCAGAAATAAAACTTGTTCTTCTTCCATTTAATCATTCAGTAAATATTAGAGAAGTTTTTTGTTTGTTTTTTAAACAATCAGTATAGGACAGGTTTTCATGGCTAGGAGAGAATTCTCAGATAGTTCTGATTGCTTTTCCATGTACTGACTCCCTGACCTGTGCTGTTCAAAACCTCTGCTGCTTGCTGTCTTTTCATCAGGTTAAATAGCTGGGGGAAAAAAGTACATTTTGTGAAGTCTATTTATTTTTATCACCACTCATTTTTAGAGACTGGATAAGCAGAAGCACTCAGGAAAATAATTACCTTGGACTGTTTCTCAAAAAAAAAAAAAAAATCACTTCGGGGTTAAACTAGGATTAGAAAATTCTCAGAAAGTCATTCGATTTTGGAAGAAGTTTCCACCAGATTGAGCACTTCATTTACCTTAACAATACTTTCACACCTCATTTTCTCTTCCAGTGATGCTGTCCATTCCAGGGCCCCATTGCACATAAAGCTTAAGTATTCAGAAAGTTGTCAACAAGAATGTTTACTTGTCTAGTCATGTTTAGCTTAGGAAAATAAATGCAACAGAAATACCAGCTGTACTTCCTAAAGCACTCTGAAAAATAAGATATTGAGCTTCAGTACAGAGAATTTCTACAACCTAACCTAGGATTTTGCCTCCAAGATATGGAAATTTGTAAATTTTCTACCAGAGTTCGCCAGACATTCTTTTTAAGGAAACAATTACACTATTTACAAAATCACTAGGGTGTAGGATCTAGAAGCAACAGCTGCAGGACTATTAAAAGGATAGATTGGACCATTACAGTCCTTGTGCAAGAGCTCCAGGCTGGGCAACAATATTGTCAGCTACTCCTGCATATCAGAACCCACCCTGGCAGAAGCTTCACCTACAAACTGAAGGCATACATGCTCCTGAATTTCTGTTCTTACGATTCAGAAGGTGTGCAGCTTAACTGAAGTTGAAAAAAAATGGAAAATGAGAAATATAGATCCATATTGTATGTATTCTTCAATGAAATAAATTATTTACTGTGAATTCAGTATATCTATGACAAGGACATAGATCAATATATGACTGACAGATGAATGTATAGATAAATATATGTATATATATGATATATTCAAGTAGCTTTGTTTAATCTATTATAAACAAAAATGCCACTTGAAAGAAGTCAAGCTTCCCAGCTGTCCCAAGAGCAGACGTGAAAACAGATGACCTATGTGTCGAAACTTAAAACTAATATGAATAAGTTACTGTGGAGAAATGTTCATCCCAGGTTTGATGAAGAAAAAAATTTCACTCCTACAATGACCCCGGCACTATCTTGATGTGTATTATTCAGATCCCTATCTGGGCTCAAAACTCAAAGCACATGCTTTAAAGCTGCTGCATATGCCTTATAGGGCACCCAGAGCCACCTTTAAAAAACTAATTACCATAAAAGTTAAGTTCATGTTCAGTGCATCCTATTTATCTACTTTATTCACTGCCATTCCTTGCTATAACTTTCAACCTTTTTTTCATGGAATACGTAGAAATGCATTTTATTATTGTATACAAAGACACCATCCAGATTTCCCCCCATGTTCTAGTTTTGATTGTGTAGAATTGTAAACCATTGCTGTATGTTAACTTTCAACCTTTTAAACCACCACTTCTGAAAAATAAGGACTTGCTGATGCAGCATCATCTTCTAGGTAAAAGGAATTTGTGCTTATTTTTCAACTACTTATATATGCATTTTAATACTTTGATCTCAAAGTATAAAATGAAATGTGCTTTTATTTATCAAAATAATTTAAGATAGGAAGTGGAAAGAAGGATAATTTTGTGTAAGTCTTCTGTTACATGAAGAAATAATGTATTCTGGGATAATAGAATGTTGGTACAGAGATTTAACCTATTTCCTTAAGTTTTAAATTTTAGCATATATAGACAGTTAATCACAAACTGATGAAATCCCATCTTGTTCTATGTTGCAAAACATTTCTCTATTTCCTTGAAAAAAATGACTGTTAAACCAAAATAATTCCAGTTTCTCATTAAGGAAATAGCGCAATGGGCCAGATGTTATTCATTCATTCATTCATTCATTTCTGGCGTGTTTATGCAAGCATTAGTCACTACATTTTTATGGAGCTCTTATTATATACCAAGCATTTTTTACCCAAAGAATGTCCTAAAATGTCCTAAAATGATCAGACTCAAGTTGGAGGAGAACTTCTGGTAAAAGAAAATCCTCATTAATCAGTATTTCAACAGATGTGGGGGGTGTGTGTGTGTGGTAAAGATGCTCTAACAGTGAAAAAACTTGCACACTAAATTTGACTCTCAACCCTGATGCCTATTAACTGAGTTCTCATGAGGTTATTCCTTAATATTTTTAAGTTATATTTTTCTTTTCTGTAAAATGGGGATCATAATCATCTCACAGAGTTGTTACAAGGTTAAAATGATTAAAATATGTAAATTAACTAGATAATTGAATGAAATACATATATTAACTGGTACGTACAAGTTATCTTTTTTAAAACTATGTATTCAATATAATTTAGCAGGTGAGATGGTTAGTTTTTTGTGTCAACCTGGCTAGGCTATTGTACCCAGTTATAATCAAGTGCAAATCTAGGTGTTGCCATAAATATATTTTGTAGATGTGGTTAATACATTGAGTCAGTTTGACTGAGTCAGTAAAAGTCGCTCAGTTGCATCCCGCTCTTTGCAACCCCATGGACTATACAGTCCATGGAATTCTATACAGTCCATGGAATTCTCCAGGCCAGAATACTGGGTAACCTTTCCCATTTCCAGGGGATCTTCCCAACCCAGGGACTGAACCCAGGTCTCCTGCATTGCAGGAGGATTCTTTACTAGCTGAGCCACAAAAAAAGCCCAAGAATACTGGAGTGGGAAGCCTATCCCTTCTCCAGCAGATCTTCCCCACCCAGGAATCAGACCTGGGTCTCCTGCATTGCAGGAGGATTCTTAAAAAACTGAGCTATCAGAGAAGCATAAGTGAAAGTGAAAGTCGCTCAGTACTGTCCCATTCTTTGAGACCCTATGGACTATACAGTCCATGAAAGTCTCCAGGCCAGAATACTGGAGTGGGTAGACTATCCCTTCTCCAGCGGATCTTTCTGACCCAGGAATTGAACTAGGATCTCCTGCATTGCATTCTTTACCAACTGAGTTACCAGGAAAGCCCTATATAGAATCAGTTGGTTTTAAGCAAAAGCCATGGTGCCTTCAATCATATGAATGGTTCTCATCTGGATCAGCTGATGGCCTTAAGAGCAAAAACTATGGTTTTCCAGCATAAGAGGAAATTATACTCAAGATTGGTACATTAATTCCTGCCTAAATTTCCAGGCTCTTGGCATGCCCTACAAATGTTTGGACTAGCCTGGCCACTCTCAACAATCGTGAGTGCCAATTTCTTAAAATGAATCAAGCATATGTATATGCACAGAAACAAATACACTACTGATTCTATTTCTATAAATATTAGACATATGTATGTATATTTGCATACATATATGAATATATTATGTATATTCTGTCAGTATTATTGCTTCTGTTTCTCTGGGGATCTTGAGTGATACAGTAGGGGAAACACAATACTGATTTTCTATTAATAAACTGTATGCTTCAGTTTTGTTTTCTGTCTGATAATCAGCCATCTGTGCTTCAGTTGCAAACTTCACCTAAATAAAATTTCACATGTGTAACAGCATCAGTGACTAAGAAATGATAGAAATTTTGATGCATAACGAGAAGACAATGTGTATTGTAAAAGAACCATAGCCCTAAAGTGATTAAAAAAGAAAAAGAAACCTACAGCCCTGTAATGACAGCCCTGTACGTCTCCTTTCTCAAAGTGTTCCCTCTGAGCCATACACTTTGCTTTTTTTCCCTTTTTTCTCTTTCTCCTTCCTCCTTTCCAAGGTGCTGTATTCTTCTATGCATTGCCCTAACATGCTTGATTCCATTTATATGCAAAGTAATTTAATTTTATTTCCTATCAGTATTAAGCAGTGCACATAATCCCATGTATAATTTTATATCCTCAAGCATGTCAAAATCATTATACCAAAGATAAAAAATTTGCCTTGCTTTTAGAAAGTTACTATCACAGAGACTTGCATCGTACCTTGTTTAACAGCATAGCTTAACACCATAGCTCACCATTTTGTTCAGCTATTTATATTCTTTTATGTATATTTAAGTAATAAATCTTAACATACTCTTAATTTATTCTATACCTTATAGCTTTTGGTCTAATAGTAAATAGAATATTTCTATTTCCTTTTTAATTGTATTTTGCTGATATAAAAGAAGGACATTTAATTTTATTGCAAAATTATTGACTCTTTTGAACTGTGGTGTTGGAGAAGACTCTTGAGAGTCCCTTGAACTGCAAGGAGATCAAATCAGTCAATCCTAAAGGAACTCAATCCTGAATATTAATTAGAAGGACTGGTGCTGAAGCTGAAACTCCAATACTTTGGCCACCTGATGAGAAGAACTGACTCATTGGAAAAGACCCTGATCCTGGAATAGATTAAAGGCAGGAGGAAAAGGGGATGACAGAGGATGAGATGGTTGGATGGCATCACCGACTTGATGGACATGTATTTGAACAAGCTCTGGGAGTTGGTGATGGACAGGGAAGCCTGGCCTGCTGCACTCCATGGGCTGGTAAAGAGTCAGACACAACTGAGCGACTGAACTGTACTGAATGTTACAGCATCCAATTATTGGAATAAATTGTTAATTTTAACTTACAGACTCCTTTGCATTTTGTGGAAATATTTTGTTGTTGCTGTTCAGTCACTAAGTTGTGACCAACTCTTTGTGACCTCATGGACCACAGCATACCAGGCCTCCTTGTCCTTTATCTCCCAGAGTTTGCTTAAACTCATGTTCACTGAGTTGGTGATACCATCCAACCACCTCATCCTCTGTCACCCTCTTCTACTGCCCTCAGTCTTTCCCAGCATCAAGGTCATTTCTACTGAGTTGACTCTTTGCATCAGGTGGCCAAAGTTTTGAAGCCTCAGCTTCAGCAACAGTCCTTCCAATGAATATTCAAGTTTGATTTTCTTTAGGATTGACTGGTTTGATTTCCTTACTGCCCAAGGGAATCTCAAGAGTCTTCTCCAACAACATCATGATTTGAAAGAATCAATACTTCAGCACCCAGCCCTTTTATGGTCCAATGCTCACATCTGTACATGACTACTGGAAAAAATTGTATGTCCTATTTAATTTTTATAGCCCTCTTTATAATTTTTAAGATTTTATTTCTTATTTCAATAAAAGTTAAACAATCATTAAATTGTATGCATCTAAAATTTGGAAAATGTAAAGCAAAAAGTAAAACTGAATTACAAGTTGAAATTTTTAAGTATATTTCTTATTTCTAATTTTATTTAATTTCTGTTGAGAATGTTATCTGTGAGAGCCTGATTCTCACAAATTTTTTATGGTTTACTTTAGATGTATCATATGGCTTTAAATATTAGAGTATTTTTAATTATATGGAAATAATTGCCAAAATAGTTAGCTAAAAACTTAGGTAGTGTGGCTTAAGGGGAGTAGAAAGTTAAGAAGATGCTATTTCTATGTACACACTTTGAAAGTCTATTTAACTCTGTAAAATGTTTGAATGTATAGTTTCTTAAATCTCATTTTACTTTTTTGGAGGGGGGAACCTTAAATGAATGCTTATTCATATTCTATGCCATTTTAAATTTATAGCCATACTTCAGTTATACTTCTGCTTTGTTTTTACACTTTGTTTTATTTTTGATATTGGTGATTCATTGGTTTTAAATGTTGCAGATATCTTTCCTTAGTCAGTTCTTGTCTACTAATGCTACCTATTAGCATCTATTTTTCATCTTAGTATTTGCCTCTAAGATCTTATTCAGGTAGCCATAGATCACAAATATGTTCTCCTATATTTTCTTCCTTCAGCTCTATGCTTACCTATAGTCTACCTCTATAGGTAAGATATGGAGAAGGAAATGGCAACCCACTCCAGTGTTCTTGCCTGGAAAATCCTATGGACGGAGAAGCCTGGTAGGCTGCAGTCCATGGGGTCGCACAGAGTCGGACATGACTGAAGCGACTTGGCAGCAGCAGCATAGGTAAGATAAGAGGGATGTATATATTTTTTAAAGTTTCATTGAGAAATAGTTAACATGTAATATTATATTGGTTTCAGTTATGCAGTAATGATTATATATTTGCATGTATTGCAAAAAAATTGACACAATGAGTATATCCATCACCATATATATATACATCTATATATGTACACTTTCTGTGGATATGATGAGACCCTTTAACATCTGTTCTCTTAGCAACTTTCAAATCTACAATAAAGCATTATTAATTTTAGCTAATGTGTTGTACATTATATCTCAAGGACTTATTTATTTTATACTGAAAGATTGTACCTTTTGCCCACCTTCACTCATTTTGCCCACCCCTCATCCCCCACTCTGGCAACCACTAATCTGTTTTCTGTATTGACTTCATTATGTTTTTCAAATTTAATTTTTAATCAAACTGTAATGTAAATTAAACATAACAGTGGATCCAGATCTTTCTACATATTTAGCTATGAAATCTTAGGTAATATTCTCAACTTCTAAATTGTTCATTTGTAAAATTTGTAATGTCATCTACCTAATAGGGTGGCCACAAAGATTTAGTTGTACAGCATGTCATATTCTTAATACAATGTCCAACACAGTGAACCCTAAATAGATAAAGGTTAAAAATACACACGACTGAAAATTTATTCTTAAAATAGTTTTGAAAGTTTTTCTAATAGCTACTTTGCATCCTGTTAAGTTAATGCCCTCTCACTAAAATGTACAGGAGATTTATGTACTCTTAAAAGTTAAGGCATAGAATTGACAGGATATACAGTTAGCAAAATAAAACTATTAAAAGATCAATACAGCTGTGTAGAGGCTTAAGAATTAGAATTAATATTCAATTAATTAATTGAATTACTAATTAATATTCAGTTAGAACCATTAAGAATTTAGTGTTTTATTGATATATATGTCCTATTCGTATCATAAGATGTTGAGTATACTTAATTTACTTTCCAGTAAAACTATAAGATTAATTGTGTCTATTGCTTTTCTTTCTGCTCATTACTCATCTTCTGACTGTAGCATTCTTTGGTTCTGAACTGCAAGTCCTGAACTGAATGCATTGAATCATTTTATTGCTGCTTTCCCTCCTGACTGGTACAGAACTAAAGCTATTTCACTCTCTGACTGGTCTTGCTGAACATCAACAAATGCTTATTTTCAGATTGAAGCTTAATAGTATGTTCCACAGTTGAGAAACACTCATATTTAAGGAAAAGATATTTTTAAGCTTTGATAGAGACTATTTGAAATGCAAATTTTATTTTCATGTTCTAAGATTTTTAAGGAGACCACACTGGGGATAAAGTTGAACAGTATTTTTTATAAAATGGTATAAATATTTATTTTGAGAATTTTATAGACAAGCTAATTGACTTTTATTAATAGGAATGTTTTACTTAAAATTAAATATATTAATTCTCCCTCTCTCCTTGTGGGCAGAATATGAGGTGGGAGGAGAGAAACAAGTAATTCTTGTTTAAGACATTAATCTTTTTGAGAAAGTTGTTCTTTCTAATCTCACTCTTTTACCAGCTGAGCCACCAGAGAAGCCCTCTAATCTCACTCATATGTCGTTATTGTTGCTTTTGCTTCCCTTTGTTGTTGTTCAGTCACTAAGTCATGTCCGACTCTTTGTGACTCCATGGACTGAAGCATCTCCGGGAGTTCACCTGGTCCATTGAATCAGTGATTCTATCCAACCATCTCATCCTCTGCCACCCTCTTCTCCTTTTGCCTTCAATCTTTCTCACCTTCAGGGTCTTTTCCAATGAGTCAGCTCTTCACATAAGATGGCCAACATATTGGAGCTTCAGCATCAGTCTTTCCAATGACTATTCAGGTTTGATTTCTCTTAGGATTGACTGGTTTGACTTCCTTGCTGTTCAAGGGACTCTCAAAAGTCTTTCCAGCACCACAATTTGAAAGCATAAGTTCTTCAGTGCTCAGCCATCCTTATGGTGCTACTCTCACAGTGTACATGGCTACTGGAAAGGCTATAGCTTGGACTACATGGATCTTTGTTGGCAAAGTCATGTTCTTGTTTTTAATATGCTATTTAGGTTTGTCATAGCCTTCCTTCCAAGAAGCAAGTGTCTTAATTTCATGGCTGAAGTCTCCATCCACAGTGATTTTTGGAGACCATAAAGAGAAAATCTTTCCTGCTTCCACTTTTTACTCTTGTATTTGCCATGAAGTGATGGGAACGGATTCCCTGATCTTATTTTTTTTAATGTGGAGTTTTAAGCCAGCTTCTTCACTCTACTCTTTCACTCTTAGCAAGAGGCTCTTTAGTTCCTCTTGTTTCTGCTATTAGTGTGGTGTCATCTGCATAGCTGAGGTTGTTGATATTTCTCCCTGCAGCCTTAATTGCAGCTTGTAACTCATCTAGCCCACCCTTTCGCATGGTGTAACCTGCATATAAGTTAAATAAACAGGGTGACAGTATACATCTTTGCTGTACTTCTTTCCCAATTTTGAATCAGTCGGTCCATGTAAGGTTCTAACTGTTGCTTCTTGACCCACATACATGTTTCTCAGGAAACAGGTAAGAGGATCTGGTATTCCCAGCTCTTTAAGAATTTTCCAAGGTTTGTTGTGATCTACACAGTCAAAGGCTTTCATGTAATTGATGAAACAGAAGTAAATGTTTTTCTGGAATTCCCTTGCTTTCTCTGTGATCTAACAAATGTTGGCTATTTGATCTCTGGTTCCTCTGCCTTTTCTAAACCCAGCTTGTACATTTGGAAGTCCTCTATTTAAGTACTGCTGAAGCCTAGCTCGAAGGATTTTGAGCATAACCTTAGTAGCATGGAAAGTGAGTGCAACTGTTCAGTAGTTTGAATATCCTTTAGCACTGCCTTCCTTTGGAATTGGGAATTGTTTCCATTACCTTTGTGCAAGTAACAACTAATGTTCATTGAACATTTGCTGTATACTGATCACTATGGTAAATGCTTTACCTACATCATCTCATTTAATCCAGACATCACATAGCTCTTTTTCTAACAATGGTTTTCTCTAATTTACATATAAAAGCCCTGAAAATATTGGGAACAAGAAACGCATTGCCTAGAACCTCAGAGGCAGTGATTCTTGAAGGTATACTTTATAGCCAGGTATCACTTGATACTGTGCCATACTCTTTTTACAAACAAAAATGGATAGTTAGTTACTGTATGCCCAGAAATGTGCTTTCCACAGAATTGGTATTGACTCCTGAACCTTCACCACTGAAACTAATTTTGAATTACATAAGCATACTTTAAAAAAATAGGGGTATTCTTCAACTGAAAACATATGCTGAATATAGATCTTTAGTGTCTTTGGGGAGACTAGTTTATTGTTTCCCCCAAAAACAATTAACTGGGAAAAAACTCTCTGTTGCTTGATCTAGTCTCAGATCAACAAGGCCATATCTTCATCCAAAGGGAAAAAAATAGAGTCTGCATGCATTTTTACAAGCAATAATGCACCTCAAATATTTCCAGTATTCTGTGAAATAACTTCTCCACAGTCCACCTGCTGACTCTGAACCAGTGCTTTTTTTATGTGAATAGTTCTGACGTTGCTTAGTCCAATGACTTCAATCAAAAGTCCATTCCCCGCATAACCTAACTAGAAAAATTCACTAACTTCCATTACTGCTAATCTCTTTTCTTGTTTACAGGTTGCTAGAGGTGAGGCATTTTCAGGGTCGGGTACTAGTGGCTGCTGGGAGAAACTGAAGAGTTTGAAGTTATGATAGATCAGATTCATCTTGTCTGAGTCTCTCAGAATATTTTAAAGAATTTTCTCTGCAGGATGAAGTGAGAGTTCTTTGACAGGCTGGATTGTATGAAATTAATTTTCTGCATGCAGCTTGATTTTACTTAGAGTAAATGTGTTGTTCTTAGGTTGATAAGAACCAGTGTCTCTTTTTGCACACTACCCTCTGACAGAAAGTTATATACCTCAGAGACTGTGATCATTCTTTCAAGTCCTAGCATAGTATTTAGCTTATTGCAATAGTAATTTACTAAATGTTAAGGAAGCATTTATCATAATCCAAGATTTCCACTCATTCTGGAATGGGCCTATTGTCTTAGGTATTCAAGAAAGTCGTTGTAACTTTAAAAGAGAATTCTTGATGAAGCAGCATATGGCTTAAGCATTACAAGAGCTTGACTCTTTGGGTCTCACTAATGTAATGTTGTGCTTATGATTTCAGAGAAACATAGCATTTTCCTAAGCAAAGAAAGACCTTACAAATTGTGTGACCAGATTGTTTCATATTACAAATAAGAAAGCAATTTCAGAAAGTGGCTTGCAGAACACTGGACATCCGTTCCTACCACATATGCAAGCGCAAACACAAACACACACACACCTGCTTTATTATTTCATTGATTACCATTATTTTCAACCTTTATATTTCAGGTTAGATTCATTTCCTCTAATAAAAATTCCTTAGCTTTGCAACTAGATTATTTCTTCCCGCTATGCCTTTCTCCTACCATGACATTTACCACAATTTATAGCTTACTTAATTACCAGCCTGCCCCACCAGACTCTAAGTATTTAGTGTTAGAGACTCTGTCTGTATTGTTTCTGGTCATATGTCAGGGAAGCTTGCACAGTTTAAGGTCATATGGCATATGCTCAATAAATATTTGATGAATGAATAAACATAGGAATTAATGAAACTTTAACTCAAGACTTAGAGACCCATCATTACCTATCCAGAGCTTCTGAAGCTGTGTGGGCAGTTTCCTGATTGCCAGCATATTTTACACAATGTTATTTTTATTGTTTCCTTCTTCCCAATGGATATTCCAATGATATATTTTACTGAAAATAGTTTCTTTTAGTGTAATAGTATTTTATTTTGTTCTGTTTCCCACAAGGATCATCAGAGAAGTGTGTGTGGTTTCTTTAAGCTGCCTGGTAAGACAAATTTTAGAGATGAGAAAGAATCTTGGATCATGTTAATCACTATAAATCACAGGAAGGGCATACATCTTGCTAACTATAGCTAGTCGGATGCTAATCAGAGGCTCATTAGCTTTAAAAATATCAACCTTGTATGATTTCTGTGCTATATATGTTCTCAGAAGACTAATGAGTTACATTATAGATATCTAACCAAGACCCACATATAAATGTATTTTCCCACTACTTGGATATTGCACAAAATATGTCAGGAAAGTTAAGGCAAATGACAAAGTTCTATTGAAAAAAAAATATCCACTTTACATTATCCTGAAATTACTGGGAACAGAGGAAGAAGGGAAAATGAAGTGGAAATAGCAAATTACCTGCAATCATAGAGCATTATTAATTATGCTTAATTTAGGCTTACAGAAAAATATGAATTTCTACCATAGAAATGCTAATCATAAGATAATGTTAAAATTATACCACCACTCAAAAGCATCTATACCTGATAAAAGAGTCACAACAATATAAGCTCATTATAAAAATGCTTGATCATGAATGAATTACTAGTTGTCCCTGCTGCTAAGTCGCTTCAGTCGTGTCTGACTCTGTGCAACCCCATAGACAGCAGCCCACCAGGCTCCCCCGTCCCTGGGATTCTCCAGGCAAGAACACTGGAGTGGGTTGCCTTTTCCTTCTCCAAGTTGTCCCTAGTCAAATCATTTATTACCTATTTGTAGTTAACCTTTCTAAGCCATAATTTCCTGATATGAAAAATTGGAATAACAACAATCCCACCTAAAAGGCTTATTATGAGGTTTAATAATGAAAAAGCCTATAAGATAGTGTCAGCCACAAAGTGAACCTCCGGTAAATATTAGCTATTATTGTTTGCTTAAGTATCTAGATTTAGTGTATAAGATGACTCAGATGTACATATATTACCATTTATGCTACAATCACACTATTTCTAAAATGACAAATTAAATTCTTGAAATTATTCCTGATTTAGAAAAACAAAGCATATATTTTTTTTTCATAGTAACAGATAAGCAAGCAATGGAAGTTCTAATACCATTTCCAGGACTGTTTGTTTTGTTTTCTACTGGGCCTCTGTCATTGTATAGTTTATTTCCCCAGTGGTTAAAAGATTGGAAGTGAAAAGAATATAAACATAGATACATAGCCTAGAAAACAAGAATCCCAGTGTTATTTGAAGTCATTTCAAGAGGATTTCAGCAAACTCCTTTCTCATCAGTCCAAACACCCTTTGGGATTTGGGATTTTACACAAATCCTAATGGTCAACTTATTCTGGCGATATGAACTAACCCAATTTAGCTATGTTATTTGGACATTACTCCAATTAGCTAATCCCCTCTGGCTAAAAAAAAAAACCAGAAATACAAAGATTTAAAAAAAAAAAAGCCCATAATTCAGTTCTAGATAAGGTTCTGTTTCCTCCCAGGCACTCACATTTCCTGTGCCTCAGTATCTTTTGGTTAAATGGAAATTAAATTGCTAAATATGAAAGAGTAACAAGACAGCCGGAACAATTTGCAAAACTAAGTTTGTGGGTTGCTGCTAATTTGCATAATGCTACCCCATATACAGTCTGTTGAGATGGCCCCCTCTTAAAGTAAGAATGTGAGGTAATCACCAAATCATTAACTATTTATAAAGAAGCAATGCTATCCTCTAATCTGGAATAGAGGTCAGGGAAAATGAAAAGTAAGAAGATTCAGCGGCTTACCCAAAATAACATATTATAGTATATAAACATATGTGGAGTGAAAGCACACAGCAGCATTGCATAGCAGAGAAGGCGATGGCACCCCACCCCAGTACTCCTGTCTGGCAAATCCCATGGATGGAGGAGCCTGGTAGGCTGCAGTCTATGGGGTTGCAAAGAGTCGGACACGACTGGGGGACTTCACTTTCACTTTCATGCATTGGAGAAGGAAATGGCAACCCACTCCAGTGTTCTTGCCTGGAGAATCCCAGGGACGGGGGAGCCTGGTGAGCTGCCGTCTATGGGGTCGCACAGAGTTGGACACGACTGAAGCGACTTAGCAGCAGCATCACATGGTAGTTCAGACAGTAAAGAATCTGCCTACAATGCAGGAGATGCAGGTTTGATCCCTGGGTTGGGAAGATCCCCTAGAGAATGGAACGGCAACCCACTCCAGTATTCTGGCCGGAGAAATCCCATGGACAGAAGAGCCTGGCAGCCTACAGTCCCTGGGGTCACAAAGAGTCAACTGAGCGACTAACAGACACACAACAACATCAAACAACAATTCAACAGATGTCAAAGAAAAGAGCATGTAATACAGGGAATTAAGATATAAGAAGCAGTCAAGAAAAACAAACACCCTGAATTAACAAAACTTCCCAGGATTAATTTCCCCAGGTGACCTACAAAAAAGGAAATGATTCCAGAATATACAAGTAGAGTCTCCCAGTATATAGACAAATATATAACAGTAGATAATACTGCAAATGTAAAGAAAACTTCTAAATGCATTAAAATACCTTTTTTTTTCTTTTCCCCCAGAGAGAAACCTGAAGCGTTTATATTCTAGTCGGAATAAGTTTGCTACATACACTTTTTTTGAGTGTGGATAGGGGGAGCAAAAAGCAAACAGAAACTTTTCTTGAGCCTAATATATTTTGGTACATATTTTTAAAACATGTAAATGCTTTGTGAAAGAGAAAGTATCAAGCCAACTTTATAGTCAAAAATAATTATTCACAGAGAATATTGTAATTTGTCAACAGCCCAACGTTGCTGAAGATCATCTATTCCAAATTTTCTGGGGCATTTACATATTTCAAACAGGAAACCCAGAACTAGAATTATCTTCTTAATACTAGTGTTCTGGACCACTGTCCAAAAAAGAAAGATTGTCCCTACATAAAGGATAATAATATCTAATTAAGAAAATGAACTCTGTACAATTGCCTGGGTAATAATGACTACTATATTTTACATACTATTGTATTGGCTTCCCTGGTGGCTCAGTGATAAAGAAAACACCTGCCAATATAGGGGACACAGGTTCAATCCCTGGGTCAGGAAGATCCCATGGAGGGGGAAATAGCAACCCACTCCAGTATTCTTACTGGAGTCCTTATTCTTACTGTTCTTAGGAGAATCCTAAGGACAACGGAGCCTGGAGGGCTATAGTCCATGGGGTCACAAAGAGTCGGACAGGACTGAGCAACAAACAGTTTCACTTTCAGTTCAGTTCAGTTCAGTTGCTCAGTCGTGTCTGACTTTTTGCAACCCTGTGAATTGTAGCATGCCAGGCCTCCCTGTCCATCACCAACTCCCGGAGTTCACCCAAACTCATGTCCATCGATTCGGTGATGCCATCCAGCCATCTCATCTTCTGTCTTCCCCTTCTCCTGCCCCCAATCCCTCCCAGCATCAGAGTCTTTTCCAGTGAGTCAACTCTTCACATGAGGTGGCCAAAGTATTGGAGTTTCAGCTTTAGCAACCAAAAGAGTAATTGGTGAGCACATGTTTTTGGCAACAATGTAATAAGAATGGATAATTGTAATAGACTAAAAACGGCCTCCCTAAAACAGCTACATCCTAATCCTGGAACCTGTGACTATTACCTTTTATTTGCAGATGGGATTAAATTAACACTCTTGAGATAGGGAAATTATCCTGAATTGTCCACTTGAAACTTAAACGCAGTCATAGGCATCCTTTAAGAGCAAAGCAAAGGGAGATTTGACATGCAAAAAGAAGTTAATATAAAGAGGAAAGCAGAGATTGGAGTGATGCAACCACAAGCCAAGGAATGTGAACAGCTACTGGAAGTTGAAAGAGAAAAACTGATTTTTTTCTAGAGTCTTCAAAGGGAGTGCAGCCCTAACTCGCACCACAGTAATGCTAATAATGTATTATTTTAATGAATTTAGAATTAGTTTCTTTTTCACTTTTCTTCATATGTTATATCTGAATAATACACACCATACCTAAGATTGGTATAAGGTGTGTAATTAAATTGAAAGTAAATTAACTTTCTTTTCTTAACTCAGTATAACCTACAATTTTCTGCTTGTCTTCCTTCTATCAGTTTTCTTTGTGATTCTCTTAAAAAAAAAAAAGAACAAAGAGTATAAAGTGTTTATAATTTAGTGGAAAATAAAAATGAAGAAAAATAAAACCAAGATTTGTCCTTCTAAAGAGCATCATGCAATGTATTATTTAGTTCCAGAATTTCACCTGGCTGCAGCTAATCAACTTTAGCTCACAGCCAGCTAGCTCATTCAGGACAGGGGGCACCCCTAAAGTTATACCAATCAAATTACACATCCCTGTCTTTAAACTGCACTATAGGCCAATGATCAAAATCTCTCTGTTGATAGTTTGGTTGATTTTGCTGTGGTTTGTTTTTATTTTCCATCTGAACCTGCTTTCCACATTTCTCCCAAACAGGGAGACATAATCTCTAGATATGCAAAGAACCTGGAGTAGGGTGAAGTTCTGAGTTAACTGGCACCATATTTCAGTGTATTTCAGTGCTCTTTTAGTGATTTTTAAAGACTGAGAAATACTTTGTGTCTTAACCCACTCTACCTTATATGCAAAAATAAGAGGAAGAGAAAATTGCTAGGAGAATTTGGCTGGTGCAAATAAATTCACATTTCTTCTGCCTAACCTGGGTACCTCTTCTTGAGTCATACATTAGGGAACCTGTGGGTAGGAACATTTTATTTAATGAGGATTAGTTCTTCACTCACTGTGTATCTACTTGGTCAGTTAGCAGGTCCACAACAGACACTCAAATGCTCTGGAAGGGGAGAGTCACATAGCTTCCATTCAGAATTGCTTTAACTTTTCCTGGAGCAAATGAACTCCTTATTCTAGAGCTTTTGAATTTTGAATGTTATGCTACCCTTTTAAGTCTTTATATAATTTTATATAGCTAATAGGCAGATAAAAATTTGAGGTACTGTAGCATACATGGAAAAGCATTAGTAATCCAGATACAATAAATATCCCTTAGACTCATTCACTTAAGATGTAAAAAAAATAAATCTATGACTCAATTTATTCTTGCAGGAAGAATTTTATCCTGCTCAAGAAGTGGATAGGACGTGACTCTGGGTCAGTATTTGAGCTGCGCACAAACAGCTGATCCAAGGACTCTCCTAAATCTTGATCCAGTACATAAATACATCTTGCTTCAGTGACAGCAAAGTCTATAATTACACAGACAGTAGTCAACTGGGCCCCTTATTGTACTATTCAGAATTCCAGCCTGTTATATCTCAGTACAGAAAAATCCAGTCATGTTGGTTTTTCAACATATTATGTATTTTTATTCCGCATCCATCAGAAAATGAAAAAAAGCAAAAACAAGACAGGAGTGAAGATAAAGTAAAAAAAGAAATCACTTCAATAACTATCTCTTACATATTTTTTCTTTTCCTTTCTCACTCCCTTCGTATGGCCATAGTATCTCCTTATATCAATATGAAAATTATGAAAGAAGTAATTAATCTTATTTCCAGTTGTTGTTATAGTCATAGGCTTATTCAGGAGCTTGTATTGTGTTCTGCCTTCAAAATCCATTAATTGCCTTTTTTCTTGACATAAAATCTCTGCTATACTACATTTTTTAAACAGAAATGCCTCTAATGGAATTTACCTATAAGCAATTATTCCAGTCTCAGTTTTGTGAGCTGAGACTGGCACCTACTGGTAAAATAAATTTGGTTCACAACTGGGATAAAAAAATTTTCAGCTTATAGGTAGTATTGTCTTGTGATGTACTGTGATACTGCTTTCCTTTTATTCATTGATATTATAAAGAAAAATTACAAAATATGATTATACTCATATTATCTAAGTTACATTTAAAAGATAAAACCTGGCTAATGGCCACTGAGCTAAAGAAATTTAGTAACAATGTTGTTCAGTCCCTTGGCAGTGTCTGACTTTGCAACCCCATGAACTGCACAGTGGAAACAGTGTCAGACTTTATTATTATTATTCTTATTTTTTTTGGCTCCAAAATCACTGCAGATGGTGATTGTAGCCATGAAATCAAAAGACGCTTACTCCTTGGAAGGAAAGTTATGACCAACCTAGACAGCATATTAAAAAGCAGAGACATTATTTTGTCAACAAAGGTCCGTCTAGTCAAGGCTATGGTTTTTCCAGTAGTCATGTATGGATTTGAGAGTTGGACTATAAAGAAAGCTGAATGCCAAAGAATTGATGCTTTTGAACTGTGGTGTTGGAGAAGACTCTTGAGAGTCCCTTGGACTGCAAGGAGATCCAACCAGTCCATCCTAAAGGAAATCAGTCCTGGGTGTTCACTGGAAGGACTGATGTTGAAGCTGAAACTCCAATATTTTGGCCACCTGATGCGAAGAGCTGACTCATTTGAAAAGACCCTGATGCTGGGAAAGATTGAAGGCAAAAGGGGAAGAAGGTGGCAGAGGAACTTGGGCAAACTTCAGGAGATAGTGATGGTCAGGGAAGCTTGGTGTGCTGCAGTTCAGTTCAGCTCAGTTCAGTAGCTCAGCCATGTCTGACTCTGCGACCCCATGAACCGCAGCACGCCAGGCCTCCCTGTCCATCACCAACTCCCGGAGTTTACCCAAATTCATGTCCATTGAGTCAATGATTCCATCTAAGCATCTCATCCTTGTCGTCCCTTTCTCCTCCTGCCTTCAGTCTTTCCCAACATCAGGGTCTTTTCAAATGAGTCAGTTCTTCACATCAGGTGGCCAAAATACTGGAGTTTCAGCTTCAACATCAGTCCTTCCAAAAAACACCCAGGACTGCTTTCCTTTAGGATGGACTGGTTGGATCTCCTTGCAGTCCATAGATATTACTATGGTTATAAACAAATTGAGTTTCAAAACAAGTCACAATCAGTCTGTCTGAACTCATCATCAAAACTTAGTAGTTCCTAAACAGTTAAGAATTCTGAGGGACATTTGGGCATTACATAGAAGTCTCAGATAAGCCTAAAAACAGTTTGAAATTAGGAATGATATCTCACAAGATAGTGTTACATCACTGGTGTTTTTAAGCCCAGGCTATATAAATATCAATAAAAATGTAGTAAACACAGGTAGGCAGTGATACTGAAGATATTTGTTTTCTGTACTCCAGACCTGTTTTTACACATGTGGAATGTAGCACCCTTATCTGTCTAGTTATCAAACTCCAACACTTAAGATTCATCCCTAATTTATTCTTTCTCTTACTTTTTTAAATTTGCAGCCAATTCATCACCAAGTCTTCTTAATTCTCTACCAAAATATATCTTATATTTGTTTATCTTACTTAAACTTAACTGCTAACCTGTCAAACAACCATTTTTTTACTCAAAGTACTAGACTGTTAATTGGGAAGTCTTGCTTCTACCATATGCAATTCTAATACTTAATCCTCTTCTCAATATAGCAGACAGAGTGAATTTATTTTTTCTAATGTAAATCTCATATTTAAATTGGATTGTGAGCTGCTGAAGGGGAAGTACCTGGCACACATCTATAAAACATTAATAAATATTTTGCCATTACATTATGCCAATTACAATTTCTTTAAATTACAAAAAAAGCAGCAAACTCAACTCTCTAAGTCACACACAGGCATTTAATCAGATATTTTTAAAAGAGATGTAAACACACACTTGCAGAATTAAGTTTATGATTAAATTAATTACATTTTGATATATTACACAGTCTACATTTTTATAAATATCTTAGCAAAGGAAATATAGCTTTTTATAACTGTGGTTCCACAGCTAGAAGTAATAAAGAAATACATGTTAATTATTTGTCTCTAAATTTTACACTAGGTAATATGAATATATAAATTATAGCTGTCAAGTACTACTCTCAATATCCAGAATATTTTAACAACTTTATTGAGGTGTATTTGATGTACAGTACAAAACTGATAAATTTTGACATGGTAAACACCCATGATATTATTGCCAAAATCAAAATAATGAACATATCTATAACCACCAATAATTTGCACAAATTCTTTTGTTATTTCTCCCTCCAGCCCTTTACTGACTCCCGCAATTCCCACAGAGACAACAGCTGTCTCTACAGATTAGTTTGCATTTTCTAGATGTTCTATAAATGAAATCACATCGTTTCTGACTAGCTTATTTCACTCAGAAAATATCATTTAGAGAATTTTACTTATTGGAGTATATATTAGTAGTCAATTATTTTTCCTTGCTAAATAGTATTCAGTTTTGTAAGCATGTTCTATATATTACTTATCCATTCATCTGTTGGTGGATATTAGGGTTATAGTGGTAAGTCTTTGAATATACATATATATGCATTTATTTCTCTTGGATAAATATGTAGGACCAAAATGTCCAGGTAATATGACTTACATATGTTTAACTTTTCAAGAAACTATAAGAACTGTCCAACCTTCTGCATACTAAACTCTTCATAGGGTCAGTCTATTTAATTTTAGTCACTCTAACCGTTATGTAGACATTGTGTGTTTGATTCACTGCTTCCATAGTGATTAATAGTAATCAGCATCTTTTCTTATGCTCATTTCTCACTTATATATCTTCTTTAGTGAAGACTCTGCTCATATTGTTTGTCAATTTATTTTTAAAAAGATTTATATGATACAGATGCAAGTGCTTTCTCGGATGCATGGCTTGCGAATATTTTATCAGTTTGTAAGCTGTCTTTTCATTCTTTTAACAATATCTTCCAAGGAGCAGAAGTTTTTAATTTTGATTAATCCACATTTATCAATTTGTTATTCTATGGTTCAAGCCTTTGATGTCATATATTTTAAAAAGAAAATTGCCTAATTTAGTTCTAAAAGATTTTTATCCTCATATTCTATAAGTTTTATAATTTTAGGTTTTACATTTAAGTGTGTTTATATTTACATTTTAAAGAATGTAGTCTGTTTCCCCAACTTTGTTCTCCTATTTCAAATTTGTTTGGCTTTTCTATGTGCTTTGTATTTCAGATGAATTTTAAAATCTGTTTGACAATTTCAATAAAAAATTGGATAGGATTTTGGATGGCATTGTTTTGAATCTATATGTCAATTTTGGATGATTTGATATATTAAAAATATTGAAAATTTTGACTCATGAGCACAGTACATCTTTGTATTTATTTAGATCTTTAACTTCTTTCAGCAGTGTTGTTTTAGTTTTAATTGTTCAGTTACAACACATCTTTTGTCAAATGTATTTCTAAATATTTTGTATTTTCAATGCTATTGTAAATGGTTACCATTTTTACAATACCAGTTTATGATTGTTCATTTATAATATATAAAAATAAACTTCAGTTATTTTATTTATCTTATATTCATCAACCTTCCTAAAATCATTTTTCAATTTCAATACCTTTTTTCAGGATTCAGTTAAAATTTTCACATAGGTAATCATGTATTTGTTGAATAAATAGATTTTTAACTTTTCCCCTTTTTCCTTTCCAACCAGAATGTCTTT
Source organism: Bubalus kerabau (assembly GCF_029407905.1). NCBI lineage: Eukaryota > Metazoa > Chordata > Mammalia > Artiodactyla > Bovidae > Bubalus > Bubalus kerabau. The sequence continues at coordinate 56,422,726 of NC_073637.1, forward strand.
AAATTTTTTTTTCTTTAATGCACAGATAAAGCCTCCTGTTAAACAGAAATGATGAGAAAGGTCATCCTTGTCTTGTTTCTGATCTTAGGAAGAAGCATTTGTTCTTCTCTAATAATAGTCATTTTCATCAAATGAAAAATGTAACATTCATCAATAAGGTTGATAGTTCCAGGTTTTTAAAAGAGTACCTTCAACAGGTTAAAGATGTTCCCTTTTATTTTTCTGATGTTATCTTCTAGGACTTTTACAAGTTTGTGTTTTACATGTAGGTATGTGATCAATTTTGAGTTAATTTTTCTGGAGGTTGTTAAGTCTGTGTCTAGAATTATTATTTTCATGTTGATGTCCAGTTGTTCCAACACCATTTATTTAAGTGACCATCTTTGCTCCATTGTATCACCTTTGCATTTTTGATCAGTGGATCAGTGATCAGATCAGTGGACTATATTTGTGTGAGTCTATTTGCACACTCTCTATACTGCTCCGTTGCCAATACCACTTGATTACTATAACCTTATAGTAAGTCTTAAAGTCAGATAATGTCAATCTTCCAACTTGTTATTCTCCTTTAAATGTTGTCTGATTTTTCTGGGTCTTTTGCTCTTGTTATACATTTTAGAGTCATTTTGTTTATATCCACAAAACAATTTGGAATTTTGATGGAGAATACATTGACTGTCTAGGTCAAGTTGAAAAGAACTGACATCTTGACAATATGAAGTCTTCTTGTACATAAACATAGACTATCTCTCTATTTATTTAGTTCTTCTTTGATCTTATTCATCAGAGTTTTGCATTGTTGTTGTTTAGTTTCTAGGTCATGTCCAAGTCTTTTGAGACCCCACGGACTGTAGCCACACCAGGCTTCTCTGTCCATGAGATTTCCCAGGCAGAATACTGTAGTAGGTTGCATTTCCTTCTCCAGAGAATCTACACTCCCAACCCAGGGATCGAACACTTGTCACCTGCATTGGGAGGAAGATTCTTTACTACTGAGTCACCTGGAAGCCCCAAAGTTTTGTAGCTTTCCTCATATAGCTATTGTGCATAATCTGTTAGATTTATATCTATTTCATTTCTGTGGATACTAATGTAAATAGTATCATGTTTATAACTTTTAATTCCACTTATTCATTGGTAGTATATAGGAAAACAATTGACTTTCAAGGGTTAGGGCTTATACTCTCCAGCTTTGATTATTAGTTTTAGAATTTTCTTATTCATTTCTTTGGATTTTCTACATAGTTAATCATATCATCTATGAACAAAGACAGCTTTACATCTTTTTTTTCAATCTCTTATCCTTTTATTTCCCTTTTGATTTTGCCTTATTGTGCTACCCAGAGATTCCAGGATGATGTTAAAAAGGAGTGATGAAAGAGGACTTTCTTGCTTTATACCTAATCTTCATGGGAGAGTTTCAGTCTTCTCACAAGTAAGTATTATATTAGGTGAAGGCTTTCACTTTTTTTCCTTGTAGACAACATTTATCAAATTGAGGCTGTTTCCCTCTATCACAGGCAAATTTGTCCTTGGAGTATGGAATGAAGCAGGGCAAAGGCTAATAGAGTTTTACCAAGAGAACGCAAAGGTAATAGAAACACCCTCTTCCAACAACACAAGAGAAGACTCTACACATGGACATCACCAGATGGTCAACATCGAAATCAGATTGATTATATTCTTTGCAGCCAAAGATGGAGAAGCTCTATACAGTCAGCAAAAACAAGACCGGGAGCTGACTGTTGTTTAGATCATAAACTCCTTATTGCCAAATCCAGACGGAAATTGAAGAAAGTAGGGAAAACCACTAGACCATTCAGATACGACCTAAATCAAAACCCTCATGATTATACAGTGGAAGTGAGAAATAGATTTAAGAGGCTAGATCTGATAGACAGAGTGCCTGATGAACTATGGATGGAGGTTCCTGACATTGTACAGGAGACAGGCATCAGGACCATCCCCATGGAAAAGAAATGCAAAAAAGAAAAATGGCTGTCTGAGGAGGCCTTACAAATAGCTGTGAAAAGAAGAGAAGCAAAAAGGAAAGGAGAAAAGGAAAGATATTCCCATTTGAATGCAGAGTCCCAAAGAATAGCAAGGAGAGATAAGAAAGCCTTCCTCAGCGATCAATGCAAAGAAATAGAGGAAAACAACAGAATGGGAAAGACTAGAGATATCTTCAAGAAAATTAGAGATACCAAAGGAACATTTCATGCAAAGATGGGCTCGATAAAGGACAGAAATGGTATGGACCTAACAGAAGCAGAAGATATTTAGAAGAGGTGGCAAGAATACACAGAACTGTACAAAAAAGATCTTCACGACCCAGATAATCACGATGGTGTGATCACTCACCTAGAGCCAGACATCCTGGAATGTGAAGTCAAGTGGGCCTTAGAAAGCATCACTACAAACAAAGCTAGTGGAGGTGATGGCATTCCAGTGGAGCTATTTCAAATCCTGAAAGATGATGCTGTGAAAGTGCTGCACTCAATATGCCAGCAAATTTGGAAAACTCAGCAGTGGCCACAGGACTGGAAAAGGTCAATTTTCATTCCAATCCCAAAGAAAAGCAATGCCAAAGAATACTCAAACTATCACACAATTGCACTCATCTCACATGCTAGTAAAGTAATGCTCAAAATTCTCCAAGCCAGGCTTCAGCAATACGTGAACCATGAAATTCCTGATGTTCAAGCTGGTTTTAGAAAAGACAGAGGAATCAGAGACCAAATTGCCAACATCCCCTGGATCATGGAAAAAGCAAGAGAGTTCCAGAAAAACATCTATTTCTGCTTTATTGACTATGCCAAAGACTTTGACTGTGTGGATCACCATAAACTGTGGAAAATTCTGAAAGAGATGGGAATACCAGACCACCTGACCTGCCTCTTGAGAAACCTACATGCAGGTCAGGAAGCAACAGTTAGAACTGGACATGGAACAACAAACTGGTTCCAAATAGGAAAGGGAGTACGTCAAGGCTGTATATTGTCACCCTGATTATTTAACTTATATGCAGAGTACGTCCTGAGAAATGCTGGGTGAAGAAGCACAAGCTAGAATCAAGTTTGCCAGGAGAAATATCAATAACAGATATCTAATAATATCAGATATGCAGATGACACCACCCTTATGGCAGAAAGTGAAGAGGAACTAAAGAGCCTCTTGATGAAAGTGAAAGAGGAGAGTGAAAAAGTTGGCTTAAAGCTCAACATTCAGAAAACTAAGATCATGGCTTTTGGCCCCATCACTTCATGGCAAATAGATGAAGAAACAATGGAAACAGTGAGACTTTTTTGGGGGGGCTCCAAAATCACTGCAGATAGTGACAGCAGCCATGAAATTAAAAGATGCTTACTCCTTGGAAGGAAAGTTATGACCAACCAAGATAGCGTATTCAAAAGCAGAGACATTATTTTGCCAACACAGGTCTGTCTAGTCAAGTCTATGGTTTTTCCAGTAGTCATGTATGGGTTTGAGAGTTGGACTGTAAGAAAGCCAAGCACCGAAGAATCGATGCTTTTGAACTGTAGTGTTGGAGAGGCTCTTGAGAGTCCCTTGGCCTGCAAGGAGGTCCAACCTGTCCATCCTAAAGGAGATGAGTCCTGGGTGTTCATTGGAAGGACTGAAGCTGAAGCTGAAGCTCCAATACTTTGGCCACCTCATGCGAAGAGTTGACTCATTGAAAAAGACCCTGATGCTGGGAGGGATTGGGGGCAGGAGAAGAAGAGGGCGACAGAGGATGAGATGGCTGGATGGCATCACCAACTCATTGCACATGAGTCTGGGTGAACTCCGGGAGTTGGTGATGGACAGGGAGGCCTGGCATGCTGCTATTCATGGGGTCACAAAGAGTCGGACATGACTGAGTGACTGAACTGAACTAAAATGAATGAGTGTAGGATTTTTCAGGTATTTTTCTAATATGATCATGCAATTTTGCTTTATCAGTCTGCTGCTATAATGAATTACATTAATTGCTTTTGTTTATTGAACCTGCCTTACACCCCTGAAATAAATCCTTTTTGGCCATGGTGTATAAATCTTTTTGCACATTGTTGAATCTATTTACTAATATTTTATTGAGGAATTTTATCCTTATGTTCATAAGAGAGATTGGAGTATAGTTGTCTTTTTGTATAAGGCCTTCCTCTGATTTTGGTATTTAGAGTAATGCTGGCCTAATAGGATGAGTTTGGAAGTAGTCCCTTTGCTTCTATCTTCTGAAAGAGATTATAGAGAATTGGTATATTCCTTTCCTTAATATTTGATAGGATTCACAGATGAGGCCAACTGGAACATTTTTCATTAATGGTCATTAACATGACTTTGATCTCCTAAACAGATAAGCCTATTCAGTTTATCTATCTCTTCTGTGAGTTCTGGCAGACTGTGTCTTTCAAACAATTGATCCATTTCATCTAGGTTATCAAATTTGTGTGCATAGAGTTATTCATTGTATTTCTTTATTAATATTTTAATTTCCATGGGATCTGTAGTGATGACCCACTTTTATTTTTAATATAAATAATTTGTGTCCTGTCTCTTGAGTCTGTAGTTAGTCCAGCTAAATATTTATTAATTTTATTGATCTTTTCAAAGAAGTTTCTTTTGATTTTATTGATTTGTTGATTCCTAGTTTCAATTTTATTGCTATTATAATTCTTATTATTTATTTTCTTCTCTTTATTCTGATTTAATTGTTCTTTTTCTAGTATTTTAAGGTGGAAATTTAGGTTATTGATTTTATGTGAAGAGTTAATTCAGTCCCTCAGTTGCCCAGTCATGTCTGACTATTTGCGACCCCATGAATAGCAGCACACCAGGCCTCCCTGTTCATCACCAACTCCCCGAGTTCACCCAAACTCAAGTGCATCGAATCGATGATGCCATCCAGCCATCTCATCCTCTGTTGTCCCCTTCTCCTCCTTTCTTCTTTTCTAATATATGCAGTCAATGCTATAAATTTTCCTCTTTTACTTTTGCTGCACCTGAGAAATTTTGATAAATTGTGCTTTGATTTTCATTTAGTTCAGAAATTTTTAAATTTCACATTATATTTCTTCTTTGACTTATGTGATTTTTTTTTTTTTAGAAATGCATTGTTTAATATCCACATATTTGAGAATTTTACAGTTTTCTTTCTTTATTGATTTCTAGTTTAATTCTGTTGTGTTCTTGGAGCAGACATTGTATGATTTTTATTCCCTTTAATTTTTAAGGACTAAATAAAATATATTTTCTACTAGGAAGTTTTTTTTAATATCTGCATATTAAATATATTAAATATAAATATTTTAAATATTAAATATAAAGGTATTAAATATAAAACTATAAAATCTTTACCATTCATGGGCAATTGAAATAAATTTTTTTTCTGGGAAACTAGAGTTTCTATAATCATGTTGAACTTTCTTTATTCAAGTTGTACTTTTCCATATACACAATGCATATGTGTGTGAATATATAGATTCATTTTAGACTCTACCCTAGAGATCCTCTGAGTACAGAGGCCTAGCCAAGTATCTTGACTGTCATAGAATGTTTGAAGATATAGGAACAGTTATTCATTAACCATTGTTTTTGACCCCAACCCCAGGCCTTCCCTGTGGCTCAGATGGTAAAGCATCTGCTTTGCAATGCGGGAGACCCAGGTTCGATCCCTGGGTCGGGAAGATCCCCTGGAGACGAAAATGGCAACGCACTTCAGTACTCTTGCCTGGAGAATTCCGTGGATTGAGGAGCCTGGTGGGCTACAGTCCATGGAGTCACAAAGAGTCAGACACAACTGAGCAACTTCACTTTCCAGGCCTTCTCTATAAAAGAAGTTTATGCAATAGCCTAGGAAGGAAAGAGGTATGTAGAAAACTGAAGAATTGCTTCTCTAGAAATGTCAACCCTTCTTCTGGAGACCTTAATTTTTTCTTCGCCTACTTCTGAAAAAAATATGCTTCTCCTCTTGCTTGGGGGTAGAATAAGCAATGCCAATCATAGGAGGGAACAGCAAGTAAACTAGGGAAGGAAGTAGTAAAGGGAATAAAGTTTACCTAAGTATCAAAAACTAAAACAAATCAGTGGTCCCATTTTGAAGCCTCACCAAAAACAATGGCTATATCAGTAAAAAAATGCAGAGATGCAGTGAATTTTCCTCCATCAGGCTCATAAATTTACTAGGTGTGAGGAATATCCAGGGCTTTCCAGGTGGCACTAATGGTAAATAACTCAGCTGCAAATGCAGGTGACTTAAGAGACAAAGGTTTGGTCCTGGGTGGGGAAGATCCTCTGGAGGAGGGCATGGCAGCCCACTCCAGTATTCTTGCTTGAGGAATCTCATGGACAGAAGAGCCTAGCAGGCTGCAGTCCATAGCATTGCAAAGAGTCAGACAGGACTGAGCAACTGAGCATATACACACGTGGTTATCATCACTTTCACAGAATTTTTTTTTAATCTGTGTTATTTAAGTGATCTACTTTCCAATTGTATTGTCCAATTGATTGGACAATTGATTTTCTCTCCCCTATAGATTCTTACTTCTTTTCTATTTAGAGAAGTCTTTTCAATATTTCTTTTAGGTTAGGCTTAGTATTGCTGTATTCTTTTAGATTTTGCTTGTCTGAAAAATTCTTTATTTTAAATGATAATCTTGCTGGGTAGAGTATCCTAGGGTGCAGATTGTTCCCTTTCAGAATTTGAATATATCTTGCCACTCCCTTCTGGCCTGCAAAGCTTCTTAGAGAAAGCTGCTGATAGCCTTATCAGAGTTCAAAAATTTGGTAGGAGTATTGGGGGGTGGAATTTGGATGTGGGGGTGAGAATGTGCCCATGGGAAGTAATACAAGTTATGTGAGAGGAATTTGAGCCAACCAAAATAATTTGGAGACTTGCTACCCCAAGTCCACCCCACAGTAAAGTTTCCTGCATTGAAGATAAGTGATAATTAGAAATATTGACACAAAACCGATATATAGATGCTATAAAAGAAACAACATGCAAGACAGAGAGGTAAAAAAGAAAAATGTGAAACCTTGAGCATCAAAATCATTTGTCATCAGATCTCTGTATTTAAAATTTTTTAATTTTAAAATCTTTCTTTTAATTTGCTTTACAATTTATAAGGCATTCTGATTTTTCTAAATACATATTATGTTAAGATACAAGAAGACATTTCTCAGTAATAGTGAATTTTAGCTTAGCTCTTAATATGAAGTCCAAGGGAAGAGACTAAATGCCAATCAAATTTCTAATTTCACAGATTTAACTATTTATCGAACAGGTTTCTCTGATATACAGTAACATTTTTCTGAACCACAGTCTCTTACTTTTCTTCTTCTTTTTTTGCTTTGTCTCATGCTCTCTACTTGACTCCACATTTACAGTAAGTATCTCAAGTCATAGGATATTTTATTGAAGATAGTGCCAGTTCTTTTAGGGTTCTTTCTGTACCAAGATAAAATATGCTCCATTAATGTCAGTGTCAGGAAAATAAGTTTTCTTGTTAGGCACCACTGGACTGTAGTGAGGCTTTTTTCTATGTTTTCATCTCTTCTGGACTGCGAAATCCAAAGACTGACACAGTTTAATACACACACGGAGAGACACAACAATATGTCACTAGATTTAGTGCAGGATGTAGATATTTTCCAATAAATATAGAACCTGATTTCTTTCAAGTTAGCATGTAAATATAACTGACAGCATCACTCTGATAGCTCCACATTTATTTCATACTACTCAAGCTGTATCCAAGAATACAGTGACACTTTTCAGGGCAAGGATCCGATCTTACTCATTTTTAAACTTCCGTGCTTTGCAAATTGGGGGACATAAAATAGGTGTTTGTCTTAGTCATCTCAGGTTGCCATAACAAAACATCATATACTGAGTGACTTAAACAGTAGACATTCATTTTTTCATCGTTCTGGAGGCTGGGAAGTGTGACATCAGGGTGCCAGCACACTTGGATTCTGCTGGGGAACGTCTTCTTGGCTTTCAGAAAACTGCTTGCTACATCCTCATATGGAGGAGAGAGAGAGCACTGGTGTCTCTTCTTCCCAGAATGGGGGCTCTACGCTCATAGCCTCATCTGAACTGAATCATCTCTCAAAGGCCCTACCTCCTACATCACATACAAAGTGAAACCTTCAAAATGAATCTGGGGGAAAACACATGTAGCCCTTACAGTACTTAGATGTATTTGTCAAAGAAAAAGGAATTAAAGTATCAATGGCAGGAGTGATGAAACTTAGCATGTGCATATAGATAAGGCCAAGCAAATTGGTCAAATATGGGATCTCATTTGACTCAGCTTCATACTAGTGCAATTTATATATTGATCTCAAATCTAGTGATGTTATGTGTGAATCTTTTAATTCCCATATAAAGATGTTGACACTTTATTGTGCATATAATTTTAATGGAAGCTTTCATTAAAGATTTCATAAAGATTCACCCACAAATATTCCAAGGATCTTCTCTCCATTTTTTTCTGTATGTTCTTAATCTTGCTAGAAATCTACAACTAAATATTTTTCATGGAGGAGAGACAATGCTTATTGAGTTTTAATTCTCAAATCTATTCATACTGTTTTCTTCCAAATACTGTATGAAGTGGACTTTGCAATCCTGTTTTATGGTTGACTATTCTAATTGTTCCAAAATATAAAAATGTCTTGCAACTCTTTCAATTCCCACTATATAGATGTTGGTACTATATTGTGGATAGAATTTTAGTGGAAGGCAGAATTTATTCCTTACAGTTCACAAAACGGGGAGTTCCCAAATTACAATCTTTATTCTCGTCTTCACTTTTACGTTAAGACTCCTAACTTTCTCCAATGATTTTTGCCATCTGGTAATTTCATAACCACTTTGTTTCCCTTTCTGAGAAATTTTGAGAATTGGACAAATGATATATCGTAAAGTTGGAGAAGCAGTAGAATCTGGGTGTAATTATAGACTCTGATTGGCTTCCCTGGTGGCTCAGATGGTAAAGCATCTGCCTGAAATGCAGGAGACCCGGGTTCAATTCCTGGGTTGGGAAGATGCCCTGGAGAAGGAAATGGCAATCCACTCCAGCACTCTTGCCTGGAAAATCCCATGGATGGAGGAGCCTGATAGGCTACAGTCCATGGGCTCGCAAAGAGTCAGACACGACTGAGCGACTTCACTTTCATAGACTCTGATGCTGGGAGGGATTGGGGGCAGGAGGAGAAGGGGACGACAGAGGATGAGATGGCTGGATGGCATCACTGACTCGATGGACGTGAGTTTGAGTGAACTCCGGGAGTTGGTGATGGACAGGGAGGCCTGGTGTGCTGCAAAGAGTCGGACATGACTGAGCGACTGAACTGAACTGAACTGAAGCAAGCCCTTGCAAATTTTTGCAAAATACCAAACTTGGACTTAGTAAAATCAAATAAAATAATTTATTCTTTCTCCTCTTTCTTCATCCAAAATACTTTCTTTATCCAAAATACTTAATCCAATACTTTGGCCACATGATGTGAAGAGCTAACTCATTGGAAAAGACCCTTATTCTGGGAAAAATTGAGGGCAGGAGGAGAAGGGGGCAACAAAGGATGAGATGGTTGAATGGCATCACTGACTCAGTTGACATGAGTCTGAGCAAGCTCTGGGAGACAGTGACAGGGAAGCCTGGTGTGCTGCATGCTGCCCATGAGGTTGCAGAGTCAGACACGACTTAGTGACTGAATTAACAACAGTTCTTTCTCCTCTTTCTTTATCCAACATATGATTTCCCTTTCAATTCAAGTTTACACAACTAGTAACATAGGTAGGCTACAGAATTTCTAATATACAGAATTTGTGGGAGTTTATATACCCAATCAACAATTAGATAATTTTTTGGCTATAAGGAATATGTTCTAATGTTGAAACAATCAGTGTTCAAATAACCTTTTAGAGGAGAGAAAATACAAAGTCTGTTGGGAATGGAGTCTGAATTTATGGTAAGGAATAAATATAGCTATTTCCATGTCCTTTGCTCCCTGTTACACAAACAGTAGAAAAAGCAGTAATTTATATATGCCTGCTTCCCTGGAAAGGCTATGGTTGCAAGCTCAACATCTCCTAATATACAGATTAAAAAATGGTTTAGTCTGTAAAGAAGTTAGTAATGGTTGGACAATCAAAAAGCAAACACATTTATTTGTTATTCACCAGATAAACTATTATCATGTCAGAAAATTTTCAGTAACTATCTATGCACATAATGCTGACATTGTTCTAATGGAAAGTAAGGTGTAAATTGTGAAGGAAGTTTGTAGAAAATCTTAGGGTCATCTCTGTTTCCTTTCGAAATAATTGCAGGAATTCTGCACAGAAATACAATTGTATGACTGCAGATATTTCTAACATTTTTTTTTCATTTAGCAACCCTGCCCTAGTTTCTTTTAATAAAGAATAGCAAGTCCATGTTATTTAAGGTGTCATATATTAATTGGTTATGAAAAATGCTCAGAGACTTCTTTGAGACTTGACAGTTGCCTAGCATAGCAAACACAGCCCTGTTTTACTTGCTGCAGTCAATTAAAATCTGGATCTCCTGAGCAGTTTCTAGGTAGAGACCCAATCTGATAATCATTAGTTCATATTCTAATGACACAAAACATTCCTGGAGACATTTAATTTTTAGCACCAGGGGTTTTCTTGATGAAACATTTTTTTAAAAAATATAAAAAGTCTTATTTCAAAAATCAGAAATGGCATCACTGACTGGTAAAATAAAGGAACAACCACTGAAAGGATAAGAAAAATAATGGCCGTTGACATCATTTAACAATGTATTTTAAGTGCTGCTTGGAACAATAAGAATGTCTTCCACATTCAAGAAGGGAATAATACGGTGGGGCTAAAATTATTAGGCCAAATTATGCTTAGATTTTCAGCTTGTTTTAGAGGTGTGTCTGCATGTTTATTAAATAAAAGGGGTAGCATCCTTTACCAAGACTTGTTCCCAGATATATTAATTCAGAAAAAGCAAATGTTTTCACCATTCTTCAAAGAAAAATTTTAAAATATCTCTCATCATGAAAACAATGGCTCAAGGAAAAAGACCCATCCTTTAAATTTAGAAATCCTTTGAAAATAGTCCTAATTCCAAGCTGTTCTCATGTAATCTACCAGTGACTAAATTTCAACTCTGTACTTTATGCACCATGGAGCACCTCAGCTTTTGTCCATCTTGTTCTACCATGAAATTAATGGGCTAAGAAATAATACTATTACCCACCCCTAAAACAATATGTCATTTTATCAATGAACTAAATTTTATATTCTAATGAAAGTTGCTTAAATTTATTCACTCGGTAAATTCATGAGAAAATATAATTGGAAACATTTACAAATTTCTTTCCTGGCATCCCTAGATCCTGGCATCAGTACTACTTCTCTCTGTCCATTGACAGCTAAGTTTTCTTGTAAAAATTATCTTGTGCTACCTCTATTTTTTTTTAAGCCATACATGCCTTCTTTCTTCAGTCTAACATCTGTTCCTTTACCTACTGAAACTACTCTCATTTAGGTCACCAATAGCCTCCAGATAGCTAGATCCAAAGGACATTTTTATATCTTTATATTATTATACTCTGTGGGTTTTGACAATGTTGACAACTTGCCCTTAAATTTTCTTTTCCCTTAGCTAATGTGACAAGATTAATTATCATATTGGAGGTCTGTGTCTAAATGTCACTTCAGAGGCTAACCACCCTATTTAAAATAATCTCTTGTCTAGATTCAAATCTGTTTTATTTTCTTCTCATTACATCTTAATAACTGAAATCATGTTGTGTATTCATTTGTCTCCTTGATTATTGTATATTTCCATCCTAGGTTCTAAGATTCACGAGAGCAAAGACTGTTCTTTTCACCTCCTCGACTGTAACCTTCAAACCTGTAACAGTGCCTTACACACACAAAAAGGAAGCTAAATAAACAATGACTGATGAGTGTGAGGGAGTGAATATTGAGTCTCAAACCCTTAAATTAACTGGGAATTTTCACTTAGATATTTCACAAGTACCTCATAGTCAAGATTTGGGAACTTAATTCTCTCCTCCCTATTATGATCTTTTAATGCTTCGAGGAAATCTGAATTCCTTCATTTCATCACCCTTTGCATCTAAAAAGGTAGACATGGACATGGGGGTAATCATTCTGTAATTTCCTTGAATTTATTTTCTCTTATTTATTTCTGTTTCCTCTGCCTTGTTGAAACACTCTTACTACTAAAATAGGCTTCTAACTGGTCTATTGTCCCCAGTTTTGATTCCATTCAATCTATTTTTCTTATGTCTAGCAATTATTAGCTTTTGTGCAAAAAGAAATGTGGAAGGATTATAAAAGTATCTTATTATGACAAAATATTATTGCAAATTTTAACCTGGAAGTAGAAAATGCCCTAAACATCGCTTTTACAAGCCCCATTTAGATATGATTTAACTGAACCATGAAAGTGTATCCATAAAAATTATCCCATCATCTATTTCATATTTATCCATTTCCTCACCACACACAAAAAATTGCCAATTCAGTTATCAGATACAAACCCAAACTTTAATCAAATAGGGAATAGTTCCAGACCAACTTCACAACTTAACAAATAAGTCAGAAAAACTTAACAAGGAAAGGCCTTAATGAACATAGGTTGCTCTTGCAATTAAATAGAAAAAGTCAATCATCTATTATTAACTAAATAGAGAAAGATACATGGTAACAGTGATGTGTGTGTTTGTGCGTGTGTGTATGAGAGAGAGAACATGTGACACATAAGTACACACACACATGTGGAAATGCATAAAAATAAAAAATGTGGTAGACATCTTTTTTTACTTAGCTTCCCAAAACCATTTCGCCATTTTTCTGTCAATAGTTCCCCCAACTTTGAAGAATTACACTTTTCAGTCAAGCCATGAGGGTTTCCCATTTTCTATACATAGCCCTGAATATGTGGCCCATGCTGAGCCAGTAAGAGTCTCTCTTCCTCCAAACACAGTGCTCAGCTGAGAGTTTAGGAAATCGATATAGCCCCTTAAATATCTTTCCTGTAATTTTATGATTGAAGATTGGAGAGTCACTATAGTATCCTGCTAAAATTATGCTAGATGCTTATGGAAATATTCTCTGATGATACATTTCTCTGTATATATGCATACAAAAATATAAGCTTTTTTAAAACTAAATAAGATAATGATATAACTATAGTTATCCAATTTCCATGTAAAAATGTATACTTTTTATTTGTAATTACATTCTGAGCTACCTTTAATAGTACCTTTTCATATGAGTACTCATTTCATATGAGTATTGTATTATATTTTATATGCACACACAAATTGTCCTTCTAAAGTAGTATAGCATGTTTCTCTCATATTTACATTTATAGCTGTATCCAATGAACATTTTTTGTGTGCCAGGCAATTTTTGTATATATTAGCTTGTTACTCCTCTGTCCCCAAAATTCTGGTCAGGTAGTTACTTATTACTGTTATTTTTATTTCTTTCCACATGAGAGAACAGAGATTAAGAGAGATCAGGTAACTGGTCCCTGATTACACAGTAAGCAACACTACTGATATTTGAACCCATACAGTCTAGCTTTAGGGGCCTAGCTTTTAACCACTGTTTTATCTCATTTATGTGTATACCTATTTCCTATGCTCTTATCATCATGCATGTCATCAGTCCTTCAAATTAATAATTTTCAAAAATCTCATCAATTCAATTCATTTGATAAATAGTGAGTTTGAACATTTTTGTGGCAGACTATGGGCCATTTGCTTTTTTTTTTCCCATATGATTAATCATTCATATGTCTTTTCTATTTTCTGCTAGACTATATCTTTTCCTTACCAGTTTAAAGGATCACAGACTGTTATGTGTTGCTAAATGTTTTCCTTTATACTGTAATTTGTTTTTTAATTGATTTATGATGTTTTTGTCTATAAAGACCTTTCAGACATCTTGTGCAGTCTAAAATGCCAATCATTCATTTATGATTTCTAGATTTTGCAACTGGATGAAAATGATCTACTGCCAGACAATACAAACATCTTTGCTTCTAGTGGTTTTTTTGTATTATAATGTTAAAATCTTTACAATTTTGAATGAAGGGGCCTTAATTTATGTTTACTAAAATTGGTAATCAATTGTCCATATCTCTCAAAAAACAAATATTTTCAACTGATTTGAAATGCTACATGTACCATTCAAAAATTTCCACATCCTTGGTCCTGTCCTGAACTTATTATTTTGTTCCATTGATTTATGTCTTTTTCTAAATCAGAGTCTAATTTCTTTTATCTTTAGATATTTATAATGATTTTGACACCAGTTAAAGCAGGTCCCATCTAATTGTATCTTGTTTTCAAAATCTTTTAGCTATACTAACAATTTTTCCATATGAACATTTTGGTTAGTGTACTTAACATTCTTACAGTACTACTTTCTACTCAGAAAGTGTTCTTTCACACTGTACAGGGTTTTTACTTTTAAAACCCACGTTACATGTTTCTTCCTTATATACGACCTAAATAATGGTTTTCTTTCTGTTTTGATGCTTCTTTATGTGAGTGGTCTCTTTTTCCCAACTATATTTTCTTACTAGTTTACATCATCATTTTGCCTGGAAGTCAGCCATCCTGCTAGACTATCATCTTAATTACAATAATTTGTAACTGAATCAATTGGGTTTTCCTGATATACAACCCTATTAACTATTAATAAAGATATTTGCTCTCCTTTCCAAATCATTGGTTCTTTATCTTATTTCTTTATCTCATCTAAAATAATTAACATAAATATTCAGAAAAGTAGTTGAATAATCTATATCCACTGCAATAATATCATACTGGGTTGGATATGAAAGTGAAAGTGTGAGTTATTCAGTTGTGTCTGACTCTTTGCAACCTCATGCACTGTAGCCAGCCATGTTCCTCTGTCCATGGGATTCTCCAGGAAAGAATACTGGAGTGGGTAGTCATTCCCTCCTCCAGGGGATCTTCCTGACCTAGGGACTGAACCCAGGTCTCCTGCATTGCAGACAGATTCTTTACTGTCTGAATCACCAAGGAGGCCCCTGGTTGGAGGGTGTCCACATAAATTTGAGTCCTTCCCAGAACCTCAGAATGTGACTTCATTTGGAAATAGATTGCAGAGATAATTAGTTAAGATGAGGTCATACAGGAGTAGGATAGGGCCTTAATTCACATCACTGGTATCTTTATAAGAAGAAGAGAAGGAGACACAAAGATAAGAGGCTAAGGGGGAAATCCCTTGTGAAAACAGAGGCAGAGATTGAAGTTTTACAAGTCAGGGGATGACAGACAGTGTCAAATCTCCAGAAACTAGAAGAAAATCATGAAGCATTCTCCCTCAGAGATTCCTGTAGAATCCAACCCTACTGACACCTTTATTTTAGACTTCTAGTTCCAGAACTGTGAGGAAATAAATTTTTGCTCTTTCAAGCCACCTAACTTGTGGTACTTTGTTGAGCTAAACCTAGGAAACTAATACAAATATTGACTACAGCTTTTGCTAACCAAAAATGACACCTTTAGGTTTCTAAAGATTTTCTTTATCAAGTTCAGGAGATGTCCTTCTTTTTCTCTTTTACATAAAATTTGTATCTTATTTCTTGAATATAATGATCTTGTAGCAGTTATAATTGATATGATTCTACAGTTACTTTTCTCCTTTATTGTGTCAATATTTAACATTGTGTTAGTTGCTTAGTCATGCCTGACTCTTTACGATCCCGTGGACTGTAGCCCGCCAGGCTCCTCTGTCTGTGGAATTCTCCAGATGAGAATACTAGAGTGGGTCGCCATTTCACTAAACAAGTCTCCACCTCTCCCTGCATATACAGCTCTTTACAACATGCTTTTGAAGCTCCTGCCAGTAAGATGAGTCAATTTCTCTCTACTTTGAATTTCTGCTGTATATATGCCTTACCTTGTCCAACAGAACAGAGAAAGACAATATTTTTCAATTTTGAGCCTATGCCTCAAAAGAATTTGCCTTCTTCCATTCTTCCTATTGAAACTTGGCCACCACAGTCTGAGCACATCTGGGCTAGGCTGGTGAATAATGGATTTTGTCTGAGCCAAAAAAAGCCAACTACCCATTGAGGAATGACATTATCATCTGCTAGCTAACCACAGGGGTGTGAGTGAGTCTAGTCAGAGTTAGGCAAGCCTGGCTCAGAGCTAGAGCAATGATCAGGTGACTCAAGGACTCAGGAGGAACAGTCAGTGGTTGTCATTTGGGGCAACTAAGATTTGGAGTGATTTGTTATGCAGCAATGATAAAAATAAATACATATACTAAACATATATGACTATATTGAATATATATCTATATAAACTATATTAGCAATATATAACAAATGATACAAATATAAAGTTTATCAGTAGATTTTATAAAATTAAACCTCCTTGATTTCTTATTAAAGAAATGGTCATATGATAGAAGAGTAATTAAACAGTGCTAGATTCAGCTCAGTTAAGTTCAGTCACTCAGTTGTGTCTGACTCTTTGCAACCCCATGAACCACAGCACGCCAGGCCTCCCTGTCCATCACCAACTCCCAGAGTTTACCCAAACTCATGTCTATTGAGTCGGTGATGCCATCTAACCATCTCATCCGCTGTCGTCCCCTCTCCTCCTGCCTTCAATCTTTCCCAACATCACGGTCTTTTCAAATGAGTCAGCTCTTCATATGAGGTGACCAAAGTATTGGAATTTCAGCTTCAACATCAGTCCTTCCAATGAATACCCAGGACTGATTTCCTTTAGGATGGACTGGTTGAATCTCCTTGCAGTCCAAGGGACTCTCAAAAGTCTTCTCCAACACCACAGTTCAAAAGCATCAATTCTTCTGCGCTCAACTTTCTTTATAGTCCAACTCTCACATCTATACATGACTACTGGAAAAACCATAGCCTTGACTAGATGGACCTTTGTTGACAAAGTCATGTCTCTGCTTTTCAATATGCTGTTTAGGTTGGTCATAACTTTCCTTCCAAGGAGTAAGCGTCTTTTAATTTTATGGCTGCAGTCACCATCTGCAGTGATTTTGGAGCCCCCCCAAAAAAAGTCTGACACTGTTTCCTTTGTTTCCCCATCTATTTCCCAAGAAGTGATGGGACCAGATGCCATGATCTTAGTTTTCTGAATGTTGAGCTTTAAGCCAACTTTTTCACTCTCCTCTTTTACTTTCATCAAGAGGCTCTTTAGTTCTTCTTTACTTTCTGCCATAAGGGTGGTGTCATCTGCATATCTGAGGTTATTGATATTTCTCCTGGTAACCTTGGTTCCCAGTCCAGCGTTTCTCATGATGTACTCTGCATATAAGTTAAATAAGCAGGGTGACAATATACAGCCTTGACGTACTCCTTTTCCTATTTGGAACCAATCTGTTGTTCCATGTCCAGTTCTAACTGTTGCTTCCTGACCTGCATATAGGTTTCTTGAGAGGCAGGTCAGGTAGTCTGGTATTCCCATCTCTTTCAGAATTTTCCATAGTTTACTGTGATCCACACAGTCAAAGGCTTTGGCATAGTCAATTACTAATATTTTATTTAAAATTTTAAATTTCTGTTCCACAACAGAAGACCTTTTATTTCCAGTCATTAAAATATTTTATGATATTAAAACTCAAATAATACTTAAAGTGATCAATGTATCCCTTATAAATCAGTAAATGGTATTGTTACAACTGCCAAATATAACTTTTACTTTACCATTGCTGAATCCTCATTACATGAAAGGGACCTTATGTCATTTTTCCATTCTATAAAGACCAAAGCCCAAATAAATTAAGTAGATTGTTCAAGGTCAAGCTATTAGTAAATGTTGCAGCTGGGTTTAAACTCTTATATGAGTAATCTCAACACTTTATCTCTGGACCACTTTGAGGAGGTCTGGAGAACAAAGGAAGATCAGAGAGGTAAAGTTGGATGGCTTTACATCCACATCATAATTTACTCTGAAAATCAAAAGCCTCCCTCTATATTTTCACTATTCTAGGGGTAAAATACCTGATTTTCTCTAACATGGGATCCATAATTACTTTTTTATAAACATGCTTAATATTTACTCTATTACTTAATTTAACTGGATTGTCACTGTTAGCAGAAAAATCTGGACTCATAAAAATGTACTGAATTTGTAAAACACAGTAGCCTTTTCTAAACCCATGTCTATGGTTTGAATAACACCCCATATAAAAATAAAGTTGGCGAGCAAAAGCTTTCTACTGAAGTCAGTAAATATCAGAATATTAACACTTGATGCCAATAAGGCCACGAATAATTAAGCCTTACTGGGATATAGTATATAAAATGATAAGATAATAAAAAAACTAAGCTATTGTTATGATTGATTAGTAAAAGTTATAATTGATCGATGCATGCAGAATTATCTGTTCTAGAAAAAGTCACAATATAGTTGACATCATGCAATCTTTAAATTGAAGCCATGAGCAACCATATCAATAGCATATGTTAGTGCCAAGGAAGGGATTCACATTGTAAATCCTATGTGAAAAGGCAGTGATTATTCTGGACTAGGATAGATGGAATGGTGGGATAATTATAGAAGAGGTAGAATTTGAGCTAAGTCTCTGAAAAAGTTAGAACTTAGAGAAAGCCATGTAAGAATGTCTTATTAGCGGGAATGACACATATCAGAAATGACAAATATCTCTGAGAGTCTGTCCCCACTCCAGAGTCCATGGCACACATTACTGATCTGTGGCTGTTTCGTCTTCCTGAATTAAGAGGCAATCTCATAACACCCATCAATAGAGAGCTGTGAATCAGACAGGGCACACAGAGAAAACTTTCTGTCAGTCCATGGTGGGTAAAAAATTATGTGTGGAGTAAAATAGAGAAACAAAAGTATATTTGTTTGACTGAAATACAAAGAGTATGTGGAATACTAATTGGAAAGTTTATAAGCACTAGTTGGGGATGCTTGGAGTTTGTGTTTTTCTCATGTACAATGGAAAATGATTCAAAACTTCAACAAAAAAGTAAATTAGGGAGCAACTGAGGACAGGGAAATCAGAGGAGGACTGTCACATTAATCCTGTAATGAGAAAGTGAAGGAAAAAGGCATTAATAAAAAAAAAAATACAATGATAAAATACATAGTAAAAAAGAATTGTCAGGGAAGTCTCTCAGTCATGTCCAACTTTTTGCAACCCCATGGCCCATAACCTACCAGGCTCCCCTGTCCATGGGATTTTCCAGTCAGGAGTACTGGAGTGGGTGCCATTTCCTTCTCCAGGGGATTTTCCAGATCCAGCGATCAAACCCAGGTCTCCCACATTGCAGGCAGATGCTTTACCGTCTGAGCCACCAGAAAAGCCCAAGATTAATTTATATGAACAAAATAATATAATGATCAGTTAAGATTTATTGAATTCTGACTATGTCCAGGATTCAAAATAAATAAATGTGTTATCTCATTTGACCCTTGTGATAACCAATGAGATAAGGTAAGTATCTTTCATATCTCCATTTCACAAATGGAGAAACAAAGGCTGTATACTAAGAATCTGACATATTTTGTAAACTAAATAATACACTGAATCTATGTAACTAGCTTTGGTTATAGAATAGCCATTTATATGACTTTAGTTCTCAGTTCAACCTTACCCGTCGCTCTGATCTCTCTGTCCGCATCTATAGACTCCTGCTTTGTGAATGTTTACAACAGTTTCCTCTGAGAAAAGAATGCAGAATTTTTTCAATTTCAGATTTGATTTTCAACAGTCTATTACATTTTAAATTTAAAAATATCAAAATGAATCCGCCACAGGTATACATGTGTTCCCCATCCTGAACCCTCCTCCCTCCTCCCTCCCCATTCCATCCCTCTGGGTTGTCCCAGTGCACCAGCCCCAAGCATCCAGTATCGTGCATCGAACCTGGACTGGCAACTCATTTCATACATGATATTTTACATGTTTCAATGCCATTCTCCCAAATCTTCCCACCCTCTCCCTCTCTCTCAGAGTCCATAAGACTGTTCTATACATCAGTGTCTCTTTTGCTGTCTCGTACACAGGGTTATTGTTACCATATTTCTAAATTCCATATATATGTGTTAGTATACTGTATTGGTGTTTTTCCTTCTGGCTTACTTCACTCTGTATAATAGGCTCCAGTTTCATCCACCTCATTAGAACTGATTCAAATGTATTCTTTTTAATGGCTGAGTAATACTCCATTGTGTATATGTACCACTGCTTTCTTATCCATTCATCTGCTGATGGACATCTAGGTTGCTTCCATGTCCTGGCTATTATAAACAGTGCTGCGATGAACATTGGGGTACACGTGTCTCTTTCCCTTCTGGTTTCCTCAGTGTGTATGCCCAGCAGTGGGATTGCTGGGTCGTATGGCAGTTCTATTTCCAGTTTTTTAAGGAATCTCCACACTGTTCTCCATAGTGGCTGTACTAGTTTGCATTCCCACCAACAGTGTAAGAGGGTTCCCTTTTCTCCACACCCTCTCCAGCATTTATTACTTGTAGACTTTTGGATCGCAGCCATTCTGACTGGTGTGAAATGGTACCTCATAGTGGTTTTGATTTGCATTTCTCTGATAATGAGTGATGTTGAGCATCTTTTCATGTGTTTGTTAGCCATCTGTATGTCTTCTTTGGAGAAATGTATTTTGATATTTGGCAAAACTAATACAATTATGTAAAGTTTAAAAAATAAAATAAAAAAAATAAATTTAAAAATACAACATATAGCTACAGCTGGGTATACTTATATTTTTGTCATCTATATTTTTTGATTCATTATATCTTTTTTGAAAGTGTTTTGTTTTTCCTTATTGGCTACAAACTTAAACAGTACCAAAATATTTTGTGTGCCTACTAAGTGCCAGGCATTGGGCTAAGCATTTGGCATATATAATCCCTCTGAAGCCTCACAAACTTTAATTAAGTGAGCAGAGATACTTACTGCAATTACACAGATAAAGAACCTGAAGCCTAGAGTGTTTAAATAACTTACCTGATGTGAAATACCAAAGCCAGGGGTCAAATTTAGATTTCTATGGCTCTAAAGCACAAAGCCTATTTCAGGGAACTAAATTCTATCTTCTCAAAATTATACTGTGCCAAATACACATTTAGAGCACACTGAGTGCTTAATTCATTTTGACAAATTTACCTCTTCTTAGAACCAGAGGCACTAAGTAAATACCAAGAAATTCAGCTTTTAGTGGGTAATTGTTATACATTCTTGGCTCTGTGATAAGCACTTGAGGCATGTGATAATATTCATTTTTTCTTTTATTCCACATTATGCATTGAGCATTGTTCTGACCGCTAGGAAAGCAACAGAGAATAAAACAGATGAAGTCCACCCTCTCTTACGGATAAAAAGAAATAGGTGTACACATATACAACAGTCCTTGTTTCTCACTGCTGTTCAGTCGCCAAGTTGTGTCCAACTCTTTGCTACTCCATGGACTGCAGCAGGCCAGGCTTTCCTGTCCTTAGTATACATTAATTTTCAAAAAGCAAGGTTTACCTAAATAATACTGGTCTCACAATAAAGTGATTCAAATTTCAGATGCCAAGGACAAGGTTAGGGTAGGGACACAGTGAGTAAATGCATAAAATAAAAACTTCATTGCTAACTCTTCAGTAAATTAATTTCTATATGAATAAGAGTTGCACCATTGAGTGATAGATCACATTAGTTTTTTCAGTATTTGTTGGTGATTGATCACAGTACATTTTACTTTAATTTCACATATTGGTAGCAAAACTTTGTTATTTACTGGTATTTGATAGGAAAGGTCTTGTTTCCTAGTGAGAGATTCAGGTAACATTGTACAACTATGGATAATCAAAAGAAGGAATTGGCCAACAATGCTGAAAGGGCAGCAAAGAAATTTAAGTGTGGCTGGTCAGGAATCTCTATAAGAGTCATACAGTTACCCTTTGAGTTAAGTCACAAACCTCCTGCCCCATTTTATATATGTTTAAGACCAAGAAACAAGGAAGTACTAGGCATGGTCACACAGATATCGAGTGCCAGGGCTTGAAATCAAGCTTCTGTTTATCTAAAATTTTAGTCCATATTCTTTTCAGTATAGTGAATATGTCTCACACAGGATTTCTAAGTGTGTGGAGGTTGAATATATACCTAATATGGCATGTATCTTAAATGACTTCAGTTGATAGACTCTAGTACAGCTACAGTCTGTACTTAATATAATCTGTACTTAGTACAGCTACCTGGTAGCTGAGTGTGAAGAATCTGCCTGCCAGTGCAGGAGACATGGGTTCGACCCCTGGGTTAGGAAGATCCCCTGAAGAAGAAAATGAAGGAAACCCACTCCAGTATTCTTGCCTGGGAAATCCTATGGTCAGAGGAGTCTGGTGGGCTACAGTTAATGGGGTTGCAAAAGAGTCAGACACAACTTATTGACTAAACAACAACAACAAAATAATTAATATCTAATCTTTGCTGATTGAGAAACCCACACTGCCCAATAAACTTTTCTAGTCTCAGTAAACAAGTGTTTTGGAAGCTCACTGCTGACACTATTTCAGATTTTCCATAGTGTATTTTATTGGCCAAATATTGACATGCTACCATAGGACAAGAAAGAGCATGTGCTTAAGCTAACACATGTCCCCAAGTTTTCCATTTAGAAAGAAAGGAAAATCATACAGCCACACGTCTTCACAAAGGAGAGTGACCATAGATAGTAGTATAAGAACCTCAAGAGATGTGGATGGAGATGCATTGTGATTTCAGAATATCCCTTTGTCCAGATGGGAAAATCAAAATCTGGCAAAGATCTCTAACTTTAGAGAACAAAAATTGGTCTTTCATTTCTTTGCTTTTAATGGTCCTTAATTTCCTTGCATTTAAAAATCATTAGTAATCATGCAATCATCAGAACACTTCAGCAACTTCCTAACTAGGAAATATAACACCTACTTTTGCTACTGTTAGCTTCAGTAGTTCAAAGAAAGCAAAGTCAATAGCAATTAGAAAAGAAAACCTTTGAGAAAGGGAAAGATAGCTATAAAACACCTAATTGTTTCTCTTAAAATCTACTGCCTCAGTACCTCCAAAAGCTAATGAAATGTCATTTCCCCATGACAAGTAGCCCACAGGTCTTTCTGTTCTTGGAGAGGAAAAAAGGCATACTGTGACAACATATGTAATACCCTTCATTATTGAAACTTGCATTATTCTAATGTTTCTGGCTTACAATTAATGTGTAAGTGATTCTAGAAGCTTAATTTCTATCCCCTATTTGTTGCTTAGCAACAATCAAGCTAAATGAAACACTGCTAGGGTACAGACTATGGGTCATGTTGGGGAAAGCTGCTTGGAAATTATTGTTGGGATTGCTCTCTCTGGAGTCCTTTAAGCATTTGTCTCTATGTATAATTTAGTTGAAACGAACTTGCTTTGCTAATGGGAAATTCTGGATAAATAAATCTGGGCCCATGTGAAAATAGCTCTTCTGTAGCCTCTTACGGTAATAAATATGACAATTATTTTTCAAGAGCACATTTAATTCCACTCTCTCTAAGGGTTTCTTGCTTAAAAATAAAAATCAGTCTTAATTGATCTCTTTGGTGCAAAGATTTTGTTCTTTCTTCAAGTCTCAGCAGAATCTACAGGTATAACTCTCTGGGCATTCTGTATGGTCACAGGAGCATTCCTGTGTCTAGTCCACACATTCAAAGTGAAGTAAGGGATTTCTGTAAACAGTCTTCTGTTTCTTGAAAATGATCAACCTAAATTAATCTTCATGCCAAAGATAGACATTTTGAGGCAGCAAAATGTGCTTCAATACATGTCTTTACAATAGAGACCCCAGAGCACTTGCTTGTTCCTTCTGCTATGTGAAAACATAGCAAAAAGGCTGTCATCTATGAACCAGAAACTGAACTCTTGCTAGACTCTAAATGTGTCAGCATCTAAATGTGCCAGCCTCCAGAATTATGAGAAATAAACTGCTTTTGTTTATAAGCCACCCAGTCTATGGTATTTTGTTATAGCTGTCCAAACTGACTAATACAGGGATAAAGCCAGTTATTCAAAAGAATTCAGGCCCAAATCTCTTCCAATAAATCACAAAGAAGATAAAGACAAATGTATGTGGTTTTGCTGTGCTAAAATTGTCCAAATAATTATGTAAATGTGCACACTGACTTCATGACTATTTGAGACCTGACCAGCTCAAATACTGCCTTTGACAGCCTAAAGGCTAGAGAGAGAACTTGGACCTGAATGGAGACTAAAGTCAAATACCTGTAAGGTTACATGAATCTTTCTACCTTTCACTCCTGAGCTACCACTTTATATGATAAATTGGTATTTATCATATATACTAGTTAACATGATCAAAATTGAAATATGAAAATACAAGTGATATTCTCAAGGCAAGGAGTCTGGACATGTAGATTCCCATTCTACATGGAACTATAAAAACAGAAATAGGGTATTCAATTGAGTTGACTCTGTTAAGACTTCATTTAAATATTTAAGTATGGTAAACAAGTTATTTTTTCATCTCTTTTATATTTGGAGTGTAATTTTTTAAATTCTACTATTTAAACAAAAATTATTTCCTTAATTATCTTGTTTATGATTATGTTACTAATATTATTAATAATTATGTTAGTAAATTAAATGTTATGAATGTTAGATAATGCATAGCAAGTAGTTACCCAAATTTATAGTACCTTAAGTGTTCTCTTAGATATAAAACTGTAACATCAAAATGATTTTGATCCTTATCCAACATTGGAAAAAGCAATGTTTTATCTAAATTGTATCTAGAGTATTGCTAAAATTCAGTGATAAAGATGTTCTTTATTCTGGTATTAATATCATTTGATAGTATATCATTCTCTTAATTATGAGTTTCCATATAGAAATAGCCTACAATAGAAGAGATTTTAAATACATACTATGAAAAGACTGTGTATATGAAAATCCAGTCATGCAATTACAACAAATTCCACACTTAAATTTATCTTGTTAATTAAAGACTTGAAGGAAATCTAGGAGTAGGTGTAACTTAAAAGAAAGAACTGTCTATGTTTCTAATACTGTCTATTGAAGCATGACTGTTTGCCTTGGACATTTGAATTTACTATGGCAAGTGTAATCATCCAAAGGAGGAGATATCAAGCTCTCATAACTAATCAGATTAACCATATGCTATCACTTAGCTTTCTCTATCCTAATTATTTACTCGTGCCAAACAACCTTTCCATTACAATTTGGCTTCACATGTAAATGTATCCAGAAGAGAGAGCATGTTAGATAACTGACATGATATTGTATTATTTATCATTTGAAAAATTATATCAATATATATATTTATATTATATTTATATATGTATGGGGCTTTTGTATTGATTCTACACCTAAATTACCTATTAAGCTTGATTATCTTATTTTAGAATATGAACATAATTGTTTAATATAAGCTCAACTAAAGTCATAGAGCTGCCAAATATAATTGTATCTCAATCTTGGTGACCATCAGTTTCACCATGGGAATTTTACGAAGTAGACATTCAGTGGAATCCCCTCCAGGGATTCTGATTAATGAGGTCTAAAATGATGCATCTCTACTTTAACTAGATTTATTTCTGGCATAATGGAGTGAGTAAAGCAACATGCTCTCTCTCCAAAAATCCAGCTAAATCCAGAACATGCAGAAATAATGAAATAATAAAACTTATAGGGGAGATAAATGAACTAGAATACATAAAACAAAAGAAAAAATAATGAATTAAAATTAAAAGTCTTTTCTTTGAAAATATCAACAAAATTGACAGTCAAGAAAATAAAGGATACAAATTTTCAAAATCAGCAGTAAAGAAGAAAATATTACCATTTAACTATAGATATTAAAATAATATTAAAAATATATTTTTTCTTTATTAACCCAGTTGACCTCTTAGATAGTCTAATAAAAATTTTAGCATACTCTGTATTTGAAGATATACTATAGTGATTTCTTTACTGTCCAGCACTTTTGCACATAGTTTTATTTTTTAATGGTAAAAATAATAACTGCCAGATCTCTTTCCTCAAAGAAACTCAAGTGTTTTGTGGTTCATACCTTCAAACCATGGATTCCAATAGACAGTGTGTCTATAACATATCTTGTTCTAATAAGATTAGCATCATTTTGGCCACTGGAAAGTATATTAGTAAATAGTCTTATATTAATAACTTACAGGTAGGTTTTTTACATTTAGAAATATGACAAGTGTCTGCTTTCATTTTAATAGTATTTTACAGGCTTTTTCCCCTGTGTTCGACTTTCTTATTTTTCTCTAATTTCTTTTCTGAAAATTTATATTTGGATTTCAATTTGATGTTTTCTCTCTGATTTATTCTTTTGTTACAAGCCTTGAAGGTGATTAACTTTCTTTGCCTGGCTGCATGTTTGGCCTCCAATACCAGCACTGGGAAACATCAGGAGAGCAATTTTTTGTGACTATTTTTTCAACTTACTCAGTTTTCTCCTTCCTGATGATTGCAGTCAAGAATTGCCACTCATTTCTGCGAGATTGCTCTCCTTGTCTTTTCAAGCTCCAGCTCACTTGCCAAGATAGTAATTCTATTTCCCTCCAGGGTAAATTCCTTATTAGAAGAAATTTTATGTAGCTCTGACATTACCAGTGGTTTTTAAAAACTTTCTAGCTGTTTCTAGGCTAGCTTTTAATCAGTCGATAATGGATCAGAGTGTTCACACTTCACAATTGGTGACATCAGGTGTCCAAGGCCAAGAGAGTTAAAAAAGAGAATGAACTGTTTTTGGTGAGGAATTTCAGATACCAAGCGTCCAATTCTGCTTAATCCATGTTATTTGAAGTTGGTTTAAAAGCAAAATTCTCTTCCACCCAGCATAGATAATTTAAAATCAGAGGGATCAGTTTTTCAGAATATAGATAGGACTGCCCTACAAAACGGAGAAGGCAATGGCACCCCACTCCAGTACTCTTGCCTGGAAAGTCCCATGGATGGAGGAGCCTGGTGGGCTGCAGTCCATGGGGTCGCTAAGGGTCGGACACGACTGAAGTGACTTAGCAGTAGCAGCCCTACAAAAGTCGGGAGGTATTGCTTCATTAAAAGACTTGTGACTCTGGTAATTACCTGAGTGGTGATATATGCTGATGATGTGATGCGTTGTGTCTACATCACTAGGATTATTTTGACAGCACTTGAAGTACTTTAAGTAGGAATCAATACTTTAAAGAGTTTTATTTAAAATTTCAGATATCATTATGGAAATATACACCAAGATATTTCACCAGGGAAGTCAAAGTTTGGGGGGAAAGTGAAGTTGTTTCCGCCCGGTTTCGAACCGGGGACCTTTCGCGTGTTAGGCGAACGTGATAACCTCTATTAGTTAGCTGCTGCTGCGGCTGCTAAGTCGCTTCAGTCGTGTCTGACTCTGTGCAACCCCATAGAGGGCAGCACAGCAGGCTGCCCCGTCCCTGGGATTCTCCAGGCAAGAACACTGGAGTGGGTTGCCATTTCCTTCTAGCAAGAGGATATTAAAGCAACATTTTTATTGATGAAATAGTAATATTCCGAGAAAATTATTTGATTAAGATATATGTATAGGTCTCATTTTAAGATTAGGTAGAAGACATTATACAAATGAACTTTTTTTACAAAACAGAAACACACTCAACAAACATAGGGAACAAACTTATGGTTGTCAGGGGGGAAAAATGGAGGGAAGGTATATATATAGGGAGTTGGGATCAACACAAGGCTATATTTAAAATGGATTACCAAGAAGGTCCTACTGCATAGCACAGGGAACTCTACTTAATTTTATGCAGCAGCCTGGATAGGATGGAAGTTTGGAGAAGAACGGATACATGTATATGTGTGTGCATTGTGTCCAGCTCTTTGCGACCCCATAGACTGTAAGCCCACGAGGCTTCTCTGTCCATGGGATTCTCCAGGCAAGAATACTGGAGTAGGTTGCCATTTCCTCCTTCAGGGAATCTTCCAAACCCAGAGATTGAACCCGTGTCCCCTGAATCTCCTTGCATTGGCAGGATTCTTTACCACTGAGCTCTTTTGCTATCCTCCTGAAACTATCATAATATTGTTAATCAGCTAAACTCCAATATAAAATAAAAAGTTAAAAGACTAGGTAGAAGAATTTTTCAAGTGGGGTGTGCATCTCAAGTTCTTTAACTTTGTTAGTCCTTGTGCTAAATTGTTTTGATGGCCCCAATTTTTCATGTTTTCTTACATCCACATGTGATTATACATGGCACAGGACTTGCTTTAGCTTATAGCGTGTTACTGCGAGCGATATAACTAAAGGTTTAAAAAGCACTTGTGCAGTTAATCTTGCCCTCTTCTGCCTCTGTTGTTCCATAACACGAGCTTCCTTCAGGTGGACACTTCATTTGCTTGGGCCCTAGATCAAGTCATATCCCAGCTAAGATCTACGCCCAGCAGAAGATAGCTTCAAGCAGGCACACCCACCCAAGCCCAGTATAGATCAGCCAAACCCCTTATCCCAACCTGCCAACAGAAACTGGAGCTAAACAGATATTTCTTTGCGTCAAAATTGCCATTTTAAGTCGTGTCTATCATGTAGAGTTTTTGTAGTGATGCAAAATAATGCAGTCCTACATCCAAATTCCCAGAGAATGCACTTGACGTCACTGTAAAGTTGGCCTGTTTTGTCCTCAAAGAGTCCATGAGTCCACTTTGGTGTCAACTTTTCATGCAAATTGCCAGTGAAAAAGCCTAAGACCATGAGAGATATTGTCCAACATACTAAATAGGTCATAAGATTGTTTTGAGCATTCTTGCTATTAATATTTGTACATGAAATCATGTTTGCCTTCTTTGATACCTACCACCTGGTACTAAGGATACAAAGGAAAGGAAACACAGTTCCCACTTCCCTCTAAACCCCAGAGACTATGAATATTTATCAGACGATCCCTGACATTTGCTGAATGGGAAAAAGGACTTAGGTCAGTTTACAACCGTGAAAAAGAACCAAAATGTTCACTTTTAAAAACTATAAGCCTTTTATCAGAGAAAATGTCATCTCCGCATCATTTGGAAGACATCCCACCATTATACAGCTATACTCTTCCTTCCCTCATGTACACAAGGACCCTACCTGTATGGAAGAGGTGCCTTTGTTGCTGTTATCCTCTTTCTCAAGTGAAAGAAGTTTGCAGAATTTGCGGCCAACAGTCCTAAGAGTTCGAATTATACAGTATTTTTAGTGTAAGCTATAGCCAGAATTGTTTGAACATTTATACTATCTTAATACTGTCCTAATTTATGATTTCTGAATTTCTATGATTTATGACAAGTTTTCTCAATGTCTTTTATATATAATGTTTTTCTCAACTCTGGAATATATTTGGCATTTGTTCATGCTCTTCCCTCCTCCATTTTTCACATATTGAATTTACATCAGCTGCTGCTTTTCAAACATCAGAACCATAATTCAAGTTAGAAATTACTACTTAGAGATGTCTTCAGTCATTCAATCCATGTTCTAAATCTTACAATTTCCAAAACATAATTAATTTTAATTCATCTGAATACTAAGATAAATGTCATACAGCTTTTTTAAAAAGGAAAAGGAGATTTCTTTAAAAAGAGTCCCACATCTGAAAAAGACTAATAAGTACAAATATACCTTAAATATTTATTATAAATAAATATATTTGTGAAAGGGAAGAAATGTTTACTGGCATTAACTTGGGTGTCATTTGATATAAGAGATAGTAAAGAGAAACAAATTTTAAAGTTATTTTCACATATCCAAAAATTAAAAGGAATCCTCATAAGAAGATCAAAGGGCTCCATAATCTGATTTAGGAAAGAGGAATGTATATGTGTGAGGCAAAAATATGTATCTTTCTATTACATGCACATTTCTTAGAATACATTGAATGTGTTAGAAACCCCTAATATTTGAAGCCATGAAATTAAAAGATGCTTATTCCTTGGAAGAAAAATTATGACCAAGCTAGACAGCATATTAAAAAGCAGAGAAAATTACTTTGCCAACAAAGGTCCATCTAGTCAAGGCTATGGTTTTCCCAGTAGTCATGTATGGATGTGAGAGTTAGACTATAAAGAAAGCTGAGCACCAAAGAATTGATGCTTTTGGACTGTGGTATTGGAGAAGATTCTTGAGAGTCCCTTGGACTGCAACAAGATCCAACAGTCCATCATCCTAAAGGAAATCAGTCCTGAGTATTCATTGGAAGAACTGATGTTGAAGCTGAAACTCCAATACTTTGGCCACCTGATGCAAAGAACTGATTCATTTGAAAAGACCCTGATGCTGGGAAACACTGAAGGCAGGAGGAGAAGGGGATGACAGAGAATGAGGCAGTTGGATGGCATCACCAACTCATTGGACATGAATTTGAGTAAAGACTGGGAGTTGGTGATGGACAGGGAGGCCTGGAATGCTGCAGTCCATGGAGTCACAAAGCGCCGGACAAAACTGAGTGACTGAACTGAACTGAACTGAATATTTGAAGACCAATCTGCCATATGAATTTATCAGAAAAATTAATACACTTCCATTTTACATTGAATTACATAAAATGAAGACTAGAGTAAAACTACTATCACAAAGTTCACTTTATGACTTTAGAACTAACTGACCATTCACTGATCCAACTTAAGTGTCAGAATTAGATATTTTGTCTTGTATCCAATCAATTTATCTTGCTGTTCAGTCACTAACTCATGTCCAGCCCTTTGCTACCCCATGGACTACAGTATGCCAGGCTCCTCTGTCCTCCACTATCTCCCAGAGTTTGCTCAGATTCTTGTCCATTGAGTCGGTGATACTATCTAACCATTTCATTCTCTCCCCCCATTCTCCATTTGCCTTCAATCTTTCCCAGCATCAGGGTCTTTGCAAATGAGTCAGCTCTTTGCACCAGCCTCATCAAGAGGCTCTTTAGTTCCTCTTCACTTTCTGCATATCTGAAGTTGTTGATATTTCTCCCGGAATTCTTGATTATAGCTTGTGATTCATCCAGCCTATCATTGCACACAATGTACTCTGCATATAAGCTCCAAAGTATTGGAGTTTCAGCTTCAGCATCAGGCCTTCCAATGATTCAGGATTGATTTCCTTTAGGATTGACTGGTTTGATTTACTTGCTATCCAAGGGACTCTCAGGAATCTTCTCTAGTACCACAATTCAAAAACATCAATTCTTCAGCATTCAGCCTTCTTTATGGTCCAACTCACTTTGGTACATGACTACTGGGGGAAAACAATAGCTTTGATGTTGGTGGCAAAGTGATGTCTCTGCTTTTTAAGTCGCTGTCTAGTTTCATCATAGTTTTTCTTCCAAGGAGCAAGAGTCTTTTAATTTCATAGCTGCAGTCACCATCCCTCATGACTTTAGAGCCCAAGAAAATTAAATCTTTCACTGCGTCCATTTTTTCCCTATTTGCCATGAAGTGATGGTACTGGCAGAAAGTGGGAACTAAAAAGCCTTTTGATGAAAGTGAAAGTGGAGAGTGAAAAAGTTGGCTTAAAGCTCAACATTCAGAAAACGAAGATCATGGTATCTGGTCCCATCACTTCATGGGAAATAGATGGGGAAACAGTGTCAGACTTTATTTTGGGGAGCTCCAAAATCACTGCAGATGGTGACTGCAGCCATGAAATTAAAAGACGCTTACTCCTTGGAAGGAAAGTTATGACCAACCTAAATAGCATATTGAAAAGCAGAGACATTACTTTGCCAACGAAGGTCCATCTAGTCAAGGCTATGGTTTTTCCTGTGGTCATGTATGGATGTGAGAGTTGGACTGTGAAGAAGGCTGAGCGCTGAAGAATTGATGCTTTTGAACTGTGGTGTTGAAGAAGACTGTTGAGAGTCCCTTGGACTGCAAGGAGATCCAACCAGTCCATTCTGAAGGAGATCAGCCCTGGGATTTCTTTGGAAGGAATGATGCTAAAGCTGAAACTCCAGTACTTTGGCCACCTCATGCAAAGTGTTGACTCATTGGAAAAGTCTCTGATGCTGGGAAGGATTGGGAGCAAGAGGAAAAGGGGACGACAGAGAATGAGATGGCTGGATGACATCACTGACTCGATGGACGTGAGTCTGAGTGAACTCCGGGAGTTGGTGATGGACAGGGAGGCCTGGCGTGCTGCGATTCATGGGGTCGCAAAGAGTTGGACACGACTGAGTGACTGAACTGAACTGAACTGATGGTACTGGATCCCATGATCTTAGTTTTTTGAATGTTCAATTTTCAGCCAGCTTTTTAACTCTCCTCTTTCACCTTCATCAAGAGGCTCTTTAGATCCTCTTCACTTTCTGCATATCTGAAGTTGTTGATATTTCTCCCAGAATTCTTGATTACAGCTTGTGATTCATTCACTTAGCATTGCGCATGATGTACTCTGCATATAAGTTAAATAAGCAGAGTGACAATACACACTGTTGACGTCCTCCTTTCCCAATTTTGAACCAGTTCCATGTAAGGTTCTAATTGTTGCTTCTTGACCCACAGACAGGTTTCTCAGGAGATAAATAAGGTGGTCTGAAATTCCCATCTCTTTGAGAATTTTCCACAGTTTGCAGTGCTCCACACAGTCAAAGGATTTAGTGTAGTCAATGAAGCAGAGGTAGATGTTTTTCTGGAATTCACTTGCTTTCTCCATGATCCAGTGAATGCTGGCAA
This sequence comes from Bubalus kerabau, assembly GCF_029407905.1. Lineage (NCBI taxonomy): Eukaryota > Metazoa > Chordata > Mammalia > Artiodactyla > Bovidae > Bubalus > Bubalus kerabau. Next base: position 56,455,502 of record NC_073637.1, read on the forward strand.
ATTAATCTCTGGTTCCTCTGCCTTTTCCAAACCCAGCTTGTACATTTGGAAGTTCTCACTTCAAGTTCTTCTAAAACCTTGCTTAAAGGATTTTGAGCATACCTTGCTAGCATGTGAAATGAGCATAATTGCACATTCTTTGGCACTGCTCTTCTTTGGGATTGGAATGAAAACTGAACTTTTCCAGTCCTGTGGCCTCTGCTGAGTTTTCCAAATTTGCTGACATATGGAGGGCAGCACTTTAACAACATCTCTTAGAATTTTGAAATAGCTCAGCTGGAATTCCATCACCTCCACTAGTCTTCTTTGTAGTAATGCTTCCTAAGACCCACTTGACTTCAGACTCTAGGATGTCACCCTAGGTGAGTGACCACACCATTGTGGTTATCTGGGTCCTTAAGATTTTTTGTATAGTTCTTCTGTGTATTCTTGCCACCTCTTAATCTCTTCAGCTTCTGTTAGGTCCTTACCATTGCTGTCCTTTATCATACCCATCCTTGCTAGTAATGTTCCCTTGATAGTTCCAGTTTTATTGAAGAGATCTCTAGTCTTTCCCATACTATTGTTTTCCTTTACTTCTTTGCACTGTTCATTTAAGAAGGCCTTCTTATCTTTCCTTGCTGTTCTCTGGAACTCTACATTCAGTTAGGTATATCTTTCCCTTTTTCCCTTGCTTTTTTTTACTTCCCTTAGCTATGTGTGAAGCCTCCTCAGACAAACACTTTGCCTTCTTGCATTTCTTTTTCTTTGGGTGGTTTTGGTCACTGACTCTGTGCAGTGCTGTGAACCTCTGTCCATAGTTCTGTGGGAGCTCTGTCTACCAGATCTAATCCCTTGAATCTATTTGTCACTTCCACTGTATAATCTATAAGGGATTTGATTTAGATCATCCTGAATGGCCTAGTGGGTTTCCCTATTTTCTTCAGTTTAAGACTGAATTTAATAAGGAAGTCATGATCTAAGCCACAGTCAGCTCCCGGTCTTGTTTTTACTGACTGTATAGAGCTTCTCCATCTTCAACTGCAAAGAATATAATCAGTCTGACTTCAGTATTGACCATCTGGTGATGTCCACGTGTAGAGTCATCTCTTGTGTTGTTGGAAAAGAGTGTTTGTTATGACCAGTGTGTTCTCTTGACAAAATTCTGTTAGCCTTTGCCCTGCTTCATTTTGTACTCCAATCCAAACTTGCCTGTTATTCCGGATATCTCTTGACTTCCTACTTTTGCATTCCAGTCCCCTATAATGAAAAGGACTTTTTTTTTCTTTTTCTTTTTTTAGTGTTAGTTCTAGAAGGTCTTGTAGGTCTTCATAGAACTGTCCAACTTCTTCAGCATCAGTGGTTGGGGCATAGACTTGGGTTACTGTGATGTTAAGTTGTTTGCCTTGGAAATTAATTGAGATCATCCTATCATTTTTGGGGATTGTACCCAAGTACTACATTTTGGACTCTTTTGTTGATTCAGAGGGCTGCTTCATTTATTCTAAAAGATTCTTGCCCACAATAGTGGCTATAATGGTCATCTGAATTAAATTTGCCCTTTCTTGTCCATTTTAGTTCAATGATTCCTAAGATGTCAATGTTCACTCTTTCCATCTCCTTCTTGACCACATCTAATTTACCTTGATTCATGGATCTAATATGCTGGGTTCCTATGCAATAATGTTCTTTACAGCTCCAGACTTTACTTTCACCACATGAGACATCCACAACTGAGTGTCATTTCTGCTTTGGCCCAGCCTCTTCATTCTTTCTTGAGCTGTTAGTAACTGCCCTCTGCTCTTCCCCTGTAGCTTATTGGACACCTTCCAATTTGAGGGACTCATCTTCTAGTGTCATATTTTTTATCTTATCATACTGTTCATGAGGTTCTCACAGAAAGAATACTGGAGTTGTTTGCCATTCCGTCTTCCAATGGGCCATGTTTTGTCAGAACTCTTCACTATGACCCATTCATCTTGGGTGGCCCTGCAAAGTATGGCTCATAGCTTCATTGAGTTACACAAACCCCTTTGCCACAAGGCTGTGACCCATGAATGGGCAATTTATTTACAGATGCCATTTTTTTTTTTTTTTTACTCTTTTGTGGATAACTACCTTCATCTTCTCACATGTGTGTTCAAAAAACTACAAAGTTAGCATTAGCAAACCTAGAGGTAACAATATGTTGAAATTTAAAAAGACAGATATATAGATCAATGGAACAAAATAGAAAGCCCAGAGATAAATCCATGCACATATGGACACCTTATCTTTGACAAAGGAGGCAAGAATATACAATGGATTAAAGACAATCTCTTTTTAACAAGTGGTGCTGGGCAATCTGGTCAACCACTTGTAAAAGAATGAAACTAGAACACTTTCTAACACCATACACAAAAATAAACTCAAAATGGATTAAAGATCTAAATGTAAGACCAGAAACTACAAAACTCCTAGAGGAGAACATAGGCAAAGCACTCTCTGACATACATCACAGCAGGATCCTCTATGACCCACCTCCCAGAATATTGGAAATAAAAGCAAAAATAAACAAATGGGACCTAATTAACCTTAAAAGCTTCTGCACATCAAAGGAAACTATTAGCAAGGTGAAAAGACAGCCTTCAGAGTGGGAGAAGATAATAGCAAATGAAGCAACTGACAAACAACTAATCTTGAGAATATACAAGCAACTCCTACAGCTCAACTCCAGAAAAATAAATGACCCAATCAAAAAGTGGGCCAAAGAACTAAATAGACATTTCTCCAAAGAAGACATACAGATGGCTAACAAACACATGAAAAGATGCTCAACATCACTCATTATCAGAGAAATGCAAATCAAAACCACTATGAGGTACCATTTCACGCCAGTCAGAATGGCTGCAATCCAAAAGTCTACAAGTAATAAATGCTGGAGAGGGTGTGGAGAAAAGGGAACCCTCTTCCACTGTTGGTGGGAATGCAAACTAGTACAGCCACTATGGAGAACAGTGTGGAGATTCCTTAAAAAACTGGAAATAGAACTGCCTTATGATCCAGCAATCCCACTGCTGGGCATACACACTGAGGAAACCAGAAGGGAAAGAGACACGTGTACCCCAATGTTCATCGCAGCACTGTTTATAATAGCCAGGACATGGAAGCAACCTAGATGTCCATCAGCAGATGAATGGATAAGAAAGCAGTGGTACATATACACAATGGAGTATTACTCAGCCATTAAAAAGAATACATTTGAATCAGTTCTAATGAGGTGGATGAAACTGGAGCCTATTATACAGAGTGAAGTAAGCCAGAAGGAAAAACACCAATACGGTATACTAACGCAAACATATGGAATTTAGAAAGATGGTAACAGTAACACTGTGTACGAGACAGCAAAAGAGACACTGATACATAGAACAGTCTTATGGACTCTGTGGGAGAGGGAGAGGGTGGGAAGATTTGGGAGAATGGCATTGAAACATGTAAAATATCATGTATGAAACAAGTTGCCAGTCCAGGTTCGATGCACGATACTGGATGCTTGGAGCTGGTGCACTGGGACGACCCAGAGGGATGGTATGGGGAGGGAGGAGGGAGGAGGGTTCAGGATGGGGAACACATGTATACCTGTGGCGGATTCATTTTGATACTTGGCAAAACTAATACAATTATGTAAAGTTTAAAAATAAAATAAAATTTAAAAAAATAAAAAAATAAAAAATAAAAAGAGTGATTTAGAGGTGTAGACGTCACCAGAAGAAGGCCAGCTGACCAGCTTTTGGGAAAATCCCTGTGTAACCTTGCTTAGGTAAATTCACCATGGTCTGAAGACTAGCCTTAGTTGTGAGGGTCAAGATACACAAGTTTGTTCAGTCAAGGAATGATTGGACTATAGTGCATGGACTTTGACAACTATTTGTACAAATAGGCAGTCCTTTATCAAGAAAATCAATGGCAGAAATGAAAATATTTAGGACACCAAATTGCTAATGTGCAGTTTGGATAATGGCCCAAAAGTAAACTGAGATAAATAATTATGGAATATTATCTTCCACTTCCCAAAGAGGAAGAAGCACTTTCTCAGGAACCCTTATCTTAACTGTTAAATTGAGTATCACTTTCCCCTAGAAAATCCAGACAGTATCTAGTTCTTTGCATTTTCCCCCTAAGGTGACCATACTCTATCTGTACTTTCCAGATATGATGTCATACAATTAATACTAAATTTCAATCATATCATGTATATGAAATAATAGTCATTATTTTGAGGAGTTAATGGCAATCCTTAGGTTCATCAGTAACACAGTGTGTGAAAGTTGATTATGTATCTGCTAAAGACATACCAGGAATATCCATTCTATCAGGTAAATATTCATATGAGGCTTTCTTGTTTAACTTTAAATGATTTTTTCTTTCTTTCTAAGTTTTAAAAGTTCACCCTATTATCATTACTTTGAGCATATACTCTATCAGTTACTCTTGACAGATGTTTAGGAAATAAATGTTTAGTGAATTGCTAATTGCTGAAGTTCCAAGCCTGAAAAGGATGACACATGATTTACACAAAGTTTAAAACTTTAAAAGATGGAATGTAAAGATGGGAGGGAGAGGGTGAAGTTATTCTCTTCCTTTCCCTTGCCTTTTATATCTTTGAATTTAAAGCCAGGTCATATGCTTTTAGTTTAGTGCTCTTTCAACAATATATCATTACGAAAATATTTAAGTCTCACTTTTTCACTTATGTTAAGTTTGCTATTATAAGACCATCATTTGAAATAAGTAAGATTGCATCTATTTACTAGGTTAGACAGTGTTTCTCACAACTAATATAATTTAGCTGTGTGTTTTTTCTAACATGTGAGTATTAAGCTATCATTTTGCAAGTGCTTTACATTATTAGAGTGATCTCCTTTCCCAATCTCCCTAAGCAGAGAAAAAGTTCTTTTTTATGATTTTGACTTTTATTACTTTTACATTATATTAAAACAGGATTATAGACAAATTAGAAATGTTAAGTGAGCAAACAAAAAATAAACAGAAACAATCACCTTTAAAACCTCAGAGATAATCTACCATTAGCATTTTATTATATAACCTCCTAGATGTTTTCCCTTTCCTTTGTTTTATTTTTTAATGGACTTATATCTCAATTACTCTGGGAAAAAAGAAAACCACCTAGAATATTGACAGTGACTTAAATTTATTGCCAATATTCTAGATCTTGCATAGGGTGGCATTTGCTTATTAGACTACTAAATAAAAAATGGTCAGTGATGAAAATTTAGGATTATATTCTGACCAAAAAAGGCTAATGTGGAAGTGTTGAAAAGAGCTCTTGAGAACACTTTTAAAAGATAAATACCCTTAACTATCTTGATCCTATCTTCAACTTTGTTACCATGAAAATAGAACTCATGCAAGTAATCAGTGAATGCAACAAGAAGGAATGCTTCCTGAGTCTGCAATATTCATGCCTGGCCAGGACTGTTTGCTTCTGAACTTAAATAGAAGATAATTAAGTTCTGTTTTATTTAAATCACAGATGTTTTGGGTTCTCTTTTTCATTCTGCTCATTCTTAATCCTAACTGATACATACCCTAAGAATCAAATAATATGTATTTATTTGAATAGTTTTGGTTTGATCCTTATTTTGAAATCACCAGTGGAAACCAATGTTTACAATTTAGGCACCTCCATTTAAGGAACCAAATTCCATGAAAAGTAACCCAGAAATAACTAATGAGAAAATATGACTCTTTTCCCCAGCTGGGACAGGTCATCTACTACAGAGCACAGATGTGGTCACCAAAGCAACACATCCTCATCAGTAGCAATAGCTTATGATACAACTCACATATATTCAAGGCTCTTTCTTGTCACTTGCTCCTGTTTCTCTGTGATCTATGACAAAACTTGCTGATTTATTATAGCCCTTGATTTATAGAGATAGCACCCAGACACACACACACTTGAACTTCTCTGCACTCAAGCAAACTCACATCCGATTCACGTGCACATTCTCACAAAGACAACAATTTACAGTACCTGCAAATTTGCCCGGTGATTGTAAAATAGTATTGTGTGAAAGATTAAAGACATGAAAGTTTATAGGGGGCTAGTTTCCCACAATTAGAGCAATTTATGATTGAAAGTTTAGATAGAATATGGATGAGTGGAAAGGAAAGAAAGTGATAATCATTTAAAATATTATTAAAAAACAAATTGACTAGAGAGAGTAAAATGTTTAGGAATTTCAAGAAACAACTTTCTTTCCTCAACTTTAGAAGGTACAGCAGAACATAAGGTGATTTCTAAGAAAAAAAGAGCATTTCAGAAGTATCTTGGGTCAATTTGCCTCTTTTTTTCTTAGACCCATCTTTTCATGCTTGAAGAGAAAAGGTCTGCATATGGAGCTATTTTGAAGGGCAAATTTGTGTTACCTGAGCAATCACACTACATGATAATCCCAATGCCTGGTACTGCTAATTGAATGGCACTCTTGTTCACTAGCATATGGTCTGTATTAGCATCCTTCCCAATACAGTATTCCAAATAGCCTCTCCTAATCCATCAGAATTCAAGAATTCTAATCCATCAGAATTCAAGAATTCAGAATCCATATGCTTCAAGATGAAGCATATATTTTTTAATCCCTTCTAAGAATAGAGTAACAAAAAATCTCCTAAATATCATCCATGATTAAATATAGCTCACCAGGGAAAGAAGAGTATGTATGAATTTGGGGCCTTCATCCTAACAACAGAATTTTTTTTTCCTACAATTTTGGGGAAATACTGGGTTAAATTAAGCAGCCTTTGCAGTCATCTTAGAGTTTTGCATATGCTAATCTGCACTGCTCATCTTCAACAGATGACAGAAGTCTATAGCTTGAATTAATCAGATTTATTTTGGTTATAAGTGAGGGAACTCCAGCTGGAATGATTTTCAGAAGGGAAAGACAATTTATGGATACCAAACCACAGAAATGCAAAGATAATGACCGGTTCAAAACAGGCATAGAACTAAAGAGAGGGATACTATACAGATTTTTTCCCCAATCTTATTTATGTTCCTCTCTGTCAGGTTCACTCTTTACGTTTTTTAATCTGGATTTTTCTCAACGACATGGAACATTCCACTAACATTTCCAAATTAGTATCTCAGGGTTTTGCCAACAGAGAAATATTGTCTTTAAAAAAAAAATGTTTTTCCAATTGAATGAAAGTTAAGAAGCATATAACAGGCTTGGCTTGGGACATGCCCTGAGAGTGCAATTTTGTAATTGGTTAGCCCCTAGATGAATATGGTTAAAGCTTAGAAATGAAGAACTCAAAAAAAAAAAGAAATGAAGAACTCAAAACAGAAAAACAGAGTGATCTGAAAAGAGGAAATGTTATTGGACATTCAAAACATCTGTTGCTCTTCTTAACACTTCCACATTGGTCCTTCTGCTCAGAATGTAATCCCAAATTTTCATCATTGATTGTTTTTTATTTAATAGTCTAATAAACATATGCCACCCTATGCAAGATCTAGAATATTGACAATAAATTTACTATCGATATTCTAGTTTTTTTTTTTCCAGATTAATTGAGATATAAGTCCATTAGAAAATAAAAGGGAAAACATCTAGGAGTGTATACACTAAAATGCTAATGGTAGATTATCTCTGACTGACGTAATGATCACTCCAGGTTTATTTGATCACTGAGTCCTTTTATTGTACAGGAAACCTCAAAAGGACCTCCAGTCTCCTAAACATTCTTTAGAAATGCTGGTTTATTTTAAACATAGCTCTGAGAATATCTAAAAGGTGGCATGTGGCTTCTAGAGAAACCATATTCAGAATTCTGGCCATATTCATACAGCTATCATCAACCAAACAAAACAGTAGTTTGTGTCTAAAACTATACTCATGACTTTTTCTCTTCAAACATGAAAAGGTGGATCTAAGAAAAAGGAGGAGAATTGCAAGATTCTTTTGCAATGCTCTTTTATCTTAGAAATCATCTTAAGTTCTGCTGTACCTTCTAATGGTGAGCAACTCTCATATGCTGGGACAAGCTCAAATTTCTTGTGTGTTACCAACAGAACAGAATCCACAAGAGATGGAAAGAAAGCTGAGGAAAAAGAGCTCCCAGATGGCACCAAACAAAAAGTGACACTATTTAACAATCTGTTTTTTTTTCTTATAAAAATGTATATTGTACTATCTCTTTGATTTATATAAGCTCTTCTTTACTGAGGACATTCAGTGATGTGTACTCTAATCCACCGCAAGGGCAAGTCTAAACCAAAGGACAAGGAAGCTTAGGTTCTGCAATTTAAAGGTCAGCCACTAGCACATAGAGAAGGTATTAGGAGTGTGGACCTGGAGGAGTAAAGAGAATATATTCAGCGCAGAGGCTAAAGGCCGTAGTGGAGTCAGAAATGTGAAACAATAGAAAAAAAGAATTATTAACACATTTTTCTCTGAGCCAACAAAGTGGAACCAATTTAAAGGTTTTAGGCATAAAATTAGAACTCCTCCTCTTTATAAATGTAAAGAGTTGACATGACCAGTTCTCAGAAATACTGCAGTAAGCAAAGTATCACTGTTAAAAGAAGATGTGTTTGAACCAGGAACAGTGGAATTGGAAAATGGATTGGAAATGAAGGAAAATACATTATAACGAGAACTGAGTATAGTTTGGGCAGCAGTTTACCTAATTCTAAAGAGATATAGACAGACACAATGAAGGTGTTTTCTTTGTTCTGTCCTGTTGTTCATGTTACATTAATAAGCACAATTACAAATGACATGCACAGTTAACTTACTGATTTATGTAACCTTATTACATAAATGCTTTGCTGCTTTTTAGGACAGAGACAAATTCAGTGCAACAATAGTTCCTGCGCTTAGGAAAAAGGACAAGCAGTTTTCACTGACAGGCTGCCTGACTAAGAAAACTCCTATTCTGCCTAATAAAGAAGACAGACAAGCACAGGCAGGACACAATTCCTATCTCACAAACGTGGCTGCAAAGACAGTGAGATGTTAACTCTTCCTTTAACAATCTCCACTTGGATGACAAAGGACTCAAGCAGGCTGTGTTTTCCTTAAATTGTTATTACCTTCCCATCTCTCATGACTTCTGCCATCCTCTGTCTTTCTCCAGAACAAAAATTGAGTTTACCAAAGAAGTCAGAATAGCCATGTTTCATTGGGCCCTTTAGAGTTAATTATGGGCTGACTCCACAGGTCCATACAGGTCTGCTTCTCCGCAGTTCTACTTCAGTGTCTGTTTCAGAGGCAATCTCTAGAACAAATCCTCCATCCATTTTTTTCATATTATTTCTATCAACTGGACTATCCTCTCTTCCTATCCCCTTTATGTCAAAATTGTATTTTTTAGGGCCACCAAATGTTCTGTGTGTTTCATGAAGACTATTTTTCCTCATCATACTATTAGTTAGAATAGGAAAAATGAGTCCAAAATGGTGGTGGCTAAAAGACAAATGGAAAAGTTGGCAAAAATGGAACAAAAGGAATTCCACAGACTGGAGTGAGAGCCTCAGGGGAAACAAATGTGCCCCCTTCTTGGCTAGCCCAATTTGCATAGGGCAGGCTCAGAGGGGAGGAGACAAAACATATAAAAAGAGGAAACCAAGACAGATTGAGGTCTCCCCTTTCGGGTCGGCCCACCCTCATCCTGCGAGGATGTACTATCCTTTGCTTGCCAAATAAAACTTAGCTGTAACTAAGGTGTAACACTGGCCCACCATTTCAAATCTTTGCTGCGGAGAGACAGAACCGAGGAAATTACAAACTCCCCCGACAATACTCAGCCACAAATAATATACTATTGAGATGGTTCTCAAAGGTGGTTCCTCAGACCAATCCATTATAATCACAGAGAGGGTTGATTAAGGCTGTGAATTCTAGGTCCATCCTAGAAAGGGCAGAACATGAATTGCATAATTACCAAGGTCCCAGAGATTATAATACTCACTAAAGTTAAAAAACACTATTCTCAATAATACAGATCTTTTTTTCCCTTTCATGTGATATTCATTAATTTATGCCGTAGCTTATAATTATTCTGTATCTATTATTAACTTGTAAGGACTTCACAACCATAGACCATGCCTCATGTTTGTATCCTTAATGATATTTGACATATTGCTGTGTATTGGATGGGTGTTTAATAAACATTTATTTTATTTTCATGATTTTTTTTGTGAAGAAAGAAATAGCTGTATTATTCTAATCAACAATTTTCAAAGAATGATTTTTTATTTAAAGATAGAGTGCATAGATAAATATAGATAGACATAAAAATACAATATGTTGTATCTGTTTGGAATTCTTACCTATTAGAATTAATGATGAAGTGTGGGGCCTGAAATATCTGATATACTATTCAGATATTTATACAACTGGTTTCAGCAAGCTCAGGAAAGTAGTAAAATATAAAAATAAAAGATTCAAGAAGAGTCGAAGGTATCCCTGGAGCTAAACACAGATCCGGCCTCAATGACAGGAAAAACGCCAAGGGATACACTTCCGATATTTATCCATGCTTCTCCTCTGATCATTTAAAGAAGAACCCAACTAAGTTGCCTGCCTCCTTTTAAAATTATACCTGCTTCAGGCAAAGCTGGCCTCAAAGGGACCAATTACAGGGAAACGGGGTGGTTATTTCCTCTTAAATCCCTTGGCTCAGTAAAGTTAGCCAGCCTTTCTTGGGCTTTCTGGAGGTCCTTCTTAGGACAGTAAATCTCACTGGGCAGGACTGCTTTCTTCCTTCTAATTCCCTGTGGTATCTCATTCAGAGATTCCTGTATCATAGCCAGAGCCTTTCATAAATTATGTCAACAAAGCTGATGATAAAATAATCATTTCTTTATTTATACTCAATAGTGTTCAGTTCATTTAATGGAAATTTAGCTTTATGTAAGCAACATACTCCAAGCAGGGAGGATTTAACTCTGAATTTTCTGAAAGGTTAATATCTGTCTAGTTATCTAGAAAGTTTCACATAAAGATCAATTAGCCTGTTTTTTTTTTTTTTTCCTTTCAAAGTGAGCTTTCCTGTATTTGGGGAGGTTGAGTCTCTTGAAAGTCAGTCATAAAGATTTTTTATTAAATAGCTCTACAGTCTAGCAACTTTCTCTTGAAAGTTGAAAACCATAGCCAGATGTATTACTACAGAGGAGACCTCAGGCAATTAAATCAAAGAAACCCAGAGCACACACCCAGGCTCCGTGTTTCAACAGTTCTCTTTGTGACAGGTACAGCACAGGTGAAACTCTCTTTTGTAATTCTTCTCAAATATGACATGGCTCTGTGAAGTCTGTCACAGAGCAATTAAAAAGAGAAGCCAATCACACAATTCAACTGTATCATAAGGTTGCAGCTTGTTCAGCTAAGACAAGTGCAACTTTTAAGAGGCTCATACAGTGTTCTTTCTATACCATTTTTATGTACTATGAATTTCTGTACACCATAGAATAACATTTAGATACCTGTAATAACATATTACAGTTTTTGCTATAATCTTATTGCTATAAGTTCAGTGTGTCAAATCTTACATATATGATTAAAGAAAACTGAAATAGATACATATATTAATATTTCTTTTTAATCATTTTTAAACTTCTGTACAATACTTAAAGCTTGCTTTCCACTTACAGTTCTTACAAAATATTAGCTACATTCCCTGTGTTGTACAGTACATCCTTGAGCCTATCTTGCACCCTCTCCCCCACCCCTATCTTATACCTCCTTTTCCTTCCCCCTATATATAGAAATATATTTCTAAATTATAGATATTCTTAAGGAACACAAAATTTGATTGGTTCTCATTCCAGTTAGTCTAACTGCCTAAGAAGACCTGGGACAAATTCTAGGTTAATAAGTAAAAACATTCAATCTTTAATTTCTTTGGAGGCTTTGTTGTTATTGTTCAATCACTAAGTGGCTTTTGACTCTTTGCAACACCATGGACTGCAGCACGCAAGGCTCCCTTGTCTTTCACTGTCTCCTGGAGTTTGCCCAAATTCATGTCCAAAGGACATTTGCTAGACATAAAAAATAAGGGCTTTGGTTTAAATTGAGTCTGGTGAAGACAGGGGAGCAGGGCTGTATGGGGACTGGAACAGTGACTTCCATGTAAGGACAGCTGTTAGAAAGGTTGCATTTTCAGCAAAAAGAACGAGTAGGAAAAAGGAGAAAGAAAGAAATCTTTCTAAATAGGAAAAAGTATAGGAATTCAGAGTCTTCCCCCATGGCTCAGTAGTTAAAGAATCCACCTGCCACATAGGAGACATGGGAGAAAAACTGATAAAATTTCAAAAAAATGTTGTTTCATCATCATTATCATTAGAATTTTAGTTATAAAAAAATACCCAAAAGATAAAAAAGAAGAAAATAAATAAAATTTTAAAAGCAATTTTTCTGAAGATGTGTGAAGGAGTGATAATAGAGATCAGAAAATATTCAGCACTAAATGTAAAACTCTAAAGCAACAATACATGAAAGTACTATAATTATACCCTTGAAATGCTAGTGGAAAATAAGTTGTATAAACATAAAAATAAATAGCTATATAAGTGTAAAGCAAGAAGTCAATAAAATAATAAAAAATGTAATACAAAATATTCTCAAATAGTAGCTTTTTGAAAAGAAAAACTAATGAAATAGAGAAACCACTGACAAGACTGATCAAAGAAACCAAATAAATTAAAATAAGAAATATTAAGAATTTAAAAGGAAAATACAGTAGTGATTTTCATAAGATACATAAAAAGAATGTATTATGAATAACAGTTTAAGCTTGAAAGTTTAGATAAAATAGACAATATACTAGAAAAATATACTTTACCAAAGTTAACTCAATAAGAAATAGAAAACATTAACTAATTGTAAACATTAACAGTATTGAATCATATAGTTAAAATTTTAATCCCTGAGAAGAAGGAAGGAAAGAAGAAAGGGGGAATTAGAGAGTTAGGGAAAAAAAGAAAGAAGGAAAGAAAAAAAAAAGAAAGGAGTCAGAGTAAATAAAGCTCCAGGAATTGATGGGGAAATAAATAATACTTACATATAAATTGTTCTAGGGATCTGAATTACAGCAAATGCTTTCAAATCAACATGTGGACCAGTACAACATTGTGTTGTAGTACTATAGTCCATAAAGATTCTATGGACTGGTGATTATAGTAATAATTGTAGTAATATAGTCCATAAAGTTTTTACTGATAGTTTCCCTAGTAGCTCAAATGGTAGAGCGTCTGCCTGCAATGCGGGAGACCTTGGTTCAATCCCTGGGTCGAGAAGATCCCCTGCAGAAGGAAATGGCAACCCACTCCAGTACTCTTGCCTGGAAAACTGCATGGACAGAGGAGCCTGGTAGGCTACAGTCCATGGGGTTGCAAAGAGTCAGACATGACTGAGCAACTTCACTTTCATTTTCACTTTCATGGCTAATCAGTAAGAGACTATATTTCATATCATCCCTTAAAGTGAGATATGGCCATAAAAAGTAACAAAAATTGCTATCTCACTAGGTTCAGGGAAAATACATGACTGAAATTACACAGTCAAAATTAAGAAAATACATAACTTCTCAGCAATAGAGGAACAGAGCAAATTACGTTAATGTGGAAAAGTCCATCTACCAAAACACACATGGAAACAGTGGATATTAAAGTGTGAAAAATGTTAGCTTAAAGATTATGAATAACACAAGATTCTGATATCATACTATGTATTAAATATGATACCAAAGAATTCAATCATTGCATCAAGACAAGAAAAACAAGTAATGGTATAAGGATTGGAATAGAAAATATCCTTATTCATTGGCAATGTAATTATTTACTTAGAAATAAAAACAGAAGCTACATATTTTAAAAAATAAATAAGACAAGTAAGGATTTTAGATAGAAGACCAATGATATAAAACATTTCAAATGTTATAGAAAAATCAATGTAGAAAAATAGTAATAAAGTTAGAAAACATACTATGAAAATAAATGGTCTCAATGTTATGCTTGTGTATATAAATATAAAATAATTCCTATCATAATTCTTGAGATTTTTAGTGTGTGCAGGATAGGGACACAAGCTTATTCCAAAATTTACATGAAAGAGTAAAAGGCCAAGAATAATTAAAACATTCTTTAAGGAAAAAACTAAGGAGGGGTAAGGGAAGAGAAAATGAACTTATCCTAACAGATATCAAATACTATGATGAAATTATAATAATTAGGACAGTACAATATTAATGTAGAGATAAATCAACAAAAAATGGAAGAGAAGGGAGCCATAGTAAAAGATACAGTTATTTAGGGAAATGTCATTATGGTGAGAGATGTAATCGAATGTCAGTGGCACTATTTTTCAAGGCAATGCTAGAGTGATATATTAAAGAATATAAATAGATTCCAATCTCACACCATACATAAAAGTACACTGTTGCTGTTCAGTTGCTTAGTCATGTCCAACTCTTTGCTACCCCATAGACTCAGCAGACACCAAGCTTCCCTCTCCTTCATTATCACCAGGAGTTTGCTCAAACTCACATATACAGAGTCTGTGACGCCATCCAACCATCTCATCCTCTGTGGCCCCCTTCTCCTGCACTCAGTCTTTCCCAACATCAGGCTCTTTTCCAGTGAGTCGGCTCTTCGCATCAGGTGGCCAAATTATTGAAGGTTCAGTTTCAGCATCAGTCCTTCCAATGAATACGCAGGATTGATTTCTTTTAGAATTGACTGATTTGATCTCCTTGCTGTGCAAGGGACTCTCCAAGAGTCTTCTCCAGCACCACAGTTTGAAGGCATCAATTCTTCAGTGTTCAGCCTTTTTTATAGCCCAACTCTCACATTCCATACATGACTACTGGAAAAACCATAGCTTTGACTATATGGACCTTTGTTGGCAAAGCGATGTCTCTGATTTTTTAATACACTAAGTTTGTCATAGATTTCTTCCAAGGAGAAAGTGATTTTAATTTTATGGCTAAAGTCACCATCGCGGTGATTTTGGACCCCAAGAAAATTAAGTCTGCCACTGTTTCCATTGTTCCCCCATCTGTTTTCTTTGAAGAGATGGGACTGAATGCCATGATCTTACTTTTCTTAAAGTTGAGGGTTTTTGTTTTTTTTTTAAGTTTTTAAATTTTTTTAATTTTGTATTGTGGTATAGCAACACAGTTAGAACTGGACATGGAACAGGTTCCAAATAGGATAAGGAGTACGTCAAGGCTGTATATTGTCACCCTGTTTATTTAACTTATATGCAGAGTACATCATGAGAAATGCTGGGCTGGAAGAAGCACAAGCTGGAATCAAGATTGCCAGGAGAAATATCAATCACCTCAGATATGCAGATGACACCACCCTTATGGCAGAAAGTGAAGAGGAACTAAAAAGCCTCTTGATGAAAGAGAAAGAGGAGAGTGAAAAGTTGGCTTAAAGCTCAACATTCAGAAAACGAAGATCATGGCATCTGGTCCCATCACTTCATGGGAAATAGATGGGGAAACAGTGGAAGCAGTGTCAGACTTTATTTTTTGGGGCTCCAAAATCACTGCAGATGGTGATTGCAGCCATGAAATTAAAAGACGCTTACTCCTTGGAAGGAAAGTTATGACCAACCTAGATAGCATATTCAAAAGGAGAGACATTACTTTGCCAACAAAGGTTCATCTAGTCAAGGCTATGGTTTTTCCAGTGGTCATGTATGAATGTGAGAGTTGGACTGTGAAGAAAGCTGAGCACCAAAGAATTGATGCTTTTGAACTGTGGTGTTGGAGAAGACTCTTGAGAGTCCCTTGGACTGCAAGGAGATCCAACCAATCCATTCTAAAAGAAATCAGTCCTGGGTATTCTTTGGAAGGACTGATGCTAAAGCTGAAACTCCAATACTTTGGCCACCTTATGCGAAGAGTTGACCCATTGGAAAAGACTCTGATGCGGAGGGATTGGGGGCAGGAGGAGAAGGGGACGACAGAGGATGAGATGGCTGGATGGCATCACCAACTCAATGGACATGGGTTTGGGTGAACTCCGGGAGATGGTGATGGACAGGGAGGCCTGGCGTGCTGCAATTCATGGGGTTGCAAAGAGTCAGACATGACTGAGCAACTGAACTGAATTGAACTGAACTGATAGCTGATTCAGAATGTTGTAATAGTATCAGATGAACAGTGAACAGTGAAAGTATCAGTGAACCCAGCCATACATATACATGTACCCATTCTCCCCCAACCCCCCTTCCCATCCAGGCTGGCACATAACATTGAGCAGAGTTCCATGTGCTATACAGTAGGTACTTGTTAGTTGTCCATTTTAAATATAGCAGAGTGTACATGTCCACCCCAAACTCCAAAACTATGTCTTCCTTCACCCTTTCCCCACCCTCTCCAACCATAAGTTTCTTTTCTAACTCTGTGAGTCTTACTGTTTGTATCATTTCTTTTTAGATTCCACATATCAGGGATATCATATGATACTTCTTCTCTGACTTAACTTCACTCAGTATGACAATCTATAGGTCCACCCATGTTGCTGCAAATGGAATTATTTCACTCTTTCTAATGCCTGAGTAATATTCCATTGTATATATGTACCACATCTTCTGTATCCAGGCCTCTGTCCATTGCTCCCATGTCTTGGCTATTGTAAGCACTGCTGCAGTGAACATTGGGGTGCATATATTTTTTCAGATCATGTTTTCCTCCAAAAATATGCCCAGGAGTAGGATTGCAGAGTCATATTGTAGCTTTCTTTTCACTTTTTTAAACCAAATGTTATATGTAGAGCATGATGATCTGATTTACATACATCAAGAAATGAGTACCACAACAGGTTTAGTGAACAGCTGTTATCTCATATAGATTCAACAGTAAAGAAATAGGAAAAAAAAAGTATTTTTCCTCACAATGAGAAGTCATAAGATTTACTGTTTATATAACATTCATATATAATGTACAGCAGTTTTAACTAGCTTGTTGTACAGTACGTGCATAGTACCTGTTTATTTTATAACTGTAAGTTTGTGCATTTTGACTACCTTCATGTGTATATATGTTTAAATGTATTTACATATATTGTATGTGGAGGGGGCTTTCATTTGTTTTTTTTTTTTTTTCCGTTCGTTAAAAGAGCATACTGGTATACCTTTAGGGAAGGGATGCATAATGTAACAACACATTTCAGTTCAGTTCAGCACTCAGTCATGTCCGACTCTTTGTGACCCCATGGACTGCAGCACACCAGGCCTTCTTGTCAATCACCAACTCCCTGAGCTTGTTCAAACTCATGTCCATTGAGTCAGTGGTGCCATCCAGCCATCTCATCCTCTGTCGTCCCCTTCTCCTCCTGTTGTCAATCTTTCCCAGCATCATGGCTTCTCAAATGAGTCAGTTCTTTGCATCAAGTGGCCAAAGTATTGGACTTTCAGCTTCGGCATCAGTCCTGTCAAGGAATATTCAGGACTGATTTCCTTTAGGATGGACTGGCTGGATCTCCCTGCTGTCCAAGGGACTCTCAAGAGTCTTCTTCAACAACACAGTTCAAAAGCATCAATTCTTCAGCTCTCAGCTTTCTTTATAGTCCAACTCTCACATCTATACATGACTACTGGAAAAACCATAGCTTTGACTAGACAGACCTTTGTTGGAAAAATAATGTCTCTGCTTTTTAATAAGCTTTCTAGGTTGGTCATAGCTTTTTTCCAAGAAGCAAGCATCTTTTAATTTCATGGCTGCAGTCACCTATTTACCATGAAGTGATGGGACTGGATGCCATGATCTTAGTTTTCTGAATGCTGAGTTTTGCCGAGGTCTAGCCCCGGCTGATCCAGGGTATTCGAAGGGGAGATGGAGTAGGTGACCTATTTATTTATTTATTTATTCAGAGATATAAAGAATAATAGAATGAGGATAGCTCAGTAGGAAAATTCAGTGGAGAAAAGAAGCTGAGTAGCTTGGTTTACGCGGAAAATCAATATAACCCGTGACACTAGGTTAGCTCTGACCACGGAGGCCGCAGGCACCCTCTCAAATAGCGGAAGGTGCCCCACCTTAGACACCTTCTCGAGTGGGTCTTAGAAGCCCAGGCAAATAAATGGTCGCAGAGGATATCCACGCTCCAGATGGACACTCAGCTGAAAATTGAGGGGAAGAATGACATGGGGAGACCAAGCGTTGGTGAGCAAGGCCCATAGCTTTATTTTTAACAGGGGCTTTTATACCCTAAGTTACACATAGAGGATAATAGGGGGTGCAAAGTCAGCAGTCTTTGATGCTTATCAAAAACCAGGGTTTCTTTCCTGTAAATTTATCGTATACAAATGGTTTAGGTGATTTACATCATCTTCTGGCCAGAAGGCCTATTAACATTTTATGACTCTTGACAAGGACTTATCAACAAAGACTTATTTTCTCTAAGAGTAATTATTTTAAGGTTTGGCGCTATCTTCCGAAGATAAAATTGCATTCCTATAGGGCGGATGTGTAATGGGTTTACAAAGGAAAGAATTTATTACCTTAAGGGTCTAAAGTTACTAACACCAAGGCCACTACTTATTTTTTCTACATAGCAACTATATTAATTAATACACATTCAAGGATACAATTCAGGGGATGTGGAAACTTGGCAACAAACATTGGCTCATCAATGAAATCTTTTACTAGTTTTATTCTGACAGTTTCTAACTCTCTGAGAGGCTCTAAGTTATTTGAATATCTTAAGCTTCCCATGCCTCTCGAGGCTGGGAGACTGTAAACAATCGTATGCATAGCTGTAGGTGTCCGGGTAAACTTGTCAGGCGAGTTAGAGAGCCATCTGAGGGGCTTGGATTTAAACACTCCTAATTGCCCAGGAACTTTATTAATTGGAGCTATAAGTTAACTCTTTGACAGAGAGAGCGAGATGGTGGTGGGGGACAGCCCCCAGTAAAGTCAGAGGTGAGAGCACAAAGCAATAAAGTAGGCAGACTCTGGTTTTTTGGGGGTAGATGCTCGAGAATATCCGGGGGCACTCCCGAGGCTCGATCTCGCCTTTGCGTATGCCGAGCCTCCTTCCTCATGACCTTTGCCACGAGTGGAATGTCTCTCGCCGGCTCCCGGCAGAGTTTTAAGTAAACTTTTTCACTCTCCTCTTTCTTTCACTTTCATCAAGAGGCTCTTTAGTTCTTCTTCGCTTTCTGCCCATAAGGGTGGTGTCATCTGCATATTTGAGGTTATTGATATTTCTCTTGGCAATCTTGATTCCAGCTTGTGCTTCATCCAGTCCAGCATTTCTCGTGATGTAGTCTCTCTTCGAAGACAATGGGCTGCCTTTCTGGGTACCTGATGTCTTCTGCCAGCATTCAGTTGTTTTCTGGAATTTGCTCAGCGTTCAAATGTTCTTTCAATGAATTTGTGGGGGAGAAAGTGGTCTCCCCATCCTATTTCTCTGCCATCCATCTTAGGACTACACCTCACGTTGAGTTTTAAGTCAACTTTTTCACTCTCTTTTTTGACCCTCATAAAGAAGTTCTTTAGTTCCTCTTCACTTTCTGCCATTAAAGTAGTGTCATCTGCATATCTGAGGTTGTTGATATTTCTCCCAGGAGTCTTGATTCCAGCCTGTGCTTCATCCAGACCAGCATTTTGCTTGATGTACTCTGTGCATAAGTTAAATAAACAGGATAACAATATACATTCTCATTTCCTAATTTTGAACTGGTCTATTGTTCCATGTCTGGTTCTATTACATCTTGATCTGCATACAGGTTTCTCAAGTATATTACCAGGAAAAATAAAAACTTTAAGTGTTTAGAAAAATATATAGAGTATCTTTTTAACTAATGAAAAGGGATGATTTCTTAAAAAGCATAAAGAGGTTTATATAAAAAATCTATGTTTGATTTTACAGTTTTAGCTGTAATTTAGACAAAAATTTATGTGCTTCAAAAGAGAGCAAAAAACAGTAAGAAAAAGTAATCACAGACTTGGGCAGTCAATTGTAAAATGTGTTACCAAGGTAACTGAGTATCAGTAGCATATGACATATATCCATCATTCAGAAGAGAAAATGGAATCGCCAATACATGTAAAAAATGCTCAATCTCATGATTAATTGTGGAAATATTTTTCAAAAGCCATAAATGAAATTCAATTTCAGATAGAACAGACTGGCAGAAAAAATTTTTTTTAATTTGATTAGATTGTGAACAAGCTAAAAGTCTTAGTCACTGCTAGTGAGAGTGCAGATTAGCACAGTCTCATTTGTAAATCAAATTGGTGAGTACTTATTAAAATTCAAGAGTTGCATATACTTCAAACAAGCTGTTCTATTAATACTTTAATTTTGTTGCCTCAAGAAACACTTGAATATTTTCT
This sequence comes from Bubalus kerabau, assembly GCF_029407905.1. Taxonomy (NCBI): domain Eukaryota; kingdom Metazoa; phylum Chordata; class Mammalia; order Artiodactyla; family Bovidae; genus Bubalus; species Bubalus kerabau. Next base: position 56,475,851 of record NC_073637.1, read on the forward strand.
CTTAAAGACATGTACAAGAATGCTCAAAGCAACAGTATTTGAATTATCAAGAATTTAGAAATAACTCTCTATTGGCAAAATAATAGATTATAAATTCTAGTACTTGCACATCCTAGGGCATTTTACACCTCTGGAAGTGTAGTACAGAGCTACACAAATCATATCATAATGTTATACTTTTGTAAATATTAAAACATGAAAAATAATACCATGCATTGCTTTAATTTAATTTGTATGCATTAATAGTAAAGTATAAATGAAAAAAATGAAATTTGGAAATGCTAATTAAAATACAAAATGATGCTTAACTCTGGTTGGGGTGATGGAGAATATGATCCAGGAGGATTGGGAAAATACTCCCAGATGGAAATATTTTATATCTTAAACTGGCTTATAGGTATATTGCCATTCAGTATATATAATTCTCTCTCTCTCTTCCCCTCTATCCCTTCTTCCCTCCTCACATTCTTTATCTATCTCTGTTTGAATTCATTACAAAATAAATATGTTAAGATAATTTTTTAATGTATATGGCTACTTCTAAGTATAAAAGTAGAGGAATGTTCAAAATGGGTACAGAATTTGATTTTATAAGATAATTAGTTTAAAACAAAAAACACTGAAGTTGCAGCATTTTACATGAGTTGGCAATAGCAAATACACCAGTGAGAGTAGAACCTAGCCCAGTGAAGTCATTCCTTTGAAGGATCTAATTTTTCCAGTTCTCAGTTAAATTTTCTCAGAGGCATGTAAATAATAACACTATAAAGGTACTTGAAGGCACAAAGAACATGTCAGCATGCTGGGAATTCATTGGCTTTCTGATTAATATTAGATGTGAGCAATTTCAGATTACTGATTAGATTTATCAATAATTAATGCAATGTTATTGTAGATGATTAAAGTTTTTTCTTTTAATGGGAATCTCAAATCACTTTTAACACCCTGCTATAAATTCTTCATGACCTATAGCCCAGCATACACTTTTGCAAGCCTGCCAGACAAGCTTTATAAAACTGATTCAACCAATCTCAGGGCACCAGTGAGGGAAAGTTTGGTTTAGCCTTATTTAATAAGTGTTCATAGTAAAACCTCTAAGAGTAGCAAGACTGCTTTCTATGTCTAGTGTTTGCAACTTTCCTTAATTTCTTTGGGACTTATTTTATTTCAAATTCAGGTATATCTATTCTGTAATTTTACTCACATATGAGAAAAGAAAATGGAAATAGCTTCATAGTCAATTTGGTATGTCATTATTGTAATATGTTAACTTCTATGAGGTTCTTTTTGTATTTGGAGAAATAGAATACAATTTTTATAAATATACAATGTTTATTTTCATAAGAAAAACAAACCATATCAGAGTGTGATTTCTTTCCTTCCAAAGTCTACTCAAAGTCTATCCTGAGAATGTGAGTTGAGATAGTGAGACAAGTTACTGATAATTCTTAAGACAAAAAACACTGCTATTGCATAAAAAGTGTAACATCGACAATTTCAGAGGATATACAAAACAGTTGTTCACAAACTCTGTGCATAGCATCTATGCTGCTGCTGCTGCTGCTAACTCTCTTTAGTTGTGTCCAACTCTGTGCAGCCCCATAGACAGCAGCACACCAGGCTCCTCTGTCCTTGGGATTCTCCAGGCAAGAATACTGGAGTGGGTTGCCATTTCCTTCTCCAATGCATGCATGCATGCTAAGTTGCTTCTGTCGTATCTGACTGTGTGACCCCATGGACAGCAGCCCACCAGGCTCCTCCGTCCACGGGATTCTCCAGGCAAGAATACTGGAGTGGGTTGCCATTTCCTTCTCCAGCATAGCATCTATGAGTTTTATTTTTTTAATTGAACTATTATGGACAGGTAGCATTATGTAGGTTTAAGGTATACAGCATGTTGATTTCACACATTTTTATATTGTATTGTCATTGCCATCATAGTTCAGCTAACATCTTTATCACAACACACTACTATTTCATTTTTGTGATGAGAACCATTAAATAAGTTTTTTTAATACATTCCTTAAAAATGTTACTCCATCCCATCTAAAAATGTTTCAAACTGTTCAAAGCACTTAAAATACATAATGTTATACTGGTTAAATACTTTATCATAAAGCTATGCATTTCATTTATTTAAAAACAGAAAGAAAAATAAAGCCCATATGTAGCAATTGGATTAGACATGTGAAAGAAAGAAAGTGGCTCAGTCATGTCCGGCTCTTTGGGACCCCATGGACTGTACAGTCCTTGGCATTTTCCAGGCCAGAATACTGGAGTGGGTAGTCTTTCCCTTTTCCAGAGGATCTTCCCAACCCAGGGATCAAATCCTGATTTCCTGCACTGCTGATGGATTCTTTACCAGTTGAGACACAAGACATGTGAAAAACCAATACAAAAAGCTGGCAGACTTTTACTTGGGTTATAAAACATTCTAAATAAATGAAGAGACACAATTTATTGCTGGATGAGAAAAACAATGTTTTAAAAATATTAATTGCCCTTAAATTATTTTATATGCTTTGTATCCCTGCTGTTACTTCAGTCGTGTAGGACTCTGTGTGACCCCATAGACGGCAGCCCACCAGGCTCCCCCGTCCCTGGGGTTCTCCAGGCAAGAACACTGGAGTAGATTGCCGTTTCCTTCTCCAATGCATGAAAGTGAAAAGTCAAAGTGAAGTCACTCAGTCGTGTCTGACTCTTCGCAACCCCATAGATAATGGCCTACCAGGCTCCTCCGTCCATGGGATTTGCCAGGCAAAAGTACTGGAGTGGGGTACCATCGCCTTCTCCATATGCTTTGTATAAATACTAATGGAATTTTTTTTGAATTTTGATTTTTGGGGGACAAAATAATATTTCTTGCTCAAGACACACCCTATGAGGTATAGTTGAGGAAACTGATGCTAAAGCAACTTAAGTTATTGTTGCTATTTTTTTTTTACAATATTACCCAGCAATCATTTAGTGCTGATTTTTAAATTCTGGTTTCTCTGCCACCAATGTACTATCCTGGTTCACAAAAAAAAAAAAAAAAAAAAAAACAGGAAAAGAAAGGAAAAAAAATAATGAGGATATTCTGCTACTGAATCAGAAACAGATCAATAAATTGATGGAATCAAATAAGAAGCCCATATACAAAAATAAACTCAAGATGGATTAAAAACAAATGAAAGGCCTGAAAAGGAAACTTCTAGAAGAAAACTGAGGCAGTAGCATGTTTGACATTAGTCTTAGCAAAATTTTTTGGATATGTCTCCTTGGACAAGTGCAATAAAAGCAAAAATAAACAAATGAGACTGCATCATACTAAAAAGCTTTTGCACAGCAAAGGAAACTGCCAATACAATGAAAAGGTATCCTACTAAATGGGAGAGGATATTTGCAAAAATATATCTGATCAGAGATTGATATCCAAATTATATACAACTCACACAATTCAACAACAACAAAAACAAACATCCACCATTAAACAACGGGACTAGGACTTGAATAAACATAATTTCAAAGAAGATATATAGATGAACAGCAGGCACATGCAAAGGTGCTCAGCATCACTAGTCATCGGGGAAAAACAAATCAAAACCACAGTGAGATATATTTCACGCCCGTCAGACTAAGCTAAACTAAGCCAAGCTAAGTCGCTTCAGTCGTGTCCGACTCTGTGCGACCCCATAGACAGCAGCCCACAAGGCTCCCCCGTCCCCGGGATTCTCCAGGCAAGAACACTGGAGTGGGTCGCCATTTCCTTCTCCAATGCATGAAAGTGAAAAGTGAAAGTGAAGTCGCTCAGTCCTGTCTGACCCTTAGCGACCCCATGGACTGTGGCCCACCAGGCTCCTCTGTCCGTGGGATTTCCAGGCAAGAGTGCTGGAGTGGGGTGCCATTGCCTTCTCCACCCATCAGACTGGCTAATAGCAAAAAGACAAGAAATAAGTTTTGGGAGTATGTGGAAAGAAAGGAACACTTGTGCATTGTTGGTTTAAGTGCAAATTGGTGCAGTCTCTATGGAAAATAGTACAAAAGTTCTTTAAAAAAAACTAAAACTAGAACTACCATATAATCTACCAACTCCACTTCTGGGTACTTATCTGAAGAAAACAAAAATATCAGTTAGATATGTGCAGCCCTATGTTCATTGCAGCATTATTTATAATAGACAAGATAAGGATGAAAACAACAGATAAAGAAGTTTATATATATGTGCTAAGTGAAATAAGTCAGAGAAAACCAAATACCATATGATGGTTTCAACATATGTGAAATCTAAAAATCAAAACTAATAAACAAACATAACAAAACAGAAATGGACTCTTAGGTACAGAGAACAAACTGATCACTGCCAGAGGGGAGGGGACTGAGGGGATCGATAAGACAGGTGAAAGGGGTTGAAAGGTACAAAATTTCAGCTATAAAATAAACAAGTCATAGGGATGTAATATACACATAGGGAATATAGCTAATAATATTGTAACAAGTTTTTATGGTGATGGATGGTAATTGGACTTGATGTTATTATTTCTTAATGTATAAAAACATCAAATCACTGTTACACATCTGAAACTAGTATGATATAGTATGTCTGTTATAACTCAAGTTTTAAGATAAAAGACATTTGACAGAAATAAACAAACTCGCAATAATAAAACAAATAAGTTCTAAAGATTTATTCTACAGGATGGTAACTATAACAAATTTGTATTATGTACTTTAAATTTGCTAAAAGAGTTAGTTCACAACATAAAAATGGTAATTATGTGAGGTGATGGAAGTGTGAACTAACCCTATCACAGTAATAATTTTGAAATCTATATATATATTAAATCATCATGTACACCTTAAACTTACACAGTGTTATATGTCAATTATAACTCAATAAGGCTGGGAACAAAAATAAATAAATAAAACCCATTTTTTATGAAAAACATAGTATCTTTGTTTGGGGCTTCCCTGGTGGCTCAGATGGTAAAGAATCTGCCTACAATGCATGAGACCTAGGTTGATCCCTAGGTTGGGGAGATCCCCTGGAGAAGGGAATGGCTACCCACTCCAGTATTCTTGTTTGGGAAATCCCATGGGTGGAAGAGCCTGGTGGAATACTGTTCAAGGGGTCACAAAGAGTCGGACATGACTAAGCAACTGTCACTTTACTTATAGTATCTTTAGTAGCACTTTTTTTGTTGTTTCTAAATTTACTTGTTTTTAATTGAAGAGTAATTATTTTACAGTATTGCATTGCTTTCTACCAAACATCAACACGAATCAGCCATAGATTTACCTATGTCCCCTCCCACTGGAACATCCCTTTCACCTCCCTCCCCATCCCGCCTCTCTAGAAAATTACCTGGCTCCGGTTTGAACTCCCTGAGTCATACAGCAAATTCCCATTGGCTATCCATTTTAGACACTTTAAACTCCACAACTTTGGTCTTTATAGGAATCACTCCATTTATGCTCAATTGGATGTTGGTAATTTTAGCTTTCCCAGCACTTCAAACCTAATTTGCACCCTGCCAGCACCAACACCAAAAAATTATCTCTGCAAGGGGCTTTCACCCTCTCAATGGCCTCCAGTCAGTCATTCAGTTGCTCAGTCGTGTCTGACTCGTTGAGACCCCATGGACTGTCGCACACCAGGCTTCCCTGTCCATCATCAACTTCAGGAACTTACTCAAACTCATGTCCACCAAGTCAGTGAAGCCATCCAACCATCTCATCCTCTGTTGATCCCCTCTCCTCCCGCCTTCAATCTTTCTCAGCATCGGGGTCTTTTCCAATGAGTCAGTTCTTTGCATCAGGTGGCCAAAGTATTGGAGTTTCAGCTTCAGCATCAGTCCCTCCAATGAATATTCAGGACTGGTTTCCTTTAGGATTGACTAGTTGTATTTCCTTGCAGTCCAAGGGACTTTCAAGAGTCTTCTCCAACACCATGGTTCAATGGCCCCCAAATTCCAGGAATTCCAGATTCTTTTTTTTTTTATTTTTTTATTGAAGGGCAATTGCTTTAAAAATTAGTTGTTTTCTGTCAAACTTCAACAGGACTCAGCCATAGGGATACATATATCCCCTCTTGTTTGAACCTCACTCCCATAACCCACCACATCCCCCCTCTCTAAATTGATGCAGAGCCCCTTTTTGAGTTTCCTGAGCCATATAGAAAATTCCCATTGGCTATCTATTTTACATATGGTAATGTAAGTTTCCATGTTACTCTTTCCATACATCTCACCCTGTCCTCTGCTCTTCCCATGTCCATAAGTCTGTTCTCTATGTCTGTTTCTCCTTTGCTGTCCTGTAAGTAAATTCTTTGGTACCATTTTTCTAGAATCCATATATATGCATTAGAATAAAATATTTGTCTTTCTCTTTCTGACTCACTTCACTCTGTATAACAGGTTCTAGGTTCATCCACCTCATCAGAACTGACTCAAATGCATTTCTTTTTATGGATGAGTAATATTTCATTGTGTATATGTACCACAACTTCTTTATCCATTCATCTGTCCGTGGACATCTAGGTCGCTTCCATGATCTAGCTATTATAAATAGTGCTGCAATGAACACTGGGATACATGTGTCTTTTTCAATTTTTGTCTCCTCGGGGTATATGCCTAGGAGTTGGATTGCTGGGTCATGTGATGGTTTTATTTCTAGTTTTTTAAGAAATCTCCATACCATCTTCCATAGTGGCTGTAGCAATTTACATTCCCATCAACACTGCAAGAGCATTCCCTTTTCTCCACACCCTCTTCAGCATTTACTGTTTGTAGACATTTTGATGATAGCCATTCTGACTGGTGTGAGGTGATATCTCACTGTAGTTTTGATTTGCATTTCTCTAATAATGAGTGATGTTGAGCATCTTTTCATGTCTTAGCCATCTGTATGTCTTCTTTGAAGAAATATCTGTTTATTTAGGTCTTTTTCCCACTTTTTGATTAGGTTGTTTTTCTGGCATTGAGTTGTATGAGCTGCTTGTATATTTTGGAAGTTATCCTTTGTCAATTGTTTCATTTGCTATTATTTTTCCCATTCTGAGGGTTGTCTTTTCACCTTGCTTATAGTTTCCTTTGCTGTGCAAAAGCTTTTCAGTTTAATCAGGTCCCACTTGCTTACTTTTGTTTTTGTTTCTGTTACTCTAGGAGATGGGTCAAAGAGGATCTTGCTTTGATTTATGTCATTGAGTGTTCTATGTTTTCCTCTAAGAGTTTTATAGTTTCTGGTCTTACATTTAGATCTTTATTCCATTTAGAGTTTATCTTTGTGTATGGTGTTAGGAAGTGTTCTAATTTCATTCTTTTACATGTAGTTGTCCAGTTTTCCCAGCACCATTTATTGAAGAGGCTGTCTTTATCCCATTGTATATTCTTGCCTCCTTTGTCAAAAATAAGGTACCCATAGATACATGGGTTTATTTCTGGGCTTTCTATCTTGATCCATTGGTCTATATTTCTGTTTTTGTGCCAGTACCATACTGTCTTGATGACAGTAGCTTTGTAGTATAATCCAAAATCAGGAAGGTTGATTCCTCCAGCTCCATTCTTCTTTCTCATGACTGCTTTGGTTATTCGGGGTCTTTTCGGTTTCCATATGAATTGTGAAATTTTTTGTTCTAGCTCTGTGAAAAATGCCATTGGTAATTTGATAGGGATTGCACTGAATCTGTAGATTGCATTTGGTACTATAGTCATTTTCACAATATTTATTCTTCCTACCCAGGAACATGGAATATCTCTCCATCTGTTTATGTCATCTTTGATTTCTTTCATTAGGGTCTTATAATTTTCTGTGTACAGTCCTTTTGTCTCCTTAGGTAAGTTTATTCCTAAATATTTGATTCTTTTGTTGCAGTGGTGAATGGGATTGATTCCTTAATTTCTTTTTCTGATTTTTCATTGTTAATAATTATAAATGCAAGTGATTTCTATGTATTGATTTTGTATCTGGCAACTTTGCTAAATTCACTGATTAGCTCTAGTAATTTTCTGATACTATCTTTAGGGTTTTCTATGTACAGTATCATGTCATCTGCAAACAGTGAGAGCTTTACTACTTCTTTTCTGATCTGGACTCCTTTTATTTCTTTTTCTTCTCTGATTGCTGTAGCTAGGACTTTCAGAACTATGTTGAATAATAGTGGTGAAAGTGGACACCCTTTCTTGTTGGAACAATCTGTCTTGTTCCAGATTCTTTTGGAGCATTTCTTGAAGTTACTTCTTTCCCTCCACCCTTTGGATTTCCCTTCCCTCCTAGTGGAGGAAGCTTGATTGACTTAGAAATTTATACTTTTAATGACAAAATTTCCCTAATAACCCCTCTTTAAACTTTTAAAAATATTTATTTATTTATTTGGCTCTACAAGGTCTTCATTGTGTCATGTGGGATTTAGCTCCCTGACCAGGGATGAAATCTGAGCCCCCTGCATTGGGAGCATGGAGTCTCAGCCACTGGCCCACCAAAGAATTCCAGACAACTTCTCTTTAAAGGGAATTCAGACCTGTAGATCATGAAGTCTTTGTAGTTCTTTATAGATCTAGTGGGTAAAGACAAAAATCACCTCTCATTTTTTTGTTGATCACTTGGAGAAGAAAATAAGATGAATTTAAAAATTGTTGATTGAAACATAATAGATGAATATGTTGGTAAATATTTGGAAAACCAGTAAGATACTTGAAAATATATACCTAATAAATAAAGATAATTGTAAAATCATTCAAAAAATTTATCTCTGGAAAATAGTATTTTAAGTGATTACCTGTAAGTTTCATTTTTGTTTAGCTTGAAATTTTCATTAAAAAATCCTTTTAAAATATAGCTTGTAACTTAGTAAATGGCCAGTTTTTAAAAAGAAGGTTGTTTTAAACAATGGTCCAGTCTTTAAATGGATGGGCTAAATGATGGGCTTAAATGACGGGATATTTATGCCCAGTTTGACTATGAGAAAAGTAATATAGTTCAGTAGTTGTGAGCACATTTCCTGTAATCAGATTATTTGGCTGCAGATTTCAGCTATACCTTTTGAAAGCTTCTCAATTTATCTGTGCCTCATCTTCCTCATATTTAAAATTCAAGTAATTTAACATCCTTATCATAGGATGGTTATGAAGATTATGCTAGTTAATAATTGTAAGAGTCTTAGAATAGTGCTTGGCATGTAGTCAGCCATATGTAAGTAAATAAATTATAGAGTATTCAAAAACATCATGGCCTCTTCTTTACACCAGCTGTAATAAATACAATAATTTGTTCAGAGGCCACCAAATATCTAGAAAATGGTTACTAAAAAGAAAGGAGAAAAACAATCAAAACCTGTTGACTTAATTACTAATAATGTCAAAAACTGAAAACAGTCAAAATGAGTCCTCTGGCAAGGAGTACGATGCTTAAACATTTTACAGAACAAACTGAGAAACATCAAAGTTCAGTTTTACTTCCAGAATTGTTCACAGTCAAAATTCTCAGAAACCATTGGCAAACAGAGGATGTGTTAATGATGGGACAATTTGCAAGACCTTAAGTCTAAAACTGCACTTAGCCATTAATTTGTTGATTTATGATTAGGAAGAGGGTAAGACCATTTGGAGGCTATGAACTTGTTGGAGTCAGATGAAAATTTTCACTTCTTCAGCATCTTTCACAAGGAGGATAAGGGGAAAGAATTTCAAAAAAATTGAGATGTCAATAAGGGTTTACTTGGTAAATGAAATGCTTTCCCACCCTCAACACAGCCAGAGATAAATTAGCCAGAGATAAATTCAGTTCAGTTCAGTTCAGTGGCTCAGTCGTGTCCAACTCCTTGTGACCCCATGAACCGCAGCACGCCAGGCCTCCCTGTCCATCACCAACTCCCAGAGTCCACCCAAACCCATGTCCATCAAGTCAGTGGTGCCATCCAACCATCTCATCCTCTGTTAGTCTAGCAGTAATGTATATTTAGATGGTTTATATCACACCCCTTGTGCAGTAAGTTTCTTTAATCACAAATTTACATTCCAGGGGTAACGAAGGTAGCAAGAGGAAGGCAGTTTTCCAACTGGACATTATTGCCAGAAGCTCTGCCATCCAAATAATGAATGTTAGTAATATGTTTTTGTGGATGAAATGAATGGACTTTTTATTTGGATAAAACACAGGAAAAATGAGTTCTCACTGGTGATACAGTCAAGAAATGTGAGTTGAATAAAATATGACAGACATTCCTCACACTTGCATAAATGGGACATAAGAGCTAGCAAGACCAATAGCTTCTAAATTTAGGAAAAGTGATCCATGCTTAAACCGTGAAGGATTTTATGTCCTCTACCTGCTTTAAAGGATTCACAGTCTTCTGACTCAAGTAGATGTTCAGCTGAATCCTTAAACTCGAAAGCTGTTAAATTTTCTTCAGGTGAAAATTTTAGGCAGAGTGTTTGCCAAGATTCCCAAGGACCAGAAAAGAGAGAAAGAGATAAAAAGCCAAGGCCACATCAAGTTTAGAGAATAAGTTGTATGACAGATTTTTTTTTTTTTTTTCTGCTTTGCAGTATATGCGTGCTCAGTTGCTTAGTGGTGTCCGACGCTTTGCAACCCCATGGACTGTAGCTTGCCAGGCTCCTTTGTGCATGGGATTCTCCAAGCAATAATACTGGAATTTGCAGTGTGTACGTGCTATTTATTATGGCAGAATATATGGCAGAATTTGGTCCCTGACTCTTCCCATTACAAACTAGTTGTGGAGTAGCTAATTCTTTCCCACAACTACCATTACCAAACAAAACAAAACCAACTCACTGACAAAAACAGCTGTGGGTGACCAAACTGACATAGATCGATTTTTTATTTTCAATTTCATATCGGTAATAAGAAAGTATTGCTTCTTATAGTGAATTGTAGGTACCCATATGTATTGAAATTTCATGTCACACCATTCAAATCATGTATGCTACATAGCCATTTTAATATTGAACACATTAAATTTGGATCATGGGAAATGGAAATTTGTCTGGCAGAATATTTTGAGTCTAGGGGGAAAAAAACTAGCTGAAAAGCAACCTTAAGGGATTTAGATCAGGAAGAGAGTAAGATTCTGCATGGGTCAGTGGGTTCTAATACCAGCTTTCAGTAGCTGAAAAGTTATTGCTACTATTAACTGTCAATTGATTTATTTGACACTTATTAGAGAACACTGTGGACAGAACAGTAAGCAATACACTTTACAACAGACTTAAATTTGCAACCATCTGTGCAGTTTAGAAACAGATGGTGAAAATTCTGGCCTGTTTTTTTTAAACCTGGTTTTAAGGAAGGCCTATATATATATATATTCTTATTTCACAAATTGGTGCATGCAGTTCTATTTAACCTATTTTAGTTTCTATAGGTTCTCAAATAACTGCTTTTATAAATCATTAGAGTATTTTAATAGAATCACTTGATTTAATTTGGATTTGCATTGTTTCTTAAATTAGATTTATATAATAAAGGTGAGCAGTATATCTATAATATAAAAATAGACTAACATAACTATATTCACGTGGTCATTATATTGTTAACATACTACTCCACTTATCTCCAAATTTGACTTGTTTTTGTTAAGCAACTTCAACACCAGCAGGATAAGAAGAGTATTGAGAGTTTTTGCAGTTACAACTTTGCTTTTTATTTCAAGCAAGTTGCCTAATTGCTGGATGTTGGAGACTAAAATTCCCCGAAGTACAGACGGTAAAGAAATTCCCTCTGCACTGCTTATTGACATTCTTACTTGGCTTGAGAATTCCTTAGGATTCAGAGGAACAAAAGTGTACAGTAGCATCTCTCTAGAAATGGCTAGTGACTGACGCTTTGTGATAAATTAAATTTCAACAAAATATGTTAAAGTGCTGGGAATGCTATATGGCGCCAGTCTAGCTCAAAAGCTTGTCTGGGACCATATCCACCCACATTTTTTTTCATCCAGTGGGAAATGGAAACATTGTGAAGAGACAAGAATGATAGAAAAGGATTTCCATTTGAAAATATAGTAATCCCCATCATATGAACAATGCCTTGCCAAATTTGATGAATTACAGTACAGCCTCAAATATTTGCCCCAAATCTGTTTATCCACACCAAAATTTGCAGTATATCTGCATAAATTTGAAGTCTGGCCTGAGACCAGAAATGAATATGGAGCCAACCATATTGGGCATAGAAGACTTAGTCTGGCATAAAGGCATGGAACAGCCAGAGCTTCCAGTAGAGTTAGGGCCAGCTGGATCCAAGGATGAACTGGCATGAAATAGTGGTGGGACCAGTTCCCAAAGCAGAGACGAGGCTAAGCAGAAGGGAGGAGAACAAATGGCCACATGGCTGAACAGAAAGCCAGGCTTTCAGGATTCCCCCTTATCCAAAGTCAGCCTCATTTCCCAATGATCCAGATATAAGAAGTTTTGTTTTGTTTCTACATAAAGACAGTATTTGGGATGAAGCCCAGATCCAACACAAGGATTTGCCAGCAACTATGACCTAATTCAGTCAAAACTTATAGGAAAAATATTATTCAAATAAAAATATAAGCATAATTACAGTCTGGCATTATATTACAGATACCTGATTTTGAAGTTAATACTATCATATTGCTGATTTGTTGACAATTCTAAATCATTAGGATGTGCAGAAAATTCAATGAAGGTCACATTAAATTATTCCAATGTATTCATTACAATATATTGTGAGGGTGAATTTTAAAATTCAATGAAGGAATGGCATTGCTTTTTAAGAAAACCATTCTTGTCACTTTCTTATAAAGATTATTATCCCAGCATGGATAACAACTCCTCTCTTTCCTTTCTGCTCCCTTGGACAACAGTTACAATTCAATGTCTCTTTAGACAACACTAACAACACAAAATTCAGTATCTCTGTCCTTGTAAGAAGGATACCTCATTTGAGAAGTAAAGTCTTAAACCAGCAGAGCTTGCAGTTACAAGGACTAAGTAAAAATTCTGCATATGGGGGTTATCTTTTTGTTATCTTTATTTGCAATGCAAAATAGAACTTAATAGAACTTAGCAATGTCTATTTATTTTGTTTTCTTTTTAGTTGCTAGTTCTTCATGATTCCTCACATACCTAATGTACCATACAGGCTAATACATCCCCTTCCACCAGTACACCATCCCTATTCATTACCTTGTGCCAGGGTTAACTGTTCCACCTACAACCAATGATGAAATTCTCATCATCAGCTGAATAGCAAGTGATCCAGTTTCAAAACTTCATCTTTAGTACCTGCTTTCACAGACATGTTATATTTCTCTGGAAATATGTTTTAAGATGGAGCGTAGCATTGTTGTTGCTGTTATTTAGTCACTAAATCATGTCCGATTCTTTGTGACACCATAGACTGCAGCATGCCAGGCTCCTCTGGCCTTCACTATCTCCAGGAGTTTGCTCAAATTCATGTCCATTGGGTCAATGATTCTATCTAACCAACTCATCCTCTGCCACCCGCTTCTCATTTTGCCTTCAATCTTTCCCCAAATCAGGGTCTTTTCCAGTGAGTTGGGTCTTTGCATCAAGTGACCAAAGTATTGGAAGTTCATCATCAGTCCTTCCAATGAATATTCAGGGTTGATTTCCTTTAGAATTGATTGGTTTGATCTCCTTGCAGTCCAAGGGACTCTCAAGAGTCTTCCCAGCACCACAAGTTGAAAGCATCAATTCTTTGACACTCAGCCTTCTTTATGGTCCAACTCTCACATCCCCACATGATTATGAAAAAAATCATAGCTTTGACTATCCAGAACTTTGTCAACAAAGTGTTGTTTCTCATTTTTAATACACTGTCTAGGTTTGTCATAGCTTTCCTTCCAAGGAAATAAATATTTATCATGTTCTACCATGTTGGGAAATTTGTATATTTCACCAATTTAATGAATTTCTTTTTGATTATCCAATGAAGTTATATATAATTGTCCACAATATTAATACAGTTTAGTCTCTATTCATATTGTAGTTAATTCTCTATTTCTTCATTTATTTTTGCTCTCTTTTCCACCTAACTGAATGTAAAGTACCAGGGTTTGATATTTGAGTGACTAAATGCATACAGATGCTGTCAATATCTATGGATTAATTTCTCTACATGCCAGAATTCCCTGATGGTCCAGTGATTAGGACTCCACAGTCTGATTGCCAAGGGCCTGGGTTTGATCCCTGATCAGGGAACTGAGATCCTGCCAGCCGCATGGCGTGGCCAAAAAAAAAAAATTAATTAAGATGATGAAAATGATAGTATCTACCTCATACTGCTGTTGTAAAAACAATCGAGGTAATACATAGAACATTTTGAATATAGCTTGACATATAATAAGACTTTAATAAATGTTTTAAAATATCATTATTATAATTATTTTATCAATATCATAATTTACAGATAAATTATGAATATCATTTTAAGTTTTCTAGCAACCAATATGAAAAAGACAAACCCAATAAAGAGTTCATACTCTAAAAATAATAAAGATAAATTTGTTTGTAGCTAAGTAATACTAATTTATTTTCCCTTCTGTATTTTCTATGCCCAACTCCCTCCAACACATACATGCATGCAGATACACACACACACACACACACACATGCACACACATGCTTTCAGAAAAGTAGGAGATTTGACTTCATTGTCTCAAAGTAAGGAAGACCTGGAGTCATAGACAAAGCAACCTGAAGAACTTCCTAATTTTATTTTCCAAAATATTAAATCTAGTAGAGAAGAATTGAGGAAAGAGGTACAGTGTTTGAAAAACAGAAGTGACCAAGTATTTTCTGCCAGACTTAAATGAGATTTTCCTGCTGGAGGTCAAGTTGGACAAGAAATTTGTGGGACTCATAAAAATGAGACTCAATCTTGTCCTTCTCAGGGTCCTGGAGGGAGGCTAAGATCCTGGAAAGTAATGGCCACAGGAAGCTTATAGGGAGATGGAACCATGGGTTCCGATATGTCAGTCCTATTATCTGTGGGTCCAATTAAGACTTAAACTCCCAGAACAGTGTCTAATTCTTTGAGTCACTACTGGCTGAAGCACTTGTAATCAGTCTAACCTGCAGCCAGTTCATTTCTCTATGTTTTGGTTCCTAATTTGTAATATAATATCTACTTTATAGTATTATTTTCTCTATTAAATGAGGTAACAATTGAAAAAGACTCCTTGATCAAACTCTAGACAAGCTCTTCTGAGACCAACCAGGCCCAATCCTTGGGCAGGTCGTGAAGAGCCCAAATCCTGTTAAACCAGTCTAGTCAGAATCTCCCAACCTCAGTATCTAATCACTTTTCTCATCCCCCACTATCCCTGTGGTGATATCTGATCACCCTAGCCTGCCTATTAAGAATCCTATTATGTCAGTTTAGAAAGAATCATCCTAATCTCTTAGTGATTTTCTATCCATCTACTTCTATCCTATTCCTTTGCTATAAATCCCTGCTTTTCCTTGTTTTAGAAGTTCTGCCCAATCATGCCTCCTGAAAAAGACTATTGTATTTGTCCCTATACCTGTTGTGAAGTCCTGAATAAAGTCTGCCTTGCCATTTTAGTGAGGGTCAGAGACTTTTTTTCTTTCACATAATGCATGTGAAGACTCAGAACAACACTGAATACAATTCAAAGAATATTAGCTATTTTACCACTATTATTAAGAATGTCATATTATTAAGATTGTTTTTACTGCTGCTTTATCCACTTAGGGGGAGCTGTGTAAAACTTTCCCAGTTTATGGTATGACTCTGGGAAAAGAAAGGTCCTGCCAATGACTGAGATAAAATTGACCACTATCCAACAGGAGGATGAGTTTGCAGTAAAAATAATTTGTTTTAAATGCAATAAAATTATTTTAATTTAATTTTTATTTAATATGTAGACAGGTTCAGACACAATACAAGTTATAATGAGCACCTAACTATTCAGATACCAAAGATATACAGATAATGAGATTAATCTCATAGAGAGACATCATCTAATGTAAAATTGAAGTCTTCACAACTTGTTACTTCTTAGTATATGTACGCAGTCACTCAGTTGGGTCTGACTCTTTTTGATCCCATGGACTGTAGCCCTCCAGGTCCCTCTGTTCATAGAATTTTTCAGGCAAGAATACTGGAGTGGGTTGCCATTTCCTTCTGCAAGGGATCTTCATGACCCAGGTATCAAACCCAGGTCTCTTGCATTGGCAGGCAGATTCTTTACCACTGCATCCCCTGAGAAACTCTTAGTGTATACAATAATCAAATTATCATGTTTTGCACCTTAAACTAATGTGTCATGAACCAATTTTACCTCAGTAAAAAATAAAAAGATAAATAAAGCAGCCACAAAGGTGACCTCTCCAACTCCTTCCCCTCAAAAATGTTGCTTAATATCATTCTCCTTCACAAAGGTTTCATCCTGTCAACTTGCGATCAATAAAAGCAATTTCTTAGAGGAAGTAATAAACTAAGGTTTGACTCAAATACTAAGTCCCAATCTTGGAGAAATTTTTTAAATAAAACTTTCTAGGTACAACCTCTGAATATTGAAACAGGATTCCTCAGGCTATGTATAGGTCAGAAAATTCATTATATGACTGTTTAATCACATTTTAGAATAACTAAGAAATGATGGAGAAATTAATAGTGTAATGTCTCTCAAACATTTATTTTGTACAATTATACTTGTATTCACACAGTCCTTGAAATGTTTTTCAGTTCTCTATCTAGGATTGTGCTAAACTTTGGGAATACAACAGATACAATTCATGCTTTACCATAGAGCACTGTCTGGTGAATGATAAAGAGGAGTAATAATTCATGAAACAGTATGGTAATCAACATGACAGTGCTGCTACAAAGATAATATGGGAGCACATAGAAGGGGGTATTTTCAGTAACTGTTGAGAAGCTTTGATAGATACGGGATATTCAGCAGTGAGCCCAAAATCATGCTACCTGGTGTTCCCAGGTAATACAGTGTTCCCAGTAGCATACTGGACACCTACTGACCTGGGGAGTTCATCTTCTAGTGTCATATCATTTTGTCTTTTTATACTGTTTATGGAGTTCTCGAGGCAAGAATACTGAAGTGGTTTGCCATTCCCTTCTCCAGTAGAGCACGTTTTGTCAGAACTCTATACCATGACCTGTGTGTCTTGGGTGGCCCAGCATGGCATGGCTCATAGTTTCATTGAGTTACACAAGGCTGTGTTCCACGTGGTGTTGGAGAAGACTCGAGAGTCCCTTGGACTGCAAGGAGATCCAACCAGTCCATTCTGAAGGAGATCAGCCCTGGGTGTTCTTTGGAAGGAATGATGCTAAAGCTGAAACTCCAGTACTTTGGCCACCTCATGTAAAGAGTTGACTCATTGGAAAAGACTCTGATGCTGGGAGGGATTGGGGGTAGGAGGAAAAGGGGACAACAGAGGATGAGATGGCTGGATGGCATCACCGACTCAATGGGCGTGAGTTTGAGTGAACTCCAGGAGATGGTGATGGACGGGGAGGCCTGGCATGCTGCAATTCATGGGGCCGCAAAGAGTCGGACACGACTGAGTGACTGAACCGAACTGACCTGTGATTCATGTGATCAGTTTGGTTAGTTTTCTGTAATAGTGTTTTGCATCCTAGAGGCCATGGCATTGTAGTTCTTCCTTCTTCTGTCTGCCCTCTGACAGATGAGGATAAGAGGTTTGTGCAAGCTTCCTGATGGGAGGGACTCATGTACAGATTTAAGAGTTGGACCATAAAGAAGACTGAGTGCCGAAGAATTGATGTTTTCAAGAGAAGACTCTTGAGGGTCCCTTGGACAACAAGAAGATCAAACCAGTCAATCCTAAAGGAAATAAACCTGGAATATTCATTGGAAGGACTCATGCTGAAGCTAAAGCTCCAATACTTTGGCCACACGATTAGAAGAGCCAATTCTGGAAAAGATTCTGTTGCTGGGAAAGGTTGAGGGCAAGAGGAGAAGGGGGTGACAGAGGATGAGATGGTTGGATTACATCACCGACTCAATGGACATGAGCTTGAGCAAACTCTGGGAGATGGGGAAGGACTGGGAAGCCTGGTGTGCTGCAGTGCATGGGGTCACAAAGAGTCAGACACAACTTAGTGACTGAACAGCAATGCAGTAGCCCCAGTATAATACTACATGTTTTTCAAAGTGATTAACTCCCAGTGATTTCTTCCAGTACATATTCTTATCATTATTTCTCATTAACGAATGTGATTAAGTCAGATAGATTTTCTCCCAACAATGTTAAGTTTTATAAAATCACTACCAAAATGGTGTGATTCTCTTTTTCCTTAGCACCACTTCTAGTCAGCAGCTCTTATCTAAGCTCACATATGAGAAACTTTTCATTGCCTAGCTCTTTCAAAATAAGTGTTGAAAGTCCTCTCAAAGAACTTTCATTAAGAAATTAAGTGCATGTGGCATTTAATAAGATAGCAATTTTAGTATCTTACTCAATTCCTATATTTAGTGCTAAGACTTAGAGTGCAAATCCATCAACCCTGCTCTGGGTACCCTTTCAAGTTTTAATAGTCCACAGTCCATTATACCTTATGAAATGTCTAAATGAAGATCTCTGGAAAATTTAAGTAATTCCAAATCTTTCTCTCTTATTTAGCAGTGGCACATATATCCAAGGGCTTCCCGGGTGGTGCCAGTGGTAGAGAACCCAACTGTGAACTCAAGAGACATAAGGGACATGGATTTGATCCCTGTGCCAAGTAGATCCCCTGGAGGAGGGCATGGCAACCAACTCCAGTATGCTTGCCTGAAGAATCCCATGGAAAAAGGAGCCTGGTGGGCTACACTCCATAGGGACACAAAGAGTCAGACACGACTGAAGAGACTTAGCACACATGCATGGATATATCCAAATCAAAACCCAGGAACATATACATTACTTCATTTGTTAGTTAATAAGCTAAACTTTATAAAGATCTTGGATTATTTGTGTGATCATTAAAGAATGAATGCTAAATAAGATCAGCATTTCTGCTAATTTCAAAATGAAATAAAAAAAAAGGTACAAACCACTGGAAGATTATAGATCAGCTATAATATCATAAAGCCTTAAAACTATTTTCAGAATGGAGAACAGAAAAGAGAAGAAAAGTATGTTTCCAAATAAGCTGCTTAAAAAGGGACAAGTGGAAATCTCCTTTAGTTGCGAGATAATGAAGTGCAGATAGTAGAACAGAAAAAAAGAACAGTTTAAAGGAATTGGTCAGATTATTAATTTTTTGTTTAAGCAGATCTTCAAAGACTCAGCTTAACTTCATTTTATTTAGTTGTGACAAATTTAAAACATTCCTGATAGTGCAGTAGGGAAAAGAAATAAAAATTTGATATAAAACTGATATAGTTAATTAGGTAGATTATATTCCTTGAATTTCATCACAAATGCAAAGTACATTTTTAACAATACCATGTAATTTCATTTAGTATCCTTATGTAACTCTCATGACATAAGATAAGAAAAGTGAACATAAAAAATATTCCCAATACTTTCTCTAGTTGAATGTTAAAACTGAGCCACACTCTCAGTATCCTTGCCTGGAAAATTCCAAGATCAGAAGTGATTTGCAGGCTACAGTCCATGGGTTCACAGAGTCAGACATGACTGAGCACACAAGCACACACAAAATGGAAGGGAAATGGATAAGGATATTGGAGGCAATACCAAATAATCAATAGACATCAAAATTATAATTTGCTGGATACATGCTAAAACCAGTCTAGTGGATTTGGATCCCATGGGAGACTACCTAATTTATTTGAAATTTTGATTTGTGTTTCAAATATCTTCTAAGCAAAGTTTTGTCAAAGAGGGTGGGATGAACATATGAATATAAAAGAACTTTTTTATCCCAGATGATATTTTTTTTTCTCCTAGGTGACATTTTGAAATTCAGTTTCAAAATATCAATTTCAGTTTGAAATTCAGGCCAAATTTTGTAGATAAACTCTAGGCTCATGACTTTTCTATTAGAGGTGAAATAGAAAGGAGAATATGTGATGGCAGTAAACCAACCAGATCCAAATGGAGATCTCAGATCTTACCCAATAGGATACTGGAAGGTAGGGCAGTTATTATTTTTTTCTGAACTAAAGACTTAGGTAATTCTATAATAGCTTGTAGGTGCAACTGGAGCATGTAAAAACGTAAGGCAAGGTCAAGTGCACAAATATGTAACTATGAAATGCACAGGACATCATTAGCATGAGAGAGTAATAAATTTTACAGAAAAAAAAAAACCTCCCTATACAAATAAGTTTGACAAACAGTGATATTGACATAAACAAATTTCAGTAAGATGAGTGAAAAAGTTCTCGAGGATTTTTTTTAATGGTTTCTATATGAATTTCCAAAAAAGCCATCTAGAATATAAACAGCTTTGCCAAATTTATTTTAATATAAAATTTATTTATCACAGAGCACGTCATTGGTATAAATTTATTTGGGATACACTTTAAGACATGCTGAATTAGAAACTTCCCTGGGGGGTCCTGTGGTTAAGACTCAGAGCTGGGCATGCACCCACAAAAGTTAAAAAAAAAAAACAAAAGCCAGAAATGCTGATTACTGAATTAGAGAAAAGGGTCTAAACTGGAACCATTAAAAATATAAAGCATATGGATAACACCAACTTCTGGCATGCCTAAGCCCAGTTCTAGTGATTTGGTTTTTTTTTTAAATATTCTTCATCAGAAAATGTAGTAGTGAGGATTTAAAGTAAAATCATAAATAACTGCAGACAAAATACCTGCCACTGGTAACAAAAGAAACCACTGAGAGAATAAATTTGTCTCCATTTATTGTTAGTCATTCAGAAAATACTACGTGTCAGATACTAATGAGATATTGAAGTTTCAAAGATAGATAAAATTAATAAACCATAATCCTTACACACCAGGAATTCATCTAACTGAGTGGGCAAGAGGGAGGAGGAGAGACATATAGAGAGATAATTACAATCTACCTGCAGATTTCATGAAAAAGGAAGTGCATAGCAAAGTCATGAACTATTGATATTTATTTTTTAAAAATCACTAAGTAAGCTTTATATACAAATCATTTTCAACAATATACAGTTTTAAGTTATTCTAAAAGTACTGCAAGTATAACATTTCTGAGTTACATGAAAGTGAAAGTGAAGTCGCTCAGTTGTGTCCAACCCTCAGCGACCCCATGGACTGCAGCCTACCAGGCTCCTCCATCCACGGGCTTTTCCAGGCAGGAGTACTGGAGTGGGGTGCCATTGCCTTCCCATGTGTTCTGAGTAAAATGGTTATTGTATCAACACTAGACTTCCTTTGTGTACACTGCCAGTAATCTGTTTTATATTTGCAATAAAATCCTGTAAATCAAAATCAAGCTTCTTAACGTACCTTGGAAAAGACAGAATTACAAATAATGTACAAAGGCTAACAGCTGTTGCACCAGATTACCCTTCCTGAAAAATGCGATAATGCAGATCCTTTTCTTTCCTGACAGTCATTTAATAAAATAAAGTTCCCCCAAGTGAGAGGTGCCTGCCAACAAAGCCTGAAAAAAAGGGTGTTATGTACTTCAATGCCTTTTTCTGCTGTGTCAGGATCCATAAGGGAACATTCTAAAAATGACTTCCATAAATCCCTTTCTTTTGTTCATGTTTTTGAAAAAGTTTTTGTTCTGTGTGATCTTTTCTTGGCTTCGTTCAATAAAGTTCTTTGATAGGTCTGCAATTTGTTCTTTCAGGATTATCTAACGGTGTCATCTATGTACTCGTCATAATGTCCCAGAACGTGTCACTAAAAATAAATTAACAGCAGTTGGCTTCAATGGTTACGGAGCTCACTTTGCATTCTGTCTCCAGAGAAACTGAAGTAGAAAGCAGGAAATTGTAGTTTTTGAGAAATGAACATAAACTAGTTGTTGTGCTGAGGAGAGATTACAGTAACTAATGTGCTCTATAAATAAAAATAACTCAGATCAAGATAAGATATAAAATTAACTAATAATTTTGCTGTTAAGCAATGTAGGAAATGGAACATTTAATTCTCAATGTATTCAGGTAAAATCCAAGACATGAAAATAGCCTTTAGAATTTCAAATGTTTACAAGTTTTAAGTCAATAGTTGATTTTTTTCATCCTTACTCAAATTTTTATCCCTTTGAAAGAAACCAAAAAAATTTTAAAACTTAAATAAAATAGACATTCATTGATTCAAGTAAGGGAAAAGAAATCCAGAGCTGAAAGTCTTCAGACATTACTGGATTTAAGAATTCAAGTTTTATAGTAAAGGGTCTGTTTCTCTTCATATCTCTCTCTGATTAATTCTCTCTAATAACTACAGTGTACCCAAGCCTCATTCTATAAACTGAATAACCTACTGCAAAGAAAGTGACTTTTTATTCCTTATCACTCTCTAAGTTCCTAAATGGACACTGCTTATCCTTGATCAAACTGCTCCGCCTACCTGTTGCTGTACTCAAAGGGGTGGAGTATTCTGATCGGCCAGCCCAGAACATGCTGTACAACTATAACAAAGAAAAGAGTGTGATAATTAACAAATTCACTAGAATCACATGTGGTGGAGTAAAGGCTATTTCCCAAAGAAAGTAAAAAGTGACATACATTTCCTACATCTTATTTTCAAGATATACCTTGTGAAAGAGTATAATTAAATGGTAAAATAAGAAAGAATAAAGAAAACCTCTCATATACTGCCCTGTCTTATATAGCTAAACCATTTTCATCCATTCTCTTTCCAAAAGCAATCCAACACTGGAAAATCATATCATGTACACAATAGTTTTTTTTTTTTTAATTTGGCTTTGAAAACAATTTTTTAATTTTAAGAAGACTTAACATTAAATCTACCCTCCTAACAAATTTTAAGTGTATAATATTGCTAACAATAGACACAATGTTGTACAGCAGCTCTGAATACACTCATCTTTCATGACCGAAGCTTTGCATCTCTTGAATAGCAACGAGCCCCTTCAACCCCTATTAACCACCATTCTGTTCTCTGTTTCTTTTTGTTTGTCTGTTTTAGATACTTCATATAAGCAGAATCTTGTATTATTTGTCTTTCTCTGACTGGCTTATTTTCCTTAGCATAATGACCTCCAGTTTCAACCAGGCTGTCACATACGGCAGAATTTCCTTCGTATCTTGGCTACTTTGAATAATGCTGCAATTAACTTTGGAGTACAGATATCTTTTTAAGATCCTGCTTTTGATTCCTTTAGTTATATACCCACAAGCTGAACTGCTGGATGAACACAGGATGCATGTATCTTTTCAAATTAGTGTTTCGTGTTGTTTCGTTTTTGCATATACACCCAGAAGTGGAACTCTGGGTCATGTGGTAGCTCTTTTTTTAAATTTCTTGAAGAACTTCCATGCTGTTTCCCATAGTTCCTACAGATTTGCATTCCCACCAAAGTATATAAGGGTTAAAATTTTTCCACATCCTCTCCAATACATGTTTTATTTAGTTATTGTTTGTTTGTTCCATAAGAGCCACGGTAACAGATGTGAGGCTTTGATTTGCATTTCCCTGATAATTAGTGATGTTAAGCATATTTTCATATACCTCCTGACCATATGTATTTTTCTTTGGAAAATATCTATTGAATAGAGGAGATATCAATATATCACTTTCAATACAATATGCAGACAGAAAAATATCAATAAGAAAAAGGTGTACCAAATGGACCTAATGGACAAATGGAACTAACCAAACATTCCACTCAACAGCAGCATAATACATAGTTTTCCCACCTTACATGACACGTTCTTCAGGATGGATAATCTGTTGGTCACAAAATAAGCCTTTCATTTAACTTTCTAGCACAGAATTTTTCCCACATGTTGATATTCAGGCTTACTTAGTTTTCTATTGGGTTTTTTAATTAGTTAACATTTTTACCACAATAATTAACAGCAATCATCTGTGTACACATTTTTTATATTTTTAAAATTAGTTACTTACAATAAATTTCTCAAGATAGATCTAATAGCCTAGAGCTTAGGAAAATTTTATTTTGATAGATGATTTTGTACAAAATTTTGTATAACAATTTATAACCATCCATTCTATAACAGAAACTGTTAGATTCTGATCTTTTTCATCACAGTGCACAATATTCTGATTATTGGTCATTATTTTCTCAGCATACTATTTTAAAAATACAGTTTATTAGTTTAAATGGATATAATTATGGTAATAGTGATTATCATAAATTAAATGCCCAGTGTATGAAATACACACCTCATTCATTCTCTGAGGTAGTTTTCATTATTCCCATTTTATAGATGAAACAGCTAATAATTTTCAGAGAAAATTCAGGGAATTTTCAGGTTATCAGAGCTAATATGAAATGTGAATTAAAAGTTACTGGACTTAGATATCATCAACTTTTTCTTATTACTTCAGTGTCCCCAAGCTTCTGTGATCCTGTACCAATATAAGTGAGAAAATATTTGGTATTACAACACAAATTGGACACGAGTTTGAGCAAACTCAGGGAAATAGTGAAGGACGGGGAAGTCTGGTATGCTGCAGTTCATGGAGTCACAGAGTCAGACAGGACTTAGTGACTGAAAAACAACAGCACAAATATATGTTTTTATAAATGTGCTATAAGTTTTATGCTTGGACTAATATATACATTTTTGTTTGTTTGTTTTAATATAAATTTATTTATTTTAGTTGGAGGTTAATTACTTTACAATATTGTATTGGTTTTGCCATACATTAACATGAATCTGTCACAGGTATACATTTTTAAAACAAATTTAAAATCTACAAACTAAAAAATAACATAAATTTAACAAAAAATTCTCGTATTTTGGAATTTATATCTTCAACTCAGATCATTGGCTTACACAACTTTCTTTGTGGCTTCCTTTGACTGCTTTTCTCATAACTATTGTTGCCTTGGCTCTAGCTAAGAGAATGACCTTAGCCTGAGGTATACTGGTGCTTACACAAGAGGGGAATTTCTTTTTCCTTCAGTCTGATACTAGTCTCCCTTCTATCTTGATCCCGTTTCTCTAGTGGAGCAACTTCAATACCTGAGAGCCAGCACTCAGTGTACCCTGGTCCCATAATGGAGTTCTTTCCTCCCTCCTTAAACTTAAGCCTTAATAACCAAACCAGTGCTTTGAGTCTATTTGGCCTGGAGCTCTATTTTCCATCCCAATTTCAGGAAGAAATGATTTATCTAAATTCCCGAGTGATTGGAACTCCAATGCCAATTTCTTGTTCTTCTTGTTCAGTCACTAAGTCGTGTTTGACTCTTTGTGACCCCAACAGCAGCACGCCAGGCTTCCCCGTCCTTCACCATCTCCCGGAGTTTGCTCAAACTCATGTCCACTGAGTCAACGGTGCCATCCAACCATGTCATCCTCTGTGCCCCACTTCTCCTCCTGCCCTCAGTTTTTCCCAGCATCAGAGGATTGCTTACCTACTCTGATTTACAAATATCTAGTGTCTTTATTGCTATGTTTCTTCTCTCTCTCCAGGATTTATATTTAGTAATTAGTTAATTCTCTTATGCAAAGTCTTTCCAGGCTTACTACCTATTGCTTGCCTCCATACTCTTAGGGTGTTTTGTTCTATTTGAATTAAATCTGCCTCCTTATCTATATCTGGGTTTGGCCTCGCAGCCTTCTATCCCAAAATCAAGTTCTCATTCTCATCCCAATGTGGTCTATACTGCCTAAACTAGCTAACACTTTCTCCTGCCCCATATCATTGGGTTTACCATATTTCAGAATAAAAAAGAGGTGTTTTTTTTCCTCCTATTTTATGTTAATCAACAAATTTAAAATCAACTTTACATAGTAATTAAAAGATTTTCTTTGAGAAAAAACGAAGCATATATTTCTTGTCACTTCCTCATGTTACTACTATCGTGAATACTAATTCTGCCATTAGATAGCTAAATGTCATACAAAATTTTATAATATAGGCAAACAGTTTGATACTCATAGTATCGCTCCCCCTTCTAGAAATCAATATGTTCAGTAGTGCTTAGTCTATGAACTTTGATTACAGATTTGGTTACAACTGTCTGACAGCTACCCAAGGGACTAGGTAAAGGAGTATGTGAAAAATCTATATAAAGTTATCTTATTCCCTCTATCTCCTTCTATAATGCAGTCCAATGTGAAATGCTCTTATCTCATGAATACTTTCATATTGTCCTGGGTCCTTCTGCAAAAAACAAAAGTAGTGTAGAAAAAGCATCAACATTTTTGATAATATGGACTTCACTTCCTGTGATATACTGAAGTGAAAAAAATGAAAGAGTTATGTTTCACCATGGAAAAACATCAACATCATCAAAGAGATCATAATTTATGTGATGTGGTCTAGCAGGCCAAATCTCACTTTTGAAATAAATTTTGAAAGATGTTACCTCCGTTAAAAAATTGTACCTATTTAATTATTTTCAGCATAATTTATTATAAAAAACATGCACTAATTAAATAAGTGACTTTATAAGGAATTATGAGTTTTATTAAAGTAAATACATTTTAGTGTTTTATATAATCATTTGTTTCCTGTTCTATCCACGGTCTCCACAAATGCAGTTAATATGGTCTTGTTAAAACAGTCTATTTTGCCAAATACATTTTAAATCTTATTTCTGCATTTATGATTACAGCAGAAAGCACGTCTCTATTCACTGCATCATGAGGTCTTATATACATAATATATTGAAAAAAATAGACAAAATGAAATAGGAGTAAGTTAATATTTTTCACGTTTGTTCATACCTTCTTGGACGCTCATTGCCTAATCAATAACATCTAGCATTCAAGATTTATAAGGTTTGTTCTCAATTTGCCTCTTTTTTAAAAAAAGACTTACTTTGTTTTTGCCTGTGCTGGATTTTTGTTGCCGTACGAGGGCCTTCTTCAGTTTCCAAAAGTGGGGCTCCTCTCTAGTTGTGGTGCATAGGCTTCCCACTTCCGTGGTCTCTCTTACTGTGGAGCAGAGGCTCTAGGCATGTGGGCTTCAGGGGCTGAGGCTCACGGGCTCTAGAGTGCTGGCTTAGTAGTTGTGGGGCACAGACTTAGTTGTTCCACAGCATGGGGGATCTTCCCAGACCAGGGATCAAATCCATGTCCCCTGCACTGGTAGGCTGATTCTTTACCACTGAGTCACCAGGGAAGCCCTCAATTTACCTTTTATTCTCCAATTTATCCTTAAAAAAAATCCTATGTTCAAGTCAACGATCAATATCGAAACAACTCAATATTCCCTGAAGCAATCATAAGCATTACTAGCTCTTTAGAATGTCAACTTCACCTTCAGCCTTTCCAAATTCTTCAGTACCTAATTTAATAATATTAAGTCCTTCCTGAGTCATGTAGGCAATCATAAGAACCTGAAGAGTACTGTGGTCTCTGTCACTGGAAAAAAAAACACACACATAAAAGCAAATTCAACATACACACAACATCTTGCTTGCAAATATCTGAGATCTATATTCTTTACATTCAGAACATCTTTCCTATCTAATATGCTGTTTCTTCAGTGAAATCTTCATTTTTGGCAATATCATATAATGAGCAGTATATTAGATAGTGATCCAAAATCTCAGGATTTCTAGTTCTTCAACTAAATTTGATGGAACACTTTACTATCTTGTGTCAGCTTTGAGTATAAAATAAGAGTTGGCATGTATTATTCATCAGTCACTGTCCAACTTTGACATGCTGACTTTGAGATCCATATTCAAAAAGGAATCAAGGAAAGCTTTGTTTCTGACTGTCCGTAGTTTCATTCAGTAAATAATTTAACTCATATTTGTTGAGAGCTGGTTGCCAGCAGACAAGATATTTTTATATTGGTTGAATGA
The DNA here is from genome assembly GCF_029407905.1 of Bubalus kerabau. NCBI lineage: Eukaryota > Metazoa > Chordata > Mammalia > Artiodactyla > Bovidae > Bubalus > Bubalus kerabau. The sequence continues at coordinate 56,503,717 of NC_073637.1, forward strand.
GCTACAGAAAACTCTAGAACTTATTAAGATTTTAGTGAGCTACAGATATATTCTAATCCATTTGCACCAAGGAGCAGACCTTATTACTTTGGGTGAGTACCAGAATCTAATTTCTTTTAGTTCCTACTTTCATGAGTGGCCACTAAACCTTCAGCAATCATTAACCTGTCACTATTATATGCTAAGCAGTTGACCTTACTTGTAAGTTTTGAATGTCAAGGAAAAACTTTAATGATTTATTATTATTTAATCTTTTTCTGAACCATTTATAAGATTATGTGTTTGTTTATTATAAACTGTTTGTATGCAGGAACAACTCCTTACTCATTTTTGTATTCTATATACCTTGCACATCATTGATGATCAATAGGCATTTATTTATTTAAATTGTTTTATTTATCCAAAATAGGTCACTGTCAATTGCAGCCTCATATTTCACTGAGCAAAAATTACTACTACAAATATGAGCCATCCAATGAAAAGAACCCCAAGGAAGAAAGGTAAGTTATTTGTATTATTTAAGCTACTTGCCAGTCTCTCCAGGTTGCTGGTTTTTGGTACATAATAGCAGTAATTATGTCTGCAAAAACTAATATATATGCACTTTACACATATTTACTGAATTAATCATTAGTTCAACAAAGAATTATTGATTGCTTACTTTGTGAAAAAAAGAGCAGTAGAATTTGATAATACAAAGAATAAACAGCTTAAATTCTTAAAAAAACTTTCATTTCAGTGAAAGAAATAAATAATAAACATGTATATAAATGAACTCCTGACAATTTTAAAAATAGTATACTAAGTGAAGAAAAATAGAAACGTATACGAATGCCATAGATTGATTGTACAGAAAAAGACTCTGAAGAGATTTACAGTAAGCTTAGAACTGATTCTAAAAGTCAGCCATGTGACAATTGAAACATTCTAAGTAAAGAGAGGGCAAATGTCTTCTGAAGGCAGAACAAAATACAATCAGTTCAGTTCAGTCGTTCAGTTGTGTTCGACTCTTTGTGACCCCATGGACTGTAGCACACCAGGCTTCCCTGTGCGTCACCAAATCCTGGAGCCTAGTCAAACTCATGTCCATCACGTGGGTGATGCCATCCAACCATTTCATCTTCTGCCATTGCCTTCTCCTCCTGCCTTTAATCTTTCCTAGCATCAGCATCTTTTCCAATGAGTCGTTTCTTTGCATCAGGTGGCCAGAGTATTGGAGTTTCAGCTTCAACATCAGTCCTTCCAATGAATATTCAGGACTGATTTCCTTTAGGATGGACTGGTTGGATCTCCTTGAAGTCCAAGAAACTCTCAAGAGTCTTCTCCAACACCACTTCAAAAGCATCAGTTCTTCAGTTCTCAACTTTCTTTATAGTCCAACTCTCACATCTATACTGACTACTGGAAAAACCATGGCTTTGACTAGACAGACCTTTGTTGGTAAAGTAATGTCTCTGCTTTTTAATATGCTGTCTAGGTTGGTCATAGCCTTTCTTCCAAGGAACAAGCGTCTTTTAATTTCATGGCTGCAGTCACCATCTGCAGTGATTTTGGAGCCTCCAAAAATAAAGTCTGTCACTGTTTCCATTGTTTCCCCATCTATTTGCCACAAAAAACAGTAGCTTGAAATTTGATACTTTTTTTTTTTTTTTGATACTCTAAGAGTAGTTACAGCATATCACTTTCAAAGATATATGTAGGAACCAGAAAATGTTCTCTTTAGGAGAAATGTGAAGTATATATCAAATCAGGAATTCCATTTTATCTAATTCAATATTCATTGTTAAATGTTATTCTTCTTATCTCTTAGAAAAGTAATTTTACATAGAGACTTTGTGTAACTTGATCAAAGACTTAATCAATGGAGTCAGTGTTTGAAAACAAGAGATTCTGATTTCAGATCCCATATTCATCCCACAGTACTACCTGCCTTGATCATTTCCCATTTCTTGATCATGGCTCATTTTAAGGACTACAATATTTTCTTTTTCCTGTGCAATTCATCCCTAAAGCTTCTCCTTCTACTCAAGTGTTCCAGATAAATTTATGAAGTCTCCCCTAAGTTTTATGGTGTCAGTTGTCCCAACCTCCCATCTAACTGCCTGTTGGATTATTTAACTAAACCTATTGACCCCCTGATATATGTCCCTTAGATTTCAGTTTTTTCCAGCCCTATGCTATCAGAGAAGGCAATGGCACCCCACTCCAGTACTCTTGCCTGGAAAATCCCATGGACGGAGGAGCCTGGTAGGCTGCAGTCCATGGGGTCGCTAGGAGTCGGACACGACTGAGCGACTTCACTTTCACTTTTCACTTTCATGCATTGGAGAAGAAAATGACAACCCACTCCAGTGTTCTTGCCTGGAGAATCCCAGGGATGGGGGAGCCTGGTGGGCTGCTATCTATGGGGTCGCACAGAGTTGGACACGGCTGAAGCAACTTAGCAGCAGCAGCAGCAGCATGCTATATAAGTGCTAAAATTCATGGTGGCTCAGATGGTAAAGCGTCTGCCTGCAATGCGGAAGACCCGGGTTCACTTCCTGGGTCAGGAAGATCCCCTGGAGAAGGAAATGGCAATCCACTCCAGCACTCTTGCCTGGAAAATCCCATGGACGAAGGAGCTTGATAGGCTACAGTCCATGGGGTCGCAAAGAGTCAGACAGGACAGAGCAACTTCACTTTCACTTTCACTATGCTATATAGTAGGGCAGCCTGTCTGGGATTCTTGATGTATAGCTATAGAATGGTTTAACTTCTCCAGAAAGAAAAAGAAAGTTTTTTTTTTTCTAAAACAAAAAGAAAAAAAAATGTTGTAGATATTGTTTGGATTAGAAAATTCAAACAATGAATAAATAAGAAAGTAAAGAAGAAGAAACAAATTTTGTTATACACAGAAAAGTTTTAAACGGATGGAATCTTTAATGAATAGGATGATAGAATCTAATCAGTTTTTGCTAAACAAGATTGAGTGGCTAAAAAACCAAATTTGATTGTGTACTGCCAGACTCCAGGATCAGTGAATTCTGAAGGAGGAAATGATTTGATTGCATTTATGGAAATATAGATTTCTAAGTTACTGGGGACTAATACTGAGAATGATCAAATTAGAGTAAAAGGGCATTTTAGATGCCATGAAGAACTTTAATAATGTAAGGAAACAAGTGATTCCAACATTTAAGTTCTCTGATAACAGAGTACACAGACATTTCCAAAAAGAAAGATGGATAAACCACTGTTTAAAATTATTATTCACTTTGCCAATCTTATTAGAGAATGAGAATGAAAAATAAATCTACTTATTTGTGTCTTAAAGAAAATATCTATGATAAGCAAAGACCCCAGGGAAATCCTTTTCTAAGAGGTTCTGCATTTGTTTCTGTTATGCCTTGTCCAAGACATACAGTGCTAAAATTCAACACCAATGGAAAATATAAAACGTGCCATTAGTCCAAATGGTCATCTATTCAGTTGTAGTGGTCAGCACATTCACCTTACAGGCAAAAGGTCCCCAATTCAAAACCAGGAGGAAACAGCTCGACCTCCAAACTTTGGGTTTTCCTGGTGGCTCAGACAGTAAAGAACCTGCCTGCAATGTGGGAGACCTGGGTTCGATTCCTGGGGTGGGAAGATCCCCTGGAGGAGGGCATGACAACCCACTCCAATATGCTTGCCTGGAGAATCCCCATGGACAGAGGAGCCCGTCAAGCTAAATTCCATGGGATCACAAAGAGTCAGACACAATTGAGCAACTTAAGCACACACACCACACATATCATGTATATCACTCATTAAGTACCAGGACTTCCGTTTTTAATTTTCTTTCTGGGGGATGTTTCTCTTGTGTTTTCTTTCTTTTTACATGTATCTATTCATTTTAATCCTCACAATAACTTTTAGAGGTGGATATTATTATTATTCCATTTTACAAATGAGAAAACTGTAACAGAAATATTAAATGTTTTGCCAAAGTTAGATGGTAGTAAATATGAATCTTAGATTTAAACTGAGGAGGTCTGACTCCACACTCTGAATTTTAACTACTGTGTCTTACTGTACTTTATACATGATGTATAATATATCTAGTTTATATTATAACCACTAGATTTTGTCACAGTGCAAGGGATGCTGATGTTCAAGCTGGTTTTAGAAAAGGCAGAGGAACCAGAGATCAGATTGCCAACATCCGCTGTATCATGGAAAAAGCAAGAGAGTTCCAGAAAAACATCTATTTCTGCTTTACTGACTATGCCAAAGCCTTTGACTGTGTGGATCACAATAAACTGTGGAAAATTCTGAAAGAGATGGGAATACCAGAACACCTGATCTGCCTCTTGAGAAATCTGTATGCAGGTCAGGAAGCAACAGTTGGAACTGGACATGGAACAACAGACTGGTTCCAAATAGGAAAAGGAGTTTGTCAAGGCTGTATATTGTCACCCTGTTTATTTAACTTATATGCAGAGTACATCATGAGAAACACTGGACTGGAAGAAACACAAGCTGGAATCAAGATTGCTTGGAGAAATATCAATTACCTCAGATATGCAGATGACACCACCCTTATGGCAGAAAGTGAAGAGGAACTCAAGAGCCTCTTGATGAAAGTGAAAGTGGAGAGTGAAAAAGTGGGCTTAAAGCCCAACATTCAGAAAACGAAGATCATGGCATCCGGTCCCATCACTTCATGGGAAATAGATGGGGAAACAGTGGAAACAGTGTCAGACTTTATTTTTCTGGGCTCCAAAATCACTGCAGATGGTGACTGCAGCCATGAAATTAAAAGACGCTTACTCCTTGGAAGGAAAGTTATGACCAACCTAGATAGTATATTCAAAAGCAGAGACATTACTTTGCCAACAAAGTTTTGTCTAGTCAAAGCTATGGTTTTTCCTGTGGTCATGTATGGATGTGAGAGTTGGACTGTGAAGAAAGCTGAGTGCTGAAGAATTGATGCTTTTGAACTGTGGTGTTGGAGAAGACTCTTGAGAGGCCCTTGGACTGCAAGGAGATCCAACCAGTCCATTCTGAAGGAGATCAGCCCTGGGATTTCTTTGGAAGGAATGATGCTGAAGCTGAGACTCCAGTACTTTGGCCACTTCATGTGAAGAGTTGACTTATTGGAAAAGACTCTGATGCTGGGAGGGATTGGGGGCAGGAGGAGAAGGGGGCGACAGAGGATGAGATGGCTGGATGGCATCACTGACTCATTGGATGTGAGTCTGGGTGAACTCCAGGGGTTGGTGATGGACAGGGAGGCCTGGCATGCTGCAATTCATGGAGTTGCAAAGAGTCGGACATGACTGAGCAACTGATCTGATCTGATCTGATCTGATGAAATAAAAATATCCATTACTCAATTATCTTGACTTTAAAGCACCACTTGACTCTCTCACATGTGGTCTCAATCTGTCTTCTCAAGCTAACTATATATGGTATTCAACGTTTGTGGGGTCCCTCCGCTCTATTTCACTATTCTTTACTTAAAAGTCAAAACCTGCCATTATTTCTGTCATCGGTTCTGGTCATCCTAAGAAGCAAAGGCCTTTCCCACTAACCCAAAGACCTATTTTCTCAAATAAATATTGGTATAACCAAAAGAATTTGAGGAGGTATTGCAAAATAATTGCAAAAATAAACCTGCTTAGCAACTTCCACATGAATGTTTAAAAGATACATTCCTAATAAGTTCCCTTAGCCTTATTACCAGGTGACTGCTTCCCTCATCACAGTATCTCTATTTACTATCCTGGATACAATTTTTTTTCTCTCTCTCTAGCGATTTCTATAGTTCAGTCACTATATACTTAAAATAATATACCAGAGGCTTTTAAATACTTATATAATATGGACATTTTGATATCTCTGCTGTATTTCAATGAAATCACCTTGTCACCTTCTTCTTCATAAGAACTCCTCCCATTTTATTTCAAAGAAAACTTTATTTATTTTAATATCATCTATTTCCTTAAACCATCTCTAGTTCCTACTCCACCATTTCTCACTCTCCAGAAAGAAAAGTAGGATTATAAGCTGACGAAAATTCTGCTACAATCTTGGGCTTTTTGAAATTTCCACATCAGTCGTACAAACAACTTTCACTCACCTTCATTTCAGTCAAAGCTTAATGGTTTTATTAAACTGAGTCACAACATGCCTCCTTATTCCACCCTCACCCTATTTTTCTGTAGTCTGGTCTCACATTTCCTTGCCATCTACAACTTTAGGACTCTGCTTCACTTCTCCTCTGCTTTACAAAACCACAAGTACAGTGTCACAAAAGATCTTGTAAATCATTCAGAATGTTTACAATGCCAAGATCACAAACTCTAAAATTTCTTTTTCTAAACACACTCTCACAGCCACCCACTTACCACAGTTCCTCTGTTATTCTGGAATCTGCTCCAGAAAAAGTAATTCACTTTCACAAAAATTCAGGGTTGCTAATGGCCTCATCCCATCTGTAATGAGCATGCCTACACTACTCTTAAAAATAGCTATCTAGACTCTACTAAGCACCCTCAGAGACAGAGATCAGTAGTTTGTGGAGAATGATGGTAAGAGGTAATTAATTCAGACTTGTAAAGACTTAAATCCTATTTCACACTTAAGTACATCTCTTGGTCTTAGTTCTCAACTTCAAGTCAAAACAGAATTTCATGTTTTCCCCCTCTCAAACAACTCATCTTCAAATACTTAAACCTTTTTTATTGACTTCATCATTTTTCATCTCTGTTATATTTACTCTGGCTAAATGCAAGTAAAATGTCAACTAGCTAGTCAGTTCAGTTGCTCAGTCATATCTGACTCTTTGCAACCCCATGGACTGCAGCACACCAGGCCTCCCTGTCCATCACCAACTCCTAGAGTTTACTCAAATTCATGTCCATTGAGTCGGTGATGCCATCCAGCCATCTCATCCTCTGCCATCCCCTTTTCCTCCTGCCTTCACTCTTTCCCAGCATCAGGCTTTTTTCCAATGAGTCAACTCTTCACATGAGGTGGCCAAAGTATTGGAGTTTTAGCTTCAGCATCAGTCCTTCCAATGAATATTCAGAACTGATTTTCTTTAGGATGGACTGGTTGGATCTCCTCACCGCTTCTGTTAAAATGAGGTACAGAGAAGTATGTGGCCCTCCATAGCTTCAAAAGTGCATGCCGTCACAAAGAGAAATCAGTGATGGAGATATATTTACTGTCCTGTCTTCAGTGCTTAGAATAGTGCCTAACACATAGTAGATACTCAATAAAAACTTATTAAATGAATGACTTAAGTAATAAACTGATAAGTATATTCTAGATGTGCTGTATTTGAATCAGAATATGATGAAGTAGTCACCCGTGTGCCTGGATACTATGCTGTTGTTTAGAAAAACCAAATATTTGATTGATTTTTATAATAGCCTTATTACAGACTTTGTTGTTTATCAAAGTCTCAAGGTTTTGGAGACACTAGATTTGTTTCATTATAAATTACTTTTAATTGCACCTTTATCCACCTTGTGCTTATGCAATTCTTTAAAAAAAATCCAAGAGTAGATTTTATAATGTTCCTATTATATTTTATTTTCTTTGATGTAGTTCACCTTTTTATTCAAATTCTTTATGAACCATAATGCTGCCATGCATCACATTAGGCATTTTTTCCCAGTTTTGTGTCATCTACCTGTTTGATTCAAATTACTTTGTTGGCATATGGTAAAATGAATTGCTGTTTAGTATGTCTATGTTCCAAGCGTTGTGTTAAAAAATTTTCACAGCTTTTCCTAACACATCTACTCCCTCTACCATCTTCCCAAAAGTTCCTCCCATGCTTTTTGATAAGTTTCCTTGTAAGTCTTTTTATAATTACTGATTAAAACAGAACAGTTCTGCACAAGTCCAGATATCCTAGTCACGCCGTCAGACATTCATGATTCAATAAATAACTAATGAGCACCTACTGTGTGGTGCCAAAATTATTACATTAAAAAAGTCCTCGCCTTTGTGGGGGAAACAAATAAATGTGTAATATAATGGCAGAAACTGTGAAGTTTTACACAGAAAAATAAACTATGGGTGAAAGCTATTAAAAAGGGATACCTCATTAGAATGGAATAGGAGGCCAGAACAGGGAAATCTCATGCACATTCCATGCAACTTCAATACAGATCCCAACAGGGGGAAAAGTATATTGCATTGCCAGCAAGAACACTACTGTGTCAACAAGAAGAAAGATTTTCTTCTCCTCTAGAGACAGCTGAACCAATGAGAGGCTTCATGACTCAGACAATAAACAGCCACTATACTTTGCCAACAAAGGTCCGTCTAGTCAAGGCTATGGTTTTTCCTGTGGTCATGTATGGATGTGAGAGTTGGACTGTGAAGAAAGCTGAGTGCTGAAGAATTGATGCTTTTGAACTGTGGTGTTGGAGAAGACTCTTGAGAGGCCCTTGGACTGCAAGGAGATCCAACCAGTCTATTCTGAAGGAGATCAGCCCTGGGATTTCTTTGGAAGGAATGATGCTAAAGCTGAGACTCCAGTACTTTGGCCACTTCATGTGAAGAGTTGACTTATTGGAAAAGACTCTGATGCTGGGAGGGATTGGGGGCAGGAGGAGAAGGGGGCGACAGAGGATGAGATGGCTGGATGGCATCACTGACTCGATGGACGTGAGTCTGAGTGAACTCTGGGAGTTGGTGATGGACAGGGAGACCTGGCGTGCTGCGATTCATGGGGTCGCAAAGAGTCAGACACGACTGAGTGACTGAACTGAACTGAACTGAACTGATACTTTGAACTCCCAGTTTCCTCCAATGAACTCTTTATTGTCTGAGCCACCAGGCAAGCCCTTGTTTGTAACAGCCCTACCAACTTGCCCTTCTCCTCTAAAAAGAGTTTCTTCTCTTTTATTTTTACCAGACTTGTAGGTGGCTTGCCATAGTTACATGTCCTGAATTGCAATTCTTTGCTGCTCCTTAAAAAAAATTTTTTGCTAGTAAAATAACTGGTTCTTTTATTGCTTTAGGTTAACAGTGTAATATGATTTGGGTGTGATGGTATCTATGTTAGATACGTGGCAAGGGACGACTTTCCTGAAGTAACATATGAGCAGGCACCTAAATGAAGTGAAAGAAATCCATGAAAAATCTCTGATGAGGAGGCTTTGGGATGAAATTTTGCTTGGCCTTTTCACAAATAGCATGAGAGCCAGTGTGGCCAAATCAGACTAATGTCCTTAATGAAACAATGTATTATTCAACATCTGAATAAAACCAGCCAAGTAGTCACTTAGCTGTACAATCTTGCTCTCACCTAGCTTGTATTTCTCCATTTTATGATCAGAGAAACCAAGAAAAACAATGATTTCCCTAGTTTCCTCAGATTTTTCCTCACATACTGATAAATTTAATTTTCCACAATTGACCATGATTTTAGAATGGATTTCCCTGGTGGCTTGGATGGAAAAGAATCTGCCTGCAGTGCAGGAGACCCAGGTTCAATCCTTGGATCGAGACGGTCCCCTGGAGAAGGGTATGGCTATCCATTCCAGTATTATTGCCTAGAGAATTCCATGGACAGAGGAGCCTGGAGGGCTACAGTCCATGGGGTCACAAAGAGTCAGACATGGCCAAGTGACTTTCACTCATTTAGAATGGTATAAGACTACCAGATTTAGATTTAGAAGTCTCATCATTGACTTTCACTAGCTCCAAAAATTAAATAGTATTATCTTCATATGCCCGTTTCTTTCCCTGTAAATTAGAGATAATAATACAGCTTCTTGCATGGACACTTATATTGCCCTTAGAACATCTTTTTCTCTTGCTTAATCTTCTTCCCTTTTAATCTAAGTGATTCTTACATCCCAGTATACAACATACAATGTCTTCTGTAACACTGCAACTCCAAAGTCTGTGCCTTTGCATATATTTCAGTGTGCCCAAAATACTTTCCCTTCACCTTACCTCCTTCCCTTCTCAGTAAATGCCTGTATATTTATCCATATATACAGCTCAAATATTCACTCTTCTGCCATACCTTATTTGAGTTTCCTAAGCAATTGGTTTCACTCTAAACATTTCCATAGGTTTTTTTCTGTATGCTACTATTATACCTGGTCTTTTCCATAGGACTGGGAGATACCTGAAGTCTGAAACTATTAGCTATTTACACGTGTCACCTTAAAATAGCTCTAGAACTGAGCAGGACTTAAATGATATAAACTACACACGTTCAAGCATATAGACAAGCATACTCACATATTCTCATTATAGAGTGCATCCATTTGGCAATATAACTTAGATTCTAGGCTTTTCAACAAGATTTGCTGAGTTTATATTCCACTTCCACCACCTCAAAGCTGCATAACCTAGGAATAGTCACTTATCTCTGAGCCTTGGTTCCCCAATCTTTACCATTGGTTTAAAGTGATTCCAACATCACAGCATTGTGGTAACAATGCAATGAGTGCCTATAGGGACTTCAGTTATTTAAAATCTTAGATATTATTCCACTTACTCTTTATATATATTTTCTCTTTGTGTCCAGAAGTGTGTCTTCTACATATTAGGGGATCATAAGCATTATCCCCTAGAGTGCATAGTAGTGTCTACAACATAGAAGACAATAAAGCTGTGCTGTGCTGTGCTTAGTCACTCAGTTGTGTCCAACTCTTTGCTACCCTGTGGACTGTAGCTGGCCAGGCTTCTTTGTCCATGGAGATTCTCCAGGCAAGAATACTGGAGTGGGTTGCCATGCCCTCCTCCAGGGGATCTTCCCAACCAAGGAATAGAACCCAGGTCTCCCACATTGCAGACAGAATCTTAACCATCTGAGCCACCAGGGAAGCCCCAGAAAATGTTACTGACTGATAAACGAATAGAAAAAACACTACCTTTCTAAAGTGAAATTCACAGAAATTTTCCTAAAGGAAAAACTGAAAATCTTAGATAGAAAATAAATCATCTGAAAATACAAAGCCAGAAGTAAAAATTAGAACTCAACTTCTACAAAAATTCTAATTTCACAAACTACTTGCTATTACATCGCATTTTCATACTTGACGTATGTGGCTATGCTGCTGCTGCTGTCGCTTCAGTCGTGTCCGACTCTGTGCGACCCCAGAGACGGCAGCCCACCAGGCTCCCCCGTCCCTGGGATTCTCCAGGCAAGAACACTGGAGTGGGTTGCCATTTCCTTCTCCAAAGCATGAAAGTGAAAAGTGAAAGTTAAGTCGCTCCGTCGTGTCCGACCCTGTGTGACCCCATAAATGGCAGCCCACCAGGCTCCCCCACCCCTGGGATTCGCTGGGCAAGAACACTGGAGTGGGTTGCCATTTTCTTCTCCAGTGCATGAAAGTGAAAGTGAAGTCTCTCAGTCATGTCCGACTCTCAGCGACCCCATGGACTGCAGCCTACCAGGCTCCTCCATCCATGGGATTTTCCAGGCAAGAGTACTGGAGTGGGGTGCCATTGCCTTCTCCCCTATGTAATTATAAGTATATAAAAATAAAGAGAAGTAAGGAAAGGAGAGGATTAAAATATATTCAGTCTAACTATAGCTTATTAACTAATTGGGGAAAGTTTATGCATTTTGCTCACTCTTAATCACGTTCATATTTGTGATTTGATGTATGACGCCTGCCCCTTTCATATACTCTCACTTTTTATTATGCTCAAGCTTGTACCATGTGCTCCTTCCAAAGCAAATTCAGCTATCATTATTTCTAATCATTTGTTTTGTCTGTGGATTGTGTAACTCAAAGAGAATCAACTGCATTAAAAGTACCTTAATTAATATTTGTTGGGAGTCCCCTAGGTATATTCTTTTACTAAATGAGGAATGATTTGTTTTTATTTAATATCAACATAACACTATTTAATTTGGAAGTGTAGTTGAAAGTGTCTATAAGTAATAATTAAAGAAGAATCAACATATTAATGATCATGCAGACCTTTGCCAATGGGAAGAAGAGACCTGGATGGCACACACAATCTAAAATGGAAAAAAAGGTTTAATTTATTCTGGAATCTTTCTATTCCAAATCCAAATAGTAGGAATATAATAAAATTTTAGCAACTTGAATAAAGAAACTGTTTACACAGTCAAAGATTTTCATCACAAGTAATGAAATAAAATTTATACCAACTTTTGCTCCCTGAGCAGATCACTGACAGAAGACAGATCACTGGTTTGAAAAAAAAAAAAGAAAAGAAAATCAGAATGTCTTTCAGAAGACTCACAAAGAATAATTTTACTGATCCAGTTAAAAATCTCCTTGGCAGTTATGTTCCTCATATTTTTTACAGTTTTAGCATGTGAATAAGTACCAAGAAAAGGAAATTTGGTGAACAAAGCCCATGGAAAAGATGTACTGGTCATAGCAGCATAAAGGATGGTATGAAAGCAAAACATCTGCTAAAATGTGCATTGTTCTCCGGGTTCCAGAAGCGGAGGGACACTGCCATGTTTTACAAAACAGACTGAGGCTCAAAGATCTACAGTGTTCACTGTTGAGCCAATGATCTCTGAGAAAAATAATGATATATTTAAAATTTGGTTTTGGTAGCCTTTCAATTTATTCTTTTCATTGTTCAAATCTCTCTCCATTTGGACACCCTCTGCTCAGGTGCTAAAGTCCAGGCTTTTTGTCCACCTTAGCTGAAGAGTTCCTGGCAAGCCCTCTCCTTCTATGGTGGAAATGTGCATAGTTTTCTTGTGTCCTCCTTATATTATCAAAACTCATCTCATCTTTCATCCTCACCAGAATCTCCTCAGGTTTTTTTTTTTTTTCCCCATTATAACTGACATGTTATAAACCAGTGGGTCGCAAATACTTGCATCATCATCTAGAATCATCTGGAAGGCTTATTAAAACATACATTTCTGGGAACCATCCCAGAGTTTCTGATTCTGTAGGGCATTTCCAGCAAGTCCCCAGGGGATACTATTGCTGCTTACCAGGGCAACATCTTTGAGGACCACTGCTATAGCATTTACAAATTCATTAACATTTAGCCTTTGAAGCATAATGGTAACAATGCACAGTCCCTCCAAAGGATTTTTTGTAGCAATGGGAAATATAATTAATATAAATGACTGTAGACCTATCATATGACAGGGCTTCCCTGGTGGCTCAGCTGATAAAGAATCCACCTGCAATGCGGGAGACCTGGGTTTGGTCCCTGGGTTGGGAAGAATCCCTGGAGAAGGGAAAGGCTACCCACTCCAGTATTCTGGTTTGGAGAATTCCATGGACTGTATAGCCTATGGGACCACAAAGAGTCAGACACGACTGAGGGACTTTCACTCACACTAACTCACCATATGACCCAGGTACTCTGCTTCTGTGTGTTTGTCTGAAGAACATGAAAACACTAATTTGAAAAGATTTGTGTACTTCTATGTTCATCACAAAATTATTTGCCATAGACAAGATAGGAAAACAAGTGCCCAGTGATGTATGGATGGATATAGAAGATGTGGTATATATACACAAAGGATACTACTTAGTCATAAAAATGAATGAAATACTGCCATTTGGGACAATATGGATGGATCTTGAAGATACTATACTAAACGAAATAGGTCAGAAAGAGAAAGACGAGTTCCATATAATTTTTCCAGTATGTGGAATCTCAAAAAACAAAACAAACAAAATAAAACAAAAATGAACTCATAGAAACAGAGAACAGAATAGTGATTACCGGGGAGAAGGGCATTGGGAGGTAGGTGAAATGGGTGAAGAGGATCAACTGAAGGGGAATGTAAACTAAATTTTTGATATATGGTGCATTGTATACATTGCATACTGTTTACGTTTCAGGGTATATAGAAGTCAAGTTACGGTGCTGTGCACTTGAAAATTACATAATATATAATACACATATGAAAGTGAAAGTGTTTGTCCCTCAGTCATGTCTGACTCTGTGACCACATGGACTGTAGCCCACCAGGCTCCTCTGCCCATGGAAATCTCCAGGCAAGAATACTGGAGTGGGTGGCCATTGCTTTCTCCAGGGAGTCTTCTGGATCCAGGGATTGAACTCAAGTTTCCTGCATTGCAGGCAGATTCTTAACCATCTGAGCCACCATGGAAGCCCCAAGACACATATATATGGCTGTATTTCCCAGCACATGTGTCCAATAATATTTTATTGAATGAATCTGAATGCAAAATAACAAATATATAATATTTTAATCTGGACTAGTAATTCTAGGATTGGGCAGTAATTTGAGGGGAAGGACCTTCCCAGTAGATAGTCACCTGCTTCTTTGATGATAAATCCAGCTCAATCGGGAAAAAAAAAAAAAAAAACATGAGTTTAAAATGCTAATAACAGTGATAGTAATAGTACAACACATTTACAAAATGAGAAGTTGGAAAATCTTAAAATATTTTCATAGCCTGCGTATACTGGGCTCAAAATAGTTAAAACAGTACGTCTTAGACTGCAGCATACTAGACAAACCTTCAAGAGTCTGTGTAGCACAGTGAGTGTCCTAAAATCAATGACTTCTACACAGCAGGGAGAGCTTTCTCAGGTGGTGACCAACCTAAAAAGCTATTCACTTGAGCCAACATCCAAAACAACCCAGATGACTCGTCCCCAGCTACAGAAGGATGTCACTTTTGCCTTACAGGTAGGCATTTTGCACAGTATCTATTAAAAGAAAACAAATATTCTTAAAGTTGCACCCTCCCAAATTAGAGCCAGAGCAACAGAAATCCATAAACATGTAAGGCATGGTTTCAGAGAATACAGAGAGAGAAAAGAAGGCTCTTGAAAAGTAATTTAAGCCCTGGAACAAAGAGTCCATTTAGATGCAACAGACATGATATAGGAACAGTATGGGGGACTAAAGATCAGCAGGGCAACAAAGAAAAAAAGAGTTTCTGAAAAAGATTAGGACAAGGACAATTCTCTTTCCAGAAATGGCCAACCTTTTAATATTGAAGTGAAGAATATACAGTATTATGTAATTTGATTCATACATGCTTAAAGTTACTGTATACAGAAAATTTAACATTTAGGAATCATTAAAGAAATTATTTCAGAACACTAAGTGGATGAAAAAACTATTATTCCTTAAGGGTCAGTGTTATAACAAGGCATATTTCTCCCTGGGAATCACAGAAGTACATTTTGGTCTTCAACACTCAATATTGTGAATTCAAAAATGCTATGTCCGTGTTATAGATAAAAAAGTAAATTGAGGGTCAGAATTGAGACTTGAATTCAGATCATCTGAGGGCAAACTCAGTGTGCTTTTTATGCACAGCTGTCTCCTTTTGGTATTCTGTAATTAAAGCCCTGATAATTATTTAAATCAATGCTATAGCATAATCTAGGGGGAAGTAGCCAAAAATTATCCATTGCAAGTACTCTAAACAAGTTTATTCTTTAGACAAAATTATATTCTATATGCTTTTGCAGCAGTATTTCAACAAAAAAATTACTCTTTAGTCATATCCACATTCATGGGACAACATCAATTTTAGCAACAACATGTTGAATATAAAGGAAGTGTAGCTTCTCAGGGATTAAGAGAGAAATTGTGAATTGCACTGCATTATATATTACAAAAATGTAGGTGAATATCTCTAGATAAATAACCCCACAATCTACATAACCTATGCTTAAGTTTTTATTTTAATTGTGTATCAGTATTTAATTAGAAAAAATATTTCTAATGATACTCAGTTCAGTTCAGTTCAGTCACTCAGTTGTGTCCGACTCTTTGCAACCCCATGAACCGTAGCACGCCAGGCCTCCCTGTCCATCACCAACTCCCGGAGTTCACACAAACCCATGTCCATCGAGTCGGTGATGCCATCCAGCCATCTCATCCTCTGGCGTCCCCTTCTCCTCCCAGCCTCAATCCCTCCCAGCATCAGAGTCTTTTCCAATGAGTCAACTCTTCACATGAGGTGGCCAAAGTATTAGAGTTTCAGCTTTAGCATCAGTCCTTCCAATGAATACCCAGGACTGATCTCCTTTAGGATGGACTGATTGGATCTCCTTGCAGTCCAAGGGACTCTCAAGAGTCTTCTCCAACACCACAGTTCAAAAGTATCAATTCTTTAGCACTCAGCTTTCTTCACAGTCCAACTCTCACATCCATACATGACCACTGGAAAAACCACAGCCTTGACTAGACGGACCTTTGTTGACAAAGTAATGTCTCTGCTTTTGAATATGCTATCTAGGTTGGTCATAACTTTCCTTCCAAGGAGTAAGCATCTTTTAATTTCATGGCTGCAACCACCATCTGCAGTGATTTTGGAGCCCCCAAAAATAAAGTCTGACATTGTTTCCACTGTTTCCCCATCTATTTCCCATGAAGTGATGGGACCAGATGCCATGATCTTTGTTTTCTGAATGTTGAGCTTTAAGCCAACTTTTTCACTCTCCTCTAATGATACTAAACACATCTAAAAGGTTGCTATGGTGGCAGTTTTACCATTAAGTCACTGACATCCACAAAAATAGCCTGTGTCACATGCACCTCCGCATCCTGAGGTCTGAAGGAACCTTATTGAGCAGTACTCCAACAGCTCATTGAAGTGAATGGAAAGGCAAAATTTGAGATTGAGTACACCTGGACTTGAATTCCAACTCCAGCACATATCAGTTGTCAAACGTTAAGCTCTCTGAGGCTAGGTATGTTTATCTAATTAGGATTATAGAAGTAGGCATTTCTTGAGTAACTTATTTCACATACACATCAATAATTCCTTCTTTATGGAAATTCCCTGGAAGTCCAGTGGTTAGCACTCTGCACTTCTACTGCAAGGGACACAGGTTTGATCCCTTGTCAGGTAATTAAGATTCTGCATGCTGTGAGGCATGGCCAAAAAAAAAAAAAAAATTCTCTCTTCATACAGTCTGTATATTTCATATTTTGAATATATGACAATATATATTAAATTTGCTTGCTTTATAACAGTCTTCTCCACTAAAATAAGGGCTCCCCTCATGACTCAGCCATAAAGAATCTGTCTGCAATGCAGGAGATATGGGTTCAGTCCCTGGGTAGTGAAGATCCCCTGGAGAAGGAAATGGCTACCCACTGCAATATATTTGCCTCGAAAATCCCATGGACAGGGGAGCCTGGCAGGCTACAGTCCATGGGGTTGTGAAGAGTCAGACATGACTTGGTGACTGAACCACTACCACCACTAAAATAAAAGCTCCTTGAGTTTAAAACCATACGTGTCTAATTCACCATTGCATTTTCTGTCTTGAGCATAATCCTGGTACACAACTGATGATCAATAATTTTTTCTAAGGGGAGGAAGAAAGAGGGAAAGAAAGGAATGTTTCTGTGACAATTACAAAGGCTATAATATGCATGGAAGGTTTAGCACAGAATGATCACTCCATAAACACTCACTGGTATTATTGGTATTTATGCGAAACATGAATCTCTCAGACTATATTTCTGAAAAATGGGTTCTGTCACTGAGGAAAAACTCCAATGAATGCAGTCGGACTTCTTGAGTGGCCCATTCCATATTCACCCACTCATGATGGCAAGATCTCTGTAAACAAGAGAAGAAAATTCCAAGTATTGTTTCCTCTTTCTACACAGATAGCATACAAACCAATTGTGTCTTTCTTTCTCTGATAAAAAGTCCCAGCTTTCTCCCTCTGTCTATGTGTGTGTGTGTGTCTCTCTCTCTCACACACACACGTACATTTAAGAGATTTTGTGTATGACTTATTTTTTTCTGCTTGAGATTATGGCTACTTATCGCTACTCTTTTGGTGATGGTGTTCAGAGTTAAATTCCCAGATACAGTTTAACAGACTAGAGAAGGTTAAAACATCATCACTCTATCTTTTCTCTGGAATCTGTGCTTACTTGTGTACATTTTACTTTCATACTCCTGACTCTGTTGAGTCAGCCAGTAGATGATATTGCAACTGTCTATTGCCAGTAGATGATATTGATGTTACAACTATTTTATAATTTATAAGGTTCAGATTAGTGATATGATAGTGATAGAGTCCAGAATATTCCAGAGAACAGCTTGAGATATTTAATAATGTACAGTTAAACTAGGAAGCCCTAAAGTGTGGATGAAATAGAAACATTAGAAGTCTTAGTGAGGGAAGAGAGCACAATGGTTTTGTAAAGTGAAGCAAGTAGGAGAAATTTTCAGAGAGGAGACTGTAATCTTTAGTAGTCAATTTTTGCTGTATAACACACTATCTGTTCTGTACTCTCAGAAAATTACAAAGATTATGATGATTTTTAAACTCATAGATCTGTAGTCAGCCAGGATAGCTCTGCTTCAGGTTGCAGGATAGCAGGACATGGCTCCAGAATTCAGGAAGAGTTAGTTCAGCTCCACATGTCTCTGCATTCTCCTTGGAAGACATCAGCTGCCTTCTCAAGAATTATAAGAGGGGAAATCAAAGCACATAATTATTCCTGAGGTCTTGGCCTTATATGCTTGAGGACAATCTCAATTTTATTCATGTTTATTTGGTCAAAACAAATCAAATAGGCAAGTCTGAAGACAACAGGCTGGGAATGTATCCTTTCTACTGTTGCACAAATATCCAATACAGAGCTTAGTGGTGAATGATTGAGTGCACTGGAACATGAGGATCTAATGGCAACTATGTCCATCCCATGTGAGGTAGTGGTGGGAAATTTTTTTCAAGATGCTGCACCTTCCAGGTCAATTTTTGTGTCAAGAAGTTGTTCCATGGCCCATGTCATGGACTGAGAGATACACAAGGCAGATGGCAAAGCTGGAAAATTAAAGCTTTAGTATACACTTTAGTATAGTAATCTGTTAAGTATATAGAGTAATTAATATAAGAATATTTAATTCATCAGCTTATTAAATATGAAGTAAGATATATAATAGAATGCCATCTGTTTTAATTATTTGACAGAAATAATATTCAATTACCTACTTATAAATTAAACCTATGACTTATAATGCTTTTGTTATGATTGTTGCTATAAAATAGTCACTCCATTTTGAGGAGCAATAGTACTCTTGCCTGGAAAATCCCATGGATGGAGGAGCCTGGTAGGCTGCAGTCCATGGGGTTGAGAAGAGTCGGACACGACTGAGCGACTTCATTTTCACTTTTCACTTTCATGCATTGGAGAAGGCAATGGCAACCCACTCCAGTGTTCTTGCCTGGAGAATCCCAGGGACGGGGGAGCCTGGTGGGCTGCTGTCTATGGGGTCGCACAGAGTCGGACACGACTGAAGTGACTTAGCAGCAGCAGCAGTGTCTCATATACAAACCAACAAAAAATAAGATGCATGCTATGATATAAAAATAGTAAGGCTGTGGTATGAAAGCAGGTAAGTAAAGCTGGAAGACCTCATTCGTGGGGCTTCCTATGTGACTCAGTGATAAAAGAATCTGCCTGCCAAGCAAGAGATGCTAGTTCAATCCCTGGGTCAAGAAGATCCCCAGGAGAAGGAAATGGCAACCCACTCCAGTATTCTTGCCTGGAAATCCCATGGGCAGAGGAAGTCTGGTGGGCTATAGTCCATGGGTTTGCAGAGTCCGGCATGACTTAGCAACTAAAACAGCAATAATCTCATTAATGACCTTTGAAAACCAATGAGCAAATAGTGTGGCAGAAAGAAGAGCTAGCTAGCCCATTGTTTATTACTAAAGATTCCAATAAATGGCCTTGAGGGAAATCATGTACCCAATAACCAGAACATTCTTCTTGATAACTAACAAGACAGGCAATTTAATAATACAGCATACTATAAGAATAAAAATAGAGTGGAAATCCATACATCTTCATGCACTTTTCTCATCTCTTTCCACTCTCTGTCTGAGATCACAGAGTAGAAATAAAAGGGTCCAATTATCTGTCTGAAAATCTGTCAACAGGCACACCAAAAGGAGTAGCAAGCATACAAGAGAACATATGAAAATTAGTCATTGTTAAAGATGAAACACTATGTTTTGAAAAAAAAAAAATCAGACCATGCAAGGCACGACCATTTTAGATTGAGATCTATGCTCTTTGACTGTGTAAGAACATAAACAAGTCAATTGCCCACCCAGCTAATAAATTCATTTTCACCGGCTTCTCCTTAAACTAAAAGTCTGACAGCAGAAATAGTCTCTAGGAATTTGCAAGTGACTCCTATTCTCTGATGCTTTTGAACTGTGGTGCTGGATAAGTCTTGAGAGCCCCTTGGACTGCTCAAGTAGATCAAATCAGTCCATCCAAAGAAAATCAGTCCTGAATATTCATTGGAAGGACTGACGCTGAAGCTGAAACTCCAATACTTTGGCCACCTGATGCAAAAAAAATGACTCCTTTGAAAAGACCCTGATGCTGGGAAAGACTGAAGGTGGGAGGAGAAGGGGACGACAAAGGATGAGATGGTTGGACGGCATCACCGAGTCAATGGACATGAGTTTGAGTAAGCTCCAGGAGTTGGTGATGGACATGGAGTCCTGGCATGCTGCAGTCCTTGGGGTCATGACTGAGTGACTGAACTGGCTGACCTACTCTCTGAGATAAAGCTATCTTCTTGATTCTTGTTTTTGTTCTCATTTCCTTTAGAGGTGAGCCCGATTTCTGAGAGATTGTGCAGTGCAGATGTTCCTGAGTGCCATCATTTGGGTATTTTCAATTTGATCACCAAGAATTCACCAGAAATTTGTCAGAAACAACCATAATGGAAACATTTAAAGCAGGACTTTAAAACTTTTAGAATATATATTCTACTGGGCCTGTGTTCTTCTCAGCCAAGGCAAAGCTTTTGAGTTTTTCAAACTTTTTTTCAGTTTTTCTGCTCACAGTTAGTGACTTCTAATGTTTATTGCATAAGCATTACAGAATTTTCCATATCTTGTGACTTAACAAAGTTTTTAAATGTACTTACTCAGGATTATATTATCATATGATCTTCAAAATCAGTATTTAAATATGTTTTCCATTTTGTAATACAGATCACTTGTATTTTTTGTGTTTACTTCACACATAAAAAATGTTCTTTATAAATGGAAGAGATCAAATGTGTAATATGTTTGGTGCTCTGGAAATCTATTCAACTGCAGCATCATGTCTTGACATTTCAAAAAGTTTGCAGCAAACCCATGAGGAATTACTATTTTTAGGACTTAAAAATCACTTTTAAAAGTGACTTTATTTTATGAAATATAATATTATCTTCAACTCCCTTGGTCCTTATGACACTGAATTTATTTTTGATTGAAGTAGCTACAGAAAACCTGTTCAAGCTAGAGTGTGGGGTTTTATGTTTTTATTAAGTGTGAAAGTAGAACATAAAGCACACAAGGGAGAACACTCAGTGTGCACAATTCTGATAGCATCTTTTGACTAGGGTGGTGTTCTGAGAGTCACTGAAGGTTGCTCAATTTGTTTGGATTGTCAGCATTCATCTGGGAATGCAAGTTGTCTACAAATAATAAGCTGGACATTGAATATTTTTTTCTCCAAATGACACCTTGTAAGAAGGAAAATAAAGAGTGTCAGAGCCTCGGGATGTCCCTGGTGGTCCAATGGCTAGGACTTCACTTTCCAATGCAGGGGATACAAGTTCGATCCATGGTTGGGAGCTAGGATTCCACATGCCTCGTGGCCAAAACACAAGAACATAAACCAATATTGTAATAAATTCAATAAAGACTTTTTTAAATGGTCCACTTCAAAAAACTCTTAGAGAAAAAAAAAAGAAAAGAAAGTGAAAGGGCCTCAGTCCACCCCTATGTTTGAGCCAAAGCATTTACTTACCTTATTTATTACTCACAAGATCTCCGTAAAGCGGATGCTACTGTTATCCCCATTTAGTGAGACAATACATCTTCATAGATTTACCCGAGGCCACACCTGAAGGGAGAAATTGGAACATCATAATACAAGTGTACTCTGCCTCATCACTGTCACTTCATCAAAAGCAAATCCGTTTGTTACCATGTTTCCTACAAGGCCTTTCCATTTCGGTCTCGAATATACATTTGAAAGGATGCTGGGAAGACAGCACAGTTGGAAACAGTAGGAACATTGGCAGAATCTGACAGATTTAACTATTTTTGAATTCTGGAGTCTCTTAAAGGCTTGCAACTTCCCAGGGAAGACTTGGACAATAGTAAATTGCTGTCACTTTCAGTCAGTTTACACAGCTCTTAGCACAGTAGAAGTTATCCATCTCATTCTCCAGTCTCCTGGTAGGCATCTGTGCACATATTCCAGGAGCAGCTCACATGCAGCTTGTAGGTGTCAAGATGGGCAAAAAGGACCTATTCTCCAAATACTGGGGATCCGTGCTCTGCTAACTGCTACTTCTAATTTCAGAGGTGTAGATAAAGAGTCAGGAAATGGTTGCAAGCCCCTCCTATCTGAATGAAGTGAATTCCAGGGAATTTAAAGTTGGAAGTTTCACATTTAATGATTTCAAAACTAAATATGAAACTACAGTAATCAAAACAGTGTGGTACTGGCACAAAGACAGACATATAAACCAAAGGAATAGAACAGGGAGCCCAGAAATAAACCCTCGCCTATTTGTTGACAGCTGAAGCTCCAATACTTCGGCCACCTGATGTGAAGAGCTGACTCATTGGAGAAAACCATGATTCTGGGAAAGATTGAAGGCAGGAGGAGATGGGCATGACAAAATATGAAATGGTTGGATGGAATCACCAACTCAATGGACATGAGTTTGAACACACTGCAGGAAATGGTGAAGGACAGAGAAGCCTGGCATGCCGCCATCCATGGGATTGCAGTCAGGTACAATTGAGAGACTGAACTATAATATTTGTTGACAAATGTACCAAGAGTGTTCAATAGCTAAATAATGTATTTTCAACAAATGGTGCTAAGGAAACTAGATATCCATATGCAAAAGAATGAAAATGGACAGTTATTTAACATCATATATAAAAATTAACTCAAAATGTGTCAAAGACCTAAATGTAAGAGCTAAAACTGTAAAACCCTTAAAAGAAACATGGGGCAACAGCTTCATGGTATTGGATTCAGTGATGACTGGATTAGGAAACAACTCCAAATGCACAGGAAAAAAGAAAAAAATAGACTAATTGGGCTTTATGAAAATCGTAAAAATTTGTGCATCAAAAACACCATCAGCAAAGTAAAAAGGCAACCCATAGAATGGGAGGAAATATTTTAAAATCGCATATGTCATAAGGGATGAATATCCAAATTATAGACAGAACTCCTAAAACTTAATCCAACATAAAACAATTCAATTAAAAAATGAACAAAGGAACCGAATAGACACTTCTCCAAAGATATGCAAATGGCCAAAAAGCACATGAAAAGATGCTCAACATCATTGGTCTTTATGTGCATGCATGCTAAGTCATTCCAGTCATCTCCGACTTTTCTCATTGTGACCCTATGGACTCTAGCCCACCAGGTTCCTCTGTCCATAGGATTCTCCAGGCAAGAATACAGGAATGGGCTGCTATGCCCACAACCAGGGGATCTTCCTGACCTAGGGATCAAAACCATGTTCTTTACCACTAGCGCCGCCTGAGAAGTCCACTGATCTTTGGGGAAATGCTGATCAAAATTACAATGAGATACCACCTCATACCCATTACGATTACTACTATTAAATAAAAATAAATACAGAGAAGATAACACAGGATGGCCAGGATGTAGAAAAACAGAACATGTATACACTGTTAATGGGGGTATAAAATGTAACAGCTGCTGTGGAATACAGACTGGAGTTTCCTCTGAAATGTAAAAGTATAATTAACATATGATTAAGCAATTTTACTTCTGGGTATTTATCCAGAAGAATTCAAAGCAGGTTCTTGAGGAGACTTTTGTATATATCTGTTTATTTCAACATTATTCACAATTGTTAAATTGTGGAATCAACTCAAGTCCATCAATGGATGAATGAATAAACCAAGAAATGGAAACACCTGAATCTTTGCTAGCAGATGAACAGATAAGCAAAATATGGTGTCCATATACAATAGAATATGATGCAGTCTTAGAGGAAATTCTGACATACTACAACATGGATGAACCTTGGGAATATTATGTTAAGTGAAATAAGCCAGGTCACAGAGACAACAATATATGATTCCAATTATGAAGCACTTAGAATAGTCAAAATCATAAAGATAGCAATTAGAACGGTGGTTTATAAGGGCTAAAGGAAGTGGGGAATGAGGAACAATTATTCAATGGATATAGCAGTTAAGTTATCTGAGATCTTTTCCCTTATCTACCTGGAGATGAGTGGTGGTTATGGTAGCACATTACAAATGTATTTAATACCTCTGAACTATACACTTAAAAATGGCTAAGATGATCAAATATGTCCTTTTGTGTATTTTAACACAAAAATTTTAAGATATATTTCAGGAACAAGAGATAAAGTGATCTAAAAATTCTAGGAATAGAGTGCTGGGAACTCAAGTGAAAAAGGATTTTCTCTGTAGGTCAATGCCAAAGGCAGTCTCTATATTTATACTATATTAAGCACTTCTAAGATATTGTGCTTGTATATCGCCATGTGGACATAGAAAACAATGTTGTGCTTATGTATCTCCACAGTGGACATAGAAAACAATGTTATAGATGTACATTGCTACTTGCAGCAGAGCTAAAATGCACATGGATTTTGTTCAAAGAAAAATATCTAACAAGTAATTTTAAAAAAAGATTGCTGCAATTTCGCCACTTCGTAAAGTCATTCTCCTGTTTCTCCTGGAATAATCATGAGGTGAAACCTAAAAAGAATAGGTACAGTATGAAGACTTACCTTCTGCTAGACCTTACAGAACAGGCTCTGCCTTTGTGATTTTTTTTTTTTTCTCAAAGGCCTTTGAAATAAGCTTTATTTGGAATAAAGCCTAAAAGCCAACTGAGCTGGAAAATATCCACAGTGTTCTTGTGATTTTTAATCTCTATTCTAAGCCAATAGCCAATCACATCACATAAAACACTGTTAAGAGCCACCCAGAGGCAAAATTCCTACACTACTGCTAAAATATTCAGTGATTGCTTAGAAAATCAAATACCTGAGTATTTTTAAGTATTACATTAATGACTAAAGGCCAGACTCTACCAAATCTTTATTTCTCCCCTTAGAATATTTATGAAACTGCAGATTGGTAACAGTCACATTTATAAAATGCCTTGCTATGCAGTGATCCAATCCCCTCAATTCAGCACATTAAAAAGATTCCAAACGTTAAAACTTCTTTGGAAATTTTCATTTTCAATCATTTGCTTTGTAACGGCATCCCTAAAAACATGAGTTGTAGGACCTACAGCAAATTTTACAAATGTGAACATTTATTTCACTGCTTACAGCTTTTGCTACATGTTATTTTGTTATTGCTGTTGTTGTTGTTGAGTCTCAAAGTCGTGTCTGACTCTTTGATACCACATGGAAGATAGCCCACCAGGTTTCTCTGTTCATGGGATTTCCAGCCAAGAATACTGGGAAATTCCCTCTCCAGGGGATCTTCCCAACCCAGGGATCAAACCGGCATCTCCTGCTTGGCAGGTGGATTCTTTACCACTGAGCCACCTGGGAAGCCCTTAGCTACATATACTTTTCTTTTTTTTTTTGGGTGGATAACTTTTTTTTTTAATTTTATTTTATTTTTAAATTTTACATAATTGTATTAGTTTTGCCAAATATCAAAATGAATCCACCACAGGTATACATGTGTTCCCCATACATATACTTTTCATAAACTTTTTGGAGCATTTCATTTTGAGATTTTTCCTTTTTCACAATTCTGCCACTCAAAATGACCTTCTAGTGGAGAAGCAGACATAGAGATAGACTTATGGACATGGGGAAAGGGGAGGAGAGGATGAGATGCTTGGAAAGAGTAACATGGAAATTTACATTACCATATGTAAAACAGATAGCCAACAGGAATTTGCTGTATGGCTCAGGAAACACAAACAGGGGCTCTGTATCAACATAGAGGGGTGGGATGGGGAGGGAGATGGGAGGGAGGTTCAAAAGGGAGGGGATATATGTATCCCTATGGCTGATTCATGTTGAGGTTTGACAGAAAACAAAAAAATTCCGTAAAGCAATTATCCTTTAATAAAAAAAATAAATTTGAAAAATGACCTGCTACTGGGTATCATTTTACTAATTTCTATAACTTTCACTTATTATTCAACTTAAACATTAACATGAAATAATAATAATGATGAAAAATAGCAATACTGAAAAATATCCATCTTATATTTGATTGTACCTATTCTTTATGTACCTTACACACACACACACACACAGTTTTACCTCTACATTAAATTAAAAGTTATTGAGGACAAGAAATATTTAATTTCTTTTAATTATACTTCCTAGAGACATTTAATAAATATCATTATATCATTAAGTGATTCCTTGAATTAAGCAGAGTTCTGTCTCCAATAAGGCTACTACCAATAAAGAAACAGATAACATGATGCAAAGGAGAGCAGTCTCTTGGAAAGATAATCACATAATCAACTTTCTATTTATATTCATACATATAATGTTAAATACTATAATTAAACATAAAATATATAATTTAATATAATTACATTTAATTATATATATATGTGTGTATGTGATATATATATATATATATATATATATATATGTATATCCTCATCCCTTCACTAAGAAGAGGATAGAATTCCATTACATTAGAAAAGATGAGTTCCTTAACTCCTGATTTAGAGCTAAAATCTTGATTCACTCTCAGTGTACTGTGAAGCCAGGATTAATAGGAATCATGGATGCCATTGTTAATGCATCCATGATTTAATGAGGGTCAAGTTTCGATAGAAAGGCTCTTTTATACAAATTAATTTGATCTATAATAGGTTGCAAACTTTGAATCATGTTTAAATATATAATTAATGATATTTCTTCTTTCTGATGTAGGGATTATGCTGTTCTTAGATGGGATTGGCAGAAAGAACTTTTAACGGTCACGTGTATATCAGTGGTGCTATTATTAAAGATGAAATGCAAACCTAAACTGAAAATTGACTTATATGATCATTTTATGCAGAGCAGGTCCACTAATCAGAGTCCATGGAGCATTTATCATGTTAATACATTTCGAATTAACAAGTCTTCTAAAAATGGCTTTTTTCTCCTCAGATATTAGCCCATTTTTCATCAGCCTCATTCTTGACATGGTCACTAATACTACATGATACTTCATAATTCTACATAAGTTTGAGATTATTGAATGCAAGTAGAAATGATTTTTGAAATATGATTTCAAGTACAAGAAAGCTTCCAATGGCTCATGCTGTCAAGTGAATGAGAGCACTGAGGCCACCGCTGAGATGAAACCTGCATTGTGATTTTTTTTACCTTCCTTATATTTCTCAAAGAATGTTCCATAAATTATTCCAAAGTAAGTGACATTAAATTCCAAGCACATTCCAAGTAATATAAGATTATAAATCCACTATTATAGCTTTTAATTAATCCTCTGTTGTTAATACAATAAAGCTATTTTAAGTGAACATGCTGGTTCAATGTTTGGTTATATCCAAATGCTAGACAACCTTGTATTTTGTTGTAAACAGTAGTAAACCTCAACTTTATTGTCATAAACAATAAGCTTCAATTAATTCAGTGAAACCCATGTGTTATTAAATTCTATTGACAAAAAACAATTGAATATATTTTTGTTTTTATACTGGGTGAAAGTTATTGTTCCTATTAAGTGTGTGTGTACATTTTTATGAGGTTTGTTTATTGCTGGTTTTGGTTGTTGTTGTTTTGCCGAACAACCATTTCCTTCTTTAATAAGTGTTTCCTGCTTTTTCTTCAGGGACCTAACTGGCTTCCAAGGTAAGTCCATGTTATTTGAATAGAGTTTATCTTAAAACAGTCTCCAAGAATGTCACATAGCTCAGGATTAGTCAGGAGGAGCATTCAAAGCTCTGGTAAAAGTTGTTCCAAGTACAGATGTGTGACCCAAGTTGGTATAATAAAGTTCCATACTGATCATTTGTTAGAGCTACTGATTAAAACAAATTCTTACCCTGGAGTTTTTAACCAGATAGAATGTTTTTTTTTTTAGCCTGGAGAAAGCTAGTGACTATTTTGCCAGAACTTAGGAACTGAGACTGAAGCAGATACTATGAAAAACAGAGATAAGAGAGATTGATAAATTCTCAGTGACCTGAGTCCAGCATACCTGAAGCAAGGTATAGTGGACGCTAGATACCTTCTTAGCCTATTTCACTCTCTCCCATTGCATAACAGCATGTAATTTTGGTAGAATTGACTTCAGATCCAATTTGAAGGCTGGGTTCTATCTGTCCCACTCCACTAACCATAATCATACTCCAAAAGTCATAATAACTAGCTCGCAGATGGATATTTAAGTCAGAATTAACTCAGTAAGTAAATAGCATTTCTTTGGCCACAGTGATTGGTTCAGGATTAGGAAAAAGTTATAACTTGGTCAAAAATAGCACTAAAGCCTAGGAATCTGGATAAAGATTGAGGGAAAAGAAGTTTTCTCTTCTTGGACATTCACTGTGTTGGTTGAAGCTTAGATCTGCTCCAGGCATTTCACCACCATGAGGAAACTTAACTTTAGGATGAAGCTGACATATGGAGTATGAAGAGAGGAAATCACAGAGAAAGGAAGCCAGAGTCCCAATTAATATCTACATTTAAGTCTATCTACTGATTTTCAAGTGAAAAGAATTAATAAAAAATAAGTTAATTTAAAAGTTTTCAGCAACAAAGACCCAGTGCACCCAAAATAAATACATCAATTTCTTTTTAAGTTTTCAATTGAGATTTCTCCTAAATATACCTTCAAAGTATTCAAATTTTCTTACCCCTGGTCTTTTAGGTTACATAAATCAAGTAATTCCTTAATTTGTTTAAGTCGATATAGACTGGCCTTTGTCACTTGCAAGTAAAACAGTACTGAGTAAAGCAAACAGTAGTTTGAGATTCACACAAACCCATAAACCTCCCAACTGGGTCACAGGTAGGTGGTGATGATAGATAGAGAGACAGAAACACAATTTCAAGAATACAGGTATACTGACTATATT
Organism: Bubalus kerabau; assembly: GCF_029407905.1. Lineage (NCBI taxonomy): Eukaryota > Metazoa > Chordata > Mammalia > Artiodactyla > Bovidae > Bubalus > Bubalus kerabau. The sequence continues at coordinate 56,532,773 of NC_073637.1, forward strand.
CTCTTTCCTATTCTGAGAGGAAAGCATTGTTTTCAAGTAATGTGAAAGTAGGTCATTTCTTGATGACCTAAAAATACTCTTAAAAGTATTTATCATTTTCATTTTAACAAGATTCTAATTTGAACTTGTAGAATTAATTTAACATATAAAACACAATAAAATATAATTTTAATGCTGGTCTGTAGAGGCAAAACTATTTTTTGAACTCCTCCTACTCTGCAAGTCTAATTCAGTCACCTGAATAATGGGTTCCTGTTCCCTTCTCCATTCTGAGAAAGTTGCTTTCAATTGGCTCCCTTTCCATTCAACTTCAAGACAATAACTAGTATTATTTATAAAAGACAAACCAGATTAGACAATCTCCTACTTAAAATGCTTTAATGTCTCCTCATCACTTAGAATGTGCTCCTAAACAAGGCATTCAAGGACACTCATGAATTGGCTCTGCCAATATGATCAAAAACAACTACCACTCTCTATATCCCATTACTTATAACCCATATGGGTTTTCTGGAGCTTTGTATTCCAGACACACTGGACCATAAATAGTTCCCCAAACATGGGAAAGTCTTCTCAGGTCTCCATGCTTTCCATATGTTGTTCCCTTTGTCTTATTTCAGCAATGCTAAGGAATGTCCTTATAAATCCTTCCAAAGATGAATGCTTCGAAGATTACCTTTTATATTTCACTTTTCCATGCTACCATCATACTTTGTATATACCTTTGTTATAGTCCACATTATACTATTTTGCAAATAGTTGTTAAATAAAAGCTGCTGAAGAGGACTGAAAGGACTATCCGTGTCCACGAATTTGTTTGATCTACATCTTGTTTCCTCACATTCTAAAATTTGAAATGTTTACACCAAAGACTGAATTTCTGGCTTCTCTTGAAACTAAAATGACCATAGAAACAAGTAGCTATAGCTAAGTAGTATATGATACTTTCGTGTACAAAAAAATGTCATATCGATTAAACAAAGGATGTTGTAGCCATGAAGCCATCAGCCCCTGCCGCCACCCACAAAGTTGCACGCTTAGGGGGTTTGGGGTGGAAAAAACAGGATACTGGCCCTAGATACTTAAGGTGCTTATCAAAATGATGATTTCAATGAGTCCAGATTCTCTCATCTCCCCATACATAGAAAAATGTTGAATTCACTGAAGTGAGAGATCTGGTTTTCTTTCCAGCAATAATCTTTTGATGCTACCTGTTTTTTGTTTGTTTGTTTGTTTACCAAAACTCCTGTATATCCTGGCTCCTCCCTTACCTCTTCAGAACAGTGCCTCAGAGCTGAGAGGTTGTTTCCTGGGCTTAAGTCTTCAGTATGTTCACCAAAGAAAGCAGAATGGTCAGCTTCTGGGTTGTGCACTTTTTTCAATCAACACACTATGTTTAGAACCCAGACACTTTTTCAGCTCACTACTCTTGAGAAAACTCTCAATTGTTTCTCACATACCTGACTTACTATATTCATGTTATTACTTTATTACCCTAGATATTTGTTTTATTTTACATGGCTGTCTTCTCACTGTAATTCTTTTAGGAAAGAGAATTTTATTTTATTTTTTAGCTTCAAAGAACAGTAGTCAGATCTAAAAATCAAGAATTCATGTGAAAATAAGTTGTTATATTAGACACCATATGTTTTCATATGTTTCATTACATATGAAAACTTTTCTAAAATTAATCAAAACAGATTATTAAAAAACAGATCAACAGAGTTAGCATATCTGATTAAATGTTACCATAATGATAAATAAGTGTGGCTATCTTAATTTTTGGACTCTCATTAATTGTGTGCATACTCAAATGTAAAATCCTTACATGATAAAGGACTATTATGCAAAATATACAAAGCACTGTTTCAAAATTAACAAGAAAAAAAAGTAAAACCTGAATTAAAAGATCTGAAGTGATACCTCCCCAAGGAAGATACACAGATGGCAAATAAGTATATGAAAAGATCCTCTATAATATGTCATCATTAAATCACAAATTAAAATAGAGAGAGATCACTGGACATATATCAATACCCAAAATTAAAAACACTGACAACAAGAAATGTTAATAAGGATATAAAATAATAAGAAACCTTATTCAAAGAATAAGAATACAAAATTGTGCAGCCACTTTGGAAGGTGGTTTGGCAGTTTCTTGCAAAACTAAATGTATTCTTACCAATCACTCTTCTTGGTATTTACCCAAAGGAGTTGTACGTAGATATTTAAAGCAGCTTTATTCATAATTGCCAACACTTGGGAACAATCAAGATGTCCTTCAGTAGGTGAGCAGATAATTAAACTGTGGTACACTCAAATAATGAAATATTATTCACATTAAAAAGGAAAAAAATGGGCTATTAAGCCATGAAATGATATGGAAAGATTTTAAATGTATCAGTTCTATTCAGTCGCTCAGTAGTGTCTGACTCTTTGCGACCCCCATGGACTGCAACACACCAGGCCTCCCTTTCCCTCACCAACTCCCAGAGTTTATTCAAACTCATGTCCATTGTGTCAGAGATGCCATCCAACCATCTCATCCTCTGTTATCCCCTTCTCCTCCTGCCTTCAATCTTTCCCAGTATCAGTATGTTTTCAAATGAGTCAGTTCTTCGCATCAGTTGGCCAAAGTATTGGAGTTTTAGCTTCAGCATCAGTCCTTCCAATGAATATTCAGGACTGATTTCCTTTAGAATGAAATGGTTGGATCTCCTTGCAGTCCAAGGGACTCTCAAAAGTCTTGTAAAAGGGTCTTTGCAACCCTTTGGTATATTGCTAAGTTAGCATACATACCACAAAAAACCTTTTTGGTTTTTGTGATCCTAGGGTTTTTGTGACCCTGGGGTCTTTGGAACCCTATGGACTGTCACCCGCCAGGCTTCTCTTTCCATGAAATTCTCCAGGCAAGCATACTGGAGTGGGTTGCCATGCCCTTCTCCCACAGATCTTCTGGTCTCAGGGATCAAACCCACCTTTCTTACATTTCCTACATTGGCAGGCAGATTCTTTACTACTAGCACCATCTGGGAAGCCATAAGAAAAAGAAGTCAATTGTAAAAAGCTACATACTATATGATTTCAACTATATAACATACTGAAAGAAGCAAATCTATGGAGATCATAAAAAGGTCAGTGGTAACTCGGGATTTGATCAGTGGTCACTCGGGATTTGTGGGTAGAGACAGATCATTAGGTGGAACATAGAAGAATTTTAGGGAAGTGAAGCTACTCTGTATGACAATATAATGATGGATACATGTCTTTGTACATGTGCCGAATCCCATAGAATCTGCAACAATGAGAGTGAATTCTAATGTAAACTATGGACTTTAGGTGACCTTGACTTGTTAGTATACATTCATCCATTGTAACAAGTGTACCACTCTAATGAGAGATGTTAATAGTGGGAGTAGGTATGTGTGTGAAGGAAGGGATATATGGGAAATCTCTATCTTCTCATTTTTTTGCGAGGAATTTAAAACTGCTCTTTAAAAAAGTCTTTAAAAAAAAATCCAAGTAGAATTTCTGGTGAATCCCATTAGTGCTAGGGCATACAGATGATAAAATTAGGCCATAGAATACTATAGAATACTTCTAGAGATCTATAATTCTGCAATATTTTTTTCAAATGAAAATGTCATTGCAGATCTAATCCAAATAGAATGTCGTGACACTCATTAATCCTGGTATACCAATATTATGAAGTCAGACTTATGGTTCTAGAGACTTGCCTATATAATATACAACTTGAACGATTGTATTTAGTAACTGCATATAATAGTTCTAGACTCTCTCAGTTGTCAGCTTTACTAGGTAATAATTGGTCTATTGTCATGAACGCTGAGGGATCTGAGATTTTATCCTATTTCAAGGCCAATAAGTTAAACTGTCATCTTATGAATGCTGACAGAAGACAAGATTCCTGGGCCAGAAATGAAGGCTGGATTACAGACAGCAATAACAGTAGCTAGAGTATCAGCATTCCTGCACTGTTACCTAAGCCACAATTCCCACATGACTTTGTAAAGTGGGTCAGATGATAGCTTTACAGGCAGTAAGTTGGGTTATGGGAGAGGAACTCTGAGCTTAGAGAATTTGAATATTTTATAATAGCTAATAAGCATGCTTGACCTTTGTTCTGGAGGAAGGCATTGTCTTCATTTTAAAGGACAATAGGTATATTTGCCCTTTGCTCTTAAAAGAGATATTATCTCTGTTATCAAGATAATTTTATGTATGAACAGTCTAGGAAAAAGATAGAATGGAGCAAAAAGATAGTCAGTGCCTTGAAACTGGCCATGGTAGGAGTATTTTTGGACTTCCCTGGTGACTCAGTGGTAAAGAATCCTCCTGCCAACACAGAAGACATGGGTTCTATCCCCTGGTTGAGAAGATCCTTGGAGAGGGAAACGGCAACTCACTCCAGTATTCTTTCTGGGAAAATCCCATGGACGGAGGAAACGGATTGGCTAAGTCCATAGGGTTGCAAATGAGTCAGACTTAACTTAGCAAATAAGCAACAATAACAGGAGTATGTACACCTATCAAATTTGTAGAATTTTACAAATACCACAAACTAGGTCTTTCCCCTCCTTCCCCTGAAAGCCAGTAGGTAAATATTTATGAACACATCGTGTTATAATTTGTAGAATTATGTCCTTACATTAGACCCTTACAGCTATATCATTAGCATGAAGACTTTGAAAATTAGAGCGCTATTAATAGTGGTAATTTTCTTCATATTTTCCATCATTTTGGCTTTAATTATAAATTATACCTACTCAAACAAACACTGAAACCAAATTCAACTTGAAAGGAAATGTTCAGAATAATTTATTAAGCCTTAATTTTAAGATAACTCTAAAATATGGGAATGAATCAGACCTTCTGAGTATCTTAATAAAGATAAAGCAGTCATTTGCCTTTTGAATACCAAAGAGACTGACAGCTGTTATTATCAGTATTATTTATCTCACTCTAATTAACCTCTTTTTAATCAGTTATTCCTAAGACTGTTTGGCTCTCCAGTGGAATGTTCCTCTGTATCTTCCATATTTTCCCCTCAATTTCAAATGCATTCTTTTTATCTTTCTTATTTAAATGTTTTATTTCCTTCACCATCTATGTGTCTATAAATTCTCTGAGTCCTACTTTTGCTTCTGTTTGTATGTTTGTCTGTTTCTAATGATGAGTTAATATAATGGTTATTTGGGGTTCACTCTAACCAAAGTTTCGGGGCTTTCCTGGTGGCTCAAATGGCTAAAAATCTGCCTGCAATGCAGGAGCCCCAGGTTTGATCCTTTGGTTAGGAAGGTCCCCTGGAGAAGGGAATGTCTACCTACTGTAGTATCTTGCTGGAGAATTCCATGGACAGAGGAGCTTGGCGCGCTGCAGTCCATGCAGTTGCAGGAGTCAGACAAAACTGAACACGCACAGTGATAACCCGAAATATCTGAATCTTAATGATAATTATAATTTTATTAACACTTCATGAATACAAAATTGGAAAATATCCCATCCCAATATATAAAATTATTTCAGTGCAATTAGTTTGACCATTGAATTATCTATTCAGTTAAGTATTAAGTATAATTTAAGTATAAATGATTGAGTATAAATTATGTGCCTGCCTCCATGTTAAGTATAGGTAAACTGAAAAGCAATAACTTTCTGTCTTTACAGAACTATAATCCAGATTCACAAAAGTGCTATTAAAATAAAGTCTGGGAATGTGTTCTGTGGTATGTACATATGTTATGGAAGAACCCAAGAGAAACACCACTAACCAGAACTCAATTGGTCAGGGAAGATTCTAGGAGAAACTACTGCTATACAAGCTGAAATCTGAAGAAGAAGGAAGAGATATCCAAGAGGAAGAATGGTGTGTAGAGGAAAAACATCAAAGGAAAAGAGGTGAGCATATGCAAATGCTTTAAAGTTAAGATAATGTTTAGAGAATAAATGCATGCATGAGGATGGTAGGAGTTTATAGTTAAAAAAACAGTGACCTAAAAATCTCTTGGCTATCTTAGTTTTTTTTTTTCTATACCATTTACCTGTCCACAGTCAACTCAATTACACAAGGATTGATTTTTCAATTTCTTGTTCATTTGATTTAGGCCCTTTGCTTTTTGCTATCACTATTTACTTTTAAACTATTTTTTCTGTCTCTCTCTGTTTTCCTCTCTTCCACAACCACTAACCCTTCTTTTTTGCAACACCTCACTGATCAATACTTAATCTCTCACCATTGCCAAGATGAAATTATGACCTCATCTATAGTCTAACTTTGTGTTTCAAATAATCTTGATTTTTTTTGTAACCCATCAATATTTACATGTATATCATCTACCTATGAAAATTCAATTCACCTGCATGATATTATGCATTTTTTTCCAACTGATGTCCTTCGCTTCATTTGTAAGTTTGCTTGGCATTTTCTTGGCACTCCATGTGATGCCTAGTAAAGTCTCCCTTTTGCTTGGAGTCTAAAATACCACATTACAGGGAGCAATCATGTTTCCACTTGCCCCAGAAACTAAGAAGAGAAATTGATAGTATAATGAGAAAGGGCTTTCTCTGTGGCTCAGCTGGTTAAGAATCTGCCTGTAATGCAGGAGACAGTTTCGATCCCTGGGTTGGGAAGATCCCCTGGAGAAGGGAAAATCTACCCATTCCAGTATTCTGGCCTGGAGAATTCCATGGACTGTATAGTCCATGGGGTTGCAAAGTTGGACACGACTGAACGACTTTCACTTTCACTTTCTTTCTTTCATAATGAGAATAGGTAATGCATACTTCTGGTCAGTGATGTTGGATGGCTTTCCCCAAGGAGGTGCACCCATCTGCCAATGGCTTCACATATTGTCTACTAAGGCTTATAGCATTCCCCTTCTCCAGAGAATTTACCTGTGTCCCAACAGCTAACAGCTGGCACTGAATGACTGACAATCAACAGGGCTACAAAAGGCAGAACCTCTTCTCAAGATGGATGGACTTGTAGTACAGTTTCTTTTCCAGGGCTGCTGCCAAGTCGCTTCAGTCGTGTCCGACTCTGTGCAACCCCACAGACTGCAGCCTACCAGGCTTCTCCGTCCATGGGATTCTCCAGGCAAGAACACTGGAGTGGGTTGCCATTTCCTTCTCCATTCCAGGGAACAGCATGGCTTAATCTTCTCTCCTGTCTTTTCCTATCTTCTCCTTATAAAAGCACTTCTCAGTAAATTCTTTCACAAAAGCCTCTTCCCTAAGCTCCGCTGCTAGCAAACTTGACCTGAAACAACATCCACGTGCTATTTTGGGAGATGGGGCCAGAAGTGTGTGAGCTCCTAAATGCTGACCTTGAAAGAGCACCTACACAGCTTGCAGGCACCATATGCATACCTAAATATATAGAGAAAGCACGCAATAGATTAATAAGATAGTGCATGCTAAGTTTCTTCAGTCGTGTCCGACTCTTTGTGACCCCATGGACTGTAGCCCTCAAGGCTCCTCTGTCCATGGGATTCTCCAGGCAAGAATACCAGAGTGGGTGCCATGCTGTCCTCCAGGGGAACTTCCCGACCCAGGGATTAAACCCATGTTTCTTATGTCTCCTGCATTGGATGGCACGTTCTTTAACACTAGCACCACCTGGGAAATCCCTTTAATAACATAGAGAAATTTGTTTGTTTTTTTAACAAACATAGTTGAGGCTCGTAGTGTATACCATTCTTGTCTGCTTGTACTTTATAGAAAGTCCTGGGGATAATCTGTTTCTGTATGACTGTGAGATATAGATCTTTGTGACATAATCTTTTCCCCTCTGCCAAGTCTTGTAAGGTGTGACTAAATATTCTAGAACTACTTTTTAAAATCCTGGATAAAATCTGGCCACTTTAAAGCAACTACCTGCACTTTCAGTCACAAATTTAGATGGTTGGGGTAGATGAGCCACCTTGATACATTTTTTTTTTTTACTTTCTTTTTTACTTCCCTCTAGCTTATTAACCCTTTTAAACCCTGACTCCATGAGATAATCATGTGGGTTCAGTTTTCTGCTACCAGTCACATGAGCTTGGACATAGACCCTTCCATAGCTGAGCTCCAGATGACACCACAGCCCTGGCCAATATCATAACTGTAGTCCTGTAAGATCCTGAAGAAAAGGACCTGGCTTAGCCATGTCCAAACTTCTGACACATAGAAATGATGAGACTGTTTAAGTCTGCTGTTTTAAACCATGTCATTTGTGGTCCAATTTTTAACTAATAATCTTTCCACATAGAATAAAAAATCTACACTTACGTAAATCTCTTCTGAATGAAAAGATCATCTTTTTCCAAATATTTCCAACAAAATTCTTCAGGCTAGATTAAATCATTGTTGAACTAACAACTTTAAAGTTTGATTTACAAGGTCCAGACATTTATCAACGCCAAGAGCTATGAGTATTGATAAAATTAGAGGGTCACATCCCAAAAGGAAAAGAGGGACTGTAAAAACAGAAGAAGAAATTCTTGCCAGCAAAACTGATGTACACTGTTGCAGAACTGCATCCCAAATCCTACTCTCTGCTCAAAAGTAACCCAGACTAGCATGAGTATTATATGTGACAGGTATATCTAACTTATAATTTGAAAATAATCAAAAATAAATATTTTAAGGATTTTAATAGCAGAAAAACTGAACCCTTAAACATGTTCATTGACATAATATGAAATATTAAAATATAGTCAAAGATGAGAAAGAAAATTTTACAAATTTAAATTCTCTAACAAGACTCTAATTAAATGATTAGATCTAAGATGATGACAAAGTAATAAAGATATTCATGTCACAGGTATTTTCTTTGGGTTTAACTTTCTCTGTTGGTCTTAGAGCCTTCACTAATGAGTATAAAGATTCTGATTTACCTACTTTTTATTAATAGACAGTTTTATAGTGCTCATAGCAAAAGCAGGGGCTATCACGACAATCATTTTCTTATGAACTGCATCCAAAGATTCACATTAGCAATTATTTATAACTAAAGTTAGATATGGTTATTTGAACATATCCATATATATTTTGAAGATATTTTTTAAACTAAGTTTCTAGCTGTCATGAGGTTCTCTTGCAGAACTGAAGAATACTGTGTCTTTGGAGGAAGAATAAGATAAGAATCTGATTGGATGCAGAATATTCATTCTAATTACACTCAATCACTCACGTCATACTTGATTCAGAGCCCTTCAAAATACAAGCAGTCAATAGGCAAGAACCAGTTCATTTATATTCTATCTCCAACCAGTAACACAAAAAATTTGATTGAGAAATTCACCCTCATTATAGACAGCAAACTGATTTGAAAAACTTTTAGATGATATGCTCCAAAACGAATTTTGTCTCTTCATTAAGGAACTAATGTTTATCTCCATCAGCTGATTTCAGTTCAGTCGCTCAGTCGTGTCCAACTCTTTGCGACCCCATGAATCGCAGCAAACCAGGCCTCCCTGTCCATCACCAACTCACGGAGTTCACTCAGACTCACGTCCATCAAGTCAATGATGCCATCCAGCCATCTCATCCTCTGTTGTCCCCTTCTCCTCCTGCCCCCAATCCCTCCCAGCATCAGAGTCTTTTTCAATGAGTCAACTCTTTGCATGTGGTGGCCAAAGTACTGGAGTTTCAGCTTTAGCATCATTCCTTCCAAAGAACACCCAGGACTGATCTCCCTTAGAATGGACTGGTTGGATTTCCTTGCAGTTCAAGGGACTCTCAAGAGTCTTCTCCAACACCACAGTTCAAAAGCATCAATTCTTCGGCACTCAGCTTTCTTCACTGTGCAACTCTCACATCCATACATGACCACTGTAAAAACCATTGCCTTGACTAGATGGACCTTTGTTGGCAAAGTAATGTCTCTGCTTTTCTATCTAGGTTGGTCATAACTTTCCTTCCAAGGAGTAAGCATCTTTTAATTTCATGCTGCAATCACCGTCTGCAGTGATTTTGGAGCCCAGAAAAATAAAGTCTGACACTGTTTCCACTGTTTCCCCATCTATTTGCCATGAAGTGATGGGGCCAGATGCCATGATCTTCGTTTTCTGAATGTTGAGCTTTAAGCCAACTTTTTCACTCTCCTCTTTCACTTTCATCAAGAAGCTTTTGAGTTCCTCTTCACTTTCTGCCATAAGGGTGGTGTCATCTGCATATCTTAGGTTATTGATGTTTCTCCTGGCAATCTTGATTTCAGCTTGTGCTTCTTCCAGCCCAGCGTTTCTCATGCTGTACTCTGCATATAAGTTAAATAAACAGGGTGACAATATGCAGCCTTGACGTACTCCTTTTCCTATTTGGAACCAGTCTGTTGTTTCATGTCCAGTTCTAACTGTTGCTTCCTGACCTGCATATAGGTTTCTCCATATGACTTCATTAATTACTTTATAAAATGTTACCTTGCCATTATGTGTAGTGGCAAAAAGTCTGTTGTAGACTCTAAACAAAGTATAACTTCCAGAATTTGAGGACAAGCATAGAAAATATCATCATTGAAAAGAAAGCTAGTAAGTAGATTTAATAAGCCAAATAAAGTATGTAATCTCATAAATACTCTAAGTGACATTAAAATATCACTGGTTCCAAATATCTATTAAGTGTCAGTTACTTGATGTGAAGTGAGTTCCAAGATGCCACTTAAAAGACAAGTAGTTATTAAGAGAGGAGACAATTTATGTCACTGGCATGAGATGAGGGCAGCATTTCATATAAAAGCTAAAAGGAAGGAGCATGTGAATTAGACTTTGTTCAGTACAATCTGGTATATAAATTGTATAATTGGTCAACATGAGTGAAAGAACACTGGGAAACACAAAAGTGTATAAAAAGAAGATCAATAGAGAAAACGGTCAAATTTACCCATTTGATAAAAGCCTCATGCATGCATGCTAGGTCTTGTCCGACTCTTTGCTACCCTATGGATCATAGTCCCACCAGGCTACTCTGTCCATGGGATTCTCCAGGCAAGAATACTAGAGTGATTTGCCATGTCCTCTTCCAGAGGTTCTTTCTGACCCAGGAATCGAGCCCACATCTCTTATGTCTCCTAAATTGGCAGGCAGGTTCTTTACCACTAGCACCACCTGTGAAGCCCCAACAAAAACCTTAAAGAAGGCTCTATCACTAGATCTAAGATAGTGAAGGCATAACCAAGATCTGCATGGCATAACTATATTCTCTGGATAGATATGTTGCAGTGAAAAGTATATCAAATATCCTTCATGATGACTATATCCCTTTGTTCTGATTATGGTCGAATTAATTTTACCGGTCTAAGACAACTAGTCAAAAAACGATGAATAATTTGTACTAAGTAGAGCTTCTTCCATTTTCAGAATGGGGACATTCTGAGTCTCAAAATACGAGGACCTGACTTTGAGTCTCCCTGTCAAGGTGCAGATATAAGACCCTGCTGAGAGAGGCTGCTGACACTTTTATGTCTCTTTACCATCTGTTTCTTAACTATAAATTATGAGTATGAAAGTCGAAGTACTCTAAACACATTTTCAACAAATTTATTTCTATAGTTCAAATATTATAGTGGTTTTTCATGCAATAATAGCCCCAAACTGTACTGATTGAAATTTACTGCAAAGAAGGCCCATTCCTATAACAGAAGCTAATGAAAGGATATTGAAATAATAGAGCCACAGTAAGGTAACAGAATTCTTAAATTAACATATTAAAATTGAGACAAGGCCCGTCATACACTTTTAGTTTTTGATGAAGATATTTAATCAACTGTTACACAGATTGCATTATTATACTACACTTTGCTCTAGACCAGTAAATTGTCAATAAATCTCAGGATATCAGTGATTCTTTCTAACTTTGAACCTATTTAACCTGAACATTAATAGAACATAACTTGATATTAACTTAGCAAGGATATTTTATTTAAAGCAAATTTTATTTTCCCTTAGCCCCATGATCATAATGCAAATGAAAAATTATGCTAATAGGCTTCCCAAGTAAGAAGGTTTATGAGAAATGTGCTCATACCTATAAAACAACATCCAATCCTAACACAGAAGTTATGTTCATCAACCTCTCTCCTAGTTAAACCATGAGAGAAAAGAAAACTACATTCCCATATTTCTTATTTATTGGATGATTCACTTTTTTAATCAACTCCCAAGCTCCAGACATCTGGACACTTTGCTTTTAACCACAGAAGGGGAGCAGTTGAATCTTTTTAAACTATATAAACTGTGGTAGAATTGGATGAAAAAAGTTAATGAGCTATAAGCTAGAAGTAAGGCCCTCCTAACAATAACTAAAGTCAAAGGAAAACTGATTTAAGCCAACAAAAACTGGGGATCTGGAGTCAAGACAAGTTCACAAATGCAAGTTGGGACTAAGTCTGGCCTACAGAGCAAGGAGAGCAAGGCCAAGCAAGCCTTGCTCTGGCCTACAGAGCAAGGCTCAGTGGAAGAACCCATGTCTATAATGTGCCATGAAGGGTCCCAAAGACAGCTGTCTGCGATCAAGTTATTAAGTTTTTTCTTAATCTAAGTTTCTTTATGTGTTAAATAAAAAAGTTCAAGTGATAGCTACCTCATAAACAGAAAATGCTGCAAAAAATAATTTGAATAATAAACAAAACATTTAGTTGTATCTAGTACACAAACTGGCTGGTAAATGAAAGTTGTTAATAAAAGGATCACCTGTTTTAACTAAAGCCTACAAAAAGATGTAATATGTAAGTGATTTCAGTTAACATCTATGAAGGGATCAATTGGCTTTAAGTTATGAACCAGTAAAACCTTCAGAAACAGTAGGCATGGGAAACTAAAGAGTTTGAAATTCAGCATCATATGGTCCTGGACAGGAACGAAAACCAAATTGGAGGCACTGTCTAGAACAGGCCCTTGTTGATGCTGAATATAGTGTTAGTTACTAGTTCTGCAGAGCTAGAACACACGAGCTTGATCCCACTACTTTTCATAAAGTCAACATCTACAAATAGCAGGGACATTAAAGCTTGTACCTGGCCTTCCGTGTTGCTGCAGGAATGCACTGGGAAAAAAACTTAAGATGATTTAATGAGAACTTTCTAAGGCTTTTCAGTTTAATTTCCTAAATCTCTACTGCTATATTTATTCTTGGGAGATACATTTATTTGCTATTCTAATAGACCATTAAAGAAACTATAGTTCAGTTAAGCACATGTACATAAAATATAGGCTTCCCAGGTGGCACTACTGGTAAAGAACCTGCCTGCCAATGTAGGAGATGCAGGGGACATGGGTTCAATCCCTTGGTCAGGAAGATCCCCTGGAGGAAGACATGGCAACCCATTCTAGTATTCTTGTCTGGAGAATTCCATGGACAGAGGAGCCTGGTGGGCTACAGTCCATGTGGTCTCAAAGAGTTGGACACAACTGAAGCATCTTAGTACGCACACACATAAAATATAAAAGAACGTTACAGAATTTCTGATGGAATTCTGAGGTCTATAGAAAGCCTGTTGTCTCACTTATGTCATTATAGATTTTTTTGAATATTGATGTTGAGATTTAATATATGAAAAAGTTCAGTTAGAGTGTTCAAGTATTATATAAATATAAACATAAAATCCATTCATTTTCATCACTTACTAAATGTTTATTCAGTATCTGCTACATGTAACATTACCAGGACCTATGGAGAATTATCCGGAGAAGGCAATGGCACCCCACTCCAGTACTCTTGCCTGGAAAATCCCATGGATGGAGGAGCCTGGTGGGCTGCAGTCCATGGGGTCACGACTGAAGCGACTTAGCAGCAGCAGCAGCAGCAGCATGGAGAATTATCAGGTAGATCTAGTGTTTCTAGAGACACAAAACACTTTTCCTATTTATTCAGCCCCTTAATTATATCTACAAGCCACAACCAAGCTGTTGGTCTTCTGCTTGCTTTATTTATCATTCACTGATTTACTTAGTGTAGGTGATGATAAACATAGAAAATATCCAATTACGTACAACATAAAACTAAGAAAATGTCCTTTAAATATGGTACTACAAGAAAAAAAGAATAGTGGTAGTTTGTCACATTTGGATCACAGAAGGCTTTCAGTGAAGTAGATGAAGACCTAAGAGTATGATTCTATTCTTGCTGTTGTTCAGTAGCTAAGTCATCTCTGACTCTTTGCAACCTCATAGACTGCAGCAGGCCAGGCTTCTCTGTCCTCCACTATATCATGGAGTTTGCTCAAATTCATGTCCATTGAGTCAGTGATACTATCTAACCATCTCATCCTCCCCTGTCCCCTTCTCCTTTTGCCTTCAATCTTCCCCAACATCAGGGTCTTTTCTAATGAGTCAGCTCTTCACATGAGGTGGTCAAAGTATTGGAGCTTCAGCTTCAGCACCAGTCCTTCCAATGAATATTCAGGATTGATTTCCTTTAGGATTGGCTGGTTTGATCTCCCTGCAGTCCAAAGGACTCTCAAGAGTCTTCTCCAGCACCACAATGTGAAAGCATCATCTCTTTGAGGATCAGCCTTCTTTATGGTCCATCTCTCACATCTGTACATGGCTAATGGAAAAACCATAGCTTTGACTATACAAACCTTCGTTGGCAAAGCTATGTTCTGCTTTTTAATAAGGTATCTAGTTTGTCATAGCTTTCCTTCCAAGGAGCAAGTGTGTTTTAATTTCATGGCTACAGTCACTGTCTACAGTGATTTGAGAGCCCAAGAAAATGAAATCTATCAGGGCTTCCACGTTTTCCCCTTCTGTTTGCCATGAAGTGATAGGACTGGATGCCATGATCCTACTGTTTTTTATGTTCAGTTTCAAGCCAGCTTTTTCACTCTCCTCTTTCACCCTTGTCAAGAGGCTCTTTTTCTGCCATTAGAGTGGTATCATTTGCATATCTGATTCAAGCTTGTGATTTATCCAGCTTGACCTTTCACATGATGTACTCCAAATAAGTTAAATAAGCAGGGTAACAATACACAGCCTTGACATACTCCTTTCCCAATTTGGAACCAGTGCATTTTTCCACCTCCTGTTCTAACTGTTGCTTCTTGACCTGAATAGAGGTTTCTCAGGAGATAGGTAAGGTGGTCTGGTCCTCCCATCCATCTAAGAATTTTCCACAGTTTTTTGTAATCCACACAGCCAAAAGCTTTAGCATAGTCAATGAAGCAGAACTCTCTAGAATTCCCCTGCTTTCTCTATGATTCAATGAATGCTAGCAATTTGATCTCTGGTTCCTCTGCCTCTTCCAGCTTATGCATCTGGAAAATTCTTGGTTCATGTACTGCTGAAGCCTAGTTTGAAGGATTTGGAACATAACCTTGCTAGCATATGAAATGTGTACAATTGTATGGCAGTCTGAACATTCTCTAGCATTGCCCTTCTTTGGGATTAGAATAAAAACTGACCTTTTCCAGGTCTGTGGCCACTGCTGAGTTTTCCAAATTTGCTGACATATTAAGTGCAGCACTTTAACAGCATCTTCTTTTAGTATTTTAAATAGCTCAGCTGGAATTCTATCACCTCCACTAGTCTTCTTTGTAGTAATGCTTCCTAAGGCCCACTTGACTTCAGACTCCAGGATGTCAGGCCCTAAGTGAGTGACCACACCATCGTAGTTATCTGGGTCATTAAGACCTTTCTTATATAGGTCTTCTGTGTATTCTTGTTATCTCTTTTTAATCTCTTCTTCTGTGAGGTCATTATCCTTTCTGTCCATTATCTTGCCCATCCTTGAATGAAATATTCCCTTGAGATCTCCAGTTTTCTTGAAGAGATCTCTAGTCTTTCCCTTTCTATTGTTTGCCTCTATTTCTTTGCATTGTTCATTTAAGAAGGCCTCCTTGTCTCTCCTTGCTATTCTCTGGAACTCTGCATTCAGCTGAATATATCTTTCCCTTTCTCCCTTACCTTTTGCTTCCCTTATTTCCTCAGCTATTTTTAAAACCTCCTGAGACAACAAATTCTATTACAACAACTAAAATATAGCTCTTTATACAGTAAATCCCAGCACCTCACTAGTTATATCTGTTATCGAAGCCTATAGTTAGTCCTTGATATGAAGCATGGAGAAAATCTTAGATTGTCATCTTGTTTTATGCATATTCATAGCACTAGTCACGAATATAGGTATTGCCAAATGCAGTTTAACTTATAGTCATATAAATTAACATTGATTTATTTCTTGGTTTTGATAATCTGTAACTATTCTTGAATTTCCAATCCATGTAAACATTTATAAAGCTTTTAACTTTGTGTCTGTGATAATTTATTTGAACTACTAGAATATGGCGTCACTGACTCAATGGACATGAGTTTGAGCAGACTGCAGGAGATAGTGAAGGATTATTAAATCTTTGCATTAGTTAAATTTCTATAGAATCTGAAAATCAATTTTACACATGAAAAGAATATATTTTAGGGAACATTTTACTTCCTCATAGATTGATGTATTCCTAGCTTTGAATTTGTTTTGGTTTCCTTTTTTTTAATGAACTCTAAATAGAAAAAAAAAAAAAAATCACGTGATCAAAGTCCATTTTGCAGTCACCTGAGGGCCCACCTTATAATGCTACTGATTTCTAGTGTCATCAAATTTCCATAAGTCCCATTTTGACAACCCTAAATACTGTGTGCTTGGGGGCACACACTCTTTCACATCCAGGTTGTTAGGATAATGGCTTATTGTCTTTTTCAGGAAGAAAATAGCAATGTTGTTCTCCAAAGGTAGTAATGTATGGGACACAGCAGATTGCCTAGAGGGTGGCCAGGGATTATATCCAATTTGAAAGTGTATGGAAATTGTAGCATGTTTTTCAATGTTTCCAGTGCCTTTTGGAAACCATGCTTATCAAGTAGGTTATGGATAAAGCAAATGAGACCAACCTTATGGGCTGAAACTGCTCAGGCCTGTAGTACTATACCATTTCAGAGGTGTAGAGCAGTTGAAAAGTTTTCTATATTAAAAGTGCCCACATGTGTAGGAGATGTTTCTGCAGAGTGGGTAAAGAAAGAAGTGAAGGGAGAGGTTTAAATCAGAGGACACTGTATCAGGCATAAGCTTTTCTTGATTTCATGTTTTATTCTAATGAAAAAAATTGATTTTTGTGCTTCCTAAGAACAGTGGACTTATTACATTTCATATTCCCCCAACTAGAATGCAGACAGCATAAGGGCAAGTATTCTATACCAGTCCAATATGCTTTCAAATTCACTTGTTTATGACTTAGGTGAAGTTGTCTTGATCCCCTTCTTTATGGCAAAGACCAAAAAAAAAAAAAAGTTGTTAAGCTTATTTTGATACAAGAATGAAGGATACTGTATCAGGACATCATTATCTCATCTGTTGTGGTTGATAAGCACTCAGAGCTCAGCTGCTGAGGGTCCTAACTAGGGACTCACAAGCAAGATTGGATGGAGAGGCAATTAAGGCAAGGAGAGGTTTAAACCATGAATACCAAGAGTTTGCATGGAATATAGAAGAGTTTCAGGTTCCCTCTGGACAAAGCTACCTTTTGCTGATTTCTGTCTCCAAGGACCTTGGGACATCAGCTGCTGCCATGATAAAGATGGAGCTTCCCTGATAGCTCAGATGGTAAAGAATATGCCTGCAATGCAGGAGACCCAGGTTCAGCCCCTGGGTCAGGAAGATCTGCTGGAGAAGGGAATGGCTACCCACTCCAGTATTACTGCCTGGAGAATCCCATGGACAGAGGAGTCTGGTGGGCTACAGTCCTTGGGGTCGCAAAGAGTCAGACACGACTGACTTGACGTTCACTCACTATGATAAAGGTGACTTCTTTATTGGCAGTAAGGAAATCATGCAGTGGAGTCCATTCCTTCCAAGGAGATGAGCCTGCCAGTCAACACAGGCACCTTTGTTCCCTTCCCTGGCAACATGCTCCAGCAACAAGGCACTTTTATTTTTGCACCAGTAGCTGGACATCAGCTCTCCACTGACAAAGCTGACTCTCCTGAGAAACCAAAATTTATAGTAAAGACACATCTCAACTAAATTTGGACTTTATTCCTTTCATGTCTCCTAGCATGGAACAATAATATAATTCATTTATCATTTGTTTGGAGTATGTTATTTTTTTATTGGCTTATTAAGAGACATTACCCTGAAATGCTACTGGGTTGTGAAATTCCTGCAGAATCTATGTTAAGTAAACTACTGGCAAAGACAATCTCAGTCTCTGAGCATAATTTGCCACCCTGCTCCCCCAAACACTATAGCTGAGAATTTTGACTGTTTCATATTTGCATTTAGTGACAATTCTAAGGGGAGTGGCTGGCACAAAGATGTTAAATAAACATTTGTTAAATGGACAATTAAATTTTCCATCATATTTTCCATGGTTGAAAATTTCCCTTCTAGCATAACAGTAGGTATAAGAAAGGTGTATCATAATATGGCTGTGATATGATCGTGTATGTAAGCATAGTCTCTGACTCAGTTCAGCTAGACTTAAAAAAAAAAAAAAATACAAATTTAGTCACAAAGAGATTCGGTTACAAACATGATTCAACACAATTACATCATCACCCTAAAAGTTTTTTAACCAGCAATAGGGCAATAGAACCACTGCAGTTTTAATTGTATGTAACTAGAAAGTTATGACATTTCCTTCTCAAAACTTGAGATACAACTCATGAATCTTCACAAATATTTGTTTTCCTTATTTTCAATATTATTAACTATGTCTCCCTGTGGCATCTGTGATAAGCTGAAATAATGACCCCAAGGAGATACTCAGAACCAAATCCCTGGAAACTTTGAGTGTTACCTTAAAAATAAACTTTACAGATGTGACTAAACTAAGGAACTTGAGATACAGAGATTATCCTGGGTTATCCAGGTGAGTTTGAATGTAATCAAGTGTCCTTATAAAAGGAAAACAAAGGGAGATATTCCTTATAAGAGGAAAACAGAGAGAGAAGAGAAAAATAATGAGATGACCTCAACAGAGAGAGGGTGGTATAGAACGACATGGTTAGATACCATCACTGACTCAATGGACATAAATTTGAGAAAACCCCAGGAAATAGTGAAGAACAAGGAAGCTTGGTGTGCTCAGTCCATAGGATGGCAAAGAGTTGGACACAATGAATGAACAACAACAGCAGAGTGAGAGAAATTTGAAGGCAATAGGTTGCTGGCTTTGAAGATGGAGAAAGGGGCCACAAGCCCAGGAATGCACAGAAACAGCTGCTGAAGCTGGAAAAAGCAATGCAGAGGATTTGCCCCTAGAGCCTCCAGGAATCATAGCCCTGCCAACACATTAATCTAGGCCCTTTGGAACTAATTTGGGACTTCTGCATTCTAGTACTGTAAGAAAATAGATTAGTATGTTTTAATGCTCCAAAGTTGAGGTAATTTGTTGCAGCAGTTCTAACAAACCAGTACAGTACCTGTCAAGTTAGTTCAGGAAACTCTCATACGGTAAATCTATGAAGACAATTCAGTTCAGTTCAGTTCAGTTGCTCAGTCGTGTCCGACTCTTTATGACCCCATGAATCACAGCACGCCAGGCCTCTCTGTCCATTACCAACTCCTGGAGTTCACTCAGACTCATGTCCATCGAGTCAGTGATGCCATCCAGCCATCTCATCCTCTGTCATCTCCTTCTCCTCCTGCCCCCAATCCCTCCCAGCATCAGTCTTTTCAAATGAGTCAACTCTTCTCATGAGGTGGCCAAAGTACTGGAGTTTCACCTTCAGCATCATTCCTTCCAAAGAAATCCCAGGGCTGATCTCCTTCTGAATGGACTGGTTGGATCTCCTTGCAGTCCAAGGGACTCTCAAGAGTCTTCTCCAACACCACAGTTCAAAAGCATCAATTCTTCGGCGCTCAGCCTTCTTCACAGTCCACCTCTCACATCCATACATGACCACAGGAAAAACCATAGCCTTGACTAGACAGACCTTTGTTGGCAAAGTAATGTCTCTGATTTTCAATATGCTATCTAGGTTGGTCATAACTTTCCTTCCAAGGAGTAAGCATCTTTTACTTTCATGGCTGCAGCCACCATCTGCAGTGATTTTGGAGCCCCCAAAAATAAAGTCTGACACTGTTTCCACTGTTTCCCCATCTATTTCCCATGAAGTGATGGGACCGGATGCTATGATCTTTGTTTTCTGAATGTTGAGCTTTAAGCAAACTTTTTCACTCTCCACTTTCACTTTCATCAAGAGGCTTTTGAGTTCCTCTTCACTTTCTGCCATAAGGGTGGTGTCATCTGCATATCTGAGGTGATTGATATTGCTCCCAGCAATCTTGCTTCCAGTTTGTGCTTCTTCCAATCCAGCGCTTCTCATGATGTACTCTGCATAGAAGTTAAATAAGCAGGGTGACAACATACAGCCTTGATGTACTCCTTTTCCTATTTGGAACCAGACTGTTGTTCCATGTCCAGTTCTAACTGTTGCTTCCTGACCTGCATACAGATTTCTCAAGAGGCAGGTCAGGTGGTCTGGTATTCCCATCTCTTGAAGAATTTTCCACAGTTTATTGTGATCCACACAGTCACAGGCTTTGGCATAGTCAATACAGCAGAAATCTCAGCGGATGTTGGCAATTTGATCTCTGGTTCCTCTGCCTTTTCTAAAACCAGCTTGAACATCTGGAAGTTTATGGTTCACATATAGCTGAAGCCTGGCTTGGAGAATTTTGAGCATTACTTTACTAGCATGTGAGATGAGTGCAATTGTGCGGTAGTTTGAGCATTCTTTGGCATTGCCTTTCTTTGGGATTGGAATGAAAACTGACCTTTTCCAGTCCTGTGGCCACTGCTGAGTTTTCCAAATTTGCTGGCATATTGAGTGCAACACTTTCACAGCATCATCTTTCAGGATTTGGAATAGCTCAACTGGAATTCCATCACCTCCACTAGCTTTGTTCGTAGTGATGCTTTCTAAGGCCCACTTGACTTCACATTCCAGGATGTCTGGCTCTAGGTCAGTGATCACACCATGGTGATTATCTGGGTCGTGAAGATCTTTTTTGTACAGTTCTTCTGTGTATACTTGCCATCTCTTCTTAATATCTTCTGCTTCTGTTAGGTCCATACCATTTCTGTCCTTTATCGAGCCCATCTTTGCATGAAATGTTCCCTTGGTATCTCTAATTTTCTTGAAGAGATCTCTAGTCTTTCCCATTCTGTTGTTTTCCTCTATTTATTTGCATTGATTGCTGAGGAAGGCTTTCTTATCTCTTGTTGCTATTCTTTGGAACTCTGCATTCAGATGCTTATATCTTTCCTTTTCTCCTTTGCTTTTCGCTTCTCTTCTTTTCACAGCTATTTGTAAGGCCTCCCCTGACAGCCATTTTGCTTTTTTGCATTTCTTTTCCATGGGGATGGTCTTGATCCCTGTCTCCTGTACAATGTCACGAACCTCATTCCATAGTTCATCAGGCACTCAATCTATAAGATCTAGGCCCTTAAATCTATTTCTCACTTCCACTGTATAATCATAAGGGATTTTATTTAGGTCATATCTGAATGGTCTAGTGGTTTTCCCTACTTTCTTCAATTTAAGTTTGAATTTGGTAATCAGGAGTTCATGATCTGAGCCACAGTCAGCTCCTGGTCTTGCTTTTGTTGACTGTATAGAGCTTCTCCATCTTTGGCTGCAAAGAATATAATCAATCTGATTTCAGTGTTGACCATCTGGTGATGTCCATGTATAGAGTCTTCTCTTGGGTTGTTGGAAGAGGGTGTTTGTTATGACCAGTACATTTTCTTGGCAAAACTCTATTAGTCTTTGCCCTGCTTTATTCTGTATTCCAAGGCCAAATTTGCCTGTTAATCCAGGTGTTTCTTGACTTCCTACTTTTGCATTCCAGTCCCCTATAATGAAAAGGATATCTTTTTTCGGTGTTAGTTCTATAAGGTCTTATAGGTCTTTATAGAACTGTTCAACTTCAGCTTCTCCAGCGTTACTGGTTGGGGCATAGACTTAGATTACTCTGATATTGAATGGTTTGCCTTGGAAACAAACAGAGATCATTCTGTCATTTTTGAGATTGCATCCAAGTACTGCATTTCGGACTCTTTTGTTGACCATGATGGCTATTCCATTTCTTCTGAGGGACTCCTGCCTGCAGTAGTAGATATAATGGTCATCTGAATTAAATTCACCCATTCCAGTCCATTTCAGTTCGCTGATTCCTAGAATGTTGACATTCACTCTTGCCATCTCTTGTTTGACCACTTCCAATTTGCCTTGATTCATGGACCTGACATTCCAGGTTCCTATGCAATATTGCTCTTTACAGCATTGGGCCTTATTTCTATCACCAGTCACATCTACAGCTGGGTATTCTTTTTGCTTTGGCTCCATCCCTTCATTCTTTCTGGAGTTATTTCTCCACTGATCTCCAGTAGCATATTGGGTACCTACTGACCTGGGGAGTTCCTCTTTCAGTATCCTATCATTTTGCCTTTTCGTACTGTTCATGGGGTTCTCAAGGCAAGAATACTGAAATGGTTTGCCATTCCCTTCTCCAGTGACCACATTCTGTCAGACCTCTCCACCATGACCCGCCCATCATGGGTTGCCTCACGGGCATGGCTTAGTTTCTTTGAGTTAGACAAGGCTGTGGTCCTAGTGTGATTAGATTGACCAGTTTTCTGTGAGTATGGTTTCAGTGTGTCTGCCCTCTGATGCCCTCTTGCAACACCTATCATCTTAGTTGGGTTTCTCTTACCTTGGGCGTGGGGTATCTCTTCACGGCTGTTCCAGCAAAGCACAGCCATTGCTCCTTACCTTGGATGAGGGGTATCTCCTCACCGAAGCCCTTCCTGACCTTCAACGTGGGATAGCTCCTCTAGGCCCTCCTGCGCCTGCACAGCCACTGCTCCTTGGACGTGGGGTTGGCCCTCCCAGCCGCGGCCCCTGGCCTCGGACGTGGGGTTGGTTCTCCTGGCCGCCGCCTTTGGCCTTGGGCCTTGGGTGGCTGGCTCCTCTTGGCCACCCTTCCTGACCACGGACTCGGGGTAGCTCCTCTCGGCTGCCGCCCCTGACCTCGGACGTGGGGTAGCTCCTCCCAGCAGCCGCCCCTGACCTCGGACTTGGGTAGCTCTTTTCCGCCGTTCCTGAGCTGCAGCGCTTAGTGCCACGAAGACAGTTAAAAGAGCTCAAATGTTAACTGAAAAGATTGCAAGTAGTGCACCCTTGAAACTGAAGGGCAAAATAAATTTGTACTTAGTGAACTGTATTTCCTAAAGGAACACTAGATTTGCTCCATTGATGGATTTAGCATTAAATGGATCAGAGATAAAACTCTGTATTGAAATCAGTAAGATAATTTTAATTGTTCTATAATTAAAGTGGTGAAAAATATCCTTCAGGTCCTAAATGTTTATGTATTGAAAGACCTAATTATTCAAGAATCCTAGTATCTAATAGGTACAATATATACTCACAAATCTTAATAAATGACTACTGAATAGGCATAACATATAGTTAAAAATGGGATTCCCTGGTGACTCAGAGGGTAAAGCATCTGCCCACAATGCGGGAGACCCAGGTTCGATTCCAGGGTCTGGAAGATCCCCTGGAGAAGGAAATGGCAACTCACTCCAGTACTCTTGCCTAGAAAATTCCATGGATGGAGGAGCCTGGTGGGCTATAGCCCATGGGGTTGCAAAGAGTTGGACACGACTGAGCAATAAAATGCATCACAAATGTAAGTCAAAATAATATTTGTACTGATGTCAATATTAATATTATATTGGAGCAGAGATATAGAATTTTAGACCCAGAAAAGACAATAGTGAATGTATTCCAAATAATTATGCAAATTTTAGCATATATGCAAACTCTGATTGACATTAAGGCTGCCAAGAGTATTGTACTAAGGAAAACTGTGTTACTTATTCTTGTTTTATTCTTGTTTTGGGGAGAAATAACGACATTTAATTATTTCATTATTGGTTCCAAATAGGAAAAGGAGTACGTCAAGGCTGTATATTGTCACCCTGCTTATTTAACTTATATGCAGAGTACATCATGCGAAATGCTGGACTGGAAGAAACACAAGCTGGAATCAAGATTGCCAGGAGAAATATCAATAACCTCAGATATGCAGATGACACCACCTTTATGGCAGAAAGTGAAGAGGAACTCAAAAGCCTCTTGATGAAAGTGAAAGTGGAGAGTGAAAAAGTTGGCTTAAAGCTCAACATTCAGAAAACGAAGATCATGGCATCTGGTCCCATCACTTCATGGGAAATAGATGGGGAAACAGTGGAAACAGTGTCAGACTTTATTTTTTTGAGCTCCAAAATCACTGCAGATGGTGACTGCAGCCATGAAATTAAAAGATGCTTACTCCTTGGAAGGAAAGTTATGACCAACCTAGATAGTATATTCAAAAGCAGAGACATTACTTTGCCAACAAAGGTCCATCTAGTCAAGGCTATGGTTTTTCCTGTGGTCATGTAAGGATGTGAGAGTTGGACTGTGAAGAAGGCTGAGCACCGAAGAATTGATGCTTTTGAACTGTAGTGTTGGAGAAGACTCTTGAGAGTCCCTTGGACTGCAAGGAGATCCAACCAGTCCATTCAGAAGGAGATCAGCCCTGGGATTTCTTTGGAGGGGATGATGCTGAAGCTGAAACTCCAGTACTTTGGCCACCTCATGTGAAGAGTTGACTCATTGGAAAAGACTCTGATGCTGGGAAGGATTGCAGGCAGGAGGAAAAGGGGACAACAGAGGATGAGATGGCTGGATGGCATCACCAACTCGATGGACGTGAGTCTGAGTGAACTCCGGGAGTTGGTGATGTACAGGGAGGCCTAGCGTGCTGTGATTCACGGGGGTGCAAAGAGTCGGACACGACTGAGTGACTGAACTGAACTGAACGGATGGTTATTATATGAACAATGGAAAATTTAGAGAAGGAAAAGAAGAAGCATCATTAATCTCACCTATACCATTTTCTGTAAATGTTTCACATAGTTTAGCTTTTAATATTTTATAATTAAAAATCAATTATTTAATAAACTTCAGGGCTTAATTGCTAATCCACCTAAAATGCTAATTTCACTCTCCTTTGATACTGACCTTCAAGGCTCATTCTATATACTCTGATGAACCCCTTACTGATATGAGCTCTTGAGAATTCCAGTTCTTATATTTAGCTGACTTCTCAACATCATTACTTGAATGTTCCAAAGGCACCATAACCCTAACACATTCAAAACTAACTAAAATATGTGGTTCCCACATTTTTTTTTTTCATTTCTTAACATGGTAAAACCACCCACACAATTGCTCAGGTCAGAAAACTTCATCATCAAATCCACCATCTAAACGACCAGCAAGCCTGTTGTTTCTGCACAATGTATCTCAAGTCCTAGCTTGTGTCTCCATGCACAAGCTACCTGAATCCCTCTCTGGATAATGCTGCATCCTGTTACTATACCATCCTAATCCCATGCTTGACCTTTTCCCTGTTATTCTCTGCATATCAGCCAGACTAATAAGAAACTTTAAAGAAAAGACAAGTTCTTGTCTTTTACTTTTAACCAACTCATCTTTCTATGCATGTTTTTTCTTGGTTCAGTTTGTGCTGTAAATAAAAATTGTATTTGGCCTCTTTTAAATTCATTATTAAAAGATTATTATAATATCATTAAACATATTATAACATCATTATGTCATTCCCCTAATTAAAATCTTCAAGCCTTCCTATTTTACACATAATAAAAATGCGAATTCTTTATAGTGACTTATTAGGCTAAAGTCTGGCCTTGCCAGCTTCACTTTGTGCTCCTTGCTACCTCACACACTGTGCTCCAGATGCGATTAACACCTCTCAGCCCCTCCAACATGTCAAGTTCGTTCTTTGGGCAAGACTTTTGCTCATGCTGTTTCTCCATACAAAACCCAAGTCAGCCTCTCTTTTGGTTTTAAATTGTATGTTTGTTTTTACAATGAAAATGTGGCTGTATGCCAGCACTATGTAATGCATGTGCGTACTCAGTCCTGTCTGACTCTTTGCAACCCCACAGACTGTAGCCCGCCAGGCACCTTTGTCCTTGGGATTTTCCAGGCAGGAATACCCCTATCTAATAGAAGGTACTATAAGGGTTTCACAGGATTTGGGCCCATTAAGGAAAAGATATAACCACACAGAAGCAGTAACACACATAATTTATCTAAGTGACCCGCTAACAGGTTCACCTGCAGGTTGAGGTCTCTTTTAGAAAGAGGCTGTTTAGAGCTTGTAGTGTTGAGAAGAGGGATACCATCCAGAGAGGAGAGCAAGAAAACTCTGAGAAGAGAGAGGGACCAGATAGGTACTTTAATGTGTCTAGATGGGTGTTGCTCAGCAACATGGTGCAGAGTGTCTGAGTTAGAGAGCTCAGAAGGGCAGCAGGGGTTTAGGTCTTTAATAGCCCGATGGGTTAATTAACTATGTAATAGATACAAGGCATAGTTTCTCCAGGGATGCAAATCATGCAAACCATAAGGTTAAAAGTCTGAGCTCATCCTGCTGTGAAAGAGTAACAACTTAATGACCAATATAACAAAAACCATTTTTGGTTCATTTATATGGCAGGTCGTTGTTCAACCCCCCAGTTGTGTCCAACTCTTCACAACCCCATGGACTGCAGTATGCCAGGCCTCCCTATCCCTCACCATCTCCCAGAGTTTGCCCAAGTTCATGTCCATTGAATTGGTGGTGCCATCCTCTGAAGGGGAAGACAGCATCAGAGGACGAGATGGCTGAATGGTATCATATAGAAGGTACTTCTTTGATAAAGCTTGTTATAGGATAGGGAATTAGTATGAAATCTTCCATTGATATACTCCTGCTTGAATGGTCCAAATCAACAAAGTCTATATTTTTTCTAAATATCTCCTAAGAAATGTTATGTAGAACAATGCCATATTAAACTTCTCAGTTCTTTCTGAGTCTTTTTTTTTTTAACTTTACAACTAGTCATCAGAGTGGGAGAGTGTGAAAATTATGATTTTTAATCATCTGTTTGCTATTAATGATTCTTTCAAAATTACTCTCCCTAAATCTTTACTTGGTAAAATATTTTTTATCTAACCTGACCCCAGGTTACTAAATATCAATAACATTCCCTTATTCAGAATTTGATAGCAATACACTAGAAAGTTCAATATATATATATATATATAAAATATTATATATTTTAACAATTCTTCATTTCTGACAAAACTTTAGATTGACATATAAAAGAGAGAAGACATGAATAACTAAAATCAGAAATAATAACAGGGCTATACTATTGACCTTACAGAAATAAAGAGGAATATGAGGGAATACTATGAACAGTTGCATGCCAAAAAAACTTATATAACCTAAATGAAATGGGAAAACTTCTGGAAACACACAAATTACCTAAGCTGATTCAAGAAGAAATAGAAAATGCCAAGATATATAACAAGTAAAGAGATTGAATCAGTAATCAAAAACCTCCTAGCAAAGAAAAATCCATGGTCAGGGAAAGTCCAGGACCAGATGGCTTCACTGGTAAATTCTACCAAATATTTAATAACTAACATCCATCCTTTTCAAAATCTGTCTAAAAATTAAAACAGAAAAGAAGGAACACTTTTATTCTATGAAGCCAGCATTACCCTGATACTGATACTGAAATCAAATTAAGCATCAGAACAAAAGAAAAATGCAGACCAAAATCTTTGTTGAAAACAATATAAAATTTCTGAACAAAATGCTAACAAGCCAAATCCAACATCATGTTAAAAAGATTATATGACTTGACCCAGTGAGATTTATTCAAGAAATGTAAGGTTAGGGGTGAGGGAGCATTTAGTATAAGAAAATCAATCATCACTGGAACACTGCATTTATACAATGAAGGAAAACAACCATATGATCATATCAGTAGATACAGAAAAGGTATTTCAATTACTCCAATGCTCTTTCATGATTAAAAACATTAAAAGAAATCTAGGAATATAAGGAAATTTCTTCAACATGATTAAAGAACATTTATTTTAAACTCTCAAACATCATTCTCAGTGGTAGAAGACTGAAATCTTTCCCCCTAAAACCAGTTCAAAAGGGGTGGAGAAAGGGGGAGTTAATGATTAATAAGAAGAGTTTCTGTCTGGAAAATTGATAAAGTTCTGGAACCAGTGGTGATGGTTGCACAAAATTATGGGTATAATTAATGTCACTGAATTATATGCTTTAAATGGTTAAAATGCCATATTTTATGTTAAATAATATTTTTAAATTCATTATTGAAAATTAATAAAACCAAATCAGTGTAAAAGAAATTTAAATAGTTAAACTTTAAAAGAATCTTTAAAGTCAGCTTAAAGTATTTATCCTTCAGAAATTATTGAAGTTTAAACCACAAAGAATAGTATATATTTCACATAATACATACTAGAAAAACATAATTACTAGCCATATAGTATAATTGAGTGACATGGTTTCTTGCTTAAATACAGTGATTTAAAATAAATTTTATTTTATTTTTTTTAATTTTATTTTATTTTTAAACTTTACATAATTGTATTAGTTTTGCCAAATATCAGAATGAA
Organism: Bubalus kerabau; assembly: GCF_029407905.1. NCBI lineage: Eukaryota > Metazoa > Chordata > Mammalia > Artiodactyla > Bovidae > Bubalus > Bubalus kerabau. The sequence continues at coordinate 56,561,326 of NC_073637.1, forward strand.
TCCACCACAGGTATACATGTGTTCCCCATCCTGAACCCTCCTTCCTCTTCCCTCCCCATACCATCCCTCTAGGTCGTCCCAGTGCACCAGCCCCAAGCATCCAGTATCGTGCATCGAACCTGGACTGGCAGTAACATAGGTTGCATAGAGATATTACCAAAATATGAATGTTTCAGGGTAATGTCAAGCTGTCTCATTTGGAAATTGCAATAGCCATATAAGGCATAAGAGACAGGAATTATAATCTCTATTTTGCACATGAGGTGAGACAATAGATAAGTAACTGGAGACATACATTATTGTATTCCTGGCACATAGAAGAATGCCTAGGACAGAGTATCTTTGGATCAACAAACAATGATACAATATCAAACAGATTATATAGGTGGCTCAGTCAGTAAAGAATCTGCCTGCAATGCAAGAGACCTGGGTTCGATCCCTGGGTTGGGAAGATCCCCTGGAGGAGGGCATGGCAACTCACTCCACTATTCTTGACTGGAAAATCCCCATGGACACAGGAGCCTGGAGGGCGGGCTACAGTCCATGGGGTCGCAAAGAGTCAGACACGACTGAGCAACTGAGCACAGCACACATGTATTATATATATATATATAACATATAATACATTAAGTTATAAGTCAGTTTTTAAAGATGTCAGTTCTTTAAGATGAAGAATAAATCACCAAGAATAAAAGACTGGACACCTAGTTTGGGAAAGCAACTTCCCAGTTGCTCTCATGATTTATTGGCAGCCATCTATAATCCCATGGCCATCAACTCTGCATGTGGCCAGATGCGGTTTTAAAGATTAAAGACACCCTGTTATGAGTCTGCCACATCTAGCCACCAGCCACTTTTGTATAATTATAAAAGGTATTTCCATCCCACTGGCTCTAAAAAGCTTCCCATAATGACCTCAATCTTCATTGACCATGTCTGTTGAATAGGATCCTATCACACTGATTTGGCTCACTTTTATCATTATTTATCTGAATTACCAGGCCTAGCTAAAGCAGGAGCTGGAGTATTTTTGTTTGCTTTAACCACCAGTAACTAGAGTTTTGTCCATCAGAGAGTAGCTTCAAATTGTTTGGGAAAGGAATGGTTGAGATTAGAAGTCATATAATGAAGAAAAATGTGTGGCGTTTTAATTTTCTTCTTCTTGAAACAGGGCAAAACACATTCACAGAAGAAAGAAAATTAAAGTCACAGCGTGCTTTTAGAAGGATAGTTTTACTGACACAAGTCTTATACAAGACACCGAAACCTTTGTAAATGATTAAACAGGACTCATCACAAAAGCCATCTTCATGGTACATGGATAGAAAAAAGGTGGAAACTATGAGTTTACTGTACAAAAGGATTATACTTAATAATAGTCAATAGATTCATAGTATGAAATTAATCTTATGCTGAAGATTTTTGAATTAAAAACAAAATCAAAAGAGGAAGCATTAGGGCTAAGTTCTGCTTGGCTTTTGATTCCATGTATAGCAGTATGGTCTCTTAAAGGCAAAAATAGAAATGGAATTAGCCTGTAACCATAGAAACTGCATGTGGCAGTTAGGGAAAATGCACTTAAGATGTAAAAACACCAAGTGAATCTACAGTGCATAACAAAAACATCTTCGTACTTGTCAAACTGAAGTACAAGTGCGAATATTTTTCACAATAGTCTTTGACAGTAATCCTAGTTCTCAAGGAGATATCTACCTGCTAAAAACATAAGTTTCAGTGGGCAGCTCCAAAGATTAAAGGGGAAATTTTCTTTTTCTATAATTGTAGTCCTTGAGTACGCTATTAAGAGATTAATGGAAAGCATATAGAATTTAATCAAGTTAAATTTCACTTAAGGATACTTTGCAGTCTTTAATCAAAAACATGAGTGCTTATTGATTATATAACAGCCCCAGTGAAAAACTAGTGTTGTACTTTATTTTCTAGAGTAAATGAATGAGAGGATTTATTCCTCCAGTCAAACTGAGACCTGAGCATTATGAACGTGGCTATTAAGAGCAGGTATTGGAAAAATGGAGGATAGAGAATTGATTCTTTAACAGGGTAAAGAATAGATCAAAATTCTGTAGAACTTACATATGAAAAGTCACTAGTATATGAATTCACTACACTTGTTATGGCAGACTTTATTAGAGAAGTATTTAAATAAAAGTAAACATGATCTTCTGTGTACTTTCTTACTCCCAAGCAGACAGTAAACTCTGAGAGCAGAAATCACACCTGTTTATCCTTATGTCCTCAGTGCCTAGCACTGTGCTGAAAGAAGAAAAAAGTCTTTAGAAAAATCAAACTGAGTGGTTAAGATCAGCTAAAGAGGGGAGAGTAACCTAGGGAAAAAGAAGGTAAGAGATGAAACTTAACTGGGAAGTTGGTAGTTTCCAGTTAAGGAAGAACCACACCACTTCCAAAGGCTGACGTCACCTTTTCTAACTCACATTGTTTCCACAAAGACCCTGCAGGGTTTTGAAGCAGCTCTTAGGAACATGCTATGGTTAAGAACACTGTTGTATGTACGAAACTATCTGGAAACGTATGTGCAGGAAACCTTCCAATTTTTTGTGTTTGTTTTGCCAAAGGAACACAAGCCTGTGATTGCTCACAGAACAATCCCAAAACCGTGCCAGCAGAAAGCAAATCAAAAGCTGCACAGCCCACAAGAAGTGAATTCTCTCCAATGGACATGTGCATGGGAGAAGTAACAACCTCTTGGAGTCAAAAGCAAAGCCAGGAGGGATGATAGACAAGGAGCCTCACCTATACCCTGTAACACAGATTCACAGACCACCAGATCTGGCAACCAAGGCTCTTATTCCATCTGGAGCACATAGGCAGATGAAATTTGTAATTTCTGCTCAGTGGAACTTACTAATTACTATGGAATGGTGATTAGTGTCTCTTTTCATTCTTTACACTTCTCCATAGCAGTTTAACAGCAGCAAACCTGCTCTCAATCTGTTATTCTATACAGGGTGTATGTTGGTGATGGGTGGGGATAAGGTAACTTTTATTTTGTGGCTCCAAGTTTTGTTACTTGGAGTAGGAGTGAGTGCATTCTGTGTGGGAGAAGAAGGGTACATATATATTTGATCCATTTGTAGTAATTTGTTTTGAAGAGACAGCTGTATACCCCCAGTGGCCGCTTTTCAGTTCAGTTCATTCACTCAGTTGTGTCCAACTCTCTGTGGCTGCTTGGACTGCAAGATGCCAGGCTTTCCTGTCCATCACCAGCTCCCAGAGCCTGCTCAAACTCATGTCCATTGAGTCAGTGATGCCATCCAACCATAGCATCCTCTGTTGTCCCCTTCTACTCCTGCCTTTCATCTTTCCCAGCATCAGGGTGTTTCCCAATGAGTCAGTTCTTCACATCAGGGGACCACAGTATTGGAGCTTCAGCTTCAGCATCAGTCTTTCCAATCAATATTCAGGATTGCTTTCTTTAGGATGACTGTTTTGATCTCCTTGAAGTCCAAGGGACTCTCGAGTCTTCTCTAACACCACAGTTCAAAAGCATCAGCTCTTCGGCGCTCAGCTTTCTTTATGGTCCAACTCTCACATCCATGCACAACTACTGAAAAAACCATAGCTTTGACTAGATGGACCTTTGTTGGTAATGTCTCTTCTTTTTAATATGCTGTCTAGGTTGGGCATAGCTTTTCTTCCAGGAAGCAAATATCTACTTTATACTTCTTCAAAAATAGTTTTGGCTAAAACATAGTCACCCAGATAAACAACTTCAGACTTTGAAAGCTCTTAGTTCAGTCTTTGCACATGGTAACTGTTAAAAAAAAATGATAACTATTATAATAAGCTTAGCCCTACTTTGGACTTCCTAGGTGGCACTAATGGTAAAGAATCCACCTGCCAGGAAGGAGACATGAGATGCGAGTTTAATACCTGGGTCTGGATGGCCCCCTGGAGGAGGGCATGGCAATCCACTCCAGTATTCTTGCCTGGAGAATATCATGGACAGAGGCGCCTGGCGGGCTATGGCCAGTAGCGTCAGAGAGTCAGACACAACTGAAGTGACTTAGCATACGCACGTGCATAGCACGACTTGAACTTAAATTCCTTCATATACAGAAGTGACACAACTAACCATGACTATCTGCATTCTCCATACCTTGCCCAACTCACTCATCAAGTTACACTTTAGTATTTTTAGAGCTGATGTATTTCCAATAAAATTAATTAAAATCCATTTTGAATCTTAATTGCTAGTTATTTTTATCACTCCATACGCATCACTCCTCACTCGGTAAATTCTGGGAGGTAAATGACACTAGTGAAAATCTCACACAACTAAGCTAGCTATTGGTCCTACATCCAGACTGCATACAAAGCAAGACAGTCTTTCCTCCTTTGCAGGGTGATTTTATATCCAGAAAAATCTTTTAATCTATGTTTTGGGTAAATATTCAGGAATCATTTTTTTCATATGTAAACCGATAATAATCATCTCACTTAACATTGCCTAGAAATTGTCCTTGTGTGCCTGGGTTATTTAACTTAGCATAATATCCTCAAGCTTCACCCATATTACTGCATACTGCAGGACTTCCTTCTCTTTTAAGGCTGAATAATATTTCATGAGAAAGCATGAATGTTCAAACTACCGCACAATTGCACTCATCTCATATGCTAGCAAAGTGTAATGCTCAAAATTCTCCAAGCCAGCCTTCAACAGTATGTGAACTGTGAACTTCCAGATGTTCAAGCTGGTTTTAGAAAAGGCAGAGGAACCAGGAACCAAATTGCCAACATCTGCTGGATCATTGAAAAAGCAAGAGTTCCAGAAAAACATCTACTTCTGCCTTATTGACTATGCCAAAGCCTTTGACTGTGTGGATCACAATAAAATGTGGAAAATTCTTCAAGAGATGGGAATACCAGACCACCTGACCTGCCTCTTGAGAAATCTGTATGCAGATCAGGAAGCAACAGTTAGAACTGGACATGAAAAAACACACTGGTTCCAAATCAGGAAAGGAATACGTCAAGGCTATATATTGTCACCCTGCTTATTTAACTTATATACAGAGTACATCATGAGAAATGCTGGGCTGGATGAAGCACAAGCTGGAATCAAGATTGTTGGGAGAAATATCGATAACCTCAGAACGCAGATGACACCACCCTCATGGCAGAAAGCAAAGAACTAAAGAGCCTCTTGATGAAAGTGAAAGAGGAGAGTGAAAAAGTTGGCTTAAAGGTCAACATTCAGAAAACTAAAATCTTGGCATCTGGTCCCATCACTTCATGGCAAATAGATAAGGAAACAATGGAAACAGTGAGAGACTTTATATTTTTGGGCTCCAAAATCACTGCAGATGGTGACTGAAGCTGTGAAATTAAAAGATGCTTGCTCCTTGGAAGAAAAGCTATAACCAACCTAGATAGCATATTAAAAAGCAGAGACATTACTTGGTCAGCAAAGGTCCATCTAGTCAAAGCTATGGTTTTTCCAGTAGTCATATATGGATGTGAGAGCTGGACTATAAAGAAAGCTGAGTGCAGGATTGATGCTTTTGAACTGTGGTGTTATAGAAGGCTCTTGAGAGTCTCTTGGGCTTCAAGAAGATCCAACCAGTCAATCCTAAAGGAAATAAGTCCTGAATATTCATCAGAAGGACTGATGTTGAAACTGAAATTCCAATACTTTGGCCACCTGATGCAAAGAACTGACTTATTGGAAAAGACCCTGATGCTGGGAAAGATTGAAAGCGGGAGGAAAAGAGGACAACAGAGGATGAGATGGTTGGATGGCATTACCAATGCAATGGACGTGAGTTTGAGGTTTGAGTAAAGTCTGGGAGTTGGTGATGGACAGGGAAGCCTGGCATTCTACAGTCCATGGGGTCGCAAAGAGTCAGACATGACTGAGCAATTGAATGGAACTGAATATTTCATTGAACATATATACCACATTATTTAATTATACATTTAATTAATTTATCTATTAACAGACATTAAGATTTCTTCCACAACTTAGCTATTGTATACTTCAAAATCTGTTAGGAAGATAGATCATGCTAAATGTCTGTGCCAAAATAAAATTTTTAAAAAGAAAAAATTGTCAACTTACTGACCATAACTTTTAAAAAATATTGTAATCTGCATATAAGTAGCTCACTATATCTGCATATTGGGAATTATTTTACTTCCACACACATTCAACATTTATTTTCAAAGTTATGGATCTTCTAAGAGTCTCTAATGGCCATTATTTATTAAAACAGAATGTTTCATTAATATTTAATAAAAACAGATTAGACAAGAATTAATTTGAAAGAAAGCTTCACTAATGCTTACTGATGGTAAATATTGTTCAATGTCTTTATGGAAAGAGCTATACCCTACTCTCCCCCTAAGCACATAAACTCTGAGGAATCAGCTTCAGCAATAAGACCAATAAAGATTTAGCATTATATTGACCACGGCCACAGTCAGTGGTTATCAACCTGGTCATTGACAATACTAGCCATCCAGGTGACAGGATGTCTGATATATGAGAAGCAATGGTTTGTGTCCATTCAGAGATCCTCTATTTAGCTACCAATAATCATATCCTTGAAAATACGGGAAAAAACTAAAATGCTTATGTTGGTTCTTCTATTTGACTATCTGCTTCTCAGTAAGTTATTTCACTGCTCAACATCTTATTTCCCTTACTTGTAAGAAGGAAATAGAACAGCAACAGTGTTCAACTCAAGTTGATGTTGTAAATTTTAAAATGATAATGCATATATGTGCTCATTGCATGCTTGGAAACTCATAAGTCCCCTGCATATTCAACTTATTATCATATTTTCTAGCTTTTCATTTTAAAATAATTGTAGATCTGTGTGAAATTGCAAAGAAATGTTCGGGTAAGCACCATGAATCGTTTACCCAGCATCTCCCTATATTTACAAGTTGCATAATTATAGTACAATATTAATATCTGTTCATTGACATTGGTACAGTCCACAGAGACTATGCACATTCTTTAATTTATAAATGCATTCATGTCTACGTGTGTATGCCTTTAGGCGTTTGTGTGTGCAGCTCCATGCAATTTCCTCAGGTGTGCAGCCTCCTGTAACAGTTACCAAACTCAACATACTGAACTGTACCATCAACCCAAGGCTCCCGCATGCTACACTTTTATAGCCAAACCCACGCCCTCAGTCCCCCTATCCTTAATTCCTAGCATGGAATAATCTGTTCTCTATCTTTACATTTTTATTTCATAATTGAACGCCATGTGAATAATAGAATCAGAATTTCTACACATCCCAATTATCAGTTTAAGCAACTGTTGTGTTTCTTAAAATACAATAAAAGTTCCTTGTGCTGTAATATAACTGAAACGCTTATACTTTGCTTTGCATACTCCTTATCATTTCATGAAGAGCTGTTTTCCTTAACTAGCAAAACCAAAAACATAAATGAAGAAAATGTGCATGCATTAGGGGACCACTTATCTCAAGGTTTTATTTTTAGTTTGCAGTATTTACAAGGAAGAATTTAAGCACCCAGGGTTTATAAAAGGATTTTTGTTAAGAGTCACAGCTAAAGGCTCTTAGTGTATATCCAAAGTTGGGGGGAAAAAAGAGACTAAAGACTATTAATTTCCATCAATGTATTAATTGATTACTTGTTAAGGTGACTTTTAGGCATATTTTTGGTTTGCTCTTTGTAATAACTAAACTTGAAGTATCATCATCCTACTTTTAAAGATCATGAATCTAAGCCTCAAGGAGATTAACACTCACATTGTGTTTCCTTTTGATTCCTCAGTTAACGGAATAGTATAAATCTTAATATTTGTTCAGTGTTGTGTCTATAATCAATAAAATGTCAATATTCCTATTATTAATTTTACCCATAAAGATTTCAACCTCTTAATACTTAAAACATACTTATTATATTTCAAAGGTAGCTGCTCATTACAGCAGGAATACTATTTGAGTCCTAGTTTTCTGATTGTTAAGGCTTCCCAGGTGGTGCTAGTGACAAAGAACCTGTCTGCCAATGCAGAGACATGGGTTCAATCCCTGGGTTGGGAAGATCCTCTGGAGGAGGGCATGGCAACCCACTCCAGTATTTTTGCCTGGAGAATCCCATGGACAGAGGAGCCTGGCTTTAGATCATTAATCTTTCACCTCCTGTGACAAATTCCAGCCATTTAATGGATATGATTATAAGGACACAGAGAGGTAAAGGTAAACACAAAAGAGGCAAAGGTTTACACCAAGAGGTAAACTTTAACAGTTTCTTGCTTTGGTACAAAGTTATAGACTCTGCAGAATCTGATGGTTTTTCAATGACTCTTGACCACTTGTTCATTAGTCGGTACAAATATTTTATACGATTTCTCCCCCATTGCTATCACTTAAAGAGAGAGTGGAGTGGTAGCAGAAACTACGTTTCGTCAGGCTGCAGAATGGTGAGGATGGGTTGCTGTCATTTGCAATTCCCTTGAGTCCAACAGGAAGGCAAGTATGAAAAGATATTAAGATTAACAAATGACAAATGATTTTAAGAAATTAATGCATCTTAACCTTCGAATTTTCCTGAACTGAGGAAAGGCAAATTTCTCTAATTACAAAGTCAGGAGTGTAAGTGCCTGAGTAGACATTTAGAATGGTAGGTGCTGAGCTTCTGAACGCTTGATGGAGACTATGTGTGAGCATTTAAAACAGGCTTTGGTACTACAATGCATTCAAAGTCAAACAAGCCTTAACTTGCAGAGTTAAGTGCAAATTCTGTAAAACCCCAAAGATCTTGCTTTTGCCTTGAGAATCAAGCTCAGCAATATTCATTCTCTATCATGATGTTTCTTAAAATATGAAATAACTATCCATGATAAGAATTATATATGCAAATGATAAAAGCCAATTGCTTTCTTTTTCACTGACTTAATCTTACAGTCTTTATCTCTGATACATTTTTAATAAGTTCAGTAAATTTTGCTATACTAGATTTTAGTTTTGTTTCTAGAAAGTCAGTACATCACAAGTTGCTTGGTATGTCTTTTGACATGGTGAGTAAAGAGCTCTCTCGCAAGAGCCAGATAATCTGAGTTCAAATTATGACTCCACCATTCACTTTACCATGACTTTGGGCAACATTTTCTTATTTTTTTCCATCAGTAAATCAGGGTGAAAATAACGGCCACTTCATAGGGATTCTGTGTTAAGTAAAATTAATTATCTGAAAGGTATAATGTATTTCCTGGCCCCTAGTAAGCACCATTAAATGGAAAATATTATACCTACAGTAATGAAGGTGTATTAATCCCCAGAGATTTAGAATGAATAAAATATAATCCTGACTGCAGTGAACTCACTGTTTAGTAGGTGTTAATTCTAACATAGAGGTTTACACAAGGGATAGTGATTAATATAGAAGAGTTGCCAGTAATATTTAAGGAAATTAGCAATGAGTTTATTAAAGAGCTGCAATCTGATCTGAGTTTTAAAGGATAAATAGAAGATTAACAAGACAAGAAGATAAGTATTCTGGGAGGTAGGAACAACATGTTCAAAGGCAAATTTGTTTTCAAAGAACATGTACTGAAATTCTGCTCAAGAAGTCAAGTATAAGATGTAAAGATGGGAGCTAAGGCTAAACAGAAAAGTAGGATCCAAGTATTAGGTAGTGTGAGCATTTTGATTAGAAAGTTGTAGTGAATTTGTATTTAAAAGGTTTCCTTGTAAGAAAGAGACAAGATCCCTTTAAGGTTAATGAAAATTAATTACAGGAAAGAGTAACAGTGGAATTAAGACAATGGTGATTGTAGCCATGAAATTAAAAGACGCTTACTCCTTGGAAGATAAGTTATGACCAACCTAGATAGCATATTCAAAAGCAGAGACATTTCTTTGCCAACAAAGGTCCGTCTAGTCAAGGCTATGGTTTTTCCTGTGGTCATGTATGGATGTGAGAGTTGGACTGTGAAGAAGGCTGAGTGCTGAAGAATTGATGCTTTTGAACTGTGGTGTTGGAGAAGACTCTTGAGAGTCCCTTGGACTGCAAGGAGATCCAACCAGTCCATTCTGAAGATCAGCCCTGCGATTTCTTTAGAAGGAATGATGCTAAAGCTGAAACTCCAGTACTTTGGCCACCTCATGGGAAGAGTTGCCTCATTGGAAAAGACTCTGATGCTGGGAGGGATTGGGGGCAGGAGGAGAAGGGGATGACAGAGGATGAGATGGCTGGATGGCATCACTGACTCGATGGACGTGAGTTTGAGTGAACTCTGGGAGTTGGTGATGGACAGGGAGGCCTGGAGTGCTGCAATTCATGAGGTCACAAAGAGTCGGACACGACTGAGTGACTGAACTGAGCTGAACTGAACTGAATGTCATGAAAATAAATAATCACAAAAATTGAGCTAGAACCAAAGTTTCTGAAGTTTTACATGTCCATCTTATTTTCGGTTGAAAAAAGCTTATTCACAGAGTGTGGCTTCTAGGAAAGTTATTGAAACAAAATCTAAAAATAAGGAACAAACTGAATTAACAAACCAGGTGGTGTGGAGGAGTGATTTAGACATGTCTCAACCATCAAACATGAATTAATCTATTTATTTATATATATATATATATCATTATTGTTAATAAGCAGGAAAAAGGGACAGGATGTTAAGGGTGCATTTAACAAATATAAAAGCTGTATTTAAGCATTCTAGATAGATGCAAAGCCAAAAGAGATATAGACTGGATTAGATCAAGATCTTTTTTGGGAATTCCAGGAGAAAAGCATATAAAATTAAAAGTTCAAAATAAAATTTGTTTTAAAAGAAAAGCCTTCAGTAAAGTTATTGAAAATATAATAAAATTATAGTCAGTGACATCTTTAAAATGACAGAATTGGTTTTCATGGACAGAATAAAATATTTGAAAATATTTTATCTGATTATATCTACCAGCTAAATAAAATTTATACAGTAATTCTACTAAAACAGCTCAGTTTCCTAAAGTTGCATTAAACTTGACTCTGTTAAGTTTTCACATTCTCTCAGCCATTCAAGGACTAAGTCTTGTGAAAATATTTCAATGCTTTAAGAAACTCTCTTAGAAATATTAGCCAAATAGTGTATGCTCTTAATATACACACGAAAAAAATTCTCATATGCATTATTATGAATGTTTTTTAAAAAGCATGAGTCATTTTGAGATATCAAAGATGCCAGTGCATTTTAAGACTACATATATAAAATCCTTCATTGGTCACTTTAGAAAGAATTTTCTAAAAAAAAGATACATTAATGAATAAATTGCCTGAAAAACATGTATGACAAGTTCATTTACTAGTTAATTTTCACTTGTGCATTTATACATTATTTGTTTATTTTACTCTTTGGCCAGAAATGAACACTAAGATATTTTGTCAGGCTTGGTCAAAAGTTTATAAAACTTAAAGGATTTTGCTTTTGAAGATGATTAAGTCTGAAAAAGAAAGAGAATGTAGATAAAATGTTGTTTCACCTTGATGGCACCGAAAGTGTTCATCCTAACCAGTACATCTCATTATCAGGGAAGTGGCAGAGTTTAAATGGGCACAAGCCTTCTGTCAGTATTTTGACTCTGTTATAGTTGCTACCTTGCAACATACAGGTTGTATGATTTTGGGCAAATTAATTGACCTCTCTGCTCTCATGGCTATCTTAAAAAAAATGGAAATAAAAAATTAGTTCAGCCAGAAGGTTCTTATAACAACCTTCTCTTATAAGAATCAAATAAGGTCCTATTTTAAAGCACTTAGAACAACATCAAGAATTGAGTCAGCACTATATAACTGTTAGTTATTATTTAAAAAATTACTTTTTTTGCTTCATATTATCATTTCCCCCAACCTCTACACACATGCATGTACACATACACACACACATATCAAGACATCACAGGAAGCAGGAAAAACACAGGCAAAAGCAAAGAGACCAGGCATTTTCAGACACAATGTGATTTGATTATGCAAGAGAATGAAGCATAAGAAGGGAGATGTTGGGAACTGGCACAGGACAAGAAACTGGGATACAGATAATGCTTGTAAGAAGAGCTATCGTTCTCAACACTCATTGACCTTGCTTCACTTCCCCAGAAAGACAACCCTAACTTACACCTTTGTTTCAAAAGCATTCATCAAGAATCCACTTGAGTGTGTGAGTCAGAAGCTAGGTGACACAGCACATGCCATAATAAATAGAAAATGATAATAGTTTTCAAGAATTTTAACCTATCAAAGCATGTATAAGTAATAGAACACGAATCCTTTCAATAAAAGGCTGAATGTGATTAATGCCATAATAAGATTATTAAATTATCCCACTATTTATTAATACCATTCAGAGGAAGAAGAAAAAAAGATTACACCTAAATGAACAGACAAGGGGGCAGTTTTAAGGAGGGAGTGGCATTTAAGGATATACACAAAAGAAAGGTTGGATTTCAGTGTCTGGAAATGTAGTTTATAACATCTTTCCATGATTTCAGTGAAACAACACAAGCTCCTTTCTTCAGCAAAATAAAGGCATATAATCTACAAGTATACAATTTCCAGTAGAATTTGGTTGGGATTGTTTATACAGGTCAGGTTATCTTTCTCAAAATCCTCTTTAAGAGCCACCTTTTAATTAAAATGAGAATTTGATTGAAATGTCTTCTAACTTCCTGAGATCTGAAGCCTATGCCAATGTGAAGTCAGCTTGCAGGAAGCGCTGATCTTTCTTGGGCAGGGACAACAAAGTCTTACATCCCATTAAATATTTACCCCTATGTTTTGAAAAAATTTAGACTAAATCACTCAATACAATTCAAAAACACATGAAACAATATGTCAGATACATAGATTTGTATTGATAATATCTCTACGATTCTTATTATTAAAATTGCACATTATGGTGCATGAATTTAAAATGTTATTCATAAATAAAAATGAAAAGTAAATGTTTACCGAAAAGCTCTTCAGTTTGACTTGATTGATGTAAAATTTTCAATATAAAAGATGCTAACCAGCAGATAAGGTCATTTTCTGGGCCAAACATATATTATTCAAGAGAATAGCACTGGCAGACCATAGTGACCTCAAGAAAGCTTGAAAGTGCAGCCTTGCATACTGCATTCCTAATATAGGAGCGGAGAAAAAGTAGCCGTGATGCTTGGTTCTAGAGATGTATTTTCCTTAACCTTTGATGCTCTGCTTGATATTACGGGTTCCATTTTCTAGCAACCTCATTTTTCACAGCTTCTTTTGCTCCAAAAATCTTCAGATAACAAGATATAAAACATTTTAAAAGCCGAGAAAGGCAGTTGTGCAGTTGTGAGGCTGAAACTCAGCAGAAATTTGGGGAATGCAACATGATGTAGTAGGGAAAATACCAGATTTTAGGGACAGAACTGTGTTCCATCTCAGGTCTACCATTTAAAGGTAGTGTGCAATCTTTGCAGGTCACCTGACCTCACTAACTTGGTGTTTTAGTTGCTAAGTCATGTCTGACTCTTTGCCACCCATGGACTATAGACCACCAGGCTCCTCTGTCCACAGAATTTCCCAGGCAGGGTTACAGGAGTCAGTTGCCATTTCCTTCTCCAGGGGATCTTCCTGACCCAGGGATCGAACTGGAGTCTCTTGCATTGCAGGCAGATTCTTTACCACTGAGCCACCTGGGAAACCCTGACTTCACTAAACATTACAATTAAAGTGTCTGACAAGACCTTCTCTGAGTTTGGGGGATGGTTGAATTTGGTAAGATATTTGGAATGTCTAGTGTATCCATTCATGTACCCTAGAGACTCAGTAATGTTGCAACTTTATATGGAAATACAGATATAGAAATCACAAGTATGGAGGTAATTTTTGAAAATACAAAAAAATAACCTAATTACCAAACTTTATCTTCACTTTTTGATTCTCACTCTGATTCATTGATCTTTGTTGATCCCCCATTTCCTTCTACAAGATTTCATCTTTAAGGACTTTCCCTTGTTTCTCATTCTATATCTCAGTTATTTCTGTCCCTTTTGTTTGCTCTTTTCTTTATGGAATATCATTAAATGATATTTATGATGGTATTCATGAGCATTCCACCCTTATTCTCCTTCTCTATTTTACCGAATGACTTAATTTGTTCTTATGGATCAACTTGAACTTTTTGTCAATCGCTCTAAAATTTTAGCTCCTATGATTTATATATTATTTGCAAACATCTAAGATGTCTTCTAGTTGGTATATGAAATCAAAATCATTATCCTTCCTGCCGAACCTAAGCCTCCATGGCAGTCAACCAAAGTGAAACCTCAGATATTTTATTGTTTTCACTTCTTCACCCACAATACTCAATCCATCACCATGTTCTTTCTAAACACCTAGTTTGCATCTTACCATTCTCACTGCTGCCACTCTAGTCAGAATCCTCATCTGTCATCTATTCTATCAGAAAATTGTATCAATTTATCTCCAAGTATTTAATCATTTTTTTCTTCACTCTCTAATACAGAAACCCCTCGTCACATGTGACCATTGAGCACTCAAATATACACACACCTAGATTTTGAGAACACAATGTGGAGAGGAGAATATAAAATATCAATTAATAATATTTATAAGTGAACTCCGGGAGTTGGTGATGGACAGGGAGGTCTGGCATGCTGCGTTTCATGGGGTCGCAAAGAGTCAGACATGACTGAGCGACTGACCTGAACTGAACTGATATTGATTGCATATCAAAATTATAATATTTGGGACATGTTAAATAAAACAAAATTAGTTTTATCTGTTTCTTTCTCCTTTAAAAAAATGAAAGTACATATGTGACTTGCATTCTATTTTTATTAGATAGCACTGTCTTACCCACTTATCCATTTTCTTGTCAGAGTCATCTTTCTCTGCTACAAGTTGGACTGTGTCATTCCTTGCCTTAATCCTCTTGAATAGGTTTGCAGTATCTCTGAAGCAAGGCTGCCTTATTGTGCAATTTTCTAATACAATGAGTATGGTGCTCCTTTCAGCTTTATCTGTAAAACAAGCTTAAATTCTCCACCATGGCTTAAGAGTCCTCTCAACTTATTTCACCATCTTTATCCCACATTACACCCTGTCCCAATACTGAACCCTGACCACTTTAACCACACTTGACTACTTCAATTTCCAAACAATCTATTCACTTTTATGACCTTATACCATTTAATATCCTGTTTCCAAGACTTGGAAATGCCCTTGTCTAAGCAATCACTGACTAATTTTCAAGGTGCAATTGAGAACTTAACTCTCTGGAAAGATTTTTCCTCAAACGTCTTCCCAAAAAGAGCTGATTGCTTTCCTTTGTTCTTAGTAACACTTAGCACAGGACTGTATTTTCTACCTATTACTTGTAAGAATGGTTTTTATTGATGTCTCATATTAGCATACCAAATGGTTCTGATGAGACTATGATGCATTTGCTAAGCCCACATTTTTTTCTTCCACTTGCATTTTCTCTCCAGTAGTGTAATCCCTCTCCTTTAAAAGAAGACAAAGACTCAAATGGGTCCAGAGAAGATACTGGGATTTTTGCTTCAGTTGGAAAACTAAATTCTTTGGAAGATAGAAAAATATTGTTAGTTTTCATCTAATAATATAAATGATGGCTCCCACTTTTTAGAAAATTATAATTATAAGCTATTAGGCCCATATCCTTTTGGTCTAGTACTAATTTTTAAAGGGTTTATTGGATGATGAAAAAGGCACTGCAAGACTAAATTAAATTAGATTTCTTGCACTAAGTAAATATACCTGGGAACTCTAACTGGGGTTAAAGATAATGATTTAAAACTCTACCATGTGCAAATATATGTTTTATTGAACATTAGAAAATGTGCACTGTAATATGTTATTCTATTAATTATAAAAATTAATAACACGTTTAATCAGTGCTTTTTGTATGTCAGATATTATGCTAGGAATTCTATGTGTATTATTTCACATGATTATCTACATGACTTCATGAAATATACAGATATTGATTAGAATTCTTGGACACAAGCAATAAAAACTACAGTTGACTCTTGAACAGCCCTGGGGTTAGGGGTACTGATCCCTGGGAGTGAAAAATCCATGTGTAACTTTAATAGTTGCCTTTTCCTATCTGGAGTTCTTCATCTGTGGATTCAAGCAACCACAGATCACAAAGTACTGTGTATTAATTAAAAAAAAAAAAACAGCACAGTTCAAGGGTCAACTGCACATTCACTTAATTAAGCAAAAAGAAACTTAATAAAGATGTTTTTCTTTCATCCATTCTGGTATGAGGCAGGACTTCCCCCCTGCTCAGTGGCAATCACTTCCCTAGTGGGAGCAGGATCTGATTCCAAGTTGCTGGAGCAGGAAGCCCTGAAGGTCCAGCCCTGGTTGGTTCTGTCCCCTCTTAAGTGTGTGTTTTTCCCTCTTCCAGCACCAGCATGCTTGCCCCACAGAGGGGCAGTGCTGAAGCAAGTGGTGCCCATGTAGGCTCTAGGCTTTGGTATCCTGCCGACTGAGGTCCAATGTGCTATCTATCCAGATGCCTGCAGCTTTCCAAGTGTGCAAGAGCCCTTGTTCCTCACAGCCAGTCACTGCCTCCAGACTCTGCTGTCCCACCCTGTTGTGGAATCACTCCACAGGGCAAGCAGGGCCCACATGGATTCTCAATGAGTAGTTAGGAGTGAGTTGTGGTGAAAGTGGCTTGCTGTTAGAGATCTTGACTGCTTCAGAGGCACTTCTTGGGTAAACTCCAACAATAGCATCCACCAGAATACCCATTCTACCCCAGGACCGGGTCACCTCTGTGTCTCACAGTCAAGTCTTTTGCCCTGCTGTGGCCAGTCCAGATCCAGTGATGAGGAGTGAGTGGGGCCAAAGTGCTTAGGCTGGGGTGTGCAGTGAAGCAGTCACGAAAATCCCAGGGGCTACTATATCAGACCTCTCCCTGCCCCACCTTGGGGCCAAGCCTGCAAGCTTATGCTCCTCATGAGTGGAACCCACTCTTCCCACAGTCTTTCTGTTAGTCCCAGTGATTCTCCTACCAGTCAGTGGGGATTGCCTTTCATGAGCTAGCCTTTCATGAGTAGGAACCCAGGCCTGGGATGTCTAATCGGTGACTTAAATGGCTTACTCCCCAGGGAGCAGGTCTTCCTGTGTAATCTCCATTTTCCTCTGAATCACCCCCACCATGGGACACAGGTCCTGACCCAACTGCTTTTCTTCCATTCCTTTCTGGTCATGTGTGTATCTTACAGTCTTGGTGGTACAGGAGTCCTTCTGCCAGTTTCCAGTTAATTTTCAAAGAGAATTGTTCTACAGGGAGATGGATTTTTGATGTGTTCATGGCGGGAGATCAGCTCCATATTCTCTTACTCAGCCATCTTGATCCAAGGCCCCCTCAGTGGCTTTTCTGATTCCACAAAGCAACAGCAACAACAAAAAATTATGGCTGAGTTTTTAAAAAGTTGGGATGATAATCAGAAGGTTTCTGGAGGCTCACAAAGGTATTGGAAGTTGGAATAAGTGACTTGAGAATGGACAGGGTCTAAGGTATCTCCATATTGTTAACTAGCAGGGAACTCTTCCCTCCTTGGTGGTGATGCCTTCATCTGAAGCACTTACTCTTTTGTTGACATGGAATCTCTGTATCTTCAACACCTCCTTCATGACTGTTGAAATCTCTGCTTAATTCTTTACCTTCTCAGCAAATCCTTTCTACTTTGTTGCTCATGCATGAGTAGCTAAGAAGTTAACTTTGAAGATAAATTACAAAAGAAGTGTCTGTCTTGTTTTTCTCCAATTTCTCCCTCTTGTGACACTTTGAATCCTGGCTGCTTTGGCCGAATTGCAGCAAGTTTCAGAATTGAAGCCTTTTATCTTATTTTGCCTGCCTCAAAAATAGGCAAATGTTTAAGGGGGAAATGGAGGCAACTGTGAGGCTTACCTCAAACTCCTAACCCTTATTCTAAGAACCTAGCTCCTTAGTTCTGACTGCCTTGGTTGTTCTCTGATGCTTCAATCAGTTTGTCCAGATTTCAAAGATAGTATTTTCAGGGAAATTAGTGTATAGGAAAGTACCCCGTTAGAATGAAAAGGTGAAGACCTTCCAGTAGTTGGGTTTTATTTAGAGGTCCTTGAAAAAAAGTAAATAATTCAGACTTTCTAATTGGGGTTACACTGTGCATGATAGAATCTTTCACCAAATAGCAGATATGGGCAGAAGAAACAGCTTAGAAAGGAAGTATGGAGGTGTTAAATAATAACGATAGCTCAGAATTTGGTTCCTTTCTCTGGCAGCAAGGTAAGTCACTCATGTGGGTCACACACACACACACACACACACACACACACACTCTCTCTCTCTCTCTCTCTCTCACACACACACACACACACAATCTGAAGCAAACATAATGATATACTTTCTGTGTACCTTTCCAATATTGCTATGACAAGTATAGAGTTTTCTACCACTAAACACTTACTTCAAATGTTGTCAGAAAAATGGAAATATTCTACTCAGCCAAGTTGTGAAGGTAAAGAATTTCATATTTTTCTGCCTAGAATAAAACTGTAATTCCTTCGTTCTTCTAGAATGAATTTTTATGTGCATTGGTTCAAAGTAATGGAATAGGTTATATTCTGAGAGACAGAGTGGAACAAAGGAAAAACACCATATTTGATGGCTTATCTATGTTATTTGTTCTTGCCAGTCTCAGTTTAATCAACTTTATTTGGCAAAAGAGAAATTCTAAAGCTCATAGAGCCTGGAAACAAAGATTTTTGAGCCTCTTTTCCATTGTCTGATTCATGACCTTGTCTTTATTTTGCTAACTAGATAATAAATTTTAAAATATTATGCTTTCTTCAAAACTCAGGCCACTTCCTCAGGTTATCTGTAGTCTTCCCAACTTAAATATTATCTTTTTTGGCCAGAACTCTGAACAAAAAATGAGTGAATTTGGAAAGATTTTATGTATTAAATTTGTCACATACTGAAGAAAGTTCACAAAGGTCTAGGGGCAAAAATCTTTTCAAATGGATAACTGTTCCAAAGGTCATAAGATATATTCATTGCCTTTAAACTAATCAGATTGAAAAGCTTGATTCAGCAAATGCAGTTTACTTACTACAAACCACATTTGACCTCCTCCATGTTTAGAAATGATTTCCATTACTTGTGACATTAGTATGATTCTTCTATAACTTTTCATTGATGTTAAGAGGGCAAACATTCAACCCTGAAGATGATCTATTGTACATCTCTTTACAATCATTAAGAAATGCATAAAATTCCTGAGTGCTTTATAGTAAAATGTACTTACCTTTAAACTTGCTTTTGTAAATGGGAGTATTTCTCTTTCTTAATATCTAATGAGTGTACTTTCCAACCCTGGAGACAGACACCATTGTGAATGTCAGAAGTAAAGAGAATATGTTTCTTAATTTAATTTACTTTATAATTTTAAACAAAAGTCACACAGTGTATATTCTATGTGGAAACTTGAAGTCCAGTTAATCCAATAGTTATCCATCAAAACTAATTTTTTCAACACTACATGGATCTAATTTATCTAAAAGATGTGATTAGAAGCAGATTTAAAAACAAAGGAGATTTAAAAATAAAGTGGGGGAAAAAAATAAATAAAGTGGGGGGTGAGTAAATGAAGAAATTTGTTTTAGTGTGTGTGTGTGTGTTTTAGCTATGTTATTTTATCTCAGTTCAAAGTCCAACATATTACACAAGCTGTGGAAAGTGTACAACATTGTCAACTTAAAAAATTGCACAATGTGAAAGTTGCAGATTAAGCTTTATCCGGGGTGAAATGAGGACTTCAGCCTGGGAGACAGCAACTGAGAAGCTGCTCAAAGAAATAGCGGGGGAAGGTCAATATATATATGGTTTGGATGAAGGGGGAGTTCATACAATCAAGCGCTTTTTTTTTTTTTTTTTGGCAGAAGATTTCTGCTAGTCACGAGGAATAGACCACCATGAAGGAATTTAGTGTTTTCTTAGATATGAGGAGATGCAAGAATTGGGCTCATAAAATCAGTTCCTGAAAATATTTATCTATCTGAAGACCTGTGCTGCCAAGTTTTTTTAGAGCACAGAGTGCCTCATTTCTGCTCTCCAGCCTGAACTCCCTTCAGGGGGTGTTGAAGGTCAGCAGCTGCAGCCACACAGGTTATTTAATCCTTGTAGAGGTAGACAGCAAGTGCCCATGGTAAGTGCCAGTTTGTAGTGGACAGTATATTAGGAGAACACAAATCATGCAAGGTGCTAGGCTGGCTCACACTGATCCCTTCTTCTCTACAAACAGCCAGATAATTCCAGAGAACCATCACTGTTAGCACAAGTCTCTGTGCCTGTTGTACAGTGAGGTCAAACAGACCAAGACATCAGAGTTTGGAGCAGAGAAAGGTTTACAGCAGGACCCTGCTAGGAGGGAGGTGGCTATTGCCCTAGAAAGCCCCAAGCTCCCCATAGGGTTTCAATAAAGCATTTTTAAAAGCCAGGGAAGGGAGGGGGGTTGTAAGGTGTGTGATCAGCTTGTGCACAAGTCTCTGATTGGGTGATGGTGAGGTAACAGGGTGCTGTCACAGGCGTTAACCATTCTCAGGCCCCATGGGGCCCTGGGGGGTATGTGCTCATGGTTATCAAGTAGTTAGCTTTGTCCATGTGGCGGTGGGGGTAGGGGGTTCACATGTGTAAAACAACTCAGGAGATGTGCAACAGATACTGTTATCCAGGTACTTAAGAGCAGAGCTAAAGCAGAAAAGACGGGAGAAAGCCTGTCCTGGGAAGGCCCTGTAGGATCCTGCTCAGTTTGATCACCTCCGCCCTAGAAATCCACAGATACTTGTTTGATTCAAGCCAAGTGATACCCTACTCCCTTGGGAATTTAAACTTCAATGGACCTGAAATTGCCCTAAGTCACTGACACAGAGTCTCCTGCGCTCAAGGAAGAAAGAGCCCCTGAAATCCTAGTATTCTAGTAAGAAAGGAGCCCTAAGACTTAGTTATTATCTGTTCCCTTAATTCTATTAGCTATTCCAATATATTTCAAATAAATTATTTACTCCAAAGCTTTATGTGCAGCCAGAAGCAATTCAACTCTGAAACTGATACAAGTATTGCAGGATGTTTTCTTATTCACCTACTATCATGTTGTTGCTGTTGTTTAGTCACTAAATTGTGTCAGACACCTTTATGACCTCATGGACTGAAACCCACCAGGCCCCTCTGCCCATGGGATTTCCCAAGCAAGAATACTGGAGTGGGTTGCCATTTCCTCCTCCAGCGGATCTTCCCAACCCAAGAATTGAACCCAAGTCTCCTGCATTTTTAGGTGTATTCTTTACCACTGAGCCACCAGGGAAGCACCTACTCTCATTCATGTGATTAAAAAGCAAAAATTCAACCTAATAAATTTGAAGATCCAATTGGCTTTATTCAACAATTCACGAATGGGGCATCATCCCATCTAGGAACTAGAAGGACCCTCCAAGGAGCTGTGCAAAATGAAGAGCTTTTATAAGAGGGCTTATGTCAAGGAAACCATTAACAAAAGGAAAAAAGAAGGGATTATTTGTTTAGGTCAGGACAACTTTGGCAGAGGGATGGGGAAAGAACAGCATGGGTTTCCTATGCCCATTGCCTCTCCTTCCTCTAGGGAGTAGAGAGGACAAAATACTCCACAGGACAGATTACCTCACTGGTGCAGACCAGAAAATTCCAAACTGGTCCATTAAGATTACATTTCTGGTGGAGATTGAAACTGCAATTAAGTTAGGTGTATAACATCTATGCTTGGTAACATGAGTTTTAGCACAGGTGATGTCATCTTGGGACTATGGTTTCTCTTTTTAACAATTCTTCCTATTTGATCAGACTCTCAGCCTAACTGAGAGATACGATCAAAATTTAAGTCATTAGTGTCACTCTCAGCTATTACTTTGCAGTTTTGTTGATTTTTGATGTGTTATCCATAGGTCATGATGTTTCTGCTAAATTTCCATGACATTCACAGGTTATAGTTCCAGGTTTATAATCCTTAAGTTGGTTACTGTCTTTGCTTCTTTTCCCATGTTCTAGATCTTTTCCCTGCTGGTCAGCAGCAGTGAACATGCACTTAAGCTTTTGAGAGGATACAGTGCTCTAAAGGATTATTGTGATTACAATAAGCAGGACTTTGGGAAGTAAAAAAAAAAATGTTTTTCTACTTTGCTAGGTTCTTCTGGCTGGTCTAAGAATTAAATTGATATAAGACACATCAACAAGAGGAAATCAAACAAAGTTTAATAAAATGTATACTTGGGAGAGACTCAGGAAAACTGAGTATCTCACTAAAATGGCAAAAAACTTCACCTTATATACCAAGTTTAGGTAAAGACTAAAGAGGGTGTTGGGGATAGCAGTTTGGGACTTCAAATGGGAGGAAGACAATTCACATGGAGATACAAAATCAAATGTTTGGTAAACAAATGTTTGCTGGGCCATATAGAGAAAAGGGGACACAGAGAGGAATTTTCTTCCTGTCTACCATGCCTAGTATTTGTTCTAGTATAGTTTCCTCTGGTGAATGGGCCCTCTTTATCCTTTAAAGCAGTTAATGGGAAGATCAAAGTGTCTTCCTGAGTCTTTTGGATTGTGATTGTTTTCAACTCAAAACAATCTACGTGTCAGAAAGAAATATTTTGGGGTAGCAAATTTTGCTCACCTACAAGTAATTCCCAGAGTTTGAAATATCTTTCTAGCTGCTACATGGGATGCTGCCTGATTCATGAATCATTGAATAAAGACTATTAGACCTTCAAATTTGTTTGATTTTTTTAACACCTGCATCACTCAGTTATAGAGAAGCAGGATAATATAGTAATGAAAGGTAGAGGTTTCTGTGATCTAAGATTCAGATTCAGGGGCAAATCAAGAAGGGAAAGACAGCAGCGGAAGACTAACTGTTAGAGTCTGGGGCAGATAATGCACTGGAATTCCCATAGAGGGTTGCTTATTATGGCTGAGTCTCTTAAAAAGTGAGGTATTTGTGTCCAAACATAGGCCTATTTTTAAAGAATATAGAGTCTAAAATTCTTACTCTTTTTTCATGCAATTGTTGCAGGGAGGAAGCCAATTCTGACTCCATGTTGGAGACTGTATCTTTGACTTGCTTTCATTATTATAATCATACTCAATGGCTTGCGTGGAGGACCCTGCCCCTCTGCTTGATTGTAAACTAAAGTGCTTTTGTTCAGCTCCTGGAGAGATTGTTTGTCCCCGCCCTGTGAATAGAAGAGATTAATGCACCCCTTCTGAAGCATGGACATTCCCTTGGGGATGTTTTGCAAGACTGAAGACCCTTTCATTTTACTTCCCCACTACATCTCCCTCTCTACTCTGCCTTTTGACTTTAGCTCCTCACTGCTTTTTTCTCTCTGATCTATACAAGGACCTGGCATCCAGACCCCAAAAAGAGGGTTATTTTGAGGTGCCAGCCTGCCTTCTTCTCAGTCTGCCGGCTCTCAGATTAAAGTCTCTTCCTTGCCTCAACACCTCCTCTCAGATTCATTGGCCTGTCATGTGGCAAGCAGAGCAAGCTTGGACTTGGTAACACAATGACATTCAAAGAGAAAATAATGTTGTTTTGTATTGAATGGAAATTAAACCTGTGATTATTGAACATTAAGTGATATTATATGTATCTTGCCTACTTAAGTTCCTTCATTTTCTTAAAGAAAGTAGAGATAAATATGTTTGAAAGAATTTATATACTGAGATCATAACATTATGAAATTATGCCAAATAACAGAAAGAATTCCTTAACTAAAATATTAATAAAAGGAAAAATGGCCAATGAAACTGTAAATTAGTGCCTAACATAAATGCTTTATAAAAAGAAAAATTATTTTAAAACTTAAAAATGTTTTCATTTAATGAAATAGAGACTCATAAAATATAAGATTTATTGTTTCACTTTATGTTCTGTGTTAAAACCTAGGATAAAACACTTCTTAGGCATTATTAATAAAATGTCATCATTTAATCCATTAAAAATGTCAAGTTGGCTATGTTGGTTAAGTTTTAAGTTAGTGCAAATTAACATTTTTTATATTAAAATAATGATCATGTATATGACACCTATTATAGAATTTAAAATCATTGGAAAGACAGATGTATCAGTTCAGTTCAGTTCAGTCGCTCATTCGTGTCTGACTCTTTGTGACCCCATGAATCGCAGCACACCAGGCCTCCCTGTCCATCACCAACTCCCGGAGTTCACTCAAACTCATGTCCATCGAGTTGGTGATACCATCCAGCCATCTCATCCTCTGTCATCCCCTTCTCCTCCTGCCCCCAATCCCTCCCAGCATCAGAGTCTTTTCCAATGAGTCAACTCTTTGCATGAGGTGGCCAAAGTATTGGAGTTTCAGCTTTAGCATCAGTTCTTCCAATGAACACCAATGACTGATCTCCTTTAGAATGGACTACTTGGACCTCCTTGCAATCCAAGGGACTCTCAAGAGTCTTCTCCAACACCACAGTTCAAAAGCATCAATTCTTCGGCACTCAGCTTTCTTCACAGTCCAACTCTGACATCCATACATGATCACAGGAAAAACCATAGCCTTGACTAGACATACCATTGTTGGCAAAGTAATGTCTGTGTTTTTTAATATGTTATCTAGGTTGGTCATAACTTTCCTTCCAAGGAGTAAGTAACTTTTAATTTCATGGCTGCAATCACCATCTGCAGTGATTTTGGAGCCCAGAAAAATAAAGTCTGACACTGTTTCCACTGTTTCCCCATCTATTTCCCATGAAGTGATGGGACTGGATGCTATGATCTTCGTTTTCAGAATGTTGAGTTTTAAGCCAATTTTTTCACTCTCCTCTTTCACTTTCATCAAGAGGCTTTTTAGCTCCTCTTCACTTTCTGCCATAAGGGTGGTATCATCTGCACATCTGAGGTTATTGATATTTCTCCCAACAATCTTAATTCCAGCTTATGTTTCTTCCAGTCCAGCATTTCTCATGATGTACTCTGCATATAAGTTAAATAAGCAGGGTGATAATATACAGCCTTGAGGTACTTCTTTTCCTATTTGGAACCAGTCTGTTGTTCTATGTCCAGTTCTAACTGTTGCTTCCTGACCTCCATACAGGTTTCTCAAGAGGCAGGTCAGGTGGTCTGGTATTCCCATCTCTTTCAGAATTTTCCACAGATGTATACAAGTGAACAATTATAACAAAATAGTAAGACTTATAATAGAGTTAAGTTTACTCTTGTCTGGAAAATCCCATGGATGGGAGGAGCCTGGTAGGCTGCAGTCCATGGGGTTGAGAAGAGTTAGACACGACTGAGCAACTTCACTTTCACTTTTCACTTTCATGAATTGGAGAAGGAAATGGCAACCCACTCCAGTGTTCTTGCCTGGAGAATCCCAGGCATGAGGGAGCCTGATGGGCTGCCGTCTACGGGGTCGCACAGAGTCGAACACGACTGAAGTGACTTAGCAGCAGCAGCAACAAGATGAAGAGAGAAGAGTTCCTGAGTCTTTATTTTTAATTGCATATTGTTTTGGGTTTTTTTTTTCTTTTATATCCTTTTTTTTCTTTTCTTCAAGTTTAATTCCTGACTCTTTCATGAGAGTCAGGGAAGACCACAGACAGAGTGAGGCAGGAGCACTTATTAGGTGAAAAGCACAATGTGAAAACATGAGAGAACATTTCATCTTTAAGGAACTAAAATAGTATGATGTTTCTGCAACTTAAAGCATCAAAGAAAATGCCTAAGGAAAAAACTAGGCAAGTAAGCAGGGACTAAATCATGAAGGAGTTGTAATGCCCAGAAATCAACATCATATCTTATAGCAAAAATGAACAAATTGAAGAATTTTGTAGTTCCATGATACTTGGAAAATACATCATTATTTACAATGTCCATTAAAAAAATTCACAACCTAAAAGTTGAGAGTTATGAAATATTTAGGACTCAAGCTCAAGAGGCAGCGTCTCAAGCAAACCTGAGAGAACTGCTCTGAGAAGATGAGGGGGGAACTAGGATATATAGGAGTTTTGTAACAAAAGGCAGGTAGTAGGAACAAAAAATAACTGTTAATTAAAGTAAACTAGAAATCTCAAGGAATTTATGTTTTTCTGTGTATGGGAAAATGCAAATATCTGGGTTCATTGACATCATTTCATTGATATGTACCTCAGCCATCTAGAGGATAGTATCCTGTGTTTTCACATCCTGAGTTTCCTCAGGGCTCACCATAGGTAGTGGATACAGTTTGATGGCTGCTAGATGGTAGATACTCTTTCCTTCCTGAGTTTAACCTCAGGGGTAAATGGCTCACCTTTGAAAGGCTGCAATTGCTGATAATGGTGATATCCTTTGTTTACTGATCAGTTCAGTTGTCGCTCAGTGATGCCCCACTCCTTCTGCCCCATGGACTGCAGCACGCCAGGCTTCCCTGTCCATCACCAACTCCCAGAGCTTACTCAAACTCATGTGCATTGAGTCAGTGATGCCATCCAACCATCT
This sequence comes from Bubalus kerabau, assembly GCF_029407905.1. Taxonomy (NCBI): domain Eukaryota; kingdom Metazoa; phylum Chordata; class Mammalia; order Artiodactyla; family Bovidae; genus Bubalus; species Bubalus kerabau. Next base: position 56,587,869 of record NC_073637.1, read on the forward strand.
CATTCTCTGTCATCCCCTTCTCCTCCTTCCTTCAATCTCTTCCAGCATCAGGGTCTTTTCCAAGGAGTTAGTTCTTCGCATAAGGTGGCCAAAGTATTGTAGTTTCAACTTCAGCCTCAGTCTTTCCAATGAATATTAAGGACTGATTTCCTTTAGGATGAACTGGTTTGATCTCCTTGCAGTCCAAGGGACTCTCAAGAGTCTTCTCCAACACCACAGTTCAAAAGCATTAATTCTTCAGCACTCAGCTTTCTTTATAGTTCAACTCTTACATCCATATATGACTACTGGAAAAACTACAGCCTTGACTAGACAGACCTTTGTTGGCAAAGAAATGCCTCTGCTTTTTAATATGCTGTCTAGATTGGTCATAACTTTCCTTCCAAGGAGTAAACATCTTTTAATTTCATGGCTGCAGCCACCACCTGCAGTGATTTTGGAGCCCCCCAAAATAAAGTCTGTCACTGTTTCTTCATCTATTTGCCATGATGTGGTGGGACCATTATGCCATGATCTTAGTTTCCTGAATGTTTAAGCCAACTTTTTCACTCTCCTTTTTCACTTCCATCAAAAGCTCTCTAGTTCTTCACTTTCTGTCATAAGGGTGGTGTCCTCTGCATATTTGAGATTATTGGTATTTCTCCTGGCACTCTCGATTCCAGCTTGTGCTTCATCCAGACCAGCATTTCTCATGATGTACTCTGCATATAAGTTAAATAAGCAGTTTTCCAATTTGCTGGCACATTGAGTGCAGCACTTTCACAGTATCATCTTTCAGGATTTGAAATAGCTCAACTGGAATTCTATCACCTCCACTAGCTTTGTTCGTAGGATGCTTCCTAAGGCCCACTTGACTTCACATTCCAGGATGTCTGGCTCTAGGTGAGTCATCACACCATCGTGGTTATCTGGGTCATGAAGATCTTTTCTGCATAGTTCTTCTGTGTATTCTTGCCACCTCTTCTTAGTATCTTCTGCTTCTGTTAGGTCCATACCATTTCTGTCCTTTATTGTGCCCATCTTTGCGTAAAATGTTCCCTTGGTATCTCTGATTTTCTAGAAGAGATCTCTTGCCTTTCCCATTCTATTGTTTCCTATTCTATTGTTTTTGTTTACTGATAGGCAGGCAATATTCCATTTCTCAGTAGGAATCTGGTTAGGTAAGTCATTACTATTACATGATGTGATACTGTGATTTATAAGAATTCTGTGTATTTGGTCGTTCAGTTTATCATAAGTTCCAAATAGCAGTAGATGAAGAAACAACAAAATAGTGGATCTTCCAGACCCAGGGATGGAACCCATGTCTCATGTCTCCTGCGTTGGCAGGAGGTTCCTTACCATTAGCGCTGCCTGGTGGCGATATCAAAGTAGTAGAAGAATTCAAAAATGTAATGTTTTTATAGGGCAAATGAGTTGCTTCTTTAAATCTATTTCTAGCCCACACTGACTTCACCAAACACTAGGCATATTTTGTTGGAACTATTGCTATATTTTTTCTATAGATAGTACACCAGATGTAAATGCTGTGATGGAAATTGTTACCAAACCAAACGTGGGTCTGCTCACTTGCATATACAGTAAAGCCAATCTACTGACACCAAGTTGTAGTGAAGGAAAATACATTTATCATAAAGACACCAATACAAGGAGGGGGGTGGTCTAAACCCCAAACTCCCCAAAGCATTTTTAAAGGCAAGTAAGGGAGGGGTGTGCCAGGGTATGTGATTGTTCCTGCACAATTCTCTGGTTGCTCGTGATCAATCTTTAGGCACCAGCAGGTCTGCGGGCTATCTGCTCATGATCATCAGTTAGTTAATTTCTTCCTTTTAGTGTTGGTGGTAAAGAATCTACCTGCAGTGCAGGAGACTTGGGTTCAACCCCTGGGTTGGTAAGATCGGCTGGCGGAGGGCGTGGCAACCCACTCCAGTATTCCTGCCTAGAGAATCCCCATGGACAGAGGAGCCTGGTGGGCTATCAGATGAGATCAGTCGCTCAGTTGTGTCCGACTCAAAAGAGTTGGACACGACTAAGCACACAAAGGCAAATTACTGTATCTAAATTTAGTATAACTAGAAAGGATCCTGAGTTAGGAATAAAGAGATACTAGTTTTAGAGCTCTTCCTGTTTTTATTCTCTAACTACCTATTAGCAGATTATGCCTTAAAAACTAGCAAGAAAAGTGCTGATTAATGTAGTCTCTGTTCTCTTGATGAAACATCCTGTGAGCTTCAGAGAAAACAGTTCTGAGCGGTAGCAATTAAATTTAAGATGTCATATTCTTATTTATGTTATTAACATTTCCATTTTTATTAAGACCATAAAATATATGGATTTAAAAGTTTCTGTTTGTATTTTGGTATCTACACCATCTGTTTCCATGTATTTGTCACTTAATTTGAATGACAGTAATACATAAGTAAACTCCACTTTCTGGATCTCACAAAGCCATTTCCATGGTAAATTTTACACACACACATGTAAATTGGTGTATTACTATTTATATTATTATATGTAATTGTTTTCCAGGCAACAATACTGGAGTGGCTTGCCATTTCCTTCTCCATGAGATCTTCCCAACTGAGGGACTGAACCCAGGTCTCCCACATTGTAGGCAGATGCTTTACCGTCTGAGCCACCAGGGAAGTCCTAATATAATTATATATATATATTATTCCTGGTTTCACTTTGGAAAGGGAATATTTGGTGAATGAGAAATGAGATACAGAAGTTAGCTCATTAACAAAAGCATAGTCTCTTTAACTATGCTGCTGCTGCTAAGTCACTTCAGTTGTATCCGACTCTGTGCGACCCCGTAGATGGCAGCCCACTAGGCTCCCCCGTCCCTGGGATTCTCCAGGCAAGAACACTGGAGTGGGTTGCCATTTCCTTTTCCAATGCATGAAAGTGAAAAGTGAAAGTGAAGTCACTCAGTTGTGTCCGACTCCTAGCGACCCCATGGACTGCAGCCTACCAGGCCCCTTCGTCCATGGGATTTTCCAGGCAAGAGTACACAAATAGCTATAAATTATGATACAGCTTTTTTGAGGGGTATATACATTTCAATTTGGGAGGTATATTGAAGTATGCGTGTGTGTGTGTGCATGCTCAATCGCTCTGTCACTTCCAACTCTTTGCGACTCCATGGACTGTGGCCTGCCAGGTTCCTCTGTCCATCAGATTTCCTAAGCAAGAATACTGAAGTAAGTTGCCATTTCCTTCTCCATGGGATCTTCCTGAACCAGGGATTGAACCCAAGTCTCCTGTGTCTCCTGCATTGGCAGGAGTATTCTTTACCACTGCACCACATATGAAGTCCCTCTTTAAGTAGAATTGATTTATAATATTGTGTTTGTTTCAGGTATACAGGACAGTGATTCAGTTACACACACACATACACACACACATACACACCACACACTCACACATATATTTATTCCTTTTCAGATTGCTTCCCTTATGGTTATTATAAGAGAATATATATAATTATACTAAAAATATTGAGTATAATTCCCTGTGCTATATGGTAGGTCTTTGTTGATTATTTTATATATAGTAGTGTGTATATGTCCATCCCAACCTCCTAATTTATCCCTCCCTTCACCTCCTTTCCCTTCTTCCCTCTTGGTAACTGTAGGTTTGTTTTCTATGTCTGAGTCCCTTCTGATTTGTAAATAAATTTGTGTCTTTTTTCTTAGATTCCATGTATGAATGATATCATGTGGTATTTATCTTTCTGTGTTTCACTTACTTCACTTTCACTTACTGTGTTTTACTTACTCCCTAGGTCCGTCCCTGTTAGAGCTGAATCCAAGAACACAGTGTATCTTTCCATCTGTTTGCTGTCATGCTCAGTTCCATCAATATCTTATATTAATATTTCTCAGACAACAGGTCTTTTGTCTCCTTAGCTAGGTTTAGTCCTAGGTATTTTATGCTTTTTAATGTGATAGTAAATGGGATTATTTCCTTAATTTCTCTTTCTGATATCCCATTGCTAATATATAGAAATTTAACAGATTTATGTACATTAATTTTGTATCCAGCAACCTACTGAGTTCATTGATGAGCTTTTGTAGTTTTCTGGTAGTGTCTTTAGGATTTTCTATGTATAACATCATGTTATCAGCAGACAGTATCAGTATGGACATACTCTTTTAATATATTTTGGAAAATGACCAGCTGTTATTCACAGGAGAAAAAATCCAGTAGTCCCTAAACAATTAAGAGTTTAAAATGTTTACATCATCCTCACCAAATAATTCTGAATGTTCTCCTGAATATCGCTCTAGCCTTGGCATAAATTCAAGTCAGTTAAATAATAAAATTGTACAACATAATATCAAAAACATCAACATGAACTTAAATAAAATCTAATCTAGTGTACATAGAAATGAAAGGAAAAAAGGCTCCACCCACACACACACACACACAAAAAACAGTTAGACTTTATCAGTCAAATATGCAAAATCTATGTCATACTCACCTCTTTTTCCACTAGTTCTGTGGTCCTCAGTTGCCCAGAAAGACACTTTATTTGACTGACTTCTTCCTGATTCTCTGACCAATCACAATCAGAGGAAAGGATTCATTATTAATGACCCCTTATCCACAGAGGATACATTCCAAGACCTCCAGTGGATGCCTAAAACTATGGACTATATTGAACCATTGAATAATGTTTTTCCTATACAAACATACCTATGATAAAGTTTAATTTGTAAATAAGACAAAATAAGAGACAAACACAATACCTGATAATAAAATAGAACAGTTATAAGAATACACTGTAATAAAAGTTATATGAATATGGTCCCCCCTCTAAAAATATATTTTCGTATATGTTTAATGCACCAAAGAATTGATGCTTTTGTACTGTGGTGTTGGAGAAGACTCTTGATAGTCTCTGGGACTGCAAGGAGATCCAACCAATCCATCCTAAAGGAAATCAATCCTGAATATTCATTGGAAAGACATGCTGAAGCTGAAACTCCAATACTTTGCCGACTCATTGGAAAAGACCCTGATGCTGGGAAAGGTTGAAAGCAGAAGGAGAAGGGGATGGCAGAGGATGAGATGGTTGGATGACATCACCGACACAATGGACACGAGTCTGAGTAAGCTCCAGGAGTTGGTGATGGACAGAGAAGCCTGGAGTGCTGCAGTCCATGGGGTCACAAAGAGTTGGACACAACTGAGCGACTAAATTGAATGCCTTTTTCATCTTAACTAAGGATCCGTCATGCACTGTGCCCGTAACTTTTGCAGTACCAAAATAGCGTGAAGTTTTTTTTCCTTCCTCACAAATCCACAGAAAAAAGATTCATTCTTACCATAGATCTTAGCAACCTCAGCATAGTTTCTTTTCTTTCCTTATTAAGAATTTTTACCTTTTTGATTCAGAAGCACATTACAGCTTCTCCTTGGCTATTCGAATTGTCAGCATCACTACCCTTGGGCTTTTGGGTCATTATTAAGTGAAATAAGCATTGCTGGAGTTTGAGCACTGTGATATAGCCACAGTCAATCTGAAAACTGAAGTGGCTACTAAGTGACTAAGGGACAAAGTATGCTAGACAAATGTATGATTCATGTCCTAAGAGGTATGGTTTGACATTTCATCACACTACTCAGAACAATATGTGATTTAAAACAGTAAATTATTTCTGGAATGTTCCATTTAATATTTCCAAACAGCAATTAACCATGAGTAGCTGAAACTGTGGAAGGTGAAACTCTGGTGGGGGGAGAATGCTGTTGTAATCAAAAGTCATCATCTCCATGCACAGGTATCCAGTGCTCTGCAGCACGATGCCTCTGTGTTAAACCTCGGCAAATAATAATGAGTCCTGCATTACTATTTCAGTTCTCTCTCCTCTCAGGCTGACATAAAAACCAGTGCATGCCTTATGGTGACTACTGGTATAGAGTTTGCCTTGCCTGTGCTTAATCCCATGGCTAAGGTATCCCCTGTGTTCTTGCCTGGAGAATCCCAGGGACGGTGAAGCCTGGTGGGCTGCCATCTATGGGGTCGCACAGAGTCGGACACGACTGAAGCGACTTAGCAGCAGCAGCAGCAAGGTATCCCCTGTAGATATATTTCTGCTTGATATCTAGTGTCTGTAACCTATTAGGTAAATTGAGAGATTCTGATTGTCATCCTAGGGTTGATCAGCAAGGCATCTTTATTTGGCAAGACAGTGCCCAAGGACTGAGCAATGTTCCTAATTCAAATAATATCAATGCCCAGATACCCATTAAATATGCCCCCTACCAGCCTGTCTCCCTAAATCCTTTCCTTCTTGTCTGCTTGACACAAATGGTGAGGAGAAAGAGTCTGACTGAAACTTGGGGTGATGGACCAAAATGAGAATCATAATGGAGGCTTGGATACTTTCACAGAAGAATGAACAGTCTAAGCCAGACAGTCCAAGTTTATTCTAATATGGCCTGACTTCACTATCCAAGAGATCAAGTTATGTAGCAGAAGCATCATTTACAAGCACAATTCCTGTAGCTAAGAGATCCAAATCATATTTACAGAATGTGTGTCCAGGTTTGAGGATGAGACTAGTAGTAAGCAACCGGATATCTTGGGAAATTCTCTTTAAAAGTCAGGGTCAGGATCTAGTTCCAGAGACTTCCTCAGAAAGAATCAAAGATAAGAGACTTGGACATAAGGTTATTCAACCTGACTTGCATTAACAAAGGGCATCTGGGTTTAAATCTTCCCTGTGAACTAGAATGGAAGCAACACTGCACAAATCTTACTAGTGAAAAATACATTTCTAATTACATTAGAAAAGACTTTCCCAACTGGTACTGAGTCTTTGATCTAGTATATTTGATACTTCCAATCTGATACTTCTAAGACTTCAAAGCACATAGGTAACAAATGAATGTTAAGGATTATAAGTACTACAGAGTTGGAGTAGGAAATGAGTACAGTTGAATGGAACTCATGCCGAAAAAAGGTGGGACTTAAACTGATAGTTGAAGGATAAATGGGAAAAGTACATTAGAGTGATCAGAATACTCTATGTAGGACACAGATAATAATTAAAGGCCTGGAGAAATTTTCTTCTCGTTTCTGGGAGATAGGAAGCACTTGTTGTTATATCTCTATCATGCTTGTTTTTGTTTAAATGATATAAGCATTTAGATGAATAAAGATTAACTAGTATGTTATCTCAGAGAAGGCAATGGCACCCCACTCCAGTACCTTTGCCTGGAAAATCCCATGGACGAAGGGGCCTGGTAGGCTGCAGTCCATGGGGTCACTAAGAGTCGGACACGACTGAGTGACTTCACTTTCACTTTTCACTTTCCTGCATTGGAGAAGGAAATGGCAACCCACTCCAGTGTTCTTGCCTGGAGAATCCCAGGGACGGGGGAGCCTGGTGGCCTGCCGTCTCTGGGGTCGCACAGAGTCGGACACAACTGAAGTGACTTAGCAGCAGCAGTATGTTATCTAAGAAATTTTAATGAAAGCGGTGGATTTATAAAAGACCAACTAATATTGTTAAACTATAAGTTGTCTACTATACATCAAATTGCAGTGAAAAACTGAGAATTTTAAAAATGCATTGATAAAAGGTAAAAATACATTTCTTTTGCTTGGATTATAAAGCTCAAAATTCACTTCTTCACTTGACTTTTTTATGATGTTGAAAATTGAGAGAAGGCAACGTGCAATGTACAGCAAATTCAAGTGGGAAAATTGAAAAACAAAAAATCCTATTCATGTGCTAATTCCTAGGGCATATAAAAGAGTATTAATGTCATATTTGGTCCCATACACTAATGGCCTAAACTAGAAATGAAGTCATCTTTTTTTATTTTCTCAAAAAATAGAAGTGTTACATAAGAGTCCGTAGTCCCAAAGTTAACATATTCTGACTTCATAATATAGTCAAACACCTTGAGGTTATTGATGACACATAGCTTCATGACCGATAAAGTATATAATGTATATTCCTCTCATGAAAATCAAGGTTACAGTTAGTAGGTTGGCCTCTTTAGTAAGGTGCTCAAATGTTACTATAGCAACTCGTCAATGCAGATCTTCATAGGTGGTCCCTCACAGCTCCCAGATGGTTGCAGTTCATTTCAGTACAGTTGTGTCTGACTCTTTTGCAACCCCATAGACTGCAGCACACCAGGCCTCCCTGTCCATCACCAACTCCCAGAGTTTACCCAAACTCACGTCCATTGTGTCGGTGATGCCATCAAACCATCTCATCCTCTGCCATCCCCTTCTCCTCCCGCCTTCAATCTTTCCCAGCATCAGGGTCTTTTCAAATGAGTCAGTTCTTCCCCTCAGGTGACCAAAGTATTGGAGTTTCAACTTCAGCATCAGTCCTTCCAATACATATTCAGGACTGATTTCCTTTAGAATGGACTGGTTGGATCTCCTTGCAGTCCAAGAGACTCTTCTCCAACACCACAGTTTAAAAACATCAATTCTTCAGCATTTAGTTTTCTTTATAGTCCAACTCTCATGTCCATACACAACTCCTGGAAAAACCATAGCCTTGACTAGTCAGACCTTTGTTGGCAAGTAATGTCTCTGCTTCTTAATATGCTGTCTAGGTTGGTCATAACTTTTCTTCCAAGGAGCAAGCATCTTCCAGTTCCATGGCTGCAGTCACCATCTGCAGTGATTTTGGAGCCCAAGAAAATAAAGTCTCACTGTTTCCATTGTTTCCCCATCTATTTGCCATGAAGTAATCTTAGTTTTTGCCAGGATCTAAGTTTTCTGAATGTTGAGTTTTAAGCCAACTTTTTCACTCTCCTCTTTTACTTTCCTCAAGAGGCTCTTTATTTTCTTCACTTTCTGCCATAAGGGTGGTGTCATCTGCATATCTGAGGTTACTGATGTTTCTCCCAGAAATCTTGACTCCAGCTTGTGCTTCTTCCAGCCTGGCATTTTGCATGATATACTCTGCATATAAGTTAAACAAGTTGGGTGACAATATACAGCCCTGACATACTCCTTTCCCTATTTGGAACCAGTCTGTTGTTCCATGTCCACGTTCTAACTGTTGTTTCTTGACCTGTATGCTAATGGTTGCGGTAGGGAGGAAATGAAACAAATGGAAAAGCACTTGCACCTCCTCAGTAGTCAGTATTACTCTTTTGCTAGATAATCACTAAGTGTTTGTAATGCACAAATTTATTCATCCACAGGTATGTGTTATGACTATTAGAATTATTTTTCCTCTAATGATGTGAATTACACAGCAACTCTATTAAATTAATCTCAGACAACTTGTTAATTATTTTTCCTATTCATCCAGCTTCCATAGAGAAATGAGATCTGATCAAACAATATGACATTAGAATTTTAATGACAAATGACAAATCCTAGAGTAGTAAAAAGAACATGGATTCTACAACTATATGTATCTGAGTCTAAATCTTAGGTCTACAAATTGCCACATACATGATCCTGCACACGTTATTCAAATTATCTAGACCTTGGTCTTCTACACTTTAGAATGGCAATAATAGTTTATGAGGATTTCATAAACTTGTGTGAAATACCTAGCATATCTTACTATAGTAAGAACATAGCAAATTCTAGTTAATACTATTATTATTAGAATGAATTTTCAAGGGGCACATTAGAGGGATCCATACTTCAAAAAAGAGCAGAAAAGTTCTATACTGTCTCATCCCCAGGGATATAATTTAGTAAAGAGTAAAACATTACTTAAGCCCAGCTGAAATCTGCACATGTTGATAACTCTACAGGGCAGCCCTTGCTAACAGTGAATCAATGTAAAAATTGTTCATGTCTACTGGTAAATACATATGTTATAAAAATATATGTATTTGTGTGCATTTATATGCACATAACACATATATGTGTGTGTTTGTGTGTACATATGTATGTAAAAATTTGTATACTGTTGACCTTTGAACAATGTAGAGATAGGAGTAATGACCACCACACAGTTGAAAATCTGCATATAGAGCTATGGCTCTCTCATATCCTTGTTTCACAACCCAGGATTCTACCAACCACAGATCTTGTAGTAGTGTAGTATGTATTTATTGAAAAGAATTTGCATATAAGTAGACCAATGCAGTTCAAACCCCTGTTGTTCAAAGGTCTATTGCATATATATGTATATATGTGTGTATACATGTATTGATATATATTACATTCATATGTACACGCACTCTGCTGCTGCTGCTGCTAAGTCTCTTCAGTCATGTCCGACTCTGTGCGACCCCAGAGACGGCAGCCCACCAGGCTCCCCCATCCCTGGGATTCTCCAGGCAAGAACACTGGAGTGGGTTGCCATTTCCTTCTCCAGGGCATGAAAGCGAAAAGTGAAAGTGAAGTCGTTCAGTCGTGTCCAACTCCTAGCGACCCCATGGACTGCAGCCTATGAGGCTTCTCCGTCCATGGGATTTTTCCAGGCAAGAGTACTGGAGTGGGGTGCCTAGGTGATGTCAAGAGCCTTTCTAAGAACTCTCCAAGGTACTGTCCACAGATTTACTCCATCCTCTACTTGTCCCTCTTCTCTGTTAACAAGGGTGAAAGTCACTGAGTCGTGCCTGATTCTTTGCGATTCCATGGACTGTAGCCCAACAGTCTCCTCCTTCCATGGAATTCTCCAGGCAAGAATACTGGAGTGGGTTGCCATTTCCTTCTCCAGGGTTCTCTGTTACAAGACACCTAGTCAAATTAGCCCCAACACTAACACTCTTCCAAGAGAAACTTCACTGCCAGCACATCTTTTCTCACAGATGTGATACCAAGATGTCAGAAAAACAGACTGGAAACCCCTGGATGTGTCATCCTAAATCTTTTGCAAAAAGTGAGCACAAAAATGTTCCTATCAAAATAGTCACAAATAAACTGGTATTCACATAAAGAAGAATTTATTTTTTATCTCAGAATTATATCACTCCCCTCTATTGTGGAAATAATAAGACTATTAGTTAAAAATCCATTGGACCTCATTCAATAAAAAAGAAACATTTTCCCTTACTTCAGATTTATTTTTGATTAGTGATTAAATCTAAATGTTGTCATTTATTAAAAACCTTACTGAATCCATAAGAGTGACCTCATCCCTACATATATCATTGGGTAAAAATGAGTCTAAATTAACTCCTTCACAAGAAGTGGATCTAGAAGTAAATGAAAAATATAGCCCAAATCATCCTACTCTGGAATAGCAAGTCGATTCAAACACCTTCATAAATTAGACATTACAATAGAAGACAGTGTTGTGAATGAAAAGGCAAGTTCCTACTGTACAAAAGACAAACCTTCACCCTCGTACAACTTTCAGCTTAGGAAGTGCTCTTAGAGAGTCTTCAATATGCCAAAATCTTACCAAATACCTGTGACTCAGTAGTACTAGCATTAGGATACCAGTCACCTGCTATTTTCCTAATGTATCTTCTCTACATGAGTTAACTATAGTGTGCGTGCATGCTAAGTCACTTCAGTCGTGTCTGACTCTGTGCAACTCTATGGACTGTAGCCTGACAGCCTCTTCTGTCCATGGAATTCTTCAGGCAAGAACGCTGGAGTGGGTGGCCATACCCTTCTCCAGGGGATCTTCCCAGCCCAGGGGCTGAGTCCACGTCTTTTATGCCTCCTGCATTGTCAGGCAGTTTCTTTACCACTAGTGCCACTTGTAAATATTGAGTGCAACTTACTTTAGTTTTCCTTTTTCTGACTTTTAGCTTTGTTCTTAAAAGAAATATTGTTTCTAAATAGTTCCCCTGTTTTTAAAAGTTTATAAGACTATTTAAAAGTATCGAAAACTACTTGAAAGCCAATTTAAGTGAGATACATAGAAGACCAAAGAATGCCTGCATGTTTCTATTAAATAACAGTGGTTTTGAGGGCTTCCTTGAAGCTACCATCATACGCTTATTTACCATTTCCTAAAAATGCAATTCTGTAATGGAAAACCATGGGAAAATTCTTTAAAGCAGTATGGTGAATGGACTGTTGGTCCACATTTACTATCCAGCAAGTCCATAAAATGCTCTTTTTTTCCTGATACAGCTAAACTGCACCTATTTCCTGAGAGAATGCATGAGGTCAAATTCATTGTGGTAAATGGAATCTAAAATAAAAGCTCTATTATCAGAAGTCACAGCTCTACTTATTCATGCCATGGTTCAGGTTACTACCAGTCCTCAAAAACGAAGCAGAAGTTAGGTGATCACCTCTATAACATCAACATGAGCTAAAATATACCCCATGGTATTGCAGAGTTACCAAATAGCAGTGATAAGAGCTACAGCAATACTATAAGGGAAGAGTCTGCAAGGATTTTCAAAAGCATCCATTATCAACTCATGGGGATTTTGCTACCAAGTAGAAGAGTATTCTAGGGACCATAATGTAATTTAAAGATGTGTTTTAAATAGACAAGAAATGTCATAAAAGATTCCATCTTGCAGCAATAGTACTAAGTTACAGTTATACCTTCATATAGCCTGCTAAGTAATGTCTGAATGTTTGCAAAAGGATCTGCCTTCTAGTGGCCTAGACACAAATCCACTATGCCACACTTCTGAGTGACAGATCCCCAAGTATAGAAAATGGCATAAACCTCCACAGTGTCCTGATTATATAAGCACATTAAGCCATGAAGGCCAACAATATGGGCAATCTATTTTAAAAGTTCTAAAAGCATTCTAATCCCTGGGTTCAACTTAGTAAAAGGTGATACCTCACTTTGAAAAGCTCAGAAAAATAATCCAAATGTTATACATATGGAAGAAAAGTAATAGCAATAATAATGTCTATTTTTCAGAATGGCTATTACCTGTCAGACACTTTACACACATTCTTTCAAAAACAGGTGTATTGTGCTCTCATACTACTCATGAGAAAGATGAGTGTCAGAGAAAGTAAAGCAACTTGTGTAAGGTTGTTCAGTACCATGATCAAAGCTTGTTCTCTTATGCCAAAAGATTTCCACCACATTACACAATTGTTAGGAATGGCTTATAGTTATATTTAGAGCTTCCCTAGTGTCTCACACAATAAAGAATCTGCTGGCAATGCAGGAGACCCAGGTTCAATCCCTGGGTGGGAAAGCTCCCCTGGAAAAGGAAATGGTTACCTACTCCAGTATTCTTGCCTGGAGAGGAGTGTAGCGGTTTATAGTCCATGAGGTCTCAAGAAGTTGGACCCGATGGAGCAATTAACACTTTCACTTTCATAGTTATACTTAGCCTTTACAAGAGAACTACAAATATGGAAGGAATGGAGGGATGGAGGAAAAGAAAAGAATGAAATTAAAATAAAAAAACAACCTTTGACTACTGTATAGAAATTCTGTACATTTGTGTTTTAAGTCAATGCAAAGACAACTTAGATATCTATCATGGGCTATAAAGTCTAATTGGGAAAAAACAGCATAATCTAAAAGATGAACAGATATTTAGGTGATACAAGTGCAAAGATGTGACAATGATTTAAAAAATAACATAGTTTGAGTCCTGTGTGCCATGTCCTGGTTGGGGGCACTTTATTAAAACTGTATTATTCCATTTCATTTATAAAAGTAACCCCATGGGCTAGGTATTAGCAATATGTCTTTTTTACAGATGAAGAAACTCAAGCAGAGGGACCTGAAAAAAACTTGCAAAGGTTACATAGTTAGTAGCAGATCTAGGATTTGAAAACCAGACAGTCTGATACAGACACTACTCTAAATACACTAGTATTGTAATCCATTTGTTCTGTTACTCTGATACTTGCATTTGCTCAAGACTTAAAAGATGTTACTATATATAACAAGGTAAATAGCATTCAAAACAATGGCACCAACTAATTTCCTTCACAATAATCATTATCTTTCTTTTCACTTTATCAACAGATTTTCCCCTTGCTTTGTTATCTATCTAGACTTCCCACATGCCTCAGTGATAAAGAATCCACCTGCCAATGCGGAGACCCAGGAGATTCAGATTTGATCCCTGGGTCAGAAAGATCCCCTGGAGGGGGGAATGGCAACCCACTCCAGCATTCTTGCCTGGAAAATCCTATGGACAGAGGAGCCTGACAAGCTGTGGTCGATGGGCTGCAACGAGTTGACATGACTAAGCAACTCTGCATGTGTGTGTGTGTGTGTGTGCGTGCACACACACACACACACACACACACACACACATCTATCTACCTACATCTGAGCGTACCAAGAATATTGTAAACATCAGGGAAATGGGAATAATATTTTTGAAGTTATATTATATCTATTTTTTTCTGAGAACTAGTAATATTAGTAACTGCTTTAGAGCTACCAAAGTACTTCCAAAAATTCAGTGTTTCTTACTCTTCCCAGTAATCTCATATTATTATTAGGCCATTTCACAAATTTAGGAATTTGGACTTAGAATAGATGGGTGATTTACTCAATATCACACACTGAGATGAAAGATTTTCAGCCAAAGACTTCTTTCCTTGAAGCTCTTTCTAATATAACATCATATTTTACCACAACTTATACTCTTTTATAGACAGTAGGCATTTAAAATTTTGTTTAGTTAAATCACTTATATTAAAAAAGAGAAAGAAAAAAAAATCTTTGTTTCTGATAAGCCTCTGTCTGATCTGTGGCCAAAGCATTTGCTTACAAGAACAGGGATATATTTAAATTGATCAAGATATTGAAATTCAGGCTTGAAAATAACCACTGGCTATTTCTCCTGGAGTACATGAAAGTATAGAGTCCTAGGGAAAAAAAAAAAAGAATGCTGACTTCATGGCTTCATTACTAACCTTAGGAAGCAAGATCTAAAAAATAAAAATTGTGGGGACTAATAAATGCTTTCTCCTTCCTATTCATTTTTTGAATTCAAAACCATTTTAGTTTTGAATTTTGAACTATTCAAAACCAAATAGTTTACCATTTGCATGTAGGAATGTTAACAACAAAAGCTCATTTTAATTCAACAAGTTAGTAGTAAAAGGTATAGCAAACCTTATTTCTGCAACCTTCTTTGAAGTGGCTGCCACTGCTGCTAAGTCACTTCAGTCGTGTCCAACTCTGTGCCACCCTAGAGACGGCAGCCCACCAGGCTTCCCCGTCCCTGGGATTCTCCAGGCAAGAACACTGGAGTGGGTTGCCATTTCCTTCTCCAATGCATGAAAGTGAAAAGTGAAAGAGAAGTCGCTGAGTCGGGTCCGACTCTTCACGACCCCATGGACTGCAGCCTACCAGGCTCCTCCGTCCATGGGATTTTCCAGGCAAGAGTACTGGAGTGGGGTGCCATTGCCTTCTCGCTCTTTGAAGTGGAGTCAGTCACAAACTGCTCATGTGGTTCAAAACACGAGAAAGTGATAACAGTTCTATTTACATGCACTGCTGTTTTATACTCTTTGAGGCAAAGGGTATAGTGGGGAGCCTGGGTATCCCTTATTACAGTCTGTTTTTTCATTAAATTTAGGCCAAACTACAGTGATTTATTTGAAGCTAGCAATAGCTTCCATTTTTGCCACACAGTTTGAAAATGGTAGACCAAGTGGGACTTCCAATGCATTCTCCTCATGGGAGAAAAGCAGCAGAGGACCTGCTACCCCCTGGAGACCAATGTCCTGGCAGCCTCACACTCTAGTCTGGATTAGACAAGGCTTTGACGGATTGTAAGACTTTACTCCTCTTTTCCTCCAAGCTGCACTTCTTGTGAAGAGAAAATGAGACTCGGGTATTAAAAAGTACTTTGAAAGTATATTTATAGCATACTACTGAACAACTTCAAAAGGAAACTAACTCCATTTATATTTTAAAAGCAGAAACTTGTTTAACAGAGTCAGTTCAATGAATACAGAAACACCTGTCCTCTTCTCTTTAGTGAGACTTGGAACATATGATACATGTTTGTCTTTGATGTATTTCATTTTGGCACAATAATCAGTTTTGTCATAACCTATAAACTCCATTTATGTTCTAGATATCCTTTTCATTTTTGATTTCCTTAGGTTTTTTTTTTCCTTCAGTCTCAAAATTTTAATTGCATCATTTTCCACTATAGTAATGGACCAATAAAACTGAAATGTACCTAATTAATTATGCCCCCAAATTTAACATTGCAGCACATTATTATGACAAGAATTTAAAGTGAATATTTGTATATTTCCCAAAAGAGAGGTTTTATATAATAATATTTTATGCAGTTACCCCTATTTTATCTGGCCATAAAAACCCAGATAAATAAATCCCATCACAGATAGCTGGTATGAGGAAAAGCAAGTGTATGTAAGAAGGATATATGCCCTTCTTTTTGGCTGCTCATCAGGTGAATCGTCTCCAGTGATTGCAAAGCCTTCCATATCATGAATGTCCTCATATCATAGAATCTGGAATGCCCCAAACATGTCTGAAGCTCCCATACATATAGTAAGCACGTGACCTAGGCTTCCCAGTCAAATGTACTCACCCAAACTTTGAAGCAAGAGATAGTGAAACAAAGAGTTGGTGAGATACCTGGAGGCAGTGACATTACCTGAAGCTGGGAGCTAGTGGTGTTGGTGGTACAGGCTTCCTGGACTACTAACAGGCTGCAGGTGATAACCCAACCATTTCTGGTTCACCATTTTTATAACTGTATCATACGTCAAGGCTGTATATTGTCACCCTGCTTATTTAACTTATATGCAGAGTACAACATGAGAAACGCTGGGCTGGAGGAAGCACAAGCTGGAATCAAGATTGCCAGGAGAAATATCAATAACCTCAGATATACAGATGACACCACCTTTATGGCAGAAAGTGAAGAAGAACTAAAGAGCCTCTTAATGAAAGTGAAAGAGGAGAGTGAAAAAATTAGCTTACAGCTCAACATTCAGGAAACTAAGATCATGGCCTTCGGTCCCATCACTTCATGGCAAATAGATGGGGAAACAGTGGAAACAGTGGCTGACTTTATTTTTTTATTTTTTGGGGCTCAAAAATCACTGCAGATGGTGACTGCAGCCATGAAATTAAAAGATGCTTACTCCTTGGAAGGAAAGTTATGACCAACTTAGACAGCATATTAAAAAGCAGAGACATTACTTTGTCAACAAAGAGCCATCTAGTCAAGGCTATGGTTTTTACAGTGGTCATGTATGGATGTGAGAGTTGGACGATAAAGAAAGCTGAGCACCAAAATATTGATGCTTTTGAACTGTGATGTTGGAGAATACTCTTGAGAGTCCCTTGGACTGCAAGGAGATCATCCAACCAGTCCATCCTAAAGGAGATCAGTCCTGGGTGTTCAATGGAAGGACTGATGTTGAAGCTGAAACTCCAATACTATGGCCACCTGATGCGAAGAGCTGACTCATTGGAAAAGACCCTGATGCTGAGAAAGATTGAGGGCAGGAGGAGAAGGGGATGTCAGAGGATGAGATGGTTGGATGGTATCACCGACTCAATGGACATGAGTTTGAGTAAGCTCTGGGAGTTGGTGATGGACAGGAAGGCCTGGTGTGCTGCAGTTCATGGGGTCACAGAGTCATACACGATTGACCGACTGAACTGACTGACATCCATCCTTCCTGTTGATCCTGTGAGTACCAATATCCTCTTAATAACATTTATTTCTGCTTAAATCACCCAAATTGTTGCCTCTTTATTTTTTTCTTTATTTTTGAGAAACAACTCCAAATCTTGTTGCTTCAGAGAGACTCTCTTTTTTTTTAACTTAGAAGCCTTGTCTGTGCACTTGAATACATTTGGTTTTTTAACTTATAGAGGTTTAAAACACTAAACTAGGCGGCAAATGTTGTAGATAACCACCCAGCATGACACTTCAAATATATCTAATATTGAGCATTTAGGAATAAAAAATAAAAGTCCCTAAATTATAGACATTATATATAAGAAAGAAAGCATTATCTTGGAAGTAACTAATCCCTAAGGGGCCTACATCAAAGTTAACTACAAAAGACCACATGACAAGATTTTTCCTAAACAGAGAGTATTAAAGAACATAGCTAAAGCAGGTTTGACTCTATAATTTACCTGATTTCTGATTGAATACTGCATCTTTAAGAAGATCTCAACTCATAATTTTAAAAATCATAATAAAGTTGAACTAGAAAAATATTACAGAAAAATAGATTTGGTAGAGATTAGGTTTAAAAGAGTCTCTTTGGGGGAAAATAGTATCATTTCTAGGAAAGTAATTTTGAAACTAAATATTAAATAAATAAGGATGAGCATTGCTGCTGCTGCTAAGTCACTTCAGTTGTGTCCTACTCTGAGAGACCCCATAGACGACAGCCCACCAGGCTCCCCCGTCCCTGGGGTTCTCCAGGCAAGAACAATGGAGTGGGTTGCCATTTCCTTCTCCAATCCATGAAAGTGAAAAGTAAAAGTGAAGTCGCTCAGTCGTGTCCGACTCCTAGCAACCCCATGGACTGCAGCCTACCAGGCTCCTCTGTCCATGGGATTTTCCAGCCAAGAGTACTGGAGTGGGGTGCCATTGCCTTCTCCGAAGGATGAGCATTACTGGGTAATGATATGTTGATATATAAAACATAATATATTCTTACAAACAAGGAGCTGGTAGTCACTCCTACAACAGGAAAAAAATATCTATAAAAGTATCATTCAATTCGTTCTCTGATGTTTGGGGAAAGTTTCATCCTCCAAAATCATTATTCTGAGTATGCTATTTTTAACTCACTGAATATTTTCTAAATATATTGCATTTAACCAAACAAATATAAACCAAGAAGCTTTTTAAATGGTCAAAAAGATTTCTTCTGTGTTCAGTTTGATTTCACACTGGAATGCTCGTGTGTGCATACTAAATCGCTTCAGTCAAGTCCAACTCTTTGCGACCTCATGGACTGTGTAGCCCACCAGGCTCCTCTGTCCATGGAATTCTCCAGGCAAGAATATTGGAGTGGATTGCCATGCCCTCCTTCAGGGAATCTTCCCAATACATAAATCAAACCCACATCTCCTACATCTCATCTCCTGCATTGGCAGACAGGTTTTTTACCACAAATGCCACTTGGGAAGCCCATACAATGCTCACTTCATACCAAGAAAGGTGACCATCTACATTTGAGTACTCAAGATGCAAGAGATGCAGGTTGGATCGCTACATTGGGAAAATCCCCTGGAGAAGGGAATGACAACCCACTCCAGTATTCTTGCCTGGAGAATCCCATGGACGTAGGAGCCTGGAGGGCTATAGTCTGTAGGGTCGTAAAGTATTGGACAAGACTGAAGTGACTTAGCATGCAGGCACTCATGCACGTACTCATTTCACCTATTTAAATAAGATTCTTAGCTTTATTTGTATCTAATACAAGATACTGGAAATTTTCTTTTAAAATGCATTATATTTCCATGAAATTCCCTTCAGTACTCTTCAGATTTGCATTTTATAAATAATAAACTTGAAATTGTAGATAACTTAAAAAAAAGATAATAAATTAGTGTAGTAATCATTATCCTTTGAAAAGAATAATCTATAATGTAATGATGTAATGATTTTCTAGTGTGAAAGGTCACAGCTAGAAATCAATAATCAATAATGTCCAAATAAAAAAATGATAGGTTTCTTTTTTCAAAAGAGAAGCTCAAGTTATTTAAGGATTTGTACTTATCTACTTTTCTTCTAGATGATTTTATGTGAAGGTGAAGCCTAAGTTATTCATCTTATATAAAATGTTTCCATTTACTGCTCTCAGCCTTTGTATACCCAGGATGAGACATCTGTATTAAAATTTTAATAATTAATACTTTAGGCACTGCCAAATTCACAAATATGTGGGATTCTTCTAATAAAATATTTGAGGAAAATCAGTCTTGAGGGAACTTACTTAAAGTTTAGTCCCTGCAAATATGCATTTCTTTAAAAGGATGAGAGAGACTGGAAAATGAAGAGTTCAGCATTGATCATCACACATTAGCAGGAAGCTTCATGTTTTCTAACTGCCTTAGATAATGCTTACTTGCGAGGGTGCACTCCAGAGAATTCTGGGACACACTCCTCTTTCCTGCTCCTGGACAGTTACAGGGGGAAGAGATTTGGACTCTCATCTCCATCACCTGAATTATCAATAAATATCATTGGCTATTTTAGATACAGAAAGAAACAATTTTGTGGTCATGAAAGCCAGAAATTCAGG
Organism: Bubalus kerabau; assembly: GCF_029407905.1. Classification (NCBI taxonomy): domain Eukaryota; kingdom Metazoa; phylum Chordata; class Mammalia; order Artiodactyla; family Bovidae; genus Bubalus; species Bubalus kerabau. The sequence continues at coordinate 56,607,991 of NC_073637.1, forward strand.
CTAGAGAAAGAAGTGGTGGTGGAAGGGTATAAAGATGAAGGAGGTAAGAAGGAAAGATGGAGTGCTAACCTCAAGCTACTCTCCTGGCCATCTCCTGATTATGTGGCTCAGAAGCATCCAATCACAAAGGATAAATTTGGACTTAACTTTAGAAAGTGATTTAAAAAAATAAACAAAAACATAAAACAGCTTCTACTCTTCAAATTAGTTTCTACATAGCGTTTTTGATATGATAAATTTAAAGCACTAAAGTAAATTAGCATTTAGTGTTAGCATTGCCATCTGTAAATGAAATGATTTAGAAACACTACAGTTTTCTTATATAACTAATGTGGAAAATCCTCAAGATAACATTCCTTGTTCACAGCTCTTGAGAGAAATGACAAAATCCCTTGCTAAACATCCTCATAAGAAATAATCACATCTTTTGCTAAATTCCTCTGATCCTTGTAAAGGAAAAATAGCATTTAGAAATACAATCTCATACTGTTACTTGACCAAGAAACATGCATAGCACATCCACAGTGACTGTTCCCAGGTTGTTCTGGGTACTGAACATTTACCAAGTATTTATATTGTGTTGCTGTGTTAGTTGAAATCAGTTCTTAAATGAAATACTTAAATTACAAAGCATGATGTAAATTACTTCTCTTTCAGAGAGGAAATATATCTTGCATATCATTGGGGATTTTTAGAGTCTTACATCTTTTCACTAGAAAAACTCATACATGTGAATCTCTGTCAAAAGATTTCAAGGCCGACACGCTGACAGCTTACAAAATTGCGTACATATGGATCCATTTTATCTATAAGAAGAATGTGTTTCTCTTTTATAGCTGTGATTCAATAATAAGGGCTATATAATTTGCCACATCAAACCTCTTCTGGATTGCACAAGCTCGGGTTATTTCCTTAAAAAAAGATGTTTCATAGATGAACAGTGCTCTCCTGTGATGGAAGAAAGGAACTGCTTGTATCATGAAACAGGTAATTACTATCTTTTTATGGCCAGTGTTTCACCTCCTGTTTTCCTGTAGTTATTAGTAGGATTATCTCCTGTAGGTATTATGCCCATTATCCCTCTGAGGAAGCCTTTCCTTTCCAAAGTGAACATGTTATTATACTAATTATTTTATTCACATAATTGTAACTGAAGTTCTTCCAGCTCATTTTTACCCTTGTTTGAGTCCTAGTAGAAAAGAGAGTGTGTGGAAAGCGTAAATCTTCTTGGAACTGATCACATATATTTATGTTGGCAAATTGGAGGGTACGTTATTTGCAAAATATATCCCATCTAAGACAATGTGCCGTGTAAAATTAGAACCTTAAATTCTTCACTTTGAACAGCCTTGTCTTTTATCAAAAAGTAAGAAAGATTTATGTCATAGCTTCAGGAAAAGAGCTTCTGAGGGTATTTGCCATTTTGAATGCCCACAATTTACAAAGCATCAAATAGCACTTATTCTCAAACAATTCCTATTTCTATTAAGAAATAGAGGTTTAGGTTTCTGCCAATGGTGTTTTGTATTCATGAAAAGAGTTTCCTGAGGATTCTGTGAAACCACCATAATTTCCACTGACACATTTATCTAACCGTTGATGTCATTTTGGTGAGAAAAGGAGAGCAGCTAGGAAACTTGTTCCCCGTGAGCACTGATCCAGAACACATGGCAAATAAGTCTGTCAGAGGAGCCTTCTTTGGGGAGAGTAAGCCCAGTTGCTACATAATCAGACTCTGCCACCTAGATTAAAGTCTTACAGGAGAAGGCAAAATGTGTGCCTCTCTTAAAATGGTAGACACATGCCTGTCACATAAAACATAATGCTGGGTTTCTCATATCTAAATTAATATATAGGTTGGTAATGTATATTTGGATTATATATGGATAATATACATATATGAGGGCTTCCCAGGTGGTGCAGGGTAAAGAACCTGCTTCCAGTGCAGGAGACACAGGAGACACGGGTTTGATCTCTGGGTCAAGAAGATTCCCCTTGAGTAGGAAATGTCAACCCACTCCAGTATTCTTGCCTAAAAAAATTGCATGGACAGAGGAGCCTGAAGGGCTATACTTCACAGGGTTTCAGAGTCACCTGAGTGACTTAGCGTGCATGCACACACACACACACACACAAAATATATATACATATGTAAGTATGTTATGATATACATATTCATTGTGGTGGAGTTGGTATATGCCAGCTGTGGGTGAACACATTTGGGCCCTTCTCACCACAGCTGATCACAATCACAGCTGGCAGACATTAGAGGGACCAGCTGGCACACACCTACCCAAGCCACCGCTGCTAGTCCTAACAGCAGTGAAACAAGGAATCGACTCCCCTGAGAGAATAAATCAGACCCCAGGGGAAAAGAGCAATTGCAGGGTGGCTTATGGGAATTTGACCTGTGTACTCAAGTGCAGATCATGTTACCTGAGCAAAGAGAACGCTAGCATCTGGGAAAGAGCTTAACAGATACACAAATAATAACCAATTAAATCAATGTCATTGAAACATTTTGGTACCTGGGATTTGTAGGCAGAGAAGTTGAATAACTTGTCTAAGTTTTACTGTACACGAAACTGCAAGGTGGTAACATCTCTGGTATCTGCAGTCATGGTAAAATTAGGAATGAATATATCAGAGGGAGTGGGGGAAGTGCAACTCAGAAAAGAAAATAAGTCATTTTCTTGCAATAAGAATTTTTCTTCAAGTAGTGAAAACAAAACAAATTGAAACAAAACCTGGAAAATGCTTTCCAAAAAATAAAAATTCATCCAATCAACCCTGTTTATGGTGAGTAACTTCACATCCTAATCCTTCCTACAGTTTGGAGAAATAAAAACCCACCGCTCTACCACAACATCCATCCATTCCAAGTTGCTTTGTATTAACCATTGACATGTGCAATAATACTGTGGTTATTGACAAGGTGACTCCTTGGCAGTGCAGAGACGGGAAGGGAACATGACCAAGCCAATGAAGTCCTCCTCTAAAATTTAGAACTGCAACTGATAAAAAGATGACATGGGGACCTCAGAAACTTGACTGCTGTTCCACCACCATCAGGAACTGAAAACAGACTAGCTAATCTGGAGAAACATAAGGACAAAATCAAAGAGAGAAGAAGGAAGCAGTTGTTCAAAATGTGCTTAGATGAAATAAAGATAATCTTGATGCATTCAAATTATTAGTTTTTGGTGCCCACCTATATCTTACCTGAGGTTTGAACACAACATTCCTCTTTTCATAAAGTCCCCATTTTTGCATAAACTAATGAAAACAGGTTTATCACATTTGCAACCAAAATTTCTAATATACTGGCCAAGAATTCCAACGGTATGCTAGTTAAGAATATGCCAGTTAACATATAGTCCTATGTATGAAAGTGAAAATCACTCAGTCATGTGTAACTCTTTGTGACTCCAAGGACTATACAGTCCTTGGAATTCTCTAGGCCAAAATGCTGGAGTAGGGTAGCCTTCCTTTTCTCCAAGGGATCTTCCCAACCCAGGGATCAAACCCAGGTCCCCCACATTGCAGGTGGATCCTTTACCAGCTAAGCCACAAGGGAAGCCCAAGAATACTGGCATGCATAGCCTATCTCTCCTCCAGCATATCTTCCCAATCCAGGAATGGAACCAGGCTCTCCTGCACTGCAAGCAGATTCTTTACCAACGGAGCTATCAGGGAAGACCATACTTCTATGTACGCTATGCTATGCTAAGTCACTTCAGTCGTGTCCAACTCTATGCGACCCCATAGACAACAGCCCACCAGGCTCCCCCGTCCCTGGGATTCTCCAGGCAAGAACACTGGAGTGGGTTGCCATTTCCTTCTCCAATGCATGAAAGTGAAAAGTGAAAGGGAAGTCGCTCAGTCGTGTCCGACTCTTAGCGACCCCATGGACTGCAGCCTACCAGGTTCCTCTGCCCATGGGATTTTCCAGGCAAGAGTACTGGAGTGGGGTGCCATTGCCTTTTCCGACTTCTATGTATAACTCCATTAAATTAATGTCTTAGTGTATATATATATAATATATATGTTATTCCATTATAAAGATATTCTTTCGCTCTCATGAAAAAAATTCCTTTTCACTTTCGCTTCAGGAATTATTGATGTGAAATAAGTAGTTCCAAATGGCAACTTGAGTCAAGAGTCAGATGCCTAGAATGAAGCAAGCAACCTAGAATAAGCAGCAAACCTATGACAATTCTGCATAAAACATAGGCATTCAAAATTATTCACTCATCAGTTCAGTTCAGTTCAGTCGCTCCAACTCTCTTCGACCCCATGGACTGCAGTTCAGTTCAGTCGTGTCTGAAGCTCTGGAACCCCATGGACTGCAGCACGCCAGGCCTCCTTGTCCATCGCCAACTCCCAGAGTTCACTCAAACTCGTGTCCATTGAGTCGGAGATGCCATCCAGCCATCTCAGCCTCTGTCCTCCCCTTCTCCTCCTGCCCTCAATCTTTCCCAGCATCAGGGTCTTTTCCAAGGAGTCAGCTCTTTGCATCAGGTGGCCAAAGTATTGGAGCTTCAGCTTCAACATCAGTTCTTCCAATGAACACCCAGGACTGATCTCCTTTAGGATGGACTGGTTGGATCTCCTTGTAGTCCAAGGGACTCTCAAGAGTCTTCTCCAACACCACAGTTCAAAAGCATCAATTCTTTGGCGCTCAGCTTTCTTTATTCACTCATACATATTATGTATATAAATAAAACTTAATTTACTTCTAAAGTATGTTCTAGCAAATATCTGTATGTCTGTAAGAGTTATTTAGCAATGCACTAGTTGTCCTTAAACTTACAAGAGTCATTCATCAACCCGTGCCATGTTCCTTTACCCTAGGGCCACCTCAGAAGTTCACCAAGGACAAGTTTATTTGGAAATTTTATAGATTTTTCATCTTTTTACACAGACTCAACACTCATGGTAGAGTAGGATCTAGAGAACAGTGCTGCACATTAAGGAATCTTTGTGAGTGTGCATACATGTGTGCACCCACACGTTCACACATGGTTGTGTGCGCTTGTCTGAATGGAGCACTAAGCACCCAAGTTGAACAGTTACAGTTCTCAAAATGTCACAGTTTAGTTGCACATTTATATTTCACACATTTAGGATAGAAAAATTACAGACTAATGACAAGGCTATCATTACAATAAAATTTGGACAATAGCCTCCTGGAGGAAAAAAATTAACTTGTCTTATGCATCTTTAGATAGGGTAGTAAGATAGTGTGACAAACTGGAAAAAGAGGATTAAGAGAAAAATAGGAGCTGAGTTTAGTCCAGATGCTTTCTCTAATATCTGTCTGAACTTGGGTTTAAACTTATCTGAGCCTTGGTGTCTATATCCTTAAAGTGGATAAAATAATAACTACCATTTAGAATATTTTTAAGGATTAAATTTATTCCATTATTCATTTAGCAACAATTAAGGAGTTTCCTTTCTTGTCAGACATATAGATACTTAATGAATGAATGGTGGAAGGAAAGAGAGGAGAAAAGGAAAGAAGGAAAGGGAGGAAAGGAGGGAGATGAATTACTTGGTCTGGATTTTATGTTAGATTTATATCAAACAAAAATCATAGCCTGACTAAAGCCTAGAACCGGCTCAGTCGGTAAAGAATCCTCCTACTGTGCAGGAGACCCAGGTTCGATCCCTGGATTGGGAAGATCCACTGGAGAAGGAAACAGCAACCCACTCCAGTATTCTTGCCTGGAAAATCCTATGGACAGAAAAGCCTGGTGGGCTAAAGTCCACGGGATTGCAAGCGTCAGACATGACTTAGCAACTAAACCACCACCAGAGATTACTTGATAAAACAAGGAAGGCTATGCACAAAGATAGTCTAATTTGCCACATGAGAATGTTTTAAAGCCTTTGCTTCATATTAAAATCAAAGGCAAAATGAAAGCACTGTGCATTTTGCCTTGTTTGATGTAAAAGCAGGATCCTGGAGATACACAACGCAAAAATTCAGTCAAAGAAATAAAGGGTAATGGGTTGTAATTAACTTGGACTAGCAATATGATTACCTCTCTGTGCCACATTCCTTGTTTCAAGAACCCTTGTCAGCAAAACGTTTATGATGCTGACAAATCCATTTTTTTTTTTATTCTCATCCTTATTCCAGACGGGAGTAAGGAAAAACAAGAACTTAGTTTCAGTTATGCAAGATGTATAGTTCTAGAGATCTGCTGTATAGCATGTTGCCTACAGTTAATGATATAGTAGTGAATATTTTAGAATGTTAAGAGGATATTAGCAGACACACACCACTATGTAAAAATAGATAAACAAGTCATACTGTATAGCACAGGGAACTATCTTCAATATCTTATAATAAACAATAATGGAAACAAATCTGAAAAAAGAATACATATATTATAGCACATGGAACTCTGCTCAGTGTTATCTGGCAGCCTGGATGAAAGGGGAGTTTGGGGGAGAATGAATATATGAATATGTATGACTGAGTCTCTTTCTGTTTACCTGAAACTATCACAACATTGTTAATTGGCTATACCCCAGTACAAAATTAAAAGTTTTTTTTTATGTATATATATATGTATGGGAGAAGGCAATGGCAACCCACTCCAGTACTCTTGCCTGGAGAATCCCATGGACGGAGGGGCCTGGTGGGCTGCAGTCCATGGGGTCGCTAGGAGTCAGACATAACTGAGCGACTTCACTTTCACTTTTCACTCTCACGCACTGGAGAAGGAAATGGCAACCCACTCCAGTGTTCTTGCCTGGAGAATCCCAGGGATGGGGGAGCCTGGTGGGCTGCCGTCTATGGGGTTGCACAGAGTCGGACACGACTGAAGTGATTTAGCAGCATATATATGTATAACTGAATCACTTTGCTGTATACCTGAAACTAACACAATACTGTAAATCAACTATACTTCAATTTTAAAAAGTTAGAATAAATCTTTAGGCAAATATGCTTAATGTTTAAATAAACTGTTAAGAGGAGCGATCTCCTGCTAACATGTTCTTACCACAACATGCGTCACTCACAAGGACACAGGACTATTTTGGAGGCTACAGACATGTCCAGTACCTGGACTGTGGTGATGTGGCACGGGTGTATGCATGAACACATGCACCATGTGTATGTCCCAACGCAGCCTGATGCATACAGGCACATCTCGTCTTAGTGAACTTTGCTATATTGCACTTCATAGATATTGTGTTCTTTACAAAGTGAAGATCTGTGTCAACTTGCATCGAGCAAATCTACTGGTGTCATTGTCCCAACAGCATTTGCTCACTTCATGACTCTGTGTCACATTTTAATCTTTCTCACAAGAACTCAAACTCTTGACCTTTGATGATACTACTACACTGAAGGCTCAGATGCTGGTTAGCATTTTTTAGCAATAAAGTGTTTTTTAATTAAGGCAGGTGCATTTTTTAGGCATAGTATTATTGTACAGTTAATAGACTATAGAACAGTATAAACATAACTTTTGTATTCACTGGAAAACTGAAAAATGTGTACAACTTCTTTTATGGCAGTATTTATTTCAGGGGTCTAGAACCAACCCCATACTATCTCCAAGGTATGCCTGTACACTAGATGTATACTACTTTTTTGTATATCAATCTTACTTCCATAGAGCTAAAGAAAAAAGTCAATAAAAGATCTGAAAGAGAAAAAATAGAGATTAACAGAATGTGTTTCTATAGAAATGAATCTCTCTTCCTACACTTCCATATTGCTCAACAAATGTTTGTAGAATAGGACGTGCATTATGGAAAGGGCTAGAATACAGATTTGAAGAAGCCATTTTCTCCCAACAAGAATTGTTCGGACAGTCTATCAGAAAGACAGATCAGTAAACAAAGGTCTGATGATCTGCGATGCTCTATTAGAATGAGCCAAATTTGATAGACCCATAAAGATGGAAGTGATTGGGTTTATGAGAAGAGGTACATGAAAAACCTCACAAAGTATATTCAAGCTGATGCTTGAAGTAGGAGGACAAAAGATGGTATACTCATAAATTACAAACATCCTGGCTTTTATTAAGAAAGAATTTATAGCTCACTGGAATCCTTTAGAAAACTATAGTGCTCCCTTGGTATCCACTGGGGATCAGTTCCAGGACTGCACCCACCCTAGGATACTAAAATCTACATATGCTCAAATCCCTTGTATAAAATGGTGTAGTGCAGTCAGCTGGACCTGCAGGTTCTAGATCCATCCATGGTTGGTTGAATCTACAGATGGGTAACCTTTGGATACTGAGTGCCAAAACTATTAGAAAAATAATGAGGTCTGTGGAGAAGAGCCGTGTTTTACGGAGCTTCTAAATGTCTGAAACAAGAATGAGTCCAAAGTCTCTTGACCATCAGTTTCCTGCCTCTTCTTCCATCCTGCCTTCTTTAAAGTCCTGAAGAGAAGAAGGTTAGAAAGGTGAGAAGAGAAGTAGATGGGTCACACTGGTAAGATGCTCTTGGTCTAAATATATATACACAAAAATATTTAGAACAGTCTATAGTGGAAGGGAATCAGCCTTTCCTGAACATTTTTGGTGCATCAGACCAACCTGATTTTAACCTGTAGACTCTAGTGGCCCCCAGACCACGCAGTGACGGCACTGTGACGCTATTGCTCTTAGTTTTTATCCTCAGGTTGAAAGTAATACACCTGGCACATGTATTTGCCATTTCCACTTTCACAAAGTTTTACACGCCTGGATTTCAGTACTAATCACTACCCTTCTTTATTTTCTCCAAATAACAAGAAAAGGGCCATAAATAGTTGCTAAATGAAGAGTGAAAAAAAAATTGTCAGCAAACTTCCTGGTAGCCCAACATTAAATTGAAGTGTATCTGACATTTTTTCACACTTCTGAACATTTCTTATACATTGACACCTATGCATAAAACATAAATAAAGTCTGCAGGTATTTTCCATTTAAAATAAGCTTCTCCAGCTTTGTAACAAAGGATTACCAACACATGCAACCTGTGAATTGTTAAATTAAAACTATCTCTGGAACCTCCCTAGTGGTCCAGTGGCTAAGACACCATACTCCCCATACAGGGGGCCCTGGTTCAATCCCTGGTCAGGGAACTAGACCCCACATGCCACCAAGAGGCGTTCACAAGCCCTAACTGAGAGTCCGCGTGCTGAAACTGGAAAAAAAAAATATCCTGGGTGCCTCAACTAAGACCTGGTCCAGCCAAATAAATAAATAAAATAAAAAATTTTTTAAGTATTCCTAGTTTTCAGATCAACAAATCAGGGCACAGAAAATTTTAGCACGCCAAAGGAATCACATAAACTTAACTTGTACCTGTTTCCAATATCACCCTTTACCTTCTTTGTAATCTACTACCTTTCTTCTGCTTTGATTTTTCATTGTACTGTGGCTACCTTGATGAAAATCAAGGTTTCTTGACCAAGCGTTGTAAATAAAGAAACAATAAAATTCTCTTTCGCTTTCTGTTGTTCTGCACAGCTAAGAAGTTACACAGGTATATTTCCTTTCAGACAGCTGCTAAATTTATATTTATATCCTTTCTGTATTTTGTCTCTTGGTTACTGAAATGCACTATTCATATGTTTCAGCGTTCTCCGGGTAGAAGCTGATGTAATTTCTGGCAGACACTTTCCGAGGGTTCCAGGCTGTTGGATTCTGGCACGAGGGGCTTGGGAAGAAGTCAAGCAGATCTTTCATAATAAGGGACTGTTGAAAGGTGCTTTATACACTTCACAATGGCCATGAAGCTATCCTGTGGCACATCCCTCTTAGCCTTGGTGTCTCAGGAGTTCTCTCATCTACAACTGAGTCTTCTACTGAACCATTTTAATCCCAAGAGCATGCTAAAGTTCTAGTAACCCAATAATTACTGGCAGCCTGACAGCTAGTCAAGCATGGCTGCCACTGAATCACAAAACCAGACATCAAAAACACAAAGAGAAGATTTTTGAAAAGAGTGATCACATCTCTTTTAAAACATTTTTCCAAAAATGTTTTACATGCTTAATATATTTTGATTGCCATGGATTAGACAACAGGTTTGCCTCACTGTAATTTTTATTTGATATGCATTGGCTAATTTCTTGCCATCTCTTTTGTTTTCTAGATAGCAGAATGTATTGTTCTTCAGAGATACTCTCAGTGAAAATTATGCTGAAAGTATGAGATAGAAATCACAGCTTTCCTGGGTTTAGGAAAATTCACTTGGAAAATTAATCATTGTTACTTAACCTTCAAAAATAATCCACAAGTTGATATCTAGTACAGACTTTAGAGATATAAAACATTATGTGATGCCAAAATGTTATTGTTATCACTGTAGCAAGAAAGACAGAAGACTACACTGTTCTGGAAGATTCTCAGAATCTTTTCAAATAATTTTAAACATGTATTTTAAGTGAGGTTTATGGAAAGACAAAGTGTGCCAAATCTCCTTTCATAAGAATGACTTTGTTCATTAGCGTAAAGCTGAATATTAAATGGCTTCCGAATAAAAACGGTATATTGTGGTCTTTCCTTCCAAAGGACCAATTTGGATTTTGTTGTAAAGCTGCTGATTTTATAAATACCTAAAGCTTCTTTTAAATTCTCAAATACTTCATTCGAAGGGTAGAAATAGGGTAACTGAAATAATGTTATAGTAGTTCAGATAGAGAAAGGCTCCTAGAGAAAACTGGAATGTCTGTTTTGGGGTTTTGTCTTGTATTTTCTTTTTCAATTGAAAAACATTCATTGACCCATTTGGCCAGAACTCTGAAGCACCAAATTTCTCTCTCTTGCAGTATTAAGTTACTCTTTAGCAAATCAGAACAACTATATATCATAAAACTTGACCCAACTAATAGGATTTTAACAGGCATGACAATACAGTTTAATTATCCTGGCCACTAGCCAGAGAGCAAGTTCACACAATCCAAGGTGAAATTCTTCATATTTTTTAACAGCTTTATTGAGGTGTATTTTACATATCATGAGATTCACCTATTTAAAATTTGCAAATCAGTGCCTTTTAGTAATTTTACTGAATAGCACAACCATCACCATAAATCAGTCTTAGAGTATTTTCACCCTCCCTATAAGATCTCTCCTGCCCACCTACAGTTAGACCTCATTCTACCTCCAGTGCCAGGAAGCCACTAATCTAGTTTCTGATGCTATAAATTTGGCTTTTGGATCATTGCATATAAGTAAAATCATACAAACGTTGTCTCTTGTATCTAGATTATATCACTTAGCATAACACTTTTGAGGTTCATCCCCAATATAGCATAGGTCATAAATTAAGTATTTTTCATTGCTGAATTGTTTTCTTTTACGTGGAGACCACATTTTGCCATTCCAATAGTTGATCTACATTTAGGATGATTCCTTTCTTTTTTTAATATTATGAGCAATATTACTGTAAACATTTATGTGCAAGTCCCTGTGTGCAAATAAATGCATTCTAAAGTAGCTGCACCAATTTATGTTCCCACCAGCAAAGTATGATGATCTCTGTTTCTCCATATCCTTTCCAACATGATTTAATGCTTGTCATTGATTATGGGCATTCTATTGGCTATTAAATAGCATTTCATTATGGTTTTAGTTTGCAATTCCCTAATGACTAATGATGTTGAGCATCTTTGCATTTGGTACTAACTATTCATATATCAATATTCATATCATGGTAACATGTCTGTTCATATCCTCCAAGTCATTTATAAAATATGTGTTTTGCAAATATTTCTTCCTGGTGGATTTGCTTATCTTTTAATTTTTTATGGGTGTCTTTTGAAAGTTTTTTACTTTACTGAAGTCAGATTTATCATTTTTATAGGCTTACTTTTGCTGTAGTACCCCCAAAATATTTGCTTATAACAAAATACTGGGGACTTTTTCCTATGTTTTCTTCTAAATGTTTTATTGTGTTTTATAACTTTACTTAAGTCTAAGATCAATTTTGAGTTAATTTTTGTGTATGATGTAAAGTGAGGTTGTAAGTTCATCTTTTTATATAGATATCCAACAGTTCCTGCTCCATTTTTTGGACAGTCTGTCCTTTCCCTGGTGAATTTCTTTGGTACATTTTTTAAAAATCAATTGAGTGTAATCATAAGGATTTATTTCTGTGCTCTCAATTCCATTCTATTGACCTCTATGTCTAACCTATGCCAGCACCACAGTCTTAATAACTCTTCCTTTACAGTAAGCTTTGAAATTGAGAACTGAAAGTCCTCCAAATTTATTCTTCTTTTTCAAAATTGTTTTGATTATTCTAGGCATTTCCACTTCCATGTAAATTTTGAATCTCTTTGTCCATGGCAGCAAAAAGGAAAAGCCTGCTTGAATTCCAATAGAGATTTCTGAATTTATAGATCAATTTGAGGATTGTCACCTTGCAATATTGAGTCTTTTATACATGAATAGAGAATGAATCTCCATTGTTTAGATCTTCAGTTTCTCTAAGCAGTACTCTGTCATTTTCAGTGTACTAGTCATACATTTATTTTGTTAAATGCATTCCCTTCATTAGTTTTTATTGCTGTTGTTAATACTTATTCTTGTTTTGATTTTGGTCTGTGTTTCTTTAATATACAGCCATGGGACCCTAGTCACACAAGCTTTCAGAATGGAAAGGATAGGGAGAGGGAAATGGAGCTGATGGCAGTACTGGACAGAACAGGCAGCAATCGTGGTCCTGGGGAAGGGCCAGACAATCACATAGATGAAGTACAAACTGGCAAAAATAAATCTTTTTAGTTCTAGACATCATGTACATTAGCAATCAAAAATGAAATGTTGGAGCTAGACTTATGGTATACAATTATGATTCTAGCCCATTCTAGGTTTTAACCTTGTGCCAGTTATTTAACAACCCTGTGACTCAGTGTCTTCATCCATAAAATATGAAACATTGGATTATCTGTGTATAACTCCAACTTTATGAACTTGTGAGAGTTAAATGAGTTAATAGATGTCCACAGAAGCTTTAAAAAAGGGTCTAGGAGACACTAAACAGTCAAAAACCAGTTAAACATGAGCATTGTAAGGGAGTCCAATCAAGTAACACAATGGAATGTGACTTTAGAAATGACAGAGAGATGGAGGGGGTGACGTGGGCTAAACAGGTGAAGCTGGTCAAAGTCCAAACTTACCCTTATGGAATAAATAATTTGTGGAGATGTATGTACAGCATGGTAACTATGGGCTTCCCAGGTAGTGCTCGCGGTAAAGAACCTGCCTGCCAATGCAGGAGATGTAAGAGACACGGGTTCCATCCCTGGGTCAGGAAGATCCCCTGGAGGAGGGCATGGTAATCCACTCCAGTATTCATAGCTGGAGAACCCCATGGACAGAGAAGTCTAGCAGGCTACAGTCCATAGGGTCGCAAAGAGTCAGACACCACTGAAGCAACTTAGCACACATGCATACAAGAAAGTGGATCTTAGTTCTCATTACAAGAAGAAAAAGTTTTTAACTATATATGGTGATGGTGTTAACAAAACATTGTGGTGATCATTTCACAATGTATACAAATATTGAATCACTATGTTGTACACCTGAAACTAATATAATGGAGTTTCTTACATATTTTATGGTATCTTTGAATTGAAAATTAATTACAATGAGATAGAAAAACCCTAAATCCATGACCAAGCACCTATTGCTATGACAGGCAGATACAAGAAGTAGAATGAGGACAAGATACATAAAACCAATATTATTTAATTTTTGACTCCAAACCCCCAATACCATTCTCTGGGGGACTTGGCCATGAGGAATTATTTTACATAAATTTAACAAATCAAAGTGGCTTAAATCATGATGCCCTACCCTGCCCAAAGGTGGAGGGAGACCTAAAACCTTTAGTTCACATAAAGTTCTGAGAGAGAGAAGCAAGTGAAAAAGAAAAGTGAATTCAAAAGAGAAGACCAATGCAGCAGAGACCTCATTAATTATTTTACTCAGCAAATTAAGGGGTTTCCCTCGTGCCTCAGATGGTAAAGAATCTGCTTTCAGTGTGGGAGACCCAGGTTCGTTCCCTGGTTGGGAAGATCCCCTGGAGAAGGGAATGGCAACCCACTCCAGTATTCTTGCCTGGAGAATTCCATCAACAAAGAAGGCTGGCTGGCTACAGTCCATGGGTCACAAAGATTAAGTCACTGAGTAACTAACACTTTCATGAACCTTTCACATCTAATTAAAAAGTCTAAATCCTAGCATTGCGCTTAAATATGTCCAACTTTTGAGAACGTTGCTTGTCCTCAGGTTTGCAATATCAGGAAAGCTGTCATGTTCTAAGCTCACTAGCTTAGGACACCAGGAGAAGATAGAGAAATTCAAATTTCTACTGGATAAATTTTATTAAAATTAACAGAAGTTTATCAAACAGCAAGAAAAATATTTTTCAGGGTGTTACGAAACAGCAAAAAGACACAATAAAGGAATGCCAATTTTTTTGAAGGAAAATAAATGAATCACATAATCTTGAGACTAATTATATGTTAAAATCAGCTATCCCTTGAAAATAATAGTGACTGGCTTAATATTTTAACATGACTTATCACTGAATAAAAATAATGTTCTCGTCCCACTTCAAGTTTTAACAATTCACTTAAACTTGAAATTCCTGAGTGATTCTTAACCATCATGAACAGATTTACTGTCTCTTTACTTCCCATCAAAAAGCCATGAGAAGAAAAGAACCTCACTGGAAAGAATATTAACCAACATATTGCCAGATTCTGGAAAAATTGCATCTATAATTCATGGCTGAAGTCAGACTAAAGTCATAACAATGGCCCACACACAATCAGACCTTGACCATCACTTCTCTAAATGATTTCCCTAAAAATATTACCATTGTTCTAAACCCCAAAGCTTTCCCTTGTATTTTTGCCTGTCCTGTTCAACTTATAGATGAACCTACTGCTCACACACTCTAAATAAATGTTCAACTAGAGCTCTCCTTTAAGCTTAATTGTCCTGTTGAATTTATTCAAGTACATGATGCCAAAAACCATTATTTTGGAAGAGGGTAGATGTTCCTGTACTCCTCTTATTACTTTTCGACAGGTCTTTTTTTGGGACTAAAGATTTATGTAGCTGCAACCTAAGTCTCCAGGCTTCCCAGGTGTCTCAGTGGTAAAGAATAAGCCTGCAATGAAGGAGACATAGGTTCAATCCCTGAGCCAGGAAGATCACCGGGAGTAGGAAATGGCAACCCACTCCAGTATTCTTGCCTGAGGAATCCCATAGACAGAGGAACCTGATGGGGTACAGTACATGGAGTCACAAAGAGTCAAACAAGACTTAGTAACTAAGCAAAAACTCACCCCCTTTTACAATAAGATGATGTTAGAACTAGGAAATAGCCTCCCTTTCTCAAATCACATTAAAATTTTTGACCAAGGAGAAAAGCATGAGAATTTGTACAAATACAAGCCTGAACTTTCTCCTTAGCTCAATTACTGAGCCTTGGCTAGGCTGAACACTATATGAGGGCTACTGTTGTGGTTAGCTTGGGCAACACATGTGAATTGCAAGGACAGTCACTGTATGTGGAAAACTGGTGGAAAGAGAAGCAGAGAATCTGTCCATTGCTCCCCATATTCCATGAATGCTTTGCCTGCTACCACCTTATCATGTAAGCAATAGAATGTGAGGAACTTTCAAAATAGTTGCTATTTCCTCAAGGGAGATGCCAAATTAAAATAATACCATATGTTTGTTTGCAAGTGCTTCCTGAAGTTTGAGTAACATGAGATGCTCTGAGAATGGGAACCTGGGACCTTTTCTGATCTGCATCTTGAATTTGAAAACCTGTTGAGGAGAAACTGCTTAATATGTACATTATGAACCAAAGAGGAGATTCTAAATTTAAAAATCATTCTGATTTCATTATAAAGGTCAAAAAATTTAGCATGACTTTATATGTTAAAGCAGTTTGCTTATATAAAGATAACTACTTTCTTTAATCAGGCTTCTCAAGAGAGAACTGAGTGTTCTATTTCAACCTGCATCTGCCACTGAAATGAAGCAAAAGTGCAAATGAAAGGTTCTTTACCAAAGTGTTTTGTTTTCCAAAAACATATGGTGGATGATTTTCATGCCATTTTCAGTAAATCACCTCATGCATTTATCTAGTTCCTGCATTTATTTTTCAAATCATAGCATTAGAGACTCCGAAGAATATAATCTTACCTGCTATAACCTTGCAAAATCTCAAATTAAAGAAGAAAAATCACTTAACAAGACAAGATGTTTCAAAGCCTCTGTTTTCTTATCAGTCTTGAGAAATACCAGAAAATCCTACAGGCCCATCTGCCAGGTCTTAATTGTCCTCCAAACTGAAACAAAGTCTAAATTTTGCCCTGTCCTAAATTTTGGAAATGTTCTGTGCCTTGTAAACCTAATTCCCCTTGTATCAGTTTCAACTTCAGTATTTGATCTTAGGTCACTGCTGCCAGAGTGCTCACCATGTCCCAGCTTGAGTGTGTAGCAATCAGCTCATTCCCCTCTACAATTCTGACATCCCATCCATCATTCCATTCACCCTAAGCCATTATGCTTGCAAGCTTCAATTTACAAAAAGTTCCATCTTCCTACTATGATATTTTTTATATTGAGCTGGAGAAAAACCTTAAAAATGAGATGCTTTATCTTCTTAATTTTGCACAGGAGATAACTTAAAACCTAGAAAATGTAAAGAAAACAATAAACATCATTCTATAGCCATTATTTGGCAGTTAGTGACTAAGCTGGGATTGAATCTAGAAATATTTATGCTAGCTATGAACACTTTCCACCACACCATGTCCTTTACCCATTAGTAAATACTCTCCCTCCCTCAACAAACTCCCTCCAAATGAGTTAGGCACACTCATTGCCAGCAAAGAATTTCATTCAAAAATAATTTAAGTGACTAGAGGATTCAAAACAAGAAGCAATGAAATCTACTATAAAGAAACAGCAAAAACTATGTTTACCATATGCAGATTGTTCTCCATTCTTTATTGCAAGACAATGTCTCTTTCCTAGTCTCACATATAGTTATTCATTTACCTACAGCAGATTTCTACTTGAGTGTGATAATATCATTATCATAAAACTAATAATTTTACTCATGTAGTTTACCATGTGCTAACTGTCACCACAATTCTGAGAGACAAGTATTGTTATATCCATCTTACAGATGGACCACAATCATTCTAAGTAAACAAATCCAAAGCTAAACTTGTCTCAATGAATAGCATATATACTAATGTAGTCCCCTCAGTGCTAAAATCTGTCTCACCATATCCAATTAGTCATATATATTAGCCACTATATTTTATATCTGTATTTTCTATTCCCACAAATATTGCCTTAATCCAGGCCCTCTTCATTATTATCTGAAATATTTCAACAGCTGTTTCTCCCTCCATACTTATATGCATTCAGTCAATTCTCTACTCTTGACTAATCTTTTTGAAATGCAGCTATTATGAAGTCTTCCTCTCCATCATCATTTTAAGCATATTATTACCTATAGCAGTAGTTTTAAATTTTAATTTCCATTGAAAAAATACTTTTCTTTTTGAGAAAGTAAGTTTTAAAACTACTGTCCAATTAAAGTTTGGGATTAAAATATATACACTAGTATATACTGGGCTTCCCAGGTGGTGCTAGTGGTAAAGAAACTGCCTGCAATGAAGGAGACATAAGAGAAACAGTTTCAATCCCTGGATGAAGTAGTTGGCATGGCAACCTACTCCAGTATCCTTGCCTGGAGAATCCCATGGACAGAGGAGCCTCATGGGCTACAGTCTATGGGGTCACAAAGAGTTGATTCAACTGAAGCGATTTAGCACACATATGTAAAATAGATAACCAAAAATGACCTACTGTATATCACAGGAAACTGTACTCAATATCTTGTAATCACCTAAAATGGAAAAGAATGTAAAAAAGGAATGACACAGCATTAAATAAGAAGGAAATAGAAATGGCACTTAGGGCCCTCATAGTCTAATTATACCTACATCTTTTGCTCAATTTCTTCTCTAACTTCTCTTTAGATCCTACTTTTCTGCATGTGAACTATTCATGCTTCTCCAAATGTCACATTTAGTTTTGCCTCCGTGTTTTGACTGCATTGCTATTCCACCTGAAATGTTCTTGTCTTCATGCCCAACTCCCTTCCAAGTGGCTGACACCTCTCATTTTTTTGAGGTTAATATCCTTTGTAAGATTTCCCTGATAGCTCAGGGAATCCGCCTGCAATGCTGGGGACCCTGGTTCAATTTCTGGGTTGGGAAGATCCCCTGGAGAAGGGAAAGGCTACCCACTCCAGTATTCCAGCCTGGAGAATTCCATGGACTACAGTCCATGGGGTCGCAAAGAGTGGGACATGACTGAGCAACTTTCACTTTCACTTCACGTCCTTTGTGAAGACTTCATGACCCCATGTGGTGACTTGAATCCATCTCACTTGACTCTACCACTATATATTTCTAGCATATACATGTAAAGTCATTGCAATTTATCTGCAGATTTGACTTTCTGTATTAGACTATAAACTCTTTAGGGCAGGGGCTGTAATGTATTTATCTTTTTTATATACAATGGTTACAAGGTTTCTGCCAGAGTTTTGCTAATAAAAGAAATGAATGAACAACAACAACAAAAAAACCGCCTTTACTTAGATTGCAGAGAATGTTCACTTGTTAATGAAAGCAAGAGGGACTTAAAAGTTAAGAAATTTCAGCTGACCTGGAAAAGGAGACATCCTTTACCTAAAAAAGGCAAATATGAAAGAGTGACACTGGAAAGAGAGAAAAAAATATTTGTTTGGAAGGGACTTGAGGCCCATATAGGGAAAGGGAAGGAACCACAGAGCTGTGTTTAATCTGCAGGTCAGGCTTCAGGACCCTCTCATGCATATGCCAACCAAGGAAAAGCATCACCTAAGATAAACTCATGCTCAACTTAGAAAATCCCAATAACAACTGAGAGATAAAAGACAATTTTCCAAGAATATTTTACATTTCTGCAGTTCTGGTTCTCTAAGCAAAATGATTTACTTCCAATATAGGGATATTTGTACAAGGAAACAAACATTTCAGGATAATAAATCTTAGAGACATCCCTATACCTGAGATAGTCCATGTTAGTAAAGAGTAAGACTTGTGGAGAAAACCACTAGGTCATTCAGGTATGACTTAAATCAAATCCCTTATGACTATACAGTGGAAGTGAGAAATAGATTTAAGGGCCTAGATCTGATAGATAGAGTGCCTGATGAACATTGTACAGAGGTTCGTGACATTGTACAGGAGACAGGGAACAAGACCATCCCCAAGAAAAAGAAATGCAAAAAAGCAAAATGGCTGTCTGGGGAGGCCTTACAAATAGCTGTGAAAAGAACAGAAGCAAAAAGCAAAGGAGAAAAGGAAAGATATACCCATTTGAATGAAGAGTTCCAAACAATAGCAAGGAGAGATAAGAAAGCCTTCCTCAGCGATCAATGCAAAGAAATAGAGGAAAACAACAGAATGGGAAAGACTAGAGATCTCTTCAAGAAAACTAGAGATACCAAGGGAACATTTCATGCAAAGATGGGCTCGATAAAGGACAGAATGGTAGGGACCTAACAGAAACAGAAGATATTAAGAAGAGGTGGCAAGAATACACAGAAGAACTGTACAAAAATGATCTTCACGACCCAGATAATCACGATGGTGTGATCACTCACCTAGAGCCAGACATCCTGGAATGTGAAGTCAAGTGGGCCTCAGGAAGCATCACTACAGACAAAGCTAGTGGAGGTGATGGAATTCCAGTTGAACTATTTCAAATCCTGAAAGATGATGCTGTGAAAGTGCTGCACTCAACATGCCAGAAAATTTGGACAACTCAACAGTGGCCACAGGACTGGAAAAGATCAGTTTTCATTCCAATCCCAAAGAAAGGAAATGCCAAAGAAGGCTCAAACTACTGCACAATTGCATTCATCTCTCACACTAGTAAAGTAATGCTCAAAATTCTCCAAGTCAGGCTTCAGCAATACGTGAACCGTGAACTTCCAGATGTTCAAGCTGGTTTTAGAAGAGGCAGAGGAACCAGAGATCAAATTGCCAACATCTGCTGGATTATGGAAAAAGCAAGAGAGTTCCAGATAAACATCTATTTCTGCTTTATTGACTATGCCAAAGCCTTTGACTTTCACAATAAATTGTAGAAAATTATGAAAGAGATGGGAATACCAGACCACCTGACCTGCCTCTTGAGAAACCTCTATGCAGGTCAGGAAGCAACAGTTAGAACTAGACATGGAACAACAGACTGGTTCCAAATAGGAAAAGGAATACATCAAGGCTGTATATTGTCACCTTGCTTATTTAACTTATATACAGAGTACATCGTGAGAAACGCAGGGCTGGAAGAAGCACAAGCTGGAATCAAGATTGCCGGGAGAAATATCAATAACCTCAGGTATGCAGATGACACCATCCTTATGGCAGAAAGTAAAGAAGAACTAAAAAGCCTCTTGTGAAAGTGAAAGAGGAGAGTGAAAAAGTTGGCTTAAAGCTCAACATTCAAAAAACTAAGATCCTGGCATCCAGTCCCTTCATGGCAAATAGATGGGGAAACAGTGGTAACAGTGGTGGACTTAATTTTTCTGGGCTCCAAAATCACTGTAGATGGTGATTGCAGCCACGAAATTAAAAGATCCTTACCCTTGGAAGGCAAGTTATGACCAACCTAGACAGCATATTGAAAAGTAGAGACATTGCTTTGCCAACAAAGGTCTGTCTAGTCAAGGCTATGGTTTTTCCAGTGGTCATGTATGGATGTGAGAATTGGACTATAAAGAGAGCTGAGCACCAAAGAATTGATGCTTTTGAACTGTGGTGTTGGAGAAGACTCTTGAGAGTCCCTTGGACTGCAAGGAGACCCAACCAGTCCATCCTAAAGATCAGTCCTGAGTGTTCATTGGAAGGACTGATGTTGAAGCTGAAACTCCAATACTCTGGCCACCTGATGTGAAGAGCTGACTCATTTGAAAAGACACTGATGCTGGAAAAGATGGAGGGCAGGAGGAGAAGGGGACGACAGAGGATGAGATGGTTGGATGGCATCATCGACTCAATGGACATGGGTTTGGGTGGACTCCGGGAGTAGGTGATGGACAGCAAAGCCTGGCCTGATGTGGTTCATGGGGTCACAGATAGTCGGACATGACTGAGCAACTGAACTAACTTCCCCTCCCCAGAGTAAACCTCCTTATGTTCCAGGGTAAAGATAAGGTCCTCTCTTTTGGAAGAGGAGGATGCACAGGTCACCAGCAACCCCATATGAGATCACAGTTGTGTTTTTTTTGTTTTGTTTTTAATTTCTAGTTTCTCCACTTATATAATGTACTTTATTTCACATATAGCTGCTATCTGGCTCTCACCAAACAATCCTGTCTGGATTGGGACTCAAGAAAGCAACACAATTAATCCCTGGGTGCTGCTTTTACTGTGACTAATTGAGCAATGAATTGTCTTATTTTCTCCAGCCCACTGTGTGTGTGTGTGTGTTTTAGTGGCTCAGTTGTGTCCAGCTCTGCAACCCCACAGACTGTAGCCTACCAGGCTTCTCTGTCCATGGGAATCTCCAGGCAAGAACACTGGAGTAGGTTGCCATTCCCTTCTCCAGAGGATCTTCCCGACCCAGGGATGGAGCCTGGTCTCCTGCATTGCAGGCATATGCATTACTGTTTGAGCTACAGGGAAGTCCTCAATAGTTATGTAGTTTAGTTATAAAGTTATATAATTATAGGCAACTATCTTCTTATCTTCTAAGGAGGGTTAAATCTCGGAAACCTTAATAGTTTCTGGCTTAATAACAAACTATATTTTAATTTCTATTTATTAGTATAGAGGCCTTGCCCATCCTGGAGCAAGATTGAGGGCAGAACTACTGAACTAACAAATAAACATTCCTATGTTTTATTTCTTTAGTTTTATATGTAATGACCTAACTGTAGTTCCCTGAAATTCATGAAAGCCCTTTCAATGTGATTCTTCAAATAGAAGGAATTTATTATGTCTCACATAGAATAGTGACAAATTTTTTATATGAATTTAAATGGCAGGTGCTTTCCTGATGCAGGAAAAATGATAGAAAACCAACCAAACAAATAATAGCTCTGTCTCCAATTTATTAAATATTTGAGTTCCACACAGTTGTAGTTCCAGAGTTTGTCTGAAAATTCTTTTCTTTGAAAAGTTTTTAAAAAATATATAAAGCTGCAGAATTTTTTTTACCTGTGAATAGCAACAGTGTTAATAGCATGCCCATTTGAAGAGTTAAGGATGTAGAGAGAGATTATCAAACATATTTTAAATTATGTGATTAAAATGTTTAGTAAAAAGTCTCCAATAGACAACTAAAAGGAGAGAAAAAAACGTTTTATTCTTTTAATTTGTAGAACACCAATTTCTGTTTTAAAGACTCAGAATTATTAATTACAGACAGGATTAAAATAAGAAAAATTGGCTAGGAATCCAATTATCCTATTATTTGGCTACTGAGTAGAAGAAACAGCATTTTTGTTCCTATAAGCATAATTTCTCACCCATAAAATTGGGAAAGTTATTATGCTATCTTCCTAAGCTTCCTCCCACATTCAAACACAGATGAGATTATTGATTTTATATTGAAACTTAACATTTGTCTAAATTAATTTGGAGTAGTTATCATTTAAGAAAAATTTGTACTTATTTATTTATCTGGTTGATAAATCTATTATATCAAACATTTAATGTGTGTTTAAAATAAGAGAGTCAGATTAATTGTATGTACTCATTCTACATTTTTAAACGACTTAGAAAATAATAAAATAATCCTATTTTTCTACTGTCAGTGATAGAGGACATTTGAAAGACGAGTTTAAATTAGAGTAATTAATTTCTATTTATTATTGCAGAACTGTGTTGAAAGGCTGTTTTTAGTAGTCTACTTTCTTTGATATGGTTTCAGTTCGATGTTCTGTGGGGCATAATTTTATAATATACTTGAGCTTTTCTTCTAGTTATTTTCATTTCACCTAGTGAAAACTCAAATGGATACCTTTGTGACAAAATTTGATTTCCTTATATATAGCATTGCATGACACTGAATCTTCAGTTTCTGATTATCTGTGTACTATCTTTTTCATGTGTTTCATCTTGTAAGACAGTTATTTGAAATATATATAACATAAACCACGATCAAGTTATCCTCTTTAAATGTGATGGTCAAATCTGTAACAAACTGAAATAAAAGGAAACAACACCCTTGATCTCACAGCTTGAAAAGTCACAGCATCATTTCATTTATCCTTTCAGCCTCATCACAAGTAAGCAATGGGACATTAAATAAAAACAGGTAACAATGGTGAGCTGAAGAGTCCTCTCCTCTAGAAAACCTCTAACTTCACTCTAATTATAGCTTAAGTGTCTGAGGATGTGAAATACAGAGAAATAAAAAATGGAAAAAAGCATCAGGTAAACTTCAATGGCAAGTAGATGGGGAAACAGTGGAAACAGTGGCTTACTTTATTTTCTTGGGCTTCAAAATCACTGCAGGTGGTGACTGCAGCCAGGAAGTTACAGATGCTTACTCCTTGGAAGGAAAGTTCTGACCAACCTAGACAGCATATTAACAAGTAGAGACATCACTTTGCCAACAAAGATCCGTCTGTTCAAGGCTACTGTTTTTCCAGTAGTCATGAATGGTTGTGAGACTTGGACTATAAAGAAAGCTGGGCACCAAAGAATTGATGCTTTTGAACTGTGATGTTTGAGAAGACTCTCAAGAGTCCCTTGGACGGCAAGGAGATCCAACCAGTCCATCCAAAGGAAATCAGTCCTGAATATTCATTGGAAGGACTGATATTGAAGCTAAAACTCCAATACTTTGGCCACCTGATTCAAAGAACCAACTCATTGGAAAAGACCCTGATCCTGGGAAAAATTGAAGGCAGAAGGAGAAGGGGACGACAGAGGATGAGATGGTTCGGTGGCATCACCAACTGAACTGAGCTGAACTGAACTTCAATGTGGTTTTAACACTACCACACACAAAATGTACTAAAAGAAAAAGTCATTTGGAAGATGGAAAATTAAACTTATTAAAACACTAAAGAATATGCCTTAGGTAATAATTCCCCACCATTAGCTGAATTGATAAGGTACCTTAATGGGTATTTCCTCATCAACTCTTTATGCAAAATCTTGTGCCAGGCTTCTACATAATTTGTACAGTTAGAAACAAATTCTGCCTTTCATTATGCATATTTTCCTCTGATTCTGATAGATGCTATGCATTTGAATAATCTGTCCTTTTCAAAGCTTTAATGTATGTACTCATGTTAAGCTGCAAATCCTCAATAACTATTTCCATCCCCCTTAACTTTGCTCCCATTTGAGCTGTGTTCAGAGTCACAGCTACAAAACTATCTGAAAGGTAAGAATTTATATCCAGTAGAGTTTTCCCTATCCAGCATTTCTAAATGGATAAATGTTTCTGGTAGTAATCTGGTGCTGATGGATAGCCCCACTGTTATTCGTCACTTTATTTTATGAGCCAGATGAATGTGTTTATCATGTGAACTGAATGGGACTATACTCCTAATTCTGACCATCTATTTTGTAAATTGACTCTTGGTTAGATTGAATATTTAGTAAAAAGAAAATAATGAATGGAAAAATAGACCATATGGCCACATTAGTAAGAGAGCTTATGTTGTTGTTCAGTCTCTCAGTCATGTCCTGCTCTCTGCAACCCCATGGTCTGCAGCACACCAGGCTTCCCTGTCCTTCACCACCTCCAGGAGCTTGACCAAACTCACATCCATTCAGCTGGTGATGCCATCCAACCATCTTGTCCTCTTTTGTCCCCTTCTCCTCCTATCCTCAATCTTTCCCAGCATCAGAGTCTTTTCCAATGAGTTGGATCTTTGCATCAGGTGGCCAAAGTATTAGAGCTTCAGCTTAAGCATCAGTTCAGTTCAGTTCAGCTCAGTCGCTCGTTCGTGTATGATTCATTGCCACCCCATGGACTGCAGCACACCAGGCTTCCCTGTCCATCACCAACTCCCAGACTTTACTCAAATTCATGTCCATTGAGTCGGTGATGCCATCCAACCATCTTATCCTCTCCCCTTCTCCTCCTGCCTTCAATTTTTCCCAGCATCAGGGTCTTTTCAAATGAGTCAGCTCTTCGCATTTGGTGGCCAAAGTATTGGAGTTTCAGCTTCAATATCAGTTCTTCCAATGAAAATTCAGGACTGATTTCCCTTAGGATGGACTGGTTGGATCTCCTTGCAGTCCAAGGGACTCTCAAGAGTCTTCTCCAACACCACAGTTCAAAAACATCAATTCTTCAGTGCTCAGCTTTCTTTATAATTCAACTCTTACATCCATACGTGACTACTGGAAAAACCATAGCCTTGACTAGACAGATCTTTGTTGGCAAAGTAATGTCTCTACTTTTTAATATGCTATCTAGGTTGGTTATAACTTTCCTTCCAAGGAGTAAGCATCTTTTAATTTCATGGCTGCAGTCACCATCTTCAGCGATTTTGGAGCCCAGAAAAATAAAGCCAGCCACTGTTTCCACTGTTTCCCCATCTATTTGCAATGAAGTGATGGGACCGAAGGCCATGATCTTAGTTTTCTGAATATTGAGCTTTAAGCCAACTTTTTCACTCTCCTCTTTCACTTTCATCAAGAGGCTCGTTGATTCTTCTTCACTTTCTGCATAAGGGTGGTGTCATCTGCATACCTGAGGTTATTGATATTTCTCCCAGCAATTTTGATTCCAGCTTGTGCTTCTTTCAGCCCAGCATTTCTCATGATGTACTCTGCATATAAGTTAAATAAGCAGGGTGACAATATACAGCCTTGACGTACTCCTTTTCCTATTTGGAACCAATCTGTTCCATGTCCAGTTTTAATTGTTGCTTCCTGACCTGCATATAGGTTTCTCAAGAGTCAGGTCAGGTGGTCGTGTATTTCCATCTCTTTCAGAATTTTCCACAGTTTATTGTGATCCACACAGTCAAAGGCTTTGGCATAATCAATAAAGTAGAAATAGATGTTTTTCTGGAACCCTCTTGCTGTATCAATGATCCAGTGGATATTAGCAATTTGGTCTCTAGTTCCTCTGCCTTTTCTAAAACCAGCTTCAACATCTGGAAATTCACGGTCCACATATTGCATCAGTTCACTTATAAGCATCAGTTGTTCCAATGAATATTCAGGGCTGATTTCCTCTAAGATTGACTGGTTTTATCTCCTTGCAGTCCTAGTTACTCTCAAGAATCTTTAACACCACAGTTCAAAAGCATCGAAATTCATATAAACTCTTTTATTGATAATACAGTAATATTACTACACCCAAATACACACAGGAGCCCTTCTTTTCATAATGTTCTGTAACATGTATTTGTTCTAAACAAATTTCAAAGCTTAGCTACATCAAAAATTATTTATTGGGGAAATGATGACCAATGACCAGATAGAAGATTTAGAGTATCAGTCAGAGATCTAACTAACAGAAATTATTTATATGATATGGAGCGAGCATTTAACTTGGTTTATCTTTCTGTAAAATGATGTCAAATGATTTCTAAATTTCATGTATACCTATTTCTAAGTCTTTGGCTACAGACTTATTCAGGCAATGTTAATATCCTCCTCCCATCTGGCATGACCACAATCCGATTAATATTTAGTATTTATTCTTTTCCTATGTTATTTTGGATGTAAGTTATTTGATTACATGTCAAGATTAGCTGATTTGGACACTGTTCATTATAAACCTTAGATTGTATGCTTGCACAGGAAGACTGTACACTCATCTATTCAATCTGACTACAAATATGGAAGCTATTTTGCCATAACATTCTTCTGCCTATAGTAGACTCAAAATCACTTTATATAAAGCACTTTATATAAAATCACTTTATATAAAGCATTTTATGCTTTATATAAAGCACTTTTTCTCCAAGTAATAAAAAATGGATATTTATATAAATAAAGGAGCTTCCTAACTGACCTTGGACTTGTATCTATTTTCAATAGATGACATCTCAAGTTGTAAGATGACATTTTCTCCATTTATTCACAAAGCATGTATTAAGTATTCACTATTCAAGACAATAAAGAAGTAAAAAGAGAAAAGATATGACCTTTGTCTCTGAAAACTAAATGGATTTGAAAAAAGAAAAGGAACAGTGAGCACAGAGTGGAAAACATGAGAATAATACTACTGAAGGCAAAAATGATAAACAGAAAAATAAAATAAATGCAGACAAGCTGCACAAGCCAACCATCAATGTGGCCAACTTCAGAAAAACTATAACCCATCACTAAACAAATTATTTAGATGAAAGAGTTCTAAGGAAAAAGATATCCATGTATCAAGATTAACTACAAGCATTTTTTTTTTAAGTTATATATTCCCTCACACCTTATGGTCAAGTTCAATTCTATGTAAAACGCATTCTAGTGACACACCCACCCACGTTTGCTTGGATTATAACTCTGATAGTCTATGATAGCACATTGCCTTGTATATAGTATCACTGAAGCTGTGGGCATAGTGGGATTTATAGGTTCATTGCTTTCAACAATGGGAACTTTGACAAAAATGGTTTTGAGAGACATATATAATTAGATACATTCAGTGATGCTATATGCAAGGCCATCTGCTATCATGAAAGAGTTAGTTGTGCAGTCGTGTCCAACTCCTTGCAAATCCATGGACTGTAGCCCACCACACTCCTCTGTCCATGGGATTTTCCAGGCAAGAGTACTGAAGTGGCTTGCCATTTCCTTCTCCAGGGGATCTTCCTGATGCAAGGATTGAACCCGGATCTCCTATTTTGCAGGCAGACTCTTTACCACCTGAGCCACCACAGAAGCCCCAAGAACAAAAATTATTATGCTTAACTTTTTGATTGATTTCTCTTATATTAAAAGAAATAGCAGAGAATCAAAAAATTTAAGAAATCAAATTTAAATATGCAGTTAAAAATCAAATAAAACACAACTGAAAATTATTTTAGCTAAAAGTAAAGTATATTTTCAAGCACTTGTATAAAATCATAAAATTTAGTCTTGGAAAGATTAGAATAAATATTCTACCCATTCTAACAATTAGCAGTTTTCTCTCTTGGATAAATTGCAAATGAGATGTCTTATATTTACTTGCTGGCATTTAGATCAGGTGGGATCAAGTTTCCAAACCACACAATTGGAGATAAGTAGCAAAGTTTTCGTGGAGAAGACAATAGCAACCCACTCCAGAACTCTTGCCTGGAAAATCCCAGGCGGAGGAGCCTGGTAGGCTGCAGTCCATGGGGTCGGGAAGAGTCGGACACGACTGAGTGACTTCACTTTTACACATTGGAGAAGGCAATGGCAACCCACTCCAGTGTTCTTGCCTGGAGAATCCCAGGGACTGGGGAGCCTGGTGGGCTGCCGTCTATGGGGTCGCACAGAGTCGGACACGACTGAAGCGACTTAGCAGCAGCAGCAGCAAAGTTTTCAAAGCTGCCTCAAATTGAAGCTAGTTGTTTCCTATGAATTTTAATTTCATGTCAATGTCCTCAGAATTTTGCTGAAAGTTCCATATTCCTGGAAGATCACACTTATTTTCTAAAATAATAAGCAAAGCTACATTATTTAGAAGTGCCTATCTAATACTCTAAATATCTTAAAAATACTATTTGAGTGAAGTGAGTGAAGTCACTCAGTCGTATCCGACTCTTTGCGACCCCATGGACTGTAGCCTACCAGGTTCCTCTGTCTATGGGATTTTCCAGGCAATAGTCCTGGAGTGGATTGCCATTTCCTTCTCCAGGGGATCTTCCCAACCCAGGGATCGAACCCAGGTCTCCCACATTATAGACAGAAGCTTTACCGTCTGAGCCACCAGGGAAGTCTAAAATACTCTTTAGGGCCCAATAATATAAGTCAATCAATAGAAAGTACAATTTATTTGATTCACTTTTCCAAAAATTTATACAAATGTTTAAATTAATAAAGTTGACATATTTCATGATAATTATTAAGTTTTCAGGATTACTGATAAATATTGGTTTATCAGAAGATGACATATGTGAAGAGAATACTGGTATTATAAGAAATTGTTTGTTTAATACATTATGTCAAAACATATTATCTAATGAATGTTTTAAATTAATTTTCAAGCAAAGAGGAAACATCATATTCAGTAAACTGCCTTGGAAATAGATCAGATAATTCATTTTCCAACTACAGGTCACAATTAATATTGTACTTTCTATATAATAACATCTGAGAGGAAAAGAACTCTGTTAATTTACCAAATAGCATGTTTAAAATTTTCAAATAAAGAATCTTATCAGTACTTTCACTGATTTCATTAGTTATGAGTTTGGAACCCTTCCTATAATCAAGTAAATACAACTGTATAAACATAAATCTATCAAAATATCTTGAAAAAATAAAAGGTTTTTATTCTCAATATGTGAATGCATTTTGATGTAAAGATATTCATTCACCACCATAGTACCTAAATATGGTAGACTCAAAGGATTTACATTTTAGTAAATGTAATACTGACGGCTGTCAATATCTCCTACTGTCTTCTCTTATATTTGACATATGTTAGGAATATAAGAAGAAACTGAGTTTTATCCAACTTCATGGAAATTGTCAAAAAGATAAGTTTCAACCCTTTGAACTATAAGCATTCCTAAATTGCCTTCAACACATAATACATCTTTAAAATTACTTGGCCATATTATAAATAAGAAATAAAATTTTCATGGGCTAGTTTATATAGATATTGCAACTGTTAAATGGAGGTATTCTGGAGGAATACAAATTATGCCAATGAGACAAAGGCATCAAGATAAAATGAAAATAAAATGCAGTTTTCATTTTGATATATTAATTTTAACTTGGGTTTGTCAATATAGAGTGTATTACAAATACACAGAATAAAGAGGGCTTATTCTTTATTTCAGAGATTACACATTGCATTTAATCGCCATTTTTTTCTCTGTCTCCTTAATGTAGAAGAGTCTTCTCATGATGAGGAATTATAACAACACTTTCTTTTCAATGGATAGATCTACTGTCCTTTGTTTATACACTTTTATACTTGGCAAAAATATAGCAAAAGCCACAGTCATAATTGGTAGATTCTGTATCATTTCTCAAGACTGAGAGTAAGAGGGCCTGTTTTTTTCTAATAAGCCAGCATAAATATTCTTGGTCTCTGCGAAAAATTTAACTGTGGAAAAATTCCTTTAAAATGATACATAAATATTTCAGGTACCTATGTATACCAAAAGCACATAAATACTAAAATTTAAAGATCACCTCACTTCCTGAACCACTCTATGAATTAACAAGAGTCATCAAACACTGCCCCTCCCAAATATCAAACTACCAAAATGTCTTTTTTCTAAACAGATAGAAAATTCTTTGGAATTTTTTTCATGATGATTATGATAATTTTCTTAGGAAAGGCTGTTTATTTTTACAAAGTTTGAAACATCTTTAGATGTTTTCACTTTTTTGCCTTGTTAATATGAAAAGAATGTTGGCTATAGGAAGAAAAGTGATCTATTTTTTAAATGGGTGAGCTTGAAAATTTAAAAAGTGATTTCACTTGCTTCTACCTTACAATTGCAGGCAGCAAAACTTGGCAAGAGGTTTTGGGCTCCACATTATCATAGCACTGCAGACATAGAACTGTTCATAAGCTCATTTATCTTAATACTTGGTGTTATCATTGTCTTCTCTGTAAAAAAATTGTAAAGTTGCAGAAAACCTATTTTCTATTTGGATCAGTAATAGGTGAATATATAAATTTATTATAGAATCAGAATTAATGGACTATAAACAGTTGACAAAATTATCTTCAAAAAAGTTTTAAAGCGACAGATTTTACTAATCATTTAACGAAATTTTCCCAATATTTATAAGTTCCTTAATCTCATTTGCCGAGCATTTTACTTATTTCATCATTAGCTATACCTGATTATGCCATAGACATTTATCAAATGGCACTAAAAATAGTAAATTCAGACTAAAATAATTTATAAATCCTAATCTTGGAGTTCTGACCTGACAACCAGTAAAAAGGCAAGGAGACTCAATTTATCTAGGATCCTTGATTCTACAATGTCTACAAAAGTTAAAATAAGTCAACTGGAGTATAGATGATATTAAGTTATATAGAGTCAATCAAGCTAGACCTCAATGACTTTAA
Organism: Bubalus kerabau; assembly: GCF_029407905.1. Lineage (NCBI taxonomy): Eukaryota > Metazoa > Chordata > Mammalia > Artiodactyla > Bovidae > Bubalus > Bubalus kerabau. Next base: position 56,639,268 of record NC_073637.1, read on the forward strand.
TTTAAAAAGCTTTTCAGAAAAGAGAGCATTTCAGACCCAAGTTGGAATCAGTTATTGATTTCAGTCAAACTACCTGCTTTGCAGGATAATTAAGACTTGAGTTTTACATATATTATACGTATTTATATTTGTATTTTAGTATACATTATTATTATAATATGATTGCATGAATGAACCTTTAAATATTATCGTTATTCAGTTCAGTTCAGTTCAGTCGCTCAGTCGTGTCTGACTCTTTGCGACCCCATGAACCACAGCATGCCAGGCCTCCCTGTCCATCACCAACTCCTGGAGTTCACCCAAACCCATGTCCATTGTATCAGTGATGCCATCCAGCCATCTCATCCTCTGTCGTCCCCTTCTCCTCCTGCCCTCAATCTTTCCCAATGTCAGGGTCTTTTCAAATGAGTCAGCTCTTCACATCAGGTGGCCAAAGTATTGGAGTTTCAGCTTCAACATCAGTCCCTCCAATGAACACCCAGGACTAGTCTCCTTTAGGATGGACTGGTTGGATCTCCTTGCAGTCCAAGGGACTCTCAAGAGTCTTCTCCAACACCACAGTTCAAAAGCATCAATTCTTCTGTGCTCAACTTTCTTTATAGTCCAACTCTCACATCCATACATGACTACTGGAAAAACCATAGCCTTGACAAGGGTTTATCACATTTCTTTCATGAAAATAGAACTAGAGCAAATACATTAAAATGAGATCAGTACTAAAATAGGAAAGGTTTTACTATCCCAGGGGCCCATAATCCAGGTTGAGCATTAAACTCCCCAAAAGAATTTTTAAATACTGCAGTTCAAACTCAACTAGAGACCAATTGAAGAAAAATCTCCAGAGATGAGGGCAAAACATTGATAATTTTCATTGCTTAAAATCTTAATTGAAAAAAAAAGATCTTAATTGACTTAAGAATTCATTTCATTATCACAGTGGCTAAGAAAGCATACTCTAATCTACTTGAATTTGAATCCTAGATCAACTTCAGTACGCATATGACCTTGAGCAAGTTACTTGCTCAGTTTTTTCATCTGTAAAATAGGTATATTGATAGTATCTGCTTCATAGAGTAGCTGTAAATGAATTCATGGAAAGAACTTAGGATAACACCAAGCATATAGTATGGGTTCAACAGGTAAAATAATTATTGTGGTTTTATAATTATTATCATCAAAGTAGACATTTTTAATTCGTTAGTGGTGTCTGAAACACAATGTTCGTTTACTTATTAGAAGCTGGGATATACCTACTTATATAAAATGAAACATCTATCACAGAAAGAAACAGTTTACTACAAAATAAACTAATCCAGGGAGTGACTCTGCTACTGTTCAGATGCTTTAGTCTTTAAAAGTAGAACTTGAACCATGTGCATGCAGTTTTAATTTCTCCCTTTGTAAAATCTTTTAAACATAGAAAAGAGAAAGAGAATGTGTTAGTCATTCAGTGGTGTCTGACTCTTTGCGACCCCATGGACTGTAGCCTGCCAAGCTCCTCTGTCCATGGGATTCCACAGGCAAGAATACTGGACTGGGTTGCCATGCCCTCCTCCAGGGGATATTCCCAACCCAGGGATTGAATTTGGGTTTCCTTCATCCATTGTGGGCAGATTCCCCGAGCCATCTGGGAATCCAACCTGACGGAGAACTTTAAAATCTCTTCTGGTTCTAGTTCCATGAGTGTATTTTTAAAAAATGGTATAAACTTAGGCAAGATTTTGGATACTGGATTCTTTTGTTTTAGGGGGGCAGGGCAGGGGTGGGGGAAGAGAGATACTAAATTCTAATAGAAGCAATGCTCATGACCTTTCTTAAACTACCCTGACACCAAATACCTAAATAGCTAGTGTTTACAATGCAGGTGTAGTGATAGATATGTTAATTAGTTTGATTGTGATGACTATTTCACAATGTGTATGTATATAAAACACAAGCTGTATGCCTTAAATATATACATTTTTTTTTTCAGTCATACCTTAGTAAAGAGGAAAAAAAGAAGAGAAATAACATCACATTTGCTTGATTGGTCAAGGCAATTAAAAACCATAACATTATAATTTGAACACAACTTTTAGTTTTAATTTTGTTTTTTGACCCAAACAAGTTTTAATAGACCAAGTAGAGTAGGAGACCAAAAATATGATTAGACATAATTAAAAATCTTATGTGTGAACTTACCTTCATTAATTAAAATAATTATATATAATATTTGACAAATACAAACAATATATGAAATAGAACTGATATACTGGGCTTGATAATAAAACTCACAGTCTTTAATCCACTGTCTTAATTCACTACAAAACACTGTCGATATCTTTGCATCTTTCCTTGTATTTCCTGCCAGCATCCTCTTTTCTGAGAGTTCACTGCCAATCTGAATTTTGTGTATCTTTCCCTTGCTTGAAAAATTGGTTTCACCATATATGTATGTATCCCTAAAGGATACTTTTTTTGTATTTCTTGTTTTTGAACCTTGTTAAAATGGCATTATACTGTTTATATATATATATATTTAAAAGAATTTGTGGCAAAAAGTGAAAAATATTTTCTCTCTCTTGCTTTCCCCCATAATTAAATCATAAAGTCAGCTTAAAGAAGCCAACTCAGTGATACTTCTTGACAGTCCTTTCCGGCCAGTATAAAAACTTTAAAAATGGATATCCTTGAATATTATTCTTTGGCCATGAATAAAATTATGGGCGTTAAAATAATTTATCTATCATCAGGAAAAATTACCAGAGGAATTTTTCAGTATCATGTCTCTAGTTCATCACTTATTTAATTCTGTAATAACTATTACATAAAACTACAGCATAATTATTATGGTATTTTAAAATCATATTGTCAGGGGAGTAATTTCCTTGGTTCTGTCTTGCCCCAGTGTAGCAGTGTTACAGCTCCGTTATAGCTCAGAATTTTATTCAGCAAGCAAAGGAAAATACACCCTCCAGGCATGAGGGTGGGCCAACCCCAAAAGAGAGGCCTTAATCCATCTTGGCTTCCTCTTTTTATTCATTTCTCTCCTCCCCACTGAGCCTGCCTATACAAATTGGGCTAGGCAAGACGGGGGAGTGTTTGTTCCACCTGAAGTTCTCACTCCAGTCCGTGGATTTTCTTTTGTTCTATTTCACTGGCTTTTCCCTTTCTTGTCTTTTAGCCACTGCCATTTTGGAATCCTTTTTCCTATTCTAACTACCTAACAATATAATAGTAGTTCCTAGTAAATTTTAAAAATATAATAGAATCCCATCAGCTTGAAAAGAGATGGAATTTCTTTCTTTCCATACATAACTGGATGGAAAGAACATTTAGATTTTAAAATACTCTGAACACAGAGAAGGATCAACATTTTCAAAAGCACAGATAGTTCAAAATAGAAGAAAAACCAAGACAAAATGCCTTATGTTAAAAAAAAAAAAAAAAAAGATGTCTATCTCCTAGCAAGGTTTTAAGCTTATATAGTTATAGAAAACTGTTATTCATCTATTCTGAATAATGTCTAACACAACACCATGTATATTTTGATGGATTTGATCATGACATTTTAAAATACCTTCTATTATCTCTCAACAAGTTAGCTTTGAAAATTTGTGTTTGAACTGGAGAAATTAATTTATTGATCCTTGCAAATATTCTGCTAACTGGTAAAACCAAAAGGGCAGAAGAGATCAACTAATTTCCCTGCTGGATATAACAGTGAAATCCCACTGATTGGTTATGCAGAAAAACACTGCAGGTTTTCGGCAGGGTAGCTGAGAAATTGAATAAGGATTCTAGCAAGAGCCTATTGTTTCCATAGGAATGAGACGTTATCTTGAATAAGGAACCAATCAACAACTGCAATTTAGCAAACTGAAACCACTTCAATTTGACCAATCTTGCTGCTGCTGCTGCTGAGTTGCTTCAGTAGTGTCTGACTCTGTGCGCAGCCCACCAGGCTCCTCTGTCCCTGGGATTCTCCAGGCAAGAATACTGGAGTAGGTTGCCATTTCCTTCTCTGTTGACCAATCTTACTGAAAAACAATTTGAGCCTTGAACATGAGAAAGATGAGGTGCTTATAGAGAGGAACTCAGTGAGGATAACATTTTTGAAAATTTGCAGCCTGAGGTTTTTAATATGCAACATGTTTAAGGAAAATGATTGAAGAAGACATCCCAATGGTCTGAAAATAAAACTACTACCATGGGAAGAAATATAGTTAAGAGTTCTTATTAGCTCTAGGATACTTTAGTTTGGGGAAAGATAATTAAACAGAAATTTCATCTCTCTTGATCCCTCACTTGATCAAAGGAATAAAGGGAAAGTTTTATTCATGTGGCAATAATGTGGAATGGGCAACTCATTGGTGCTCACTCACATTCTACAGGGAGCACAAATATGGATTTTTTTTTTCCCCTAACTTGAGGATTTTTGTCTCTGTTTCCTTTTCAGATTTCTTCCTTTAAATTTTCTTTTAAAGACCTTAAGAACTTAGAAATATAAATACAAAATATGCTTGAATATTTTTTTTAAACTGCAAATATACCCAACCTATATAAAACTTAAAGCTGACATGGCAAAGTTTCTTTTTTTTTTTTAAAACTATAGTCAAGCAGAAATGTCTAATAACATTTTGTCTAATAATGTGAGGGCACACCGAGATATAAACAAAGATTCTGCCAAAGGAGTAGGCAGAGATGGAAACTGAGATCCAGGCAAAACTGAGTCAGCATTTCTAAGGCAGAGCCTGCAAATGTCTCCGGAGAGAACAGTAAGTACTATGTTGACTGTGGTGGCCAGAGTTGATTATGGAAGACCAGCAACTAGGTCAATGATGAGGACTATGTGGCTAAGAGGAAAAGAACAAAATAAGGTCAAGAATAAAATTAAGGCCTGTAAGAATAGTGTTCCTCAGTCTTTTTGATAACCAGGTGAAAGCTCTCTCTGGGAACGTGCATAAAGGCACACAGCAATTTGTAGGCAATTACAGGGAGATCCCAGGTGCCCTGAAGTACAACTATAGACCTCCCACACATTCCACCCAGGTTAGAGATTCTACTATGGGCTCAAAATATGAAATTACCCAAGCACTTCGTTCCTTATGATGATACTTTCAACGTCAAGTGGCTTACAATTTTATGGAAATGAAACAGGTATAGATTGTAATAAAGAAATCAACTTTATTGCAGGGACATATCTATGGAAGTTCTGAAATGACTGAATATATTATCAAAGAACACATCAACTTTGCATAAGATGACTACCTTGTTCTACTAAACATGACAACAAATACCAGGAGATACATGTTGATAAATGGTTTAACATAGCACTATAAATACAAAACTAAGAATATTCTGGGGAAGACCTTCCCACACAGTGATATTAATCACTTTATCAACATTGATTAGATTGCTTTCAAAAAGCTACGACGAGATTTTAAAAGGTATTCTTAAGTTTTCTCTTTTGTTGAATCTCATTTTATATACTCCATCCCTAGAAATAACCTCTTCTAGAACAATGACCCAAGAAACAAAATTCATCTATCATCTCTTTAAACTTAGAGCCAGCTCTTTCTGGGAGTGTCAATGAACATACCAAACCGAGTGAGCTGAGTGACTGGCTGGGTGACAGGGTTCCTGTGAGGTCCCCACTAGTTTTGAGGGGCTTCCCAGGTGGCGCTAGTGGTCATGGCAACCCACTCCAGTATTCTTGCCAGGAGAATCCCATGGACTGAGGAGCCTGGAGGGCTACAGTCTATTGGGTTGCAAAAAATCAGATATGACTGAAGCTACTTAGCACACACAAGCAGGAACTGTCCAAACTCCTCCTTATATATTTTTAACAAATACAGTGTCAATGTTTCTAATGTTTTAAAATACAGCATACTAAATAAATATATTTCACTATTTTTTATTCCATAAAAATTTACAACAGACTGTAAGAAAGTTTTTAATTTTATAGCAAAAATGTTTAAGGATCACAGGAAAAAAAAATCATTTTCCCTGTTGATTATTAAGATTTCTTTGCATGGTTTGAATACTTACATTCATTTTTGTAGTTCTAAGCTACCATGCAAAATTAGGACTCTCTGTATCTGCTTTGAAGAGAGACTACTGTATGTATTATCTGCCCTTCTCTGTACCTTTCACCTAAATTCGCTTAGTAATGTAATGTAGAGCCTTAATCTTGGGTTTAAAGGAGTCCATTTTCCTTTAAGCTGTGTTTGAATGGATTGGGGAGGAGTGCGAAGAGCAGAGGGCAGAAGGGTCCACAACTAGAAATTGTGAAAGAACTTATTTTAGAAACAAGTAGTCTATTCTCAAGGTATGTATCCTCAATCTTCTCTCTTTCACTTTTCTAAATATGCAGTTCTTGATAACTAAAAGACTCAACGTAAGAAAAATACAGGCACATAATAATTTGTACAATTGTCCTCTAAAAATCAGGAACAATGACAGAAAAGAAAGATGTATTAAATCTAAATAAATCTCCCTGCCTGTGCAAAATTATCCTCTTCAATATACTTCATAATACTTCATCTAGACTAGCTTTAAATGCCTTCAGGGATTGTATTAGGAATATTGTATAGTATACCTCTGTTCTCTAAACTTGCCACCATAATGAGCTGTAATGAGGATGGAGTGGCAGCCAGAACAATATTTCCCTTACATTTTTGTCAATTTAACTAAATAGTATGGTGATATTTTCTTTTGTGTAGAGATTTTAATCATTTTATTTACTGGTATTGCATATATTACAGAAAATTCAGGGGGAAAATGAATCTATTTTCTAGTCCTAAATGGCAGCCAGGTGGATATGTAATTACTCTAAATGACATTCACAGTAAATTACAGGCAGGTAAAAGTTTTGTTGAACAATCTCAGAATAAATGGGCCAATAAAAGGCTATATATAAAAAAAAAAAAGCTACTGTCTTAAATCAATCTATTGTGGAATAGCTCCATTTCAAGAGATGTATTGAATTTTAAGAAAAGCAAGAAAACCTTGAGGGAAGACGTAGATCAACATTATTCTCTTCTCAGATACAAAATGTAAGGATGATTCCAGTTCATACTTTCTTTGAATTGACTGTGGACAGAGTGCTTTTTAAAGCCACTTTTAATTTATTTCCCGGGACAAAACTTTTCAGAGACTTAGTTGCAGATCAGAGAAAATAATACATATTTTTAGGGTTAAGGTTATTAAAGCAGAAAATGTGTGAAAGCATTTTATCACAGCATCTAGACAGGAGTATTGAGTCAGACTGGGTGTAGAGTTAACCAATTTAAATCCAGTTCCGCAATTTAGCTATCAGATATGGATCCACATGTTGCAGTATCTACTAGTGAGGGACTGAGTTGAGGTTACCTTACCCAACACTTATTAGCTATGAGATTTGGGCAGGATATTTAAAATCTCTGTGACTTGGTTTCACTTATCTAAAATGCAAATAACAATAGCATGTAACCAATTTTTGGTGAGAATTAATATGATTTTTAAAGCACTCAGGGCAATGCTTGGCATGAAATAAGAGCATTCATTCACACATACAAAAACTATTGAGCACTTATTATGAATAAGCAATTCTTCTAAGTGCTGGAGATAAAGTAGTAAACAAAACCACTCTCCTTGGATAAACAACAAAGCCCTACTGTATAGCACAGGGAACTATACTCAGTATCCTGTGATTAAATATAATGGGAAAAAAATATAAAAAGGAATATATATATGTGTATAACTGAGTCACTTTGCTGTACAGCAGTGACTGGCACACCACTGTAAGTCAACTATGCTTCAATTAAAAATGAAAAAACACTCTTAAGTAACTCACTGTAAGAAGACAGAAAAGTTACATTTTTTTACATCCAGGATATTTACATCATATTAGATAACAATTAGTGCTGTGAAAATGAAGGCGGTAAGCGGGAATAAAACCTAACAAGAGTATGAGACTTCCCAGATGATTCTGTGGTTAAGAATCTGCCTTGCAGTGCAGGGGTCAGGGGTTCCATCTCTAGTCAGGGAACTAAGATCCCATGTGCAGCTGGGCAACTGAGCCACAACTACTGAGCCCTTGCACCACAACTAGAGAGTCGGTGTACCTCAGTGAAAGACCCCACCTAAGGCAACAAAGACCCTGAGTGCTGCAACTAAAACCTGACCTAGCCAAATAATTAAAGAAAGAAAAGAAAAAAGAAAGCAATGAGAGGGTGTGTACAGTCTTTAGTACATAAGCTTCCAGGGTAGCTCAGCTGGTAAAGAATCTGCTGGCAATGAAGGAGACCCCAGTTTGATTCCTGGGTAGGGAAGTCCCCTTGGAGAAGGGACAGGCTACCCACTTCAGTAATCTTGGGCTTCCCTGGTGGCTCTGATGGTAAAGAATCCACCTGCAATGTGGGAGACCTGGATTCAATCCCTGAGTTGGAAATTTCCCCTGGAGGAAGGCAGGGCAACCCACTGCAGTATTCTTGCCTGGAGAATCCCCATGGACAGAGGAACCTGGCTACAGTCTATGGGGTCACAAAGAGTCAGACAGGACTGAGCGACTAAGCACACACAGCACACATAGTGTTCAGGGGGCCCTTCTCTGCAGGTGACATGTAAGTACTGAAAGAAGTAAGGGGAAGACCCACATGCGGTCATCTGCGGAGTGCATACAGAGGGAGCTACAGATGCAAAGGCCTTAGGATGCAAGTTTGCTTGGCCATGTTCCGGAGCAACGGAGGAGGCCAGTGTAGCTGGAATGCAGAAGGAAGGGAAAGAATGGTAGGAAATAAAAACCCAGGGAAAGCAGGGTACTGTGTCATGAGATCACTGGGCAGCAAAAGAGTCCCGTTTTCCTGCATGAAGGAGAGATCGGTCAACATGATTACAGGTATTTCTGCAGTCACATCCATCTGTTTCTGTTACTATTTTATCCTGCTCTCTAGGTAAGGCACGTTTCTGTCTCTCCGTTTCCTCGTAGTCTTCCTCTTCCTCCTCCTCCTTCTCTTGTCCTCATCCTCTCCTCCCTGCCTTCCCCCCACCCTTTCTGCTTCTTCTTCCATTGTTTCCTCTTCCTCATTTTCCTTTTCTTGTTGTTCTTGTCCTGTTCTTTCTGATTTGACTACTTAGTGGTAATAGGGATATTTATCACACATTTTGAAATAATTTGGCTTCCCTGGTAATTTGGCTCAGTGGTAAAGAACCCACCAATGCAGGAAATGTGGGTTTGATCCCTGGGTAGGGAAGATGCCCTAGAGAAGGAAATGGCAACCCACTCCAGTATCCTTACCTGGGAAATTCCATGGACAGAAGAGCCTGGTGAAATTCTGAGCTTAAGACCATTAAAGAAATATATCCAGGACACAATAACCTTAGAGAAATCAGGAAGATAACAGTAGGAATAATAGGTGATGAATGTTTAAAGTTTAAGAAAAAGGAAAGCTGAAGTCAAAACATCCAAAAATAAGGCCATTTTTCTCTAATCCAAAATGAGAAGAGCCAGTGTGGCTAATCTAAAAATTAGCAAAACTAATATTTGCAAGAACCAGTGTGTAGCATTTCTGCTGTTGTAGTCTCTGCCCTTCATCTCCCTGAAAATAAATCAGCTTCTATTTATTTTTCTTTATCTTGAGTTTTTATTTTTCCATTTGCATGTCTCTATAATAAGTATGGGCTTCCCTGTTGGCTGAGAAAGTGATGAATCTGCCTGCAAATAGGGAAACCTGGGTTTGATCTGGGTTAGGAAGATCCCATGAAGGAGAGCATGGCAACCTACTCCAGTATCCTTGCCTGAGACTCCCCACAGACAGAGGAGCCTTGTGGGCTACAGACCATAGGGTCAAAAAGAGCCGGACGTGACTGAGTGTCTAAGCAAACATAATGAGTATAAATGTTCATATTAATACTCTTGTTAACCATCCAATTCTTCTCTTCCAAGACATGCTCACTTATGTTCTTTGCTCATTTTTCCACTTGGGTTTCTTGTATTTTTCTTTTTTACACAAAAAAATTTCTTTTATTGAAATCTACATTTATCAATCAATGTACATACAAAGAAATGTGTTAAATCTACCACAATTACATATGAGAGCTGAAAGATAACTGGTAACTAAATACCATCCCTGTTTGATATTGGAAACCTAATATCAGAGATTAAGTGATTTGCATAAGACTGAAGGCTTGCCAGGTGGTGCAGCGGTAAGGAATCTGCCTGCCAGTGCAGAAGACATGGGATTGATCCTTGGGCTGGGAAGATTCCCTTGAAAAAGGAAACTGCAACCCACTCCAGTATGCTTTCCTGAGTAATCCCATGGACAGTGCAGCCTGGCAGGCTACAAAGAGGCCAACTCTGGCAGGGTAGCAAAGAGTCAGACACCACTGTGACTGAGCACAGCACAGCAGAGTGCCACCTGGTGATAGTAATTAGAACTGGACTCCAGGTTCCTTGGGCTTCCCTGGTGGCTCAGGAGGTAAAGCGTCTGTCTACAATGTGGGAGACCTGGGTTCTATCCCTGGGTCGGGAAGATCCCCTGGAGAAGGAAATGGCAATCCACCCCAATACTATTGCCTGGAAAATCCCATGGACAGAGGAGCCTGGTAGGCTACAGTCCATGGGGTCGCAAAGAGTCGGACACGACTGAGTGACTTCACTTTCCTTTCCAGGTTCCTAGGGCTTCCTCTCATAGCTCAGTTGGTAAAGAATCTTCCTGCAATGCAGGAGACCCTGGTTCGATTCCTAGGATCAGGAAGATCCGCTGGAGAAGGGATAAGCTACCCACTCCAGTATTCTTCCGATTCCCTTGTGGCTCAGTTGGTAAAGAATCTGCCCACAATGCAGGAGACCCTGGTTGGATTCCTGGGTTGGGAAGATCCCCTGGTGCCGGGGTCCAGCCCCGGCTGATCCAGGGTATTCGAAGCGGGGACGGCGTCGGCGACCTATTTAATTATTTATTCATCAAAGATATAAAGAGTAATAGAATGAGGATAGCTCAGTAGGAAAATTCAGTGGAGAAAAGAGGCTGAGTAGCTTGGTTTACGCGGGAGACCAATAAAACTTCAAGACAAGAAGTTTGCACCACTTACGTAGGCCGCAGGCGTCCTTCCGTTCTCCCGAAGGAGAGGAGACACTGAGGCCTCCCCGGTCGGATCTTAGAAGCCCAGGCATAATTAGCAAGCATGGCGGGTTCCGCGCTCCAGATGGAGACTCAGCTGGAATTTGGGAGAGAGAGTGACATGGGGAGACCAAGTTTCAGTGAACAAGGCCCGCACTTTATTTTCCAAAGTAGTTTTTATACCTTAAGGTATGCATAGAGGATAATGGGGGAAGGGGTAGAGTCATGCAGCAAGCCAGGCTTTCTTCCTGCAAACTTATCATATGCAAAAGTTCAGGTGATTGACATCATCTTCTGGCCCGGAGGCCTGTTAACATTTTAAGAAACTTATCTTTCTCTAAAGGTGATTATTCCAAAGTCAGGCGCCAGCCTTCCAAAAAGCATTGGACAAAGCTGCATTTTACATTTCTATACACCCATTATATCAATCAATACACTGCCAAGGACACAGTAGGTAAGGAGTATGGAGACTTAGCAGCAAACATTGGCCCAACAAGTGAAAAACCCTTCACCAATACATTTTCTAATCAATCTTTTAACTACTCAAAGGAATCTGTGTTTAGGCAGTTTAGAACATCTCCTGCCTCTCACAGTTGGGAGGCTCTGAACAATCACATGTGGCCGGAAAAACCTATTCAGGCAGGCTAGAGGATTTCCAAAGGAGTTTGTAGGTTGAAACACTGTCACATCCAGGAATTATTAACTGGAGCTGTAAGCTAACTCTCTTTTCAGAGAGAGGTAGTGGGGGACAGCCCCCTGTAAAGTCAGAGGTGTAGGTGAAAGCACAAAGCAGAAAGTAGGCAGACTCTGGTTTTGGGGGTAGATGCTCGAGAATTTCCAGGGGGACTCCTGAGGCTCGATCCCGCCTTTGCGTATGCCGAGCCTCCTTCCTCATGACCTTTGTCATGGGCGGAGTGCCTCACGCTGGCTCCCGGCAGTGATAGAATTCCAGTTGAGCTATTACAGATCCTCACTCAATATGCAATATGCCGGCTCCCGGCACCCTGGAGAAGGGAATAACTACCCACTCCAGTATTCCGGCCTGGAGAATTCCGTGGACTATATAGTCCTTGGGGTCGCAAAGAGTCAGACACGACTGAGTGACTTTCACTTTCAACACATGCAAACTACCTTTAGGACTTCCCTGGTGGCTCAGACGGTAAAGCGTCTGCCTACAATGTGGAGACCCGGGTTCAATCCCTGGGTTGGGAAGATCCTCTGGCGAAGGGAATAGCAACCCACTCCAGTACTCTTGCCTGGAAAATCCCATGGTAGGCTACAGTCCATGGGGTCGCAAAGAGTCGGACACAACTGAGCAACTAAAAAAAAACCAGGTTCCTAACTCCAAGTTCAGTACTTGTTTCCAGTAATCCATCCTTCTCCCCAAAAAGGCAGTTATTCCAAGTTTATTTGAGGATGTATATATGTGAGTGTATGAGACCTTAGCCTTACAGTTAATAGCATTAGTTTAAAAAAGAAAGTTTATTTAAAATATAATTGTCCCTCTATGTATCAGTTATCATTTGATTTCACTGCTAATAAAACAAGATGACAAAAAAAGAATTGTTCTGACTTTTCCTTATCAAAGTCTTGGTAAATGGATAACTTTGTTAAAGAAAGAAAAGCATGTTCATCCAGGGTCAGAGCAGAAAAAAAAATATTACAGAGAATGCTGGTTCATTATGTAAAGTTTAAAAATAAAATAAAATTAAAAAAAATTTATGTTTGAAAAGTAGCTTATAAATCTTACTTTCAAAGGAGTAGTATATGTAATGGGATGGTGTCTCATTAAAAACAAAATGAATCAGTGGGCAAACTTCACAATGAAACTGGAATATACATTACTGAAATTCAGGACCCTTTATACTTAAAAGTCCAAACCATTACAATTTTATCTTTATATATAGTTTATAAATTCTTGTGGGATTACCAAAACATGGAAACATAGTACAATAAAAAAAATAATAGAAATATGCCCAGATGTCTATGAGTGCCCAAACAAGAGCAGAACCATCACTATATAGAGGACAGGAGAGTCAGTCTCATAGAGAAGGTGATATATGCACTGAGTTGTGAAAAACAGGTAGACGTTTTCCTGGTAGATAAAAGAGGAAAAGGCATTTCAGACAGAGAAAATAGCATATAACTAAGTGTAAAGAAACTTTGTATGGTGGGAGTTTAATTTAAATGGGTAGAAAAAGAGATATACATTAGAATTGGATTGAAAAGAAAAGGGAGGAAAGAAGACACTTCTCAATGTCATGCTAAATAAATAAGACTTACGTTGTGGATCACTGCCTGTGCTTTGTGCTTAGTCACTCAGTCATGTCCGACTCTTGCGACCCCATGGACTGTAGCCCACCAGGGTCCTCTGTTCATGGGACTCTCCAGGCGAGAATACTGGAATGGGCTGCCATGCCCTCCTCCCGGGGATCTTCCTGACCCAGGAATTGAACTGGGTCTCCCGCATTGCAGCAAGATTCTTTATCAGCTGAGCTACTAGGGAAGCCCAGATCACTGCCTGTAGGGGAACTAAAGATTTTTAAGCTAAGGAGTGACAATTACAGATTTTTGTTTCATAGGAGGATAATTCCACAAGTAATCTGGAGGAGAAAATGGCAACCCACTCCAATATTCTTGCCTGGAAAATTCCTTAGACAGAGACTTCTGATGGGCTACAATCCCTAAGGCTGCAAAGAGTCAGACACAACTGAGTGACCGAGCACTCATGCACAAGTAATAGTAAAGAAAAATTATAAAGGGCAAAAAAAGTGACTATTGTGCTTATTTTTTTTCCCCCATTAAAGAGGTCCTAATCAACAAAGAAACCATTAGCCATAGATGGCCAAGATATAAATGTAAGAACAAAGTATCATCAGACTCATATGAAATCTGAAAATATTGCCATTGTATTGTTTTGCATTTATATAGTTCTCTTTTTTTCTGGAAACAAATACATTGTAAATGTTTTGGTTCAAACAAAATAATCAGTTCAGTTCCAGTTCACTTTTTGAGCACCCAGAATGGGCCTCAGCACTGCACTAGTTGTTAAATCATTGTATAAAATAATTACACTTAAGGTCATGACAGACCGGTATCATTTAGAATGGTTGGTAGTAAGAGATTTCAAATGCCTGTGGGACTGTTTAAATTATATGAAGTCTGTCTATGTTTGCTTTTCTAGTTTATTGAGGTTTTGAGATTTTGAGGCTTTGCTTATATCACCGGACATTTTTCTTGGCTAAGCATACTGAATAGCAATTACGGGGCACAACGTTTTGAAACACTGAAGGAGAAACATGTGTGATATAGATGCTGTATTTAAGAAATAAATATTGTTGGTGCTTGTGTGCATGGTCGCTCAGTTACGTATGACTCTTTGAGACCCCAGAGACAATAGTCCACCAGATTCCTTTGTCCATGGGATTCTCCAGGCAAGAATACTGGAGTGGGTTGCCATTCCCTTCTCCATGGGATCTTCTTGTCCCAGAGATCGAGCTGAGCCACCTAGGAAGTCCAAAACTATCTTTAAATAATTATTTTTAAATTAAACTACAATTTTCCTTGATTTTCCTCCTGAAATTTGGATATACTTTTTAAAAATTATGAGTGGGTCAGAGTTGATATTCTATGGCTGTTTTCAAGACAAATTTAACAATGTTAGAGAAGAAAGTCACATATGCACAAAATGAAAGCATCCCAATGTCAGATACACTTTAAAATCCGAGGTGACCATTAGAATAGGAAGCAATAGCACTATGCCAGTGCTGATTATATTTTTCACTTTCAGAAAACAAAGTTAATGGAAAGTATATAAATTATTAACTATGAATGTTAGATGTATCTAATATGTCAGCAAATTTGAGAATTCGTCAATGAAAAATATTTCCATTGATTAATAATAGGAAACATTTGATTGCACCCAACTGACTTACAGAGGAAAATTGCACTGTCAAAACCAGTCAGTCTTTGTTAGGGAAAGCACAGTTTAATCGAAACTGAGGCATATTGGAACTGTGCCCTTGCTCTGCAAGTCTCAGTTACCAAGAATCTATGTGAAGTGAAGAAATGATTCCAAAGAGTCATTGCATTTAACATGGCACTGTGCAAAATGAAGACTGCCCACGTATACCATGGCAATCTTATGTGGAAACAATTTATTTTTACTAAAAGGAAATGGAAAATAGTCTAAGTCACTGAAATACCTTTGGAAAAGGTGACTCACAAACTAGGATCCCCTGATAAAATTTTGCTTTTAAGATAATAAGACAAGTTTACAAAATCAATAATGTTTACACTTTTAATGCTGTTTATTTTTGTCTGTTAAAATTTAATATAGTATTTTAATATAAATATCAATAATTAAAACATGGAAAAATTTTTTTAAGGAAAGCTTCATTATTCAAACAAATGGATCTTTCTGTAAGATAGTTGAGCCTGAGATGGTAATGGACCAGTGACAAATTGGCAGTAAGCAATGCCCTGGCTGGTACAGAGAGAGTTTTCAAATTTGTGGAATTGGATAAATGATGCAGAATCTACCACAGTAATGTGAGCAATTTCAAAAATAATAAAAAAGACCTAACAACTCATGTCTAATTAGTTAAAGAGGCGAGGGACCACTTGAACATTCCATGTGAATGGCCAGTGACATTACTGCACACTCCATTCACATTTACTGCAATGAAGCAGTAAAAACGTTGAAGATGCTTTTAAACAGAATGTCCTTATCTGTTAGCACATTGAAATTTCCAGAGATGTTTGTAAATGTGAGAATTTTCTATTAATGATAAAAATGTTTATATCAGGGAGAATATTTTCATGTCATTCCATTTCCTTGTACTGAGAGTAAAAATCGGTTCAATAGTTAGCGTTGGTTCTACTGCAGCGGCCAGTTTTGTCTCTGTAATGGGTGACACATGTGGCACCAACAGGCTCTGCCCAGGAAACTTCCCGGAAGGGATGTGGCTTATCCATCAGCCTGACTGCCTGAAACACTGACTGGAGATTCATCTTGATCAGATATTTTTCTCTTCTTAAAAAAATAATCGTTCAGATTCATTTATTTTAAATATTTTGTGAAGATGACAAGGTACTTAGTTGAGGAAAAAAAAAAAAAAAGCAAGCACTTTGTAATGAACCACAATGTACTTCACTTAACTACCACATAAATTGTTTTCTTTGTTTTCTGTAAAAGTACCAAGCCTGAAACAATGTAGTCTTTAATTTCAAGTTTGGAGCATTGAAGGATGCACACATTGCTGATTTCTCTCTTTGCTGAAGACAGAGGCAAAGAATATCAATGGCAGGAACCAAGACATGAGAAGCTGTTGACTTACGTGCCTTAGAAACACAGCATTGATGTGGCATTTACATCTTTATAGATAAAGGCAGTGGGTATATTTGCAAGTCAGACCACTTGAAGCCATACATCTATAAAAAAGAATATTACATGTATATTAAGTGTGTTCTCAGTCATTGAGTCGTGTCTGACTCCGCAGCTCCATGGACTATAGCCCATCAGCCTCCTTTGTCCATGGGATCTTGCAGGCAAGAATACGGGAGTGGGTTGCCATTTCCTACCCCAAGGGATCTTCTCAACCCAGGGATAGAACCCACATCTCTTGCGTCTCCTGCATTGGCAAGCAGATTCTTTATCACTGAGCCACCAGGTTATATACATGTTTATATACATATATATGGCTTCAAGTGGTGTCAACATAAATGATGATAACAGATAATTGTTAGAGAACTACTCTCACCCACTACCTGGAAGTAGAATGGAAAGACTGTCCCCTTCCTCTCCCATGTCAAGCCTTCTCCTAAACAGAGACCTTATCAATACGGTTGGTGAATTTTAAAAAGGGGAAAGGACTTGCTTCTTTCTCTCTCTTTCATATCTGCTGGATGGAAGAGGCATATGGTCTCTCCTCATCCTCATAATTTTCCAGGACAGGCCCTGACCCTGCAAAGCAACTTCTGCAGCATCTGGTGGAGGGTTTGGTTTTTTAATGGACTTTTTATGTAAGAGGGTAAGTTTTCTAAGAGGGGACTTTTGGAGGAGTATAAGGAAAGCATTGGGACCCTCATCTCGGTTACATCCTCCTGTTGTGATCACAATGTGCATCACTTTATTGGACTAAACCCATTAAAGGAATAAAGGGGTGCATTTATTAGGCCTCTAGAAACTAGCATGTATTAATAGAATATGGTTATGGAGTAAACTTGGAGACGGCAATGGAAACCCACTCTGGTACTCTTGCCTGGAAAATCCCATGGATGGAGGAGCCTGGTAGGTTGCAGTCCATGAGGTCGCTAAGAGTTAGACACGACTGAATGACTTCACTTTCACCATTCACTTTCATGCATTGGAGAAGAAAATGGCAACCCACTCCAGTGTTCTTGCCTGGAGAATCCCAGGGATGGGGGAGCCTAGTGGGCTGCCGTCGATTGGATTGCACAGAGTCGGACACGACTGCAGCAACTTAGCAGCAGCAGCAGCAGCATAGAGTAAACTTACAACTTCCATTTTGACTTAGTTTGCTACCAAGCCTTTTCTTGTTATTAATCTGATACTGCTTCAGTCTTAGATAATCTTCAGCACTCAATCTTCTTTCCATTCCAAGTAAATTCTTCTTTGCATAATATGTATAGCAAACATTTGAGTGACTGTTATTAATAGGTAAAAGATAGTGTCAGTTTACAAATACCATTGTATTTAAGCCTCAAATCAACTGTATAATATAGATACTGTTTTTATTTATATTTTAAAGAGTTAAATAGCTTAAAGAATTTCAATAGTTAGTAAAAGATCATGTATCTGGAAAGTGATGGAGCTAAAACTCAAACCTAGTTTTGGCTAATTCGAAATCCCATGGTTTTTAAGTGTTCCCTTGTATGCAATCCTTATGAAAATCTAGTTAATTTACAAATATAACTATTTATTCAATAATATAAATTCTTAAACAGCTACTTAATAACTATCTGTAATGTGTGAATCATGGGTACTGGAAATAGGATCCTGAACAAGAGAGAATTTTTGTTTGCTCAAGAAGTTTACAATCTGGAGTGGGAGGGTGTATTTGTTGTTCAGTCACAGTTGTATCTGACTCTTTGTGACCCCATGGACTGAGTGTATAGAAAGACAGATACATAGATAAATGGATAGATAGATTTAAATAGTGATGAGTGCTATAAAGGATTAAAAAGAAAAGAAGATAGTAGAATCAGAGGGGGTGGAAGTGCGAACGGGGATGCAGTAGTTCAGGCTGGTTGATAAGGGATGTATGCGCCTCTGAGTCAGTGATATTTTAGCTGAGCTTTGAATGGTTAAAAGGTCAGCAAAGTGAATATCTGCAGTTATGAGAAACAGTAAAAGGAAAGAATATAAATACGGGATGTACACTTTTTGTATCTGAAAACTGGCTCTAGCATATCCTAGCTCTGATGGTAGGCAAGTCATTTAATGTCTTGTTCATCAATTTCCTCTTCTATAAAATGGAAATAATAATACCTACTTCATAAAGTTATGATTATTAAATGACTTAATTTATAAAAAAGATTTTGATTGGTACCTGAATATGAAAAGCACTATCTTAGTGTTAGGTATCACCAACACCATCATTATCATGATTATCATCTTGTTCATTTGAGGCAGAATAAATGGCTCTTCAAGGCACTAAGCTGGAGCAAGCTTTTTGAAGTCATTGCTATTATTATCATCCTAATGTACAGATGACTGAGCAAGAATTCTGACTGTGGTGCCTCAGTTCGATCACTTTCCAGCCTAGTTTTCTAAGCCCATTGAATGTTAAGGAATTTACTAGTTCAAGTTCAGTTATTTTCAGTTTCTTGCTTTAAGAAATATAAATAATTTGAGTTAAACTCTTTAGGAATCCCACAACTATTAACAATTCACCATCTGTACCTTATTTCCATAGTAGTCAAGAGTACTAAATAGAAATCACACTAGATTAAAGTGATACTGAGGCTCAAACATATTAATACTGCAAAGAAGATATTTTATTAAACTATCATAAAGGTATGGTTATATAAGTGAATCACTTTATGTTGAAAGTTGTTCAAGCATATGGATAAATTATCACCATTTTTGTAATGTGTTATGAAGTGATTCAGTAAAAAATATTTATACACATATACAATATGTGGAGGGGCTTCTCCAATGACTCAGAATCCACCTGCAATTCAGGAAACACAGGAGACAGAGTCAGGAAGATCCCCTGGAAAAGAGGATGGCTACCCACTCCAGTATTCTTGCCTGGAGAATCCCATGAACAGAAGAGCCTGGTGGGCTACAGCCAATGGGGTCACAAAGAGTTGGACATGACTGAATGACTAAGCACACACCTCAGTTTAAGTATTCAAAGGGAAGTATGATTTTTGTTTTCATTCTTCAAGAGCAAACCACTTTGGGCTTTCAATTTGAAACCCATACATAGTTATCTAAACATCACAATTACACAGAATTTTAAATTCTCATTAAAGATGAAGCTTTGAGAAACTTTAGAGCAAATGGCTAAGAAGAGCAGCAGCCTTCATGTTTTCCCCTGTTCCTTCTTTATAGGGGTGTTTATTTGTTTGGACTTGATCTGTACCTGTTCTCTTTCTGTTTATAAGTCCCAGTTTCTGATTCTTGTGAAATTGAAGTGTTTCATCTTCCAAGCACATCATCCCAGGTCTTGAATAGCTTGTATCCTTATACTCTAATTCTCAAAGGCTTATCTACTACACTGACATCAGAGGGTCCTTATGAAAGAAACTTCAAGGATCATCAGCATCGACAGACTCAAATTATGGAATGAGGTGTCCGTGAGACTTGAGAATTTGTCGCAGTCTGTTGCATCTGGGTTACTCCTTTCAAGCCATATCTAGGACAGTCCTAACCAAGAAGTCAATACCACTAACATGCATTCTCCACCAGGGTCTGTGACCTGTGTCACTTTCTCTTAAAAAGTTGTACTGATACAGCCTCACGCTGCCTTAATAGCAGCTTGTAATTGTCCTCTTTGTTCCCAGAAATATCTGGTGAGATGTGAAGCCTGGAATAACATTTAATTTCAAAAATATGACTTTGACTAGAATAGTAACACTTCCCATGGAATAGCAATACTGACCTTCTCTAGAGTATGTCTTTTGTCTTTGTGTTAGAATGAAGGCAGTTTAGAGATCAACTTGTATTCAGTGTACTCTATCAAACTATAAATGTCTAAAGAAACTAAGGCATTACTAATGGCACAAAACATGAAAGCGAAGCCTGTGGTTAAAGATCCAAAGCAGTAAAATAAGGTTAAAATCATATCTGCCTGAAAACTTTTTTTAAGATAATGGACCCCACAAATAGCAGAATTAATATTATGTGACGCTCACCAAGAGAGGGCACTTAGCAGCATAAGGTCCATGGAAAATATAATTTAAATGTTTAGGTTCAGTTAATTTCTCAGTGATTATCTAAATGCAGGAGGATGTGGACATCTTAAGTTCATTTCTTAATTAAAGAAAGAATAATAGCCAAGTCAGATAGTGCATATTTTTAGTTAACACAAAACTCTCAATTCTCAATGTGGAAAATAATATTTAAAACACACATGGTCTATTAAGATAAAAAATTTGATAGTGTATTTGAAACACTATTGATACAAAATACAACTACTATAAACATATTCAAGTACTTTTATTCTCAGCAGCAAAAGTTAAAAATTAATCTTTAAAAATAACACTGCCATGTGCATCTTCTAGTCAAATGTATTTACTATCAAATTTGAGCCATTTCATATACAAAAACATGATTGTCTCTAGGACTCCATTATAAAATGTTTACTGTATAAAGTCTATTTGTAGCAAGGAAAATAGAGGTAGTGATTACTTTTTATAATGACACTTTTTCTCCCGAAAACAGTCTTTGACGTGTCAGGTGAACTGCAAAAAAAGCCAGATCATGACAGTGCATTGAATGTGCCCTACTTAAAATTCATCTAACTACTCAAAAGAAAGCAAGAGCACGGGAGGACCACAAGCCTTTCCCTGGTGTGCCCTTAGAAGGCAGTATCCAGAGCAACTCCACAACATCACAAGGAATCATCGGGGTTTGCCCACCGATGTTGTGCTCATCATTGTTTATAAATTGAGAAGGTGAATTTTAGCACAAAGTGTTCTACAAAACACCAGTCATTCTTACCTGTTTTTCTTTCCTTTTCGGACAAGGTAGTGTTCCTTTGAATAACAACCTCTATTTTCCTGGAATTTAATTTTCATAGTTAACTCTATTAACTACTTGATGATAGTTTAGGGGTTATTTAAAATAATCCTTTGTAGATTCTGATGCTGGGGTTTCATTTCCTACAACCTGAGACTCAAAAAGGGAGTCTGGATTAAATTCCAAATACTGGGTGTCTTACAGCCTTTGTCACTGGCATGGATGTTATAGTGTATTCCACATCAGATCAGTAGCAATGTCAGGGCTAAATTCAGAATCAATAATTCCATGTGGTGGCTCAAAAAAAAAAAAAAAAAGTAAATAAAAGGAAGGGAAATTAGTGCCTTTTCATATGCTCAGATCTATCATATATGAAATCACGTTTACTTTCCATAGTATCTTGGATTTTGGTTATCATGCTTTCCATTTTTATAATGAAACTTCTCCAAGGTCAAGCAGTTGGTAAATGGTAATTTCCAATCTGATCCCAAAACGTATCTTACTTTGAAGTCCTGATCTTTTCACCCCAGAGCAACACCATCTCCTCCACCTTCCTTCTCTTCTTGTCTTAATCTCCATGTCTTTTCTCTCCTTTTTCTCTTCTCCTCCACCATTTTCCTTCTTCCCATCCTCTTTTTCCTTTCCCACCTCCAGTATCCATTGTATCTTATCCCTTCCTACACAAAATCCTTCCAACTACCTTTCCTCTACCTCCAGAATTCCCCAGAACAAGAAGATTTTGGAATGAGGCAGAAAAACATAGAAAACAGACTGGAACAGTGAGAAGAATCTTAAAGAACAGTTTCAAATTATTTCAAGCTTCAGGGGGGAAAAATTGAATAAAACAAATATATGATATTTACCTGAAACATCACTTTACCTTATGGGCTCCAAAAAATTAAACTGATTTATTTACATACATGAAAGACCTTTAAAATGATAGGAACTGAAGGTGTTAATTTGTATGTTATCTTTCCCAAAGTAACAAAAGCTGTTGCTGACTTGGAAAAAAAAAAGCACAACATGAGAGCTGCAAGTTAAGTTTTACTGGGGGCAAAATGAGGACTATAGCCTGGGAGACAGCACAGCACCTCAGATACCACTGAGAAACTGCTGCAAAGAGATAGAGGGAAAGGTCAGTATATATGGGATTTGGGGGAAGGGAAAGTACGTGCAGTCAAGCACGTATTACATTTTTTTTGCAGATGGCTTTTGCTAGTCATGAAGAGCAATTGTCACCATGAAGGATTTTAGTGGTTTCTAGATATGGGGAGGTACAAGAATCGGGCTCGTAAAACTGCCCCCAAAAATATCTATCTGAAGACATATTCTGCCAGTTTTTCCCAGAGCACAGAGCACCTCACTTCTGCTCTCTACCCTGAGCTCCTTTCAGGGGGTGTTGAAAGTCAACAGTTGCAGCAGCTCATGATTTAATCCTTGTAGAGGTAGATGGAACGTGCTAATTTGTAGCTGACACTTAGATGGCCAGGTTTTCATCCTGGTACTTATACAAACATTCGAAATGTTATTTGTAGCCGCACTCTGAATAATAACCCAATACTCCATAAACTTATACATTGTGGTGTCTTTTCTTCTATATTGATATTTCCTTTTACATGTTATTCTGGTAGCTACCTGTTCTTCTAGATAAAATACCGTTCATCTCTTAAGGTCCCATTTTCTCCTATCATCCACCAGTAACTAACCATTTGCTCCTTTATGCTTTTGAGAATTTGTGATGACTGTCTTCCATATGCTCCTCCAGACCTGCTCTCCTTCCTTCTCCATGGTGCCTGTGCACTGGAGCTACCTGGATGGACTCTCTCTCCTCTGAATGCCACTTGGGATCAGCCATCATTAAATGATGGCAGGAGAACAGAGGGAAGAGGGAGGTGTGGTTGGAATATTTATTCCTTTGACTTCTTTGCTGGAGTCTATCTTTTTCCCTTATAATAAGAGAAAATATTCCTTAAAATTAAATTTAAAACTCCTCTGAGTTCCAGCTACCAATTCCACCCTCTATCTCATCTCTTCAAGTCAAAGGTGATAACAGTTCTATCTTACCCTTTCTCTACATCCCATTCACAAAGGATGCAAATAATCCTTTATTAAACTCTTTTAAATGATCCAATTTTCATTCCCTTCTGCTTTTTTCTGGAATCCTTAGGGTCATTTATTTGTATGTGCATAATCATGCTTAAAATACTTTGTGATTGCCTGCTAAGTTGCTTCAGTCATGTCCAACTCTTTATGACCCAATAGACTGTAGCCTGCCAGGCTCCTCTGTCCATGGGATTGTCCAGGCAAGAGTACTAGAGCGGGTTGCCATGCCCTTCTCCAGGGTGTCTTCCCTACTGGAGTGGATTTCCATGCCTTTCTCCAGGGGGGTCTTCCCTACCCAGGGATCGAATTCACGTCTATTAGGCCTCTTGCATTATCAGGCAGGTTCTTTACCACTAACACTACATGAAAAGCCCTTAAAACACTATAACATATTTTAAATAGTTACTGAAACATTTCTTTCTTCTACAAAAGTATGTTCTTTGAAAAAAAAACAATATATATTTATGTCTTAGTCTAGCACATGCAAGTGTTCTCCATATATTAAGCACCCAATAAATGTTTTTCAATAGGGAAAATGTGCTCTGAGATGTTTATTCTTTCACACAAAGAATAAGAACAAAAATTCAAACCTGAACTTTGGAAGCTAACCATCAGCTTACAGGCTTTACATATGCAATTTATTTTCTTTCTTAAATCACCTTTAGATATTGATGGAATTATGTCTGTTATTGATGAATGCAGAGAACATTTAATGAAAGGTCATGGCCATGATTAGAGAATTACAGCTCTAAAGGGCACTGAATGAAATTTCATGTTATAGTCTATGGAAGATTAATTTAAATTATATTCTCTAATGCCAGAATATTTTATTTTCCTGTTGATATCCTATGAGCTTTACTGTACTGCATGCTGTTATGAAAGACACAATCAGAAAAGTTCTGTGATGGAGAAAATAATATCAGAAGTGGCAACAGCAAACTTCAATTTATAAGATATTTATAACAATTCAGCATATGCCACTTATAAAAATAAACTACAGAAAAATGAAGATACAAATTACTTAGTGCTATGGAACCATAATGCTTTATCTTTTGGTTGTTATTCTAAAATAATATTTTTGAATTTTTACCTACACACACACACACACCCCAACTTCAAGTGGTTGTTAAATGTTTGTTAGGCAGTATACTCTGTTAATCCTTAACAAATATATAATCTATCTGGAAAAACAAAAGACTTGTAATATTTTTATGGCAATCCAAAGAAGAAATAAACCTATGATGTATTTTTAAAAATCACAGAATAGGAATGGCTGCTGGCTAAGTGAATGGTAGAGGTATTAATCATTGTGGGACCTGATATAACAAGAGACGTCACAAAGGAGATGGGGTTTAAAATGGAGATAAAGAAAACTGAAGGAATATTTTTCAAAGTAAGAAATTCAAAAAGACAAAAAACAGAGGTGAAAGTGTAGGTTGTTTAGAGAATAGCAATTATATATGACTGGAAAAAAAGTGAAAATGAAAAGTCATTCAGTCGTATCTGACTCTTTGCCACCCCATGGACTGTACAGTCCATGGAATTCTCCAGGCCAGAATACTGGCGTGGGTAACCTTTTCCTTCTCCAGGGGTTCCCAAACCAGGGATTGAACCCAGGTCTCCCTCTTTGAATCCAGGTCTCCAGCTTTGCAGACGGGTTCTTTACCAGCTGAGCCACAAGGGAAGCCCAAGAATACTGGAGTGTGTAGCCTATCCTTTCTCCCTGGGATCTTCCTGATCCAGGAATCAAACCAGGGTCTCCTGCATTGCAGGTGGATTCTTTACCAATTGAATATTAAGGAAGCCCCATATATGACTGGAGTTGAGGGTAATGATCACATTGAAGGTCAGGAAGGGCGGTGGTGAGTAGATACCCTTCGTCCAAGGTAAGGAGCAGAGGCTGTGCTTTGCTGGAGCAGCCATGAAGAGATACCCCACACCCAAGGTAAGAGAAATCCAAGTAAGATGGTAAGTGTTGCAAGAGGGCATCAGAGGGCAGACACACTGAAACCATACTCACAGAAAACTAGTCAATCTAATCACACTAGGACCACAGTCTTGTCTAACTCAATGAAACTAAGCCATGCCCATGGGACAAACCAAGACGGGCAGGTCATGGTGGAGAGATCTGACAGAATGTGGTCCACTGGAGAAGGGAATGGCAAACCACTTCAGTATTCTTGCCTTGAGAACCCCATGAACAGTATGAAAAGGCAAAATGATAGGATACTGAAAGAGGAACTCCCCAGGTCAATAGGGGCCCAATATGCTACTGGAAATCAGTGGAGAAATAACTCCAGAAAGAATGAAGGGATGGAGCCAAAGCAAAAACAATACTCAGCTGTGGATGTGACTGGTGATAGAAGCAAGGTCGGATGCTGTAAAGAGCAATATTGCATAGGAACATGGAATGTCAGGTCCATGAATCAAGGCAAATTGGAAGTGGTCAAACAAGAGATGGCAAGAGCGAATGTCAACATTCTAGAAATCAGCAAACTAAAATGGACTGGAATGGGTGAATTTAATTCAGATGACCATTATATCTACTACTGCGGGCAGGAATCCCTCAGAAGAAATGGAGTAGCCATCATGGTCAACAAAAGAGTCCAAAATGCAGACTTGGATGCAATCTCAAAAACGACAGAATGATCTCTGTTCGCTTCCAAGGCAAACCATTCAATATCAGAGTAATCTAAGTCTATGCCCCAACCAGTAACGCTGAAGAAGCTGAAGTTGAACGGTTCTATGAAGACCTACAAGACCTTTTAGAACTAACATCCAAAAAAGATGTCCTTTTCATTATAGGGGACTGGAATGCAAAAGTAGGAAGTCAAGAAACACGTGGAGTAACAGGCAAATTTGGCCTTGGAATACAGAATGAAGCTGGGCAAAGACTAATAGAGTTTTACCAAGAAAATGCACTGGTCATAGCAAACACCCTTTTCCAACAACACAAGAGAAGACTCTACACATGGACATCACCAGATGGTCAACACCGAAATCAGATTGATTATATTCTTTGCAGCCAAAGATGGAGAAGCTCTATACAGTCAACAAAAGCAAGACCAGGAGCTGACTGTGGCTCAGATCATGAACTCCTTATTACCAAATTCAGACTGAAATTGAAAAAGGTAGGGAAAACCACTAGACCATTCAGGTTTCACTTAAATCAAATCCCTTAGGATTATACAGTGGAAGTGAGAAATAGATTTAAGGGCCTAGATCTGATACTGTGCCTGAGGAACTATGGAATGAGGTTTGTGACATTGTACAGGAGACAGGGATCAAGACCATCCCCATGGAAAAGAAATGCAAAAAAGCAAAATGGCTGTCTGGGGAGGCTTTACAAATAGCTGTGAAAAGAAGAGAAGCAAAAAGCAAAGGAGAAGAGGAAAAATATAAGCATCTGAATGCAGAGTTCCAAAGAATAGCAAGAAGAGATAAGAAAGCCTTTCTCAGTGATAAATGCAAAGAAATAGAGGAAAACAACAGAATGGGAAAGACTAGAGATCTCTTCAAGAAAATCAGAGATACCAAGGGAACACTTCATGCAAAGATGGGCTCGATAAAGGACAGAAATGGTATGGACCTAAAAGAAGCAGAAGATATTAAGAAGAGGTGGCAAGAATACACAGAAGAACTATACAAAAAAGATCTTCCTGACCCAGATAATTACAATGATGTGATCACTGACCTAGAGCCAGACATACTGGAATGTGAAGTCAAGTGGGCCTTAGAAAGCATCACTACGAACAAAGCTAGTGGAGGTGATGGAATTCCAGTTGAGCTATTTCAAATCCTGAAAGATGATGCTGTGAAAGTGCTGCACTCAATATGCCAGCAAATTTGGAAAACTCAGCAGTGGCCATAGGACTGGAAAAGGTCAGTTTTCATTCCAATCCCAAAGAAAGGCAATGCCAAAGAATGCTCAAACTACCGCACAATTGCACTCATCTCACATGCTAGTAAAGTAATGCTCAAAATTCTCCAAGCCAGACTTCAGCAATACGTGAACCATGAACTTTCAGATGTTCAAGCTGGTTTTAGAAAAGGCAGAGGAACCAGAGATCAAATTGCCAACATCTGCTGGATCATAGAAAAAGCAAGAGAGTTCCAGAAAAACATCTATTTCTGCTTTATTGACTATGCCAAAGCCTTTGACTGTGTGGATCACAATAAACTGTGGAAAATTCTGAAAGAGATGGGAATACCAGACCACCTGACCTGCCTCTTGAGAAACCTATATGCAGGTCAGGAAGCAACAGTTAGAACTGGACATGGAACAACAGACTGGTTCCAAATAGGAAAAGGAGTACGTCAAGGCTGTATATTATCACCCTGCTTATTTAACTTCTATGCAGAATACATCATGAGAAATGATAGACTGGAAGAAACACAAGCTGGAATCAAGACTGCCAGGAGAAATATCAATCACCTCAGATATGCAGATGACACCACCCTTATGGCAGAAAGGGAAGAGGAACTCAAAGGCCTCTTGATGAAAGTGAAAGTGGAGAATGAAAAAGTTGGCTTAAAGCTCAACATTCAGAAAACGAAGATAATGGCATCCGGTCCATCACTTCATGGGAAATAGATGGGGAAACAGTGGAAACAGTGTCAGACTTTATTTTTTGGGGCTCCAAAATCACTGCAGATGGTGACTGCAGCCATGAAATTAAAAGACACTTACTCCTTGGAAAGAAAGTTATGACCAACCTAGATAGCATATTCAAAAGCAGAGACATTACTTTGCCAACAAAGGTTCGTCTAGTCAAGGCTATGGTTTTTCCTGTGGTCATGTGTGGATGTGAGAGCTGGACTGTGAAGAAGGCTGAGCGCCGAAGAATTGATGCTTTTGAACTGTGGTGTTGGAGAAGACTCTTGAGAGTCCCTTGGACTGCAAGGAGATCCAAACAGTCCATTCTGAGGGAGATCAGCCCTGGGATTTCTTTGGAAGGAATGATGCTGAAGCTGAAACTCCAGTACTTTGGCCACCTCAGGAGAAGAGTTGCCTCATTGGAAAAGACTCTGATGCTGGGAGGGATTGGGGGCAGGAGGAGAAGGGGACGACAGAGGATGAGATGGCTGGATGGCATCACTGACTCAACGGATGTGAGTCTCAGTGAACTCCAGGACTGCAAGGAGATCCAATCAGTCCATCCTAAAGGAAATCAATCCTGAATATTCATTGGAAGAACTGATGCTGAAGCTGAAACTCCAATATGTTGGCCACCTGATGCAAAGAGCTGACTCATTGGAAAAGACCCAATGCTGGGAATGATTGAAAGTGGGAGGAAAAGGGGATGACAGATGATGAGATGGTTGGATGGCATCACCAACTCAATGGACTTGAGTTTGAGTAAGCTCCAGAAGCTGGTGATGGACAGAGAAGACTTGCATGGTGCAGTCCATGGGGTCGCAGAGTCCGACATGACTGAGTGACTGAACTGAACTGCACTGAACAGGGTTCCTTAGGGCTTCACAGGTGGCACTAGTGATAAAGAACCAGCCTGCCAATGCAAGAGACATAAGAGATGCAGGTTTGATCCCTGGGTTGGAAGATCCCCTGGAGGAGAGCATGGCAACCCACTCTAGTATTCTTGCCTGGGAAGTGCCATGGACAGAGGAGCCTGGCAGGCTACAATCCATGTGGTCACAAAGAGTTGGATATGACAGAAGCAACTTAGCACACATGCACAGAGTTCCTTATGAAAGAGTAAAAGGAGGCAGGAGTGTCAAGATCAGGAGAGAGATTTAAATATCCTATTTGCTGGCTTTAAGAGAGAAGAATGAGCCATGGGCCAAAAAATCTGAACAGCCTCTTTGTTGTTTAGTCGTTAAGTCGTGTCTGACTCTTTTGTGACCCTGTGGACTGTAGCCCACCAGGCTCCTCTGTCCTTGGAATTCTCCAGGCAAGAATACTGGAGTGGGTTGCCACTTACTTCTCCAGGGAATCTTCCTGACCCAGGGATCGAACCTGACTCTTCCACATTGGCAGATGGGTTCTTTATCACTAAACCACCAGGGAAGACCAAACAATCTCTAGAAGAGGGAAGATTAAAGAAAACTGACTCTGACCTGGAACCTCCAGAAGGAATGTAGCTCTCATGACACCTCTATTCAGCCCAGGAAGACTCAGGCAGACTTCTGATGCCCACAACTGTAAGATAATAAATTTGTGTTGTTTAAAACCTTAATATACGGTAGGAATTGAAAGGAAGAAAATATTATAAATAATCAGTACAACTTAATATTGGGTCTGGAAACAAATGAAGACGTTGATAATGTTACCATCATTTCAGGCCAGAGTGGGAGAGTCATGCCTCCTCTCACAAATATTTGTTAATTAAAATATTTTATTTGAAAAAGCCCTTCACCATTCTCATTGCATACCGAAATACTGCTTTCTATTTTGTGTCAGTTAGAACTGCCTTGATTAATTTTGGTGTTATCATGCTTATGCTAATATTTCATCTTTATAAAACATCACTGAACCTGCAGTTCTTTTTATTGTGATGTAAGGATTCACTTCTCTGTAGAAAATGAGGCTCATAACAACAGGCACATTGCCCTCTAACTCTAAAAGACAAAACCAAATAAAACAAAACTTGAAGGGAAGAAAAATTAGAATTTTCATTCACTTCCCAAATGCAGTATGCCTTTCATCACAGATGAACAAAGCTTTAGAAATGACAGAAAGAATGTCTCTACCTCTGACCCACAGTTCTCTAGTACATATTCTAATCAGCCTTATGAGGAGCAGGTTTCTCCATTTCAGGAATCATCTTGCCTACATTGTCCAAATGTTCCGTGGTTGGGAGGGCTCTTGGTCCTAAGTCCTGTACTCGGGTCTCCCATCTCAGGGGTTAAGGCCCAACCCCTTACTGTAGCTCCGAGACTTCACAGGCCACACAGCACAGAACACAAAACCCCAAGACTAATGGTTAAATCACAGCCAAGAACACCCAAAGAAACTCACACACTTATATTAAGAAAAGAGCAAGAAAAAAGATATGAAAAGAAAAAGATAAAAACAGGAGTCGAAAACAAAGAGAGTAATCAAGCCATTAAACAAATCTGTATGTGAAAATCGATGCTAAAAACTAGACTAGCACAATGAAGAAGGAAATGGCAACCCACTCCAGTGTTCTTGCCTGGAGAATCCCGGTGACAGAGGAGCCTGGTGGGCTGCCCTCTATGGGGTCACACAGGGTCAGACACGACTGAAGCGACTTAGCAGCAGCAGCACATTGTCCAAAATAAGTGATTTTTATAAATATATTTAACATGGTGTAGCACACTGCCTCAGTCAATAGTCCTCTACTTCATTACCAATGCAAGTTATACAATGATTAAGGGGGAAAAAAAATCCAGATAAACTGGAAAGTAGGAACCTCTACAGACTTCAGTGTTCATACTCCCTCTAGGAAGTAATAATTCCTTCCCACAACCTGGCTGTCCCATGGAACTCCCTACCGCATGCAGTTCTTCAAGGATATAGCTACTCAATAATTCCAAGTGTATTCTGCATTATTGTCTCCTACTTAGGAGTCATGATGCAATTTTGACCTGTACCTAAGCTTATCTTCTTTCCAGTGAAAGTAATAGAACAATGTCTTCAAAATTTCACTTATACAAACATACATACACAAACTTCAAATAGTTATTTAATGTACAATAGGCAGGATAATGTTAACACTTAAGTTTACAATTCAGTTGCTCTTTGTTGCGTCTGGGTAATAACGGCTTGCATACATGCATGCTAAATCACTACAGAAGTGTCCAACTCTTTGCGACCCATAGACTGTAGCCCACCAGGCTCCTCTCTCCATGGGATTCTCCAGGCAAGAATGCTGGAGTATGTTGCCAGGCCCTCCTCAATAATGGCTTAATTAAGTAATAATCTTGTTTACTTTCTCACTCAATATAAAAAATACCTTTTGAGATTCATTGAATTTGAAGGCAAACACATAATAACCAATTGTGAATATACTTGATGGAGTTTAAAAGATTTAATTGTAAATATAAGTGGTTTTAGATTATAGAGCCAATTTTGAAAGGCAGTATGGAGTTTGGAGAAAAAAAATACCATGCCTGCCAACTTCATACCAGACTTGATGTGAATCTTAGCTTTGTCCTACTAGTGTTAACTTGGAGAAGTCAGTTAAACTCTCTGGGTCTCGATCTTCTCATATGTAAAATTTAAATAATAATACCCACCTTGCAGGATTATTTGAAGACCATCAACATCCCATTATACACATAATAGCACATAATATGTATTCAGCAAATGATGTTTGTTATGTAGATAAAAGCCTTTCCCATACTAAGTCAATTGAACAATAATTACAGAACTTTTATACATTTGATTTAAAATTTCACAGGTATATTGGACATGAAAAAGTGCTAAATCCAATTTTGATGATTCCTAGCTGGTGCTATTAGTCCAAAGTCCATAATCACTCATGAAAATTTTCACATTAGTAAGGTCATAAGGAGAAGGCAATGGCACCCCACTCCAGTACTCTTGCCTAGAAAATCCCTTGGACCGAGGAGCCTGGTAGGCTGCAGTCCATGGGGTCACTAAGAGTCAGACATGGCTGAGCGACTTCACTTTCACTTTTCACTCTCATGCATTGGAGAAGGAAATGGCAACCCACTCCAGTGTTCTTGCCTGGAGAATCTCAGGGGTGGGGGAGCCTGGTGGGCTGCCATCTATGGGGTCGCACATAGTCAGACACGACTGAAGCGACTTTGCAGCAGCAGCAGCAGCAGCAGCAAGGTCATTGGGTCATTCCTTTCCTTATCTTGGATTGTTGTAGGAAACATTTTCCTTTTATAATAAAATATTCAGCATTATTCACCTAAAACAATTTCTGGTCAGTATCTTGACTCGTGAATTGAATTACAATAAAAGAAATTGTCAACATGTCAAACTTTAGATAAAGTTGAAAATCTGTGGGGACCAATTGACATGTAGTTGTGTGTGTCTTAATGTTTTACAATAGTCTCCCCACTTTATGGAATCAGTCCCTTATTTAAAGTGACAGTTTATAAATAACAGGAATTTTCAAGAACAACCTGACCCAAAGTAATTTTTGTCCCATTATCTTTTGTAATAAATGGCTACTGCATGGGATCATAGTTTCATTGTCACATAATTTTTGTTATAGCCATAAATGTAAAAATTAAAGAAACTGCTGATACTCTATTTTAAATTCTTATTTCTGCCTACTACTGTTCAGCAGTGGTTCAAAATAGAAACCTAGCTATCTTAATCCTTGCCTTTGGCAGAAATTATTTCAGCATCAAGCAATCTTTATTCTGAAAAGCATTTCTTACATTTACTTCTACTATTTCTAAGGTCCCACACTGTACAACATCTGAATATTGTGAAGCCCACATTTAAATTCCCAAAGGGTTTTTCATTAGTGTCTGAACAATGCTGAATGCATTTATTTTTTTCTTCCACTCTTAATGGAGAAAATTCATACCAAGAGCATATACAGTTTATGAACTGCATTGATTTCTTAGATATTTTCCCCTGTACTTGGGTAATGGGCAATGTTTTTCCATCTATCTTATATTCTGCTGCTTAGTCATTTCAGTTGTGTCTGACTCTGTGTGACCCCATTGACTGTAGCCCTCCAGGCTCCTCTGTCCATGGGATTCTCCAGGCAAAAATATTGGAGTGGGTTGCCATTTCCTTCTCCTCTTATATTCAGGGCATCCCATTTTTTAGTTCCTTATACTCCAGGAAAGGCAGCTAAATATTTTGGGAAGAAATTATCTGGTGCATGCATATGTGGGTGTTCATTTGTCAGTATGAGAATGAATAATCAAAACAAGCAATTTAAATTCATGTGTTCTGCTTTCTTGAAGCCCCAAATGCCCTATAACAGATTACCTGTAAATGTTTCTTAAGCAAAGGTGAAAATACAGAAAAACTAAGGTTAAAGATTCTGTTTCAGAATATACTTTCAGTTACATATACTTCATCAAATTAAATGAATTCCCAGTCTCTGTACCTGTCCCAAACTTTCCTATCTATAATTTCGGTCACTTCTGCCCAGCTGCCTTAAATCCCAGTCACTTTCTCTTTATACTCAAATTCTGCTATGTATCTGTTGTCACATACTGCAGTTTCAGCTTGAAGATATGAGTTTAGCCATGAACATTAGCTACAGAAGGGTAAGATGATCACAGACTCATTGAAATATAAACATGAAAGGAGGCATGGCTACAAGATCAATGAATGGAAGGAGTACAAGGCAAATGTAGGCATGTTTCAAAATCATGTTGGACTGATTGGAAAAACTGGAAACGAGGTTCAAAAAAACTGAATTAATGCCTTAAAGTTCAT
Source organism: Bubalus kerabau (assembly GCF_029407905.1). Taxonomy (NCBI): domain Eukaryota; kingdom Metazoa; phylum Chordata; class Mammalia; order Artiodactyla; family Bovidae; genus Bubalus; species Bubalus kerabau. Next base: position 56,673,028 of record NC_073637.1, read on the forward strand.
GTAGGAATTGGACATGAAGCCTAAATTTAAAGGAAGCCCTGGATAATGCAGAGGAGGAAAATAAAAAAAGGATTGGGGTTAATCTGAAATAAAAGTTTTAATGTAAACACCTAGATGACAAAACAGTTGGCCACAATGTCTTAGTTGCTCAGTTGTGTCTGACTCTTTGAGACCTCATGGACTATAGCACCTTTGTCCATGGAATTCTCCAGGCAAGAATAGTGGAGTGGGTGGCCATTCCTTTCTCCAGGGATTGTCCTGACCCAAGGATCAAACCCAGGTCTCCTGCATAGCAGGCAGGGTCTTTACTAGACAACAGGGAAGCCCCAAACCAAGACTATTGCAGTTTGAACCTCTCCCTGTGGCAATGATGAAGGTAAGCAGAATTATTTTTATTTTTAGACATGAAAAAAAGATTCGTAGAGTTAAAGCTGTGGTTTTTCCAGCAGTCATGTACAGATGTGAGAGTTGGACTGTAAAGAAGGGTGAACACCAAAGGACTGATGCTTTTGAACTATGGTGTTGGAGAAGACTCTTGAGAGTCCCTTGGACTGCAAAGAGATCAAACCAATCAATCTTAAAGGAAATCAGTCCTGAATATTCATTGGACAGACTGATGCTGAAGTTGAAGCTCCATTACTTTGACCATCTGATGCAAAGACCCAACTCACTGGAAAAGACCCTGAGGCTGGGAAAGATTGAGGGAAAGAGGGGAAGGGGAAAACAGAGGATAAAATATTTGGATAGCATCACCGACTTGATGAGTGTAAGTTTGAGCAAACTCAGGAGATAGCAAAGGACAGAGAAGCCTGGCATGTTGCAGTCCACAGGGTAACAAGGAATTGGACACATCTTAGCGACTAAACAGCAGTAACAACAACAACAGAGGGTTAATGCTGCCAGTGAAGTGAAAGTCACTCAGTTATGTCTGACTCTGCAGACTCCATGGACTATACAGTCCATGGAATTCTCCATGCCAGAATACTGGAATGGGTAGCCATTCCCATCTCCAGGGGATCTTCCCAACTCAGGGATCAAACCCAGGTCTCCCACGTTGCAGGAGGATTCTTTACCAGCTGAGCTACCGGGGAAGCCCAAGCACCACTGAATTTTGATGTTATATAACCCTAAGAGCATTTTTAATATTGATGGGAAATGTTCCATAATGAAATGAAACATAGTATCCAGTCTAAAGCCAAGCAAGAATTAGAAGTAAATCAGACAGATACCAGACTGCAAGATAAATGCTGATGCATATATCTAAATCTATTCAATACTGATAGGATGTAATAAAATAGGAATCACTATTACCTTATGAGTGGATACTAGAAATGTTACCTGAGGACAACAAAGTCTTGAGTAACTTAGTAAGCATCTGGACTGTATGAAGTACAAGCTGGAATCAAGATTGCTGGGAGAAATATCAATAACCTCAGATATGCAGATGACACCATTCTTATGGCAGAAAGTGAAGAAGAACTAAAGAGCCTCTTGATGAAAGTGAAAGAAGAAAAAATAAATAAATAAAGTGAAAGAAGAGAGTGAAAAAGTTGGCTTAAAGCTCAACATTCAGAAAACTAAGATCATGACCTCCAGTCTTATCACTTCATGGTAAATAGACGGGAAAGCAGTGGAAATAGTGGCTGACTTTATTTTTTATTTTTGGGGGCTCCAAAATCACTGCAGATGGTGATTGCAGCCATGAAATTAAAAGACACTTAGTCCTTGGAAGGAAAGTTATGACCAACCTAGACAGCATATTAAAAAGCACAGATATTACTTTGTCAACAAAGGTCCATCTAGTCAAGGTTATGATTTTTCCAGTAGTCATGTATGGATGTGAGAGTTGGACTATAAGGAGAGCTGAACACCGAAGAATTGATGCTTTTCAACTGTGGCGTTGAAGACTCTTGAGAGTCCCTTGGACTGCAAGGAGATCCAACCAGTCCATCCTAAAGGAGATCAGTCCTGGGTGTTCATTGGAAGGACTGATGTTGAAGCTGAAACTCCAATACTTTGGCCACCTGATGCCAAGGGCTGACTCATTTGAAAAGACCCTGATGTTGGGAAAGATTGAAGGCAGGAGGAGAAGGGGACGACAGAGGATGAGATGGTTGGATGGCATCACCAACTCAATGGACATGAGTTTGGGTAAACTCCGGGAGTTGGTGATGGACACGGAGGCCTGGCATGCTGTGGTTCATGGGGTTGCAAAGAGCTGGACACAACTGAGAGACTGAACTGAAGTGAACTGAAGCATCTCATGATATTGCAGATCCCTTAGCTTCTGTTTCTTTACAATTATATTTTCCAAAGTGTTCTATAATGGCAACAATGCAATCCAACATTGTAGAACAGTATGCTATATATAGAATCCAAAGCTTAACTATTTTGAGTGTAGAAGAAATCATACTTCATAAAGAAGTTGATTTCACCCAGATAACATTAAGAAACTGAAAATCTTATTAACTTTGCAAGTTGTTTAACATACATGAAATTCACTTCTAAATAGAGTTTAAGATAAAGTTATTAGGGTTAGATAGGGTTCATCATCTTTATGTAAGGGTTAATAGCCTCTGGCTTTAAGGGCTTTGAAAGGGCTCATCTTTTATATAAGATGAGATGAATAAATTTCTGACTCAAAGAAAGGCCCAGAGAAGGAAATGTCACTTTCCTAACACATTGCCTGCCCTTCATATGTGTAAAAAGGCCCATATGGCCTACAATCTGCAAAATAACCTTATATCCTTTTATTCAAATCATTTCAAAGTAAGTTCTTAATATATTGAACCATTGCATTTGACTTCTGTACATTGTAGCCAATGGGTGTGGGGTTTCTGACTATCCCTTTCTTGGGGATTTGCTTCTTACCCTAGGTTATTATAAATGGCATGCCAAATTGTTTTACATGCTAGATCCATAATTCACAGAAGGAAAAGACATTTAGTTCCTAGTCAGAGAAATTTGATATGCTCTTTCAGGTTTGATGACAACCATAATTAATGCCTTCATACATTTAAGCATTTCTATTTAAAATGGACAAAATACATTCAACTGGAATGGGAGAGGGTATATTTTCCCTTTACATCACTTCATAAAGATAGGTTAACCTAGGAAAAACCAACCCTAGAACTTTCTTGACAAGATTGCCCCTGAAGCCCTTGTTGCGAAATCCAGCGGGACCTTTTAGTCGTTTTCAGGCAGTGTTTTAGTTTGTTTTTGTTTACCTTTTCTGCAGCATCTGATGATATAGCCATCTCAAAGTTTAGTTAAATGCAATGGTTCTCAGTTTGCAGTTTGAGCACTCCTGTGTTCCCCAGCCCGACTCTGGACATTTACAAAATCAAAACTATTTTCACAACAGCACAAAGACATTTTTGGTGCTTTTCACTGTGTTCACATTTGCACTGATTGTGTAAAATCAATGTTGATAAAACCACTGGCACCTTATCACCAACCAAGGCAGAGGCTCCAAAGTGTACCACAATTCTTCAGAACAACATACTCACAGTTAATACAAAATAAAGTTATTTCACTAAATAATAGCCTTCATGAAATGGTAACAAATATTAATTTTGTTAAATCCCGACCCTTGAATACATGTGATTTTAATATTATGCATGACAAAATAGAAAGTGCGTATTAAGCAATTCAGCTGGATACCAAAGGAAAGCTCTTGTGCAATTGAATTGGAAGTTTCTGAAGTAGCTGCCTTATTCATGGACCACAACTCTTGCTTGAAAAAACAATTAACAGGTAGACCATGGTGAGTCAGATCTGAGTATCTGTCAGACATTTTGTTGAAAACAAATGTAATGAACCTGTTTCTGCAATGAGAATAACTGACAGCATGCTTGCCAATGATAAAATTTGAGCTTTCTAGAGAAAATTAGATTATTGGAAAACGTGTATCTGCCACCATGCACTCGACAGCTTCCCAATACTTTTTTGATGAGAACAGCACTGCTTTTGATAAACATAACTTTTGAATATTATATATCAAAATATGTCAACATTTGATAGATCTACATGACTAGTGAGCTAGTATTTTCCAAATGACCAATAAGAGATGACACAAAATCATGCAAAGTCAAAGACTCATTTAAAGTTCAAGATGGACCAAAGAATTTTAATGTAATACAATACAAAAATCCACTGATGTGGTTTTAGATGCCACATTGTAATTAAACTTTAAGAAATCACTAGTCAGTTTGTAATATCAAAAAAAGAATATTTACAATTATCATAAAAAGCTATGAAAACTCCTCTCCAACTGAATATCTAGGTGTGTTTAGGTTTTCTTCATATTTGTGGTTGTTCCGTTGCTAAGTCCTGTCGGATTCTTTGTGACCCCATGGGCTGTAGAATGGCAGGCTCTTCTGTCCTACACTGTGTCCCAGAGTTTGCTCAAATTCATGTCCATCGAGTCAGTGATGCTATCTAACCATCTTAACCTCTGCTTCCCCCTTTTCCTTTTTCCTTCAGTCTTTCCCAGCATCAGGGTCTTTTCCAATGTTCTGGCTTTTAGCATCAGGTGGCCAAAGTATTGGTGCTTTGAGATTCAGCAACAATGCTTCCAATGAATACTCAGGGTTGATTTTCTTTAGGATTGACTGGTTTGATCTCCTTGCTCTCCAAAGGACTCTCAAGAGTCTTTTCCAGGACCACAATTTGAATGCATCAATTCTATTCTTTCTATACCTGAGCTCAACAACATATTGCAACAGAATAAATGAAAAAAGCAGATAGGAGAATTCAGCTGCCTTCTATTAATCTGTACATTAAAAAGATTTACTATAATTCTATGAAAAGTGGCAAACATCTTACTATAAAAACAGGCTACTTAACTTTTTTATCTAAAGAGGGTCATTAGAAAAATAGCATAACATGAAAGAAAAGGCAGAGATAGGAAAGGCAGATTCTAGTCCAATAATCCTTATGATGGACTTTCATTTGAATGACTCAAGTTTTCTCATGGTCTAGTTGATCTCTAGATAGAGTGACCACACAGGCTATTTTGTCTGAGAGAGTCTTGGTTTATACCTGTTATCCCAATGTAATTATTAATAGCACACTTTTCACTTTCAAAAATGTCCTGGTTTGAATGATAAAGTATATGGTTACTTTAACTCTAAAGGTCCTTTCAACTTGAGTATTCTTTGATGTTACCTAGAGATGAAATGTGGAATCAATTGTCTGAGAGCAAGTCATTGAAATTCTAGTTCTTTATTTTGAGCTGTGGTGAGAGATGAAGGTGTGTTGGGTTTGATATGGCCCATAGCATGAAGGCCTGATATTCAAAGACTTTTAATTTTATCTTGAAGTCTATAGGGATACATTTTAATCAGGAAAGAAACTGAGACATCACTTTGGCTGCATTTTAGAGAATTCATTTTAAAAGACTATTGATAGAGACAGAAACCTTGTCAAGAGATTATTACAGTAATTCAATAAGAAATGATGGAGGGCTTATTCAAGATTATGATGGTAGAGGAAAGAAAAATACTAATTAAAGAGATGTTCAGGTGGTAATATCTATAGGATATGGGATATGGTGACTGAATGTGATGATTATAGGATAGGCTAGAGTTTAGGGTGACCTCCCCATGATCCCAGCCATTTGTTAAATGATTGGATGGATAAATAGTGATACCATTTGTGGAAAGGGAAACTGTCAGAGTTCTAAACTAGACATTTGATGAGCTCGTTGCTAGACTTGTGGAGTTTGATACATTTGTAGGACATAAATGTTGTGTTTCCGAGGCCCATTCCTTCGTGCTGGGCCATACAGCTTCAGAGCTAACAGACTTAAGCAGTGTGCTCTTTTTTTCTGAAAAACCCAGCCCCTATTCACCAGTCCTGAATAGAAACATGGAGACAGAGCTTTGGAGGAATAGAAAGGAGTAGCTTGATTACTTCGCCTGGTAAAAGGGACCACAGCAGGATAATACTCTCAAGACTGTGCCCAAATTAGTCTCAGAGTTTCAGGGCTGGAAAATAGGGCTGTAGATATGGTACAACGCCGACGTAGTCTTGCGTTCTTCTTTCGTCTCGGAGACATTAAGATCATTAGGGCTGATGTCAGGTGGCTCTGAAACAGGTTCTGATGGTCCTCAAGGGTATCATCCTGTGACCTTCTTTCTGGAGTGAAAAATGCTCACAAAGGACAGGAGTGTTGTCTTGGAGAAATAAACATCAGGTGCTTAGTACAACTTTAGTTAGAAGGCAATGATTTTCAGAGTGCAATTAACAAGAAAGAGAGGGCAAAAAGCATATGTAGGAGACCGGTTGAATGGGTGGAAAGAAAGAGTTGAATAAGGGTTAACATAAAGGGGGTGTCTCAACTAGTTTCTGCTATAGCACTCTGTCCATAGATTTTCATTTCCAGACTTCAGGACTTCAAATCTATTGCTACAGATGGGCTTTGCCTTCTAAAGCATCTACAATGGCAATCCTTCCATCTAAATAACAGACTGATGTTAACAGAGAAAGCCTAGAAACTTTCACTTTCTTTTTTGAAAGAGCAAATGCATTCTCAGGTGACTTGCCTTTATCAGTAGGCACCTGTAACTTTAAGGATAGAAAGTGGAGGCCCAGTCAGAGAGAGAAGATGGAGTAGGACTTTGGAAAGCCAACACTGTTCTGTCATCTCCATCATTCCATACTTCTGGGCAGTTCATTTATTCATTTAAATGTATAGGTTGAGCTTCTTCTATGTGCCAGGTACTGATTGGGTCACTGGAGCTAGAGAAATTATACCATAAAAACCTCAGGAGCTTTTATGACCTAAGAAAGTAAATAATATCTACACAAGTCCACTTCTATTTAAGGAATCCTTTTGGGGATATCACCCATCTTAAAATAGTAAAACTAGAAGAGATTACAAGAATCATCCAGTCCAACCCCTCCACTATATTAATGAATAAACTGAGATTCAGGGGGGAATAGTTGAATTAACTACTTTCCAAAACCCAAACTAGACTTCATGGGTTCCAACTCCCAGTCTGGGTCATTTTCCACTAGGTCACACCATTCCTCTCAGATCAGGAATTTCTCAGGAATTTAAAAAGAAATCCATCTGTCTTTTATATATTTGGGGGGCTTCCTCTCATTACAGGGACTATGACTTGATGCTCAAATGGCACTCTGAAGTGAGAGAATAAGACCGGAAATAATTTTGCTAAGGATCCAGGCGCCGAGCAATGGCGCCCCGCCAGTAACCACAGTCCTGTGGAATTGTCATCTGTCACCTTTCATTATTCGTTGACTCGACAGAGGAGTTGGCAACACACTGCACATAAGCTCTAATTTCATACAGCTAATGGTTTGCAACTAAGCTACACAGACTGTATGTGATACAAAAGCAAAAAAAAAAAAAAATGCGAGATGAAATGAGGAACACAGAAATGCTCCAAAATCAGAGAGGTGCTCATAGAACACTGCTTTTTAAAAAGCTAAATGGAGCCACCTAGTGACAGAACTCTGTTATTGGAATTGTATTTGTAACACAGGAAAAAAAAATTGCAGACAGAAAGATATTATAAATGTCTAGGTCAGGAACAAAGCATAGTTTTGTGTGTATACAAAACCTCAATTGTGAAGGTGATATGATTAATCTGTCAAGGTTTTCCTTTTAAAATTATTTTTATTTTGCATTTAGTGTCAACAGAAAGCTTCATTGTGCCTTCTGAAAAAAGCTCAAAATTTTTCCAATTTAATAGCTCTTCAACAAAGTGTACAAGTTCAAGATAATTGGATTCCACTTTTAAATTCTTATATTTCGCCCAACTGAATTAGGCTCAAAAAGTCAATTTCTTTAAATTGGAAAATAACTGTTAATGTTTTCAAACAGAATAGAACAGGCTATTTTTTTCCCTATGAACTTGAGTCTTTTATCAACGAGACACATTTTTAACAACAAAGCTATAATTCTAAGGAAGTTATAGCTGTAGAAAATTGGCACTCCAATTAAAACCCTTTGTATCCCCAAAGAGAATAAAAATAACAATTGTATGTACTTACTTTAAAGGATTTATACAGACATACATCCAATTAGAACATTTCAGAAGTGCTGTGATTGTTAGGACAAGTCCTGAGTCAGAATCACATCAGCTTTTGTTGAATGCTTAAATTGCCTTCTCTCATCTGAGAATTGGTTTATTATTAATTAATCCTGAAATCTTCCAGAATGTTGAATGTTTGATAATAATAACAATAAATACCAAAGATTGACACTTTATATGAATAACCACTTATACTATGTATAACTGGAGTCTCAATCTATAGTTTAAAATTTTATTGAAACATTTCTTAAAATTGTTAATGAAATTACAAAGAAGGGGGGGGTAAGTGATGATTCAAAAGAGTTCACTTTAGTTCTGTATACTCTTTCACTGACCAAAGATAAATTTGAAAATAGCTTTTGTTTTATTTTTTTCTTGTTGAAAAACTTTATTTAAAATATTGAATGGCTATAGCCCTTACTGATTAAGCCTCTGCTCAGTGAGAGTAAAGTCAGTGAGAGAAGGTGGATGTAGAATTTTTTGAGCTTTATCTATGACTTACGATAACATATATAAGGTACATGATGATTTCTGAATACTGAGATTTGATTGTATACACATTTGAATGAGACATTAGCACACTCTGAACATCACATCCTTGTTTATAAGCTTTGCTATTACATTCACCTACAAGTCAATCAAATAACAATTACAGCAAAGTAAAGATTAATAAAGCTGAAATCCTAGACATAGCATTTTAAAAGTATTAATAATAAGACATATAATCAGATAACCCAAACAATTTTTAATAGTGTAGATGATTCTAGCAGAAAAGAGTCTAAAGTTTACACAGCTCTGACACATAATTTCAGACAATATGACAATGGGAAATGTGATATGATTATGAGGAAATCAAAGTAAGGGAAAGATATCAACCTGACATGGGATACAGAGGTTTGATTAAATATTTGTGGGATGTTGAAAACAAAATTAAGTGCTGCAAATAGCAGCAGGGTCCGCAGGTAGTCACCATAGCTATAAATCCAAAAATGCCCACCTGTGCCATTGACGTTATCACTGAATACAAAACATAGTAAGATAAGGACAGCTAGCATTATCAGATGTCTGCCGTGTGTTGGCGTTAGGCTAGGGGTTTTACATATACCATTTCAGTTAACATTTACAAAACCCTCAAACTGTTATTAATTGTTCTGTCTTTCAGGGGAAAAAACTAATACTCTAAAAGGGATTCTGAATCCTTCATTTGCCCCCAAAGCCATTTTCTTTCCTCCTTATTTAGTGAACTACATCAGAAATACACATAGGCATAATACATCAGTGTTATAGAGCCAAGATTTCTGTTTACCTGACAATAAAGTAATCACTTACTTCAAGATCAAATTAAAATGCTTCACAGGTGGTAAACTAAAGATGCTCATTCCTTTTTTTTTTTTTAAGAATGAGAGCCTTCCCTCACCATATTTTCTAAATGTATGCAATTAATATATAGAAATGTATGGAACTGGGGTGGATTAATCTCATAGCCAAATTCATTATTAAATAAGTGCTAGTGAGGTATTACGGAGAAGGCAATGGCCACCCACTCCAGTACTCTTGCCTGGAAAATCCCATGGATGAGGGAGCCTGGTGGGCTGCAGTCCATGGGATCGCTGGGAGTCGGGCATGACTGAACGACTTCACTTTCACTTTTCACTTTCATGCATTGGAGAAGGAAATGGCAACCCACTCCAGTGTTCCTGCCTGGAGAATCCCAGGGACAGCAGAGCCTGGTGAGCTGCGGTCTATGGGGTCACAAACAGTCGGACGCAACTGAAGCGACTTAGCAGCAGCAGTGAGGTATTAATAATATACAACATTATTATACAATTAACACTGTTAACATTGTATATGAAAGTTAAGGGTAAATCCTAAGAGCTCTCATCACAAGGAAAAACTTTTTTTGTATTTCAATTTTGTATCTATATGAGATGATGGTGTTCATTAAATGTACTGTGGTAAGCATTTCGTGATGTTTGTAAGTCAAATCATTATGCTGTACCCCCTTAAACTTATACAGTGCTATATGTCAACTATATCTCAATAAAACTGGAAAAAAAAGAAAAGTGTGAAAATGGGATGGATTAATCTCAAAGCCAAATGCATTGACAGTCAAACATGAGAGACCGTAAGGTTCATCTCAAAAGCTTGTGAAAATACAAATTCGTGGGTTCCACTCAGAGGTCTTGGCTCAGTGATTCTGATCTAGGGCCTAGAAATCTACATTTTAACTCACTTTATTCTTCCAACAACCACAGGAGATTCTGATGCACAGGGTTCACAAAAAAATATGGGCGATACCATGGTATATTATTTCTTTGAATTTTTGCTTGATTTCTTGGAACTGCATATCCCATCCTCAAGGTAATTTTTTTCTTTTATTCTTTTTCTTATTTATCTCTTTTTCCTTGGTAGGTCTTATCAGAATTTTTACCTGATCATGAGTACAAGAAGGAAGGTCATCTTTGTGGGGTTTATTCCTAAAAGATTGCTAAAATATTATATGTATTTCATTTAGAATTGCTAAAATATTATATGTATTTCATTTAGAATTGCTAAAATATTATATGTATTTCATTTAGAAAGGTAAATTATATGTATTTCATTTAGAATTGCTAAAATATTATATGTATTTCATTTAGAATTGCTAAAATATTATATGTATTTCATTTAGAATTGCTAAAATATTATATGTATTTCATTTAGAAAGGTAAATGAAATACATATAATATTTTAGCAATCTTTTAGGAATAAACCCCACAAAGATGACCTTCCTTCTTGTACTCATGATCAGGTAAAAATTCTGATAAGACCTACCAAGGAAAAAGAGATAAATAAGAAAAAGAATAAAAGAAAAAAATTACCTTGAGGATGGGATATGCAGTTCCAAGAAATCAAGCAAAAATTCAAAGAAATAATATACCATGGTATCGCCCATATTTTTTTGTGAACCCTGTGCATCAGAATCTCCTGTGGCAGATTCATTTTGATATTTGGCAAAACTAATACAGTTATGTAAAGTTTAAAAATAAAATTAAAAAAAAAATTTCTAGAGTTAACTATGCTAGCAAAACATCCATATCATCTACCATGATTGCTATAAGGATCTTTTCTTTAATGTAATATATTTAAAGTTTTTAGATATGTGAAAAATCACATGTGCTGCATGAACCCAGTCATCGTGCAAATAAGCAAGGAGAGCCCCAGATACAGTTCATTCTAACCCAAGACTGAACAGCAAGTGACAGGAGCACCAAATCTCCCAATGCCCAGCCTCATGTTGCTGCCAGGACACTGTTTTGTCACTTGCCACGTGAGCCTGTGCTGTGTGTTTAGTCGCTCAGTCGTGTCCGACTCTTTGCGACCTCGTGGACTGTAGCCCACCAGGCTCCCCTGTCCATAGGATTCTCCAGGCAAGAATACTGGAGTGGGTTGCCATTTCCTTCTCCTACCTTGTGAGCATTTACCCACAAATCTAAACCCTACCTAAGTCCCTCCCAGGGCTCTTCCCTCTGTCATTCAGAACATGATTTAAAAAAAAAAAAAAAAAATTGAAGCATTGGATTCTTTGACTTTCACCTCCAGTCCCATGTGCTTAAAGCAGAAAATGGATTAATGCGAGTGACTAGCTGCTCAACTGGCATCCAGAAAAAGGAGGCATGCAAGTCTTTGTTGTGGACCATAATAGATGAGAAGATTGGTTTAAAAACTGTATCCCAGGAACCCCTTGCTGCAGAGAGCAGCCTGAAAAGAAAGTCTCATTCTGTATGAGTCCAAGACTCTATAAGCAATTACCTTCTCCCTTGACTCTTAGCCACTGAGTTGCATGTGGCTCCCTCCAAAAAGGATGTACTGGTGCTTTTAAAGCCAGATAGTTTTGCTCCTAAATGATTTCTCCCTCTGGGGAGCTCTTGAAAGCCCAGCTCCCTCACCAGATGGATCTCTTCTTCTTGATATCATCAGAAATATTTTAAAATACGTTTTACTTCATTCTGCTTTTTTCCATCTCTGAAGAATTATGAGAATTAAATCTATTAGCATACACAGAAAATACACACAAGGAAACCTTGAAAGCAGTTTATACATGTCTCCCCTACTAATTCTATCAGTCATAATACAATTCTGCTACTGCTGCTGCTGCTGCTACTAAGGTACAAACAGAATGTCAATAAATCATACAGCTACCTTCTAAAAGGCCATAGCAACTATATATATATATATATTTTTTTTTAACCAGATTCTAGGACGCATCATGCTTTCAACTTATTACCCTTCCAACTTGCATTTCACAATGAGTAATAAGCTCAGTTCTATTCTCTAACCCTTTCTTTACGTAGTTACATGTAGCCATGCACCTACAACCCTAATCCCTTATAAGCTCCCCAAAACTCTAGGTTTCTCCCTTGTTCTCCCTTCCCTCAAACCCATTTCTAACTGGGTCATTGTGAGTTCAGCCCATCCTGCTTTTCCTTGGGCAAATTGTCTGATTAACCCTTCCCTGGGCCATTTACTCCTTTCTTGTCACCATATGCACCTCTGTGGCTGATCACCTTCCCCCTGTTGCTTCTCATTAGGCTAACTTTAGAGCAGTGTCTAGTGTAATAGAGATTTCCTTTATATTTTGGTTGGAAGAGAACTTTTAAGAATACAATGTATTTCCAGTTCTTCTGAAGACTCACAATAATTGCGTTTTATCTAACACTGTATTATTGCATAAACTGTAGAAATTAGGCATTATATTTACTCAGAAAAAGCAAAGCTAGCAAGAGGCTTTCTTATATTTTCATAGCTAAGTAAGGAAATAAAATTGTAAAACTAATATTCATTTGTTTTGTTGGTCAAACTATTTTTCCAGTTTTATTGAGATATAGTTGACCTAACATTGCATAATTTTAAAGTGTACAGCACAATGATTTGATATGTGTATATTCTGAAAAATAATTACTACAGTAAGATTAATTAATATGCAAGTCAAAACTTATTTATATATATATTAGGTTATAAAACACAATAAAATATAACTGAACAAAAAATACTAAGTTCAGTCCACTATTTTGTCTATATGCTACCATATAAGTTACTTGGAAATGTCTCAATATTTATGTACAATACTGATAAAATATTCAAATGATAGACTACATTTTTCACTTTTATTTAAATGTTTGGCATCTCTGATATGAACTTTGTCTCAGACCTTCACTTTCATCTATGGCTATTTTTGTGCAAAATAAAATCCTATATATCCAACAAAGGTAAATTAGAACGTCCGTAGATGCACACATGGATGATTTAGTGATTTACTGGAGCACCAAAAAGACCTGAGTTCAACCTTCACCTCACTTTTCTAACAGTTTGAAATTGAGAAACACCCTAAAACTCTTCAAGCTGCAGGTTCTTTTGTAAAATAGTGATATAAATATAAATATTAAATGATGATAGTGTTAAGTGCCTAATATCAGAGCTATCACATACTAGGTACTTAGTAAATGACAGCTAGTGTTTTCCATATTGACTTTATCTTACATTTTATATTCCACAGTGAAGCACATGATTGTCACAGATCAGGTTCATCTTAAACTAAGCCACATCTAGCCAGACAGGAGCCTTAACCTACATGAGTCAAATTTCCCTTCTAAAAGCCTAACAGCGTGTGAGATCTCCTTCAACTCATGAACTTTTATTTATTAAAGTTCCACTTGTAAGGTAATAGGCATAGGAGTGCCTATAAACACAGAAACATCTCTTTAATAGATACCAAATTGCTGATAGAAAAGGGGATTTAATTTCTCCTTGAAGCCAATAACTCCATCTCACATTTACTTTGAAACAAAATGGATTCGATTTCTTAATAGCATTTTGTGATGATGATACTTGGCAGTTTTTAAAATGCACCTTTCCCTGCCCTAAATATATAAGCTAAAGTGTTTATATGTTTTTATTGCAGAATTTAATAATTCAGCTCTTATAGTAGCTGCATGCATGGTATTCTAATATCACTTTATCCTTTTCTCACTTGGATTCACTGATACAATACTTATACAGAGTAATACCCAGTATTTCATTCTGTGCCTACAATTTCTTCAAATGCTGTAAGCAGCAAACTTTTAAATGTAATTTTTTCAACGTAATATTCTACTATTAAACTCTAATTTATTGAAACTACACGCTGAACTTTAAAATTGCTAGTATTTAAGCAAAATAGAATGGGAAATGGGTAAGTTTCTAAATCTTGCATGTAGCTAAAACTTGAGATTCTGAAGTTTTAATAGTGAGAAAGATTTGTAAAAACATATTCTTCACTGGTTTATTCCACCAATGTGCATCTGGTTTGAAAAAGAACAAGTCGATTTGGAGGTTAAAAATAAAACAGCAAAGCTAACATGTACCTACATGGGTGTAATATTTTCAAGTAAAATATTAAATGTGATAGACTATTCACTTAAAAAGTATATACAATATTTTACTGATTTTTTAAAATAATTTTATTTATTTTTGGCCATGTTGGGTCTTTGTTGCTTTTCTCTAGTTGCAGTGAGCAGGGACTACTCTCTAGAGGTGGTACACGGGCTTCTCATTGGGGTGGCTTCCCTTGTTGCAAAACGTGGGCTCTAGAGCACAGGCTCAGCAATTGGTTGCTCTGCAGCATGGGGGATCTTCCTGGATCAGGGATCAAATCTGTGTCTTCTGCATTGGCAGGTGGATTCTTTACCATTGAGCTACTAGGGAAGCCCTATTGATTGAATGATTTTCTTTTTTGAATCTCATGTTCCAAAAAGTTGAGTTGATATGTATCTTAAGTCATATAACAGTTTCCAGGTGGGTTCATGAACATAAAACCCCACTCACTTCCATTCTTCTTTCTCTTTCATTCCCACCATTCACTCACATCACTTTCCTCACTATTATAAGGCGTTGCATAGATCCCTCCTTGTAAAGCATATCATCCTATTCTGCATGTAGCTATGATTTTTCATTTACATAAAATATATGCTAGTCAATTCTAAAGGAAATCAGTCCTGAATATTCATTGGAAGGACTGATGCTGAAGCTGAAACTCCAATACTCGGGCCACCTGATGTGAAGAACTGACTCATTGGAAAAGACCCTGATGCTGGGAAAGAGTGAAGGCAGGAGGAGAAGGGGACGACAGAGGATAAGATGGTTGGATGGCATCACCAACTCGATGGACATGAGTTTGAGCAAGCTCTGGGAGCTGGTGATGGACAGGGAGGCCTGGCGTGCTGCAGTCCATGGGGTTGCAAAGAGTCAGACACGACTGAGAGACTGAACTAAACTGAACTGATCAAGACCTATGATATATTGCAAATATGTTGGTTTTGAGCAGAGAAGTGACAGTATCACTCTGGAAGCTGTGAGACTTGATAGACTCAAGAACACCAACAGTGGCATCAGTGAACCTCCTGTTGGAGAAGGAGACTCACTGTAGTGAGCTAGATAAGAGATAATGGTGGCTTCACAAGGTTGGCAGCAACAGAATTGATAAGTCTCAACCTCAATGTCAATGGAAAAGCCAAAAGATAACAGACTTACTGACAGATTTGATGTAGAGAACTAAAGGTGACCCAACATTCTGGGATGGTGCTAAATAATGAGAAAGACTTCTTCATTGCAAGGAGAGGAGAAAGCAATCAAAGCCCATTTTAGATATGTTGTTTTAAATATTTATTCAATAGCCAGGTGGAACTAACACATAGACATTTAGATCATTTGCGTGTACACCTTGAGTTTGAGAGAGACAAAAAGCCAGCAATACGGATGTTACTTTAAGCCAAGGCTTGAATGAGATCACCTCAGACAGAGAAAATAGGAGATTCAAGTACAGAGCCCTGGAGCATTCTAAACAGTTTAGAGGTCAGGAAGAGGAATTTCACTGAAGAATACTGAGAAGGCCCAGACTGTGTTAGAAGCTCAAGTCATGAATAACAAAAGATTGAATTTTTGTTTAGTGTTCTTCAAATACTAGTTAACCAGCTTTCCACTAAAGACTTTAGTTAACATATATACATCTACAATACATTGTTTATACAGAATTATTTTGAATGACCACACTGAGAATGGAAACAGGATTGTAAGCCATTCAACCACCCAGACCTAATGCAGGCATCTCCTGATAATCTACCCCTATCCACTCCTCTTTGTTGATTCCATGTCAGCAGTGGGTTCCCAGGTTGAATTTTGCAGAAATAGGCTGAAGAAATGCCCTGGATCTGGTGCTCAGCAAATGTAAGGTGTTCACAGAATTATGCTCTATCCCACATTAACACAAAGTGCACACCTTAGAGCAAATTGCCTGCCATTCACTTGTTGGTAATCCCTGCTGAAGACAATGGCAATAGTGTTTAGAGTGATAAAAATGGAAACTTAGAAAACAGGAGATGCCACAGAGAGAAAACTGCAGAAGCCTCATAACGACACTGTTTCCATTCATCCATTTTAATTTATAAGCAAATAAAACTTTAAATGTTAATTATCATTTATTAACATTTATTCAGTTTAAGAGTATTCTGAAGATATTTCATTCTGAATTATATTTAATTTATTTTTTGGTATGTAGAGAATATATTCAGTCCAGAACTCAGAAGTTATTTACTGAAAATTGTTTGTATAGTTAAAATTTCTCCAAATTATATCACATACAAATTTATCCTAGCATACATAATTTCTAGCAACAGAATGAATAATTTCTAAAAAATTTTAGAATTTAATATTTTTAAAGTGCTAACACTGATATTCATGTTTACCTTGCTTAATATGTTACCTTTAGTGTTTTCCACAAATTTTTGTTCTATCCAGTGAATATACTAGATGTCAGTACTTTTTTCTTCTTTCTTCTGAAACTATTCCTTATATTCTATATTCCTTTGGCATGGTTGCCAATGAATAAGAACTGCAGATACTTGTATCAGTTGTTCATGATGTTTACCCAAGTCCTCCATGTCTTCTTTTTCTAGGAACATAGAAGAATTGTACTTTGTGGTCCCACTGAAGAAGGATGAGGTCATGTGACAAGCTGGAGGCAAAAGTGACATGCGTCCCTCTGAGATCAGCGCATATAATTATGTATGTGAAACCAGTTAGAGCTATCTTTATTTCTGCTCGGGCTTCACTGGTAGCTCAGATGGTAAAGCATCTGCCTGCAATGCAGGAGACTCAGGTTCAGTCCTTGGGTGGGGCAGATCCCCTGGAGAAGGGAATGGCTACCCACTCCAGTATTCTTGCTGGACAATTCCGTGGACAGAGGAGCCTGGCAGGCTACAGTCAATGGGGTGGCAAGGAGTCGGACACGACTACATGACTAACACATTCAGTTTCACTTATTTCTGCCAAGGTGACTGGAAAAA
Organism: Bubalus kerabau; assembly: GCF_029407905.1. Taxonomy (NCBI): domain Eukaryota; kingdom Metazoa; phylum Chordata; class Mammalia; order Artiodactyla; family Bovidae; genus Bubalus; species Bubalus kerabau. The sequence continues at coordinate 56,690,450 of NC_073637.1, forward strand.
CTCTAAATGATGGCTACTCTGTCTGCCTCCGTCTCTGAGTGACCACTATGAGCAGAGCTCACCTGCTGACCTGTGAAAACACGTAGCTTAAGAAAGAAAGCAATTGTCCTAGTTTCAGCTAATCATAATTGGACTATTTCTTGCCATAGCACAATCTAGCCTATCCTGCTTGAGACAATCCAGTCAATTATACTTTCAACTCTTTCCTAGGGCTCTGCCACAAATCTTAATCTAGTAAGGCTTCACATGGTAAAAACAAACAAACAAAAAACACCTCGTAATTACTTCTTTTCTCATATCCCTTAAAATTAAGACCAGGACTGGGACCTAGCAGTCCTCCATTATATTTTTCAGAGTGCAGTTTTCCTAGCATTGCCTCTTGGGCTGAAGTCACTACCTAAGGAATTCATACACTCAGTCTTCATTTAATTATCCTGGTAGCAGATAACTTCAAAAAAAATGCATAAGAAAAAACTTAAATTGATCCCACAAATAATTCCTTTCCAAAGTTTCTATTCTTAAATTGATTATCTGTGTGATTTTGTTAAATCCTTCATTGCATCTCTTGGGAACTTTTAAGAATGGTGCCTCCACTAACTCTAAAAGATTTTAGTGTTGATCAGATAAATTTCAACTCTCTACATTACAGGAATACCTAGCAGGCTGCTGGCAAATCTGAGTACATTACTGTGTGAGGAATATGACAGGCTCTGGGATGGATACCAGACCTAAACAAACCAGCCAGGATCCTTTTGGGGGTTTGACATAGATTCTGGTCCATCGAGGGTTGTGCTCTTTTCTCTCGATCACTACACCTAGTGAGGACGTTGTGCACGTTGACCTGCCAGTGACTATCCTATCACCACACATGAAGACCTGTCCCAGAAGGGAAACAGCATAGAGAGAACAGAGCTAAGAAAAAGAACAAGCTCACAAGAGGGGCAAAGAGGGCTCATGACATCCACGGACTTGCACTGTGTCACACTTACTCTTTGGAGTCCCTAGGTTTGAGTAGAATTGGAGCTTTTTTGTCTATTTGTTTTTGTTTTTTCACTTTACTGGAGTTAGTTTCGGTTGACTTACAAACAAAAGTGACTGTTTTCCTGAATCCCCTTCCCCCATATAGCGGCAGGGCTCTCTCTTTTTGATTTCGGAGCAACAATAATCACCAACTCAGAGAGGTCTTGTTTGGCCACCCCAGTGAAACTTCTCTACTTATGCATTTCCTGTATAAATAAGTTTGTGCTTGTCATTTGCCATGACCCTCTAGCAAGTAGGTTCTCATTCCCACATCTCCCATGTCTAGTGTAAGCGTCAATGTGTATTTGTTGAATACATGAATGGAAGAGTAAATGTATAGCCATTTGGCCACATTTTGGCCTCCCTAATTCTACTTTTTCCCTCTACCCACAAGATATTTAGCTATATATCCAATATGAAAATGCTCTTATGACCAGACTCAAATGGATAATGATTTTAACTTCCCAATTTTCCTGCCTAATTATAGTTTCTTTGCAGTAGGTTCACCTTGAAATCTAGTACAGTTTTACAAAGCTATACAAACTTTCAGAGTTACCTGTGTATTATTTAGTAAATTACTACTTTGGTATATTTTTATAGATTCAGTACTTAAATACTTCAGCATATTAGTTGACTAAAGTATGCCACTGTGGCAATTGAAACAACAAACAAAAGAAATCCACAAATCTTCCAAAAGTGCTTAAGCCCCTAAAAGAAAGTAGCCAGGACAGAATAGATACACTTCTTTTTGTTCCCTAATTTTTATTGTGTTATCACTACTCAGCATAACAAACCCTTCTCCTCAAACTACTTCCCTTTCTGTGTTCACTGACAGCAAAATCACAATTAATCACCTAAATATGCCTTTTATATATGTGTGTGCATGCTTAGTTGCTCAGTCGTGTCTGACTCTTTGCAACCCCATGGACTGTAGCCTGCCAGGCTCCTCTGTCCATGTGGATTCTCCAGGCAAGAATACTGCAGTGGGTTGCCATGCCCCCCTCCAGGGTATCTTCCCAACCCAGGGATCGAACCCAGGTCTCCAGCATTGTAGGCAGATTCTTTACCATCTGAGCCACCAGGGAAGCCAATTATATATGTGCATGCACATGCATATATGCATATACATTTGCCTATGAAATGATGTGTTATCTCCAGAATCATATTAGTATAAATTAAATCAAATGATAATGCATTATTAAGGGCAGATTTGTTTTCTCCTTTCACTGCTAAGTCACTTCAGACATGTCCAACTCTCTGCGACCCCTTAGACAGGCTCCTACCAGGTTCCTCTGTCCCTGGGATTCTCCAGGCAATAACACTGGAGTGGGTTGCCATTTCCTTCTCCAATTCATGAAAGTGAAAAGTGAAAGTGAAGTCGCTCAGTCATGTCCGACTTAGCGACCTCATGGACTGCAGCCTACCAGGCTCCTCAGTCCATGGGATTTTCCAGGCAAGAGTACTGGAGTGGGGTGTCATTGCCTTCTCCATCTCCTTTCACAAATCCCTACAAAAAGAAAGTTGTCTTAAATGATAAATCCACAAGGTAAGAGAAAACAAGAGAGAGGGAAAAAAAAGCAACAAATTTTTGGAAGTTGAAAAGCAGGCATATTTGAGAAAGTAAAATCTTAAATTGCAATTCGAAAATCCAAGAAGCAACTCAGTTTACAGTGCAGAGCCACCAAGAGCTCTGGAATTGGCAGCTGTCAGTTCTTCTGGCGAAGAAGGCAATGGTACCCCACTCCAGTACTCTTGCCTGGAAAATCCCATGGACAGAGGAGCCTGGTAGGCTGCAGTCCATGGGGTCGCTAAGAGTTGGACACGACTGAGCAACTTCACTTTCACTTTTCACTTTCATGCACTGGAGAAGGCAATGGCAACCCACTCCAGTGTTCTTGCCTGGAGAATCCCAGGGACGGGGGAGCCTGGTGGGCTGCCGTCTATAGGGTCGCACAGAGTCGGACACGACTGAAGCGACTTAGCAGCATCAGCAGCAGCAGTTCTTCTGGAAATTGGAGTAAAAATCAGTGATTAGTAAGGAGGGTTACAACAAGGAGATCAAGCCAGTCAATCCTAAAAGAAATCAAACTTGAATATTCACAGGAAGGGATGATGTTGAAGCTGAAGCTCCGATATTTTGGCCACCTGATGCAAAGAGCTGACACATTGGAAAAGACCCTGATGCTGGGAAAGATTGAGGGTGGGAGAAGGGAGTGACTGAGATGAGATGGCTCGATGACATCACTCAATGGACATGAGTTTGAGTGAACTCTGGGAGATAGTGGAGGACAGGGAAGCCTGGTGTGCTGCAGTCCATGGGGTCACAAAGAGTCAGACACAACTTAGCAACTGATCAACAACAATAGAACTTCTAGGATCCTACTATGAGGAAATTTGGGCAATGTAGTTTTTAGCTTTCCAGCCCAAAACCAGAAAAAAGTTTGGAATTAATGCTGAATGACAATTCACCCTATCCATCACACAAAGTGTCAAAAATATATTTCCCAAGCATTGGAAGGGTGTATTTCTTTCAAACATGAATTAACGAAGAGAGAAGAAACATATGGTACAGGAAACAATAGCCCCAACATGGGCAAGAAGGGAAAACCTAACCAGGTTGAGCAGGTCCGAAGGCCCTGGGCAAGTCTTTTTCAGGAAGATAGGATAAATAGACTACCTAAAGTGTCCACAGTCCTGATTTTTAGTGGGCAACAACTTTAAGACTGAATTTGCAGTAAATACATAGAAAACCAAGCAAACAATAAAACATGACAACTTCCAAGAAAAAAAACTATGAACAAGAAAGGAACATTAGCCAAGGTTAACTGTCTCAGCATATGTTACCTGACTTGACATATATAATATATCCTCGGAAAGGAAAGAGTTAACTCCTTTTCTTCTCTAATGCCTACACCTGAAAAAAATCAAGGAATAGCAATGAATGTGTTATTTGAATCATGGAGATAAATATTAAAATAATCAACTAAAATTAGGTATGTGTAATTGCTTTAGGAAAAAAAATGGGGTAAAGCAGCAGGCAGTTTCAGTTTTCTGTAACCAATCTTGCTCAATTAGATGACTATTTAAGCTATGTACATTTATTTATTTGGTATAAACGAAAATTGGCATGAGGGAAGGGGGAGTGTTGAGAAATCAATTATAGCTCTTTATATAGCCCCAATCTTAACATGAATCTCTTCTACAAAGGCATTCAAACATTTCCCAAACTATTCTCACAATCAATTCCTCCTTTAACCTTAGTTCTGAAATAGCAAAGGCTGGTAACAAGATGACAGATGATTCAGCAGCTGCTCTGAAAATGTTCACAGGCTACTAGCTTTTGAGAATTCATTAATCATTCACTAGATGGGGCTAACACACTGTAGAGAGTGACAACGAACTGAAATATTTTATTTGTAAGTAATATATATTTGAATTAAATTCTGTAGATTTGCTAAATGGACATTTGAAATTAGACACTTGTGCATGCACAGTTGCTTCAGTCGTGTTCGACTCTGTGAGATGCTATGGACTGTAGCCCACCAGTCTCCTCTATCCATGGGATTCTCCAGGAAAGAATACTGGAGTGGGTTGCTGTGCCCTCCTCCAGGGGATCTTCCCAAGCCAGGGATCAAACCCATGTCACAAGTCTGATGCATTGGCAGGAGTTCTTGACCACTAGCGCCACCTGGGAAGCCCTTGAGATTAGATAACATATTACATAAATTTGATTATTTTGTAAATACAGAAGAATTTTGCATGTAATTGAAAAAGCAAAGTATTATTATAGAATCTTAAGTTTAAAAGAAACTTTGGTAAATATCTAGTTGAATTCTCTGATTGTGTGTATAGGAAAACTGTAGTCCAAACATAAAGCCCTTGCCTTCCACAGAGCCTGGTTTTGTTGTTCAGTAGCTTGGTTGTGTCTGACTCTTTGCGACCCTATGGAATGCAGCACACCAGGCTTCCCTGTCCTTCTCTGAGTTTGCTCAGACTCATATCCATTGAGTTGGTGGTGCCATGCAACCATCTCATCCTCCTGCCCTCAATCTTTCCCAGCATCAGGGTCTTTTCTAATGAGTCAGCTCTTTGCTTCAGGTGGCCAAATTTTAAACCCTGGTATAGCAGCCAAGGGCTTCCCAGTAGGTAAAGAAACCATCTGCAATGCAGGAGATGCAGGAGACACAGACTCTATCCCTGGACTGGGAAGGTTCCCTGGAGGAGAGCATGACAACCCATTCCAGTATTCTTGTCTAGAGAATTCCATGGACAGAGCAACCTGACAGGCTACAGTATATGGGGTCACAAAGAGCTGGACCCTACTGAAACGACAGAACATGCAGATAGTGGCCATACTAAAGACCCAAATCTGAAAGTCCACCAGCTTGAGGCACGTAGGCAATCAGTTTAAATAACAAATACATACTGTCATTGGGCCAGACACTGCGTTTAAGAAAGTTAGAAAGGTAAATGAAATAAAATTCTGCCTTAAAAGGAACAAACGAATGAGAAAGGTAAATGTCCAGCAAGTACAAGGGAGTTAGCAAAGCTTAGGGTGGGAGGAGTGCTATTAGAAGAGGGGCTGCTGTGTGTTCAGTGTGTAAGCTTCCAAATTAAGAATGAGTCACGGTTTCCTAGGAAATTCAGTTTTAAGAAGTGTAGGCTGATTCCACTGGGATACGAAAGCAGGAGGGTTGAAGAGATGCAAGTGCGAAGTGCTAAATTGCTTCAGTCAGTCATGTTCAACACTTTTGCGACCCCATGGACTGTAGCCTGCCACCCTCCTCTGTCTGTGCAATTTCCCAGGCAAGAAACTGGAGTGGGTTTCCATTTCCTTCTCCAGGGATCTTCCCAACCCAGGGATCAATGAAAGGGCTGCATTTAAACAATTTCATAGAGAGAAACCTTATTTCAGCATGGCAATATATAAACTTCATAATGTTTAATTTTATTAAAGCAAGATCTATTTTACCTTTACCAAGATATCTTTACCACCAAATAGGCAAACACTTTTTAAAACTTAGTATGCACCATATTGATGAATTTGCAGAGAAACACCCTCATTCATATGCATTTACTACTGATGGGAATCTAAACTGTCTGAGGTTTGTCACTATAAAATTGTAAGATACATATTCCATTGACTTATTATTTCAATTTCCAAAACTTATCTTAAACATTAATTTATGTAAATGTGCAAAGTCATATGGTAGCAATATATATATAATGAAAAACATTTGAAACTAAATACCTAACAATTGTGGATTGGATAAAGAAATGTTACATTAATCTCTGAGTCACTTGTCCATCATGTTATTTCCTAGGACCCATTCTTTATTCACCTACCTGTAAATAGCAAAAGAATTCTAGCAGCCACTTCACACAGCAACGGTGCCCTCCTTCAGCTAAGTTGATCAGACCAGCGGTGGACCTCTGTGGCCCAAACTGGAGCTTTTCCTCAGAATTTAGAATCATAACTGAGAGTAAAAAGTTAATGTCTGCATGTGTGTTCAGTCACTTCTGTCGTGTCCAACTTTTTGTGACCCCATGGACTATAGCCAGCCAAGCTCCTCTATCCATAGGATTCTCCAGGTAAAAATACTGGAATGGGTTGCCATGCCCTCCTCCAGGGGATCTTCCCGACTCAAGGATCAAACCTGTGTCTCCTGCGTCTCCTACATTGCAGGCGAATTCTTTACCATTGAGCCACCATGGAAGCCCCCAATAATCTGCGTATTTGAGTTCCATTACCATATACACACTTTCTGTTCTGTGAACTGTGTAGTCAACGTGAGCCATTCTGCAAGGAAATGGGGGTGAGGGATTATAAAGATGATGCCTGGATAAAACCATGAGTGTGGAATACACTATTACTCAAGTCTTTGCATGCTTGCTCTTAAGACCACAGCACTGTTCCCCTGTTCTTGATTACATGAGAGAGTGTTGCTTTGTTACAACATAGTGATACTTTTGAATCAGTTGGCTCAAAATGTATTTTTCTATCTTGCAGTAAAATGAGCCCTATGTATATATATATATATATATATATATATATATATATATATATATATATCCCTGAAGGGCAGTACTATGCATCTATCAGAAAATACCATACACACATATTGAAATGGAAATATGTCCAAAATATGTAAGTGAGAAAAGCAAATAGCAGAGCAGTGTGTAGCACTCCATTAGAATCAACCTAGCTACCCCTAAGCTACTTGACATATGCAAAGTTCAATTTCCTTTTAACACCCATATCCCACCTTATGAAGGATTGACTCCTACCCTCCATCACTGAGTCTCAGTTTGACTAACTAAATGCTGACCTATCCTCCTGCAAAGAAAATCATTTGAGATGCCACACTGGGGAAGACATAGATTCAAGATCTTGTTCGTGGAAAGCCTGGCAAAGAATTAAATATAGAAATAGATATCTATCTAGAGAGAGACTTGTTCATAGAAAGGGTGGCAAGGAATTGAATATTTTCATCAGATCTGATGAAGCTATGCTTGCATTACAAATTATCCATGTTGCCTGGAAACAAACCTGAAAATATTCAGCCTGTAGGTCTCCTGGATGTCATATCTGCATCCCTTGGTGTTGAATTTACTGTGAGAATTCTGACTATATTATTCTTTCCACCAAACCCCTATCCGTCTAAGAGGACTATGATGTATATTATTATAGAAGATAATCTTTGTTATTAATTGAAATTCCCTCCCTCATGTTTCCTTGTTGCCCCTTCATTCTCCTAACATTCTGTCAGCAATGATAGTTTTCTATTGACACTATCTTCAAAGATAGTCAGTTCTTTGGTCTGTGTAATTCTCTCCTCCAGTCAAGCCCTTGACATATAATACTAAGGAAAATGTTTCCCTTGAGTGCTTGACCTCTTGTCAGCGAAATATATTCTTTCAGGAGAAAGTTCTAGGATGCAGAATCTGGGTGAATCATCACCCTTGTGGGTTTAGGAATTCCAGCAACCAAATAGTCTAAGTTTCTCATATGCTTTTAATTTAATCAAAGTGTGCAGCAAACACATGCCCTGCACACTGAGCACACAAAATAAGTTGTTGTTGGATTCCATCCCTGCATCACATAATTGAAATCTTCTAGAAAGTTGTTCAGTCATTTCACCAATTCTTGGCACAATAACCATTTCTCTTTATGAGCAGTATTTTCCAACTATTTCAGCTTGTGAAACATTTCCATCCTTTTAACCATTTGGAACACTTACTGGGGATCAGAAAAAGGGTACTGCCAAAAACAAACTCACCCACTTGTACACACTCTTCCTGCTATAAGATAACAAAGATTAATTATCTTAGGAGATTATGGAAATAATACAGATTTGGAATCAGTGAATCTGGCTTCAAAACATGTTTTAAAAAGTGCCAACAAGGTGACAAGTCATTTCACTTCTCTGTGACATAGTGAATTCTTTAGTTAATAAATAAAGAGTTGGACAGTACTGAGCGACTAACACTAACTATAATAATAATAAATGGATAAGTTGACTGGGTACTTCATGTGAGACTCTGTCCCAAGCACTTTTCATGTACTAACTTATTTGACTCTCATCAAAAGCTTTATAAGTTGTAATTACTAAACTTTCACGGGTGAAGAATCTGAGGCACTGAAAGGCGAGTAACTTGGACATAGTCACACAGTTGTACCCGGCACATCGAAGATTTGAACCCAGGAAGTATGATACAGAGGCTGCATACTCAGCAATCTCAGAGTTCAAAATGGAATTAGTACATTTTCAAAAGGTTTTTCTAAGGTTTAAATGAGAGTTGTTGTTGTTGTTTAGTTGCTAAGTCGTGTCCGACTCTTCTGTGACCCCATGGACTGAAACCCTCCAAGCTTGTCACTCCATGGGATTTCCCAGGTGAGAATAATGGGAAATGGTTGCTATTTCCTTCTCCAGGGGATCTTCCCAACCCAGGGATCGAACCCCTGTCTCCTGTATTGGCAGAAAAATTCCTTACCACTGAGCCACCGGAGAAGCCCTAAAATGAGAGAGTATATCTAAAATACTCCAGACAAAAGTGCTTGGGAAAGTAGAAAATCAGTAAAATTAGTTGTCTTAATAATTTGCAATTTGATAATATACAAAATTCATCCCATTGTTCCTATTGGTTAACTTATAGCTTCATCAGTCTCAGTTGAAAAAAATAAGAGAGAAAAAAAAGAGGATTGATTCTAATACCCAAATTAGTGGCAGCCTTTTATATTTTCACGTCTGATATGTCATCTGCACTAATTTTGACTTTAGTGAAAGAGTAGAAAAGATAAAATTTCTAGTCAATATTTAGGACACTGAAATTCAGCAAGACTCTGTGGGGCCCCAGCGACAGACACCCCCATCTCAGGTTCCCTCACCTCTTGTTTGTAGATAAGCTTTAGCTTCCCAGGCCTTCCCTGAGTTCCAAAAAGAAAACTTGAATCAGAAAGTTTAAAAAAAAATGTAGAAACAAAAGAAAACAAGCAAAGCAAAGTAATAATAATTTAGCCATAAAACAAAGTCAAGGACCTTTGGTTTCTCCTTAAGGGCTGTAGATAATGTCTTGAACTGTATCCTTGAGTTGTTTTGTAGATAATAAAACCCCCACCAGGTGGAAAAGGTTAACTGCCTGCTGACCACCAGCCTGTAGACCCCAGTCAAGCTGGAACCATAAGTCTGATGATAAAGATTCTCAAAGCATCACTCTCTTATGTCAATCAAAGAATCAAATCCTGCATGAGCTGATCACATATCTTGTGAACCTAGCCCTCAGACTGTCCTTAAAAACCCTTCCCTAAAACATACTGGGGCCTCCCAGGTGGCGCTAGTGGTAAAGAACTCGCCTGCCAATTCCAGAGATGTAAGAGATACATGGGTTCTATCCCTAGTCAGGAAGATCCCCTGGGATAGTTAATGGTAACCCACTCGAGTATTCTTACCTGAAAAATTCTATGAACAGAGAAGCCTGGCAGGCTGCAGTCCATGGGGTTGCAAAGAGTCAGACACAACTGAAGTGACATAGCCTGCATGCAAAAGCCACTGGGGAGTTCAGGTCTTTTAAACAAAAGCAGCCTTACTTGGCACCTTGCAATAAATTGTACTTTCCTTCACCACAATGTAGTGTCAGTAGACTGGCTTTGCCACACATGGGGTGAGCAGACTCAAGTTTGGTTCCATAACAACACCAAGCTGCTGCTGCTGCTGCTAAGTCGCTTCAGTCGTGTCTGACTCTGTGCGACCCCATAGACGGCAGCCCACCAGGCTCCCCCGTCCCTGTGATTCTCCAGGCAAGAACATTGGAGTGAGCTGTAGTTTGCCTCCTTCCAACATCAGGGTAACGGTTAGTGCTAGGAGTTTTCCTTCATTCTTTGGGCCTGAAGTTTCACTCCATAATACGGCAGAAACCACAACAGATAGCGCTGAGACACAGAAGCTCGGATGACAAGCAGCTTCTGAGTGCAATAAAAGGCACTGTCATACTACACTGTACAAATTATAAGTAGTAGGGTCGAAGCTGTATTCTGTTGGAAATTTTAGTACCATGATGCACTTCTGACACAAATAATTAGTAACAGCTCATAAAATCCTCATTGCCATCAAAGTTACAATTTCAATCATCCTTTTAGATTAAAGAGGAAAACATGATTAAAATTGGGGACAGTGTAAATGATGTCTACAACCATGATTGTTATAGTTCTGTAAGTTAATTTGTACAAAATACAGTAAAGAAAGAAAGAGTCTGAGCAACTAAACAAAGATTAAGAAGTTGGTCTAGTAGTTCATTTTTACCCGTCAATGAAAAAAAATCTGTTGCCATGGAAATGAGGTAAGCCATCCCTTGGAAAATAATTTTTTTTTTACTAAAATGAAGATACATTCTGTAATAGGTAAATCTTAAAATGGGCTTTTTTGGGGCTTTCCTGGTGGCTCAGCTGGTAAAGAACACACTTTGCCAATGCAGGAGACACAGGAGACCTTGGGTTTGATCCCTGGGTCAGGAAGATCCCCTGGAGAAGGAAATGGCAATCAGCTCCAATATTCTTGTCTGGAAAATCGCATGGACAGAGGAGCCAAGCAGACTACAGTCCATGGGGTTGCAAAGAGTCAGACACAAGTGAGCACAACACACGCAAAGATGTTTTATATTTTTGTAGTTAACTAATTTAGCTGAATTTAAATAAAACCATGATAATGACTATATTAAAAATAGTTGAAAATAGTAAAAGAGTAGGTTGGAATTCCAGGAAAGGTGAAAGGAGGCAGTGTTGCATAATGGTTAAACATCTGTGCACAAAACTGTCTGAATTTAAACTGAGGCTTCATCTGTCATTTGCTCTGTTTCTTTAAGGGGACTACTCAAAAATTCTAGGTCTCAAACTCCTTACAGATAAAGTGGCAGTGAATGATAGATGTACCTTTGAGTTATTATCAGGTCATAGAGAGTTAATGCCATAATCTCCTATAACATTCAAAGGAGAGTGCAGGGAACATAAAAATTCTCAATAAGTGTCCATTACTAGCAGGATGACTTCATCTGAGTTTGAGAATAGTCAACTTCAATATATTGAAGAAGAGATGAGATCATCCAGGTAAAGTGCCTAGAGTAAGAAAATGAAATAGGAGATTCTTGAATAATTCTGATATTAAAGGAATGGATGATGAACTCAGGTCACATGGAGAGACTACTAAAAAGGAAATTTAAGAAGCAGGGGAAACTATTGAAGAAGCCAGGGTCATGCAAACCAGCTGTTTCAATAGCTAGCAAATTCTACAGAGATGCCAAGGCAAGTCCTGAACAATTCGTTTTTCCACAAATTTCTTTGAAACCAGTGTGTTTCCAGCTTGATTGGGGTATAGTTTACATAAAATAAAACTCAGCCATTTTAAATGTACAATCTGATGAGTTTGGCAATTGTATGTAGTCATATAACTGCTGTTAAAGGATAATTTTTAAATAGCAAATTCATGACTCTACAGATGTAAAATGAACATTTGTCAAAGATTTTACTTAACTCAGTAATTAATGAGATAACCAGAAAGATATTACAACCAGTTCAAAGGAGAATAAAAAAACAGACATATATATATATATATATATATATATATATATGTAAAAGCCCATCAGGAATGCTGACATGAGTTTACTGATAAATGCAAGAATGACAAAACTGGTAAATGACTAGAGGACTTTAATCTATTACTTTTCACCATACAAAATTTGCATTTCTGTGAGCAAGAATTATTTGCCTTATTAGTTTTCTACAGGTTACAGAGTTTGAAAAAAAATAGCTCAAAGAAAATGAAAGACACAAACCCCACAGAATCAAATAACCCAGAAAGACGTACTCTAAGTAATGATTAGTTGACTATTGAAAATACCCAGTAATCCCCACCCTGGAATTTTTTTCCAGCTTTATTGAGATACAGTTGACATGAAACATTGTGTAAGTTTAAGGCTTACAACATGATGATTTTATATATATATATATATATATATATATATAAAAATTTTAAAAATTTTCTTCAATCAACAGTATCAGCTGATATGCCACAAATGTGTGGCCATTCAACTGATTATTGACCAGATGTTATTCAGTCGCTCAGTCATGTCCGACTCTTTGCAACCCCATAGACTGCAGCATGCCAGGCCTCCCTGTCCATCACCATCTCCCGAAGCTTGCCCAAACTCATGTCCACTGAGTTGGTGATGCCATCTAACCATCTCATCCTCTCTCGTCCCCTTCTCCTCCTGCCTTCAATCTTTCCCAGCATCAGGGTCTTTTCTAATGAGTTAGCTCTTCACATCAAGTGGCCAAAGTTTTGGAGCTTCAGCTTCAGCATCAGTCCTTCCAATGAATATTCAGGACTGATTTCCTCTAGGACTGACTGGTTGGCTCTCCTTGCAGTCCAAGAGACTCTCAAGAGTCTTCTCCAATACCACAGTTCAAAAGCATCAATTCTTTGGCGCTCAGCTTTCTTTATGGTCCAACTCACACGTGTATACATGATTACTGAAAAAACCATAGCTTTGACTATACAGACCTATGCTGGCAAAATAATGTCTCTGCTTTCTAATATATAGGTTTGTCATTGTTTTCTTCAAAGGAGCAAGCAAGTTTTAATTTCATAGCTGCAGTCACCATCTGCAGTGATTTTTGAACCCAAGAAAATAAAGTGTCACTATTTCCAATTTTCCCATCTATTTTCCCTAAAGTGATAGGACCAGATGCCATTATCTTCTTTTTTTTTAAATGTTGAGTTTTAAGCCAGCTTTTTCACTCTTGCAAATCAGCCATGTGAGCCCATTTTTCTGTTAGACTATGCTTTAATTTCTTTTTCATAACACCTTTTTGAGATATAGTTCACATAATTTACAACTCCCTCATTTAATGAATACATTTCAATGGTTTCTAGTATATTCACAGAACTGTGCAACCATTACCACAATCAATTTTAGAACATTTTTATCACCCCCAAAAGAAATCTCATACTCATTAGAAGTCAATCTCCTTTTCTCCTAACCCCTTCCAATCCCTAGGCAACCACTAATCTATATTCTGGCCCTAAAATCTAGAGTTGCCTATCCTGGACACTTCATGCAAATAGACTTACAGAATAAATGTGGTCTTTTGTGACTGATTTCTTTAACCATATTTTTAAGATTTCTCCATGTGACAGAATGGTCAATATTCCATTTTCTATTCTTATTGAGTAATATTCCATTGTAGGAGAACTTCCTTGGTGGTCCAGTGGTTCAGACTCTGCCTTGCAGTGCAGGGGAAGCATGTTCCATCCCTCGTCCAGGAACTAAGATCCCACATGCCACAGGACAACTAAGCCTGCATGCTGCAAGCTACTGAGCCTGTGAGCTCTGGAGCCGGTACACTGCAACAAAAGATCCTGCTTGCCACAACCAAGACCCGACACATCCAAATAAATATTTGTTTAAAATTCCAGTGTAAGGATGTACCACTTTATCCAGTCATCAGATAATGAACATCTGTGTTATTCTACATTTTGTCTATGGTGAATAATGATATGAATATTCATGTACAAAATTTGTATACATGTTTTCCTTTCTCTTCTTACACAACTAAGAGTGAAACTGCTGTGTCATCGGGTGCCTTCTATGTCTAATCTTTTGAGGAACTCATAATTTTTCAAAGTAGCTTCACCATCTTACGTTCTCATCATCAGGCATAAGGGCTCCAATTTCTCCTTCTCTGGTTCCCGCTGATAAACTAGCTAGCATGAATTTAGCTTGTTGCTCTGGTGGAGCCACCAGCCTCCTCTTAACTGTTGTTTAGTTGCTAAGTTGTGTCCAACTCTTCTACTACCCCATGAACTGTAGCCCACCAGCCTCCTCTGTCCATGGAATTTCCCAGCAAGGATACTGGATTGGCTTGCCATTTCCTTCTCTAGGGAATTTTCCTGACTCAGGTATCTTGAACCCAGGTCTCCTGAATTGGCAGGCAGATTCTTTACCACTGAGCCACCAGGGGCACCCTCTCTTAATTACTTACCACCAAAATCCCCATTGTTTCTCAGGGCCCCCTTAGGCTTGTATTTCCCTGTACTCCGCTTCCAAAGAGGTCAGTTCCTTTTGGGGAAGCCTTAGAGCTCTCTTTGGACTGCCTCTCTCAGCCTCTGCTCCAGAGCTGGGGATCAGTGACAGTGGCCTGTTCTCTGAGTTACCTCTTGGCTTTATGATTCAGGCACTGGACAAGGATGGTAACCTTCCCTCTTCTAAGCTTGTATCTCTCATTAGGGAACCTCCATCCTACCTGTGAGCTGTGGCAAGGGCGATGGAGGCCCAGGTGTTTCCAGCCTGCTGCACAGCCCCTCCTGGCATAGACTCTCCACTGTAAGTGGCGGCTCAGGGGAAGAAGGGGGCTCTTGACTCTTGGCCATACTGTCTTGGAATTTGCCCTTTGCCATATGGAGGTGAGGGTGATAAGAAGTACCAGGGACCTGCCCTTCCTGGAGTATTTCAAGGTCTTGACTAGGAACTGGGAGCAGAAGGAACCCCCATGTTCTCGGCCACATCAGCCCAGAGAAGAGCCTCCATCACACCCAGCTTGGCTGGGACAGGGTTTGGTTCAAGCAGCATAGATTATCTTTTTGTAGAGATTTAGTAGATTTCCCTGAGTAAATATTTCTCCATATTCACACCTAGACAGGGGGTGGGGAGAAGGAAAGGGTGAGAAGATTTGGGGGATTAGGACTGACACAGATACGGTACCATGTGTAAAATAGATAGCTAGTGGGAGGTGCGGGAAATAAAACCCACTGGCCCAAACCTAAAGAATGGACTTGGAGACAGGAGGTGCAGTGGGAAGCGAGGCTTTAAAGATGGTCTTGTAAGACTGGATGTCTGGTGGGCAGACACCCACAGCAGTTACCACAACATTTCATACTCTGGCATGCAAGTCCTTTCCCCAATTCCTCACTGCTACTGAGTACTACGTGGTGAACAGTCTTGCTGAACGTCACTTAGGTTCATCCCCTTCCTCTTTATCAGCTGCTCCCCTCAACGTCTTGTTTCCCCCTGTCCTGTACACTTACTCCCTCTCTTATGTTTTGAATTCACCACTAGAATGAGCCCGCCCCAAACCCCTAAGCATTCCACTCTCCCTTTGCTTGCCCAGACTTTTCCCCTTTGTAACCTTTAGGGCTACTACATCAGCAAGCTGTCACTCAAAGCTAGCTAACCTTGAAAATGGACCACTTTGAGTTTTTATTTCTAACAGGAAGCTGCTGTATAGCCCAAAAGCTCAGATCAGTGCTCTGTGGTGACGAGACCGGTGGGATGAGGGATAGGGTAGGAGGGAGCTACAGGAGGGAGGGGATATACGTATGCTTATAGCTGATTCACTTCATTGTACAGCGGAAACTAATGTTAAACAATAACACTCCAACAAAAAAGAGTCAAAAATCAACAACAAAAATAATTTAAATTAAAAAAATTTTTTCACTGCTTTCTTTTTGCATTAAGGACAATTTCCAGAGATTTAAATCTTCAACTTTTTAAAATAATCTTATCAATTATGATTGATTCCTTGGAAGTGGTCCACAAATTTCCTCTCACTACCACTCTGGAAGTAGAACTTCCCTTCAATTCTATTATACATCAAGAATTATAACTGTAAGGGTGACTTTTAAATTGTTTATTCATATTGAGTTTATCCTCTGTAAATTCACCAAAAAAAATTTTATATGAATGATGTTAAATTGACAGAATATTTTATTTTTAACTGATGCATTATAAAAAGATATTTAGCACTCTTCAGTTCAGTTCAGTTTGGTTCAGTCACTCAGTCGTGTCCAACCCTTTGTAACCCCGTGGACTGCAGCATGCCAGGTCTCTATGTCTATCACCAACCCCCAGAGTTTACTCAAACTCACATCCATTGAGTCAGTGATGCCATCAAACCATCTCATCCTCTGTCGTCCCCTTTTCCTCCTGCCTTCAGTCTTTCCCAGCAACAGGGTCTTTTCAAATGAGTCAGTTCTTCCCATCAGATGGCCAGAATATTGGAGTTCCAGCTTCAGCATCAGTCCTTCCAATGAATATTCAGGACTGATTTCCTTTAGGATGGACCAGTTGGATCTCCTTGCAGTCCAAGGGACCCTCAAGTGTCTTCTCCAACACCACAGTTCAAACACATCAATTCTTCGGCACTCAGGATAGCTCAGTTGGTAAAGAATCTGCCTGCATGGAGGAGACCTGGGTTCGATCCTTGAGTTGGGAAGATCCCCTGGAGAAGGGAAGGGCTCCCCACTCCAGTATTCTGGCCTGGAGAATTCCATGGACTGTATAGTCAGACACAACTGAGTGACTTTCACTTCATTTAGCACTGGCAACCCACTCCAGTACTCTTGCCCGGAAAATCCCATGGATGGAGGAGCCTGGTGGGCTGTCGTCTATGGGGTCACACAGAGTCGGACATGACTGAAGTGACTTAGCAGCAGCAGCACTCTTAGGGTGGTATATTCACCAAAGGGTGGTATATTCACAAAAGGGTGGTATATTCAAAACTGAACTTTGAAGAGAACTCTCACTTATTCCTATACCACTTTTCATTCTAATTTTCAAAGGATGACAGGAAGTTCAAATAACAGTTAATTTATTTAAGTGGGAGGACAAAAAAAAAAAACAACCTGTCTCATAGTGAAAGAAGAGTTATTAGAAGAGCTGCTTCAAATTTCTTTTTGTCCCAAAGTGCAATCCCACCACTTGGTAGTTTTCTAGGTCCTTTCAATTGCAAAATCCACATTAGCACTAATTTAACACTAATAGCTTACTGATTAATGCATAGCCCCCTGGGCATATTGTCTAATCTATTCAAATAAACCTCAACTCTGAAAAACACAAAGGGCTTATTTACCAAATTATCATATTCTAAGGAATTCCCACAAATAAGAAATTATCATATTCTAAGGAATGCTGACAAATATCCAGTCAAAGCCATGATTTTTCTAGTAAGCATGTATGGATGTGGAAGTTGGACCATAAAGAAGGCTGAATTCCAAAGAATTGATGTTTTTGAAATGTGGTGTTGGAGAACACTCTTGAGAATCCCTTGGACTGCAAGGAGATCCAACCAGTCTATCCTAAAGGAAATCAGTCCTGAATATTCATTGGAAGGACTAATGCTGAAGCTGAAACTCCAGTACTTTGGCCATCTGATGCAAAGAGCTGACTCATTGGAAAAGACCCTGATGCTGGGAAAGATTGAAGGCAGGAGAAGAAAGGGATGACAGAGGATGAGATGGTTAGATGGCATCACCGACTCAATGGACATGAGTCCGAGCAAGCTCCAGGAGTTGGTGATTGAGAGGGAAGCCTGGCATGCTGCAGTCTATGGGGTCACAAAGAGTTAGGCACGACCGAGTGACTGAACTGAAGGAATTCCTGTCATCAAACAATAATCCTTTTCTCTATTTCCTTGGATTAGCACTCAGCTGATTCCCTAAGGCTCTGTGTGTGTGTGTGTGTGTGTGTGTCTGTGTCTATGTGTGTGTGTGGACAGGTTCCTCTGTCCATGGGATTTTCCAGGCAAGAATACTGGAGTGGGTTGCCCTTTCCTACTCCAGGGAATCTTCCAACCCAGGGATCAAACCCGCATATCTTGTGTCTCCTACATTGGCAAATGGATTCTTTACTACTGTGCTAACTGGGAATCCCAAATTGACAGGCTAGATTTTTTTCTTGAAGTTTTCCCAATTCACCTGGTTACATTTTTTTTTTCCTTCCGCTCCTAGCATTCCTTTCACTAAAGATGTCATCAGATAGGCCAACTTCACTGCAGAATGTCTCCATGTTTCAAAATGACTCTTCCACAACTGATTTCTATCTCTATTTACCCCAATTTTAACTGAGTAGTGCACTAAATCACATTAAGTTGTAAGTGGACAAAAAAGTTTATTGCTTTACTCTTCTCAGGGTGATTTCTATTTTATATGGAGATAAAGTTCAATATGCAAGGTATCAACGCAAAAAAATACTGATGCTAAGAGTTCAAAGATAAATGAAACAAAGATCTGTGACTTCAATGAAGTGATGAACTAGCAAGAAAGATTTTTTTCATAATATCTAGCATTTTGGGAGCTTCGCTCTGTACCAAGTAATGTGCTACGTGTTTTATTTACATTATCTTTCTTAAAATTCATGGAAACTTGTTAAGGTGGATATGACTATATTCTCTGTTATACATGAGAAAACTGAAGCTCAGAAAGCAAAATCATGTATCTAAAAAGATGCAAATCCAGGCTTTGAACCTATATCCATCTGTCCCCAAAGCCAACGTTAATAACCCTTGTGCTACCAAAACAAGACAAAACAAAACCTTATATAAGAAAAAAGCACTTACTATGCCCTAAGCATTTTGTTGGGCTTTCCTAGTGGCTAAAATGGTAAATAAAGCATCTGCCTGCAATGCAGGAAAACCGGGTTTGATACTTGGGAAGATCCCCTGTAGAAGGAAATGGCAACCCATTCCAGTTTCTTGCTTGGAGAATTCCATGGACAGAGGAGCTTGGTGGGTTATAGTCCATGGGGTCACAAAGAGTCAGACATAACTGAGTAACTAACACACAAGCACTATGTTGATTGTTTTATATTTCATCAAAATTAATACTCATTCAGTTCAATTCAGTTCAGTTCAGTCGCTCAGTAGTGTCCGACTCTTTGTGATCCCATGAATCACAGCACGTCAGGCCTCCCTGTCCATCAACAACTCCCAGAGTTCACTCAAACTCATGTCCATCGAGTCAGTGATGCCATCAAGCCATCTCATTCTCTGTTGTCCCCTTCTCCTCCTGCCCCCAATCCCTCCCAGCAACAGAGTCCTTTCCAATGAGTCAACTCTTCACATGAGGTGGCCAAAGTACTGGAGTTTCAGCTTTAGCATCATTCCTTCCAAAGAAATCCCAGGACTGATCTCCTTCAGGATGGACTGGTTGGATCTCCTTGCAGTCCAAGGGACTCTTAAGAGTCTTCTCCAACACCACAGTTCAAAAGCATTAATTCTTCCACACTCAGCTTTCTTCACAGTCCAACTCTCACATCCATACATGACCATAGGAAAAACCATAGCCTTGACTAGAGAGACCTTTGTTGGCAAAGTAATGTCTCTGCTTTTTAATATGCTATCTAGGTTGGTCATATCTTTCCTTCCAAGGAGTAAGCGTCTTTTAATTTCATGGCTGCAATCACTATCTGCAGTGATTTTGGAGCCCCAAAAAATAAAGTCTGACACTGTTTCCCCCTCTATTTCCCATGAAGTGATGGGACTGGATGCCATGATCTTCATTTTCTGAATGTTGAGCTTTAAGCCAACTTTTTCACTCTCCACGTTCACTGTCATCAAGAGGCTTTTTAGTTCCTCTTCACTTTCTGCCATAAGGGTGGTGTCATCTGCATATCTGAGGTTATTGATATTTCTCCCGTCAATCTTGATTCCAGCTCGTGCTTCTTCCAGCCCAGCGTTTCTCATGATGTACTCTGCATAGAAGTTAAATAAGCAGGGTGACAATATACAGCCTTGATGTACTCCTTTTCCTATTTGGAACCAGTCTGTTGTTCCATGTCCAGTTCTAACTGTTGCTTCCTGACTTGCATACAGATTTCTCAAGAGGCAGGACAGGTGGTCTGGTGTTCCCATCTCTTTCAGAATTTTCCACAGTTTATTGTGATCCACACGGTCAAAGGCTTTGGCATAGTCAATAAAGCAGAAATAGATGTTTTTCTGGAACTCTCTTGCTTTTTCGATGATGCAGCGGATGTTGACAATTTGTTCTCTGGTTCCTCTGCCTTTTCTAAAACCAGCTTGGACATCTGGAAGTTCATGGTTCATGTATTGCTGAAGCCTGGCTTGGAGAATTTTGAGCACTACTTTACTAGCATGTGAGATGAGTGCAATTGTGCGGTAGTTTGAGCATTCTTTGGCATTGCCTTTCTTTGGGATTGGAATGAAAACTGACTGTTTCCAGTCCCGTGGCCACTGTTGAGTTTTCCAAATTTGCTGGCATATTGAGTGCAGCACTTTCACAGCATCATCTTTCAGGATTTGGAATAGCTCAAATGGAATTCCATCACCTCCACTAGCTTTGTTCCTAGTGATGCTTTCCAAGGCCAACTTGACTTCACATTCGAGGATGTCTGGCTCTAGGTCAGTGATCACACACCATCATGATTAACTTGGTCGTGAAGATCTTTTTTGTACAGTTCTTCTGTGTATTCTTGCCACCTCTTCTTAATATCTTCTGCTTCTCTTAAGTCCATACCATTTCTGTCCTTTATTGAGCCCATCTTTGCATGAAATATTCCCTTAGTATCTCTGATTTTCTTGAAGAGATCTCTAGTCTTTCCCATTCTGTTGTTTTCCTCTATTTCTTTGCATTGATCGCTGAGGAAGGCTTTCTTATCTCTCCTTGCTATTCTTTGGAACTCTGTATTCAGATGCTTATATCTTTCCTTTTCTCATTTGCTTTTCACTTCTCTTCTTTTCACAGCTATTTGTAAGGCCTCCCCAGACAGCCATTTTACTTTTTGCATTTCTTGTCCATGGGGATGGTCTTGATCCCTGTGTCCTGTACAATGTCAAGAACCTCAGTCCATAGTTCATCAGGGGCACTGTCTATCAGATCTAGGCCCTTAAATCTATTTCTCACTTCCACTGTATAATCATAAGGGATTTGATTTAGGTCATACCTGAATGGTCTAGTGGTTTTCCCTACTTTCTTCAATTTAAGTCTGAATTTGGAAAAATGAAGTTCATGATCTGAGCCACAGTAAGCTTCTGGTCTTGTTTTTGTGGACTGTATAGAGCTTCTCTATATTTGGCTGCAAAGAATATAATCAATCTGATTTTGGTGTTGGCCATCTGGTGATGTCCATGTGTAGAGTCTTCTCTTGTGTTGTTGGAAGAGGGTGTTTGCTATGACCAGTGCGTTCTCTTGACAAAACTCTATTAGCCTTTACCCTGCTTCATTCCATATTCCAAGGCCAAATTTGCCTGTTACTCCAGGTGTTTCTTGACTTCCTACTTTTGCATTCCAGTCCCCTATAATGAAAAGGACATCTTTTTTGGGTGTTAGTTCTAAAAGGTCTTGTAGGTCTTCATAGAACCATTCAACTTCAGCTTCTTCAGTATTACTGGTTGGGGCATAGGCTTGGATTACTGTGTCCACACCAGTATTCTTTCCTGGAGAATCCCACAAACAGAGGAGCCTGGTGGGCTACAGCCCATAGGGTTGCAAATAGTTGGACATGACTGAAGCAACTTAGCAAGAAGCAAGAATGAAGCAAGAAGAAATAACTCTGATCTTTAGAGTAAGGGCAACGAGCAAGAACTCAGAATACCTTCCTCTCTTTAAAATGTGTTTCATTCTTTGTGGAAAAGGACAGATGGGTAATCAGGAACAATTCTGGTGGGATAACCCCAGAAGACCACAGAACAATAGAGGAGGAACACCTCACCTAGATTCTGCAGAGAAAATACATAGGTCAAAACCTAAAAGACACATAAAAGTCAGGCAGATGAAAGTGGAAGAGAGAGGTTGTTCTACACAAAGAGTGTGAAGACCTAGAGACAGGAGAGAACAAGACTCACTCTCAGAAATAGGAGAAGTTTAGGAAGACTACTGAAACTGAAAAAAGAAAGGGTGGGAGGTAAGACTGGAGAGAACTCTGTATCCTAAAACACTTTGTGAACCTTAATAAGGAACTGAGAAAGTGTTCTGAGAGGAATGAGGAGCCCCTGAAAGATTTTAAGCAGGAAAATGACATAAGCAAATACACCACTGAGCAAGACCACCCTGACTGCTAAGTGGATGGTGTGTTGGGCCCTGGCAAAGAAAGTTTAGGCACAGAAATCAATTAGGAGACTTTTATAGTAATCCACAAGAAACATAGGGATAGCATAAACCAAGACAGTGACAGTAGGCATTAGGACAAAGAAAATTTTATTATACTTTTTATTAATTTGTTGTTGTTGCTGATCTGGTCAGATATACATAATTAATAGATCTTTGACTGGGCATTATTGTAATCATTAAAGATGAATATTCAATATATGTTAGCTATGAGAATTTTTAGTGGAATTTTTACATATATAAATCTTCTAAAATGTTTAGATAGCAGCAGCTTCCCTTATTGATAAATTAGCGAAGATTTTTAGCAGTAATTTGAGCACATCATTTGTATATTTAACCCTATACTTTTATATCCCAAAATGGTTTACAGCAGGATTACGTATACTAAGCATATAATTAACATTTATGACTAATAAAACTAAAGAACAAAAAGTCTTGAATGTTGCATGCAAAACTTTGTCATGGCTATAAATTAAAAAGATAATTAGCTTACCAATACTTCTTAGAAGATTATGTTTGTTACTGTTAATTGCAATAAAGTCCATAGAAATACCAAGCATTCATCATAATTGACTCCATATATAAACAGTTTTTAATAACATAACAAGTTAGTCTTCCTAAGGGTATAGTCTGAAAAAGTAACCTGAGAAAAATGGAAGCTCACTTACAGTAGAGTCAAGGTTGAAACATGCACCCAAAGAGGATAATAGTTGATAAACAGCTTACTGCAGTAGAGATGCACTTTCTAATACTTTCTACTTGATTTCCTACCTATAAATTCATTTGAGATTTGTGATATGAGATACTGCTCATAAGAAAAAACGGCTTGGTAGCTAACTTTTTTATTGTATTATATGCCACATTTTCCCAATGATTTAAGATTGCCTAAGTAGATAAAAAATAAGACCTAAGGGGGAGGAGCCAAGATGGCGGAGGAGTAGGACGGGGAGAACACTTTCTCCCCCACAAATTCATCAAAAGAGCATTTAAACATCGAGTAAATTCCACAAAACAACTTCCGAATGCCGGCAGAGGACATCAGGCACCCAGAAAAGCAGCCCAACTCTTCGAAAGGAGGTAGGAAAAAATATAAAAGACAAAAAAAGAGACAAAAGAGGGAGGGACGGAGTTCCGTCCCGGGAAGGGAGTCTTAAAAAGAGAGAAGTTTCCAAACACCAGGAAACCCTCTCACTGCCGAATCTGTGCCGAGCTTTGGAAGCACAGAGGGCAACATAAAAGGGAGGGGAAAAAAAAAAATAAACAATTAAAAATCGCGGATTGTGAGCCCTACGGGAACTCCCCCAGCGGAGAAGCAGCGCAGACGCCTGCACACGGCATTAGCAAGCGGGGGCTGGGCAGGGAAGTGCGGCACGGGCTGTGTCCCTTAGAGTAAGAATCGGGCCGAATGTCCTGAGCGCTATCTGAGCGAACTAATTTGGGCTAGCAAACCAGACTGTGGGATATCTACCACGCGAAAAGCCAGCCCTAACCTAAGACACCGCCAGGCCCGCGCACAGAACAAAGGACTGAACAGAGATAGCCGGCTGCAGACCTTCCCCCTCCGGTGACAGGCAACCAGAGCCGGAAGGGGGCAATCGCAGCCCCAGAGAGACACTATCTATAAAACTGTAAGCAGGCTTCTTTGCTAACTAAAACTTCTTGGGGGTCTGGACGGTCAACATCTGCCTGAGAAGGTGCGCCGGTTTTACACCCAGATAACCGAGTGGCGGGGAGGCGATAAGTCGCAGCATTGGCGCCCGCCAAGCACCTCATCGCCTGAGCTGCTCGACCTGGGAAGAACACAAAACGCAGGCCCAACCGAGTCTGCGCCTCTGAGGACTACCCGAGTGCCTGAACCTGAGCGGCTTGGACCTGGGAGCTCAGTCCAGGGCCGGCCTCTGATTGTTCCCGGCGGAACAACCTAGAGCCCAAGCAGTGTGGGCAGGGAGGTTACACGCGCCGTGAGCGGGGGCAGACCCAGTGTGGCCGAGGCACTTCGAGCGCACGCCAGTGTTATCTGTTTGCAGCATCCCTCCCTCCCTCCCCACAGCGCGGCTGAACAAGTGAGCCTAAATTAAAAAAAAAAAAAAAAAAAATAGGGTCCTCCACCGTCCCCTTTGTGTCAGGGCGGGAACCAGACACTGAAGAGACCAGCAAACAGAAGAAGCTCTAACAGAGGGAAACGCCTTGGAAGCTACAGGCCATAGATTAAAACCCTGTGGTTACTACGGATTACATAGGAAGGGGCCTATAGATCTTGAGAAATATAAGTCGGACTAAGGAACTGCCAAAAATGAACTGAACCCACAATACTCACAATAAAACCAGAGAAAGACCTAGATATATTTTTACTATTTTTACGATCAATCTTTCTTTCTTTCTTTTTTTTTTTTAATTAAAAAAAATTTTTTTAAGTCCTCTATTGTCCTTTAATTTTCACTTTTATAACTATTACTTTGCAAAAAAAAAAAAAAGACCCTATTTTTTTTTTTTTTTTTTCTTCTTCAGCAAACTTCATATATATATTTTATAATTTTTTGACCGTGGTTTTTTTTTTTTTTTTTTTTCTTTTTCTTCTTTTCTTTAACATTGCATTTTTGAAATTCCAAACTCTACTCTAGATTTTTAATTTTAGCCTTTTGATATATGTTATCAATTTTGTACCTATAGTTTTTTTCATAATTGCTGTGACTTTTTTTTTTTTTCCTCTGTTTCTTTTATATAGCATCGTATATCTGCAATTCCAAACTCTACTCAAGATTTTTAATTTATGCTTTTTGGTATTTGATATCAATTTTGTACCTGTATTTTCTTTATAATTTTTGCGACATTGTTTTTGTTGGTTTGTTTGTTTTCTCTCTTTATTTTTCTTCTTCTTCTTTTTTTTTTTTTTTTTTTAACGTTGTATTTTTGAAATTCCAAACTCTACTCTGGATTTTTAATTTTTGCTGTTTGGTATTAGTTATCAATTTTGTACCTATAGTTTCTTTATTACTTTCACGACCTTGTTTGTTTTTCTTTGTTCGTTTTTTCTCTCTTTCTTTTCCTTCTCCTTTTCATTAACATCGCATTTTTGAAATTCCAAACTCTACTCTAATTTCTAATTTTTGTTTTTATGTATTTGTTACCAATTTTGTACCTTTAAGAACCCAATCTTCAGGACCCATTTTTCACTAGTGTACGAGATTACTGGCTTGACTGCTCTCTCTCCCTTTGGACTCTCCATTTTCTCCACCAGGTCACCTGTATCTCCTCCCTAACCCCTCTCTACTCTACCCAACTCTGTGAATTTCTGTGTGTTCCAGACGGTGGAGAACACTTAAGGAACTGATTACTGGCTGGATCTGTCTCCCGCCTTTTCATTTCCCCCTTTTATCCTTCTGGCCACCTCTGTCTCCTGCCTCCTTCTTCTCTTCCCTGTATAACTCCGTGAACATCTCTGAGTGGTCCAGTTGTGGAGTGCACATAAGGAAGTGACTACTGGCTAGCCCACTCTCTCCACTATTGATTCCACCTCATCTCATTTGGGTCACCTCTAACTCCCTCCTCCCTCTTCTCTTCTCCATGTAACGCTGTGAACCTCTCTGAGTGACCCTCACAGTAGAGAAACTTTTCATCTTTAACGTAGATGTTTTATCAGTGGTGCTGTATAGAAGGAGAAGTTTTGAAACTACTGTAAAATTAAGACCGATAACTGGAAGTAGGAGGCTTAAGTCCAATCCCTGACTCCAGGGAACTCCTGACTCCAAGGAACATTAATTGACAGGAGCTCATCAAACGCCTCCATACCGACACTGAAACCAAGCACCACACAAGGGCCAACAAGTTCCAGGGAAAGACATAACAAGCAAATTCTCCAGCAACAAAGGAACACAGCCCTGAGCTTCAAGATACAGGCTGCCCAAAGTCACCCCAAAACCATAGACATCTCATAACTCATTACTGGACATTTCATTACACTCCAGAGAGAAGAAATACAGCTCCATCCACCAGAACATCGACACAAGCTTCCCTAACCAGGAAACCTTGACAAGCCACCTGTACAAACCCACACACAGCGAGGAAACGCCACAATAAAGAGAACTCCACAAACTGCCAGAATACAGAAAGGACACCCCAAACTCAGCAATTTAAACAAGATGAAGAGACAGAGGAATAGCCAGCAGATAAAGGAACAGGATAAATGCCCACCAAACCAAACCAAAGAGGAAGAGATAGGGAATCTACCTGATAAAGAATTCCGAATAATGATAGTGAAATTGATCCAAAATCTTGAAATTAAAATGGAATCACAGATAAATAGCCTGGAGGCAAGGATTGAGAAGATGCAAGAAAGGTTTAACAAGGACTTAGAAGAAATAAAAAAGAGTCAATATATAATGAATAATGCAATAAGTGAAATTAAAAACACTCTGGAGGCAACAAATAGTAGAATAACAGAGGCAGAAGATAGGATTAGTGAATTAGAAGATAGAATGGTAGAAATAAATGAATCAGAGAGGATAAAAGAAAAACGAATTAAAAGAAATGAGGACAATCTCAGAGACCTCCAGGACAATATTAAACGCTACAACATTCGAATCATAGGGGTCCCAGAAGAAGAAGACAAAAAGAAAGACCATGAGAAAATACTTGAGGAGATAATAGTTGAAAACTTCCCTAAAATGGGGAAGGAAATAATCACCCAAGTCCAAGAAACCCAGAGAGTCCCAAATAGGATAAACCCAAGGCGAAACACCCCAAGACACATAGTAATCAAATTAACAAAGATCAAACACAAAGAACAAATATTAAAAGCAGCAAGGGAAAAACAACAAATAACACACAAGGGAATTCCCATAAGGATAACAGCTGATCTTTCAATAGAAACTCTTCAAGCCAGGAGGGAATGGCAAGACATACTTAAAATGATGAAAGAAAATAATCTACAGCCCAGATTATTGTACCCAGCAAGGATCTCATTCAAGTATGAAGGAGAAATCAAAAGCTTTTCAGACAAGCAAAAGCTGAGAGAATTCTGCACCACCAAACCAGCTCTCCAACAAATACTAAAGGATATTCTCTAGACAGGAAACACAAAAATTGTGTATAAATTCGAACCCAAAACAATAAAGTAAATGGCAACGGGGTCATACTTATCAGTAATTACCTTAAACGTAAATGGGTTGAATGCCCCAACCAAAAGACAAAGACTGGCTGAATGGATACAAAAACAAGACCCCTGCATATGTTGTCTACAAGAGACCCACCTCAAAACAGGGGACACATACAGACTGAAAGTGAAGGGCTGGAAAAAGATTTTCCATGCGAATAGGGACCAAAAGAAAGCAGGAGTAGCAATACTCATATCAGATAAAATAGACTTTAAAACAAAGACTGTGAAAAGAGACAAAGATGGTCACTACATAATGATCAAAGGATCAATCCAAGAAGAAGATATAACAATTATAAATATATATGCACCCAACACAGGAGCACCGCAGTATGTAAGACAAATGCTAACAAGTATAAAAGAAGAAATTAACAATAACACAATAATAGTGGGAGACTTTAATACCCCACTCACACCTATGGATAGATCAACTAAACAGAAAATTAACAAGGAAACACAAACTTTAAACGATACAATAGACCAGTTAGACCTAATTGATATCTATAGGACATTTCATCCCAAAACAATGAATTTCACCTTCTTCTCAAGTGCACATGGAACCTTCTCCAGGATAGATCACATCCTGGGCCATAAAGCTAGCCTTGGTAAATTCAAAAAAATAGAAATCATTCCAAGCATCTTTTCTGACCACAATGCAGTAAGATTAGATCTCAATTACAGGAGAAAAACTATTAAAAAATCCAACATATGGAGGCTGAACAACACGCTGCTGAATAACCAACAAATCACAGAAGAAATCAAAAAAGAAATCAAAATTTGCATAGAAACGAATGAAAACGAAAACACAACAACCCAAAACCTGTGGGACACGGTAAAAGCAGTCCTAAGGGGAAAGTTCATAGCAATACAGGAACACCTCAAGAAACAAGAAAAAAGTCAAATAAATAACCTAACTCTACACCTAAAGCAACTAGAAAAGGAAGAAATGAAGAACCCCAGGGTTAGTAGAAGGAAAGAAATCTTAAAAATTAGAGCAGAAATAAATGCAAAAGAAACAAAAGAGACCATAGCAAAAATCAACAAAACCAAAAGCTGGTTCTTTGAAAGGATAAATAAAATTGACAAACCATTAGCCAGACTCATCAAGAAACAAAGGGAGAAAAATCAAATCAATAAAATTAGAAATGAAAATGGAGAGATCACAACAGACAACACAGAAATACAAAGGATCATAAGAGACTACTATCAACAATTATATGCCAATAAAATGGACAACGTGGAAGAAATGGACAAATTCTTAGAAAAGTACAACTTTCCAAAACTCGATCAGGAAGAAATAGAAAATCTTAACAGACCCATCACAAGCACGGAAATTGAAACTGTAATCAAAAATCTTCCAGCAAACAAAAGCCCAGGTCCAGACGGCTTCACAGCTGAATTCTACCAAAAATTTAGAGAAGAGCTAACACCTATCCTGCTCAAACTCTTCCAGAAAATTGCAAAGGATGGTAAACTTCCAAACTCATTCTATGAGGCCACCATCACCCTAATACCAAAACCTGACAAAGATCCCACAAAAAAAGAAAACTACAGGCCAATATCACTGATGAACATAGATGCAAAAATCCTTAACAAAATTCTAGCAATCAGAATCCAACAACACATTAAAAAGATCATACACCATGACCAAGTGGGCTTTATTCCAGGGATGCAAGGATTCTTCAATATCCGCAAATCAATCAATGTAATACACCACATTAACAAATTGAAAAATAAAAACCATATGATTATCTCAATAGATGCAGAGAAAGCCTTTGACAAAATTCAACATCCATTTATGATCAAAACTCTCCAGAAAGCAGGAATAGAAGGAACCTACCTCAACATAATCAAAGCTATATATGACAAACCCACAGCAAACATTATCCTCAATGGTGAAAAATTGAAAGCATTTCCTCTAAAGTCAGGAACAAGACAAGGGTGCCCACTTTCACCATTACTATTCAACATAGTTTTGGAAGTTTTGGCCACAGCAATCAGAGCAGAAAAAGAAATAAAAGGAATCCAAATTGGAAAAGAAGAAGTAAAGCTCTCACTGTTTGCAGATGACATGATCCTCTACATAGAAAACCCTAAAGACTCCACCAGAAAATTACTAGAACTAATCAATGACTATAGTAAAGTTGCAGGATATAAAATCAACACACAGAAATCCCTTGCATTCCTATACACTAATAATGAGAAAACAGAAAGAGAAATTAAGGAAACAATTCCATTCACCATTGCAACGGAAAGAATAAAATACTTAGGAATATATCTACCTAAAGAATCTAAAGACCTATATATAGAAAACTATAAAACACTGGTGAAAGAAATCAAAGAGGACACTAACAGATGGAGAAATATACCATGTTCATGGATTGGAAGAATCAATGTAGTGAAAATGAGTATACTACCCAAAGCAATCTATAGATTCAATGCAATCCCTATCAAGCTACCAACAGCATTCTTCACAGAGCTAGAACAAATAATTTCACAATTTGTATGGAAAAACAAAAAACCTCGAATAGCCAAAGCGATCTTGAGAAAGAAGAATGGAACTGGAGGAATCAACCTACCTGACTTCAGGCTCTACTACAAAGCCACAGTTATCAAGACAGTATGGTACTGGCACAAAGACAGAAATATAGATCAATGGAACAAAATAGAAAGCCCAGAGATAAATCCACGCACATATGGACACCTTATCTTCGACAAAGGAGGCAAGAATATACAATGGATTAAAGACAATCTCTTTAACAAGTGGTGCTGGGAACTCTGGTCAACCACTTGTAAAAGAATGAAACTAGAACACTTTCTAACACCATACACAAAAATAAACTCAAAATGGATTAAAGATCTAAACGTAAGACCAGAAACTATAAAACTCCTAGAGGAGAACATAGGCAAAACACTCTCTGACATACATCACAGCAGGATCCTCTATGACCCACCTCCCAGAATATTGGAAATAAAAGCAAAAATAAACAAATGGGACCTAATTAACCTTAAAAGCTTCTGCACATCAAAGGAAACTATTAGCAAGGTGAAAAGACAGCCTTCAGAATGGGAGAAGATAATAGCAAATGAAGCAACTGACAAACAACTAATCTCGAGAATATACAAGCAACTCCTACAGCTCAACTCCAGAAAAATAAATGACCCAATCAAAAAATGGGCCAAAGAACTAAATAGACATTTCTCCAAAGAAGACATAAAGATGGCTAACAAACACATGAAAAGATGCTCAACATCACTCATTATCAGAGAAATGCAAATCAAAACCACTATGAGGTACCATTTCACACCAGTCAGAATGGCTGCGATCCTAAAGTCTACAAGTAATAAATGCTGGAGAGGGTGTGGAGAAAAGGGAACCCTCTTACACTGTTGGTGGGAATGCAAACTAGTGCAGCCACTATGGAGAACAGTGTGGAGATTCCTTAAAAAACTGGAAATAGACATGCCTTATGATCCAGCAATCCCACTGCTGGGCATACACACTGAGAAAACCAGAAGGGAAAGAGACACGAGTACCCCAATGTTCATCGCAGCACTGTTTATAATAGCCAGGACATGGAAGCAACCTAGATGTCCATCAGCAGATGAATGGATAAGAAAGCTGTGGTACATATACACAATGGAGTATTATTCAGCCATTAAAAAGAATACATTTGAATCAGTTCTAATGAGGTGGATGAAACTGTAGCCTATTATACAGAGTGAAGTAAGCCAGAAAGAAAAACACCAATACAGTATACTAATGCATATATATGGAATTTAGAAGGATGGTAACAATAACCCTGTGTACGAGACAGCAAAAGAGACACTGATGTATAGAACAGTCTTATGGACTCTGTGGGAGAGGGAGAGGGTGGGAAGATTTGGGAGAATGGCATTGAAACATGTAAATATCATGTATGAAATGAGTTGCCAGTCCAGGTTCGATGCACAATACTGGATGCTTGGGGCTGGTGCACTGGGACGACCCAGAGGGATGGAATGGGGAGGGAGGAGGGAGGAGGGTTCAGGATGGGGAACACATGTATACCTGTGGTGGATTCATTTTGATATTTGGCAAATCTAATACAGTTATGTAAAGTTTAAAAATAAAATAAAATTAAAAAAAAAAAAAAAAAATAAGACCTAAGAAAAGCTTGGGAAAATAAGATAGACCTACTTGAGAAGCAATCTATTTAAGTTAGGCTGTGTTCACAACTTGAGTCCAGTATTTTCTAGTTAAGTGACTTGGGACAATTATTAATCCTCTCTTGCCTCAGTTTCTTCATCTGTAAAATAGGAATAATAACAAAATCTATGTCATAGGGTAATTGTGAGAATGAAACAGGATAACCCATATAAAGTACTTTATAAGATAAATATTTCATAGTAAGTGCTTGATAAGTATTAATGATAATGTCTTAAAAATACATATATGTGAATAAATTCTTCATACTCCAATGTTCATAAGCAAAATAGATCAATTCATACCAACTATTCTTCTACCTGAGAAAGAAGGTAATGTTACAGTGGATATCCTTCTAGAGAGAATCCAGTGTAATGGAACAGAGCATCCTCAACAGCATCTTTACAGTAAATACAAAGATGGGGTGCTTCAAGGCTCTTATTTATTTTTAGCTGCAAACATGCAGCATATATACACCTGGGACCTAACCCACGCTTCCTGCAGTAGAAGCATGGAATCTTAACCACTGGACCACCAGGAAAGTCCCTCCAAGGTTCTTTCTAATCAGGTCCATCAACATAGGCCAGCAAAAGTACGTCAAAATATTATTCAGTTTAAAAAAATTCTGACCTAAACCAATTTGGCATGGTACCAATGAATGTCTTGACAATGGTCTAACCAAACCAAAGAATAAAATGTAGAGTATCTAGAGTAATGGATTGGATATTTTCCAGGCAAATCTCCATAAATATTTTTCTTAGCTTTTCTACGCATTTGAAGGTGATCCAAGAGCACTGGACTGGAGCATGCATTCTCTTAAAACTGATGAGCAATCTTGTGTTTAAAGGCTCTTGGAAATTATCTAAACTAGGAGAAAAGAATTGTCAGGAAGAGGTGACGTATCTTTTCAACATTCCAGGAGAGTTCAATAAACAAGTCCCACAGCCAGTCCATCTATAGAAAGATAATGTCTTCAGCTCTGGCTTGGGAAATTGAGAATTTAAATATATAAACAAATACTTCCAAACCTGAGCTCTGAGAACTGCTACATTTCATAGTAGCATATTAAAGCTTCTAATTCATTGTCTGCACAATCTGTATTTATTAGTGCAAATTATATGAGAAGACCTGTATTAAGCCCTGAGAAAATGTCAGTGAACAATTCAGACAAGACCACTACCTTCCAGAGACTTACATGGCTGAGTTGGAGAGACATGAGGAGGTGTTAGGAGTGCTCTTTTCTTCCCTCATCTTGTAGCTGATATTAAATAAGACACAGGAGACAGGCAACAATAGATCAAAATGTCCGGCCTATGTAGCTACAAAAGGTTGGACAGCTCAGAAGCTCTGAAGACCTTGGAAAGACATTTAAACTTCATTCTACGTGCAATGAAAATGGGTTGAAGGATTTTATATAGGGACCAGAATTATATTCAGAGAAGGCAATGGCACCCCACTCCAATACTCGTGCCTGGAAAATCCCATGGAGAGAGGAGCCTGGTAGGCTGCAGTCCATGGAATTGCTAAGAGTTGGACACGACTGAGTAACTTCACTTTCACTTTTCACTTTCATGCATTGGAGAAGGAAATGGCAACCCACTCTAGTGTTCTTGCCTGGAGAATCCCAGGGACGGGGGAGCCTGGTGGGCTGCCATCTATGGGGTTGCATAGAGTCAGACATGACTGAAGTGACTTAGCAGCAGTAGCAGCATTCTATTATTTGAATTTTTTAAAATGTCATGATGTAGCATATAGGAGTTTGGTAAAAATCAAAAGTGGAAGAAAGAAAGCACTAAATGGATACAAAGAGTTGACAGCTCAGACTAGAATCACAGTGAGGGAGTGGAGGAGTGAATGGATTTGAAAAACATTTTGTAGAGAAAACTAAGCTCTTTAATTTTTAAAATGCAAACACATTTTACAAACTGCCTCTTAACTGTCTGAAATGGTTTCAGAAGACTTAGGAAATGTTAATAGGAACAGCTCCTCCAAAATTCTATCCATTCATATTCTTGACAATCAGAAACAAGAAGGAAGCACTGTCCTTGCAAACACACTCCACAAACTCATCAATAATAAATGCCCTATTCCTAAGATTAGAAGTCTAGGCAGCCCTGATCTAAGTCCAAACCCCACTGGGATAAAAATATTGGAAAGAGGGGGAGATGGGTGAGGTAAGGGTACTCAGACTTCAATAATGTATGGTGAGTTACAGCAGAGCCATCAAAAGGCAAAGCAAGAAAAAGAGAACGAATGTTGTTAAGGATGTGCTGAAACAGAGTTTCAAGCAACAGATAAGATTCACTGGATGCTCAGACGGAACAGCAGTTGAGCATGCCAGGTGTGTAGCAATCAGAGACCAACTGGCTCTTTTTGTATCTAAGAATCGATTTTAAAGGAAGACAGACTCTGTAATAGTGGCTGAAATCATGAGGAAGATGATTGCCATTTGTGTCTGCAATGTGCCTGGGGGGATGACTATTGAGAACCTGCTATTTCACTTTCTTTTTCAGTCAAATGTACAACTAGCAGTTGCTGAATATTAATACCTTTGTGTTTTATGCTCAGGAAAGAAAAATAATGACAAAAGCTTTATGACTTTTCAGAAATATTTCAATTCATATAAAGAGAACTCAGTCGTGTCTGACTCTTTGTGACCCCATGGACTGTAGCTGACCAGGCTCCTCCATCCATGGGATTTTCCAGACAAGAATACTGGAATGGGTTGCCATTCCCTTTTCCATGGGATCCTCCCAATCCAGGGATCAAACCCAGGTCTCCCGTATTGCAGGGCAGACTCTTTACCATCTGAGCCATCAGGGAAGCCCTCACTTCATATATGATCTCACTTAATCCCTAAATAGTCTAATCTCTTATTAACATATCAAGCTTTTGCCACCAAAAAAAAAAAAAAAAAGGCTGGATGTCTTGATTGACAGGGCTTATGACATGTGAAAATGCTTCTCTCCCATCTGTTTGGAGATGGATACTTAATTGAAGTCTCAGCAAATGCTATTTCTTAGTCACCTAATCATGCCATCTCATCTAAGATATCATCTATTAATCATTTCAGCTGCCCTTTAAGGTGGGTTGTGGTCCTCTGATGAATACACAAAAATTTTGCTGGATAATCATTGCCCTTTTGGGTCAGTTTTTTAAAAGACTTTTCTGCCTCACTGCAGATGACTGGCAAGTACAGAGAACAAAATGTGGGAGGAGTTTCTGGTTCTGCATCATCAATGAAAATTTTCAACCATATGTTACAATTTCAGATTACACTCAAAATGAACCACTCAACATGGTTATTGCCATTTTGAACCACAAAATGCACTTCTACCCAGATTCTCCTAAACTAGTACTAAGGTGAAAGCAGTGGGCACCAAAATTGTAAATAGTGAAAATTTTAAACATGTATATTGTCAACTCAAAACAAACGCTTTTAGAAGCATCAAAAAATAAGTCAAGCTCTAAAAAAGATTGTTTATATTTCCAATTTGCTATTTTACAGAAGAACCAGATAGAAACGATCAATCAAATATAAAAATTTAAAAGGTAACATGGGTTTCTGTAATGATATTGGTGTCAATAAAACAGCTAATTCTATGAAGCAGGAGACACATCTAGCTTATACAGAGGGTACAGGATGTTGTTATGGATTTTGTAATTTGTATGTTAACTCACACAACATTGTCACCTTTTTCAGTTAAAACATCTCAAAAACTTACACTGTTTCTGAATCACTCCAAATTAATTCACAACTCAAGAAATAGCCATCATTCAAATTCTTTAATGTTCTCTACCGATAAAAATCAATTCAAATGTGTTACTCTCACCAGGCATGATATAGGCCCACTATAAATATGGCAAAATTCAATAAACTGAAACTGTAAAATAGTCATACAGAATGCCTAGCTTTGCAAATATATTCCAATGAATAATATTCAATTTGAATTATTTTAATCTTATACATTGACTTAAAGAATTAAAATTATATTAATAAGTTGTAGAGAATTCTGATTTCCAAATTCAGCATTTACTAAGAGTTCTAGGAATTTTGTATGGTTGCGTGAAATTCACTCAGTTGTGTCTGAGTCTTTGCTACCCCATGGACTGAATTCTCCAGGCCACAATACTGAAGTGGGTAGCCTTTCCCTTCTCCAGGGGATCTTCCCAACCCAGGGATCAAACCCAGGTCTCCTGCATTGCAGGCGGATTCTTTACCAGCTGCGACACACAAAGGAAGCCCAAGAATACTGGAGCGGGTAGCCTATCCCTTCTCCAGGGGATATTCCCTACCTAGGAGTCAAACCAGGGTCTCCTGCATTGCAGGCAGATTCATTACCAACTGAGCTATCAGGGAAGCCCTTTGTATGGTTACCATGCCTATAAAATACATATTTGGAATATTTTGAGTAAACAGTATCAAAAACAGCTAAGGGACAACTAGCTAATTATTTGCACTCTAGTTTTGTTTTGTTTTTCTACATTCAAACTGCTTTTTTCACATATGAGAGTGAAAAATGAGAGTGTCAGTTGATAAATTGAGTTAAGAAAAAAAAAGCTATATTGATGAAGTATAAAGAGGTAAGTAGAAAAACACTGCAAAGACATTGTGTAAACATCAATTCTTGTTTGCCATTTTGGAGGTAAAATCATTAGCTGGAAGCTAGCAAGGAGATCGTTTAGAGTACTCTGTCATTAAGAAAGCTGCCCAAAATTATCAAAGAAAATAATTTCAGCTTATTACGGATTCTTCTGGAAACTTTGCAAGGTTGCTGTGGAGCATAAATCACAGGCTATTTCTATAATGCATGCCAATGTCCATCTATAACAATCTGCACCATCTCAACAGTTACCAGGAGAAAGCAATGTAATTCTACAGTATATTTAAAATATATGCATGCTGCTGCTTCTGCTAAGTCACTTCAGTCGTGTCCGACTCTGTGCGACTCCATGGACTGCAGCCTACCAGGCTTCTCCATCTATGGGATTCTCTAGGCAAGAACACTGGAGTGGGTTGCCATTTCCTTCTCCAATGCATGAAAGTGGAAAGTGAAAGTGAAGTCGCTCAGTCGTGTCTGACTCTTAGCGACCCAATGGACTGCAGCCCACCAGGCTCCTCCATCCATGGGATTTTCCAGGCAACAATACTGGAGTGGGGTGCCATTGCCTTCTCCCAAAATATACGCATAGGTACTGATATAGTTAGTTCTTCTGTTTAATGTTTCATCCCTATGCAGTGGTAATATTCAATATAAAACATGACTGCAAATTCAAATGTCTAATGTATGTACATATTTCATATACTGATAGTTTTTTGTGTTTTGTTTTTTTTTTTTAATTTCTGGTCCATGACATTTTTGCAGTCAGCCCAAGGCATCCACCTGGAGAGTTATGGGAAGACAGGTAATTGGTGTTGCCTGAGCACCAAACACTTAACGCTCTCAAACTGTGGTGCTGGAGAAGACACTTAAGAGTTCCCGCAAAGATATCACATCAGTCAGTCCTAAAGGAAATCAACCCTGAATATTCATTGGAAGGACTGATGCTGAAGCTGAAGCTCCAAAACTTTTACCACCTGATGCAAAATGCCAACTCATTCGAAAAGACCCTGATTCTGGGAAAGACTGAGGGCAAGAGAAGAAGAGGGCAGCAGAGGATGAAATGGACAGATAGCATCATCGACACAATGAACATGTGTCTGAGTAAACCCCAGGAGATAATGGAGGACAAAGGAGTCTGGCATGCTGCAGTCCATGGGGTCGCAAAGAGTTGGACATGACTTACTAACTGAACAACAGCTGTTATAGAGAACATGGTTAAGCTGTAAAGCTTTCTTCACAAGGACCTAAGGAACTTGTATCTAGAGCAGCATTTCTCCTAAGAGCGCTACCAGCATTTTTGGAATGGCAATTCTTTATTGCTTATGGTTAAAAAATATTTAGTGTGTCTGGTTCTTAGGTTCAGTTCAGTTCAGTCGCTCAGTCATGTCCGACTCTTTGCGACCCCATGAATTGCAGCACTCCAGGCTCCGTTCTTAGGTAGTAATTGTCAATAACATTCTCCAATCACTGTGACAGATAAGAACAGCCCCTATGTCCCCATGAACACATTTCCAAATGTCTGTTTACAGAAGAAGTACTAACACTAATTGAGAACCAATGACTTAGAAGTGGGTGGGGGGCGGGGAGCAGCGGGGAACACAAATAATTATAAAGAGAAAAAATGGAGGAGGGGAGAAATGGAAACATCACTGGATCAGGGTTCTTGTACCTCCAAAAACACATTAATGACAAATATCTGCAGGTCTTGGAAGGGCACTTAGAAACTTCCAGGAGGTATAGGAAAGCCACAGAATGTGTGTTAACACCTCACCATTCCTTTTCATGAAAACCTGCAAGCTCTAGAAGTTGCCCTAGTCACTTCTAACTTGGGGCAGGTGTGGTTACATGGAAGTAATAGTAGAAGATGAGAGAGAGAGAGAAATGTCAGGTTACAGACAGGTAAAATGTAAACCAACAGTTCCATGAACTACTGAGGAGAGACAGAGATGAGAGGCTTGAGAGGGCTGACTATTTATAAACTGAGGGCAAAGAGAAAGACAAAAAGAGGAGGAGCTGAAGACTAGAAGCGAAGAGCCCAACAATGGCCTCTAGGCACACACATCCATGTACACCCCAGAGGTCACTAGTCCAGGAATCCCAGTATTTTCACCACACTTGCACTAATGGTATAAAAGCAACAGATATGCTTACGTTTTTAGCAAACATCAAAGTGGTGACACCAAACTAGTTGTCATATTCTTCACAAATTTGCAGGAGACAGGTGGGAAACCAGTTTTACTTAACAATATCCTAGATGAGCAATAATAAAAGTTATAAATGTTATTAAAATATCAATTGTATTCAATCTCATCACTTGGGTACATGTCTTTTTCATGTTTTGTTTGACTAAATGGGAAGTGAACTGAAGCTTTCTGCAGCCTACTTCAGTACCATGCTTTCTTGAGTACAAGCACTTGGGTAATTTGAGTTACAAGCTGAACTAACCCTTTTTTTCCCATGAATCTTCATGTTTACTTGAAAACCTGACTGATAGACAAACTGGTTATTCAGATGTATATGAATAATTTCCTAAGAATAAATGAATGGATCCTGCTACTGTCAAGGAAAGCTGACAGTATTTGTTTCAAATGACAAAATATGAGCTTACAAGTGAAAATTAGAATTTCAGAAAGCTTATTTCTACCGCCATAAGTTTCATAACTTCCCAATACTTAAAAAATTTCTGATGAAATTAATAATGATTTTAACAAGGGATTTTTAATGTTGTTTAACTAAATATTCTATTTGGGGAGATATACAAAACTAAAAAACCAGAGGGTTTCTCTGGTGGCTCAGATGAAGAAACTGTCTGCAATGCAGGAGACTGGGTTCTATCCCTGGGTCAGGAAGATCCCCTGGAGAAGGAAATGGCAACCCACTCCAGTATTCTTGCCTGGAAAATCTCATGGACAGAGGAGACTGGTGGTCTACAGTCCATAGGTGGTAAAGAGTGAGACATGACTGAACGACTAACACACACACACACACACACACACACACACGAAGCCATCATTTTCCAAATGAACAATGCATGACGTAACAGAATCATGAATGGATTAAAAAATCCATTCCAAGGGCAAATTAGCCCAGTGGATTTGAACAAAACTGAATATGAAAAGTTCCCGGGTACAGTTTCAGATTCTACTTTGGCACTCACCTGTCTAGTGTTGTACAGAAGAATATACAAAATTTTATGCAAAAGCGATTTAAGTGCCCACTTTTTCCCAGCTACCTATCTGACACTGGATTTTCTTCAACACAGATATCAAATTTCAACAGTTTGAATCCAGATACATGTGTGAAAAACTGTCTTACTAAGCTAGATATGAAAAATTATAAAACAATGTCATTATTCTCGCTAATTATGTTGTTTTAAAAAAAATCCCTATTATCAGAAAAATGTGTTCTTTTGTTGACACCTATTGGGCTTCAGACTTATTCTTAAGTGATTAAATAAATATTTAAAATGTTTTCTGCTTTAATTTTAATATGATAAATGTCAATAGATATAAGCCATATCAACAAGAGATATTTTGGGTTCTCAATAATTTTTAAGAGTATAAAGGAGTCCCAAACTGCTGCCCTGAAGCATGGATCAACCACCTTCCATGATAGCTATATTTGAAAACCTGGAACTTTTAAAACAAATATTTTAATAGTGTCCCTTCTCCAGTAATAATGTTAGTGATCTCTACCAATTCACTGGAGAGAGGCCCACTCACTTTGTGACTCTTAATGACCCAGGGACAGATTCTCATTCAAATCAGCGATGAAAGTAGATCATCATTTCTCCAGCTTGGTTCCAACTGTAGGTGATGTTTGCTTGCCCATATTCACAATATTGAAAGAAGCCACATGCTCTTCTATCAGGGTCTTATTCAAGCACCTATCTGTTCAAGTGTATAAAAACTTACCTTTTATTTTACATTTTGTCAATAAATAAATATTTTTCAAAGACCTTTGTTGCCAGTTGGTGATGTCATTAACACAACAAAAATGAAACAAGCCAAAAATTAACTTCACATAGAGTCTTTTTTAAAACTTATGCTAAAAATATTTGATATTTTCTTATTTATTGAGCATTATCAAATGAAGAAATAATTCTAGTATACTTTATATTAATTTTTTAAATCAGATTTAAATAGCTTTTCTATAGATATATGTGAACACATATTCATCTATAAAACTACTTAGTATTCACCAAGCTTCAATATAAACAATAATTATCTATTCTTGATTTTTTGATGAGCTTCTGCTACCAAAAGTAAAACATGTATGGCCTAGCACCATTGTAAATATTAAATCTATTACAAACTTAATGTTTTCCTTAATTTTAAAATTCCTATTTGTTTTATGTTTCTTCTTTCACAGATTCTTTAACTGAGACTTATTTTCTTTTTTTTAATAAGGTAGTTTATTTTGTTTTATTTATTTATTTTTGGCTGCACTGATTCTTCATTGCTGCATGAGGGCATTCTCTAGTTGTGGCAAGTGGGGGCTACTCTTCATTGCAGTTTGTGGGCTCTTCACTGCAGGGGACTCTCTTGTGGAACACAGGTTCTAGGCCCAAGGACTTCAGTAATTGCGGTACTCAGACTCAGTAGTTGTGGCGCATGAGTTTAGTTGCTCATTGGCTTGTGGAATCTTTCTGGAACAAGCATCAAACCCAAATCCCCTGCATTGGCAGGTAGATTCTTAACCACTGGACCTCAAGGGAAGTCCAAGGCTTATTTTCATTTAAAACATCCTAAGTTAATACTGAACTGGATATTTCTCATTGCTGCCATGAAAATAAAATAGTCCCAGTTACTAAAATGGATAAATTGGACTTCACACAATTTTTTTAAAAAGCAGGCCTGGGACAGGTTTGCTGTTGCTTCCACTTCTTATTTGGTTTAGATTTCCCAGAAAGCTGTTTGTGGGAGAACTAGGAAGCTGGGTCTATAACTGAGCCGTCAATCAGAAGCAATGGTGTAAGGAGAAGCCATATGGCTCACTGCTATTTTTCATGTTGAGAAAAATAACAAATTTTTATATTCAGGTCCCACCAATGTAATTACACTGTGTAGAGAAAATATGCTCTGGAATATATACAGTGATGCAGGGCTCTTTTTTCAAATCAACCAAATTAATGTGTACTGACTAAAAATCCATTTTTATATTCTTTTGAACCAGTGAAAAAAGTATAAGCAGATCATATAATTAAAAGTAGAATGCAGTGATTTTTGAACTCAAACAGTCTGGGGTTTATTCCGTTTGTGTGCAATGGATTTCATATATAAAATATTTGCTGAATGTTCTGTGTGTTTAAATTGAGATCAAAATCATAGGTATTCTACACAGCATTGCAATCTAGTTAACAAAACTACTTTGGCACAGATTTCAGCATATGTATCCTAAAAAATTACTTCATGTTTTCTTTAATTAGATCATGTTTAAAATGCCATGAGGATGCCATTTAAAATAACTATACTACATAACTAAGAACCATTTCTAAAGAAAAATTGCTTTTCCTCTTACTTATCTTTACTATTTTCCTTATTTTGCTTCTGATTGTTCACTACTTTTCTTGATAAGAGTAATAATAATGTGATCCACTCACCCACATGGAAATCACTGTAAACTTTCTTTATGCTGAATTTTTCATGTGTGTGTGTTGTGTGCATATTCACATGTATGTGATAAACAATGTATATGTATACATATTACCTGTATATACATATAAGCATCTCCCCTGAAGCTTAGAAAACTACATTTCTACAAATAGTTACTGAGTGAAAAACTTTTCAATTTTTTGAGTTGATTCCGGGAAAATCAAGAAAATGCAACCTAAAAGAAACTTTATAACACATATGGATTGCAAAGATTAGCTGTCTTACTGCTAAAGGATGGAATTCAGGTTTCCTGAGTTCCTTGCTAATGAAAGAAAGCACTAAACAAAAGAAGGATAAACCTAAATGCAATTTTACTTCTAATATTAATAAGTTGCATATGCTCAATGAGAAATGGCTTTTAGTGGTTCTGTATGATGCAACCTCTCTATAATCATAAGGTAATTCAATAGAGCTTGGTAAAAAGGAATTAATTGGAATTTTCAAGTTCAATATTAGTTTCACTTAACAGCTTAAAGCACCTGATGAGTAGAGCACTTGCCTTGCTTTTGCTCCTCTGCTTTTAAATCTTGTTTATAAGAGTTTAATTTCAGTGTAATTATAGGAGTTAATCCAGTGAACAATAAGTGCCTGATTCTACATAGTTTCTCGGTAACCCAGGAAAAATTTAACTATGTCTTTTGCGTATCATAAGAGCATAGTGAGAATCATTGAATGACCAATCCAACTGTCCCCTTTATGATGGTTACAAGAAAGATTCAATGTATTAAAATGTGAAATCACAGGCAATATGTTTGTTGGTCATGGTATATGAAGTACAGTCATCTCTCAATTATTTGAAGCATAGAAGAAAAAATTTCTCTTTATAAAAAATATTTTTAAAGAGAAGAGCATTTCTCATAGTGATTTTCCATCACACATTATTTTCATATTAATGCCCTTCAAAGGCTTTGAATTAAACAAATATGTTCAAGTCTATATTGACTATCAGTATGTCACTTTTGGAGAAGGCAATGGCAACCCACTCCAGTACTCTTGCCTGAAAAATCCCATGGACAGAGGAGCCTGGTAGGCTGCAGTCTGTGGGGTCGCTAAGAGTTAGACATGACTGAGCGACTTCACTTTCACTTTTCACTTTCATGCATTGGAGAAGGAAATGGCAACCCACTCCAGTGCTCTTGTCTGGAGAATCCCAGGGACGGGGGAGCCTGGTGGGCTGCCGTCTATGGGGTCACACAGAGTCGGACATGACTGAAGCAACTTAGCAGCAGGAACATGACACTTTAGAAGTTATTAAAATGCCATGATCCTGGTTTTTCATCTGTAAATTAAGGATTATAATAATACCCTCCTTGGAGGGTTCTATGAATTATATTAATAAATGAAATGAGATGAACACTTACCACGATATATCCCATAGTAAGTGCTCAGTAAGTGGGGGGGGGGGGCGGTCAGAAAAACATTCCTGCAACATTGTGATAATAATAACTGTGACAACAAGAATAATGACACTGCACTAAATATTTACATGGATTATCTCATTTAATTTTGAAACAACAACATAAGGTGAACACTGTTGTCACTCTTATTTGTAAAATAAGGACAGATGTAAGGTAAGAAAAATGAGACAAAAGATTCAAGAAACATGCTAATGCCACACAGCTAAGAAAAGATAGGGCAAAGGTTGAATAAGTAAAGGTAGCAGCTATTATTATCATATGACTATCCTCGTCATCACCATCATCAACCCTTCCTGTGATCTTTGTAGCAGACTAGGCTATAAAAATGAGTTCTTGGGTATTTCCAAAGATAATTGCCTCCCGTTGGAAAGAATCCAGAATGAGCCCACATTAAGCTAAATTCTGCATTAGAGTGGGCTGTTATACAGTTGGGAGGATTTATTCCAAGGACCCACAAGGCACATGAAAGATGAATAGATAGAATTTGTCAGATATTCCTTTACCTTTAAACATATTCCAGCGCAGTGAAAGGAAAGAAGATAAAATCATTTTGTCCTGACACAAAGGCATTTTAAGCAATATTAACACAATTAACTCATCTGGTGGTCAGTCCCTAGGGAATGAAATACAGTCAAAGCTAAGCATGCACACCTCAATGAAATATGGTCTGTGTTACCAATGAATGATAAAGGGATTTTCATGTGAACATATAAGCCTACAGTGAAGTGGCTGAAAATTAAAAATGTAGCGCTTACTTAAGTGAAATTCAATAAAACACTTTTATTCAGAAGTATTTCAGTCATTACATGTTCTTTATCTATTTAATTATCAAGATATTTATATACATAAAGTTGCAATACTTTGAATATAAATTAATAAGAAATGTACACTTTCCTTAAAAAATATTTCAATCACTTATGATCATGTATGTATAATCTTTTTAAAACATTCATAGAAAAGATAATTAATAATTTCACAGAAACATTATATTATTTAAGTAAATCACCCAGGTCTCCCGCATTGCAGGCAGACGCTTTACCTTCTGAGCCACCAGGGAAGCCCCTAGGTAAATCACAGAATAGCTGAATACAACATTAATATAAATACATTCTCATTACTTTTTCAAAAACCTAGATAAAATGTTCTAGATTTG
Organism: Bubalus kerabau; assembly: GCF_029407905.1. Classification (NCBI taxonomy): domain Eukaryota; kingdom Metazoa; phylum Chordata; class Mammalia; order Artiodactyla; family Bovidae; genus Bubalus; species Bubalus kerabau. The sequence continues at coordinate 56,735,026 of NC_073637.1, forward strand.
TAATCATAGACATTTTGAATGTGGCTTCAAATGACTTTTTTACTTTTATAATTGTCAGCTTAAGGTATCTTGTGATTTTTCTTTTATTCAATTTAAAAATATGACTATTAAGAATATTGTTCATTAAGAAACTTGGAAATATTCATAAAAATTGGAAGAATTAAAAATACAAGCTGTACCTGGAGATTCAATATTCATATCGATATTTCAAAGACTTGATAGAAAAACTGAAATACCAGTAGAGCACTTCATCACACAAGACTGTTAATGGAGAATCACCCGAATATGACATCTGATGACTCGGGAAATACACTCAAAGTCATTAGATTGTCGAGTTTTCATGTCTCAGTTCTGTGCTGCCTCCTACATGACAATCATGTTCCTCCCATGCTAAGTAGGAATGAAATCGAAAGCAAGACCTCACCACCCACAACTACTTAGCAACAATTCTTCTTTCACTTCTTCACACACTTCAAGATATATGTCAAGTCAAGATCAAAGACCAGAAAGGATACCCTTTGACTGGATTCATTGCCCCCGATCATTGTATGTTTTCCACTGGACTCTCTGACTCAAACCTGGACAATCAATGAGAGGGCAGAGGTAACAGATTAAAGGGGTCAGAACACGGAAGAAGGCAGGGATTTTTACTATCCAAGAGACTCTATATTTTAAGATGGGTCATTTGTGTTTGTATACTCCCAGTTAACTAGTAATCATCTTCCTAGTTATAATTAGGACTAACTATTAATTAGTTGAAATCGTTTTAGTCAATATTGAAGGTCAATTGAAAATGCTGGATCTTAACAGTTGAAATGAAATCTGAAGTCAGAAAGACCCCTTCACATACTCCTTTACACATTCATTGTACAACCGGGAATGCTTCTTACTACCTGTGAGCTTCTGAGTTGAGATTTGTGACTAAGGATAACAGTACATGGGCTTCCCAGATGGCTCAGTGGTAAAGAATCTGACCAAAATGCAAGAGACACAGGTTAGATCCCTGGGTCCAGAAGATACTCTGGAGGAGGAAATGTCAACCTGTTCCAGTATTCTTTTGAGGAAAGCCCCATACAGTCCATAGAGTAGGAAAGAGTCACACACGATTGAGCATGCATGCAGCAGGGAAGGATAACAGAATTTACTTAATGGGATCATTGTGAGAATTCAGATGCTTAGCTTGAGGCTTACACTTCAAGGATGGTTACTGTTACAATTGCTTACAATTGCTTCTACAAGACACCACTAATTACAACTGAAGTCCAAGGTCCTGGTGGCAGTGCAAGAGACCCACGAGCCTCAGACACCATTTGCTAACCTCTGGTCACCTTCCAAGACCTCCCTTCTCACCCAAAGGTGTCATTCTCCTCAGCCAGTTTTCCCCCTTCCTCACAATAATCTGTAAAATTACAGGAGACTGCTACTGCTAATCATTTGATTCAAGTTATTCACACTAAGGGATGAATAAGGCAGAACTTTTGGCTTTTTTCAATGCCCAATCAACAATTGAAATACTGGAGAAATTTTTCTCTCTATGCAAGGGAAAAGCTTCACCTCCTTAAAAAAAAAAAAAAAAAAAAAAAACTTCACAGTACCTATATACTAAGTCATGTCTCTTTGCAACTCCATGGACTATAACCCACCAGGCTTCCCTGTCCATCTGTCTCTATCTCCCCGAGTTTGCTCAAATTCATATCCATAGAGTCAGTGATGCTTTACATCCATCTCATCCTCTGCTGCCGTCTTCTCTTTTGCCTTCAATCCTTCAGAGCATCAGGGTCTTTTCCAATGAATGAGCTCTTTGCATCAGGTGGCCAAAGTACTGGAGCTTCAGCATCAGTCCTTTCAACGAATATTCTACTTCACACTATTGTTATGACGATCACACAAGGTACTGGATGAGTAAGGGGCTTACAAAAATTTCCTGGCTTAAAGTAAGCACCCAGTAAACACTGAGTGTTTTTTTAATTAAAACTTGAACTTTTACTAAGGAAGGTGTTGAGGCCTTTGCTGGCTAGAGGTCCCACTGCCAGCTGACAAAGCCAGAACTACACAGCTGTGTTTCACATCAGTCTATGAAAAAGCCCTTTGTACTGCATCAAACTGCCTGCTTATCTCCTTATAAATACTTTGTAAAACTACTTACAAGGGGGTGGGGGTGGGGAGGAGATAAGTATGGTTCACTTATTTTTGCAAAGACTTCTGAAAAAAAAAAAAGCAAGGTTTCCAGAAGCTTGCTGAAAATAATGGGGAAAACCTTGAACCATGCCACCCAAAGCAGTTAACATAATTGCCCTAACCCTGAGTTTAGCAGGATTAGGGCAGTTACACAGCTGAAAATTTTGTTCTTTAGCATTCCTGAGCGCACAGATTCAGGGAACCGGGAATCTAATATAGGAATCCTTGAAGTGCCTTCAGGATGAATGCAATATTCAGAGTCACCGAGCGCCTCACTTCCTCCTCCGGTCTCAGCTCCCTCCGCTCCCCGCACTCCCCACAGCTGGCGCCGGGAACCGCCGGGGGCTGGGAGGGAACGCGAGCGGGGGCGGCCACCCTCCGCGGCAGCCGCGGGGCCGGAGCCGCGAGTCGCGTGGCGACGAGTGGAGACCAGAAGAACTCGGTGGCGAGCACAGCTCTGCTCCCGGACCTGTCAAGTCAGACTCGTGTAGGTCCAGAGGATCAAACCTAGGCTCCGTAACCAGCAGCGAGCACTTAGCGCAACCCAGATGTGCCTGGAGCAGCAGGTGAGTCACCCTGCCCGCCTCCCCACTCCAGCCCCGTGTCCAACAGGTTGGCCAGGGCGCGACTCCCGGGGGCCGCCGAGGATGCACTCCTAGCCTCACCTGGGCGCGGCGCTCGGCTTCTCCCTTTGCCGAGTTGTCGTTCCTATTTAAACTCCTGCCCCAGCCCACGCCTGTTCTAGTCCTTGTCTTTTTGCCTTCCCTTCTCCTAAAATGACAGCTTCGCTGTGTGCCGAGAAACGCGCCCAGAACACCTCCTCTCCAGGAAACTTGTAGGGACAGACTCGGCTGAACCGAAGGGCGCAAAGTGTCTCAACATGTGATGCGAGCTGGCCACGGCGACCCCTGGTTCGCAGTGACTCGCAGAGACTTAATCAAAAGTCAGCGTTAACTGCGCTCATTTCCCTACCAGGGAGGTCAAAAATTAGGAGAGGAGGGTGCCAGAATGATTGAGAGTGAATGCCAGCAAATGATACGCCTCGCGCGCGCAGGTCACCCTCCCCCACGTGCGCGCATCTCCAGCGACCTCTCCCCGGGAGGCCTATGAGGCCGCGCCGCAAAAGAAGAGGGAGGAATATACATCCCGAAGTTGCGAAAGACTCAGACCCGGTTACCCCTCCCTTTGCTGCTGAACTTTTCGTTTTGGTCCCCTGTAGGCGGGCGTGAGTCTCACCCACCCCCTTGCTTACATTCCTTCAAGATTCGACGAGCCCTCCTCCACGGTAGACCTCCCTCCTCTGTCCCTTCCCACTCGCTCTAGCGGCCGCGAGGCCTTCCACCCAAACACCTCCAGGCTGGAGGTCTCAGTTACAAAGTTGGAGATCGGGTAGTGAGTCCGAGAAGGACCACAGCGACCAATTGTGTGCCCGGAGGCTGTCCTCGGCTTGGTCCGTACGTGAGCTATTCCCTAGGGCGCCACCCCTCGTCTCCATCCCAGGCACGGATGCGCGGCTCCCGCGCACTCGCGGCTCCCTAGCGGCGAGAGGGAGAACCAGCACAGGGGGTGGAGAGAGGAAAGGTTCACGGGTGGGAGGAACCCCCCTCGGGAGCCCGGGAAATCCCGGCCGTGCCAACCCCCTCCCCCTCAACTTCGAGGAGCTCTCCGGCAGCGGCGGCGAGGATGGAGCTGCCTCCCCGGGGCCGGGCGCCGCCGGACTCCTCGCTGGACAGCGCCTCCCTGACCTCGCTGGACTCCAGCGTCTTCTGCAGCGAGGGTGAAGGGGAGCCCCTGGCGCTCGGGGACAGCTTCACCGTCAACGTGGGCGGCAGCCGCTTTGTGCTCTCGCAGCAGGCGCTGTCCTGCTTCCCGCACACGCGCCTGGGCAAGCTGGCCGTGGTGGTGGCCTCGTGCCGGCGCCGCGGGGCCCTGGCCGCCGTGCCCAGCCCCCTGGAGCTCTGTGACGACGCCAATCCCGTGGACAACGAGTACTTCTTCGACCGGAGCTCGCAAGCCTTCCGCTACGTCCTGCACTACTATCGCACCGGTCGCCTGCACGTCATGGAGCAGCTGTGCGCGCTCTCCTTCCTCCAGGAGATCCAGTATTGGGGCATCGACGAGCTCAGCATTGACTCCTGCTGCCGGGACAGGTACCCGCGAGGCGCCGGGGGCGGGGGCGCAGCGGGGCGGGGCGGGGCAGCGGGCGCCGTGGGGATGGGGCGGCCAGGGGCAAGATTTGAGACTTCACCCAAGCCTCGCTAGAGCCAGGCCTAAGAATACTACCTGTGGCCGTTTAGGAGCCAGAAGAAGGCAGGGTGGCAGTGGGGGCCGGAAAGCATCAAAGCCAAGTTTTGATGGAACTTTTTGAACCTTCTGCTTTTTCTAGTGAAGGTATGCTAATTCATTTGTAATCAAGAGCGGTCAGGCCTGCAATAAAGATCTGGTGGTTGTAAAGATGAGTCAAAAATTATGCTCCCAAAAATACACCTAAAGGGATGTAGGTTACAGTATAGAGAGTGGTGCTTTATTACACTTAGGAGGCTTCAGTTTTAAAACTTGGATAAAGAACTGCTTTAAATCCAGAAGACAGAAAGTTGCTTCTTTGTGAATAAGTGTGGGATTTTGGTGATCTATTATTTTGCAATTACTTTGCTATTATTACCATTTTATTATGAGTATCTTTCCATTACCCACATTAAAAAAAAATTCCCTATTGCAAACTTCTGTTCTTGTTACAAGAAAAAAGTAGGTCGTAAAATGCATTAATCTAAAGTAGCTTTGCTACGTATGATTTATTCTGTATAAACTTCTACCACAAAAGCACCGTTTTAAAAGCAATAATCTTTCACATTTGAGTCCTGTGAAAAGACCGCCTGGGTAAAATATAGCATGAACTTGTTCTGCATGTTACTGAATTAAGAAGCATGACTTCACTGAGTTTAATTCCCACTTCACTGCCGAGTTTAATTCCCACTTCACTTCACTATTTTTAAAAAGTTAGACTAATAACCAGGTTGTCTTCCCTAAAAGATACTTCAGAAGAAAGGAGCTGAGTGAAACGTTAGACTTTAAGAAGGACACAGAAGACCAGGAGAGTCAGCATGAGAGTGAACAGGACTTCTCCCAGGGACGTTGCCCCACCATCCGCCAGAAGCTCTGGAACATCCTGGAGAAGCCTGGGTCGTGCACAGCAGCCCGAATCTTTGGGGTCATCTCCATCATCTTTGTGGCGGTGTCCATCGTCAACATGGCCCTGATGTCAGCCGAGTTAAGCTGGCTGGACCCACAGCTGCTGGAAATCCTGGAGTATGTGTGCATCAGTTGGTTCACGGGGGAGTTTGTCCTGCGTTTCCTGTGCGTGAGGGACAGGTGCCGCTTCCTGAGGAAGGTGCCGAACATCATAGACCTCCTTGCCATCTTGCCCTTCTACATCACTCTCCTGGTAGAAAGCCTGAGTGGGAGCCAGACTACACAGGAGCTGGAAAACGTGGGGCGCATCGTTCAGGTTTTGAGGCTGCTCAGGGCTCTGCGCATGCTCAAACTGGGCAGGCATTCCACAGGTATTCAGGTTTCGTGATGCCTTTTCATTCGCCGTTGTTCTTAAGCATTAGGGCTTTGACCAGAGTCCAAGGGAAGCGACTCTTGACTCTCAGTTAACACTCAGAATACCACCTGCTATATTTCACCCAATTATGATCTCCAGAAAGGTACTGAAATGCAAAACCTTGAGGTTGTTATCACAGGTAGAGAGGACAACTTGCCTCTCATACACTTTCTCTCCTTAAGACATGTGAGAAACTATTTAACCATATGTTCATTTTATTTTAACCCAGGTGCCCAGAAGATGTACAGAAATTAAAGACACAGTGCTTCTGGAAGGTGCTACATAAAATATGCATAAACATCACATAATAAGATATGCACAAATTATATATGATATATAGGAACATAAGCCAGTTTCTCTTCTGTGTCGAAGGAAATTTTCACATAAGTTTGTTGGCAGAAGAGAAAGTCAGTCCTCCAGGACCTTCTCTGGCTATGCAAAAAGAGATGACTGGGCACTGGGGGCCTTCTCATAATTTGGGAGAAAACAATGGAAATGTTTGCTTTAGAAGTAAAAGGGTCTTTGCAACCCTTTGGACTGTAACCCACAAAGCTCCTCTGTCAATGGGATTTCCCAGGCAAGAATGCTGGAGTGGGTTGCCGTTTCCTCCTCCAGGGGATCTTCCCAACCAAGGGATGGAACCCACATCTCCTGCATCTCAGGCAGAGTCTTCACTATGAGCCATCCGGGAAGCACTTACAAGAAAGCTAAAGACACTAATTAAATGCCCTGTCTAGTATCTGAGAATTTTTTTGTCCTGAACTGGGGAGGCATTAAGAGAGACAGTAACAAGAATGCCTTAGCTTTTTGTATGTATCCATAAAGCCTTGAAAATCTAAAGAACACTCTCTCTAGAAAAATGTCTACACAACACACACACACACAATTGTACATGAGAAATTATAGGCAAATCAGAGGAAACCATACAAATCCATTAAAGATGATGCTTCCATCCCTAAGGGCAGGGATTCTCAGTGACTGGCCCTGCCGTCTGTTAGATGTTCTGGAGCACATATGTGTTCCCTTATGTTAGACTTTAATAAAAACAAGAATCCCTTGAAAAGCTTGTTAAAATGCAAATTCTGAGCCCCAACTCCAGAGACTCAGATTTTAGTTTTGGGGGTTGGATCCAGAAGCATGCATTTTAACAAGCTAACTTTGATGTAGGTGGTCTTGAGAAACACTTTAAGAAACACTGGAGTAGGATACAATATTAATATGAAACATATAAATACAAATAACTGACTAGAGACTCCTATTCCCACTGATTTCCATGGATATATGCCTGACTGGTCACCTAAAAGGAGTTGATGGTAGAGATCTCTCCTTATATATCTAGGAAGAAATGAACCTCAGATATGTTTTCCCCTCACATCTCTGAGAAAACTAGGACTGCTCCTAACATAAATTTGGTAGTGTATTTTCCTAGCTAGCCTCACACACCAGGGATTTGATAATGGGGTTTCCAACAACTTTTAGAAGTACCACTCTTTGTTTTCTGACACCCATAATGGGATGCTTTCTTCTAGTATTTATAAACTCTTCACAGGATTCAATTTAAAAACACCCAGTAAAGACTACGTTTTTCCCCAAAAGAAAGGAAAAAGAAAATAATAGTAATTTCCACAATGTCACCTCTTCAAAGGTTTTCTCAAGTTCTAAGGCAAGTAGAAGTATTAATAAAGTCTTAATTTATTGAAAAGATATGAATAGTTGCAATGAATATTTGACAGTGTTATCTTGAGCATTACATTTAGCAAAATATAAACATAGAGCACATATTTCTCTAGGTATTAACTATAAATAAAATTGAGAAGTATTATGAAATAATGGTTTAAGAAGACAGTGGTGGGCCAGTCAGCCTAGTTTTAAGTCTTTGGCATGTTACTTTGTACTAAATATGCTACTTTTCTGTGCCTTGGTCTGCTCACCCGTAAAATGGCATAATAAATATAACATCTATCTCATGTTATTTTTTAGGATTATCTGAGTTAATTGATATAACCTGCAGAAATTCAGGCCACTTTATTTCTTTTCAAAATGAACTGTTTAGAACATTGGAATGACAACAGTCTTTCCAAACACTATGCATTTCTTCATATGTTCTCAATTTCAGAAATCCAATTCAATACAGACACATCAAGGCCAGTTTTCTAAAAGATATTCTAAAGATATTATTTAAAATGCCTTTTAAAGTTAAATCTCAAATTATTTTCACTGGTCTTTTAAAATAGCTGGCTAATAAAGAACATCTCAAAATTCTAAGAACAAAATTCAGAATAATGAGAGCAAAAATAGTATTTTAATGTATTTAAAATAGTCTCTAGTGAATAAAAATTTAAACATAATTCCAAGAGGTATTACTTTGGACTTTTGAGACAATATCACTGTGACATCATGTTAATATGACTTCAAAATATGGATAAACTTTAATCAGTATCTCTAGTGTTAGGGAAGATACCTTATTCAAATAGCGATCCTATAATGGGCTCCTCTTGCTATAAATTTGGTATTTAGGACAAAAATTTCAATGGGTGTCATTGAAATGGAGGAGTACTGGAACCCCTCCTGCTACCCCTTTAAGAATGTCCTCACATGTAGATTTGATGTTTTTTTGTGAATTTTGTTCCTGAATCCTAACTTGTTTTTACTGCTTCACTTCATTCTCATCTTTTACTTCTTCTGGCTCTTTCAGATTATGATGCCCCTAATTGTGTTAAATTTATCAGGAAAGTGAGAAAAACAGACACATAAAATATAAGGAGACAACATAAAACTGCCTTCGAATAGTGTGCAAGGTGATGACTCGAAATGCAGACCTGACCAAAAGAGCCCTCCTCGTACAATGCTGCAGAGGCTCTCATTGTCTAAAGGACAAAGTGCTATCAAATGTCCCCTGCCTGCCCTTCATCTCATCTCTCATCTTTTTTGTATAAATAGTAGGTGTTTAATAGCTAGGAGCTTCCCAGGTGGTACTAGTGATAAAGAACCCGCCTGCCACTGCAGGAGACCTAAGAAACACAGGTTCGATCCCTGGGTTGGGAAGATTACCCTGGAAGAGGGCATGGCAAGAATACCCGCCTCCAGTATTCTTGCCTGGAGAATCCCATGGACAGAGGAGCCTGGCGGGCTATAGTTCACAGGGTCGCACAGAGTCGGACATGACTGAAGCAACTTAGCATGCACACACGCACGTGTTAATAGACAAGTGAGTGAATGAATCTAATTATATTTATTTTTAGCCTTCTCAGTGAGTCCCCATCAACTAGACTAAGAACTTCCTGAAGATTGTAACTTATCACCTCTGTACCCCCAGAACTTTGCCCAATGCTGGAGCCATAGGAAATGTCAAACGCATGTTTTGGGATGGATAGCAGGGAAGAAGAGGGAGAGGATATGGGCAGAGGAAGGGAGAAGGGGCGGCCGTGACTGACACCAACTGTTCTATTTCAGGCTTACGCTCCCTTGGAATGACAATCACCCAGTGTTACGAAGAAGTTGGCCTGCTGCTCCTGTTTCTATCTGTGGGAATCTCTATATTTTCAACTGTGGAATATTTTGCTGAGCAGAGCATTCCCGACACAACCTTCACAAGTGTCCCTTGTGCCTGGTGGTGGGCCACAACGTCCATGACTACCGTGGGATATGGAGACATCAGACCAGACACCACCACAGGCAAGATTGTGGCCTTCATGTGCATCTTATCGGGAATCCTTGTCTTGGCCTTGCCCATTGCTATTATTAACGACCGCTTCTCCGCTTGCTACTTCACCCTGAAGCTCAAGGAAGCAGCTGTTAGACAGCGTGAGGCTCTGAAGAAACTTACCAAGAATATAGCCACTGACTCATATATCAGTGTGAACTTGAGAGATGTCTATGCCCGGAGTATCATGGAGATGCTTCGACTGAAAGGCAGAGAAAGAGCAAGTACTAGGAGCAGTGGAGGAGATGATTTCTGGTTTTGAATTCACTTTCAGTTTACTTACAAAACTTGTGTAAAACTAACTTGATTGATAAAGCCTTGATATGGATGTCTGTACACTGCTGCTGAGTCTCTTTTGAGTCCTGCCTGTGTTCATTTTAGTTGACACGTTGTCTGGTCTCCTAGAATAGTCCACATCCCCCCAAAACAACAGCACATTGTTCTGACACACTTGAGTCTCAAAAATAGCCGTTTAACACCACCCAAGGCAACAAGGCCAATAGACACGTGTTGGAATTGTCAAATATAAAATAATAGTGTAATGCATACAATAACGTTAAACGTTTTCCTATCACTAATTTTTAGTCTTTTGCACCTCTAATTTTAAAGGATGGACATTAAACAGCATAGCCCAGAGCAAAGATAAGTGAACATTGAAGATTATGGTGAACAATTTTGTTATAAAGAGATACTCTCCAAGTAAGTAAATCACTCCTTTCTTAAACAGTTAAAGCTGCTGAATATAACAATTAGCTTTTTGAGAGAAAATCCTGATTTGATGATCATAGACTGAGTGCCTATCTTTTCTCTGGTGCAGACATTGGTCCCAAATGGACTGAGTTCTGTGTTCCATCATTAGTTTTGAAGGTAGAATCCAAAAACTACCTAGGCTGTGGCAGAAGAGTGCTAACTAAAGGCTTTGAGAATTGCACTTCCTCATCCTTCCCATGGAGTGCATATGTGGAACATAAAGGCAATATCTCTTTATACTCCATGGAAACTAGATTGTCTTTAAATATCTCGTTATTGACTCGGTGTTCAAGTTATGTCTTTAAAATGGTGACTTTGTAAGTAAAGTTGAAGTGGTGAGGATCTTAAATGTATATACACTGAAATTATTAAATCATCTTATTTCATAATATGAAAATGTTATGTTGAATGATACAATTGGATGAATTTGACAATCTTTTAATTGTTAACAAAAAGTATTGTGGATAGCTTTCTGACCGTTGGGGTAAATAGCAAATGTTCCAACTTTACATGCATTTTGACAGTATTTCAGGATAAAATAAAATTCCTAGTCAGTTTGTTCTATAATTAAAGCCAAGAGTTCTAAACCTGGGAATTAGTTTATGATTTCCAATGTTCTTGTAAATGAGATTTCAAAAACTAAGAATAATACAGAGTATTATTTTCATACCTGCAATCTCAGTGAATATAATAGCGTCCCCAAGGGAACAAAAATTGTTTCTTGGAGGGGGACAAAAAATCCTACTGTTTTTATTCATAAAACACATATATCCATGCAATACACAAAGAGATTATAGCGTATATCTTTGGTATTAATATTCCATGGGCTGGGAAATTAGAAAAATGCCTAACAGGTCCTTTCTAGGGTTGAGTTATGGTAAGAAATAAACACTGAGAAAGACAAATTTAATATATGTCTGTATAATATGTCATTAAATCTATTTAAGGATACCTTATTATAAACTACAAAGAAGAGAGAGAGGAAGAGAGAAAAGACAGGAAAAAGAACCAAAGAAAGTCCAATCAATTGTAAGATACCACTGATTGCAAAATGCATCCAGAGTTTGGATATGTAAAAATTTTAAAATGCACATCTTAAAATCAGTGAAATATCATATACACTACCTCTAGTTTTCTTATATGCATGGTTAAGCTCTAAAAACCTTTTCATTGATGGCATGAGTTTTAAATTGTATGCTAAAATACTTTAATACATTTGGCTTGTTTCCACTTCTCCCAAATATTATGAAATATTTAAGAGATATGAGTAGTAATAAAATAAATATTTTCCCTCTTACACAATTCCCAGGTGTTAGAGCATACCACAGGGCCACTTGTCCTAATATAAACGCCATCCACAATCTGAAGGGGAAATAGACACAGAAGGCAAACTCATTCTGGCTTATCTAGAACTCTCCCCAAGAAGAGATCCAGGCTGCACTCTGTACTCATCATGTACTTTGTCACTGTATCTTCAAGGTATTCTTATTACATAATTACTATTGATAAACTCTTCTAATTATATAATTTATATATTTATCCATCCAACAAATATTGATTCAGGATCCATTTGTGTGCTGGGGCTTGAGATTCTTTGTTAAACCAGATCAAGTCCTATTCTCTTGCATTATTTAATATTCTATTCAAGACTGCGAGGGGAACACAGATGACAAAGCTGAAGCACAAAAAGAGGAAGGGACCTGCCCAAATTCACACAGCCCATGGAGAGTGCCAGAACCAGGAATGAGTTCCAACCTGCTGGCCCCCGAAAATGATACTCCTTGAAGGTATATGACAGATTTCATTATTCCCATATACACTGTGCACAGGGATACCCTTCAGGAGCAAATAAGCCAATTTCTTACGGCTAGAGAGATTCAACATGCCTTAAGAAAAATATCAGCTTATTCTCAAAGGCGGAATGGCGCATCTAAGGAACAGCTGTTACACCGTGTAGCCACAATTAGACAAGAAAAATATTATCTTTAGAATAATTAATAGCTAGAAAATAAAAAAGTGTATTACATGTCTACTTTTCCTACTGCAGAAAATTCTAATATGTTCTCCAGAAATATGGTATATGAGCTGTATAAATTTTGTTGAGATGTGGACATTTCAAAAGAAATTTTAAAATATTACGGCTTTGTCAGTTTTGCTGTTATATAAAATATTGGTGTATCTATTCAATAAACTGTACATATAAGCAAACCAAATTTAAGTAACAAATCAAGGCAAGAACTTTAATTTTATATTCCAATATTTTAAAAATTTGATATTTGTCAAAAGTCTAAGAATAATTGCTATAGAACAATATTTAATTTGTTTGGACATATATATAATTTGGCTATAGGCTATTTAAAGAACACTAGTTTAAAACAGGAGAAGGAAATGGCAACCCACTCCAGTATTCTTGCCTGGAGAATCCCATGGACGGAGGAACCTGGTAGGCTACAATCCATGGGGTTGTGAAGAGTCAGACACAACTGAGCAATTTCACTTTAACTTTTCACTTTCATGCATTGGAGAAGGAAATGGCAACCCACTCCAGTGTTCTTGCCTGGAGAATCCCAGGGATTGAGGAGCCTGGTGGGCTGCCGTCTATGGGTCGCACAGAGTCAGACACCACTGAAGCGACTTAGCAGAAGCAGCAGCAGCAGTTAAAAACATTTGAGTGCATAGAGGTAATGTTTGAGTACCTAAAGGAGCAATTTTAAGAAATTACTGAGGTATGTATAATAGAAGTGGCCTCAAGTTCATGTTTTACTGGGATTTTTTTCTATATATATTAATACAAGGAATAGTTGCATTTACCATTTTAATGCAAATTAGTATAAAGCATAATGTATTAAATGCACAAAGAATTTAACTGAGGTAGAAATCTCAGTGCTGTGTTTCAATGTACAATTCTTGCTCTCATTAATATCTTTTGACTAGTTCTTGCAGAAAATATACATGTTGGCCCAAGTTATCTGAGCAAAACATCATCACTGAGTAAGCTTACTGCTTTGACAAATATTTCTACTGATACATTCTGTTAACATGAAAAGTCTGCTCTTTTGAAATATGAGCCATTAATATCTCTGCCTTATCAGTCCTTCAGTTCTGTCCAGGATGCTATCTGTTGGCAAATAACGTGTTCTAGTGCTTCCTTTGGTGATTTTCCTTTGCAAAAGCACCCCCACTTCCGAACCTGTCTCTGAGCCATGCTGATATATTAATAAAAATGTCACTTAAGGAGAATTTTACTCACAAACTCCATTGGCATTTGCTTATGTCTTTAGGGATGCTGGGGCAACTTGGATGCTCACCATCTTCGTATCCTCTCTTGCCTTGTATTAAAATCACTTCCTTGCTGACCACCTCGACTCCATTGCCCCTCTCTTCATTCCCAGTATTCAACTGGTAAAATCCAAACCCTAATTAATTCCAACCCATTGCCTATTTCTGCTGTCCCTGCAGAGCTGATCATGAAGACAGAAAAAGCCAACGTGTGCTGACTGCTCTCATTTTACATTCATGCCTAAACCCCAAATGGGTTCTTAACACCGCAAGGCAATCATGCTGCAATTCCTGAAGCTATTCACTCTCTCTAGATAAATATAAACCTCTAACACCTCCCTTTGATTCCACTTTCACTCAGAAAATAGAATCAGTTAGAAGAGATTTTTCCACAAGGGCCAGCACCCACATTTATCCACCTACCTCCATCTGTGCCTATTCAATCTGCCTTTCCTTCTATTATAAGAGTTGAACTGTCCACCCTTCTCTGAAACTCTGGGACATGGCTTCAGAATGCCTTTCCCCTCTCCCTGCTATCCCATCTCTTTCCTCCCTCCTTCCTGGATCGTTCCTATCAAGATAGAAAACATAGTTTCATTTTTTTCCCTCTTAGAAACTAAACAAAAGCAAACAAATGAACAAAAACACCCAACACCCTGCTGTCCTTTATGGCAAAACTTCTCGAGAGCCTTCTCTATACTATTTTCTTTATTTCTATGCAATATCACTCTTCCCCCCGCAATTCTTTCTTGATAATCCACTCAAATCCATCTCCCACCATACATCTCCTCTACGTCTTTCTTCTTAAGGTCAGCAATTATCCCCATAGTTGCTAAATCCAGTCATCGATGCTCAGACTTCGTATCACTTGGTCCATCAACAACATTTACAAGGTTAATTAAAGACTACCATAATTGAAAAACTTTCTGCTCTTGACTGCCAGCCTATCACTCTCTCCTGATTTCCCTCCTACCTCATTGCTCATTCACCTTTTCTGGTTGAGAGGGTCTGCTGCTGCTGCTAAGTCGCTTCAGTCGTGTCCAACTCTGTGCGACCCCATAGACAGCAGCCCACCAGGCTCCCCCGTCCCTGGGATTCTCCAGGCAAGAACACTGAAGTGGGTTGCCATTTCCTTCTCCAATGCATGAAAGTGAAAAGGGAAAGTTAAGTCACTCAGTCGTGTCTGACTCTTAGCGACCCCATGGACTGCAGCCTACCAGGCTCTTCCATCCATGGGATTTTCCAGGCAAGAGTACTGGAGTTGGGTGCCATTGCCTTCTCCGGGTTGAGAGGGTCAGTCTGGGCTTAATCCTCAGGCCTGTCCTTCTCTCTATTTCCATCATTATCTTGGCCAACTCATCCCATTTTATTGCTTATGTACCATTGATACTTGGTCAACTCCCAAATTCCTGTCTCCAGAATAGACCTCTCTTCTCACTTCTTTCATCTTCAGATTTGTGTGCTTAACTGCCTATTCAATGGCTACACCTGAGCATCCAATAATACTTCATGATGAGCACATCTGATACCAAATTATTGATATCACCCCCCAAAATGTATGTCAGATCAAGTACTCTGAGAAGCAGATGCCACAGCAGCTGATTATTTGTAATTATGTGCAAGACATTTATTGTAGAAGAAAATAGCTTGTGAAAGATGAAGAGGAGGAATCTGGAGAAAATGGAAAGAACCTTCAGACCATGATGCAGGTCTGATGCCTGAGGAGAAGATGGAGAGATGAGGATTAGGTCAAAAGGGTCTCTGACTACAGTCAACTTCTAAGAAAATTTCCACAGAGTGGATGGAGAGTCCTGAGCAAAAGTAGCCCATTAAGGAGCCCCGCTTCTTTTTAAAATGGACTCAATGGGCAATAGCTCAAGCTATCAGCCAACCACGCTGCCCTCAGGAGGAGACGTGAGTGATGCATATCACAGCCACCACGGTCAAGCCCCGGAACTGCACAGGTCTGCTTCCTCATACACGCCAGAAGGGGCCCCTCCAGGGATCCTACAGGCCTCTCTTTGTGAATAAAAACAACAAAAAAAGGAATTAGTGGATGAAGTAGAGCATTCATTGCTGTCATTGGTCTCAGAATAGCAGCTGGTAGTCATCCCCTCCCTCCTCCACTATCCGCGGGGGCACCCCACCGCAGCACACGCTTTCCCCCATGAAACCATCACAGCCTAAAAAAGTTATAAGGAGAATTTTAATCTGCTTGTGCTTTTCTCTACCTCAAAGAAAACTTGTACAATCTGAGAAACACTTTATTATTGTGTCCTGAGTGCACCATAATTAGTTACGCTGCACAGAATTGTCATTGTCATGTTTTTTACTTTTATTCTTAAACAAAGAAATAAAGTGATATTGCAGGGGAAAACTTCAAAACAATTTAAATCTCATTCCGAACTGGTAGCATCACACTCAGTATGGTACTATTTAAATGGGCACTCAATAATCCAATGACTGAAAAATACTTTCCTGTTTATATTTTAATTTATATGAAACCACTGAAGTAGATAAATACATTTAGTCTTCAACAGTATTATGCAACTAAATTTAAAGTAATACGGGAAATATGTTAACTTTTGGATTTCCTCTTCATGTTCTAAGTTGAGGGACATTTCTTCCAATTATATAAAATCTTACTTTGACTTCTTTAGAAGGCTTATAGTCTCAGAGATTTTATAAGTAAAAGAGAATAATGCTAAGTGTGTATTCTCTACATTATTCTGTTGTTCAATGCTCAAAATATTTCCAAAGAAATAATAGTTGAACTGGAGAATTTTTGATAAGTTTGATCCATGCACAAACACAGACTGAGAGACAGAGTGAGAGAGAGAGAGATTGAGGAGCAAAATTTTAGAAGAACATGTAATTTTGAAATATGGGAGAGAAAATGTTCTTTGCATGTATCAGTAACACTTCAATACTTCACACTGGATATGTAGATAGAATTTCAATCATCTATTTAAGTAAGAAAATTGAATTTTCCTAAAAAATTATTTTCAGTTTCTCTAAACTAGGACAATTTCCCCAAAACCATGTCTTTACACATGTCTTTGCTGTATAGCAAATGGTTTATCTTAGACTATAATTATTATTGTCAACTAATTCTAAATGGTACATGTGAAAATAAAAGACAGTTACAGTTGCTATGGAAACTATACTTTGCAGGAAATTCATTCAACAGGACTTGCTCCTCAAATTAAAAAAATAATAATAACCTTCACATACAATTGTACCACCTTGACCACAAGCCTCAGGAAAAGAAAAATAAAGGAATAAAATGTGAATAAAAGCCATTCTTCTACCTTTAGCTGTACTCATATCTTCTTTCCTCACATGAGCTAATTAGTATTTTAAGATTTTAAACAAAGGGAAAGAGCTCCTCCTTACAAAAATCTCTACAGATAACAGTGGAATTTCTTTTTTTTAAGCTAAAATAGAATATTTAACTTTATAATAATAATTTTAATAAATCTATTATCAATGGACATTTGAATGACTTTAACTTATTCATCTACTCTCAATTTTAGTTAAATATTCTATTTAATTTTTCACACATACTAATAAAATATGCCAAAGAAAGAACTCAAAGAAACAAATTTGTTTGATTCTAAATTCCTAAGTAGACAGGCAGATAGGTCCTATATCTCCACTTGGCACTCATTATATTATCTTCTAAATAAATCTTCAGGGATATTTTAGCAGACATATTTGAAGATTCAGTTAGCAAAATCACCTTCTTACCCATTGCTAACATGTATTTTCTAGAGCCCTTTTTCAGAGCACACAGAAAGAGTTTTACATTTAATTTCATATGATAGCCTTTAAATAATATTGTACATATGCAGAGAGAGGGGCTAGGAAACTGATATTTATATAAACAGGACAATTTATGATCTAGAAACAAAAAAGGAATTGGAGCACAATTTGTCCAATCCATATCAGAATTGGCCACAACAGTATAATAGCAGCTTTTTGCTATTTTCTTCCAAATTTCAAAGGTTGAAAGACCTGTGGATCAAAGAATGTGTTTTAAACCAAAACACCCATCTTGGGGTCAAATATAAGTAATTAAAAAAAAAATGCTAGAGTCATTTTCCATACCTGTATGGTATTCCTCTGTTATTATTTTAATATGAAAATAAGATCTCTTTTAAAAGTAGTTAATAGCTCTTACTCCCAGATTTGGAAACAACTTGAATTATTTTAACATACAGAGTGCGATTTTTTTTTTTTAACTACAGATCAAAAGCCATTAAAGGATGATGAAATAAACTTTCAGTTGTGACCACTATTTTCTTAATGGAAATATTTTCTTTTAAGGAAAATTTTCTTAACAGAGTGGATGAAATAGAATGGAATGGAGGTAGAATAAAATGGAATGGAATGGATGGGATAGGATATAAGATAGCATAGCATACAATAGACTATAATATATTAGAGTAAAATTCACAAGTTGGAAAGAAGAACTACACACATTGCAAAAAGGCACTATAGCTGATTGTAAGAACTGTGGAAAGGGACTTGGAGGGGATGAGCCAGAATCACTCATTGGCTAGAAAAGAATTACTTGATCTTATTTCTTCATTTCTAAAAACTTTTGAAACTCCAAAATCAAAAAATAAATGAAAATTTAGCAAGCTGACTTGATGTTGCCTAAAGTATTTTTAAGGAAAAAATTAATTTGTCAATATAATTCCATAATTTTCTATAACTGCTAATAAAAAAGGTATTTTGCCTTATTTAATTCATAATTTGAGACAAAAGAGAAAATAAAATGGCTCACACAACTTTCTAAAGAATTATTCCTAGAGTAGGTATGGAAATGGATTATCAGTTCAGTCCAGTCGTGTCCAACTCTTTGCAACCCCATGGACGGCAGCACGCCAGGCCTCCCTGTCCATCACCAAATCCCAGAGTTCACCCAAACTCATGTCCTTTAAGTCAGTGATGCCATCCAACCATCTCATCCTCGGTCGTCCCCTTCTCCTCCCACCTTCAATCTTTCCCAGCATCAGGGTCTTTTCCAATGAGTCAGCTCTTTGCATCAGATGGCCAAAGTACTGGAGTTTCAGCTTCAGCATTAGTCCTTCCAATGAATATTCAGGACTGATTTCCTTTAGGATGGACTGGTTGGATCTCCTTGCAGTCCAAGGGACTCTCAAGAGTCTCTCTACTACCACAGTTCAAAGCATCAATTCTTTGGCACTCAGCTTTCTTTATAGTCCAACTCTCACATCCATACATGGCTACTGGAGAAACCATAGCTTTGACTAGATGGATCTTTGTTGGAAATGGAATATATGATTTTTAAATGAAATATTGGCTGAAATTCAAAACTATACTTCTTAGTAATAACACAATATCTAGTATTTTTTTATAAAATTATTAAACTTTCCATACCATAATGAAATTTATTGCTTGTCTCAGGAAGACAGAGAGATTATATTGGGAGACAAACTTCCGTGCTTCGTTTGCACTTCTGAATATTTTGAAAACAGAAGCACTGATAGCTTTGTTCTAGAATATCTTTTTAAGGATGTCTATATAGCATAAATGGAGAAGGCAATGGCAACCCACTCCAGTACGCTTGCCCGGAGAATCCCATGGATGGAGGAGCCTGGTAGGCTGTAATCCATGGTGTCGCTAAGAGTCGGACACGACTGAGTGACTTCACTTTCACTTTTCACTCTCATGCATTGGAAAAGGAAATGGCAACCCACTCCAGTGTTCTTGCCTGGAGAATCCGAGGGATGGGGGAGCCTGGTGGGCTTCCATCTCTGGGGTTGCACAGAGTCAAACACGACTGAAGTGACTTAGCAGCATACAGCATAAAAGGTTGGAAAATAGAGCTATTATCTCCCCTGAGACAGAAGTGTATTTAGGTGATGCCCAGGATAATAACGATAATGTCTATCTTTGAGTCAAAGGTTGGACATGTTTACTTGAAGGCTTTTAAAAGATTAGGGTTTTCTAAACTTGAGTTTCTCCACTATGACATCCATTGCATTGACCAAGTCCACCTCCTTGTCACCCCCATGGGACGTGGGAAGCAAGAGAAATGTGAAACTCATGCTGCCTCGTTTGCCATGAGTGACAAAATCCTTTGACTCTGTCCCAGGAGTCCCACGTCTTTTGCCAGGATATTTGAATCTATGGTAAACTGACTGTTAGCCTACTAGAAGGGCAAAGTCTCAGACACCTTACCACTCTTGACAGATTGTGGACTCAAAAGTGAATTTCATGCTTCTCTAAATGTAAAGTAACCACAGTTGGCTGGTATTTTCTATGTGGTATTTTGATAATAAAAATCATGTATTTAACTGGCATTTAAAGCATTCTTTATGGGATAAACTTTGGGTGGAGGGGAATTAGCAATATTGTCGACATGCCAAACATATATTGAGGCTTCCAAAAATATTACTGTTACAGCAAACAAGACCCAAAGTCGTCACCCTATCTTCTGTGTGTTCCCCAAATATGTTGTATTCCGCTGATAAGGGCATTAATAACTAAAGGGGTTTGAACAAAATAAAATTAGAAACATATTTATATCTTATTTCTCTGTCCCAAACTTTCAATCATTGCTTTATTGAAGAAACTATAAAAAATGTTTATAATAAGATCTGTTTGCTATTCAAAACCCTGCATCAATAATTGAATTAAATTTCACACCTAAAGGGAATAAATATTACAATCCATTCATTATTATGGTCCGTTACAACGATTGCAATTGGGTTCTTCATTTACACTGAAAGGTAATTGTCAAATACTAACATTTATTGTGATTTTTAATTAAAGTCAACATTTCTAAACAGAGGAGATTGTTATTATTCAGAGCTTATTTAACTGAACCAGAATTTTTGTCCTTGACCAAAATGGAGAAATGGAAAGAAAAAAACTCAAACTAGGGATCCTGGTTGGAAGCGGAGGATAAATATGTACAGCACAGGGGATTTTTACATGGTGAAATTATTCTGTGTGGTATTCTAATTATAGATACATGATGTGATGCATTTGTCGAAACTCACAAAATTTTATAGCACAAAAAAATTGAATCTAATGTGTGCAAAATTTTAAAAATAATAATCTGGAGATCACAAGATTACAGGAAGGAATGCAGACTGTGAGAAGAGAATGTAACTATATCATAAATATATGAAACAATCTCACTGAAGGAGATGAGAGAAAAGTACTGACCTAAGTGATTTTGAAAATCAATGGATCTGTAAGACCAAAGGGAAAAGGAACTGCATATAAGGACTGTAATCCAGGGGATAAAGCTTTTCCTCCTGGGGAAGGCATTCACAACTTTAATACTGCTATAAACTTATAATGGAATAGAAAAAAACAGGTAAATAGATAGCAGATGCATGCTCAGTTACTCAGTCATGTCTAATTCTTTTGCGATCCAATGGACTATAGCCTGCTGCTGCTGCTGCTAAGTCTCTTCAGTCGTGTCTGATTCTGTGTGACCCCATAGACAGCAGCCCATCAGACTCCTCCGTCCCTGGGATTCTCCAGGCAAGAACACGAGTGGGTTGCCATTTCCTTCTCCAACGCATGAAAGTGAAAAGTGAAAGTGAAGTTGCTCAGTCATGTCCAACTCTTAGCAACCCCATGGACTGCAGCCTACCAGGTTCCTCCGTCCATGGGATTTTCCAGGCAAGAGTACTGGAGTGGGGTGCCATAGCCTGCTAGGCTCCTCTGTCCATGGAATTTCCCAGGCAAAAGTACTGGAGTGGGTTGCCATTTCCTTCTGAAGGGGATCTTCCTGATCCAGGGATTGAACCCAAATCTCCTTTGTCTCCGGCACCGACAGGCAGATTCTTCACCATTGAGGCACCTGGGATGCTGAGATGGCCATGTGGCAGATGGTGCGAGCCCATATTTTCATTTTTGGAGTGGAAATTTAAAGAGAAGTAAGGGGAAGAGGATGAAATGATCCATGTGGTTAAGTGATTAAAGTTGGACAGATCAGAATGACCTCATGTTTATCTGAATATAGTTAAAGAGGGTTACATGTAATAATATGTACACATAAGTGTACATAAATGAGTTAGCACACACACATATACTTCTTTGCTCTATCAGCTGACACAGGACTAAAAGAAGCGACACCCCAGGAGCAATAGCCCCCACTTAATGCTCAGATCCTGGTTTCCAATACCATTCTCCAAAAAGAAGAACCAGGGATCCTTAGAGAAATAGCTTACTCTAAGTCAGAGACAGGAAATATACAAGATGAGCTTGGAGCATTTTATAGTGTCAAAATCCTGAAAGTGAAAGAAAGACCAATCACATGCTCTGAGTCTAAAAGAGTAAGGAGGCAACAGTAAGAGCTCTCAGTGGCCAGAGCTAGAATAATCTGAGCTACAGAATAAATCAAGTAGTATTTATTGTATTATAACCCACAGTATAAAATAAATATCCATGAGTCCAGGCTGATATAAACAAATGATTGAATAAATTAATAAACGAGGGAGAAGGTACAAATCTTCCATGAAGAGAAATTCCAAATAATTTATGTAGCTATTCCACCCTAAAGGTCAGGATGTATAACTCCATACCCATACTCTGTGCACAGAGACTTTCTTTGAAAAATTACAGAATAAACAGGGGGAAAAGGATTTGAGATGGAGAAAAGTGAAAAACAGCTCCATGTAATCACCAACATTAACAGTCATAAGTCATGATGTGTAGTCGGATATGATAGGATGAAAATGAAACTACCTGGGTGATTTTCCTCCCCCAAACACATAACCCTGGCCTAATCATAAGAAAAATATCAAACTAATTCCAAGAGGAGGACATCCTGTAATATGCCTGATCAATCCTCAGAATTTTCAAAAACATCAAATACAAGGAAAAGTGTGAGAAACTCTCAGGGCCACACAGAGCCTAAAAAGACATAATGACTGAATATAATGTGGTTTCCTGGGTTGGGAAGTTCCCCTGGAGAAGGAAATGGCAACCCAATCCAGTATTCTTGCCAGGAAAATTCATGCACAGAGGAGTCTGGTGGGCTACATTCCATGAGGTCACAAAAGAGTCAGACATGACTTAGCAACTAAACAAACAAACAAACAAACAAATTCCTGGAACAGAAAAGGAAGGTAAAAGCTAAGGACACATGATTAAGTTATGAACTTTCATTAACTTGGTGCATCAGTATTGATTCACTGATTTTAATATTACTATGTATAAAACTTATGCAAGATGTTAATAATAAGGGAAAAAATAAGAAAAACTTTGTGGGGCTGTATATGGGAACACTATTATATTCTCAATTTTTCTGTAAATCAAATATTCTCTAAAAATATGAGGTCTGGTTTTAAAATGAAGTTATTTGAAATATATATTGTTTCCATCTTTAATAATAATTCTTGTATTAAAATAAGTTATTTCTATTCCATGTAAAAAAGAAATTAAGTCCCATAAAGGAGACATACACAATTTACTGAACGTCTCAGATTACTTCTCTAATTTAGTTGATACTTAAGGTGACCAAGATACAACTATAATATTTAATAATGCAGCCTTTTAAAATGCACAGGTGAGAAAGTTACAATATCATTGAAATATGGAGGTTATTTAAAATTTCCTTCCAAATTACATTTTAATTATTAAAAATAAAATGCTCATTTAACTTATAATCAAATTCTACATCTATACTGGATGTAATCATTTGATTCTAGATGGATTGCTTTCTCTCAGACTTACTTGGTCTGTCTTTATATTGGCAAACTATAATGCGTACTTAGCTATCTTTTGCTTGTATTAAAAGAAATGTGTCACCTCTAAAGGAGCTCACAAAATAGTTACATGGATAAATACAGATCCGTTTAGTTGGACCTTTATATCTATGGGGTTTTTCTGGTGACTTAGATGGTAAAGAATCTGTCTACAATGCAGGAGACCTGGGTTCAATCCCTGCGTCCGGAAGATCTCCTAGAGAAGGGAACGGCTACCCACTCCAGCATTCTTACCTGCAGAATCCCATGGACAGAGGAGCCTGAAAGACTACAATCCATGGGGTCACAAAGAGGAGTTTTGTCATCCTACTGACTGTGCAAAATTGATTAACATACAGTTGCTTCGAGCACTTTCTTATCTTAAAACAATTCTCTTTCAGAACCTATCACTTTAAGTTGTTTCTTTCCATGCCTTTCTATCAAAGGTTAGATCTCATTGTTTCAGGCACGATGGAAACGCTAAAACTCCTACAAATAAAATACATTATCATTATGTCATTACTATTCAATTTTTCATTCTTTATTTAGATAAATATTTCCAGATTGAGGCTACCAGGAGAGGCATTTGGGGAAAAAACAACAAGAAACAAACATCTGTACTAGATTTTCACTCATTTCCTCTTCTGTATTTTTAAAAATTATTTTCCTTTTCCACTGGTTCCTCCTAATTTTAGCTTTTTCAAAAACCAGAGTCATCATCCTTCTTGGGTGTAGGTATAAGCAGTAACAAATTCTGAAGAGACCCTACTACCCAGGACACTGCTCAATTAGAGTATTCTTTCTTACCCTGCTTAACCAGAAGTTAATACTTTCTAAAAAAAACAAAGACCAGTTGAAAGTAACAAGATCATCCAACCAATGGAGTGAATAATATGCAATTTACTAAGTGATTAATATAACAAGTTTAAATATGTAAGTAGTAAATCATAACATGAGTATAGCTGGTGTTTAATCCTATAATTATCTAGAATTGGAAGCCTTAGTATTTGCAATTGCCTCATTCTTATATCCTTGGGATTCCATAAGCACCTTAAATATGATAGAGGATGGCAGGGTAACAAGGAATCTGAGCCCTTTAGTGATTTTATGATACACAGCTGTCTCTGCATGCTGCTGGACCTACCTCCACAATGTGACAAGAGAGAAATAAATTTTCCTCTCATTTGAGTTTCTGAACCTACTAGATATATCTTAGTCAATAAAGAAATTAGTACATACAAGTGGAATACAGCAATAACAAAACCTATCCCTGGGTCAGGAAGATCCCCTGGAGAAGGAAATGACAAATCACTCCAGTATTCTTGCCTGGGAATCCCATGGACAGAGGAACTTGGCAGGCTACAGTCCACGGGGTTACAGAGAGTTGGACAAGACTAAGCATACACACATACACACACACACACACACACACACACACACACACACACTCACAATATGTAGCACATATACAGACGTTGGACAACGCACACTGAGGAAACAGGTACTGTAGGCTGGAGAGCTGTTGAACTGACTTTGACATGGCAAACTATTTGATAAAATGGTCCTCCACAGATATCTGGAAAGCCAGTGATGTATTTCCTGAGTCTCAAGATGTAGGAAACAGTGCTGGAATATTTCAGGGAATTGGTTTATGTTACTTGCTGTTGCTTTTCACAATGTACTGAAGGGATGAGATTAAACTAAGCAAGAATTAACCAGCTTGCAAGCAGAAAGGGAGTTCTGCTAAAAGCAGTTTTCTAAGTATTAATACTAAGTGCTATAGATATAAAGGGTTCAGTAACAAAGGGCTTTGGAAGACTGGAAAAGTCAACTGCTTCTATAGCTTAAATAGAAGATAAGGCTTGAGGGTGACCTTTCTTATCATCTTACATTAGGATGTCTCTGTCAGACTGTGAAAACTAGGCTTCTAATTAACTAATACTAAATTATTTCAGAGAAGGCAATGGCACCCCACTCCAGTACTCTTGCCTGGAAAATCCCATGGATGGAGGAGCCTGGTAGGCTGCAGTCCGTGGGGTTGCTAAGAGTCGGACGTGACTGAGCGACTTCACTTTCACTTTTCACTTTCATGCATTGGAGAAGGAAATGGCAACCCACTCCAGTGTTCTTGCCTGGAGAATCCCAGGGACGGGGGAGCCTGGTGGGCTGCCGTCTATGGGGTCGCACAGAGTCGGACACGACTGAAGTGACTTAGCAGCAGCAGCAGCAAATTATTTCAGGTTAACTGCTGAAAGAGTGACAGGCCAAGCATCCAGACAAGGAAATAAACAAGAGATTTTCTATTCTCACTATCACCAGATAAGATCTTTGGTTGTTGTGGTTACTTTTTCACATAATTGACAAGAACCAAATAGACCGAATATTCTGTGTTTTTCAGGAAATTGTATTATAAAGGAACACACAAGCCTAGCTTGCAAAAGCAAGTAATTACTAAACTTTAAAGCAACCTCATATTCTAAACCAGTCTAACAGAAAGGGATTTCTAATACTTCTCCAGATTCTCTGTAGCAAGTGTGTCATAATTCTATTGTCAAACAATAAGTAAAAAGAATTTGCTTGGGTTTACTTAAATAAAGGGCTTTTCTGGTGGCTCAGTGGTAAAAAAAAAAAACCACCAGCCAATGCAGGAAACATGGATTCAATCCCTGGACCAGGAGGATCCCCTGGAGAAGGAAATGGCAACTCACTCCAGCACTCTTGCCTGGGAAATCCCATAGACAGAGAAGCCTGGTGAGCTACAGTCCATGGGGTCACAAAAAAGACAGATATGACTTAGCTACTAAACAACAACAGGAACTTAAGTAAATATAAAAATGCAAAAATCATTGATGTCTGAAAGTATTAGTAATAGTAAATAGTAATTTCTTAAGGCTTGCTTCAATAAAGCCGGAGGACAACTGCTCTTCAAGAAGCACAGTCTATGACAAGTAATGCATATTAACAACTGAGCATATAAGCTGTAATAATTGCTCCAAGAGAAGTAAGTAGGAAATGGTATGAAAGCGTTCTAAGTGCAAAAGCTGAAGGGAAGAGTTTCTTTTTAGAAGAAACAACATGAAGAAAATCAGAAGAAATGTATATATATTAGGGGAAAACTGAAGATAGGAACTAGCCAGGATGAGATTATAACGAATCCAGCAGGTCTTGAAATGGGAGTCAGGGCTTTATCTTTTAAGCCACTGTGTCCCAACATGCAATCAACATCCCGGGGATGGTACACAGAAGTCTTTGTGTGTGATATAACAATTTTAATGATGATTTATTTTAATAAATATTATAAAAACATAACCAGAACTTATAATACTGTAATTTCATACATATTAGTACCTAGGATAGCATCAAGTTGGCTATTGCTATTGTAATCCATTGTATGCAGAAATAAAGGCTGTGTTCACATACATTTAGAAGTATTTCACATTTTCAGTAATTAAAACATTCACACAATTACATGGAAACTATTACTAGCTAATCAGTTACTAGATTGTGACGAGGTCATTTCTATATAAACGGATCAATTCAAAATTTTCAGAGAGTAATGGTAATTTTGACAAGGAAATTTTAAATCCTGATGTGTCTCTCTCTCTATTCAGTCATGTCCAACTCTTTACAATCCCATGGACTGTAGCCTGCCAGGTTCCATTGTCCATGGAGTTTTCCAGGCCAGAATATTGGAGTAGGTCACCATTTCCTACACCAGGGGATCTTTTCAACCCAGGGATCAAACCAGAGTCTCCTGCATCTCCTGCATTGGCAGGCAAATTCTTTACCCCTGCACCACCTGGGAAGCCCTCTGATAAGGATAAAGGCAATTAAATAGATGATAGGAAAAAAAATAAAAATTATTTACCATTTGTCAAAATCAATGAATACTGTATATAGGCTCATTCTAAAATCCAGAAACATAAAAAGAAATGAAGATGGGCAACTGAATCATTCAGTTGTATACATAAAAGTGAAAAGAGTCTATTACTCAGTCATGTCTGACTCTTTGCAACCCCATGGACTGTAGCCCACCAGGCTCCTCTCTCCATGGGATTCTCC
Organism: Bubalus kerabau; assembly: GCF_029407905.1. Taxonomy (NCBI): domain Eukaryota; kingdom Metazoa; phylum Chordata; class Mammalia; order Artiodactyla; family Bovidae; genus Bubalus; species Bubalus kerabau. The sequence continues at coordinate 56,762,342 of NC_073637.1, forward strand.
AGGCAAGAATACTCTAGTGGGTAGCCATTACCTTCTTGGGACCCAGGGATCAAACCTGGGTCTTCTGCATTGCAGACAGATTCTTTACTGTTTGAGCCACCAGAGAAGCCCAGAAGGCACATTTAAATGATCTAGCTCTCAAAAGCAATGCAAGGGAATTATATGACAGTGACAAAGAAAAAGAAGTTGCTTTACCGATAAACTGGATTTTAAATGCCATAAAGTTTCAATTGTCGATAAGAAGTTTCTATGTCAAATATCCATATGGAAAGGAAATAAGAAGTAGTTCCCTAAAAGGTTGAAAATTTGACATCATGCAGGAAAACACTATTCTTCCAAATGACTAAACATTTCACACAGAGATGAAACAACTATCTTAGCTGGAATTCATTTAACTCAATGTTTTGTTCATTTGAGGGGGGATAGATTGTACAGCTTGGAATGAAATCTTACCTTGCCAATAAATTTCTTTATATCTTGACTAAATATAAAATTTAAACTGAGAAGTTCCTGGTTGCGACTGTGCTTTCAGTTCTGCAAAAGCTTACAAATCTTCCAGCCTTAAGGGAATAAAGCCATATCATTTTAGGAATATGCAAAGCCAAGTAAATATTAGGGGAAAACAGAATCTTCTCTCCTGAATCTAATGTTTGAAGGCTACAGATAAAAATATATCTTTTAATTTACTATTCCAATAAAATGATGTAATGCAATTGTATATAATTGAATGTTCTCTGTATTCATGGAAATTAAGCAATATCTTAAAATAAAATGTCTAACTTGCAGTTTATGCTGCTAGAAAATCTATGCTGGGTTTCTGGATGAAGATGAGCATATGAGACCATTGCCACAGCAACCAAATCTGTAAATAATATTGTGTTAGTCACAGGGAACACAATGTATGCTGTTTTTAATATTCTGCCTTTACCCTTTGTCACTGCTAATTTATGCACAAGCTAACTCTAAATTTAATATGGGAACATTGTCCTCTTTGAATTAAAAATTAAATATAAGACAATTCTTTTTCAAATAAACTTTCCCCAAATTTATTCCACAAGAAGCTACCTAATGACCTTCACTGATTATGACAGTTTGTTAACACTGTCATTTGAGCTACCAAATCATCATTGAGATGCAACTTGGTACATTGGAAAGCAACAGTCTTGGAGTCAAGATAAATCTGGATTGTGATTATAATTTTGCCATGATGACATTTTTCCTCCTCTTAAAATAGGAATAAAAATGGAATCCATTAGGTTTGTTGTGAAGGATAATGTGTACAAAAGGCAGGACACATAATAGATGTTCAGTGACACAATATATCCCATGATATTGATGAAAATAGGTCTGCATATTTAAAAAATTACATGAAACATTTTGCTGGTATTATGATTCCATTATATTGTTCTGATATAGGATTTATAAGTCTTGAACTAAAATTTTAATTTTGCTATTTTCTTCTTAAACCTGAATGGTTGGTGTTGCTTCCCTAGAAAAGAGGAACCACTCTCCCACTTTTTACATCATCCCAGTGGAACAATCACAAGTCCTGTCTCTCCATGGGAACATAGTCTAGGCTGAGCCTGTCAAGGCCCTTCCCTCAAGGACATCACTATGGATGCATGAGTCAAGCCCAAAAGTCAGTACCTGAAAAGTCCATCTCTTCTCAGCAGAGTTGCCAATATCTGGCACTGCCGGGGCCCATCTTGTCCACTTGGAGGAGACCTCCTGTAATCAGGCTGTTCCTAGGAGAGATCGTGGGTTCAGTTCCAAACCAGTGCAATAAAAGGAGTCACCTCAATTTCTGGCTTTCCAGGGCATACCAAAGTTATGTGTACACTATACTGTGGTCTATTAAGTGTGTAATCACATATGTCTTTAAAAAAATGTGCATGCCTTAACGAAAAAATATAAAACAAAAAATTACAAAAATAACATTAAAGATCACTGATCACAGATCAATAAAACAAATATAATAATAATAATAAAGTTTGAAATATTTCAAGAAACACCAAAATATTACACAGAGTCATATGAGGGAAGTGGTGCTGATATACAAATCTTCAATTTGTAAAAACACAGTATCTGCAAAGCAGAGTAAAACAAGGTTTGTCTGTATACAGATGAAACCACGCATGGGTTAGCAGAGCAGTCATGAACAGGAAGATAGTGCTTAGGGTATTTGAGGCCCATAATCCAGATTTTCCAATTAAATTAGCCAATAAAGAGCTTTTGGCTTATGTTCATTTGAGTTGAATTTCCATCAGCCACAACATGTGCTAAATCACTTTAGTCGTGTCTGTGCTATTACTTTTCTTTTGACATAGATACACAGCTAACTTGGAATTAATGTTTATACGGTGTAATGTGGCATGAGTGCCTGGTGGTTTCTTTCTTTAAAAAAAAAAAGTACACAATCATTCAAAAGCATTATTAAAAAAAACCCCCGCTGCTCTGACATTTGTCCTAGAAGCATGACTTTGCTTCTCCACTCCCTCTTCCAAGCTGTGGGTCTAATTTGCTCATCTTGTGCCATGGTCACACTGTCTTAATTACAACAGATTTGTAATAACTTGTTATATCAGCTAGAGTAAGGCTACGCATTTTTTTCTCCCTTAAGATTATCTAAGCTATTGTTGGCTTTGGTATATCCATAAAATGTTTTGGCATTGGCTTGTCCACTTAAGTGTTTTCATTTCTTTGATTTAATGAGTATTACACTGAATTACCATATCAGTTTGTAGAGAGATCCTTCAAATGTTGAGTTTTCCAATCCATGCACAATCTCTTCAATTATTTGGATCATTTTTAAAAATTTATGCAAATTTTGTTCCATTGTTTTCTAAGAGGAAGTCTTAGATTTACTCTTCAGTTCAGTTGCTCAGTCGTGTCCAACTCTTTGTGACCCGATGGACCACAGCACGCCAGGCCTCCCTGTCCATAACCAACTCCCAGAGTTCACCCAAACCCATGTCTATCGAATCAGTGATGCCATCCAACCATCTCATCCTCTGCCGTCCCCTTCTCCTCCTGCCCTCAATCTTTCCCAGCATCAGGGTCTTTTCAAATGAGTCAGCTTTTCACATTAGGTGGTCAAAGTATTGGAGTTTCAGCTTCAACATCAGTCCTTCCAATGAACATCCAGGACTGATCTCCTTTAGGATGGACTGGTTGGATTGCCTTGCAGTCCAAGGGACTCTCAAGAGTCTTCTCCAACACCACAGTTCAAAAGCATCAATTCTTCAGCACTCTGCTTTCTTTATAGTCCATCTCTCACATCCATACATGACCACAGGAAAAACCATAGCCTTGACTAGAAGGACCTTTGTGGGCAAAGTAATGTCTCTGCTTTTGAATACGCTATCTAGGTTGGTCATAACTTTCCTTCCAAGGAGTAAACATCTTTTAATTTCATGGCTGCAGTCACCTTCTGCAGTGATTTTGGAGCCCAGAAAAATAAAGCCAGCCACTGTTTCCACTGTTTCCCCATCTATTTGCCATGAAGTGATGGGACCAGATGCCATGATCTTAGTTTTCTGAATATTGAGCTTTAAGCCAACTTTTTCACTCTCCTCTTTCACTTTCATCAAGAGGCTTTTCAGTTCCTCTTCACTTTCTACCATAAGGGTGGTGTCATCTGCATATCTGAGGTTATTGATATTTCTCCCAGCAATCTTGATTCCAGCTTGTGCTTCTTCCAGCCCAGTGTTTCTCATGATGTACTCTGCATAGAAGTTAAATAAGTAGGATGACAATATACAGCCTTGACGTACTCCTTTTCCTATTTGGAGCCAGTCTGTTGTTCCATGTCGAGTTCTAACTGTTGCTTCCTGACCTGCATACAGATTTCTCAAGAGGCAGGTCAGGTGGTCTGGTGTTCCCATCTCTTTCAGAATTTTCCACAGTTCATTGTGATTTACTCTTAGCTATTTTATATTCCTGATGCATTTTATAAATATAATTGATTTTTGTAGGTTGATCTGTCTAGAAACCTTGCCCCATCCATTCAGTAATTGCCCAATTTATTTTTTACTTTCTATATTCATAATCACAATACCTGCAAATAATGGCAGTCTCATTCTTCCTCTTTAATGTTTACATCTTTTAAATCTTAATTTTTTTTATTGTGTTGGCTAAAAACTCCTGTTTAGTATTAAATGGCAATGGTAATAGTGTATATTCTTGTCTTATTCTTTTGTCAAAATGAAATATTATTTTTTAAGCATTGGCTCCAAGAAGATACTACCTAGACATTAAAAATAAAATGGAAAATGTGGTGGGGAAACTGGAGAAGGAAATGGAAACCCACTCCAGTATTCCTGCCTGGAGAATCCCATAGGCAGAGGAACCTGGTGGGCAAGAGTCCATGGGATTGCAAAGAGATGGACATGACTGAAGTGATGTAGCACATACACACGGTGGGGAAAGTGTGAGGAAACGGAGTGAAACATGTTTAAAAAAAGAAGAAGAAGAAGGAATAAAGAACATAGAACCAATTTAGATTAGGTATAACTGGAAGTCAATGATTTAAAAAGCCATTGCCAATTCTCTTGAACATTTTAACACTGATAACTTTATAGTTGTCAGGCGCAGTGATTTAGAAAACATAACGTCTCTCCATGCGGCTTTCATCAACTGTCTCTAAGTAAAGATTTTTGATCATTTCAATTACTACAGTCCAAAATATGTAGTAGGGCCCATATAATCCATCCAAATAGGGTTATGAAAATACTTAAAGTCACAAAATCAATCATTTTTTTCTAATGTTTTTCATCTTCATTTATCTGAATCACATTTTCAACAGTAAATTTTTCAACTAATTTCTCTCCACCCAAATTAAGCTAAGTAACTGTGGTAGCCAGCTTCCCAGATGGTCACCCATGATCCTTATCTCCTGGGTATTTATACATTTGAATAAGACTGACCCACTTGTCCCACTTACCCACCCACATTAAAGAAAGCTGATGTATATAATGAATAAGATATTTTAGGAATTAATGGTAAGTCATAAAAGACATCCATGCCACCTCTTCTCTCCCATTAAATCACTCACTAGGAGGGAAGACAAGCACCCGACTGTAAGGAGGATGAAGCAGCCTATGGAGAGACCAGGGCCTCTGAGCCCTCTTGCCAAAAGCCGCCACCAATTTGCCAGCCATGTAAGTAAACCATCCTGGATGTGGCTCTTCAAGACCCACTGAAGCTTTCAGAAGATTCCAGCCCCATACAACATTTCTACTACAATTTTATGAAAGACTCCAAGCCAGAACCACAAAGCGACTCCGCTCCCTTCTTTCTGATACACAGAAACTGAGATAACGAATGCTTATACTGCTGTTTTGAAGTCACTAAATTTTGAGGCAATTTGTTACAGAGCAACAGATAACTACTACAATATCCTTACAATCTCCTACAATCAGTTCAGTTCAGTTCAGTTGCTCAGTCATGTCCAACTCTTTGTGACCCCATGGACCACAGCACACCAGGCCTCCCTGTCCATCACCAACTCCTGGAGTTCACCCAAACTCATGTCCATTGAGTCAGTGATGCCATCCAACCATCTCATTCTCTGTCGTCCCCTTCTCCTCCTGCCCTCAATCTTTCCCAGCATCAGGGTCTTTTCAAATGAGTCAGCTCTTCACATCAGGTGGCCAAAGTACTGGAGTTTCAGCTTTAGCATCATTCCTTCCAAAGAAATCCCAGGGCTGATCTCCTTCAGAATGGACTGGTTGGATCTCCTTGCAGTCCAAGGGACTCTCAAGAGTCTTCTCCAACACCACAGTTCAAAAGCATCAATTTTTCAGCACTCAGCTTTCTTTATAGTCCAACTCTCATGACCACAGGAAAAACCATAGACTTGACTAGACAGACCTTTGTTGGCAAAGTAATGTCTCTGCTTTTGAATACGCTATCTAGGTTGGTCATAACTTTCCTTCCAAGGAGTAAGCATCTTTTAACTTCATGGCTGCAATCACCATCTGCAGTGACTTTGGAGCCGAGAAAAATAAAGTCTGACACTGTTTCCCCATCTATTTGCCATGAAGTGATGGGACCAGATGCCATATCTTAGTTTTCTGAATGTTGAGCTTTAAGCCAACTTTTTCACTCTCCTCTTTCACTTTCATCAAGAGGCTTTTCAGTTCCTCTTCACTTTCTGCCATAAGGGTGGTGTCATCTGCATATCTGAGGTTATTGATATTTCTCCCGGCAATCTTGATTCCAGCTTGTGCTTCTTCCAGCCCAGCGTTTCTCATGATGTACTCTGCATAGAAGTTAAACAAACAGGGTGACAATATACAGCCTTGACGTACTCCTTTTCCTACTTGGAACCAGTCTGTTGTTCCATGTCCAGTTCTAACTGTTGCTTCCTGACCTGCATACAGATTTCTTAAGAGGCAGGTCAGGTGGTCTGGTATTCCCATCTCTTTTAGAATTTTCCACAGTTTATTGTGATCCACACAGTCAAAGGCTTTGGCATAGTCAATAAAGCAGAAATAGATGTTTTCCTGGAACTCTCTTGCTGTTTTGATGATCCAGCGGATGTTGGCAATTTGATCTCTGGTTCCTTTGCCTTTTCTAAAACCAGCTTGAATATCTGGAAGTTTATGGTTCATGTATTGCTGAAGCCTGCCTTGGAGAATTTTGAGCATTACTAGCGTGTCAGATGAGTGCAATTGCAGTCATGAGTGCTGTAGTTTGAGAATTCTTTGGCATTGACTTTCTTTGGGATTGGAATGAAAACTGACTTTTCCAGTGCTACGGCCACTGCTGAGTTTTCCAAATTTGCTCCTACCATATATACTAGAAATTTCTTTATTAAAACATTTTCTTTTTCCATTTTTTAACTGTATTTTCCCCATAGACTTAAAGCTATGTGAGAACAGACAAACATTCTTTTTTTTTTTTTTTTAACAATTATAAACCTGGGGTTATTATGATGGCTATCTCTTGCACGCATGCCTGCTAAGCTTCTCCAGTCATTTCTGACTCTCTGTGACCCTATGGACTGTAGCCCACCAGGTTCCTCTGTTTTGGGGATGGAATACTGGAGTGGGTTGCCACGCCCTCCTCCAGGCGCTCTTCCCAACCCAAGCATCCAATCTGAGTCTCCCACATTAGGAGCCAGGTTCTTCACCCCTAACACCACCTGGGCTTACTCTGTTTAAGTTGCCTGGAAAATCCCATGGACAGAGGACCCTGGTAGGCTGCAGTCCATGAGGTCACTAAGAGTCAGACACGACTGAGCGACTTCACTTTGACTTTTCACTTTCATGCATTGGAGAAGGAAATGGCAACCCACTCCAGTGTTCTTGCCTGGAGAATCCCAGGGACGGGGGAGCCTGGTGGGCTGCCATCTATGGGCTCGCAGAGTCGGACACGACTGAAGCAACTTAGCGGCAGCAGCAGCGTAAGCATCAAGTAGCCAAATTTTAAAGGAAGATTACCTTTTTCTAGAATTAAAAAAGAGAAGTTTCAAGCAATTGAAACAATCAAACACTAAGCCCAGGAATGTACTTGATTTGTAGCTTTGGGAACAAGTTTTCCCATGCTCTTCTTTCATTGTAAGCAACAATCTACATCAGTTCTTAAAAGGATTGTAATCACATCAAGTTCTAGCTAGTATGCCTGTGGATTTCAAAGCTGTCCTGGAGTATAAACAATCTAAGAGCCAAGATATTTGATTGCCATAGTATTCTGATTTCATGAAAAATTCTTCTTTAAAAAATATACTTTATCCTTTTCAGTTCACTTCAGTCACTCAGTCGTGTCTGACTCTCTGCGATGCCATGAATCACAGCATGCCAGGCCTCCCTGTCCATCACCAACTCCTGGAGTTCACTCAAACTCACATCCATCGAGTCGGTGATGCCATCCAGCCATCTCATCCTCTGTCGTCCCCTTCTCCTCCTGCCCCCAATCTCTCCAAGCATCACAGTCTTTTCCAATGAGTCAACTCTTCGCATCAGGTGGCCAAAGTACTGAAGTTTCAGCTTTAGCATCATTCCTTCTAAAGAACACCCAGGGCTGATATCCTTTAGAATGGACTGGTTGGATCTTTCTGCAGTCCAAGGGACTCTCAAGAGTCTTCTCCAACACCACTGTTCAAAAGCATCAATTCTTCGGTGCTCAGCTTTCTTCATAGTCCAACTCTCACATCCATACATGACCACAGGAAAAACCATAGCCTTGACTAGGCAGACCTTTGTTGGCAAATTAATGTCTCTGCTTTTGAATATGCTATCTAGGTTGGTCATAACTTTCCTTCCAAGGAGTAACCGTCTTTTAATTTCATGGCTGCAGTCACCATCTGCAGTGATTTTGGAGCCCAAAAAAATAAAGTCTGACACTGTTTCCCCTGTTTCCCCATCTATTTGCCATGAAGTGATGGGACCGGATGTCATGATCTTAGTTTTCTGAGTGTTGAGCTTTAAGCTAACTTTTTCACTGTCCTATTTTACTTTCATCAAGAGACTTTTTAGTTCCTCTTCACTTTCTGCCATAAGGGTGGTGTCATCTGCATATCTGAGGTTATTGATATTTCTCCCAGCAATCTTGATTCCAGCTTGTGCTTCTTCCAGGCCAGTGTTTCTCATGATATACTCTGCATAGAAGTTAAATAAGCAGGTATTTTAAATTCCATTAATTCCCTTCACATTTGTTTCTTTTATCTTCACAAATTTTATGTTAAACCATTATTCATTTTCATTTGTTCTTCAGAATAATGCTTTCTGTGGAGACAAAAAGAATAAATATTTTAATCCAAAGGTTAGCTTTTCATCTGATAGACAGACACAGTGGTATATGGAATTTTCTAAGGAGAATTTTATCATTATAAAAAATAGGGGCAAAATAGCTGAATTATCTTTACATTAGAAAACCTGACATTCTGTTCTGATTTTGCTCAAATCCCTGTTACTACCATCTTGCTTTGTGTGATTAAGATCCTTGCTGTAATTCAGCAAGGGTTTTTGAACACACCCCTGAATGAAAAGACCCTGGTCAAATGAAATAAAGAATATAAAAATAATTCTACTTCTGTTTTACTTAGCGTGCCCTTAACTAACACATTCCCATAAAGTCGATTTCTGTTTTTCTAACGAAGTGCCTTCTCATCATTTCCCTTTTATATGTGAGAGCTTTTGGGGAGAAATCAGGAAGGGGAAAAAAAAAAAAAAAAAAAACTCCTTTAGAGGAACAGAAGTAAAGATGGGAAACTAACAAAAATGCTTCTTTACTCTCTGAAAGTCTGGAAATTTATATTATAATCATGCTAACCATTTTGCTCTATTTGCTTTTTGAGGAAGTTGTAACCTTATCTCTCTAGATCATGACAAATTAAGACTCTTTTTTGATGAAGGAAAGCAATTTACATGGAAATAATGATTCCAAAATATCAATCTTACTTCCTGCTCATATCTAATAATTAAAGACATGATTTCTCCCTTTTCTATACTCTGTAATACATTCTTTTTGGTGGGTTGTTTTTCCATTTTTTGACATTTTGTCCTTCTTCTCCTAAACTAAAAAGGCTTTGACCTAATTACTTCTAAGGATTGAACATAAAGCCATCTCCTCACATAGTTGACTTTCTGCTGGAATCCCAGAAATTCATTTTTAACCCTCTCTAGACCATTTGATCTCCTGTATGTTTCTTGAATGCATCAGGCTTCTTCCCACCTTAGGGCCTTTGTATGTAATAGTCTCCCAACCCTCGCTCAAGGGTCTCCTTCTCAGTGAGTCCTTCTCTAGCTTCAATGTCTAGAAGTGCACACTCTCCCTTTCCCCTACCCCACCTCAGCACTCATTACTCTCATTACTTGTTTTCTTATTCTTTTTGGCACTTCACTTTCTGTGATTTGCCAGAATATATTCTATTCACTTATCTGGCTAACGATCTGTAGTCTACCACTAGTGTGCGGTCCTATGGCAGTGATTTTGTCAACTTTGTCACATACGCTTTCTCAGTTCTTAGCATGGTGCCTGACACATAGTAGGTGACCAATTAATGTCTGTTCTTTGAATGAGGACCATGGAAGCACTAAAATGTTATTACAAATAGTTCTGAAGTCTATGCATCCTCCCTGGATTTTCTGTGAACTTAATAATCATTTTATTATCACATGGGAGCTTGTGAGATTGTTTAATGCTAAAATGATTTTCTCACAGTGAAAAGTTTGGACTCTAAAACTCTCAGGCAGAAATCACACTCTTAAGTGTTTGCGAGGACCAGGCATGTAAATAAGCTGAGGTTATGCTGGCCAGGTTTGGACTGTGGGTAACTAGATGGAGTGTGTCTAAGACAATAAAGTGTAAAAACAAACAAACACAAAACAAATAAATAAAAATAAAATTATTATATCTATTTAAAAAAAGACAAATGAGTTGCAGCTTTTCAGCATCATCAGGTACTTCCCATGGGACTTATTGCCCAGAGCCACTCGGCTGTCTATTTCTTTCAAAGTAGAAAATTTGAAATTTTACTTGCAATTGCCTGGCTCTTGGAAGTTAGCAATTAAGCCAGTTGTGAGATATGCCTGGTGGACTGCAGAATGCTACACAAAATCCTGTCCCCCTAGATTTGCTGCTCTTAATCCTCCCTATGAAAACTTAATGAATTAAGTTGAATGACATGAAAACATGAATCTCTTGGAGGATTAAGTTGAATGACATGAAAACTGTAGAACACAGTTCAGAGCCTTGAGCATACACTCTAAAATCTAGAGCGAAGCGTAGTCAATCCTAAATAGCCATTCCATGCTCCTTTTATCCTCCCTCCTATTCTACCTCTGTTTTGGTTTTCTAAGAATATGAATACTTTCCAAACAGAAAACAACTACCACACCATCCTACAGTGCAAATAATGAGAAAAATAGGAAGTGCTTTGATAGCTCTAGATTGTCAACATCCTGCACTTTAAAAGTGAAATAAGGTGACTTGAACAAGCACTGTGATATGGTGACCGTTGATCCTATAACTGCAGACCCTGATGCAAACCAGGGTCTCCTGAAAAAAGGGATGATTCGTACCAGGTGGGTCATGTGTGAATTTAGATTGATACTTAACAGACAAAGTAATTTTCCTTCTTTTTTTAGTTCTTTCAGAGCCGATTCACTGTTACCTCGTTGTACCATCTCAACCACCCCATTAGACTTCATATCACCTTCTTAGAATTCCTTTATTCCAATTATCAGAACTGTGCCAGGCTATTTTTAGTGAGAAACTGTGTGTAAAGTCTTTCTTTTTGCTGCACTCCCCCCTTGAATGATCTGAAAATTGTCACTCCACTGAAATGAAGTCGTGTCTTATTTCAATATGCAGCTTACCTACTCTGATATTTTCACTTGAAAATTAGTAACACTGACTTGTTGTTCCTACAAACATGAAAAACAGAAAACAGCAAATGAAGGGATATTTAAATAAGAAAGCAAACTCATTCATCTGTGCATTTTACTGACAACTTGTAAAAAGAAGTTGAACAAATACAGTTATTTCTTGCCTAAAGACTATGTTTTAAAACTAATGGCACCAATAGATATCATATATAAATGAGTAGGAGTTGGAAAAATTGGACAGATAATAAGCAATTCTGTGCATAAAGGGATGTGGCAAAATGCTGACTGTTTAAGAATATGGTCCAAGAAATTACACAATCAATAGAATTGCCAGGCATCTTCCATCTTTGGATCAATTAGGTTAAGAACTAAAAGTATCCATATTATGCTAATTTCAGTAGGCAATTAAGAGAAAGGGTATCAAAAGAATAGAATTAAGGCTTCCATAGAAAAGAAAACAAAAAGAAAATATAGCAAATTGTAATTCAAGCTGCAAAAAAGGCATGAACATTCTAGGTGACTTGCTTGGACAAAGAAATCAAACAGTCTAGTAAAATAAAGACAGGGAGACAAATGTAGTTACCAGGAATAACACAACTGGTGGGGGAAGTTTTCTGCATATGAAACTAAAAGAGACAGATTAACAAATGGAAACAGAGAAGAGGAAACTGAAGCCATCCGTGAAATGAAACTTTACCTACTACCAAAGAAAAACTCTTTGGTATTTTTAAAGGTAATAAAATCAGAAAAAATATCTTTGGTATTTTTAAAGGTAGTAAAATCATACCTTTAAGTATACAAACCACTTTACTTAAAAGTGGAAGTCGCTCAGTTGTGTCTGACTCTTTGTGACCCCAAGGACTATATAGTCCTTGGAATTCTCCAGGCCAGAATACTGGAGAGGGTATCCTTTCCCTTCTCCAGGGGATCTTCCCAACCCAGGGATAGAACCCAGGTCTCCTGTACTGTGGGCGGATTCTTTTCCAGCTGAGCCACGAGGGAAGCCCAAGATTACTGGAGTGGGTAGCCTATCCTTTCTTCAAGGGATCTTCCTGACCCAGGAATAAAACCAGGGTTTCATTGCAGGAGGATTCTTTACCAGCTGAGCTATCAGGGAAGCCCAAGTTTTGCTTAAATTTTCTCATTTTAGCCTCATGAGAAATTGGGTAGATAAAAACTCTCATTTTGTATGTGAGCAAAAATGTTTAAGTGACTTTATGATTTTCCCAAAGTCTTCCAGGAATTTAAAGAGTCAGAGCTCAAACTCAAACTTGTGTACATTATTTCACAATCTACAAAAACTTAATTTTTCCATATTGAGTTTTTCAGACACAATATTATGTGCTAAAGTAAGTGTTAAAAATATAGCCCAAATCTTTCCTTCTAACCTAGACTTACCCTACTCCAGTACTTTTGCCTAGAAAATCCCATGGATGGAGGGGCCTGGTAGGCTGCAGTCCATGGGGTCGCTAGAGTCGGACACGACTGAGCGACTTCACTTTCACTTTCCACTTTCATGCATTGGAGAAGGAAATGGCAACCCACTCCAGTGTTCTTGCCTGGAGAATCCCAGGGACAGGGAAGCCTGGTGGGCTGCCGTCAATGAGGTCGCACAGAGTCGGACACAACTGAAGTGACTTAGGAGCAGTAGCAACCTAGACTTGGCCAACCATTTCCATTCTTTCTGCTCTGGGAACTATCATAGGAGAAACCTACATTACCAGAATGATTGACTGCAGTACAAATTTATGATTTCCAACCTCAGCTGGGCCTCTCTTGCAGCACAACAACCATTTTGCTCGTCACTAGTTGGCTCCTTGGGGCTTCCCCGGTGGTTCAGTGGTAAAGAATCCACCTGCAGTGCAGGAGTTGCGGGTTTGATTCCTGGGTTGGGAAGATCCCCTGGAGAAAGAAATGTCATCCCACTCCAGTATTCTTGTATGGAAAATGCCATGGACAGAGGAGCTTGGCAGGCTACAGTACATGGGGTTGCAAAAGAGTTGGACATGACTTAGCAGCTAAATAATGTTAGCTCCTTATCCCATTTCTCAACGTATAAACCAGAGCAGTTAACAACTTTCCTCCCCTCTCAGCCTTCCCTCTCCTCTGCCTGCCCTACTTTCAGCGAATTAGTTCTCTCTCTGCTCAATTGGGACAATGGATGCTGTTTGATACCAATTGTTTCTCCACTAAAAACTTAGTAATCTTTCCCCTATTCTTACATCTTGTTTTCCACCTACCTCAGAGGAAGAGAAGCTCTTTCCATCTATGCCTCTGATTTTTATTTTTCAGCTTGTTCCTTTAACTAACAACACCCTTTAAAATTTTTTTTATTTTATTTATTTGGCTATGCCAGGTCTTAGTTGCAGCACTTGGGATATTTAGTTATGGTACAGGAACTATTAGTTACAGCTTGTAGGATCTAGTTCCCTGACCAGGGATCGAACCTGGGCCCTCTGTATTGGGCACATGGATTCTTAGCCACTGGACCACCAGAGAAGTTCCTAACTATTTCCTGCATAGAAGCACCATTCTCCTGTCTTGCAGATCCGTTCTATTTTCCTCCACTTTGCCTCCATTTCACTGCCATCTCAATTTTCTCCTTCTGTTTACCACCATTCTTATTGAACAGACAGACAGTGAAGTCTCTCATGTGACCCCATGGACTATAGCCTACCAGGCTTCTCCATCCATGGGATTTTTCCAGTCAAGGGTACTGGAGTGGGGTGCCATTTCCTTCTCCAGGGGATCTTCCTGACCCAGGAATCAAACCTGGGTCTCCTGCATCGCAGGCAGATGCTTTTACCCTCTGAGCCACCAGGGAAGCAGATGACAATCCTAGCTCAGCTTCCTCATGGGTACTGCTCACATCTGGCCCAGGGAATTGGACCTAGTAGCCATTAAGCAAAACTTTCTCAAATGAATAAATGAATGAATGAGTGAACTTCTACTTTTTGGTTTTCCTAAAAGGATTTATGAGCAGATTCCTTTGATTAGGAATTGGTGATTAGATTGGTGATTGATTTGGTGATTAGAAGCAACTTTGCTGTTCAAAAGGATTTCTTACATGAAGAAGTGTCATTTACTGCTTTGTGGTGTGTGCTAAATTGCTTCAGTCATGTCCAACTCTTTGCTACCCTATGGACTGTAGCCCACCAGGCTCCTCTGAGTGGCTGGCCATGCTCTCCTCCAGGGGATCTTCCTGACTCAGGGATCAAACATGCACCTCTTATGTCTCCTGCATTAGCAGGCGTGTTCTTTACCACTAGCGCCACCTGGGAAATCTATTTATTGCTACTTGTTTTTATAAATTGTGCATATTTTCCATGCCTTCCTTCCTTCTTCTCTCTCTACACCATCTCCACCCTCTCCCACCCCAGATGGGAACTGGCATTCTGTACTCATCACACTGTAGTATACTGTTACATTGTCTGTTACTGCATAACAACTAACCTCAAAGCTTAGAGGCTCAGCTAGACAATCCCTGCATGGGCTCCTGTACACGGCTGGGTCAGATGATGACTGAAAGCTAGAAAAACTAAGGCAGAGCTGCAAGTGTCCTTCTGACCTGGACTTGTAGGATATACAACATCATTTCTGCTGTATTCTGTTGGTTACAAGTAAGTCAAGGCCAGTCCTAATTTAAAGGGAGGAAACTATACAAGGGCGTGAATACTGGGAGGAAAAGTTCACTGGGAAACTATGCTAGATGAGAAGCTGTCTTTGGAGTTTGATTGCTACATATATTCAATTGTGTATGTGTAAACCTTCTAAACTTAGCTATGAAAGTACAACAATTGTGTTTTTGAGTTCCTACCGAATAGTAAATTATTGCTGAAGACATCATCATGTCAGTCATGCACCAAAAATACAACTAACCAAATTTATGCAAAACCATTTCTAGTGGTTCAAGACCATTTTAAATAATGATGATATGTGCTGTATATGTAGAACACTAATGTTAAGTAGGGCTTTCCAGGTGGCATTAGTGGCAAAGAATCCACTTGCCAATGCAGGAGACATAAGAGAAGCAGGTTCGATCCCGGGGCAAGAAGATCCCCTTTAGGAGGGCATGGCAACTCACTCCAGTATTCTTGCCTGGAGATGCCATGGACGGAGATGCCATGGACAGAAAAGCCTGGCAAACTACAGTCCATAGGGTCACAGAGTCAGGCACAACTGAAGCTACTTAGCATGCAGGCAATGTTAAGTAAGCCTGTAAAGCAAATGATCCGGATTGAGCACGGTTTAGCAAACATTAACTGACATCATCCATGGGCCCAGCATTGTGCTTGCCATTGGACCCAGTTGCCTTAAGAATGAATTACAGGACTTCCCTAGTGGTCCCGTGGTTAAGAATCCACCTGCCAATGCAGGGGACACAGGTTTGATCCCTGGTCTGGGAGGATCCAACATGCCTCAGGGCAATTAAGCCCATGGGCCACAATTGTTGAGCCCAAGTGTAACAACTACTAAAGCCCACACGCCCTAGAGCCTGTGCTCCACAAGAGGTGCCTCCAAAGTGAGAAGCACACATGCTGCAACTAGAGAGTAGCCCCCTATTGCCTCAGCTAGAGAAATCCTGAGAGCAGCAACAGAGAATCAGCACAGCCAAATATAAAAAGAAATGAATGAATGAATTTTTAAAAGAATGAATTACAGTTGGCCCTTCTGTCTTTAGGTTCCACATCAACAATTCAACCAACCATGAATTAATTTCATATTGGCTGATTCTGCAGATGAAGCCTCCACCTACGGCAGAGGGCCGCTCTACTACGCGTTTTATGCCATGCTGTGTTAAGTCGCTTTAGCTGTGTCCGACTCTTTGTGACCCTATAGACTTGAGCCCGCCAGGCTCCTCTGTCCATGGGATTCCAGAGGCAACAATACTGGAGTGAGTTGCCGTGCCCTCCTGCAGGGTATCTCCCTGACCCAGGGATCAAACCCATGTCTCCAGTGGCTCCCCCATTGTAGGCAGATTCTTTACCACTGAGCCACCAGGGAAGCCCACGCATTTTATACAAGGAGCTTAAGCATTCGTGGGTTTTGGTTTCTGCCGAGGTCCCTGAAACAAATTCCCCATGGATCCCAAGGGACAACTGTAAATGCAAATTAACTCCTTATATGCATATGCTCTCTATTAGCTAGCTGTGCTGTGCTCAGTTGTGTCTGATTCTTTGCGACCCTATAGACTGCACTTTGCCAGGCTCCTCTGTCCATGGGATTCTCCAGGCAAGAATACTGGAGCAGGTTGCCATTCCTTCTCCAGGGGATCTTTCTGACCCAGGGATTGAACCTGGGTCTCCTGCACTGCAGGCAGATTCTTTACCACTACTGCTGCTGCTGCTGCTAAGTCGCTTCAGTCGTGTTCAACTCTGTGCGACCCCATAGACAGCAGCCCATCAGGCTCTCCCATCCCTGGGATTCTCCAGGCAAGAACACTGGAGTGGGTTGCCATTTCCTACCACTAGCACCATCTATTAGAGCAATAAAATATTTATAATTGAAACACATCTACAACTTTAATTTTAAAGGTAAAAGTTTATTACCAAGATTATAGTAGAATCTAAAGTCAAAACCATACAGAGAATTAAGAAAGAAACACAATCATCCCTCAGTGTCCATGGGGTATTGGCTCCAGAACCCATGGCAGATGTTTAAGTCCCAATGTCAGCCTTCCCTACCCTCTCTTCTACAAATCATGTAGTACTGTGTTCATTTATTGAAAAAAATCCACATATAAGTGGACTCCTACAGCTCACACCTCTCTTGTTCAAGGGTCAACTGTATATGTAGGTATCAGAGAGGGAAAGAGAGAGAGAAAACAAAAGAAAGGAAGGAAGGGCAAATTCACATGCTTATTCCTTCAGGAAACCTATTCTATATATTTACAGAATAATTATTCAGCAGAGATGCTTACAGAACCCTTGTGAAATCTGAAAAAATTTTAATCCATTTATCAAAGAAAAGATTATAGGGCTTTCAAGGTTCTTAAGATAACTAAAATGATAATGTAATATTGAGCAAAAAAAGCTAATCTTAAGAACTTGATAAATTGCATGCTGCTGCTGCTAAGTTGCTTCAGTTGTGTCCGACTCTGTGCGACCCCAGAGACGGCAGCCCACCAGGCTCCCCCGTTTCTGGGATTCTCTAGGCAAGAACACTGGAGTGGCTTGCCATTTCCTTCTCCAATGCATGAAAGTGAAAAGTGAAAGTGAAGTCGCTCAGGTTGTCTACTTGAAAGTTACACAGTCTTGTCCAACTCCTAGCGACCCCATGGACTGCAGTCTACCAGGCTCCTCCGTCCATGGGATTTTCCAGGCAAGAGTACTGGAGTGGGGTGCCATTGCCTTCTCTGGATAAATTGCATAATAAACTATTAAAAACCAATAGGGTTTTTAAATTGATATGACTATGCCATCTGCATATTTCCAATATGTATGATATGTAAACTTAAACTACATTTTATGTTTTATAAATGTGTTACTTAAACAAAATCATATTCGCAGAAAGGATTTCCACTTACTTTGAAATATTATTATTTCAAAGCTGAAAAGCCTGAGTATAATGTTATAGAAGAAACACCAGCTGGTTACCATACCACGCTATAATGAAATTTGCAAATGAAAACTGGAGAGGGAAATAATATTCCCAATGGTTGATATGCTAAGATAATTGTGTTGCTAAAGAGAAAAAATTAAATCCAATCTGTATATTAAAGCTAGACTGCATCATAAAAATATTTCACAAAATAATAATCTACATTTATCCTAAAAAGTTAAGTATTTAAAATAAAATTTATTAAAAAATTTATTAAAAGTCTTACAGATATTCTAAAATTGAAACGCCACTTCAAGAACAATAAAATATCAAAACTATTCTTCACTGTTTCCCATTACCCATAAAAAATAAAATGTTTAATTGTGTGTGTGCGTGTATATAACAGCCTCAGTCCCCCACTTCCTCTGTAGGTCTACACTGGACACAAACTCAAGTGCTCAAATGAATAAAGTTATATAATAATGGTTGTTCAGTTTTTCAGTCATGTCTGACTCTTTGCAACCCCATGGACTACAGCACACCAGGCTTTCCTGTCCTTCACTGTCTCCCAGAGTTTGCTCAGACTCATGTCCACTGAGTCCCTGATGCCATCCAATCTCATCCTCTGTCACCCCTTCTAAACTAATATAACAATTAATTTGCTAATGAAATAAAATGTTTGAAGTTACATTTGCCAATTTTTCATCACCAAGGTATTTATGCATTGCCTTTATCTCTGGCACGCCCTTGGTTTATTTCTTTTCTTCCAGTCTATGTCTTACTGTACCTTCCCAAATCTCCAACAACCCCTTCTCATGACAGATTTTAAAAGTTTGATAATCAGTTGATTCCCCTTGGTCATATCACACCCCTTTGCATTTCCCATTAAAATATAGTCAGCCCTCTATAGCTGTGGGTTCTGCATCCAGAAATTCAAGCAACCTAGGATCAAAAATATTCAAAAAGTTTTTCAGAAAGTTCCAAAAGGCAAAACTTAAATGTGCTGTGCTCTGGAAATTATTTACATATCATTTACATTGTATTTACAACTATTTACATAGCATTTACATTATACTAGGTATTGTATGGAATCTAGGGATGATTTTAACCATAGGGAGGATGTGTGTAGGTGATATGCAAATACTATGCCATTTTATATAAGGGACTTGAACATCCACAGATTTTGTTATTCTCTGGGGTCCTGGAGCAAAACTCCTGCAGATAGATACTTAAGAGATGACAGTAATTGAACAAGGGATAATTCAAAGGCCTACTTTACTCAATCTAATTTAAATGGGTTATAACCCAGAAGCTTTGACAACTTGTTACAAAATACAGGTTATGATGACCATGCTTAGTCACTCAGTCATGTCCAACTCTTTGTGACCTCATGGACTGTAGCCCACCAGGCTCCTCTGTCCATGAGGATTCTCTAGACAAGAATACTGGAATGGGTTGCCATGCTCTCCTCCAAGGGATCTTCCCAACCCAGGGATCGAACCCCAGTCTCCCACATTGCAGGCAGATTCTTTACCATATGAGCCACCAGGGAAGCCCAATACAAGTTAATAAAATGATAACTGAAAGTGGGGATATAAAGTTAAAATTCAGAATTTTTATTTTTAAAAAAATATATGGTCCTTTGATGTAAAATTTTATTCAGATATCTTAAATATACATGCTGTCACCAGACATACATCCAGGGCTTCCCTGGTGGCTCAGAGGTTAAAGCGTCTGCCTCCAATGATTAACTCTGATTTTAATAAATATTTCCTGACAGTGATTGGCATATTGTCTCTATATGTATGTTTGTCTGTTGATTACTGATTTTTACTACTTTTTCCTCTTTTTTATCAACCATATGACATTGACCATTTCTAACAGTTCTCCTAATAATAATTTTCAGTGGAAATTGAAATAAATGCATATACCAAGATTACTGTTTATGTACATATGTTCCTTTATCATGTTATTTACAACAAACAGAATTTGCTGGAGTTTATTTCCCCCCATTTCTAGCAGAGTAGTATCTACCTTACAATAAATTTAGCATCTTTAATAAATACCCATTAACTTGAATGGAATATGAATTTATTTATATTATGTTATCTATAAATTTTAAACAAAGCCTCATCCAGTGATCAGTTTAACTGTGTTGTATTTACAATATCTGAATTCTTAATGCTTTAAGAACTGTTGTGTTTGATTAGAAGAAAGTCTAATTTTCCCAGAATCATTCTGATTTTTCTCTTCCTGTTCTGTGGGGCATGTGGGATGGAAGGAGGTGATTCTTAGATATAATTAGAGCTGTGGGAGGTATCTCTGAGCTCCAGGACCAACTGTTGTTGCTGCCGTCTGCTCTGCTGACCTAGTTGATCTGTGGCCCATGCTGCTGATGATTTTCTCTAACAGCTAATCTCTGCTCCTCTCTCTCTCTCTGAGCAATAAGGAGGTTCTGTCTTCTTCTCATAGTCAGCTCTTTTAAAGAGGTCTCCCAGGACTTCCTTGGTGGTCCAGAAGTTAAGAATTCACCTGCCAATGCAGGAGACATAGGCTCAGTTCCTGGTCCAGGAAGATTCCACATGCCGCAGAGCAACTAAGCCCATATTCCAAAGCTACTGAAGCCTGTGAGCTCTAGAACTCGTGCTCTGCAACAAGAGGAGCTACTCCAATGAGAAGTCTACCCACTGCAAAAGCCCTGGCTCTCTGCAACTAGAGAAAGCCTGTAAGAGCAATGAAGACACAGAACAACCAAAAATAATAAATTAATTCAAATGTTGGGGGAAAAAAAATAAAGAAGTGTCCCAGAGCAGGGCTTTTAGGACACCTAATAACACAGTTCTTTCCTTTAACAAGGATCACAGATTTGAGGATTGGACCAGATAAGCCCTGTAAGATACTTACTGTGACCAGTGTTCAAGCAAAAAATCAACAATGAAGATCTGTAACTGTGGCGTGTACCCTTTATTCTGCCAGTCCACCTTCCCATGTCATACTGTCATACATGTTTTCATCCTGTTTCCTCCTTCTGAGCCTCAAAGTATCCCCCTAGCAGCCCGATTGGTGTGTCCTCCTGAGAGCTGGGCTTCCGAGGTGGCTCAGTGGTAAAGAATCCGCCTGCCAATGCAGGAGACACAGGAAATTCGGTCAGGAGGATCCCCTGGAAAAAGAAATGGCAACCCACTCCAGTATTCTCACCTGGAAAATCCCATGGACAGAGGAGCCTGGTGAGCTGCAATCCATGAGGGTTGCAAAAAGTTGGACACAACTGAGCAACTGACCATACACGCATCAGAGAGCCAACTGCAAAGGAAAAATGTGGATTGTAAAGTCAACACTGCTGCTTAAACATGTCTTTTTTAAAGTGGGAACATTCAACACCAAGATCATCAGCCAAAGCTGAAAAGCGTTAAGTCCAACTCGATGAAAAGTTTTAAACATTCTGATCTTAGCCTTTTGTGATTCCTGGAGTTACTTTCATTTTCATATATAGCATTTCACTGCAAATATAAACTAGTTAATAAACTGGTTCTTTTCAAGTTGGGTATATAATTTCTTTTTTATGCTAGAATATTTTTTAATTCATTTATTTTTTATAGAAGGATAATTGCTTTACAGAATTTTGCTGTTTTCTGTCAAACTTCAACATGAATCAGCTGTAGGTATACATATATCCCCTCCCTCTTGAACCTCCCTCTCGTCTCCCTCCCCATCCCACCCCTCTAGGTTGATATAGAGCCCCTGTTTGAGTTTCCTAAGCCAAACAGCAAATTTGATAGTCAAAAGTATTGCAGAGTCTTAGCCTATAATTTAGTTGAATGAATTCAAACTTAATACTGCCCCTAAAGGATAGGGAAATGAAATAATAGTCACAAAAATGATGGTTAAGCATAGTTGTAAAGAAACTTGACACCACTAAAAAAACTATTGAGAAATCTGAGGTTGAGAAGAATAATGATTTAAAACTAACAACTTGGATAGAAAATAGAGGCAATGAGTTCATTGTGAGAGAAAGCAGCTTATCTTAGGGTATTCTGAGCTTCTCGTTAAAACAAATATCTCTGATTTCTTTCAGTGGTTCCCACTGAAAACATGAAAATCACAGTGATGAAAGTGCTACTGCTTATCCTGTATTCTTAAAATCTAAAATGGCATGTTGAAATGAAAGAAGTTTCTGCTGGAGCAGCTATAAATGTAGCATTCACATAAACATAAATAGAAATTAATTAAGAGTAAATATCCTTTCAGATAGTCTTTTTAAAAATTTTTTATTCATTCATCCATAATGGACATTTTCTACTGTGAACACTTATATACCAGTTTTTGTTGTTGCTTTTATTTGGCTGCGCTGGGTCTTAAGTTGCGACATGTGGGATCTAGTTTGGGCTTCCCTGATGGCTTAGATGGTAAAGAATCTGCCTGCAGTGTGAGAGACCTGGGTTTGATTCCTGGGTCGGGAAGATCCCTGGGGATCTAGTTATCTGACCAGGGATCAAACCTGGGCTTTTTGCATTAGGAGTGCAGAGTCATAACCACTGGATCACCTGGGAACTCCCCAGATAACCATTTATTTTATATGATTATATTAATATAAATACTACTACATAACTTTTGTCATTTATACTAACAGCATCCACAACAGCTATAGTTAGTCTAAATATAACAAATGTCCAGGCGTCAGTGAATTAAATGACCATCACTGTTATAGGAACATAAAGGAAGGGTAAAGTGCACTCGTGTTTATTTTAGCACCTACTGCTAAGTGTTTGGTGCTTTACCTGGCCTTTCTTATTTAATTTTCACACTTCAAAATATTTTTTTGTTATTCAAAGATCCATTCTATAGGTTGAAAAATAAGTCAGACCCATGGATTCGAGTAACTTTCTGAATGCCATGCCTTGTGTTCACCATAGAACCTAATTCTATACTCATTATTCTAACTGTAGATTAAAGAGAGTTCCTTCTCACCATAGTACTGACTTTCAGATAGGATTGCCACCTCCTCAAAGGTCCCTTTGCTTTAATACTTATAGGGCATAGTGATTATTATTATACCTTAACTCTCTCCCGTTGATAGTAGTCATATCATATTTCTTTCCCCCTCTTTGTTATCTTTCTTCTTGATCTAATAGATTTATATAAAGGTGAATCTGTGAGGCAGTGCCCATACAATCACTTCCATCAAGGAAAAAAAAAAAATCAACATCACAAAACAATCTTCAGAAGACTTGAAACAGCAGGTAAAACCTTGTCTGTGTGCTGCGTGCTAAGTCGCTTCCGTTGTGCCAGACTCTGTGACCCCATGGACTGTAGCCCGCTGGGCTCCTCTGTCCATAGGATTCTCCAGGCAAGAATACTGGTGGGTTGCCATGCCCCCCTCCAGGAGATCTTCCCTACTCAGGACTCAAACCAGAGTCTGCTACACTGGCAGGCTGGTTCTTTTCCATGCGCGCCACCTGGGAAGCCCATGTAAAACCTTGACCAGCTTAAACTAGTTTTGCCTCCTTGAATGGGTTGTTGATTAATCAGACTTTGAGTTCTTTTACAGAGACAGCACTGCGCATGTGCAAGACTGGAACCCATGTCTCTGGGATGACTCCCGAAACAAGAATCTTTAGTCTACAGAGCTTTAAGAATAGAAATGTTACCACAAAGAGGTAAGTCCTTCAACAAGGGAATGCTTGCTTCCAGCAACACATTGCTTCTATGGATTGATTTGAGACTAAGCAATCAGCACCCAAGTTTGAAATTTTCCTGACCCCTTTAAATTCTTCCTGAACCCGGGATGGAGGGGGAAGATTTAAGACTGCTGTCTGCTTGCCAGTTGACCTTGCAATAAAGCTCATGCGTTTGTCAAAACCTGGTGCCATAGTATTGGCTGCTGTGCCTGTTGGGCAGTGAACCTTTGCTTAGTAACAGATTGACTGGGGTCATACAGATCCTCTTTAAATGTTCAGATTAATTCATACAGAGCACCTTCATGTAAAAACAACAAATCTAATTATTAATTTGATATATCACATGATAATTTTTGTAATTATTAAACTTTTAATTGCACTCTAGTTGCCCCCAACACCATTAAATTCTATTATCTACTGTTCTCTTTGTATAACTAGTTGAAACTATAATCATTATGTACATGCCAGACTCATGTCTATCTGTATCAATAGTAAACTGAAACTACCCCAGTTATTTGGACAGTTTCATATATTTTTTTCAGATATGATTGGGCATGTTCAGAGTGGTATGGCTGTAGACTATGTATTTTCTGAAGTTGACTAACTTATTATAAATAGATACTGTAATTGTTAATTAGTTGGCGGAACAAATAGAAAATGTTGAAATTATGAAGACTTGCCAGAAATTGGTCTATTTTATTAATATTTTCAAAGAACCAGTTTTTTGTTTATGCCACTATATTTATATAATCAATTTATTCTTTTCTTTTTCTTAAGAGTGAAAGCAGATTTATTTAGGGACATATACATGCCATAGACAAAATGTTGGCTGTATCATAAGGAGAGCAGACCCCGGCGTATCCAATATTTATTCTTAATATCATTATTTTCTTTTAATTTATTTCTGTTTGGTATAATATTCTTTTCTTAATTTCTTACATTAGATGTGTAAGCCACTAATTTCTCAGTCTTCCTTCTTTTCTAATATTTGCATTCATGAAATTTTCCTTATCACTTAAGTTACATTCCATTCATTTTTATGCATAATTTTTCAAAATAGTATCAATTATCTAAATTCAAATAGAAGTATCTAAATTTAAATACATCAAAATATTATCTAAATTCTACTTTTTTTCTTTGATCCCAAAAGGTGTTTTCTAATTTTTCACTGGGGTGTGACTAATATTTTTTAATTGAGTTCTAATATTATTTTATTATGATCAGAGAATGTGATCAGCTTAAACTCATTTTCAATGTTTGTTGAGTGTAGTTTGTTGCATATGTACTCTCTAATTATTATGCATAAACTTTCAATCATATATGTATTAAATAGGCTAGTTAACAGTGTTATTTGGCTCTTCACCACTTTCTTACTATTTTTTTGCCAAATGTGCCTGTTAAGTTTAAGAGATGTCTATTACAATTTCCCCACTATGACTATGGATTTGTTTATTTCAGGATGTAACTCTACCAGATTTTTATCTTTAGTTTGTTTGTGTTTAGATACACACAGTTTCAGAATTGTTATATCTTCTTGCATGCTGCATGCTAAGTCACTCTTTGCAACCCTGTGAACTGTAGCCACCCCCAGGCTTCTCTGTCCGTGGGATTCTCCAGGAAAGAATATTCTCCAGGAGTGAGTTGCCATTTCCTCGTCCAGGGGTGTCTTCCCAACCAGGGATGGAACCAGTGTCTCTTACATCCCCTGCCTTGGCAGACGTGTTCTTTATCTTTAGCACCACCTGGGAAGCCTTGTTATATGTTCTAACTATAACAATAAGTTTTTCCTTCTGTGAGATGTTTACCTTAAAGTTTATTTCATCTTATACAACTTGATGAAGTTATATCAACTTTTTACAATTTAATATTAACCCACATTTATTCTTTATGCCTTTCCTTTAAAACTTTACTTGTTTTTATATTTTAGGCATGTCTTGCAAATAACTTGATATTGGTTTTTTTTTTTTTCATTTTAATCCAGTCTGAAAAAGTATTTGCAGGTAAATTAGAGCATTTATATTAATTCTAATTGCTAATACATTCAGATATATTGCTATCATTCTTGTTTACTGCCTTCTATTTAACAACACTTTCTTTACTTTTTTCTATTGATTGCCATATTTTAAATGAATTAATAAATAACTTTTTAAATTTCTCAGTTTTAATTTTAGTAAGGTAAATACCATTATATGTAATACACATAAATTAAGGGTTTGGGAGGCCCTCAATAGCTTTTAAGGCTTTAAACAGTTCTTGAGACCAAAAATACTTGAGAATCCCTATTCTAGGAAAAAATACTGACCTCTGGAGAAAAGGAAAAGTCAGTTTATCATTAAACTTTTAAACAGCAATTCTTTAGTCTAAAAAAGAATATAAAAACATATTTAAAATATTCAAGAAAGCAAAATATAAACCAAGATTTTATATCCAGTCAAACTGATCCCCAAGTATAAAGACTGCAGACAAAATGGAAAGAATGTAAAATAAGTTAGAAAATAATGTTTCTGTGAGCTGTTCCTGAGGAATCTATAAGAAAAATTTGAGACAATCAAAAAAGACTGGTGAAGAACATTAAAAACACATTTACCTTTAGAATTTTTGCTATATGATGATCATGAAGGGGCAATTATAATATGTGATGTATATATACTCTGAGAATATAGATACATTTCAACCACCCATTTCAAAACGCATGACAGGGCAGGAATGGGGAGTATATTAAAAACTAAAATGAATTCACTGATTACTTCAGTATTAACTTGGATTAGGTATTAATTGGGTATTGGAAGTGAAAATGAAAGTGAAGTCGCTCAGTCGTGTCTGACTCTTTGTGACCCCATGGACTGTAGCCACCAGGCTCCTCTGTCCATGGGATTTTCCAGGCAAGAGTACTGGAGTGGGTTGCCATTAATGGGAAGTAAAAGAGTATTATCTCAAATAAGAAATGAAGGGAGGAAAAGGAATTTATTAGATAATACCAGTATTGCTTATAGTAGGTAACCATTAAACAATAGTAAGAGAGAGAAAGGAGAAGGAAATGGCTGGCTCCAGTATTCTTGGCTGGAAAATCCCATGGACAGAGGAGCCTGGTGGGCTACAGTCCATGGGATTGCAAATAGTCAAACAAAACTAAAGCAACTGAGCAAACACACCAGACAGAAATGAGGTTTGGGGAGCAGGAAGAGGGGTAAAGGAAGACAAAAAGAGAAATTAGGCTATTCTATAAAGATATTAGTACAGTGCTCACTTCAGCAGCACATATACTAAAATTGGAAAGATACTAGTACAAAAGTAATTATGAGGGAAAGATGTAAACCTTCACAAAAGAGAAAATGAGTAAATAAATAATATAACACAAAACTACTTGGCAGAACAGAGACCAAACATTTACTGTATCAATAATTTTAAATGAACTAACTCATCTTTTAAAGAGAAATAGAAAATAATTTTGATTGACAAAATAAAATAACAAAATAACTAACAAAATAAAATCCAATACTCTACTGACATTCCAGACCACCCGGCCTTCGTTGAACTTACCCAGTACTTGCATGATTTTGTGCCTAGATTCAGGCCCTTTCCAATCCATCCCTTTGTTTCTAAAGATTCTACTGAGTTTTCTATTGAGTAGTGCCATGTCTTCCATGAAGCCCTTTGTAGTTGCTTTCAGCAGAAATTAGTCTCAAAACATCTTTGCATATATATTAGAGTAGTTAAATAAATATGGCATATTGTAGACAGTTGTTTATATACTATTTTCCCCACTAGAATATGAACTCCTTAAAGACAAGAACAAATGAGTAGGATATTAGAGCAGCTCAATAATGGAAGGAATAACCAAAGACAGAAGGATATGCCATTCATTTAATTGACTATAGAATTTATATAATTATCTATAACTCTATTTGTAATTATAACTGATTACTTCCTTTAAAATTTTAAATTCACTTACATCATCTTAGATTGACTCTCAGCATTTAATTAAAGTTCTACCTCACTGGATACTTACTGCTTCTCAGTTGTTACATGTTTATAAATAGATCTGCCCATTTTGGAATCTCTCCTCTCATAATTGTGAAAGTTTCTGAATTAATGAATGCTTTTTATGGCAGGTTTTTTCATATACACTAGCAGGCTTAAATCTTTAACTCTTTTGTGTTTTTCTTGCTCCCTCATTCCCAGTTCTGGTTTTTTGTTAGCATTTTTCAACATTTTGTTTGTTCATGTACATTTTTATACTAGAATATTTGATGTAACTGTTGAAGGATTAAAACGCTCAAGTCAGCAGTGACTGCAGTACAATGACTATTACGACTAACTGTGTCTTCACAGCGCGATGAAAACAGCTTACAGTTATTTCATTACTCACTTGACTGCCCTTGAATATCTGTTAGTTGAACAGAACAATTTAGTCTCTTTTATATGTATAATCATATCTCCCAGTGTCTATAAAAGTATTTTACTTTTACTGCGTTATTCACTTGGTTGTCCTTCAACACACTGTTACTTTTTGAATAGAACTATTTACTGACTTTTATATATGTATGAGTGAAATTTCCTAAGTGCTCCAGTAAGCATTCAATCTTTCTTTGGTGTCAGCTATGCATTTTACCTATTTCACCCAAGCAAGTATTACCCTGAGATCCAATGCTTTAAATGACCTATCTAGCTCTAAAAACCTGTTTACTGTGGGTGCAGGAATATGTTTGTTCAGTGTGACAAAATATTGAATTTATAAATTCATCAGAATATGAGAGTCACTTTACCTTAAAATGTTATAATATTTTCCATTTTAGCCTTCATTTTGGTAGGCTGGCTACTGTTTACAGATGATTCCTTGGACACCATTCAACCTTTATGTAAGACTTTATTTGTCCACTAAGCACAGCTTTTACGAAGGAGGCATCAATTTTCAAGAACTGGGAAGCATCTGAGATTTGACCCAGCTTGCAAGCTAACAATTTAATTTACTGTAGTGTTATGGGCAAGAGTCATAATGACAGAAGACATGAGATTCCTGGGTTAGAGACAAAGGACTTTATTACTCACACAGCACAGAAACATGAGCTTCAACATGCATGCCCCAGTTCATAAAATGGAGTGAGAAGAGCTAGATGCACATCCACGCACAGTGGGTTGCATCTCAGGAGAGAGGCCAGGGACCTCAGCACTTTTTGAGTGAGCAGCAGACATTGCAGCAAGCAGCAAATAAGCCAGTCTGCTTTTCCTGGAAGAGCGTCTAGTTACATGTAAGTCATCTGCAGTTACCTTGATCTACTCTGTTGTCTGAGTGACTAGCTACAAAGCTGGAGCAGTATCAGAAGACAGATCAGCCTTCAGATAATACTGACAGACCATACTCAGCAAAAACTTTTAAGATTTGCTCAGAGTCTATGGCTGACTGCCTCATTCAGTATCACAAATCTAATATTTCCATCTTGTATCCTGATGCCATTGATGATGACCTTATACCAAAATGTATTGCAGCAAAGCAGAACTTTATAAAGCACATCAAAACGTGGCCTTACTCACAAGCATAATGCACTTTCTATTCCTTGCTTGTGTGGCAGTCTTCAGCTGCCCTTTATACAACTCTCATTGCTTTCACATAGCAATGACAAGGTGTCATCGAAGTCACAGAGGACACCTGGGTGTCTGTTATAGCCAAAAACATCGGCTACCACCTATTCACCATTCTTCCTCTTTTGAGTTAATGTCTATTTCCAAATATTCAAATATTCTCTCAAAATTCAACTTTAACTCATTTTGTTTTCTTTCAAATGAGTATTTTCCCATATTCCCCCCAAATGTCATTAAATCTCATATGAAAGTTTACAGATAAATCTGTCTTTATAAAATAACCAGTTGACATTAAACAGATTTGAATTATAGTAATAAATTTCATTTATCAAAATTTAGCAAGCATTTATCAAATGCCATTCAAGTCCCTGGAATATAAAGATGAAGACAAGTTACTTGCCTTTCATGAGGTCACAAATTAGTAGGGAAAATTACTATGAGGTTGTAGTTAATGTAATAACAGATGTACATGCAAGGTACAGAATAATAGTAAGGTAGGTGTTAGGAATGGAGAAGGCAATGGCACCCCACTCCAGTACTCTTGTCTGGAAAATCCCATGGACGGAGGAGCCTGGTAGGCTGCAGTCCATGGGGTCGCTAAGAGTCGGACATGACTGAGCGACTTCACTTTCACTTTTCACTTTCATCATTGGAGAAGGAAATGGCAACCCACTCCAGTGTTCTTGCCTGGAGAATCCCAGGGATGGGGGAGCCTGGTGGGCTCCCGTCTATGGGGTTGCACAGAGTCGGACACGACTGAAGTGACTTAGCAGCAGCAGCAGCAGGTGTTAGGAAGACATCACATTGTGGGTGAATTGAGCCATGTTTTAAAATAAGAATAATAATGTGCTAAACCAAATCAGTAAGAATATCTCTGGTAAAGCTAGTCATTTGTTTCTAAGGTGTAACATAACTGAGCATCAGACCAGTAATTATAATAAGGCAATAATACTCCCCGTTACATATGTACACCTGTGGCTGATACATGTTGATGTATGGCAAAAACCACCACAAGATTGTAAAGTAATTAGCCTCAAATTAAAATAAATAAATTAATTTAAAAGAAAAAAAAAAGTATGTTTTGGGGAGGGGGGACTTCCCTGGCAGTCCAGTGGCTGGAACTCCATGCTTCCACTGTAGAAGGCTTGGCTTTGATCCCTGGTTGGGGAATTAGAATCCCATATGCTGCATGGCACAGCCAAAAAGTGAAAATCAAAATATTTTTTAAAAGCCACCTGCAAAGAAGGTTACTAAATTGAAAATATTCTTTGTTCAATGAATATTTTGGGGGTGCCTCTGAATGTTGGGAGCAGTGCCAGGTATTTGAACATTAAACCTGTGCTGCTGCTGCTGCTGCTGCTAAGTCACTTCAGTCGTGTCCGACCCTGTGCGACCCCATAGATGGCAGCCCACCAGGCTCCTCCGTCCCTGGGACTCTCCAGGCAAGAACACTGGAGTGGGTTGCCATTTCTTTCTCCAGTGCGTGAAAGTGAAGTCTCTCAGTCATGTCTGACTCTTAGAGACCCCATTGACTGGAGCCTACCAGGCTTCTCCATCCATGGGATTTTCCAGGCAAGGGTACTGGAGTGGGGTGCCATTGCCTTCTCCGATTAAACCTGTATTTATACACAAAACATTGGAGACTTTGGAAATAACAGCTTAAGTAATTTATTCATTATATTATTTCCTCTTTCACCAACGTAATCACATCTGAATTTTATTAATTGTCCAGGAAACAGAGATGCACTTTTAGAATTATTGTGAGTATGCATGTACGCATGTTACAAGTTATTAGCATAGTACTTAACCAACTAGGGTGAACTGTATGAAATGGCCACTGGCCATTCTAAGTGATTCAGCCTAATATATGTGCTGTGCTGTGCTGATTCGCTCAGTTGTGTCTGACTCTGTGCTACCCCATGGACTCTGCCAGGCTCCTCTGTCTATGGGGATTCTCCAGGCTGGAATGCTGGAGTAGGTTGTCATGCCCGCCTCCAGGGCCTCTTCCCAAACCAGGGATCAAACCCAGTTCTCCTGCATTGCAGGTAGTGGATTCTTTACTGTCTGAGCCACCAGGGAAACCCAAGAATACTAGAATGGGTAACCTATCCCTTCTCCAGGAAGTGAAAGTCGCTCAATCCTGTCCAACTCTTTGCGACCCCATGGACTGTAGCCTGTCAGGCTCCTCTGTCCATGGAATTCTCCAGGCCAGAATACCGAAATGGGTTGCCATTTCCTTCTCCAGGGAATATTCCCAAATTAGGAATCAAACCGGAGTCTCCTGCATTGCAGGTGGATTCTTTACCAGGAAAGCCCAGCCTACTATTTATGTATGTATGAAATTCTATAGTGTAAAGAAAATCAGCTTCAGATTCTGATAGTTTAAATCTCGCAAAAAATACTTACAAACTGGGAAACTTTGGGCAAGTTATAAAACCTCCCTAATCCTGCATTTCATCATCTATAAAGTAGGAAGAATAGAATCAATCTGAATTAGTTATGCTTGTGTTGAGTGTATAAGGAAATTCCCACCACAGCAGCCTAACTAAATAGGTGCTTTCTCTTTTCTCATATAACTAAAAATACAGAAGTTGTGAATCCAAGAGTAATGTAGTTTCATAAAGTTATCAGTGCAAAGAAGAAGCTGCTTTCCAGAAAAGGAGGGCATATAAAAAGCCAGGCCAGGGACTTCCCAGTGGCCCAGTGGTTAAGAGTTCACCTTCCAATGTAGGGGATGTGTGTTCAGTCCCTGGTTAGGGCACTAAGATTCCACACGCCATGGCAGCTAAGCCCCAGAACCACAACTAGAGAAAAGCCACACCACAGCAGTGAAGGACCTGAATGCAGTGACAAAGATGCTGCCTGCCACAATTAAGACTCAGTGCAGCCAAGTAAAGAATGTTTTTTAAAAGGATATATTTGTTATTCATTAAAAAAAAAAGTCAGCCCAGTGGCAGCAGGAAGGGAGAGGAAGACAAATTTTTGAAAAATTATCAAGAGATCAAATCTATAGAATTCTGATCAGATTGACTTGTTATTCTCATTCACCAGAGTAGTAGTTTGATTTTGGACAGCCTTACTTCCTAACAGCCTATTTAATGTCCTTATGACTCTTCTTGCTTCTCTAGTCTCATCCTTTTCCCTCATGTTTTCAGTGTCTGCTGTACTTCTAGGCTTTGGGTCAGGCTTTAGATAAACAAAGGGAAGAATGAAGGGTAAATCTTCTCCTTGAAATTTTCTGAGAGATTCTACTCCAGAGATGTCCACCTATATGTCGTTGGTCAGAATTTGTATCACATGGGTACATCCACTTGCAGGAGACACTGGAAATTCTAATAGTTCACTTTCTAACCTCTGTAATATACAAAGGTAAGGGAGAAGGGTATTACAATAGATATAAAGTGAATTACACATTGAGTCTTCAGTGTCTGCCTTACTATCTTTATGAAACTATGAAGATTAAATGAGGAAAAATATGTTAAGTACTTGGCAAACAGTACATTCTTAATAATTGCGCAACAATGAACATGATGATAAGATAATGCTGATGATAAGATAATGCTGATGATGAAACAAAAGCTTAAACTGTGAACCTATGTGAATAATTGTACTGCCAAGTGTTTTTTTTTTTTAATCTTGAATTCAATGATACTTTTCTCCTGTAAATGACAAAGTCAAATAATCTCTGGTTACCTCACATCTATAACCTCATTGGGGTTGAAGTGTATTTTTAGGCAGAGAAATCTCATGTTTGACTTCTTTCCAAAGTTTATTTTCTTGGAAAGTTTGAAGACCATCTGGGGAGTTATTTTGAGGTATGAATATAAAAAACTGCTATTTTATTCATTTTGAATGCAGCATTTTTTTAGCAGTCAGAATATTCCCACAGAAAAGTAAATGAAAGTTGGCAATGTAAGTAACTTTTTAGAAACACCAAAAAAAAAAAAAAAGGATTATAAATCAATTTGTTTGGTTTCACCTAACCTATATGCCCTCTGGAGAAGAAAATGTCAATCTACTGCAGCATTCTTGCCTGGAAAATCCCATGGACAGAGGAACCTGACAGTCTACAGTCCATTGGGTCACAAGAGAGTCAGACACAGCTTAGCGACTAAACAACTACAAACCTATATGCCTCTAGTGATGATGACTAATTTTCAACTCTCCACATCCTTTGGTCCTATACGTTTTGTCTCGAACATAGTTTTTGAGGCACCTCTATAAATCTGGATACACACAGATTTCTTTATACATTTATAACCTCTTTGATCTTCATAATTCAACAGACTATATGGAGATGCTGCAGAGGTGGTGGAAAGGACAAGATGACGACTAAGATCAGTCTCTGCATTTCATTCATCTTGCAGGGCAAAAGTATACATAAGCAATTAATTGCAATAAAATATAATTATGAAATGACAAAGTACTAACCAAATGCCATAGGAAGACTGAGGAAGGAGTAATTGACTCTGTCTAGAAAACATGAGAAATTAAGAATTTAAAGGACTGGTAAATTTTTCCAAAGGTAGTAAAGAAAGAGAGGAGCATTTTAAATAAAGTGGCCAATAAATTAAAAAGCCAAAGACAATAAAGAGCCCGGCGTGGTAAAGGAATGTGTACCGGGCTGGTGACATTTTATGTCCGAGGGGCATAAAACAGAGTTTAATAACAAATTAGACAGGTTCAGGTTTCAGGGCTGTGAATACCCCAGACCCTGTTATGGGGCCACAAGGGTCATGGCTTTCAAGAGGTAGATGAAATGAATCAAGTTTGTGTTTTAAACTGCCAGCTCTGTTGTGAGTGTGGAATTCAGCTCCTAGAGCAAGAAGCTGCCTTCATGAAGAAAAATTGGCAGGCTTGTAAAAGGCTCACTCAAAGGCAGTGAGGATAAACAGGAGGGCAAAGGTTTGAGAAATATTCAAGAGATCAACTCTATAAAATTCAGATTAAATGGACATGGTTGTTTAATTGTTATTGCTGATGGTCGCTGTTTACCATGTTACTGGTTTTTGAATGATTGACTCTGCTTTTAAACACATCTCCCCTCTCCCATAGTCTTCCACTTAACCATTTCCTAACTACATATTGAGATTCTGAGCATTCTTCACACTCATTTTTAGCCCTTAATTCCCTCTTGATGTTCTCATTCTCCTTTATTTCTTCCCACACAGACACCAATACACACCCTGGCTGTGATGTTTAGAAAGTGCGGTGGTAAAGTGTATCTCATCTATGAGAGTGATTGTGACTTTTTACTTTTAGCTATAGTCCATTATAGATACTCAACCATTTAATGCCAAATGAAATTGCTGTTCTGTAACAATTAATGAATGTCTTAAGACACCATATTTCCAGGATATCACCTATTTGCTCTATTGAAAGAATTTCATTTTAATGCTACTTCAGTGGAGGAAAGTATCAGCTTAGTTAATTGCCACTGGAGTTAAAACAGTCAGTACGCTGATTTGGAGTTCTTCTTTTTACAGTTCAATTAGCTGCTGATGTTTATGTAAACATCATTTAATTCCCATGACATGTTCATATTAAGGAAAAGGAAAAAAAAAAACACTCTTGTCCTGCAGGTAATCATGGGAGGGTGCTATTTCTATTCTGATTGTGAACTTCAAACTTTTCCCTAACCTAACTTGACTGAGCCTTGAGGAACATTTGTAGTCCCTTAATTAATTTTAAATTTTACTTCTGTCAGCAGTAACTCCAATGGACCCCAACCAAACATTACTGAATCAATCAGATGACACACTCATAGGGCGGCCTTTCAGAAAGGAAACACGTCTTCAACAAACTGGCAAAATGGTAGTCTCATACTTACAGAGAATTTTAAATAAGAAACCTTATCTCCTTTTTGTACAGAATAATATATTGCAAAACCATGTTGAAAATTTCAGTTTCATTATTATTCACATGCCTGCCAATCATTGTCCATGATCTTTCAATGATGCACTTGATCAGAATCCTTCTACAAATGAGTAACAATAAAGTCTTCACAGAAATATATGAAATAAGGATACCGTTAGCAATTTTATCTTCAAATGACTTATCTAATAACGCTTGCATCTGGAAGTAATAATGGCTTTCACGTTTACTGAGAGACACAAAGAAATGAAATTGCATAATTTCTCCAGATACAAAGGCAGCTGTGCTGCATTGTGAAAAAGTCACTTATAAAATTGTTTTGCACTTCAATTAAAATGTCCAGATGCATGTTTTCCTTTGAAATAATGATACTAATATCATTTGTCAGTCAAATAAAACCAATACCACATCAATATCACTTAAAAGCGCTAAAGTTTTAACACTTAAAAGTGTTAACTGTTATAGATAAGACAAACTTGGCAAAAGAATCAAACTATACATTAAGAGTTTGAAAAAAATCTATTGATTAAAATAAAATGAGTAAAAACTAGCAGTTCTAATTCTGACTCCACATCTTGCTTTTCCACGTTAGTTTACCTCAATTAGAGGTAAGCTCTCCCTCCCACATCTTAGGCTGCTGTATAAATGCTTTAACCAGTTCGCAACAGCCTGTGGGATGCTTAGTTTAATGTATGTAGAAGTTGCCATATTTTGGGTCTAATTTTTGCACAAATTTTAATAGCCATTATTCTGATTTAATCTAACTGGTAAAGACTTCAGAAAGCCTCAAATGAAACTTTCCTGCAACAGCAAACCCTCATAAAGTGATGTCTGTATTATTATATATTCTTTGTAACATCTTTGGGCTTCCCAGGTGGCACTACTGGTAAAGAACTTGGCTGCCAGTGTAGGTTAGACGTAACAGATGTGGGTTTGATCCCTGGGTCGGGAAGATCCCCTGGAGGAGGGCACAGCAACCCATTCCAGTATTCTTGCCTGGAGAATCCCATGGACAGAAGAGCCTGGCAGGCTACCATCCATGGGTTGCACAGTCAGACATGACTGACGTGACTTAGCATGCACGCACAAGATCTTCTTTAACTAATCTTCATAAACTCTGACAGAAAGAAAAAAAAGCAAACAGACAGAAACGTTTAAGTCTATAGTCTTAAACTGTTTACACTGCCATAACAAAATACCACAGTCTGAGTGGCTTATAAACAGCATTTATTTCTCAAGGTTCTGGAAGCTGGGAAGTCCAAGATCATGGTACTGGCTTGTTAGGAGTTAGGAGGACCCACTTCTACACATCTTTTTACTATAATCTCATATGGTTAAAGCGGCAAGGGATCTCTCTGGAGTCTCTTTTATGAAGACATTAAAGGGCCTCACCTCTCTCACCAGATCGCCTCCCAGGGGCCTCACCTCCTACCACCATCACATTGAGAGGATAGACCTCAGCATATGAATTAGAGGAGAATACTCGGTTCACTGCCTCTGTGTTAGGCAGGATACTTGTACTTGGCCAAAGCACCCCACTGTCTATGCTGTGATTTGGACCTTTGTGGTCATTTGCTCTGTGTGCGCCCGTGTCCATATTTATTTTAGACCAAGAGGTCCATATGTATACTGAAAGGCAACTCACTACATTCCATGAACACATATGACAGTGAAAAATGAGCACAAATGCCCCATCTTTTGCCAGTCACTCCTTTTGGTTTGACTTGATAATGTTTCCCAAAGACTTCACCTCGGCATTTTCAGCAGCTTGCAATTATATATAGCTGGCTTTTTCTTTTTAGTAAGTTCACTCAGAAAAATCATCTAACAAATAAAACTTGATCAAAATATAAAGTGAACTATTTGATTTTATTGAGCTCGTGGTGTTCTGCAAAATCTATTTTTAGCATCTGATAATTTCACAGGTGAGGACAGAATGTTATTTAAGAGGTGAATCTGCTTTGAACAGCATAAAATTAGTCATGCAGTGATTTCTTTTCCTTCCATCTGATTCCACTGTTATTTGAAAAATAAAACCAGGAAACATGTGTTCCTGTTAGCTTGACAGCAGGTAATGGAGCATGTCAGGAACCCCTCATTTGGGTCAGCTGAGGAATATGCTTCAGAGCAAATGTGGTTAGTACAAGGGATTGCTGTGTAAATTTTCTTTGGGGAATTCATTCCATTCTCATTTAAAAATGACAGTTCTGGATACATGATAGAGGATTATTTTCTGACAGTTGCTTTGAGTGTAATAGTCTATTATCTTTAGTAATTCATGCTTTTCCATAAATCATAAGGTAGTGGGCTCATGACCTTTCTAAGCTTCCACAAACTCAAAAGGCAATCATTAAAAGGTTGTGATGGGAGCAAATACACAATTTACAACAGCAATGCAAAGGATCAAATTTCTAGAATAAAGAAAATTCCCAACATTTGCAAGACCTATATGAAAAGCCTTGCAAGTTGTTAAAAAATACAAAAGAAGCTTTGATCAATTGGAAAGACCTGCCAGTTTACTAGAGAAGAACACATTATAAAGATGTTAATTTTCATAGAAATAAGCTATAATTTAAATTAATTTACAAGTTCTGATAAAAATTACAAAGGAATTTTTTGAACCTAGATAATTGTTAAATTTCATATGTACAAAGTAAACAAGCAAGAATAGATAATAAAAGTCTGGAAAAGATAGATATTAAATGGTGCTGACATTACTAAATACTAAGACATGTAATTAAAACCAAGTGGTTTTCAAGACAAGTATACCAATAGAATAGATAAAAAATAAAATCCTAATATTATCTCAAAGACATCTAAGAATTAATACTATAAATCAAGCATTATTTTCATCAGAGAAGCTGGGATAAAAGTTATAAAGCTAATAATTCTATTCCATTTTCTTGCCAAAGATATTTATTATGAAGGCAAATATTTTCTTAAAAATTCAAAAAAAACTACCCAAAGGACAATTAACTACTTCCTTGAGGCAACTTTAATTTCTAATATGGGGACCCAGAAATGATCCAGCCTGAACCAATTTCTTAAAACATTCAATAAACAGAAGTCGTCAAATTCTTTAGCCTTTAGGAGAAGGTGGGGGCTAGAGTATGGAAGAGAACAAATGCTTATCAAAAACCTGACGATCTTTTCAACTTCAAGATCTATGAGATAGATATGTGTAGCCCCATTTTAAAAGAAAAAAGTAGCTTGTCCAAAATCATATTGTTAACAAATAGTGTAGGTAATATTGGAAATTAGTTACTTAATTCCAGATTCTTTTTTAAGTAATAATACAAACTTTAAACTTCAGAAAACTTCAAAGACCTTATGCTAAAATAGAATCACACTCCCCCTGCGGAGTAACATATAAGATTAATTATTTTAATGGAAAAATAATGCCAAGACTCAAAGAAGAAAGGTACAAAAAGGCCAAAGGAGGAGTTTCCTGGGTGAAGCAGAAGACTCTACCACAGGCATTCTTGCCCATCGGCATAGCTTACAGTTCTGAAAGTCTCAGAAGTTCATAAGTAAAAAGTGTGAAACAGAAAAAACAAATCGGAAGGTTTGATGCCTGCATAAGAAAGTAAATTGAGAGAAACAAGAGGAAGGCAAGAAAAAACACAGGTTCCATGGAGCCCTGCTGTTGGTTACAGAAGACAGCAGCAGGAAAATCTTAATTCTGAAGAAGCGATTCAAGTTAAATAAGGCATATGTGTTCATTTAATACAATTAGAATCAATAAGAATCACGTCCTCATACATACTCAGTTGTGTCCTATTTTGGGGTTATTTAACTCACGCACTAGCCCACGTGTGGTTAGCAGAGAATCTCCATCCACTTTAGTGTCTACTTGCCACACGTATTAGGCAGAATTCCAAAGACAGTTTTCCCAAGATTCTTTTCCCCTAAGATTTATTTATTTATCTTTGGCTGTGCTGGGTCTTCAGTTGCTGTGCACGGGCTTTTTCTAGTTGCAGCAAGCCAGGGCTACCCTTCCTTGGGATGCACAGGCTTCTCATTGCGGTGGCTTGTCTTGTCGTGGAGCTCTAAGGCACTCGGCCTTCAGTAGTTGTGGCAAGTGGGCTCAGTAGTCGCAGCTTCTAGGATTCTGGAGCACAGGCTCAATAATTGTGCTGCATGGGCTTAGTTGCTCCAAGGTATGTGGGATCCTCCCAGACAAGGGATCAAACCTATGTCTCCTGCATTGGCAGGCTGATTTTTTTTTTTTTTTTTTTTTTTTTTTTTACCACTGAGCCGCTATGGAAGCCCCCTCCCAAGATTCTTGACATCCGGTTATATAATCCAACATTAAACCTAGTAGCTGCTGGGAAGGTATGTTGCAGGTATAACTAGGTTATGAGCCTGAAGATAAGGAGGTGATCCTGTACTTTCCCAGGGGGGCCCACATCATCACTGGAACCCTGTAAAGCAGAGAAATTTCTCCAGTGGGACTCAGAAGGGAGATTCAGCAGAAGAGGGAGGCAGAAGAGAGAAGGGGCAGAAGGGGAGGTCAGGGTGAACTGAACCATAAACTGCACACACCCCTCCACTGCTGACATTAAAGATGGAAAGGGGCGGGGCTACACACCAGGGAACAGAAGCAGCCTCTAGAACTGGGAACCCGGGCCACCAGCCAACAAGGAAACGTGACCTCAGTCCTAAAACCCAGTAGAACTAAACACTTCCAACTATACCAACGAGCTTGGAAACAAATTCATCCCTAGACCCTCTAGAAAAGAACGCACCTGGCCAACACCTTGATTTTGGCCTTGTGAAACCCAGATCAGAGAACCAGCTGAGCCACACCACACCTGCCCATCTGACCTGCAGAACCATGGAAAAATGAATGGATGTTGTTTAGATATCCCTTTGCTGCTAAATGTGTTCTAATTTGTTATGCCAATGATAGCAAATGACCACACCCCCATGAAAACAAGAAGTGTTAGAATTCACTAAAGGAGGCAGGTGTAATCTTTGACTACTGCTGCTGCTGCTGCTAAGTCGCTTCAGTCATGTCTGACTCTTCGCGACCCCATGGACTGCAACCTACCAGGCTCCTCCGTCCATGGGATTTTCCAAGCAAGAGTACTGGAGTGGGGTACCATCGCCTTCTCTGAATCTTTGACTAGTTCTTACTGAATGTGACCTCCACGTGTGGTTAATGTTATCAGAGTGACACAGAAATCCCCCTCTCCATGAAACTATTAATGAGGCCTAAAAAGATAATTACATGGTGTCTTCCTTTCATCTTCACCAGTCCACTAATGTAGAGAAAGAAATCTAATCTCTAAATGGATTTGTTGTTACATTGAAGTTTTAATATGATCTATTATCTCAGCAGATGAATTTCAGCATCCCCAGATTTTCAAGAAACAGAAGGCAATTTTTACAGCTATATTTGATGGACATTTTCAGTCACATTATTAGGAAGCCAACTTTGGTATCTGCAAACAACAGGCACAGCAATTCCTATGTGTGCTGAACAGGGAAAATTAACACAAATGTTCCTGACAGCTGAGACTGAACTATTAAAAACTGTGGGAATGCTCAGCGGAGACACTACCAAAATAGAATGTAATCTTTAATTGAAGAATGACAACTTGTAAGAAGCCTCTCTGTTTCCCTCTCCCCCTACCTCTAGTAGCCCAATTTTTATTTTATACTAAATGTAGCAATCATTCTCCCTCTGATTTTCCTGTTTAGTATTGATTTTTAAATAAATATCCTGCAGGATTTGTTGATGATTTGCCATTTTCTTATTAAAAAAAAAAACCAACAACAACACTCATTGATGATCTTAGCCACCATGCTAAGAAAAAAAAATCTCATTTTATGAGATTTCCCTGGTGGTCCAGTGGTTGAGAATCCACCTTGCAAGGCAGGGGACATGAGTTTGATCCCTGGTCGGGGAACTAGGATCCCACATGCCACAGAGCAACTAAGCGGCATCCAGGGTTTTATCAGAGCTGGTCCCATAATTGTGGCTGACCTTACTCTCCAGACTCTCAACCTGATACTGCCTGGCCCAAGGCCCTCATCCTAAATCACACTGCTAACATGGAGGGTCTGGCATGCTCAAGACTCTCAGGTGTGCAAATATAACTTTTACCAGGTAGGATATTCCAGCTTACAGCCCTAGCACCCTGAATGTACCAAATCTCCTCTGATCTCAGAAGCTAAGTAGGGTCGGCCCTGGTTAATACATGGGTGAGAGGTAGAATATTCCAGAGACTTAATGGATTATCTCTCAGAAGCTAGTTAAAGCTCAAACCATTCTTTGGACAAGGTTAATCTTTTATTAGGCATTAAGCATGAGAGCAAGTGCTGCTGCTGCTG
The DNA here is from genome assembly GCF_029407905.1 of Bubalus kerabau. Classification (NCBI taxonomy): domain Eukaryota; kingdom Metazoa; phylum Chordata; class Mammalia; order Artiodactyla; family Bovidae; genus Bubalus; species Bubalus kerabau. The sequence goes on from NC_073637.1 coordinate 56,803,686, forward strand.
AGTCGCTTCAGTTGCGTCCGACTCTGCGACCCCATAGATGGCAGCCCACCAGGCTCCCCCATCCCTGGGATTCTCCAGGCAAGAACACTGGAGTGGGTTGCCATTTCCTTCTCCAATGCGTGAAAGTGAAAAGTGAAAGGGAAGTTGCTCAGTTGTGTCCGACTCTTCGAGACCCCATGGACTGCAGCCCACCAGGCTCCTCTGTCCATGGGAGTTTCCAGGCAAGAGTACTGGAGTGGGTCGCCAGTGCCTTCTCCAAGTGAGGTATTGTTAAAAAAAAAAAACTGTAATTTTTTTTTTTTTTTTTAGTATTGTTTAATTCAGGTATGAAAGAAAGTGAAAGTGTTAATCGTTCAGACTGTCCGTGGGATTCTCTAAGCAAGAATAGTGGAGTGGGTAGCTGTTTCCTTCTCCAGAGCATCTTTCCAATCCAGGGATCAAACCCAGCTCTCCTTCATTGCAGGCAGATTGTTTACCATCTGAACCACCAGGAAAGCCCTGTTTGAGCAAATTCCAGGAGATAGTGGAAGACAGAGGAGCCCGGCATGCTGCAGTCCATGAGGTCTCAAAGAATCAAACGTGACTTGGTGACTGAACAACAACAGAGTTGCCTTACAATGTTGTGTTAGTTTCTTCTGTACACTGAAGTGAATCAGCTCTATGTATACATATATCCCTTCCCTCTTGAATCTCCCTCCCACCCCACCCCCATCCCACTCATCAAGGTCAACACACAGCACTAAGCTGAGCTCCCTATGCTATAAATTTCATCTTCAGATCAGATCAGTCGCTCAGTGGTGTCCGACACTTTGCGACCCCATGAATCTCAGCATGCCAGGCCTCCCTGTCCATCACCAACTCCCTGAGTTCACTGAGACTCACGTCCATCGAGTCAGTGATGCCATCCAGACATCTCATCCTCTGTCGTCCCCTTCTCCTCCTGCCCCCAATCCCTCCCAGCATCAGAGTCTTTTCCAATGAGTCAACTCTTCGCATGAGGTGGCCAAAGTACTGGAGTTTCAGCTTTAGCATCATTCCTTCCAAAGAAATCCCAGGGCTGATCGCCTTCAGAATGGACTGGTTGGATCTCCTTGCAGTCCAAGGGACTCTCAAGAGTCTTCTCCAACACCACAGTTCAAAAGCATCAATTCTTCGGTGCTTAGCTTTCTTCACAGTCCAACTCTCACATGCATACATGACCACAGGAAAAACCATAGCCTTGACTAGGCGGACCTTTGTTGGCAAAGTAATGTCTCTGCTTTTGAATATGCTATCTAGGTTGGTCATAACTTTCCTTCCAAGGAGTAAGCGTCTTTTAATTTCATGGCTGCAGTCACCATCTGCAGTGATTTTGGAGCCCAGAAAAATAAAGTCTGACACTGTTTCCACTGTTTCCCCATCTATTTCCCATGAAGTGGTGGGACCAGATGCCATGATCTTCATTTTCTGAATGTTGAGCTTTAAGTCAACTTTTTCACTCTCCACTTTCACTTTCATCAAGAGGCTTTTTAGTTCCTCTTCACTTTCTGCCATAAGGGTGGTGTCATCTGCGTATCTCAGGTGATTGATATTTCTCCCGGCAATCTTGATTCCAGCTTGTGTTTCTTCCAGTCCAGCGTTTCTCATGATGTACTCTGCATAGAAGTTAAATAAACAGGGCGACAATATACAGCCTTGACGTACTCCTTTTCCTATTTGGAACCAGTCTGTTGTTCCATGTCCAGTTCTAACTGTTGCTTCCTGGCCTGCATACAGATTTCTTAAGAGGCAGGTCAGGTGATCTGGTATTCCCATCTCTTGAAGAATTTTCCACAGTTTATCATGATCCACACAGTCAAAGGCTTTGGCATAGTCAATAAGGCAGAAATAGATGTTTTTCTGGAACTCTCTTGCTTTTTCCATGATCCATCAGATGTTGGCAATTTGATCCCTGGTTCCTCTGCCTTTTCTAAAACCAGCTTGAACATCAGGAAGTTCAGGGTTCACATATTGCTGAAGCCTGGCTTGGAGAATTTTGAGCATTACTTTACTAGCATGTTAGATGTGTGCAATTGTGCGGTAGTTTGAGCATTCTTTGGCATTGCCTTTCTTTGGGATTGGAATGAAAACTGACCTTTTCCAGTCCTGTGGCCACTGCTGAGTTTTCCAAATTTGCTGGCTTATTGAGTGCAGCACTTTCACAGCATCATCTTTCAGGATTTGAAATAGCTCAACTGGAATTCCATCACCTCCACTAGCTTTGTTCATAGTGATGCTTTTTTAAGGCCCACTTGGCCTCACATTCCAGGATGTCTGGCTCTAGGTCAGTGATCACACCATCGTGATTATCTTGGTCATGAAGATCTTTTTTGTACAGTTCTTCTGTGTATTCTTGCCACCTCTTCTTAATATCTTCTGCTTCTGTTAGGTCCATACCATTTCTGTCCTTTTTCGAGGTCATCTTTGCATGAAATGTTCCTTTGGTATCTCTGATTTTCTTGAAGAGATCCCTAGTCTTTCCCATTCTGTTGTTTTCCTCTATTTCTTTGCATTGATTGCTGAGGAAGGCTTTCTTATCTCTCCTTGCTATTCTTTGGAACTCTGCATTCAGATGTTTATATCTTTCCTTTTCTCCTTTGCTTTTTGCTTCTCTAATTTTCGCAGCTATTTGGAAGGCCTCCCCAGACAGCCATTTTGCTTTTTTGCATTTCTTTTCTATGGAAATGGTCTTGATCCCTGTCTCCTGTACAATGTCATGAACCTCATTCCATAGTTCATCAGGCACTCTATCTATCAGATCTAGGCCCTTAAATCTATTTCTCACTTCCACTGTATAATCATAAGGGATTTGATTTAGGTCATACCTGAATGGTCTAGTGGTTTTCCCTACTTTCTTCTATTTAAGTCTGAATTTGGCAATAAGGAGTTCATGGTCTGAGCCACAGTCAGCTCCTGGTCTTGTTTTTGCTGACTGTATAGAGCTTCTCCATCTTTGGCTGCAAAGAATATAATCAATCTGATTTTGGTGTTGACCATCTGGTGATGTCCATGTATAGAGTCTTCTCTTGTGTTGTTGGAAGAGGGTGTTTGTTATGACCAGTGCATTTTCTTGGCAAAACTCTATTAGTCTTTGCCCTGCTTCATTCCGTATTCCAAGGCCAAATTTGCCTGTTACTCCAGGTGTTTCTTGACTTCCTACTTTTGCATTCCAGTCCCCTATAATGAAAAGGACCTCTTTTTGGGGTGTCAGTTCTAAAAGGTCTTGTAGGTCTTCATAGAACTGTTCAACTTCAGCTTCTTCAGCATTACTGGTTGGGGCATAGACTTGGATTACTGTGATATTGAATGGTTTGCATTGGAAACGAACAGAGCTCATTCTGTTGTTTTTGAGATTGCATCCAAGTGCTGCATTTCGGACTCTTTTGTTGACCATGATGGCCACTCCATTTCTTCTGAGGGATTCCTGCCCGCAGTAGTAGATATAATGGTCATCTGAGTTAAATTCACCCATTCCAGTCCATTTCAGTTTGCTGATTCCTAGAATGTCGACATTCACTCTTGCCATCTCTTGTTTGACCACTTCCAATTTGCCTTGATTCATGGACCTGACATTCCAGGTTCCTATGCAATATTGCTCTTTACAGCATCGGACCTTGCTTCAATCACCAGTCACATCCACAGCTGGATATTGTTTTTGCTTTGGCTCCATCCCTTCATTCTTTCTGGAGTTATTTCTCCACTGATCTCCAGTAGCATATTGGGCACCTACTGACCTGGGGAGTTTCTCTTTCAGTATCCTATCATTTTGCCTTTTCATACTGTTCATGGGGTTCTCAAGGCAAGAATACTGAAGTGGTTTGCCATTCCCTTCTCCAGTGGACCACATTCTATCAGATCTCTCCACCATGACCCACCCGTCTTGGGTTGCCCCACAGGCATGGCTTAGTTTCATTGAGTTAGACAAGGCTGTGGTCCTAGTCTGATTAGACTGACTAGTTTTCTATGAGTATGGTTTCAGTGTGTTTGCCCTCTGATGCCCTCTTGCAACACCTACCCTCTTACTTGGGTTTCTCTTACCTTGGGCGTGGGGTATCTCTTCATGGCTGTTCCAGCAAAGCACAGCCATTGCTCCTTACCTTGGACGAGGGGTATCTCCTCACCGCTGCCCTTCCTGACCTTCAACATGGGATAGCTTCTCTAGGCCCTCCTGCACCCACGCAGCCACGGCTCCTTTGACGTGGGGTTGGTCCTCCCAGCCACCGCCCCTGGCCTCAGGCTTGGGGCGTGGGGTATCTCCTCCCAGCCATCGCCCCTGACCTCGGATGCAGGGTAACTCCTCTCATCACTGCCACTTGATAAGACTTCAAGTTTTAAGTGTTTTAATAATAATCATAATCATAAGTTGCTCAGTCGTGTCCGACTCTTTGCAACCCCATGGACTATAACCTACCAGGCTCCTCTGTCTATGGGATTTTCCAGGAAGAATACTGGAATGAGTTGCCATTTAACATCCTATTACTTTTAGCCTTAATTGTAATGTGATTAGTACACTGCCATTTTAAGAATCTCATACAGGTCTCCAGAGTTTCACACATTTATAAGGCTGAGATCTGGCCATAGACTTCCCGGATGTCACAGTGGATCCTGGTAGACCCATTGTCTGATTCCATTCTCTAAGTGACCAGTGCCTTTCTATCTTCTAGCATTAACTAGTAGACCAAAGGAGATGCTGGAAAGAATGTCTGATGTTCAGGATACTGGAGCCTCCCCTGAGTGCCTCACTGAAATGAAGCCACTTCAGAGTGAACCAGAAACATATCTTCAAAACTCATAACCTTGTCAATCAAGCAGAGTGAGGAAATGGCAGCTTTAGTCCAGACTTTCTTATATCAGAATCAGGCCCTAAGGGAAAAACAGAGTTCTGAACATTACCAGGCTCAGGACATTTCTATATTATTTAAGATCTTCAAGGAACTAACAAAGTGACTAGTAACTAGATTTTCAAACCAAATCAAAGGACAATCCTCAAATTTAGGAAAAACTGTTGCTTAAATGCCTACCTTCTCCACCACCACCCCCATACATATGCTGAGCACATTATACCATCAAGGAGGATTTTAAAATTATAAAAAGCAACACTGATTTTGTATAATGTACATCAAGAAGTCCAAATTAAAAATGGAGCTCTTCTAAAAAAGGGCATGCCATTTTAAAGACATTTATTTTAAAAAAGAAGAAGGAGGACAAGGGCAGTACATGTGATTTCCCAAAAATGGAAAATATGAAAGAAAGTGAAAGTATAGTAATTGGATACAAAACTCAGCAACCCTAGTTATCTATAGGATATTAGAACATAGCTCCAGTCAATTTTATGTCTCCAAAAGATCACTAAAGTTTATAAAACAACGAGAGTCACGATTTCTTGAGTCTTCGAAAATATATATGAATCACTTTAACATCTTTGAGAGGAAGAATATCACGAGCACATCAATCTAATTCTCCTCCATACCAAATGAAATGCCTTGTGTATGAGGAAAAGTGACGGAACTGAAATATCTTGCCTCAGATTCTTTTTTGTTTTAACTAAAATCCATATGATTATACAATCCATATGATTGTATAATCCGGAAAGTGGGGATTGGTTCATAAAATGTATGGGTTGACATACAGAGTGGAACAGAGAATTACTCCAAAGGTAGTTTTCGGTAGTTCATCAGTTGCCTAAAACAGAGTTTTGGGGGTTTTTTTAGTTTGTCTCACTGGAGTTTGGCCTCATTGCAGTATCCGGTGTTCTTCTTCTTATTTTGGAAAAAGGGACTTTTCCCATGGTGATGCCCTTGTGGTGACATACACACATCATTTCTCCCTTCTTCCCAATTTCTGCTGGGGTCGCACTGTGCTCACTTCCACAGCACTCTCATGACTAATGGGTGCCACTTAATCCAGTTTCCTTGGCCAAAGAGATGAAGAGGAAGTTTTCTGAAAAGCTTCTCAGGAGGTCTTTTTTTTTTCTTTTTTTGCATTCTCAGGCGAAAAAACATGATTTGCCTGATACCACACCTCTTCACTTCTTCTTCTTGCTATGAACACACTGAAATGATTCGGGAGGCTGCAGCAGCCATCTTGAGAATACAGAGTGACAAGCATGAGGATGAAAACAGAAAAAAGTGAAGCTTGTGTCTTTTGTGGCATCTGTATCAATAAGGATATTCATCAGCTATGATGCAGCAATAAGGTTCTGTTCCATTCAGCTGTCAGCTGTCACCAGTCACCATTGCAGGGTGAAGGAACACGGCAGAAACACGCTTGTTTTTAAACTCTTTATTTTGTATTGGGGTAGAGCTGATTAACAATGTTGTGACAGTTTCGGGTGAACAGCGAAAGGACTCAGCCATGCATATACATGTATCCATTCTCCCCCAAACTCCCCTGTCATCCAGGCTGCCACATAACACTGAGCAGAGTTCCATGTGCTATGCAGTAGATCTTGTTGGTTGTCCATTTTAAACACAGCAGTGTATACATGTGGAACTTATATTTGCCAGGGGGAAGGATCAGGGAAAGGGTAGTTAGGGAGTTTGAAACGAACTAACTCTTAAAGACTCCTGCTCAGAAATAACACAGGTCACATCTTCCCCATCAGGGAAGGTTCATGCTCTTTGAGATCACTTTCCAAATTAAGTACATGCAGGGACTTCCCTATCTGTACAGTGGTTAAGACTCTGTGCTCCCAAGGCAGGGACACAGGTTCAATCCCTGGTCAAGGAACTAAGATCCCACATGCTGTAGAATCTTTAAAAAAAAAAGAAAGAAAGAAAAAAAGAAAAGGGTGGGGGGAAGAGTCCTCTGGGCTTCCCTGGTGGTCCAGTGCTTAAGAATCTGCCTTGAAATGCAAGGGACACCAGTTTGATCCCTGGTTCAGGAAGATCCCACATGCCAAGGAACAAAAAATCCCGTACACCACAACTACTGATCCCGAGCTCTAGAGCCTTAGAGCTGCAACTCCTGAAGCCTGTGCACCTGGAGACCATGCTCCACAACATGAGAAAAGCCACCACAGGAGAAGCCCTCACACTGCAACAGAGTAGCTGCCACTTGCCGCAACTAGAGAAATTCTGAGTGCAGCAATGAAAGACCCACCACAGTCAAAAAATAAAACTAACTAAAGAAACCTTTTATTTAAAAAAAGGAATTTCCAAATGAAGTACATGCAGGAAGGGCTCTGTCTTAGACTCTATTTTCTAGCGAACCTAGACTAATATAGCATGCTTGGGATCCCAAATTTTCTTCCTGTAACCAATTGACAGTCCTGGAAGAATTCTGAACAGAAAAGTGACATAATCATTTTTTGCAAGTAAGAAAAGTCATTTTGATAATAGTGAGAAGGAAGAATCACAGAAGTCAAGCCTGGTGTTAGAAAAGCCAGCCAGCAGGTAAACCCAATAAGCTAGATAAGGATGAATGATGAAACTCCAGCAATGAAGCTGGAGAGAAAAAAATAGTATGGAAAGAATAGTGATTCTGAAATGAATGGTGAAAATGTCATAAAAAGTCTGTAGTAGGAGAGGTAAGCTTTTGTTACCATAGGACCTATAGGTGCTAGAATGGCTATGGGGAACATATTATCCATTTTATTGTAGTGTGCTGTGATACATAGTATAAATTACTTCTCAAAGAGCAGTGCTAAGCCACTTCAGTTGCATCCTGTTGGACTGTTTGCGACTCTGTGGACTGTAGCCTACCAGGCTTCTCTGTCCATGGGATTCTCCAGGCAAGAATAGTGGAGTGGGTTATTTCCTCTGCCAGGGAATCTTCCTGACCCAGGGATCGAACCCACGCCTCTTACATCTCCAGCATTGGCAGGCGGATTCTTTACCACTAGCGCCACCTGGGGAAGACGTGACAAAATCCAGAAAGACTGCAGCACCTGCTTCTCATGAAATTAGTACCCATTTTCTGGCATGCTTTAAACGCAGACTTCCTGGAGATAAACTGAATCCTCTAGAAAACCCTTTTAAATTGGGGACTCTATAATGAGACTACACCCTTCCCAATTTTAAAAGTATTTCCCTATTAAAAGTTTTTTGTTTGCTGTTCAGTGCCATATATTATAGGAAGAATATAAGTTTTAATTATCCATTTCACTTGTTAAGAAGCTGGAGGGTAATAGAGAGATCATGGTTTAAATGTAACACTGTATCTGTAGATTGACATGTGCAAGTGAGTGTTGCAAGCTCAAAATGCCTGAATTTCAAAAGCAGCCCAATCAGTAATGAAGGATATGACAAAGGTATGATGGCAGTCCATGATAATGGTTGTTTGGGTCACTGGGCAAGAGAAGAAGAAAGAAGACAGAAGAACATGAGCTAACAAGTAACTGCTGCTCATTAAATCTGAGATCAATAAGTGATGTCCCTTCCATTCACCCACACCAAGTAAGGGCACATTGGAAATAAATGAAAGTCTCTCCTGCTTAATGTAACTGGAAAAACACATTAAATGGAATTCTTAATGTGAATGAACACTGACTATTTCTTGCTAATACTCTCATTTCATTTTGGTAGGAATGGCCAAATCTCTAAATAATATTGAAAAGTCTGACAAGCAAACTTAATTATAAAGCATGGGGTGGCTTAGTGATGGATATAGTATAATGCTAGCTGACCTTTACATTCCCTGATTATATTGAATGAATAGCCTCAGTGCTAATGGTAATTATTTAAAATGGCATGGTAAAAAGGCCTTTGTGTCACATAAAATCTCCATGGAAATGGAAACCCACTGTTTACCTTTTTTAATGTTGTGAAGGTGTTGCTTTGTCACTGTACACAACAATCCCATTCAATAAACTCTTAACTTTATTTGTGTAGATAAGTCCCTATACCAAGACAGTTACTTTCCTGCTACCAACCCAACCCCCTCAGCTGAGCTCCTGACTCTTGATTTTAGGAACAATAACTAATGCCCATGTACAACCAGATATGAGCCAGTGTGCTTTACATCTGAGCCAGAGGTCTGAAAAACACTGCCTGTGAGCCAGATCTACAGTCCGTTCTTGTAAATAAAGTTTTACTTGAGCACAGCCATGGCCACTATTGGCATATGGTCTACGGCTGCTTCTATACTGCAAAAGTAGGTTTGAATAGTTCTGAGAGAGCATATGGTCCACAGTAAAATATGTATCTCCTGGCTCTTTACAGAAAATGTTCTATGACCTTGCAATCTTCACTAATCATTTAAAGTCAACATTGATCACCCTGCCTTGCAATGGTAGATGCAAAGATGGTCGCGCCAAAGATGGTAGCGAGATTTCGGCAACATACAAAATGTTCTTTTCTTGAATTCTAAAGCTCTTCTCAAATCTTCACACTTGAACATAGGTAAGTGGTATCTATCCTTCAGAAGTGGAAACTCAGATCCTCTACAATCTGAAGCATCATTGAGGGAAAATTATGATCTTTATTCCCCCAAATTCTTATTGTTTTCCTTCTTATTTTATCCACTTTTCTGCTTATCCTTCCATCAGCAATACCATTATAGTAGGGCATATTATGAGGAAAGAAGACATTTTTCAGACTTTGAATTTTAAAACATATGTCTACCTCATCTAAATATTAAATAAGTCAATCTATCCAAAGGAAACACGATTCCATTAGACCATTTGTACCTCCTATAAGGAGAAATTGCCATTAAATTACCATGTAAATAAGTGTCAATAGCCAAAGAGTGGTAAGGATATCTGCAGAACAGATGGAAGAATCAACCTATTAGAGGAAGTATGGATTCCTGTGGAGATTTCTGGGAAGACTCTAATCCAGCTTCCTGAAGTATAGAAAAGAATTACCCAATACCAGAGGGAGTTTAAATAGGGCTGGCATGGGACTAGGGATCTGCATTTTAAACCCATTAACCAGGTTCTGATGAAGAGAATTCTTGACTCACACATTAAGAAACATAATGTCTATTTTCTCCAGTGGTATACATTTATAAGGCTTCCTTGATGGCTCAGATAGTAAAGAATCTGTCTGCAATGCAGGAGACCCAGGTTCAGTCTCTGGGTCGGGAAGATCCCCTGGAGAAGGGAATGGCTACCCACTCCAGTATTCTTGCCTGGAGAATTCCATAGACAGATGAGCCTGGCTGGCTACAGTCCATGAGATTGCAAGAATCAGACATGACTGAGACACGCGTGCGCACACACACACACACACACACACACACATTTATAAACCCTACCTGACAATAATTCTTTTTTAAATTATGAAAGCAGTATACACACATAGTAAGAAAATTCAGTTCTAAAAGTCTTGGTAAAATAAATAGAAATCTTAAAAGACAGGATATTTTAAATGACTAAGAAATCATAAAACCTTGGCAGGTTTAAACAATATAAATATCTTTGTAATAAGGACAGTATAGTATCTATCTCTTAACTTTTGTCCATGGTATCCCATTTTGAACAGAATATTTTATTTGGATGTAATTCAGTTCATCTATTCTTTTCCTCATGGTTAATGCTTTGAAAGTTTAATTTTTTCTTTTACCATAGGAGACTGTTTTTTCCTATTAACTGTTATTGTTTTGGCCTTCACAATCATATTTAACTTAAATAAAGAACCTCTTTGTACTTGATAGAAATGAAGTTTTGTGTATGTGTGTGTTTTAACATAGTATTAGGCAGTTTATCTATAATACATTCATTTTCCATTGATTTGTAGTGGTGTTATTGGTGTATCTGTATCCACAAATTACCTATATATACAGAAGAATTGCTGCTGCTGCTGCTGCTAAGTTGCTTCAGTCGTGTCTGACTCTGTGCGACCCCATAGACGGCAGCCCACCAGGCTCCCCCGTCCCTGGGATTCTCCAGGCAAGAACACTGGAGCGGGTCGCCATTGCCCTCTCCAGTGCATGAAAGTGAAGTCGCTCAGTCGTGTCTGACTCTTAGTGACCCCACGGACTGCAGCCTACCAGGCTCCTTCATCCATGGGATTTTCCAGGCAAGAGTACTGGAGTGGGTTGCCATTGCCTTCTCCACAGAAGAATTAAGTCCAGGTAAAGTAGAAAAAACAGATTCTACTAAATCCAGACAAAGTAGAAATAACAAATTCTACTAATTCTCTTATTTCTAGATTAGTAGAAATAACAGAAGAATAGGAAAAAAGAAGTTTTGTTCTGGTATTCTCAAGGAGAAAATCAGGGAATAATACCCATAAAGTAGAATAAGGAATTATGAAATATGCATTCAGAAATCACATAAAAATAGATCTGAAAAGAACCAATTAAAATCATTGATTTAAAGTATTTATAATCATTAATTCTTTAATTAAGACTATTGGATTTATCAGAATAATATTTTTTAATGAAGGAGACAAAAATGTAATATAGCCAAAGCAATATGAAAATTAAAGGGAGAAATTCAAGAGTAAAAAGCCAAAACAGAAAATGGGAGGGAAACAGTTTTAAGATTGCCCTCAGAAGGACATTTCTGAAGCTCCTAGAGAATCCCCTGGAGCATTTAGCAGCTCGGGTTGATTCTTTCAACTGTCTTTCTCACTTGGAAGTTCACAACTTGTTCCAGGACCCAGACTTCCTATTTAAGTACCAGCAAGCTGACTGTCTGTTCACACTTGCAGCTGAAACACCAGTCATCTCCATGCATCATGTGTGCACATGCTTGTGCTCACACACACACACACACACACACCATTACAAACACATTCATAATAAGGGATTTCCTTATCATGTGTTTTCTGAGTTTCTTGAGGGTTTCCTGGTTTAGACAAGAGCTGGTTCTGAATTAGAAAAATTTCAAGAATCCAGGATTACCTTCAATCCATTGTAATTTTTGAACTTGAAAGCTTCCATTGTGCTTGGTTCAGATTGGCATATCAGAAAGACTTTGCCAAAACTGGTTATGAAGGAAAATATCTATTTGTTTTGAACTCCTGTACAAGTAAGCCAGGAAATGCTTGCCTTGATAGGAAGCTGTCTGCTGGTATATTCCAGATTCAAGTTGCCTTTCCTATAAAAGTGGAATCAGTGACTCACCCCTTTGTTCCACTATGGTTTTTTTTTTTGCATTCCTAATTTAGCCCCTATAAAGCACTTGAGGAGAATGTTTCCAGGTCTGTCTCTCTCTCTCTAACCTCTGAGATAATAGTGAGCAAGGATAGTATCTTTTTCATCTTTACTTCTCCATTACTTTCCATAGATACATAGACATTCTTTATAACTTTTGATAAAAGAATGAATTCAAGGATCTATAAAATGCTCTTTATGTAGTTTTGTAGAGCCTAAGGCTATGGAATTCCCATGCTGTTACAATCACTGAGAAGAAATGTGCAGAAAAAAGTTAAAGAGGACCAAAGACCATTCCTGGGTGAAGCCACATTTGAGGCACCCGTCTAAAAAGACATAAAAAGAGAAATATGAAAGTCATTGTAATAAAAATCTTGATACTTCTGGCTTCCAGAATGAGGAGGTGATTGATGTATTCAGTCAAAGTTGTAAAACTTAGAAAGAGAATTTAGTGAAACCAGAAGATTGTATATGATTCCACTACTTAGATTTATTCTTCACTCTTCAGATAACGTTTTCCAAAGTCAGTAAAAACCTACGTATTTAGTGCTATATTTTACACTACTCTAAACAATGAATGTTTATATCATGGTATTATAAAAAGTATAATCTCCCCAGATACAAAGTATATAAATATCCCCCTATAATAATCAAAACCCACATGCCTCTCTAAAAATAACACATACGAGAGAACTACATGCAATAGAATCTCAATAAATTACTTTTATGTGATAAAGACACTCACCAGAAAACATTTTCAATTTTCTCCATAATAGTAAGTATAGATGCTGAAAGAATATCCTTGTTATTATAGCTGTGACAATTTTTGAAATGGTGAAATACTCAAATTTCACCCATGCTTACCGTATAATAACTTTGTAAATACTCTTTCCCTTTTTCTTCCCTTATCATTTCTTCTGAAAACAATTTTCCATAACTTGGAGTTTTAAAATACCCTGGTAAAAGTATTCTGATGTGTGAGAATCCTAACAGCAGCAACATCCTTACTGCTGATTCACTTTTATTTTTAAATTAAGGGTTGTTCTTTCTTTAAATTATTGGTGTTGAGACATTAATGATAATGTTGATTTTCATGATCTATGGAGTCTTGCCACATACTGGGCAATACACCAAACATTCAGATGAAACACTGTTTCTCAATAGCTTTGAATACAAACTATGATTTTCATCTTAGTCTTTTGCGGAAAAGAAGGAGGTTGACAGGAGAGACATGGGGCTGAAATTAAGCACAAAGTAGACAAATCTAAAAGCCAAATGTTTTTATGTTGAAAGCATTTTCATTGGTTTCAAATCATTGAAAATACTGCTCCTGCAGCACCAAAGGTAGCTTTTAAATGATTGTTTCTGATAGACAACAAAATGAGTATCACATCCTAAAGAAGCATGTCTCTGGATCATAAACATGGGTTATGAGTTGTGGAATAAAACAAGGATGAAGAAAATTAATTCATGGTGTTTATCCTAAGTCGAATAATGACTTTCTCTTAAAAGATCAACATTTTAGAATAAATAAATTTAAATACTTCAATCTGAAAATTGTACTAATGTAAGGAATTACTAAGAAATCATCAGAATCTCTATAACACTGGTAGAGATCATATTGTCTATGTGTCAAACTGACAGTATGCTTTTACAAGTAAAGCAAACTAATGATACATTTTTCTTCAAAAATTACTAAAACACAGAGCTTGGGATATCCAAAGTGTTTACTAGATGCCCACAGAAGACTTTTGTAAGCAGAAGAGAGTGACTCATTCCCTGAGTATTCTAGGAAACCAAGGTTTTATCCTTCAGTAGCACCATTTGAAAAGTAGGCAATTATCTTACAGGGAAACAGATCTTTACAAATTGGGTTAAAGAGTCCAAGGAGTAACTAGCAATATGCGTAAAACTGAGAACTGGCGGGCAGAGAAGAGATGGCAGCAAGCACTCTTTGGGGAAAATAGTGAAAAACAAAGGAAAGAAAGAGTTAAAACCAATACAGGAAAAAAATCTAAAAGCAACCAAGAAAACCATCAATATGAATGCTGAAGGCCACAAGGAACACAGAATGCAGTAACCCCAATGCAGGACTATTCTTGGTACTTTCCATTTTCCACGTGTGTGGAAAGGCAGGCATTGGCAGGCAGATTCTTTATCAGCTGAGCCACAGGGGAAGCTCTTCCATTTTTCATATTTCCCATTAAGTGACCTGTTCTATTAACAAATATTTCAAATTCATAGATTGTATTCAGGAGTGCTATGGACTAAATGTTTGTGCTTTTCCTAAATTCGTATATTGAAATCTTAACTCCATTAGAAGGTAGGGACTTTGAAGAATGATTATATCATGAGGGTGCAGTTCTCATGAATAGGATTAGTGCCTTTATAAGAAAAGACCCAGACCCCAGCGCATTCTCTCTGTCTCTTCCCCTCTCCCCCACTCGCTCTCTCCCTCTCTCCCTCATTCCCTCTGGATACTGCCACACTGACTGGGATATCATTATACAAATGTCGGTTCACTTAATCACCCAGAACAGTATTACAGAGCATATTTTATGAAGTACTTATTCTTCATTGACTTTTAGTGAACAAACTGAAAATATAAGGGCATACTTCAAAGAGCTTTACTTCTTTAGATGGCATTTATAAATCTTAAAAGTGGCAGCAAACACGTGGGCTCCCTGAGAAGTCATGCATACTATTTAAGAGCCTAGATTCTGAAGCCAGACTGTGTGGTTTACTGACTCTTTCATATTATTATCCATCAGGCCATGAGCAGGGTCTCATATCTCATGGATCTCACATCCATGCAAGTATATCATAGTACTTGCATGGATGTGCAAGTACTATTCCAAGTGTTTTCCATCAATTAACCCATTTTTAAGAGTTGCGGCAGTTGAGGCATAGGAAGGTGAGATAATTTGCTCAAAGACACCCAGCTAAGTAAAGGCAGAGTTGGAATTCCAATTAAGAACACATGACTCTGAGCCCAAACTTGATTTAAATTCTATACTATGAAGGGAAGGTGGGATGAATTGGGAGATTGGGATTGACGTATATACATTATCATGTGTAAAACTGATAGCTAAGTGGGAAGCTGTTGTATAGTACAGGGAGCTCTGCTCTGCTCGGTGCTCTGTGGTGACCTGGATGGGTGGGATGCGGGTGGGGTGAGGAAGTAACCAACAGGGAGAGGATGAATGTACACATATAGGTGATTCAATTCACTGTGCAGCATAAACTGACACAACTTTGTAAAGCAACGATACCCCCATAAAAACAAAAATTTTAAAGCAAAGTATTCAATACCAGAAAAATAATTCTATACTATCAGATCAGATCAGATCAGATCAGTCGCTCAGTCGCGTCCGACTCTTTGTGACCCCATGAATCACAGCATGCCAGGCCTCCCTGTCCATCACCAACACCTGGAGTTCACTGAGACTCATGTCCATTGAGTCAGTGATGCCATCCAACCATCTCATCCTCTGTCGTCCCCTTCTCCTTTTGCCCCCAATCCCTCCCAGCAGCAGAGTCTTTTCCAATGAGTCAACTCTTCGCATGAGGTGGCCAAAGTACTGGAGTCTCAGCTTCAGCATCATTCCTTCCAAAGAAATCCCAGGGCTGATCTCCTCTAGAATGTACTGGTTGGCTCTCCTTGCAGTCCAAGGGACTCTCAAGACCTTGGCTACAATAACCATTTAGAAATGGGAAACTATACTTTCAGAGGGGCAAAAAAGCCAATTTTCTTTGAACAGAGGAGGGTCTGCTGAAGGGGCCTAGCTCTCTGCATGGGGGATATGTCTACTTTCATATCCTAACAGCCTTATTAGGAGAAAGCCTTGCTGAGGAAAATGCTGCAGTTTCGTATCAAAATAAACCATTAACTCTTATCTCAACAGACTCTCAAAACTGCATGACAATGCCCTGCCACATGAACAAATCTCTTCTCCTCTCATGAAACCATCATATGCATTCCACACCCATGCCCCATTAGATGAGGCACTAGCTTGAAGCTGTCTGATGGGAACTCTTTATCTTATTGATTCTAAGCATTGAGACCTGCCATCATCCTTCCATTCTAAAACAAGAAATCATCTGTTTTTCCTCCTCAATTATATCCCTCCATTAGCTTTCTGGATCTACTCCATTGCATTTACTCAGAAAAGCTGCATGTTGGTTATGCCTTTTCCATTTTGAATTCTTAAGCTCAAGCCTCAATAATGCTCCCTCTATGCTCATAACCTTCTCCAGTTACCACTTTTTCTTATCCCTGCTTATGAGCCAAACTTCTTGAAGTTTTCTATCTCTATTTCCTCCCTACCACTCATCCCTCAGCCCGGGATTCCACCAGTAACATTTCATGGAAACGGCTTTCACTAACATTATCAATAATCTACAGATGGCTAAGTCAAATCCTGCCTTACTTGATCTGTCAGCAGCATTTCACACACCCTGCTTCTGAAACACAAATTTCCATCTCCAGCTGAGAACTGTCCTAGACTTCCACATCAATATATCCAGCTGCCTACCCAGTGCCCCTGCTGATGCCTCAAAGACACATCCGATTTAACTCATTCTTCCTCCAAACCCATCCCATTATAATGTTTCCTTTTTCGGTGAATGGCTTACAAATCTATGTAGGTATATAAATTACTAAACCATGAGTCCCTCTTCAAGCCTCCCTCTCCTTCAGCTCATCCCAGTTTTCCATTACTACTGATTCTATGTCCTAAGTATTTAATTAATCCACATACAGTGTATATGCTATATATTATGAAATATCCAGCAGGATACAGACATCATCCTATAATCAAATGCATTAATATTTCTGCAGTGAAACATCAATTAATATGTCACCAAATGTGGCAAGTAGCTATAAATAGATTCATGTCAGTTTGTTTCGGGTTTTCCTGCCGTTTGAATTCAGCTAGGTCAGTCTGATTTTTCATCACATGTGTTCCAATTAGAGCTTTCAGTTATCAGAACTGAATTTCAAAATTGTGGCTAAGCAATTGTGAATCTGTGCCACGATTTATCTGGAAGTAATGTGGGGACTTCCCTTGTGATCCAGTGGCTTAGAATCTGCCTTTCAACACAGGGAACACGGGTTTGATCCCTGGCCAGGGAACTAAGCATGTCCACATGCTGTGGGACAACTAAGCCTGAGAACCACAGCTACTGAGCCTGCTCACTCTGGAGCCCACTAGCCACAACTAGAGAGAAGCCCACACACCACAAAGAAAGATCCTTCATGCTGCAACTAAAATCTCTTATACTGGAACTAAGATCCAATGCAGACAAAAAAAAAAAAGTAATGTGCATAGTGGTTAAGATCTTGGACACCAGAGCCAGACTCTCTGGGTTCAATTTCATCTCCACCACTAACCAGACTTTGGACAGGTGACTTAACCTCTCTGTGCCTTAGTTTCCTCTCCTGTAAAGTTTCCTCATCTGTAAAGTTTCTTCACCTGTACCTACCTCATAGGATTGCTGCAGGGATTAACAAGCTAATGCATGTAAGTTGCTTAGAACAGATTTTGACATAAAATGTTGTCCAGTCGCTAAGTCGTGTCCAACTCTTTGCAACCCCATGAAGTTGCAGCACACCAGGCTTCCTTGTCCTTCACTATCTCCCAGAATTTGCTTAAACTCCTGTCCATTGAGTTGGTGAAGCCACCCAACCATCTCAGCCTCTGTTGCCCGCTTCTCCTCCTGCCTTCCATCTTTCCCAGCATCAGGGTCTTTTCCAATGAGTCAGCTCTTCTCATCAGGTGGCCAAAGTATTGGAGCTTCAGTTTCAGCATCAGTGCTTCCAATGAATATTCCAGTTGATTTCCTTTAGGATTGGCTGCTTTGATCTCTTTGCTGTCCAAGGGACTCTCAAGAATCTTCTCCAGCACCACAGTTCGGAAGCATCAGTTCTTCAGCACTCAGCCTTCTTTATGGCATACAGTAAGCATTCAATAAGTATTAGCTCCCAGGAAGTTTTGCTTATCACAGACAATAGTGTAGTCCAATGTCCTTCTACTTATACCACTCTGCACTCTTCCTATCCAAAGGATCATTGTGTAAGAGGAAATGTCATTTAAAATTTTAAATAAATGGTAAAAAACTGTCCTCCACAAAACTTTCAGTAATCAGTGATTAGCAGTAAACTCGCAAAAATGGGATATGAATTTACCCACATCCCAATATCCTTAAAAGCACTGGGTTAGCTCAATCAATTATTGCAAACCTGAAAGGTGAGAAAATATCTCACTTTTACAATTCCTTTAATCATGAAAGATTCCTATAAAACTCCCTTAATGATGAGAGAAGAAAGAACATACTTCATGTCCTGGCTATTTGTGTCTTATTTTCATGCCTTCTGTTCATTTTAATTGTGTGGTTCTTGAAGTTTCTTTTTTTAATTGAGATCTAACTGACATATGTAATGTATTGATTTTAGGCATACAACATAATGATTTAATGTTTGTATATATTGTAAAATGATCACCATAGTCACCAAACCAAGAGACTGAGGTTTCTTAACATTTAAAAACTCTTAGCAATGAAATAATAAAAACTAAGTTTTTTCTTTCATACACATATGTATATAAATATGTGTACATATATAATATATAATATTTTAATGTCATATGTCACCCATGTGACTTTCCCACACCTCACTAGGATGAACCTGCCTTAAAACCCTTGCTATGCTCAGTCATTAAGTAGGAATAGCCATTAGGAAACACAGTCTCCATGCAAACATGGGGGTTGATTTCAGACTCAACAGCAGAGGCCATCAGTTAGTTATGCTCCCTGTAGCAGGAGAGCACAGCAATGTATTTCTACAGCTACATAGCCAACCTTTATGTCTTACAGATCTCCTACTTCATGAAGGTTTTGAGAACAACTTCCCCATAGTTCCTGTGGGTCCCTCTCCCTGAGGAGAATCTTTGAAGGGGACATTGTAGAATGAACCAGAATTTCAGTCACTGTGGTTAGTCACCAGGCCACAAGTGGAACTCATCGTCATGCTCCTCCACCTTCCATTCTAAACTGCCTGCATCTTCATTTGTGATCTCAGAAGGTGTGGGTGGCTTGTCTGGTGCGTGTGTGCATGCTAGGTCTCTTCAGTCGTGTCCAACTCTGTGTGACCCCATGGACTGTAGCCCACCAGGCTCCTCTGTCCATGGGATTTTCCAGGCAAGAATACTGGAGTGGGTTGCCATGCCCTCCTCCAGGGGATTTTCCCAACCCAGGGATCGAACTTGCATCTCTTATGTCTCTTGCATTGGCAAGAGGGTTCTTTAGCACTAGCACCACCTAGGAAGCCCCTGTCTTAGATGATGAACATTCAAATGTCTCTAGAACTATGTGATTCTATCAAATCTTCATTTTGTTCTGAAGCTGGGCTGCTGCCTTCATAAACATCCTCTACCTCCCCCATTTATCTCTAAATCATCACACCTCTACAAGGGCATTTCCCTGCTCTGGTGTGCTTCACCAGGTTTACATTAGTGAGATATTTAGCAACTGGGACACCACATTTTTCCAGGGATGATCTGCTCAGGATGGCATCTTCTCTGCCCACCAAGTGCTTAGTGAGATAGTCCTACACCTTCATCCTTCCATCTGTTCTCCTGGACCACTCTCATAACCACTTGTGTTAGCTTATTTCCTCTGAGAAGCACATACAATATGAGATTATGCATATACATGTACCTTTTCAAATTAGTGTTTTGAGGGGGTTTTTTCTGATATATACCCAGAAGTAGTCCTATTTTTAGTTTTTTTGAGAAACCGCCATAATGTTTACCAGTAGCTGCACCAGTTTACATTCCCAGCAACAATGTAGGAGGGTTCCTTTTTCTCCACATCCTCGCTAGCGTTTGTTTTTTTGTGTTCTTTTTGATAATCACCATTCTGACAGGTGTGAGATGACAGCTTGTTGTAGCTTTGATTTACCTTTCCTTGATGGTTACGATGTTCAGCATCTCTTCATTTGCCTGTTGGCCATCCGCATTTCCTCTCTGGAACAACAGCCTGAAGGCTTTCTTTATGTCTTTCCTCCACCAGACCTGGAACAGTGTTGATCATTGAGCACTACAGTAATGCTGCAAAACTGAATGGAAGTGAAATTTGCATTTAAATTTTGAATGGATGTATTACTAAATTTTCCCGTATTCCCAAGTCCTTTCAGTCTTAGGACATGTTATATAATACATACAAGGCATATGAAGCACTATTTATAACAGCTCTTGTTTTTTTTCTATTAATACTTTTTAAATTCACTTCTGTTTGTAGATTGACAACCACATTACAGTTCAGTTTGTTGGGGATTTGGATACAAAAGGAACTCAGGTGGATAATTAACATAGCCTTCTACTTCTGAAAAGTTATATTTTTTATAAACACCCCTAAATGCAGGTTGTATATTCTTAGTACTTATTTTCTGTTAAGCTTAAAATTAATTCATGTCATAGGAAGCACAACTATTAAGAATTTTTGTTTTGTCAGATATCTTCTTTCAAACATAGCAGTTCTTTATAACCCTAGATGTTCATTTACTCATCATTGAAAAGGCTACTTTAAGATCCAATGACCAGAAATATAAAGAGAACCTATATTTTCTTTCTAGTTGACCCTTGGAGCTATTGTAAATGCAGAAAACAATGTTGGTGCCCACCCAGCACCCATCTGCCCCTTCCACATCAGCTGTGAGTTGGTTGTTTGTTAATGATTTATAACTATTCAACCAATGGGAGCAGACTCACCCAGCAGTTATACACTGCTTCCCAGCCTCCCAGCCCTATGGGAACCCACAGATAGTGACTCACACAGGGTGCAAAATCCAGCCTCCTGTCCTCACCGCAGGTCAATCTCAGTGATGTCATTCAGGTTTCAGCATTCCCCATCTCAGATTCTGCATCTGAGGAAGGCAAGCTAACACAGCACATAATATAATAATTTTAATAATTTCATAAGCTTTTACATATAAGCCATGCTTTCCTTTAAATAGCATGGTAAATTTCCCAGCAATAAAGTCCCAGGGGGGAAAAAAAATAGGTTTGTAGAAAAATGATTGGAAAGAAATGCAAACTGTCACAGGTAAATTAATCTGCAGATCATAGCCAATAGCCTACTGACTTTGAAATCTGAAAAAAATAAAAATAAATTTATTATAAACATTTCTATTTTCCCTCTATCTGTGAAGGAAGTATTTGAATAAAGACCTTCAAAATCTGGAATAGAATTCATCTCATCTCCAGTACTATACAAACAACTTTCTATATGGATAGGAAAATGTAGGTGAAAAGAAGACACCAATCACATGGAAAAACTCAATTGTTTGAGCAAAAACAATGATAGTAAAACAAAGTGAACTTTTATGAAACAACACTGAAGCAAGAATAAGACATTTAAAATCTCCAACTTATTAAAAAGACATATGAGGTATGCAAAGGAGTAAATCATGAAAACAAAATATTCTGAAATTAGAAAAGATTCTTTTTTCAAAATGAAAACCATGGTCAATAACTCCAAATCTAAATATAGAGACTCCCTTAGATCAATTATGAGAACTGTATTAACCGTGATTTTTTATTCCATGCTTTCGATGCATTGACATTTTGGGGTCTTGCTGACCCTAGAGGGACTGACACTCCAAGGGTTAGCTAATTACTAGAGACAAAGAGAGGACTGATCTGCCAGTGCTCCTATCCTGTGCAAAGTAATTAATCAAGAACCTTTATCCCCACCCATCTCATTTATCAGGCTCTCACCCTCTGAACCACTATCCACCCCCTCTAATAACTACATGGCCAGCTATCAGACAATCCAAGACAGTCTCTACATGCCAGAGCCCACTGAAGTTGGACTCCTAAATCAAACCTGTTCCCCTTGCCTCCTGACCACCTCTGGTGGTTCCCACATGGCCCTGTATGGCGTGCCATGCATTCTATTTCTAGGGGTCTAATAAACCTCTTTCCTCATGACTGTTCTTCCCAGGCTGGATTGTCTTGTCATACTATATTTTTTTAGTATTTATTTGGCTACTCCAGGTCTTAGTTGCAGCACATCAGATCTTTGATCTTCCTTGAGGCAGGAGGGATCTTTAGTTGCATTTAGATACAGCATGTGGAATTTTTAGTCCTGGCATGAGAAGTCTTAGTTGTGACATGTTGGATCTAGTTCCCTGGCCAGGAATCGAACTCAGGCCCCCTGTACCGGGTGCATGGAGTGTTATCCACTGGACCACATGGGAAGTCCCTGTCTTGTCACACTATTAAATCCTGGGTACTCTCAAAACAAGAAAATATCAGAAAAATCCAATTTAAAGGACATTCTACAAAATACTATTCTACAAAGTACTCTTCAAAATTGTCAAGGTCAAGAAAGATAAATAAAGACTACCACTGTCAGGTTGTAAGTGCCTGAAGGCAATGGCACCCCACTCCAGTACTCTTGCCTGGAGAATCCCATGGACGGAGGAGCCTGGTGGGCTGCAGTCCGTGGGGTCGCTAAGAGTCGGACACGACTGAGCGACTTCCCTTTCACTTTTCACTTTCATGCATTGGAGAAGGAAATGGCAACCCACTCCAGTGTTCTTGCCTAGAGAATCCCAGGAATGGGGGAGCCTGGTGGGCTGCCGTCTATGGGGTCGTACAGAGTCGGACACGACTGAAACGACTTAGCAGCAAGGAGACATAGCAACTAAACGTAATGTGGTTCATCCTGAAATGAACCTACAAGCTGAAAAAAGACCTTAGTTTTAAAACTGGGGAAATTAAAACTGTCTATACCTAGTTAATAGTATTTTACCAACAATATTGCCTTTGTTTTGATAAATGGACTGTGTAAATGGTTATGTAAGCTGTTATTAGGAAATGTATAAAGGCTACATAGAAACTTTCTGTGACTATCTCTGTAATGCTTCTGTAATCTAAAATTATTTCAAAATAAAACTCTACAGAAATGAAAATGAAAAAAAAAACCTATTTTAAGTCAATAAACAACAGAAGATCAGCCTAAATGATCCATTCAAAGGTCAAAAGAAAAGTATGCATATTAAAATAAGATAAAAGCTAAAAGACATAAAAGACAGGATAAGAAAAAAATAGTAAATGTATAATATTAACTACAAAAATATATACAGAAGAGGAAACAGATATAGTAGGGAAAATACTTACATTTCAAGGAATACATAAAAGTAATTACCAAGTGAAATTAATGGAAAGAAACATCTTTGGGGAAAATCTTAATATTTCCTAATCAGGCAGAAAAAAAAATGTAGTAGATATAAAAAGGAACAATAGTCAGACTGACCTCAGATTTCCAAAGTGCGACAGTAAATGGCAATGACCAACCATTTTGAATATAAAATTTTATGGACTACGAATTCCATACCCAATAGAGTTATATTAGGCGTTAATAATATATTATACATAATTATGTATATATAATAGTATATATACAGAATACATAAAATATTTATATATGAAATCAATATAATATATTATTTTATGTTTTATATAAATATATATTTTTATATATCCCAATAGCCCCCCAAATATATATTTTATATGTGATATTTATTTTTCACACTCAATTTTTGAAATGTATGTTTTATACTTCTAGCACATCTCAGTTCAGATTAGCCACATTTCAAGTGCTCAATAACCACATGTGACTAGTGGCCACCATACTGGACAGAAAAATGGGTTGCAACATAGGAAGCTATGATGACCTTAGAGTAGAGAGACTTCTAAAATAAGGCTCAAGAAAACTAATCATGTCAGAAAGATACATAAATTACATTTAAATTATTAATTTTTGTTCATCAAAATTAACCATAAGGGTGTAAACAGATAAGCCATGGAGAAGGTATTTGAAACACTTATGAATGATTAAGCATTAAAGATCTCTTAAAAATATAGCAAAAACAAACAAAAAATATATATATATATATTTCTGGAAACAAAAGAAAAAAGGAAGGGATTTTAAAGGATGGTATTAGTGTGCAAGAGAAGCCAGAACAAAACCCAACAGAACAGTGAACAACACAGGCTTCAGTGGTTATACTCCACTCTTCTAATGGGGCTTCCAGGGAACGTAGGTTCATTCCCTGGTCGGGGAACTAAAACCCTACATGTCACACAGCATAGCCCAGAAAAAAGTGTGAACAACAGAAATTTGTTTTCTCCCAGTTCTGGAGGCTGGAAAGTCTAAGATCAAGGTGCTGGCCAATTCTGTTTAAAGTAGGGGCTCTTTTTCCTGGCTTTCAGACAGTGATTCTTTCACTGTGTTCTCACATGGTGGAGAAAGAGAGATGGAACCAGCTTAATCTTGTTTTAAAAAATTTTTAATAAACACTGTATATATTTAAGGTGTACATCATGATGACTTTATATATATATATATATATATATATATACACATTAAGGAAATAATTACAACAGTCAAGTTAATTAACATATCATTTCACATAGTTGACTCTTGTCTCTTCCCATAAGGACACTACTCCTTTCAGATCAAGGCTTACCTTTATAACCTCATTTAACCTTGATTACTTACATAAAGTCCCTGTATTCTCCAAATACAGTCACATTGGAAGTTGAGGCTTGAACAGATAAATTGGGGGTACACAAATCCATCCATAGCATTCCATCCTTGGCTCCTCTAATTTCATATCTTTATCATATGCAAATACATTCATTCCATCCCAACAGCCTCCAAATTCTTAACTCATTCCAGGATCAATTCTTAAATCTAAAGTCAACAATCTTATCTGAATGTCATCTAAATCAGATATGGGTGAGACCTGAGGTAGCAGCATCCTAAGGCAAAAATCCTCTCCAGCTATGATCTATAAAACCAGACAGGTTATGAGTTTCCAAAATAAGATAGTGAGACAGGCATAGAATAGACATTCCCATTCCAAAATGGAGAAATAGGAAAGAAGGAAGGAAGAGCTGGAAGGTCCCAAAAAATCCAGAGTTTAGCAAATTCCATTAGAACGGAATGGAGACTTGAAGAAAGCTGTAGATGAAAGCTTGTTTATCTCTCACAGTACAAAACAATTTCCTGATTATGATTCAGAAAGCCAGGAGTTCAATACAGAAGTATATCAGAAGCACATTATGGAATATTGCAGATTGTATCAATTACCTAATGGAAGAAAATGAAGATGCTTACAAGAAACAATTATTTCAATACATTTAAAGAGCAAAGAAACTCCAGATATCATGGAGGAGCTGTCTAAGAATGCTCATGCTGCTATAGAAGAGAATCTGGCCTATGAGAAGAAAGCGCAATAAAGAAGTTAAAAAAAAGAGATGGAATTGCCCCCAAATGTCTCTTGCCCAGAAGAAAGATTAAGCAGCTCAGACAAAGACAGCCTTCGCCAGAGTTGGAGTGGGCTGCTAAGAGCTAATAAGCCAAATAGCAATATTCTGTGAAGATTTTTGAGATGAAGACAATAAACTTACTGATCAAGCAGCTTTTAAAAAAAAAAAAAAAGCAAATTTCATTAGATCTTAGGCTGTAGAATAATCCTCTTTGGATCAGTGTCCTGTGTTCCAGGCTCACTGCGGGCAGCAGCATCACACCCACGGCTATGTGGGACACCTTGGCTCTGAGAGCCCAGACACTGAAGCTCAGGGCAGCAGCCTCACTTTCTGAAACAGGAGCAAACAGTCTTGCCCCTCGGTCTGCAGTGGGAGTGGCAGCTCAGAATTGCTTTGGGGGTCATTCTTCTCTTTCCTTGAAGAATAGGGCAGACACATTGCAACCAAATAACTCTACAGTCTGGTCCTTTAGAATCTGAGATGTCTGTCAGCCTTTCTTCATCCCATGCTACTTGCTCTCTCTCCTTGACTTCAAATTGATAGCTCTTCTGGTATAATTCCACCTCTATTCCTGGCTTCTGTCGAAATGGCTGATTAAGCCCATGAATCACATCCATGGTCTCCTTATCAAATGGTTGTTCATCCACAGACAGTGTTCTCTTCAGAGCAGTCTTCCTCATTTTTTGCAATAAGGACAGACTGAGAATTTTCTAAATCTCTACATTGGATTCATTTTTGCTCAATAATTCCTTCTTCAGTTCATCTCACACTACTCTTGCATTTTAGTATAAGCAGTCAGAAGGATCCAGGCTGCACCTTCAACATTTTGCTCAAAAATCATCAAATTTCATCATTGACAAGTTCTACCTTCCATAAAATGGGAGAACCCAACTCAGTTACGTTCTTTGCCACTTTCAACAAGGATCACCTTTCCTCCCGTTTCTTTTTTTTTTTTTTTTTCCCTCCCGTTTCTAATAATTTGTTTCTCACTTCCATTTGATACCTCACCAGAATGACCTTTAACCTCCATATTTCTACCCAGATTCTGTCGGGATTACTTATTTATTCTTAGCCAAAGAATAAGTTTAATCAGAGAATTCAGAAAATACAGATACAAACAAAAACAATCCAACAAGACCAAATAATAATAGTTTAGTCAGTAAACATAGTCAAGCACTTTTAGTTCCTCCTCAAGGGCTGTAGATAACATTCTGAACCACATTCTCTGAGCTGTCTTGTAGATAATGAAACCCCCATCAGGTGGAAGAAGTGAACCACATGATGACCAGACTGTAGCCATGACATAAGCTGCCACAATTCCAAGAATTGCCCTCAAAGAAATGGGAACAAACCATCACAGAGAGACACAACAGAATAACATGTAGAGAGGGGAGACATTCAGGAGCTGGAATTTTGCAAAGTAGCTACAATAACTACATGTTCTTAATTTTTAAAGGTTGTCTGGCTTGACCTTCTTGCCAACTCCCCAAATAAAATACCTACTACACCTGAAGATAACTACATTCTGAAGTTAATCCTTTTGCCACTAATTTCCTGATTTTGCATTGCTTTCCTATCCTAAACAAGGAAAGGGTGACATAAATAAACTTCTTATGCAGTCATCCTGACTCTCCAAATACCAACTAAGAATACTCAAAAGGCAGGGAGCATGCAGGTAAGAATGTGCCCCCGACATCTAGAACAGTGACTGGGACATAGTCAATATGGAATCATTGTTTAAAGTAACTTAGTTTTCTGATTTTAAAATGATATTTTAATAAGAATCTTTCATCAGTCTTTATTCCCTCTGAGTCAAATGTGTAATGATTCTTCCAAAGAAAAGGATGAATTATCATACTGAAAAACACTGGACTTGAACTATGTCATCCATGAGCTTTTTTCACAGATGATAAACCCCTGTGCCCAAATAAAGTATGAGGGCCAGGTCTTTAGGAAAGCTCAGGCTTTTTAATTCCTAGATGAAAGGTTTTTTCCTGCCTCCTTGTGAGTTTTCCCTTTGTAAGTTACCTGATCTACTGAATAAAGTATGTCATTTATTATTTTTAATCATTTCTGAATTTAAATAATTCTTCAATCATCTTGACCTTTTCTAACTTGCAGTTGAAATGTTATGTAAATCTTGCACTTGCTGCAAACACTGTGAAAGAACAATTTTATGGCTAAGATGATTCTGATTTTTTACCCCGAAATGCCAATCTTATCCCGAGTTATTAATGCTGAGGCTGAAAAGTATAAGAATTCCATTTCCCATGTGTTCAGTTTTCTGAGGAAAAGTTAGAAACTCCTAAACTCTGGAGGTAACATCCGAAGAGGAATTCACACCAAGATCATTCATCTTTCCAGTACAAACATCACTCCATTACTTTCTTGAAAGGTTCCCCCTTGAATACAGCATTTTAACTGCAATAAGAAAAGGCACCCAAACCCCATTAGTAATTCTCTAACTTCTGAAGTGCAGTTTATTCCAAATATAAAATATATCATTGTGGGAAGGCATTTGTCTTAATGAGAAAATTCCCCAAGAGAAGAAATACTTCTCGGCAATACACTGATCATTTAGAATTTCCAGAGTCACTGTACTATACATAACTTTTGACACCTTATGTATGGTTCTGAAATTTCTTAGGACCACAAAATGAAAAACTGTTAAGAGTGAATGTTATAGTCTTTACGTTTTGTTCTCTGTGCACTCTGTTTAATACCAACATGATATTAATGCCACTCACTAAAAATAATTATAATGAATTATTTTCATTCATTCAAAAATCAGGAGATGATTTTTCACTTTTCCCTATTTTTTATCAATAATAATTTATTAGATTCAACATGAAGATTCAAGATGCATGCAATACAAGATGTCTCTGCAATAGGAAAGAAAAAAATCTTAGAAGGTCTGATCCTGAAAGGTCTCAGAAGTCATCTGTATAATTCTCCTCACTTTAAAAGAAAGAAACTGATGTTCAGAGACTTGAGCCAATTTTCATCCCAAAGATGACAAAATCCTTGAAGGAGCAGATAATGATCAAAACAACAACCAACTGTTCTCAAGCCTGCTTTTTCTCTCCTATTTTAAAACTTATGAATTTTTCTTTCTTTGTACTGTCTTTAACAAATTGGATCTGTCTCCACTTTTAAAAGATCTGGGCAAGGATGACAGTAAAGGCTGTTTTGTTTCATGAAACTAGGAGAGTCAGACACATTTCCTAATAATCTATACTAAATGCAGAGCTGCACTGTGTGTTTTTAAAATTAACCATGAACAGTTCTGACACGTAAAGAGGTGCTGGCTGTTCTGTTGCTGATACTGCAAAATGAATTGGGAGGAGAAATCAACTCACAAAATAAGATCCTTTTGACTTTTTCTAAAGAAACAGTACACAGGAGAATCTCACTAAACAAGACCACTGGTATTTCTCTCATGCTGTGTCCAAGCAGAAAATGATGATTAAAAATCAAAAACAATCTTAGTCGTTATTTTCTGCCTGAGTTGTCACTAATGTCTCCTCTTCTTATTGGAGCCCAGGCACACTTAAACCTTCACAGCCTCTGACTCTTGACTGTCATATATCACCTGGCCAAAGAGTTATTGCACGAGAAACCAATAGCACTGAAGAGCGATCAACTCTCCACCAGCACCTCATTTCTCATATTTGTACCATATATGATCAGTACATCTTACCACCACAGTGGGGAAATCCAATCATAAGTAAAATGACTTCTATGCCCTTAAGAAGCCCAAGGAAGTAGAAATGTAAATCCAGTTACAAAATGAGAAGAAAATGTCTGTGCTAGAGGAGATAATAATGCTCTCCTTATAGTGGCAGCAAAGAGAGAGAAAATCTTTCTTCCTCAGGGAATTGGGGAAGGCTTCACAGAGAAGATGAGGTCTGAGTTTCCAGGATAACAATGAGAAGGCATATAGAAAGATTTTTCAACCATAAAGTACTTCAGTTGCTGCTGCTGCTGCTAAGTCGCTTCAGTCGTGTCCGACTCTGTGCGACCCCATAGATGGCAGCCCACCAGGCTCCCCAGTCCCTGGGATTCTCCAGGCAAGAACACTGGAGTGGGTTGCCATTTCCTTCTCCAATGCATGAAAGTGAAAAGTGAAAATGAAGTTGCTCAGTCGTGTCCAACTCTTAGCAATTCCATGGACTGCAGCCTACCAGGCTCCTCTGTCCATGGGATTCTCCAGGCAAAGGTACTGGAGTGGGGTGCCATTGCTTTCTCTGGAAGTACTCCAGTAGATGGTAAAAAAAACAAAATCAGATGCTTAGAGAGGATGAAGTTATAGATAAGGAAGGAAATAATACTGGAAATACAAGTTGAGGCTAGATTGGGAAGAATTTTGCAAATGCTATTCAGTTCAGGGGCAATTTCAAATCAATGAGGATAATTCCATTATGCACTGTGGAGCATCATTTTCCTTTAGATGGTTTTGATATGAAATCTTTTGTTCTATTGGGTCAAATATCATTATATACCAATCAACTCAGGAACACACTGTGTTTGGGAAAATAGATGTTAACACTGCAAAAGAAAAAGTCTATTAGGATGCTTTGGGCTAAGAAAAAATAATAAACTCAAAATGGCTTCACTAAATATCTCACCACATGAGAAATATTGAGATAGATCTTGTTAAGGTTGTTTATTTCAGAACTCATCAAAACCATCAAAGGCCCAGGTTCCTTCCTTCTTTCAACTAATATATTGGCTGTGGCTTTGAAACTAGTCCCTTCAAAGTGACAAGAGGCTGTAGCAGCTCCATGTGTTACATCTGCACACAGCACAGCTCAAAGACAAGAAGAATGTCTCTTCCTTTTATCCCTTTGTAAAAATAGAGAAAATTTTTTCCAGAACCTGATAATAGATATTCCTTCAAGTCTAGTGACTAAGAATTACTTTATATGATTATTATTCCTAAGCCAATAGTCAAAGGGAATGGAATTAACATGATTAGCTTAAGGTAATCAGATTCACTCAGTTCACCTTGAAGTATGTTGCCCCCAAATTCCGAATTTAAATCTCAGTTTTGCTAGTTAGCAAAGGATTAACAAAAAGAAAGAAACGTTATCAGGTAGTGACCAGATAGTGTTTTCCACAAGAACTTAGCATAAGAGAGGCAGTATTATTTTGATATTACATTATTGGGGTTTTCTTTGAAGATAAAATTTAATGTCTGTCTGTCTTGCCTCACTTCATCTTCCTTACTACATTATCCTGTTTAATTCCTTCCATTAAATTGATCAATTTCTGAAATTAACACTTTTGTATACTTATTGTTTGTATGTTTTCTATCTCATTTCACTGTAGAGGGATCTTTTCTTGCTCATCACTGTGTCCCAATGATTAAAAGAGTGACTGCAATAAACATTTATTGATGAAATTTATAAATGAACAATATTTTTTTCATCCTATGGACAATTCAAATCAACACAAATTTCTTTTTTTATATATTCATTTATTTGGCTGCACAGAATCTTAGTTGTGGCACACAGGATCTTAGATTTTTGTTGTAGCATGCCGGATCTTTAGTTGAGGCATGTGGGATCTTTAGTTGTGGCATGCAAACTCTTAATTGGGCTTATGGGATCTAGTTCCCTGACCAGGGATCAAACCCAGGCCCCCTGTGTTAGGAGCACAGAGTCTTAACCGCTAGACCACCAGGGAAGTCCCACAAATTTCTTATTTATTGAATATGCATCCTTTTAAAACAACTATATGTATAATTTGTCAGATGCGTGAAATCATTAGAGGAAAGATGGTAGGGTAGAAAAAAAGAGAGGCATCAGAGGCTTTTTCTTCCAGGGCACAGTCTGTCACAGGCTGACACAAAAGTACAACCGGTTTGTTTAATTTTAAAGCTTTAATTCTCTCTGCTGGACACGATATCAGTAAGAAACCTAAAGCTCTGACTTCTCCAACTGAAGGGAAAAATGTTTAATAGCCTCAATTCCTAGATACAGAGATGAATTCAAATTAATTACACAGCAGACTTAGGCGCATGTAGAAGCATTGTCATTATATTATACACTTGCCACATTTGGCATCCACTATCACACTAACTGTTGCAATCTCTTGCTATGACAGGATTCCTTGATTAATTTTATTTCAAATTTGCCATACAGAATAAATTCTAACAACCATTGTACCTCCCATCAATGCTGAACTCATGAATGATAATATGGAGGAACTTCTTAGTTTATTCTGGGTCAGAATGCCATAATTCTGAAGAAGGCATTGATACTCCAAATACTAAGTGATTAATTTCAAATATCCTTCCATACTTTCCCTACAAATTTAAAGTCAGTTGATCAGCCTGGGCCTGTCATAAATTTCCTGGAAAAAATAAATTGCTACCTTTACAATAATAAGAATAAGAAGGCAAAAAAGCTGATAATTTCTGAGAATTCACGAAGTGTCAGACACCATTCTCAGTAATCACACAAGAAATAATTCAATTGATCCTCAAAACAACCCTATGGAATTAGCCCCATTTGGCATAAAGGAAATTGTGGAACAGAGATGCTAAATGACTTTTCCAAACATGAGTCAGTGGCAGAGACAAGGCTTAAACCCAACAGCCTGGCTGCAGAAGCCCTGATCTTAACCATCACATGTATTGTCTTTCAGTGCCTCAGTTGAATTACTGTCATTGAGGTCACAATAAAAGCAAACTTTGAAAAGAAAAAAAAATGCATTTTATATAAATTCATTTCCTGTTCCTCTAATGTTAAAAGAAAGGCAAAAAGAGGTAAACAAAGGGCTAGGATAAGGAGAAACAAGGCTTCTTCTTATCCTCTCTTCTTTGTACAATTTTCACTAAAGTTCCTGTTAGTGATCTTAAACTTGTGTAGAACTGTCAACTTTTTTCGAAACCTCTTCAACATATGTCTTGCTCAATCATCTAAGGT
Organism: Bubalus kerabau; assembly: GCF_029407905.1. NCBI lineage: Eukaryota > Metazoa > Chordata > Mammalia > Artiodactyla > Bovidae > Bubalus > Bubalus kerabau. The sequence goes on from NC_073637.1 coordinate 56,836,018, forward strand.
AAGAAAAGAAGTTAGGTAGACATAATAAATCCTATTTTACAGATAAATAATGTACCCATATAAATGTGTAGACAGAGGTACAAGGAACATAAGATCTCAAATTTATATCCTGTCTTTAAAGGGGCATCACTCCACAAAGTATCCCTCAGTGATGTGTATGTACAAAGAGCAAAGAGAAGGAGAAATACTTTGCCTATTATCTTGGTCTAGATTTCAAACTCTACTTTAGTTCCCTAATGTATTGTTGGGACACAAAAACCAAAAAACTCCTTTTGCCATTGCTGGAGGTAGATCCACGGCTGCAAATAAAATCAGGCTAGACAGCCTTCCCTATCCTTTCACCTCTGAATTCACACACAAATCATAGACCTTACCATTTGATGGAGAGTCTTATTAGACTCCTCTCTTATGTTGCTATTGCTCTTATGTACCCACTGGGACAAATGCAGTGAGAAATACCATCTATCAATACTTTATTTATATCTTCTTCATATTATACCCGAAGCTTCCAAAGGTGTGAAGATAAAACAAGTCAGTTAATTTTATCACAAGGTCATTGAGAATTCACGTCATATTCTACTTCCCTGCTAGAAAAAGTTTCAGTTAAGTGGGCCAGCAAACCTAGGAAGCAGATGAAGCAAGGTGATGTGACCCAGATGACAGTGTGACCCAAATAACAGGATGCCCATAGAACAAAATGCCTCAGACTTTATTCCTTACTGCAAAATGTCATCATGTAAGCTCTTTTCTATTATCAAGCTTATCTTTATTTGCACAGGGAACAAGATTCCACTGTGGATTTTCTTTGTCTATAATTTCAAGGTATCCAGGATAATCACCTTCCAGTTTCTCCAATAAACTCCAGATATCTGGCTATCTCAATCACAAAAAAATCAGTATCATTTTTCACATGATGATTTTTGTAAACATTATACATATACATATCACAACAACCTGTCCAACTGGGTATTATTACCCTTATTTTACCTAAAATGTTTTACTTAAGTAAAGACATTAAGAATAAGAAAGTTCAGATTACTTGTAAGGCCACACACTTAATTTAACCCCACCCCAAAATCTTTTTTATTTCCTATTCATTATACTGTCTCATTTGAGCAACTTAATAACTCTATTTTCTCAATGTTATTTCTCTCTCCTTCTCCCCTATTGAATCAACAAATGGAAAAGCATATTCCCAATTAACGCTTTTATAAATGCAAGAAAGCTAGCCCCTCAGCTTTGAGACATCAATTAGAAACATGCTAAGAAACAACAGAAAACCAGACTCTGCTGTTTTCACATGAAACATAAAAGCTGTAATAATATTCTAAATTTTGGAAATACCTGTTAAGAGGGCTCACATACTTCATTTAAATTGGTTCTGTTTACTCTGTGCTGAGTTCAGACATTTTCCCGGCCAGTATTCTACTGTGTCTCATTTTATCAGTGAAGATAAACTTTGATATTAGGAAGTTAATTCATTTTTAAAAGGTCAGTTTAATTTAGTGTAAATAGTCATCACAAGTTCCCATTTGTTCCTGACTCAATATATAACATACTTTCGGTCTTATGTTGGGCTTTTCCCTGAAATATATTTCTCTGTATGTTTTCTAGAGCAAAAGTATTTCTCTCAGTGACACCTAGTCATTGAAGAGTTGACTTTCAGTTGATAGATCACCAGTTTTATAATGGAGAGTCTCCCAGCTCTGCATTTATGTTCAGTTTCAAACTCTAATGACTTTATATGGGTGATTTTCTTCTTTCAACAACTGGAAAAGCACAGCTATTAAATCTAGTTTTACATATCCTCTCATTTTGACCAAAATTTCTGAGTCAAGCTAAGCATCTGCATTTTTTCTCTAAGTCGCAGATAAAAATGTTTCAAAGTATGAAAACTAACTCAAATAACATAAAAATCTTTGCTCTCCATGTAACTGACTTCTGTCTAGGTTGAATAGTCTATTCTTTATGGATTCTAATGCTTCATGAAATAACAAAACATGGGTATAGAGGGAGCACTTTCTACCTTTAAAAAGTATTATCTAGACTACAAATTGCTTAATTGTAATGTTCCCTTAGGAACTGAAACAGCATTGGGGAGATTCCAGAGTTCCACTTAGTTTAAGAGATGGTTCAAACCTACTCTCTTAGATGGAGATTTTGGACATGGATTTCCTTAATTGAAGGTCCATATCCAGGATATATTAAGAAGGGACTAAGAGCTGATGACACATTATGCTCTCTAAGAAGAATCTTCTAATTAGAAATCTCCCTACAAGTAAGAGTGGGGCTTAATTTTGAATCCCATTCATTTTATGATGTTCCAAGATGCAACTGCTTTTCTCATATCAGTTCATAGAGTCTCTTTTAGTTTGAATATGATTATATCCATTTTTTAAAAATATATTCAAAAGGTGATTCTACACACAACATTTATTTCAACTCATTCTAAAGCTCTTTATTTACTCAAAATTCAGTGATAATTCCAACCTATTTTAAAAGTCTATTTAAAATACAGTATAATTTAACATATACAATACCTACAGAGATGCAATTTTAATAAAGGCTTAAAACAACTATATTCAGATTCATGTAGATCCAATATAATAAATATTTTTTAACTGAACCAATAAAATACATTATCTCTGAAGAGGTTCTCCCAGTAATTATTAAATAAAGGGAGGAAATTAAGCTTGCCAGCTTTAGAGTGGGAGGAATATATTGTTCTTGGAAATTGTCCATCTCATTCCTACTGTTCAATTAATTTCTTACTTTATTTCACTTTTCCTTTCTTCTTTTATAATATTTATGTATTTTCCATACATAAATGATCTTTTCTTCCTTTTCAGTTCTTGATCTTTCCATAATCTATATGTTTGGAAAATGTAGACTTGAATCTTGCTTAGTGATTCCAGGTAGAGATTTTCTTACTATGTTACTTCGAGACACATGCTGGAGTGTTACATTTAAAGACAGATGGCAAAAATCATATGAGCACTCCATGTGGCTAGCTCTGGATCCATCAATTTTCAGCTGAAGAGGCTAACTCAAGCATCTGCAATAATGGGCAGAAGAGAAAATAAACATGGAGAAGACTAGAAATTTTCACTCATTAAAAGTCTGGTTTTATTTGCTCTAACACTAAAATATACTGAATTTGAAAGTTCTTCAGATGGTTGTGGCAGAAAGCACTCCTACAGAGAAGTGACTATTTTCTATATATACATAGCTTATTTCCTCTGAGCAAGAATTTTAACTGGTAGCTGGGAATATACACAGCTATCTTAATGCTTTATGGTGGCAGCAAATAGAACTACCTATTATATAGGATGGAGAAGGCAATGGCACCCCACTCTGGTACTCTTGCCTGGAAAATCCCATGGATGGAGGCGCCTGGAAGGCTGCAGTCCATGGGGTCGCTGAGGGTTGGACACGACTGAGCGACTTCCCTTCCACTTTTCACTTTCATGCATTGGAGAAGGAAATGGCAACCCACTCCAGTGTTCTTCCCTGGAGAATCCCAGGGACGGGGGAGCCTGGTGGGCTGCCGTCTATGGGGTCACACAGAGTCGGACATGACTGAAGTGACTTAGTAGTAGTAGTATCATATAGGAGTGTTCCATAGCTAGATTTCAAAAAATAATAGGTTCAAAACTAATAATATCACCCACAGATCCTCTCTTCTAGTTATCCTCATCTTCATCTAAAAAAATTGTTACTACTGCCAGATGTATATTTCCACCACTGAAAACCCTGTGCCTTTCAAGAATACAAGACTCTGATCCAAGAATACAAATTCTCCATTGTTTCTGAGACAGACTCACCAAGTTTCACTTTATCTTGGGAATCTTGTTCCATCTGTTAAGTCCTGACTATAAGCTCAACTTCTTCAATAATGCCCCTGCTCCAGTTTCCAGATTGTTTCCAAGGGCAGGTATGTCCCAGGAAACACTTTTTCCAGCCAAGACTTAGGTAAATCTGACTTCTCCATCTCAGAATGAAAGAAGATATATGTACTCAGTCACACAGATGTAAGGACATCTAACTGTAACATAACAAGTTTATATTTATACACAGCCATATAAACATATATTTACACAGACATGTGCACACACATACACACATGTACTCTCTGTCATTATTGATGTGAGAAAGTAATGATACTGAAAGGATGCAATAATATAGTACCAGGGACTGAATATTTGTGTCCCTTCATAATTCATACATTGAGACCTAATCCCCAATGTCAGGTCATGAGTGTGGAGCCTTTGTGAACAGGATTATAGTGTCCTTATAATAAAGAGCTTCAGCAAGATTCTCAGCCCTTCCAAATGTGAGGACAAAGAGAAAATGGTCTCATCTATCTATGAACCCAAAACCAGACACTGAGTGTGTTGATACCTTCATCATAAACTTCCTCTCCCTCCAGACTGTGAGAAATCAGTGCTTATAGTCCATCCACTTTGTTATTTTATTCTAGTGGCCCAAACCAACAAAAAACATAAAGCATGAGGAGCAAATATTAGAAAAGAATTAAAATGTTAAAGTGAGAAGGTGATCAAATGAAAGTCAAACTAGTTGTGACAGGTTATGAGCAAGAAAGACAAAAAGTAGAAGAGATTTGAGGAAATGAAAGAAACAGGAACATAAAAGACCCTGAATCAAAGGAAAATAGACATTTCCTGTCAGCTTCATTACCAGAATAAGCTTACAACTAATAAACTAGTACATCCTTATTACCAGGATAAGCTTACAAATGTTACTTTCAGTCATATCTGATGTCTTTGCCTTAGTTTTGGATACTTTGCTAGTTTAATGCCTCAAACCTGCTCTAAGAGTTCAGGCAAAGCTCTCAACTCAAGTTTACCAAGAAATCTCTTGGAACAAACATTTGGAGAATGAGGGCTTGGGAACAGGAGACACACCCAGACAGGAACAAATCTTTCTCTAAACTCAGTTCTATATCTCTTTTGTCTTCTCTAGTAAAGAAAAAAAAAATTCTGCCATTTATTAATTATGCATCTATTTTAGGCTGAACTGGTTCTAATATCCACCTTCAACTTACATGAAAGAGTGGTTTATTTCAGAACTTTGTAAAGACAACTAAATAAAAAATTGACAATAATGGACCCCATACTAGAGAACAAAATCTTAATTAAAAGGGCTAACTTCAATCCCTGAGACAGACACATCTTGAAGTGACCCCAATAAGTCACTTTAGGCTGATGGTCCACTTCTCATTTGTAGAATCTCTTCCCCTTGAGTGCGGGCAGGACCTGTGGCTTGCTTCTAATAGACTATAATAAGGCAATGGGCCGCCATTCTCTTGACTAAGTTACATAATATAACAAAGATGATGGGCTATGTCACTCTTATGGTGACTCCCTCTTAGCCAACTGAGTTAACTAAATCTCTAAATGAGATCACAGGCCCAACCAACACTTTTAATTCATCCTGGTTAGACTCTGAACAAAGGACCAAACCAATGCATGCCCAGAGTCCTAACACAGGGGAACTATGAAATTAAATATGTTTTGCTTTGATCTGCCAAATATGTGATAATTCGTTACATAGCAATAGAAAAGTAAGACAAACATGTATGTATATAAACCTACTCTGAATTGTTTATGACAATCTTCTTAATTTTAAAGGCCTCCTTGTATATTATTATACCAATAATATTTTTAAATGTCATCACACTTTAAGAATATTTTTACTATAAAAGCTTTTGGAGAGAACTTTAATAATTTTGTTTATTTAAGAATACTTCATTTCATTTTTCTTGTTATTTTACCTCTATCTTAAGATATAACAGTTAAGTTGCAGTTAAACAAGAGATAAAATGTTATCCTCTATGGATATTTCATTAAATGTTGACTTCTTTTAATTTCCAGGATTTTTTTCCAAATCTAGAGTCATTTTTAAGGTTGCACATGTATTTATAGATCATCTGAAAACTTACAGTCCTAAGAATTGGACCTATATTACATAACGGAAAAAATGGCCCTGAACAAAAACAGTTATAAAGAGTAAAAGATAAAAGTTGTGAAATTCACTTCTAATTCTATTTCAATAAGGGTTTAATGAAACTTTTGGCAAACTTCGGCTGAGGGAAAATTTTCCCTGCTGCTTCTTTACTTATCCTAATTTTTTCACAATCTAATTTTAGATTCTTGGCAGACCCTTTTTGTGTTCCCTGTTGAGCCTCATCTTATGTGCATATGCATTGGAAATACAGGTCAGTTGCAAAGGCATTTCATTCTTTCTAAAGATACGTTCAAAATGATCACCCTAAGAGTTTTCATGAATTAATGCTCATAGCACCAGCTGTTCCTACTCCTGTTACTACAAGGATTGGTTCAAAAGTGATGGAGATCTTGTCTCCTTCAATTCTCTTAAAAATGACTGCATGGTGACTAATTTTTCTGGAAATGACTTCCCTAGTTGGCTGTATCTTCCAGCCTTTGTGAACATATCGCTTCACTCCTCTGTGAAGAACCTGTTCTAGGAGGGGTTTGATGTGGTTTTGCTGAGGAGGAAAACCCTTTCATATCCTGGGCACTCCACCTTCAATAAACTCACTTCCTCAGCATGAACCCCGTTCAGGAGTTATTCACTCCACAATGTTTTCCTTATTGTGCTGTCAAACGTCATCTTCCCACCACCACAGCCAGGACCCTGCTGTTGGTCACCTTTCATCAGCCATGTGTAGCCCACATTTTCACAACCATTTTTTTACCACCACGTCTGTGACTGTGTTAAAAAAAAAAAAAAAAAAAAAACCCACAGCCCCTTAAGGGCAGTTACCGTATACCAAAAAGAAAGGAGACTAAACAGAATGTTTCCATTTAAGCAATTTCAAATCCTGAAAGATGATGCTGTGAAAGTGCTGCACTCAATATGCCAGCAAATTTGGAAAACTCGGCAGTGGCCACAGGACTGGAAAAGGTCAGTTTTCATTCCAAACCCAAAGAATGCTCAAACTACCGCACAATTGCACTCATCTCACACGCTAGTAAAGTAATGCTCAAAATTCTCCAAGCCAGGCTTCAGCAATACGTTAACTGTGAACTTCCTGATGTTCAAGCTGGTTTTAGAAAAAGTAGAGGAACCAGAGACCAAATTCCCAACATCCACTGGATCATCGAAAAAGCAAGAGAGTTCCAGAAAAACATCTATTTCTGCTTTATTGACTATGCCAAAGCCTTTGACTGTGTGGATCACAATAAACTGTGGAAAATTCTTCAAGAGATGGGAATACCAGACCACCTGACCTGCCTCTTGAGAAATCTGTATGCAGGTCAGGAAGCAACAGTTAGAACTGGACATTTAACAACAGACTGGCTCCAAATAGGAAAAGGAGTTCGTCAAGGCTGTATATTGTCACCCTGCTTATTTAACTTATATGCAGAGTACATCATGAGAAACGCTGGGCTGGAGGAAGCACAATCTGGAATCAAGATTGCCAGAAGAAATATCAATCACCTCAGATATGCAGATGACACCACCCTTATGGCAGAAAGTGAAGAGGAACTAAAAAGCCTCTTGATGAAAGTGAAAGAGGAGAGTGAAAAAGTTGGCTTAAAGCTCAACATTCAGAAAACAAAGATCATGGCATCCGGTCCCGTCACTTCATGGGAAATAGATAGGGAAACAGTGGAAACAGTATCAGACTTTATTTTGGGGGGCTTCAAAATCACTGCAGATGGTGACTGCAGCCATGAAATTAAAAGACGCTTACTCCTTGGAAGGAAAGTTATGACCAACCTAGATAGCGTATTCAAAAGCAGAGACATTACTTTGCCAACAAAAGTCCGTCTAGTCAAGGCTATGGTTTTTCTAGTGGTCATGTATGGATGTGAGAGTTGGACTGTGAAGAAGGCTGAGCACCGAAGAATTGATGCTTTTGAACTGTGGTGTTGGAGAAGACTTTTGAGAGTCCCTTGGACTGCAAGGAGATCCAACCAGTCCATTCTGAAGGAGATCAGCCCTGGGATTTCTTTAGAGGCAATGATGCTGAAGCTGAAGCTCCAGTACTTTGGCCACCTCATGCGAAGAGTTGACTCATTGGAAAAGACTCTGATGCTGGGGAGGGATTGGGGGCAGGAGGAGAAGGGGACAACAGAAGATGAGATGGCTAGATGGCATCACTGACTCGATGCATGTGAGTCTGAGTGAACTCCGGGAGTTGGTGAAGAACAGGGAGGCCTGGCGTGCTGCGATTCATGGGGTTGCAAAGAGTCGGACACAAATGAGTGACTGAACTGATACTGCCTTTGATATTAATTATAATAATGTAACAAATGACTATTACTATTGTTGTATAATCAAAGGCTTTTGATGTAGAACACTTAATCTTTATCAAGAGCATATACAGTGTAGAATACACTATGTGTTTTAAGACTATAGGATTCATATCTTTGCTTGAAAATTGGATAGAGCGAATCTTTTGTCACATCTTTCCATAAAATGATATCAAGGTCTGTTTCTCTATATGACTTGGCATTATACCCCTGCCAAGTGCATGCCTCTTGATGACATATGGAAACCACATCCAAGAGTCCCTATTAGCAGGCAGTAGATACATCCTGGCCCTTTCTAGCCATCCTCTGTCATGCTTTGTTCTTTAAGTTGTACTTCAAATACCTTTGTTACTCCCTTTCCTTTCATGACTTTCAAATGTCATTATCTATTGTCATATCTTACTGTTTCAGTTCAGTCTTTTAATTTCATGGCTGCAGTCACCATCTGTAGTGATTTTGGAGCCCAAAAAAATAAAGTCTGACACTGTTTCCACTGTTTCCCCATCTATTTCCCATGAAGTGATGGGACCAGACGCCATGATCTTAAGCCAACTTTTTCACTCTCCTCTTTTACCTTCATCAAGAGTCTTTTTAGTTCCTCTTCACTTTCTGCCATAAGGGTGGTGTCATCTGCATATCTGAGGTTATTTATATTTCTCCCAGCAATCTTGATTCCAGCTTGTGCTTCTTCCAGCCCAGCATTTCTCATGATGTACCCTGCATATAAGTTAAATAAGCAGGGTGACAATATACAGCCTTGACGGACTCCTTTTCCTATTTGGAGCCAGTCTGTTGTTCCATGTCCAGTTCTAACTGTTGCTTCCTGACCTGCATAGAGGTTTCTCAAGAGGCAGGTCAGGTGGTCTGGTATTCCCATCTCTTGAAGAATTTTCCACAGTTTATTGTGATCCACACAGTCAAAGGCTTTGGCATAGTCAATAAAGCAGAAATAGATGTTTTTCTGGAACTCTCTTGCTTTTTCCATGATCCAGCAGATGTTGGCAGTTTGGTCTCTGTTTCCTCTGCCTTTTCTAAAACCAGCTTGAACAACTGGAATTTTGCAGTTAACGTATTGCTGAAGCCTGGCTTGGAGAATTTTGAGCATTACTTTACTAGCATGTGAGATGAGTGCAATTGTGTGGTAGTTTGAGCATTCTTTGGCATTGCCTTTCTTTGGGTTTGGAATGAAAACTGACCTTTTCCAGTCCTGTGGCCACTGCTGAGTTTTCCACATTTGCTGGCATATTGAGTGCAGCACTTTCACAGCATCATCTTTCAGGATTTGAAATAGCTCAACTGGAATTCCATCACCTCCACTAGCTTTGTTCATAGTGATGCTTTTTTAAGGCCCACTTGACTTCACATTCCAGGATGTCTGGCTCTAGGTCAGTGATCACACCATCATGATTATCTGGGTCATGAAGATCTTTTTTGTACAGTTCTGTGTATTCTTGCCACCTCTTCTTAATATCTTCTGCTTCTGTTAGGTCCATACCACTTCTGTCCTTTATTGAGCCCATCTTTGCATGAAATGTTCCCTTGGTATCTCTAATTTTCTGGAAGAGATCTCTAGTCTTTCCCATTCTGTTGTTTTCCTCTATTTCTTTGCATTGATTGCTGAGGAAGGCTTTCTTATCTCTCCTTGCTATTCTTTGGAACTCTGCATTCAGATGCTTATATCTTTCCTTTGCTCCTTTGCTTTTTGCTTCTCTTCTTTTCACAGCTATTTGTAAGGCCTCCCCAGACAGCCATCTTTATTTTTTGCATTTCTTTTCCATGGGGATGGTCTTGATCCCTGTGTCCTGTACAATGTCACGAACCTCAGTCCATAGCTCATCAGGCACTCTATCTATCAGATCTAGGCCCTTAAATCTATTTCTCACTTCCACTGTATAATCATAAGGGACTTGATTTAGGTCATACTTGAATGGTCTAGTGGTTTTCCCTACTTTTTTCAATTTCAGTCTGAATTTGGTAATCAGGAGTTCATGATCTGAGCCACAGTCAGCTCCTGGTCTTATTTTTGTTGACTGTATAGAGCTTCTCCATCTTTGGCTGCAAAGAATATAATCAATCTGATTTCAGTGTTGACCATCTGGTGATGTCCATGTGTAGAGTCTTCTCTTGTGTTGTTGAAAGAGGGTGTTTGCTATGACCAGTGCATTTTCTTGTATAGTATAATGACTAATCACCATTAATTTGGCATCAGATAAATCTGCGTTGGAATTCAGAAACCTCCATTTGGCAATGGAAGGCCACTGGGTGAGTGACTTAAACTTTCTAAGCCTCAGTTGCATTTGTAAAATGTAAGAAATAATGTTTTTTTCATGGCAAATAAAAAATTAGATACTCTTTATATAGGGTCTTAGTACATAGTAAGTGTTCATTATATGCTAGTAAGTTTTATTATTTACTTCAAAAGTCTTATTGAAGAAATTATTTCTTTTATATTTATATAAAGGGAGGAAACTGTGAAGAAAGGGAAAATCCAGTCCAAAATAATTGAAGACAGTGGTGAGATTAAAACACACATATAAAGTCATACATACTCTGCTAGGTATAAACCATGAATTCTTTAAAATACATATTTATTTATTTGGCTGCATTGGGTCTTAGTTGTGGCATGAGGGATATTTGTTGCATCATGCAAGATCTTTTGTTGAGGTGCATAGTTCTTTAGTTTTGGGCTTCTTTGCTCTATCACATGTGGAATCTTAGTTTCCTGACCAGATATCAAACCCATGTCCTCTGCATTGCAAGGCAGATTCTTAACCACTGGACCACCAGTGCTCAGTCACTCAGTCATGGCCAACTCTTTGCAGTCCTGAGGACTGTATTCCTCCAGGCTCCTCTGTGCATGGAATTTTCCAGGCAAGAATACTGGAGTGGGTTACCATTGCCCTAAACTATAAATTTAACTCAGAGGTTCACAGAAGCTAGTGTGAAGAGAAAAATGTAATCAGGTATCTGACTTTAAAAATAAAAATAGAAAGTCATGTTTAAAAGAAACCCAGGTAGAGGAATTCCCTGGTGGTCCACTGGTTAGAAATCAGGAATCTAGGCTTTCATCACCGTGAGCCTGGGTTTAATCCCTGGCCAGGGAACTAAGATCCTGTAAGCCATGTGGCATGGCCAAAGAAAAACTTTTTTAAATAAATTAAAGAAACCAGATATTCTGGGAAACTGTATCATGTCTTTAGGTCCTCAATGATAAGTCCTCTATGTGAGGTGTAAACCTTTTCCTCAATTACTTTTTTAGAGTAAGCAAATAGAAAAGAGTTTTTGTTTTTTTATAATATTGACTAATGGAATAATACTAAATGCCATTTAGTGACCATAATTTTAAAACAGCACAGTTTATGTGCATGAATCTCCAGTGAAAAATAGTACATGAATGAATAAGTCTTAGTAATAACTATCTTTCTGTAGCACTTTGAAATCCATGATAATTTTTTTATTCCAAAAAGTAGGTGAGAGAAGCAAGTTTGGTCATCATCGTGTGTGCATGCTCAGTCGCGTCCAACTCTTTGTGACCCCATAGATTGTAGCCCTCCAGGCTCCTCTGTCCACGGGATTTTCCAGGCAAGAATACTAGAAAGGGTAGCCATTTCCTACTCCAGGAAATCTTTCCAACCCAGGGATCGAACCCCCATCTCCTGCATCTCCAGCATTGTCAGGCAGATTCTTTACCACCAAGCCCCCTGGGAAGCCAAAGCAAATATATTCACCCTCATTTTACAGATATGGAAACTGAGTCTCAAATAGGCTCTATGACTTGCCCAGAGTCCTATAGGAGATCAAAACAGATATTCCATCTGTTTCTTAATCTCATGCCCTTTTCACAAGTTCCATTCCCTTTTCACGATAATGTTCTGAAATGGACTGACCATTGGAAAAGCATAGAGAAGACTCTAGCTTCTCCCACTCTCAAGGACAGAAACCATCTTGAACAACCTTGTTTTGATAGATAAAACCAGATTGAAAAGTCTCAACCAGGCAGAGCTGTTTCCATGATACTAATGTCTTGGGGGACGTCCCGAAGGTAATTCATAAAAAGCAAGTCATCTAAAAGACATAAGAAAATAAGAATGTTTTTTATTTTCATAGCACTTCAGATTTTTCAAAGCATTTGCATATGATAGTTTGCAGTTCCCTAAAGAAGGCTGCTCCTGTAAAGCAAATCAATTTCCTCACACCAAATGAGAGGCTATTCAACTACATCTTTTTCAAAGAGCTGCAGATTAAGCAAGAGAAAATAAAATTGGATATGGACCCTCTGAAATGAGATCCTTTTACACAGCACAACCTAATTGGTGGGCCTTTACAAATACATCACATGGCATAGAAATTACTCATATACTGAAAGAAAATAGTGCACATAGCAGCTTACCAATTTGTAAGCTGATATTTTATAGCACAGGAAAGAAAAAAGGGCAAAATTCAGCAAAGAGTAAATATTTTAAAAAGAATTCATAACCTATACTCAGACCTCAAAAAAGATAAAAGGTTCCAATTGCAGTTTGAAAATGTTATACTTCTATTTTTAAAAACAACCCACAACTAAGTGCAAAGTCTGCTTTAGGGGAAATATTTGCTAAGTTCTTAAATTATGGAATATTCTGGTTTCCCAAAGATGCAAATATTTGGTCTGTCAATAATTAAGTTTCTATGTTTCCTGTAGGCAGTTAATGCAGGGATAGGAATGGTGGTGTGAAATTCAACAGTTACTAAAATTGAGCAGCTCGGGAAGAAAATGGGCTTTTAAAATTTTATTATCTAATATAGTTCTGAATATGGCAATGACCTAAGGATCTTGAATATGGAAAGCATCTCATTTTGAGCCAAACGGTTTGATCCTAGCACCTCATCTTCTTCCAAGAAAATAACATAATCAGGTTGAGAGAATACACACAGAGCAAAGATTGGCCAATTTTAACTAATGCTTTCTGGAAATGGTGCACAGTGTACCAAAGGGCTCCCATTACCTGGGTGACACACACCCGGTGACAGGAACCTGAAAAGTGAAAGTCGCTCAGTCAGTCGTGTCCGACTCTTTGCGACCCCATGGACTGTGTCCATGGAATTCTCCAGGCCAGACAGGAATCCAACTTCACTGATTATCGCAGGTTTCCATCTGGTGGCAAAGTGTGGTCCTTACTCACCTGATCCAGGCTTATGTCTTAAGCCAATGTCTGTAGGGAAACAGTCTTGAAAACAATCAATGCAACAAAACCATAACCTCTCAGAACAAGAAAGGCAAATAATTTCTTTGTATCTATCAATCAAAACATCAAATAATAACCAAAAGATTTTTTTTTCTTATTTTTTAATGTTCAGCTGAGAAAACAAAACAGCTATTACAGATGCAGTTTGGAGTTATTATTTTGTTCTTCAGACTGTAAGCTCAACTTTTTAAAGGATATGTTGCTTTGTGCTTAAACCACATCTAGCAAAATATGGCAATTACCCATGATAACAAATCTTTAGTGCAAGACCTTTCCATGGCCCTATATTTAATATGGGACATAAGAGAATATCACTTGTTTCCTTTACTCATCTTCTTATATCTTGTTCCTTTGTTCATTTTCTTTGTTTTGTTCATCTATGAACACAGGTAATTAACAAAAAGTAAATTTATGAAAAATGCAATATTTTATAATCTATGAGGAAGACGTCAAAGGTGATACGAACACTCATTGAAGCATATTTGGTTCACTTTTTACTCAAAATCATTTTGGTTGCCAGATACTGTTTTGACATATGATACCACTTCTCAGTCTAAATGCAGATTCTGCTCCTATGACAACCTAAGCACAAAAGCTTTTCTTTCTCCTGCCATTGAAATAGGTGCAGAGGAACCCTTGTATAGCAACATCATTATTCCCAAGTCCCCTGGACTGGAATGATGAAGTGCAAGTGACAACTTAAAACTGGCCAACATGTTCTGGATTTACTTTGTTGCAATCAATAAAGAAATAAGAGGAGTAAAGGGGAGATATTTATCCTACTTCTAGAAGGAAGTAAGAATGTAAGGAAGAAATCACATCCTCCAGTTAAAAGGATTGAAGGAGAGCAAATAGCATCATGGGAAAGATAGGCTTCTACTAGAAAAAGAAAGATGAAGGGAATGGACAAAAATGGGATAAGGATGAAGGAAATTTTCCTAATGGCAGGAAGCACAGCAAAAGGGTTTGAGAAGCCTGTGAGAAGAAGACTGGGTCAAACGATGGAAGCAGATAAATTAAGGTGCAATATGAGTCCTGGTGATGGATGACATGGGTAGTTGAGTTTCTAATAGTGACTAATCAGAAGAAGGATGTGAACCATGATGGGATCAGTCCTGAAGAGGCATGAAGAGACCTCAGTTATGTTCATGGTGAATGTTTTGAGCCCAGGGAATGAGTGAACACCTTCTCAAAGGATTCTGCCCAGATCCACCAATTACTAAGAGCTCTCTTCTCTAACAGCAAAGCAGTCATGCAGTCTAGAAGGGACAGACCCTCATGGACTAGGAGGCCAGGACCAATTGCTTTCCTTAGTGAGCATGGTATAATAGCTAAAGAACTTACATCATAAAAGTGATGGAAAAACTAACCATTGTAGGATGATTTATCCTTGTCTTAATGTATATATTATTTTCCCTAACACAGGTTGCTAAAAGGATAAGGGTTATTGTTCTCTTCCTTTTCCCCCAGAGATGGCTAAAACTTTGTACTCTACCCAAGGCTTACTGCTTCAGAGAGTCTGAAATTTGAAAATAAAATCTGCTATGCATAAGCAGCAATTCCCCCATGGGTTAAATTTGAGGTGAACACACTTGGAGTGAACAGGATAAAGGTTGGTGCTAGGAAAGAAGACCATTGAAAGAAGTTTCCTGGGACTTCTCTGGGGGTCCAGTGGCTAAGATTCCATGCTCCCAATGCAGGGTACGTGGGTTCAATCCCTGATCAGGGAACTGGATCCCACAACTAAGAGTTTGCCATAACTAAAGGTCCTGTGTGCTACAATTTATACCCACTGCAGCCAGATAAATAAATAAATAAAAATATTTTTTTTTAAATGGGGCGGGGTGGGGGGGGGGTGGGGCGGGTAGTTTCCTCAGACAAGGCAGGCTCTAGGGGTTTGGGTAGGCTTCCACAGTGGCTCAGTGGTAAAGAATCTGCCTGCCATGCAGGAGCTTCAGGTTTGATCCCTGTGTTGGGCAGATCCCCTGGAGGAGGAAATGGCAACTCACTCCAGAATTCTTGCCTGGAAATCTCATGAACAGAAGAGCTTGGTGGGGGCTACAGTCCATGAGGTTGCAAAGACTCAGACACGACTGAGTGACTGAGCATGTACACAGGGTTTGGGGAGATGCCATGAATACAGATAATATCCCTGGTGGTGATGGCTTGTGGGGTACCCAGGGAAGCCAAGAACTGGTCAGAAAAGGTCATTAGGGACCAAGTCTATAGTCCATGAATCCTCTCTAGGATTTTTGGAGAACACATTTCTGAGCTTGTAGGAAGTATCAGATCTTGGTAGGTGGTGGAGAGAAAAATGGAAAGCAGCTTTTCCAGAAAAAGGAGTTACAGGAACAGGGAGGGCCTTCCACCTCCCACATCTTTCTATATGCACAGAAGTATCCTTTCCCCCTCCAAATTTGGAATCCAAGGCGTGAGAAGACAATAAAAACACGTGACTGAGATTTTATTTCTCACCTCCTTAGAGAGTAGGGGCACAGAGACATGTTTTATTTGAGTTAGAAAATTAAATCAAAATAACTTTTCCTGTACTGATGTATGAGAAGGAAATACTTATCTTTCCCACATAGAAAAAAAGTCCTTGGAAATTATCTTTCTTGGTTATTAGTCCAACTCCTCTCTATCTTGCAAAGTTGCAATCAAATCAGGATGTGCTGAAAGCCTGTGATGTGCCAGGAGCACTACATATATTACATGATTTAATCCTCCCAAGGTTTCCAGATAAGTTGCATCTTATGAAATAAATGCATCTTGCATTTATTTCTGACACATAAAATGATAACAAATGAAAGCATCATTATGTTAAAGACTATGGGGATCAAAGAACATAGACATAGCATTCTCCGAGCTTTTTCTCCTTTCTAGGCATAAAAAGGGTATTGTGTTTTTGAAGCAAATAACTTTGGGAGTAAAATGTTAAAAAATAAATTACATTTCTCTCTTAAAATATTATTATGTAATGTTCAAATGTGGTTTTATTAAGAATCAGGTATTTAGACAGGCTGCCATTAGGGTAGCTTCAATTCTCTTTTAAAAGTAATCAAATCAGAGCCAGTAATAAAACCAAGGTTATGTAACATTGAATTTGCCAGTAAAAAATCAGTTTTTTAACCCAAACTAAAGGAAAAAAAAGATAAAAATTACTCACTTCTGATTAGAAGAAAGTACAGGGAAGGTACGTTGGTAAGTGTGGGGGATATATGTACAATCTATCACTGTTTTTAATTCAGTTCTGAAAAGAAGATTCTGACTTCAGAAAAAGCTCATAAAATTGACATAATTTCGGTGAAAGTAAATCTGAGCCTCAGACAGAGATTTAAAATTGTGTTCCATTCAAGTCTGGAAGTTAAAATTTGGTGGTAGTGAAAATCAGGTTATTATAATAAATGAATGTTAGTGTTTTTATATACTTTATTAGCTCAAATTATTATCAACAGATGGTTGAAAAGCCACAATGCGCCAGAAAGGAGGTGACAAGGGGAAGGACAGAATAAGGACAAGTTGAAACTCAAACAAGAAAGAAGGAGTCAAAGAACAGATTCTCAGATTGTTCCAGAGAGAAGGCCCCCGTGGTCAAGACACTGTTTTAGGACCCAACTCTCACAACAGAGGTTCTGGAATTAGTTATCAGCATGGTTTTCAATCAAGAAGGCAAGATGGAACAATGAGAAGATTTCTGCACATTGGATTTTCAAGCAGGAAACAGTTGACTTACAAGAGATCAATAAATGTAAGGACTCCTTCTTACATGAGGTTGAGGGTAGAGAAAGAGAAACTTTATCAAAGGCTTTTAAGTCATGCACAGGCCTTGTGAAAATTAATTCCCATCCCAGGGTAATATGAGCCTATAGCCACACTTGGCCTGGAATAGCTGGAAAAGACAGAGGCCAGCAAGTATATTATGCCAAATGAAATGAACACATTTGAAAGCACCTGTCTCCCCTTCAGAAACTGCTCACATTAGGTCCTATATTCATTTAAACTAACTGCTGCTTTCTCCCAAACATAAAATTGTTTGAAGAGATTTAAAAGCAACCACTCAGAGCTGCTGTGTCACTAAGCAGGTGTAACAATGGTGCAGACATAGCTAAGAGAAGGGAAGGTTAAGAGGCACCTTGCAGAAGTCAAGGTCAAAGCCACTTCTGTAGCCCAGGCTCCTGACTTCGATCCAGACATCAAGATCTGTCCATTACTGGGAATTCTCCCTCCCCTCTTTCTTGTCCAAAATGGATTAGCATCTTCAGGGTATTCTTACGCCCTTTTTATTTTTTCATCACATTAACTTTCTTCCACAAAAGAGAACTCTTGCTGACATAAATGTTTGATTAGAAGCTTTCATATATTCCAATATGAAATGTTCCCTCTCAACCAGGGCTCATGAAATATACATCAAACAAGTTCTTTGTGCAGCATAAAACAAATTTCAATACTTCTCTTCAAATAAAATAATAACAGCGTTAGACTATTTCTAATTCCTATAATTGGCTTTTGGAGGTAGTTATTATAGCCCAAGGATATACATACATGAAATTCAATTTTTCAATAAACCTACCCTGCTAGCCTGTGAATTCCAAAACCCAAGGATAATGACTTTTTTGGCTTTTGCCCCAATTATCTCACTAGAAGACATTTGATTGGGGTATTTTTTCAGTCACTTGTAAAATTTTGCTAAACAATTCTTCATAATTCACTTTATTAATAATAGCTTTAGTTCTCAATCACATTAAAAGCTATCGTACTACAGGTTCACCCTTCATCTTACCTCTTTCTTATTTGCATTCATTTTTAGGCAATTCCCTCCAGTGTCAAAACTTTAAACACCATCTGTGGGAATATAACTGAGAATATAAATATAACATTTATATTGAAAGACTCTATTAAGACTCCATTTTGGCATCTGAATAGAATGAGTCCCTCAGATAAGAAACATAAAAGAAGGCTTATTTGAGAATGTTGCTGTTCAGTTGCTCAGCTGTATCCGACTCTTTGCCACCCCAGAGACTGCTGCACACTAGGCTTCTCTGTCCTTCACTGTCTCCTGAAGTTTGCTCAAACTCATGTCCTTTGAGTCGATGCCATCCAACTATCTCATCCACTGTTGCCCCCTTCTCTTCCTGCCCTCAATATTTTCCAGCATCAGGGTATTTTCCAATGAGTTGGCTCTTCACATCAGGTGGCCAAAGTATTGGAGCTTCAGCTTCAGTATCAGTCCTTCCAATGAATATTCAGGATTGATTTCCTTTAGGATTGACTGGTTTGATCTCCTTGCTGTCCAAGGGACCTTAAGAGTCTTCTCCAGCACCACAGTTCAAAAGCATCAATTCTTTGACCCTCAGTCTTCTTCATGCTCCAATTTGCATACATGACTACTTGAAAAACCATAACTTTTACTATACATATCTTTGTCAAATAAAGGACCTTTGTTTAAGAATAAAAATAACTAACTCACCTTGGAATTGATGGTTTGGGGAAACCAATGATATTTTCAAAGGAAATTACAGTCTGTATCTCTGAAGAGGGTCTGGACTAGTGGTGTAATTTTTATAGTCATCAGGAGATGATGAAAACCGTGGCTTTGGTGACATTATCAGGGGATTTATGTCTCATGAAAAGAGAAGGATGAAGGTAGGAAATTCAAGAACACTAAGGAGTAAAGTGGCTTCCCAGGTAGCACTAGTGGTAAAGAACCCGCCTGCCAATGCAGGAGATGCTGGAGACAAGGCTTCTATCCCTGAGTTGGGAACATTCCCTGAAGGAGGGCATGGCAGTCCACTTCAGTATTCTTGCCTAGAAAATCCCATGGACAGAGGAGCCTGGTGCCCTGCACTCCATAGGGTATCAAAGAGTCAGACACTGCTGAAGTGACTTAGCATGCACACAGCACTCAAGAAGTAAAGAGAGGACAGAGGAAAGACACACAGGGCTATGCTATGAATGTTTGGATTCAAAATCCTACCCCATAAAGGTGATGGTATTAGTAGTGGGGTCTTGGCGAAATAATTAAGTCATGAAGGTGGAACTTTCATGAATGGATCCTTAGCCTCTTCTACTATGTAATGGATCCTTAGCCTCTTCTACACACTGAAACCATAATCACAGAAAACTAGTCAATCTAATCACACTAGGACCACAGCCTTGTCTAACTCAATGAAAATAAGCCATCGTGGGGCAACCCAAGACGGGCAGGTCATGGTGGAGCAATCTGACAGAATGTGGTCCACTGGAGAAGGGAATGGCAAACCACTTCAGTATTCTTGCCTTGAGAACCCCATGAACAGTATGAAAAGGCAAAATGATAGGCTACTGAAAGAGGAACTCCCCAGGTCAGTAGGTGCTCAATATGCCACAGGAGATCACTGGAGAAATAACTCCAGAAAGAATGAAGGGATGGAGCCAAAGTAAAAACAATACCCAGCTGTGGATGTGACTGGTGATAGAAGCATGGTCCAATGTTGTAAAGAGCAATATTGCATAGGAACCTGGAATGTCAGGTCCATGAATCAAGGCAAATTGGAAGTGGTCAAACAAGAGATGGCAAGAGTGAATGTCAACATTCTAGGAATCAGCGAACTAAAATGGACTGGAATGGGTGAATTTAACTCAGATGACCATTATATCTACTACTGCGGGCAGGAATCCCTCAGAAGAAATGGAGTGGCCATCATGGTCAACAAAAGAGTTCGAAATGCAGTACTTGGATGCAATCTCAAAAATGACAGAATGATCTCTGTTCATTTCCAAGGCAAACCATTCAATATCACAGTAATCCAAGTCTATGCCCCAACCAGTAATGCTGAAGAAGCTGAAGTTGAACAGTTCTATGAAGACCTACAAGACCTTTTAGAACTAACACCCAAAAAAGATGTCCTTTTCATTATAGGGGACTGGAATGCAAAAGTAGGAAGTCAAGAAACATCTGGAGTAACAGGCAAATTTGGCCTTGGAATACAGAATGAAGCAGGGCAAAGACTAATAGAGTTTTGCCAAGAAAATGCAATGGTCATAGCAAACACCCTCTTCCAACAACACAAGAGAAGACGCTACACATGGCCATAACCAGATGGTCAACACCGAAATCAGATTATATTCTTTGCTGCCAAAGATGGAGAAGCTCTATACAGTCAACAAAAAAAAGACAAGGAGCTGACTGCAGCTCAGATCATGAACTCCTGATTACCAAATTCAGACTGAAATTGAAAAAAGTAGGGAAAACCACTAGACCATTCAGGTATGACCTAAATCAAATCCCTTATGATTATACAGTGGAAGTGAGAAATAGATTTAAGGGCCTAGATCCGATAGATAGAGTGCCTGATGAACTATAGACTGAGGTTCGTGACATTGTACAGGACACAGGGATCAAGACCATTCCCATGGAAAAAAAATGCAAAAAAGCAAAATGGCTGTCTGGGGAGGCCTTACAAATAGCTGTGAAAAGAAGAGAAGCGAAAAGCAAAGGAGAAAAGGAAAGATATAAGCATCTGAATGCAGAGTTCCAAAGAATACCAAGGAGAGATAAGAAAGCCTTCCTCAGCAATCAATGCAAAGAAATAGAGGAAAACAACAGAATGGGAAAGACTAGGGATCTCTTCAAGAAAATCAGAGATACCAAAGGAACATTTCATGCAAAGATGGGCTCGATTAAGGACAGAAAAGGTATGGACCTAACAGAAGCAGAAGATATTAAGAAGAGAAGGCAAGAATACACAGAAGAACTTTACAAAAAAGATCTTCACGACCCAGATAATTACGATGGTGTGATCACTCATCTAGAGCCAGACATCCTGGAATGTGAAGTCAAGTGGGTCTTAGACAGCATCACTACGAATAAAGCTAGGGGAAGGTGATGGAATTCCAGTTGAGCTATTTCAAATCCTGAAAGATGATGCTGTGAAAGTGCTGCACTCAATATGCCAGCAAATTTGGAAAACTCAGCAGTGGCCACAGGACTGGAAAAGGTCAGTTTTCATTCCAATCCCAAAGAAAGGCAATGCCAAAGAATGCTCAAACTACCGCAAAATTGCACTCATCTCACATGCTAGTAAAGTAATGCTCAAAATTCTCCAAGCCAGGCTTCAGCAATATGTGAACCATGAACTTCCAGATGTTCAAGCTGGTTTTAGAAAAGGCAGAGGAACCAGATTTCAAATTGCCAACATCTGCTGGATCATGGAAAAAGCAAGAGAGTTGCAGAAAAACATCTATTTCTGCTTTATTGACTATGCCAAAGCCTTTGACTGTGTGGATCACACAGTCAAATTTTCCACAAACTGTAGAAAATTCTGAAAGAGATGGGAATACCAGACCACCTGACCTGCCTCTTGAGAAACCTATATGCATGTCCGGAAGCAACAGTTAGAACTGGACATGGAACAACAGACTGGCTCCAAATAGGAAAAGGAGTACGTCAAGGCTGTGTATTGTCACCCTGCTTATTTAACTTATACGCAGAGTACATCATGAGAAACGTGGACTGGAAGAAACAAAAGCTGGAATCAAGATTGCTAGGAGAAATATCAATAACCTCAGATATGCAGATGACACCACCCTTATGGCAGAAAGTGAAGAGGAACTAAAAAGCCTCTTGATGAAAGTGAAAGAGGAGAGTGAAAAAGTTGGCTTAAAGCTCAACATTCAGAGAACGAAGATCATGGCATCTGGTCCCATCACTTCATGGGAAATAGAGGGGGAAACAGTGGAAACAGTGTCAGACTTTATTTTTTTGGGCTCCAAAATCACTGCAGATGGTGACTGCAGCCATGAAATTAAAAGACACTTACTCCTTGGAAGGAAAGTTATGCCTACCTAGATAGCATATTGAAAAGCAGAGACATTACTTTGCCAACAAAGGTCCATCTAGTCAAGGCTATGGTTTTTCCAGTGGTCATGTATGGATGTGAGAGTTGGACTGTGAAGAAATGCTGAACACCGAAGAATTGATGCTTTTGAACTGTGGTGTTGGATTAGACTCTTGAGAGTCCCTTGGACTGCAAGGAGATCCAACCAGTCCATTCTGAAGGAGATCAGCCCTGGGATTTCTTTGGAAGGAATGATGCTGAAGCTGAAACTCCAGTACTTTGGCCACCTCATGCGAAGAGTTGACTCATTGGAAAAGACTGATGCTGGGAGGGATTGGGGGCAGGAGGAGAAGGGGACAGCAGAGGACGAGATGGCTGGATAGCATCACTGAGTCGATGGACGTGAGTCTGAGTGAACTCCGGGAGCATCTTCTTGCTGTATTCTTACATAGTCAGTTCAGTTCAGTTCAGTTCAGTCCCTCAGTCGTGTCTGATTCTTTGCGACCCCATGAATCGCAGCACGCCAGGCCTCCCTGTCCATCACCAAATCCCGGAGTTCACTGAGACTTATGTCCATCGAGTCAGTGATGCCATCCAGCCATCTCATTCTCTGTCATCCCCTTCTCCTCCTGCCTGCAATCCCTCCCAGCATCAGAGTCTTTTCCAATGAGTCAACTCTTCTCATGAGGTGGCCAAAGTACTGGAGTTTCAGCTTTAGCATCATTCCTTCCAAAGAAATCCCAGGGCTGATCTCCTTCAGAATGGACTGGTTGGATCTCCTTGCAGTCCAAGGGACTCTCAAGAGTCTAATCCAACACCACAGTTCAAAAGCATCAATTCTTCGGCACTCAGCCTTTCTTCACAGTCCAACTCTCACATCCATACATGACCCTGGAAAATGAGCCATGAAAAGTGCCCTCCCCAGAACACAACCATGCTGGCACTTTGGACTTTTCACCCTCCAGAAGTGTAAGAAATGCCTGTTGTTTATAAACCACCCAGTAAATGATATTCTGTTGCAGCAGTCCAAACATACTAATAGAGAAATTGGTACCAAGAAGTGGGGTACTGTTACAACAAATATCTAAAACTGTGGAAACAGCTTTGTAACTACCTAATGGGTAGAGGCTGGAAGAATTTTGAGTTTCACAATAGAAAAAGTCTCCATTGCCATGAATGGACCCCATTAAGGTCAATTCTGGTGAGAGCTCAAGGGGGAAAAAGAACAGCTATAGAGAAAGCCTCAACTTCTTACAGTATACCTAAGGAATGACAAACAGAATGCAGATAGAAATAGATGAACCATAAAGGCCATTCAGATGAGATCTCTGGTGGAAATGAGGAACATGTTACTGGAAACTGGAGGAAAGACTATCCTTGTTATAAAGTAGCAAAGTATTTCATTGAATTATTTCATTTTCTGGTATTTTATAGAAGGTAGAATTTTCAACCTATGAAATTGTATCTTTAGCTAAATAGATTTCTAAGCAAGGTTTGGAGGTGACACTTAGATCTTCCTGATTGCTTATAGTAAAATGTGAGAAGAGGGAAAATTACTTAAAGATGGAATTGTTAATCAAAAAGAAAGGAGAACTTAGACATTTGGGAAGTTCTCAGCCTATCCATATTGCAAAAAAGAGCACTGAGGATGGCCAAGTGACCCTTTCATAAGGAGATTAGTAGGGATCAGCTGTCTCTAGAAACCTGAAGCCATTCTTGAAAACAGTGGAAGAATGTCCCTGAGAGAGATTCAGAGATCATCAGGGCTGCCACTCCCATTACAGGCCCAGAGTGCACAGGCTTGGGGGCATGGATACCTTCACCTGGGTTCAAAGGACCACCTGGCAGAGCCATGAGCATAGAACCTCAAACTGCCAGAACCTCAGAGCCCCAGCAGAGTCGTGGCATGTGTGGGGCCCCACCAAGTGATGACAGAGGTGACATTGCCACCCGCTATGGGTCTGGAAGGCAGAACATTGAGTCCCAGAGGATTGTTCTTGAGACTTAGGGTCTTATGAAATTTGCCCCATTAGGTTTTGAACTTGCTTGGGACCTATATCACTCCTTTCTTCTGTTAAAAGATAAACTAAGGCAAATTTTTCAGAGTTTATTTGAACAATCAATTTGAATCAGATGGCATCAAACCAGAAGTAGTTAGAATCACTTCGCCTACAGGAAATAGAGGAAAAACTTTTATAGAGAAGACACAGAAGTAAAGCAAAGCAATTATGTAATTGGCTGCAGTTTAAGCAGTCGTCTGGTTTGGGAAAGGCTAGTTGATTGTTATTGGTTGTCCTTAGGTTTCAATTTCTTAACCTTAAGGCATTACACGTTTAGGTTTTGGTTCACTTATATAGGCTGCTGCTGCTGCTGCTAAGTCGCTTCAGTTGTGTCCAACTCTGTGCAACCCCATAGACGGCAGCCCATCAGGCTCCCCCGTCCCTGGGATAGGCTACCACGATGTCAAAGCCACCTCAGTCTCATGGCTTACTTAATTCATTTAATACTTCTTACCTATTTCTCTCTTTTGAAATAGAAATGCCTGTCCCATCTCTGTTCCACCAGTGTAATTTGGAAGCATATAATTTGTTTGATTTTCACAGGTTCACAGCTGGAGAAGAATATTTCCCCAGGATAAATTTTACCTCAAGCCTCACTCACTCATCTCTGATTTAATGATATTTAAATGAGACTTAGGACTTTAGTGTTGATGCTGGAACAAGTCAAGACTTTTAGGGTCACTGAGGGTGAAATGAATTCATTTCGTGTGTGTTGTTGTTGAGTCCGACTCTTTATGACCCCATGGACTACAGGTCCCTGGACAGGGAGCCAGGCTCCCCTGTCCCTCGTTATGAACAGAACCCCATGAACAGTATAAAAAGACATTTTGTATGTGAGAAGGACATAAATTCAGAGGGTCCAGGGGGAAAGTTCTATTAACTTTGGGTTTGTATCCCTCCCCCAAAACTCATATATTGAAACCTAATCCCTAGTATGCTGATACTTGGAGGTGGAGGCTTTGGGAGGTGATTAGTACGTGAGGGTAGAGCTGTCAAGTGTTAAATCCTTCTGTTTCCCTGTCTGGGGCTTTTTCCAGCACCACAAAAGCTTGTTCAACACATGTACAAGATAGCCCAAGATGCCAGGTAACCCCTCAACCAATGAGGGATGAGAGTTGTTGAATAAATAAGCCAGTTTTCTCTTCCACTGATTCTACTGAAATACATTCTGCATGGTTTCTCTGAAGACCCCACAGAACTGAGCTCTGTTTGTCAATGCTGATAACCCACTCACTCAGGCTTTCTTCATTGGCTTTTCTCCTTTTTCTCTCTCAATTTTCCCACACCATCTATTGCACTTTCTGAGATGAAGTGGAGTAGGAACCCTATGGTCCTACCCTCCCATGTCCTCAGCCTGCCTTTTGCCTGTGGAAAATTTTCAGCCAAAGAATAAGTTTAATCAGAGAAGTGAGAAAATGTGGAAACAAAAGAAAAGAGTCAAAGGAGACCAAATAATAATAAGTTTAGTCATAAGCAAAGTCAAGGACCTTTGAGTAGTCCCTAGTCCTCCACAAGGGCTATGGATAATGTGTACCTGTGTGTGCTAAGTCACTTTAGTCATGTCCAACTCTTTGTGACACTATGGACCATAGCCTGCCAGGCTCCTCTGTCCATGGAATTCTCTAGTCAAGAATACTGGAGAGCCATGCTCTCCTCCAGAGGATCTTCCCAACCCAGGGATCAAACCACGTCTCTTAGTCTCCTGCACTGGCAGGTGATTTCTTTCCCACTAGTGCCACCTGGGAAGTCTGAACCACGTCCTTTGAGCTGTCTTCTAGATACTGAAACCTCCACCAGGTGGAGAAGTTAACTACATGATGACCAGACCATAGCCATGACATAAGCTGCCACAGTTCCAAGAAATGGCCTCAAAGAAATGGAAACAGCGTTACTCTGGAACTGAAGATTAACTGTACCTAAAACAACCAAGATAACACTGATCAGAGCACCGATGACCAATTTGAAGATGACTGCCAGAGTTGACTGTGCGGTTTCTGCATGTAGCCCCATCCCTAAGCCTATAAAAGCTCTTGCCCACTGATTGTCAACGTCAGAGTGGGGGTGGGGGAATCAGTCTTTGGATAGGAGTTCCAAAGACTTCCCCCACCATTGCCAGCATCTGAAATAAAGGAAACTTCCACCAACCTTGCCTCCTTATTGACTTCTGAGAGGTGAACAGACAGACTCCAGTTTAGGTTACAGGATCGCTTCCCAAATAATATATGTGCAGTTATCTTACTGTCTAGAGGTCTGATTTGGGGTAAACCCGAACTAAAGAAAGTATCCTCCATCATTAGTATACAGCTTAAGTATTTTTTAGGAGTAGAAGTTAGAGCAAATGAAAATCCCCTGGGAGAGAACCAGAAATACCTGGATACCTAAAAGCAGATGGCATTAGTGATATTTCATCTTTATATCAGATGCCTACTTACAGACAAGGGCAGTTCTATTCAAATATAAGAGTCTTAATCAACTTTTTTTTTTTTTTTTGCAAAGTTTTACCCACTGCTATGCTTTGGGAAACCAGATGACTTATCCTGGTTCTGTATGTCTTTGCTTCAATCATTCTAGGAGACATATCATTTTCTGTGGGGTGTGTAATTGCTCTGATAAACTTCTCCCAAGCCAATGGAAAATGGAGACCACTTTAAATTTTCATTAGCTTCTTGATGCCTCATCCTGCTTGTCATCATGCTTGCCTGCCATTAGAAGGCAATTATTTGATGAGCTCATTTAGAGGAATGAAAATGCTAAATGATGTTCACTTAGTGGTAACTTAAAAATCTGATCTCATTTCAGACCCAGAGATCCTGATACATGTTCAGTTCAGTTCAGTTCAGTTGCTCAATCGTGTCCGACTCTTTGCCGCCCCATGTATCATAGAACGCCAGGCCTCCCTGTCCATCACCAACTCCCGGAGTTCACTGAAACTCATGTCCATCGAGTCGGTGATGCCATCCAACCATCTCATCCTCTGTCGTCCCCTTCTCCTCCTGCCCCCAATCCCTCCCAGCATCAGAGTCTTTTCCAATGAGTCAACTCTTCTCATGAAATGGCCAAGTATTGGAGTTTCAGCTTTAGCATCATTCCTTCCAAAGAACACGCAGGACTGATCTCCTTTAGAATGGACTGGTTGGATCTCCTTGCAGTCCAAGGGACTCTCAGGAGTCTTCTCCAACACCACAGTTCAAAAGCATCAATTCTTCAGTGTTCAGCTTTCTTCACAGTCCAACTTTAACATCCATACATGACTACTGGAAAAACCATAGCCTTGACTAAATGGACCTTTGTTGGCAAAGTAATGTCTCTGCTTTTGAATATGCTATCTAGATTGGTCATAACTTTTCTTCCAAGGAATAAGTATCTTTTAATTTCATGGCTGCAATCACCATCTGCAGTGATTTTGGAGCCCAAAACATGAGGGGAGCCCAAAGACAGTTTGGAGGCACTTCATGAAGATGCAAAGAAGCTGTTTTGTACTGGGATATACATTGTAAAAATTCCTAATGACATCCTTCTCTCAAAAATTTGACATTTGTTACTCTCATAGTTAAAGTGAGATTCTCTCATTGATTTCTAGATTATTTGATCCACCTTCTAATGTTTAAGTGACAAGCTTCATTTCCTAAATTCAAATAGCTAAGTCTTCATTTTATCCCTACTTCAAATAAGGATACTACCCTTAGGTTTGTGATGCCCTGTTTGCAACTCAACATTTTGACACTTATATGATTTTCCGAGGCTCTTCCAGAATACTGCACTAAGTTTTTACTGTTGAAATCATGTCTCTTCTTCTTTTAAAGCATAATAAATAGAAATGGCTAAACAAAATGACAACAGAGAAATCAAACTGAAAACTCTAAGAAGACTCCACAAAATCTGCTCAGCTAGCATGAAAATATTGCTCCACCAAGTTGGACAGATGCTATAAACCATTATAAACTTTGGGGAAACTCATTTTAGCATTTGCTGCTTGCTTAAACTTGCCTAAGAGACTCAAAATGAAAAGATCACATGCAATAAGCAGCCACCTCAATCTCATTTGGCAAATAAGTATTATACATCCAGAAGATGAAATAAAATCAGGCGTGAACCCATAGAATAAGCATTATGTGCAAGGTGTAAGTCATCAGTGGAGAGCCTTCGTAATGGAGACAACACTCATGATCTCACACAAACAAGAGAAATTATACTAACCATGTGCTTACCCGATCTGTCTGCTACTCCCAGAATTTCAAGTCAGCCAAATACAAGAATCATCTGATTGGGGACAGGATTTCAGAACCGGAGTCTCATTCTGAATGTTTCTATTTTTTAAGGCAGTGATCCCAAAATTTAGTGTTAAGAGTAGACTAGTGATTATACCAATAGCTCAAGCCAAGCTAGAGAGGAGAAGAGGTTGCTCATCTGACTCCTGACTTCCTGTTGTTCTGACTTTAATGCCAGCTTTCCTTCCTGATACCAAGCCCTCAGAGAGCAAAGTGTGGGAGTGCCTAAATCGGGCACCATATAAATTAATCAGTCAGCTAGTTACAAATAAACTAATCCAATCTGAAATACCTCCACTTTATGAGAAAATAATCAGAATAAATTAGCAGTGGGGAGCTGCTCTGTAACATGTTTTATTCATTCTTATGTGTCTTTAATAATTTAAATGTTGTATAGATAGAATTTTTAACTCATTTGAAAAATATAGTTTCCTCTATTAAATAGATAAATCTGCTTCACTAAAAAGCTAAGGAGATGAGGAAACCATAATTGAAAAAGACACACGTACCCCCAATGTTCATTGCAGCACTATTTACAATAGCTAGGACATGGAAGCAAGGTAGATGTCCATTGACAAACAAATGGATAAAGAAATTGGGGCACATGTACATGATGGAATATTATTCAGCCATAAAGAGGAATGCATCTGAGCCAGGTATAGTGAGGTGGATGAACCTAGAGCCTATTATACAGAGCAAAGTAAGTCAGAAATAGAAAAACAAGTATTATATATTAATGCATATATATGGAATCTAGAAAGATGGTAGTGATGAACCTATTTGCAGGGCAGCAGTGCAGATGCAGACACAGAGAACAGACTCGTGGACACAGTGCGGGAAGGAGAGGGAGGGACAAACTGAGAGAATGACACTGAAACACATACATTACCTTGTGTAAAACAGATAGCCAGTGGGAATTTGCTATATGATGCAGGGAGCCCAAACCCTGTATTCTGACAACCTAGAGGGGTGGGATGGGATGGGAAGTGGGAGAAAGTTTCAAGAAGGAGGGGACATATGTATT
Organism: Bubalus kerabau; assembly: GCF_029407905.1. Lineage (NCBI taxonomy): Eukaryota > Metazoa > Chordata > Mammalia > Artiodactyla > Bovidae > Bubalus > Bubalus kerabau. Next base: position 56,865,714 of record NC_073637.1, read on the forward strand.
CCTATGGCTGATTCATGTATGGAAGAAACCAACACAATAGTATAAAAAAATTATCCTCCAATTAAAAATATAATTTAAATAAAGAGGCTAAGAAGGCAAAAAGTTGTGTCATGTTTCTCTCCAAGAATGAGTCAAAAAGGGGCTTTCTACCTTACTGCTCTCTAAGCTATACTATAACCATGGATAAGTTGCTCTAGGTCTCCAATGCCTTATTTTTAAGGAGAGGAGATTGCCCTAGATTATTTGTATGGATCCTTGCAGCTCTAACATTCAATAATTATTCAATGATCACCATTTTTTGTTTTGACATCCAGTTCTGGGTTATTTCATTTTACGAGTTAAAGGCTTTTTGTTTGTCTTTTGCCTTTTAATAAAACTGGGACTATAGAAACATTAACTTAAAAATATTCTGCCTAGGATCATCTCCATTCGGTTTTGATAGAGAACAAACCATTCAGATTTTCTAGCTAGTTATAATTCAAGAGTCATAACTCTTAGCTATATTTATGCCACTATGTGCCTGGCATCCTGCAAAGTACTTTACACATATTGGCTCATTTGATCTGCATGCCAGCTCTGTGAGGAAATCAATTCAGAAAAATCAGAAGCTCACCCATTATCTGGCTCTCAGAAGTGACTGAGGCAAGAATCTCTGGCTCAAACCCCATGCTCTTCAGAACTACATTATAGTAACTTAATTAGGGAAATAATAAAATACTTACATTGGGCACAGCCTTTCAGTAGGAAAAAGTTGTGTTGGCATTTCCTGAGGAACCAAGAAGTACTAACACATGTGCAGAAAAATCAAGACGGACATCCTTGAGATGAACTGCTAGTGTTCTCCAACACTATTCAAAAAAATCCAATAGAGTGTTGTAAACAATGCATTTGAAATAGTCATTTAAGATAGTCACTATTTGAAAAAGACAAGCAATTCTACCTGGTACATAAAAATTTGTTTTGGTTGCAAAATAACTTCAGGAATGCCCAGTTGTATTAATGTGATCTCAGATTTTCTTGGAGAATGATAAAAGCATAGGTTCGATTTAAAAGATCAGGTAACAATAACAACAACAAAATATTCCTTAGAAAGCTTGCCGAAAGGGACCAGAATTTTTAGTAGGATCAATTTTTTTTCTGTAGATATGACTTATTTTGAGAATCATAATTAATTCAGTTCAGTTCAGTCACTCAGTCGTGCCCGACTCTTTGTGACCCCATGAACCGCAACACGCCAGGCCTCCCTGTCCATCACCAACTCCCAGAGTCCACCCAAACCCATGTCCATTGAGTCGGTGATGCCATCCAATCATCTTATCCTCTGCCGTCCCCTTCTCCTCCTGCCCTCAATCTTTCCCAGCATCAGGGTCTTTTCCAATGAGTCAGCTCTTCACATCAGGTGGCCAAAGTATTGGAGTTTCAGCTTCAACATCAGTCCTTCCAATGAACACTCAAGACTGATCTCTTTTAGGATGGACTAGTTGGATCTCCTTGCAGTCCAAGGGACTCTCAAGAGTCTTTTCCAACACCACAGTTCAAAAGCATCAATTCTTTGGTGCTCAGCTTTCTTTATAGTCCAACTCTCACTTCCATACATGACCACTGGAAAAACCATAGCCTTGACTAGACAGACCTTTGTTGACAAAGTAATGTCTCTGCTTTTGAATATGCTATCTAGGTTGGTCATAACTTTCCTTCCAAGGAGTAAGTGTCTTTTAATTTCATGGGAGGCGAAGAGGAGCCATGCTGCACCCGCTCCTGGTGCTGTGGCCCCAGCAGAGGGTTAATGGCTTTGGAGGAAGGCATGCTTCAAGCAGAGAGTTAATAGTTTCAGAGAAGGCAATGGCACCCCACTCCAGTACTCTTGCCTGGAAAATCCCATGGATGGAGGAGCCTGGTGGGCTGCAGTCCATGGGGTCGCTAAGAGTCGGACACGACTGAGCGACTTCACTTTCACTTTTCACTTTCATGCATTGGAGAAGGAAATGGCAACCCACTCCAGTGTTCTTGCCTGGAGAATCCCAGGGACGGGGGTCGCACAGAGTCGGACACAACTGAAGTGACTTAGCAGTAGCACGCTACATAAAGCCGAGAGGAGCCACCCCACGTCTGAGGTAAGGAGCAGCGGCTGCACTTTGCTGGAGCAGCTGTGAAGAGATACCCCACGCCCAAGGTAAGAGAAACCCAAGTAAGGCAGTAGGCACTGAGAGAGGGCATCAGAGGGCAGACAGACTGAAACCACAATCACAGACAACAGGCCAATCTTATCACATGGACCACAGCCTTGTCTAACTCAATGAAACTGAACCATGCCATGTGGGGCATGACAGACAAGTCATGGTGGAGAGGTCTGACAGAATGTGGTCCACTGGAGAAGGGAATGGTAAACCACTTCATTATTCTTACCTTGAGAACCCCATGAACATAATTAATTAATTTCCTTTAAATCTATAATAGATTAGCATTAACATTTTTTCCTGTGTAAAGAGACCTCAAATGTCATGACTATCAATTTGTTTTATGAAATTTGCTATTTTAATATATCTAATCTATAAAAGTAAGGCAATGTATTTTTTTCATTTCTTAATAAGGTTATTATTGTTCTCATATTAGAATATTTCAATACACCAGTACCCTGCAAGCTATCTGAGAATAGATACCATATCTTCTGTTTATTTTGCATGACATATGTTAGGTACAAGCTCACTAAGTGTTTTAAAGCACATATTTTATCTGAAATATTTCATCTGCACTTTAATAAAACTCAATTCCTATTGCCTAATCCTTCAACCTCAGATACACAGTGATAAGGAGAAAAAGATGGTAAATGGCCATGTAATAAAATACCAAACAGGATATATCATCTGGATTTAATGTCCCTTAATATTGATTCCACAGTTTATTGTGATCCACACAGTCAAAGGCTTTGGCATAGTCAATAAAGCAGAAATAGATGTTTTTCTGGAACTCTCTTGCTTTTTCCATGATCCAGCGGATGTTGGCAATTTGGTCTCTGGTTCCTCTGCCTTTTCTAAAACCAACTTGAACATCTGGAAGTTCACGGTTCACGTATTATTGAAGTCTAGCTTTGAGAATTTTGAGCATTACTTTACTAGCATGTGAGATGAGTGCAATTGTGCGGTAGTTTGAGTATTCTTTGGCATTGCCTTTCTTTGGGATTGGAATGAAAACTGACCTTTTCCAGTCCTGTGGCCACTGCTGAGTTTTCCAAATTTGCTGGTATATTGAGTGTAGCACTTCCACAGCATCATCTTTCAGGATTTGAAATAGCTCAACTGGAATTCCATCACCTCCACCTGACCTGCCTCTTGAGAAATTTGTATGCAGGTCAGGAAGCAACACAGCTATAAATGGACATGGAATAATAGACTGGTTCCAAATAGGAAAAGGAGTACATCAAGGCTGTATATTGTCACCCTGCTTATTTAACTTCTATGCAGAGTACATCATGAGAAATGTGGGGCTGGAAGAAACAGAAGCTGGAATCAAGATTGCCAGGAGAAATATCAATAACCTCAGATATGCAGATGACACCACCCTTATGGCAGAAAGTGAAGAGGAACTAAAAAGCCTCTTGATGAAAGTGAAAGAGGAGAGTGAAAAAGTTGGCTTAAAACTCAACGTTCAGAAAACGAAGATCATGGCATCTGGTCCCATCACTTCATGGGAAATAGAGGGGGAAACAGTGGAAACAGTGTCAGACTTTATTTTTTTGGGCTCCAAAATCACTGCAGATGATGACTGCAGCCATGAAATTAAAAGACGCTTACTCCTTGGAAGGAAAGTTATGCCTACCTAGATAGCATATTGAAAAGCAGAGACATTACTTTGCCAACAAAGGTCCATCTTAGTCAAGGCTATGGTTTTTCCAGTGATCATGTATGGATGTGAGAGTTGGACTATGAAGAAAGCTGAGCACCAAAGAATTGATGCTTTTGAACTGTGGTGTTGGAGAAGACTTTTGAGAGTCCCTTGGACTGCAAGGAGATCCAACCAGTCCATTCTGAAGGCGATCAGCCCTGGGATTTCTTTTGAAGGAATGATGCTAAAGCTGAAACTCCAGTACTTTGGCCACCTGATGCGAAGAGTTGACTCATTGGAAAAGACTCTGATGCTGGGAGGGATTGGGGGCAGGAGGAGAAGGGGACAACAGAGGATGAGATGGCTGGATGGCATCACTGACTCAATGCAGGTGAGTCTGAGTGAACTCCAGGAGTTGGTGATGGACAGGGAGGCCTGTTGTGCTGCAATTCATGGGGTTGCAAAGAGTCGGACACGACTGAGTGACTGAACTGAACCGAACTGAACTGAATATTGATTCAACAGACCCAAACAAGAAAGGAATGTACATATTTCCTAACTCTCTTAGTGAATAGGTAATGTAATTTCTTTTCCTCATAGACCATGAAGAGAGAAGAAAAAAAATCTCCTCCAAAATCATACAGAAATGATCTTATGGTGGAATGAGTTGTCTTCCATAGATGCAGGCTCCGTAAAATCACTATTCAGGAAGTAGCTTCATGAGCACACAAACACTTAAGTCAATTGACTTTAAGCGAAGTTGATTTCATCCACAATGAGGATAATGAGGTGGGCTTTAATCAATCAGTTGAAAGATCATAAAGGAAAACTAATTTCCATGAGAAAAAAGAACCTCTGCCTTGAGGCTTCCAGTACCAGGTCTTGCCCAAGAGTTTCCAGCCTGCCAGCCTGTCCTACAAATTTGAGACTTCCCAGTCCCTACTTGCATAAGTGAGTTCCTATTTATCAAATTCCATCTATATTACTCTTTATGTGCATGTGTGCTCAGTCACATCAGTCATGTCCAACTCTTTGTGACCCTCTGGACTGTAGCCTACCAGGCTCCTCTGTCCATGGGATTTTCCAGGCAAGAATACTGGAGTGGCTTGCCATTTCCTTCTCCAGGGGATCTTCCTGACCCAAGGATCGAAGCCATGTCCCCTGCATTGCAGGCAGGTTCTTTACTGCTGAGCCACCGGGAAAGCCCAATTCTTCATGTATTTACAATTAAACCTTTTGGTCGAAGGAGAGGAAGGGGAGTTAGAAGAGAATAGAACCACTGTTTGAAACTTAGGTAAATGCCACTGATCAAAATAAAAACAAGGATAAAACAGTTCAGGTGGAAATAGAGGCTTCACTTCTAGATGTGGAATTTCATATAATGGAGAATTCCTGGGGATATGTAGAGGAGGCAGATGGAAATAAGAGTCTTAAGCTCTTAAGAGAAATTATTATAGTCTAAATATATTATTCAGCCAGAATAAATATAGTTTCTGGCTGCCTAAAAAGCACATATAACGCGCATTCACAGTGAGGCTGAAATTTACACACCATAACTCATATATAGAAAAGAAAAATCTAGCTCTAGCTATTGTCAAAACATAACTTACCTTCTAACCTATTCCACTCAAAATGTAAAACTTGTCTTGTAAAAGCTCAGTGTAAAACTTGCCTAGTAAAATAACTCAGTGTCTTCTTATTTAAAACAGAGATTGGCACAACACTGTAGAACAACTATGCGCATGCTCAGTCACTCAGTCGTGTCCAACTCTGTGAGCCCATGACCTGTAACTCACCAGGCTCTGCTGTCCATGGGAGTTCCCAGGCAAGAATACTGGAGTGGGTTGCCATTTCTTACTCCAGGGAAGCTTCCCAAACCATTGAACCCAGGACACCTACGGCTCCTGCATTGGCAAGCGGATTCTTTTCTACTGAGCCACCTGGGAAGCCTGAAACTATACTTTAGTAGAAAAAATAAATAAAGCAATTTCTTTTTGAGAAATATCTTCTCAAGTCAGAGTTGAAACTCCCCATCAGGGTTGTTTCTCCCTCCGTAAACTTTTCCTTCTGGAAGTTTGCACATCACCAGGACAATCAGATGGGGGAAGAGTGAAGGTTGTTTCTGTGTCCCACAAGCTGCCCTTTAGGTTGTCACTGACCCTCACTGGGATAATTAGTGTGCATTTAAGTGAGCCAGATCTACATGGGATAGATTTGAGCTAGATATATCTGGAATCGAATCTCAGGTAAGTCACTTAGTAACTGCAGGCCTTTGGGAAGTTGCTTAACTTGGTAGATATCTTACTAACTTGAAACACTGAGTTCTTCTCTACTTTCCAGAGTAAAAGGCAAATTAGAAAGTGATCATCCATAGAATGGGTTCCTCTTATACTTCAGACAGTAAAGCATCTGCCTGCAGTGCAGGAGACCCAGGTTCAATCCCTGGGTCGGGAAGATCTCCTTCCTCTTGGCAAGGCCACTCCAGTATTCTTGCCTGGAGAATTCCATGGCCAGTGGAGCCTGTCAGGCTACAGCCCATGGGGTCACAAAGAGTCAGACACAACTGAGTGACTATAACACACATATCCATAGAATGGTCCATCAAGATGGTGGAATAGAAGGATGTGTGCTCATCTTCTCCTGTGAGAACACCAAAATTGCAACGGGGTGTTGAACAACCATCGACAGGAGGATGCTGGAACCCCTCCCCCAAAAAAAGATACCCTGTGTTCAAGGACAGAAGAGAAGCCTCAATGAGAAGGTAGGAGAGGGGGAAGCCATGATAAAAATCAAATCCCATATCCTCCAGGTGCACAACCCACAAACTGGAGAACAATAGTACCAAAGAAGCTGCAAAGGTTCTAGACCCAAAAGCAGGTTTCCCAACCTGGGGCTCTGGCAAAGGGATTGGGAATCCCCAGGGAATCTGACTTTGAAGGACAGAGGGATTTAATTTCTCAACTCCCAAAGGACTGGGGGAAACAGAGACTCTTGGAGGGCACACACACACACACAAAAAATCCTGTGTGCACCAAGACCCAGGGGAAAGGAGTAGTGACCCACAAGAGACTGAGCCAGACCTGCCATGACTGTTTGAGGGTCTCCTGCAGAGACGTGGTCAGCAGTGGCCTGCCGTGGGGCCAGGAGCACTGGCAGCAGCAGACCTGGGTGGCATGTCCTTTTGGAGGTCACCAGTAGCCCTACCATAGAGCCTGTAGACTCCAGGACTGGGTCACCTCAGGTCAAACTACTAACAGGGAGGGGACACAGTGCCACCCATCAGCAGACAACTGAATTAAAGATTTACTGAGCTGAGGATTCACAAACGCATTCTCTCCTTCTCACGTGAAGCAGGGAGAGGAAGTGGTAGGAAGCTCACCAGCCACAGGACTGGGAAGGTCCAAGGAGACTCTTTCAGATTCATGCAGCCAGAGCCAGTGGCAGAAACAGGATTCAAACTCTGAGTCACATACTGTGACATGTATGTGTGTGTGTGTGTGTGTGTGTGTGTGTGTTCAGTCGTTCAGTTGTGTACTGACTCTTTGTGATCCCATGGTCTGTAGCCTACCAGGCTCCTCTATCCATGGGATTTCCCAGGGAAGAACTTTGGAGTGGGTTGTCATTTCCTTCTCCGGGGGATCGGCTGTGACTTGTTAGTTCAAGGGTCATTCTTATTTTTATAATAATCTTGCAGAAAACTGTGATTCTCAATAAGAAATCTGTATCTGTTGCCTCACTGTAGAGTGTCTCAGATGTCAATAATCTAGTACCACCTTTTTTTTTTTTTTGCCATTTTTTAAAGAAAGGCAATGCCAAAAAATGTTCAAACTACCACACAATTGCATTCATCTCACATGCTAGTAAAGTAATGCTCAAAATTCTCCAAGCCAGGAGAATTCAGCAATACATGAAGTGTAAACTTCCAGATGTTCAAGCTGGTTTTAGAAAAGGCAGAGGAACCAGATTTCAAATTGCCAACATCTGCTGGATCATTGAAAAAGCAAGAGAGTTCCAGAAAAATATCTATTTCTGCTTTATTGACTATGCCAAAGCCTTTGACTGTGTGGATCACAATAAACTGTGGAAAATTCTGAAAGAGATGGGAATACCAGACCACCTGACCTGCCTCCTGAGAAACCTATATGCAGGTCAGGAAGCAACAGTTAGAACTGGACATGGAACAACAGACTGGTTCCAAATAGGAAAAGGAGTACATCAAGGCTGTATATTGTCACCCTGCTTATTTAACTTCTATGCAGAGTACATCATGAGAAGCGCTGGGCCAGAAGAAACACAAGCTGGAATCAAGATTGCTAGGAGAAATATCAATAACCTCAAATATGCAGATGACACCACCCTTATGGCAGAAAGTGAAGAGGAACTAAAAAGCCTCTTGATGAAAATGAAAGAGGAGAGTGAAAAAGTTGGCTTAAAACTCAGCATTCAGAAAATGAAGATATTGGCATCTGGTCCCATCACTTCATGGGAAATAGATGGGGAAACAGTGGAAACAGTGTCAGACTTTATTTTTGGGGGCTCCTAAATCACTTCAGATGGTGACTGAAGCCATGAAATTAAAAGACGCTTACTCCTTGGAAGGAAAGTTATGACCAACCTAGATAGCATATTCAAAAGCAGAGATATTACTTTGCCAACAAAGGTCCATCTCGTCAAGGCTATGGTTTTTCCAGTGGTCATGTATGGATGTGAGAGTTGGACTGTGAAGAAAGCTGAGCACTGAAGAATTGATGCTTTTGAACTGTTGTGTTGGATTAGACTCTTGAGAGTCCCTTGGACTGCAAGGAGATCCAACCAGTCCATCCTAAAGGAGATTAGTCTTGGGTGTTCATTGGGAGGACTGATGCTGAAGCTGAAACTCCAATACTTTGGCCACCTGATGTGAAGAGTTGACTCATTGGAAAAGACCCTGATTCTGGGAGGGATTGAGGGCAGGAGGAGAAGGGGACGACAGAGGATGAGATGGCTGGATGGCATCACTAACTCGATGGACATGAGTTTAAGTGAACTCCAGGAGTTAGTGATAGACAGGGAGGCCTGGCATGCTATGATTCATGGGGTCACAAAGAGTCCGACACAACTGAGTGACTGAACTGAACTGAACTGAGCTTGGCCCTGCCTACCAGAGCAAGATCCAATTTTCCCCACAGCCAGTGCCTCCCATCAGGAAGCTCACACAAGCTTCTTATCTTCATCCATCAGAGAGCAGACAGAAGAATTAAGAATGTGCCTATCCCACCAAAGGAATAGCCACACCCAGTGATAAATTCTTATGCATCAAACAAATAAGGCTCTCCTTAACAGAATCTCGGGTGATAATAAAACTTCGAGAGTTCTTTTCCTCAGCTGAGTCTCTGTACACAAAGATTTAGGCCCTATACTGTTAAATATTATTCCTATTATTTTATATCATTCCTGATGTGCAGTGATGAAGAGAAGTAAAAACTATAAGAAAATCAAGTCTTCTACTATATAGGATTTTGTCCACAATCCCACAGGTCTAAGAGAAAAGACTGCACTTTTAGAAGACAAAAACTTTTAGGATGAGTTGTTGTTGTTTAGTCACTAAGTCGTGTCCGACTCTTTTGCGACCCCATGATCTATAGCCCACCAGGCTCCTCTGTCCATGGGATTTCCCAGGCAAGAATACTGGAGTGGGTTGTCATTTCCTTCTCCAGGGATCTTCATGACCCAAGGATCAAACCTTCACCTCCTGCACTGGCAGGCAGCTTCTTTACCACTGAGCTATTAGAGAAACCCTTTAGATGAGTAGAAACAATGTCATCTAAGTGTTTCTTTAAAGGGCTTTGCCTGGGTGGTTCTAACTGGCAGGGACTGACTTCATTGGTGCTTATTCTCTAAGTAAGCCAATGAAGTCCAGTCATTTAATAACAATAATATGCTTTCTTTGCCTCTTAGTTCTTCCACAGAATCAGCAAGATTATTTATACCAAGAATCAGCAGGTTCTCCACGCAGGAGACATCTGTGACATATGTCATGAATTCACAGCAGTGACATCTTCAAGGCAGCCCCCTGCCTGGCATTTCTCAGTCTTTACCTAAGTCTAGACCTGGGGTGTCTGCTGATAATCAGCTGAACATCTGTACTTTCAAAACTTCTACAAGGGAAAGCAAGGAAATATCACAGAACCCAACAGGAGGCTTTCTCAGGGAGAATGATTTCTATACGTAAAAAATGAAAAATTAGCAGAACTATGGTGGTGTGTCTGCTGATACAACTGCCTCTTTCTGAAAATGTCTCCTGCATTAGCATCTGAGGCTGCCAAGACATATTGAAATGACTCATTTTTAACAGTCAGAATGAGAATGGGGCTAACTTCTGGGCCTCAAAGAACCAAAACCCACTGTGAGATACAATGCAATATCTAAATGTGTTAACAGCACTGCTCTAGTTTTTCTTGCCCTCACCTCACCCTGATATCATTTAAACTAGAACCTCCCAAATAGAATTTGGAGCCTCCCATCCAAGCTTATTGAAGGAAGGATTTTCCATAGTGACAAATGCTTATTTATTTTCATATGTGAAAACATCAAATATGTCCTATGAGAAAAACCTGTTTGCATCTTAAAAAATAATTTATTTTTTGTATATACGACCACTTCTTTATCTATTCATCTGTCAGTGGACATCTAGGTTTCTTCCATGTTCTGGCTATTGTAAACAGTAGACACAGTGGAGGAAGGAGAGAGTGGGACAAATAGAGAAAGTAGCATTGACATATATACACCATCATGTGTGAAATAGATAGCTGGTAAAGTTTCTCTATAGCACAAGAAGCCCAGCCTGGTGTGCTGTGATGACCTAGGGGTGTGTGGGGGGAAAGGATCAAGAGGGAGGGGATTATATGTATAATTATGGCTGATTCACACTTTTGTATGGCAGAAGCCAACACAATGCTGCAAAGTGATTTTCTTCTAATTATAAGGTAAATTTTAAAAAATAATAATTTATTCTTGTTCTTTTATTCTTTTCTGCTCCATTGCATGCTTTGAGTTACTTTTTCACTCCTCTCAAGCTACCAATTATTATCAGCTCTCATACAAATAGAATACTCTATCTGGCAGGTTACAACAAGCAAGGCAAAGAATAAAAGGGCAGTCAGCTATCTGATTTAGACAATTATATTTAGGGTCGAATTAAATTTGTGCTCTCATATATTGTAGGTTAATTGCAGATTATAACAATATGAAATAAGAAAAAAATTATCAATAAGAAATAAGAAAAAGATTTAAAGTGAAATGAGATAAGCAAAAAAAAAAAAAAAGCTTAAAATTGGTAATACAGCCACTTGGCTATTTATTTCAATCTTCTACAGTCAATAAGACAAGGAGAATTTTACTTTTCAAATTGGCAAGAAAAAAATTGAAATTATCTGAATTGAATGCAATGAAATATGCACATTCATACTTCTAGGAGTAAGTGTTCTTATAGCCTTTTAGGAAGCCAATTTAGTATCATTTTTAGAATCATTAAGGGCCCTGACGTTCTGATCCTTTGCCTCAGCAATTCTACTTCTAGGAATTTGCTCTAATAATCAAAAACACATAAAAAAATTTATTTACATTATTTATAATGGAAAAAGTGAAGAAACAAATATCTGAAAACAGGACAATGGTTATGCAAATTATGGAATATGCATAACATGGTCACTTTTAAAAATCATCTTTAAAAAATGATTATTATGAAAATTATCATAATGTATTTGGTGGAAAATGTGGCTATGAAACCATGTTAAATGTTTATTCCTCTCCTGGAAATAAATTCCTTTGTGGAAAGCCATTTGTCAATATTTCATAAAAAGTTATATTTACATGCATATGTACATATACGTATATGGCTTCCCAGGTGGCACTAGTGGTAAAGAAATCACTTGCCAATGCAGGAGACATAAGAGACTTGGGTTCGATCCCTGGGTTGGAAAGATCCTCTGGAGGAGAGCATGGCAACCCACTCTAGTATTCTTGCCTGGAGAATCCCATGGACAGAGAAGCCTGGCAAGCGATGGGCCATAGGGTCCCAAAGAGTCAGACATGACAGGCACTTCCATATACATATATATAAACACATAAATATAATGTAAACTTATGTACATATGTAGTTTTTAACTCAGTAAATCAATTTCTGTTCACCTATCCTAAGGAACTAATCCTAGCAGATACAGAGACCTCTGTGTGTGTGCACGTGCACTCAGGCTTTAACACATAATTATTAATAATTTAATGCTAAAATATTAGAAAAAAGGTTAACGCTTAAGCAAACAGTAACAGGAAGGTGCTATTAAAGGGGCAATGAAGATGATGCAATAATATAAGAAGTGCCTGTAATTTGAAGAAACGGAAGTTAAAAAGATTTTTATGTACACACTGCTGTGTTTAAAACAGATAACCAACAAGGATCTACTGTGCAGCTCATGGAACTCTGCTCAATGTTATGTGGCAGCCTGGGTGGGAGGGGAGTTTGGGGGAGAATGGATACACGTATATGTACGGCTGAGTCCCTTTGCTGCTCACCTGAAACTATCACTTCATTGCTTGTTAATCAGCTATATCTCAATACAAAATTAAAATTTTAATAATAATAAAGCAATAAAGATATCCACCACTAAAGGTTTTTAAAAAATAAAAAGGTGTTTATAGAATATAACTAAGAAAAACATGTATGCAGAGGAAGAATGACAAGTTATAAATAAACTGAAAACAAAACGCTAATATTAGGGTATAACAACCTTTGGGTTTTTCTCTTTTTTAAGATTTTCTTCCATGTGTTGAAATTTCTCTAATAAATACAATAAAATACTTTAAAAAGCATGGAAAAGGGAAAGTGATAGAAGTTTAACTGAAACACAAAGGCTTAGCTTAGGACAACTGAGAAATGAGAACCCATGAGTCAGGAAAAAGCTCAGAAGGTAATTTCTGCTTCTGGATAAATTAGACCTGAGGTTGACTTAGGGAGGAACATATCCAGACAGAGAAGGATTCAGATGCCTCAAGAACTTAGGATCCTAAAAGAAGATTAAGTTTGGCCTTGAAATGCGATGGTTTACCAGGAAGAACTCTGGGGATGGGAGGAGGGGAGGAGATTAATGTTAATACTTGTAATGCATGTCAATCTGAGTAAATTGGTAGATATTCACTTGTGGCCAGTATTTACAGGGTCCACATTCAAACTCTGCTAATGAAGGAAAAGAGTTACTCTCCGGAGTATACATCAGTAGGATGTTGACAAGAGGTCCCAAAAGAATCTGAGAGCCAGGGAAAAAGCAAGAGACAATGTCATAGTAGCCAAATTAGAAACTTTACCAATACTGTACCACTAAATAGTACCTACTCCCAGATAATCTGGGAAGTAGATTATCTTCCAGTGGAAGATAACTGGAACCAGATCAACTGATCCTTGGGGTTATTGCTATCATATTAGAGGGAGCAAATGAAATCCTACCACAACGTTCTGGGCTACTGGCCTAGTCCTAGCCAAAAGGGAAAAACCTGAATGGAGCATAAAAGACAGTGAAGAAGTAACCAGGAATTGCAATAAAACCCTTCACTCCAATCAGAATTTTAACTTTCCATTTATTGAGCTTTCACAGATGGCCAAGCCTACCTTACATAATAGGCATGATCCATCACAATAAAATAGCATTAAAAAGTTTCATGTTACAAAGTAGAGCAAAGCAAAAAAAAAAAAAAAAAAAAAAAAACAGAGAAAAACAAATTAACAGTTCCACCAGCTGAGAAGGGACTCAGAAATGCCTCCTTAAGTTGCTGCTTTACCACAAAAACACCAAATACTGAGTTAGTTTAATCTAGAGATATTTTTCAGACAGAGAATGTGATATCAAGTCAAGACAACAAAGAAGGAAACATGAAGGCCTCTGGGAGATAGTCCACCGAGACTCTACCCATAGGTAGGTAGGTACAGATATGAGTTTACACAACGGCTACCTTTAACATTAGGTGCAAACAAGAGAGGTGAACAGACTGAGCTTGATGTGTAAGTGCTGAGGGAGAAGTAGGGACATATGACCACATCAGCTGACCATCTTCCACTTCCTATAGAAGCGCAGGACATTCTTGACTTCCACACCAGCTTCAGTTGCCGTCCCCAGCACCAGCTGCAGGGGGTATGAGAGATTCCTAGGGTTGTCTAAACAGATGCCCGTGAGGATGGTGATCATATTCCTGTGGTCGGGGGTCCCTAGCCAGGATGAGTCCAGCAGACCTCTGCAGATGCCAAGCATGTTATAGAGGTCCCAGGCATCAGAGTCTGGCCTGGTCATCCTGGGTCTCACCAACGTCACAGACACACAGGACTGGCAGAGAAGGTACTGGTTCCCTCTCTTCAGCTCCCCCTCTAGGAAGGTGATGGCTGCTGAAGCCCGCTTGTCCTCCCTTCTCAGGATATACAATATGTCCACCACGATGTTGGGTACGATGAGGAGAAACTGACCGCTGGTGGCAAGCTGCCGGATGACTGGCAGGTGCTCACAGAGGGCCCGGGGGTCAGGGAACAGGTAAAGGGTCAAAGCTGACCGGATCTGGATGTGCCTGAGAGTTTTCTCCAGCAGCACCACCTCGCTTTGAAGCCACAATTGTACTATGTCTTTGAAAAATCTGATCCTGGAAGTTTTCTCTAGCAACTGCTGAGATGGGTTGTCTGGTCCTTCAAACCCAGTGCTCATAAAGACCCCTGAATGAGAGTCATACCTCAGGAACTGCCCAGGGAGTGTCGTGGCGAAGTGGCCAAAGTTTCTGAGGAAACAGACGCGCACAGCAGCTTCATCTTGGGAGCTGAGTGGAGGTGGGTCCTGCTCCAAGCCCTCCCTCTCCTGGGAAGCCTGCTGCAGCCAGTGCTGGCCCAGGGCAATGTCCTCTGGGAGCTGCAGGAACTGGGGAAGGTGTGGGCCCTTGCAGCTCTGCAGTAGCTCACGGAGATGGTGGGACAGGCCCAGGCCTGGCTCCTGAAGGTCTCGCACAGAGGGCAGCAGGTTCAGCAGCATAGACAGGTGGTCCCACAGGCTAAACAGGCTCCACTGATGTGCGGTGAGGAGACTGCAGTTGGCACGGAGCCAGCCCAGTATCACCTTGACCGTGGGCAGCAGCCCCTCTGCAGAGAGGACCTGCAGTTTCTTCTGAATGGTCTGGAGATTGCTGTAGGGTTGGCTGATGGAGGCATTCTGCCCCAAGTTGCAGCCAGCAGGAGGCTCTGTCTTGAGACAGCTGCTCACGTCATCCTCTGTGACAGATGCTTTGCTGGAGGCAGGACTAGGAGGCATCAAGAAACTGTGGCTGAAGACAGGAGCCAAGTGAAAGCCATGTTTGCCTGGAAGCTTGTGGCTCGACGGGGCTGACAGGCTAGCGGAACTGGTTGTTTTTAAGAGACCTAGGAGATGACTGGGAAGTTGACACGTCTTCAGCTTATCCCTGGGAGGGGAAATTCTATCTTTGGATTTGGCTCCACCCTCCTGCATTGCTTGTGGATTCAGGGAGCCACTTTCCTCATCATCAGTTGTGTCTGAATAAGTGGTTTCACTGCTGAGTTCTGAGCTGACTTGTGAGCATAAGGATGTGTTTTCATCTTCTTCTGTCTCATCCCAGTCACAGCAAGAATGAAAACTGGCTTCTGGGTTGTCACCCTCACTGGAAACGTGAGATGACCTGTGGGTTTTCTGAGATTTGCTGTGGCGGGGCCCAGGGGAGGGGGCTAGACCATCTTGTTGCCCCTCCCCAGCCTCCATCTTCTGTTGGTCTTCCTTGTCCCTGGGGACGTCCACCTCTGGAGTCAGCTTCCCTTTCTGGAGCTCAGCCTGGAGGCGTGTCGTCACGTGTTGAATTAAATGGGAGAAAAGGGTCAAGGTGAAGGTGACCGCTGTCCTGTGCTGCTTGGAGCCCGCTGTCCTCAGGCTGTGCACGCTCATGAGGCAGAGGACCACCATGTGGAAGATGAGGAGGTCGGGGAGGAACTGGTAGCCTCTTGCGGGCTTTCTCTCTCTGGAGGCCTGGCTCTGGTCGGATGGGCAGGGCCGATAGGAAAGACAGAGACGGAAGTCTTCCAGAACCAGCTGGCACAAGGCCATGAGCCTGGTGGCTCTGAATTTCCTCTGAGGCTGCAAGAGGCTCTGAAGGTAGAGGAAACTAACCAGTAACCTTTTGTTATCCCAACACCGCCTCTGGCTGGGAGAGAGCTTCTTCCCCTGGTACCTCTTCAGCCGGCTATATCTTTTTCCCGCATGATGGTAGAGTTGTTTGAGGTTCCAAGACGCCCCTTTAAAAGGCACTTCCGAATGGAGGCAGCGCTGGTAGAAGTATGTGGCTTCCACACCATAGTACTTGCTCCCCGTGAGAGTTCCCAGCTGGTTGAAGGGCATGCCCATGTGTGGTGCCACTGACAGGGCTCCGTAATAACACCTCTCTGCCAGGTCCTTGGTGTGCAGGGCCAGGAACTCATTCTGAAAGCGGAACAAGTCTCCCAAGTACAGCAGGCAGCGGTAGCAGGCCATCCGTGCCCAGTCCACCTCTTCCTCTGACGCAGGATCTGCTCTTTTGCAGCCGATGAAGTGGATGGCACTGTGAGGCCAGTCGATGTAGCTCGACAAGCCCAGCTGGTAGTGCTCCTGCAGGAACAGGAAAAGGTGTTCATAGAACCTGAGGCCACCCTTCAGATGCGCCCGCAGGGGGCCTTCCCACTGTTCCTCGGAGGAATCCGTGTTTTTTCTGTTGGGCTTCAGCAGCAGCAGAACCACGTCAGAATACGTTTTCCTCCAGAGCAGCTCTTCTGCTTTCCTCCCATAATCCACTGGGTGCAGGAACATGAGTTTAATGCAGACTTGCTGGACCCTATCCCTGAGGGCCAGGACATGAGGCTTGAAAAGCTCTTCGTGGGAATTTCCTTTTAGAAGGAAATGGTCGAGACGCCGAGCTGCCCTGCAAACATCCTGGTAGAGGAGTCTGGCCTTCAGGGCTTCTACCTGGCTGCTCTCCATAGGGCTGGACTCTTCCTACGACACCGATTTGTGTCTTCTGAGAAAAAGACAAAAACTATATATTAGTACTCACTCACAGAGTCAGGAGGAGAAAGGGATGACAGAGGACAAGATGGTTGGATGGCATCATCAACTTAGTGAACACGAGTTTGAGGAAGCTCCGGGGGAGATGGTGAAGTAGAGGGAATCCTGGAGTGCTGCAGTCCACAGGGTCGCGAAGAGTCAGACATGACTGAGCGATTGAACAATAACGCAGAGACCAAGGACAATAACAATAATAGTCACCAGAGCAACACAGTGGGGATGTATGAGGTCCTTTGTATGAAGGAAGCAACACCTTCAGATCTCAGTTTAAATACTACTTTGTCTAAAGTTCAGTTAGATGCCTCCCCTCCCCAGAGGAACTGGCCTCCTTTGGGTTTCTGGGACTCAACTGGTTGTGAATTTTTCTTGACTGTATTTCTCCTACCATAGAACATCCATTATAATTATCTATCATTCTTGCTTCCACATTGGACCACAAAGTTCTCTCAGAGAAAGGTTGAAATTAATTTACCATTTGGTTCTTAGTACCAAACAATACCTAGTTCAAGAGGAAGCTCAGTAAAAAACAGTAAGTAAATGAAGGCTATTTCAAAAGTCAGTTCCTCAATTATCCATTTCCAATTCAATGATTATAATGTATCAGAGCACTCCATTATACTATTTAAAATATATGCCTGAGTGAAATAAAATACAACGTAGTCTCCATAACTGCAATAAAAAATTTTAAATTCCATATCAAAATTAAATTTAATTAAATTAGTTAAAATTAATTTAAATACTGAGATAAGAAATGTTATCATTTTTATAATGTAAATTTATAATCAAGGTTGTGGTTTTTTTTTTTTTTTTTTTGAGAATTTGACCTAGATTCTACTTAGTGAAAGTATTTGTAGTATAAATATATTTAAATAGATTAATACTTAAATAAAATATGTTAAATAATATTCAATGCAAAAAATTATAAAATTCCTTATCTCTCAGCAGAATTTACTTTTAGACTCTCAGGATGGAGAAGAGAAATATATCTTATAATACAAACAGAGTTCATATAAAAGAAAATACAAAGAGCAAACACAAAACAGAAAATGTCCTGCTTTCTCATACTAAAGAAAAAGCAATTTAAAACAAACTACAAACAATAATTTAATTACATCAAAGGAGTAAAGCATTTTGTAAATTATAATACATGATGTTCAAAGTCATGGTGAAACTTTATATAGACTTTACATAACTGGAAGCATTAAAAGCTTTGAAAATACTTTTAAGTTTGTAAAACCATTTATGTTCATATTCTTTAACCAGCAACTTTATTCATAGGAATGATGCCTAAGGAAATTTAACAAACGCAAAAAGCTAATCAAAATTTGCATAGAAACGAATGAAAATGAAAACACAACAACCCAAAACCTGTGGGACACGGTAAAAGCAGTCCTAAGGGGAAAGTTCATAGCAATACAGGCATACCTCAAGAAACAAGAAAAAAGTCAAATAAATAACCTAACTCTACACCTAAAGCAACTAGAAAAGGAAGAAATGAAGAACCCCAGGGTTAGTAGAAGGAAAGAAATCTTAAAAATTAGAGCAGAAATAAATGCAAAAGAAACAAAAGAGACCATAGCAAAAATCAACAAAGCCAAAAGCTGGTTCTTTGAAAGGATAAATAAAATTGACAAACCATTAGCCAGACTCATCAAGAAACAAAGGGAGAAAAATCAAATCAATAAAATTAGAAATGAAAATGGAGAGATCACAACAGACAACACAGAAATACAAAAGATCATAAGAGAGTACTATCAACAATTATATGCCAATAAAATGGACAACGTGGAAGAAATGGACAAATTCTTAGAAAAGTACAACTTTCCAAAACTGGACCAGGAAGAAATAGATAATCTTAACAGACCCATCACAAGCACGGAAATTGAAACTGTAATCAAAAATCTTCCAGCAAACAAAAGCCCAGGTCCAGACGGCTTCACAGCTGAATTCTACCAAAAATTTAGAGAAGAGCTAACACCTATCCTGCTCAAACTCTTCCAGAAAATTGCAGAGGAAGGTAAACTTCCAAACTCATTCTATGAGGCCACCATCACCCTAATACCAAAACCTGACAAAGATCCCACAAAAAAAGAAAACTACAAGCCAATATCACTGATGAACATAGATGCAAAAATCCTTAACAGGATTCTAGCGATCAGAATCCAACAACACATTAAAAAGATCATACACCATGACCAAGTGGGCTTTATCCCAGGGATGCAAGGATTCTTCAATATCCGCAAATCAATGTAATACACCACATTAACAAATTGAAAAATAAAAACCATATGATTATCTCAATAGATGCAGAGAAAGCCTTTGACAAAATTCAACATCCATTTATGATAAAAACTCTCCAGAAAGCAGGAATAGAAGGAACATACCTCAACATAATAAAAACTTTATATGACAAACCCACAGCAAACATTATCCTCAATGGTGAAAAATTGAAAGCATTTCCTCTAAAGTCAGGAACAAGACAAGGGTGCCCACTTTCACCATTACTATTCAACATAGTTTTGGAAGTTTTGGCCACAGCAATCAGAGCAGAAAAAGAAATAAAAGGAATCCAAATTGGAAAAGAAGAAGTAAAGCTCTCACTGTTTGCAGATGACATGATCCTCTACATAGAAAACCCTAAAGACTCCACCAGAAAACTACTAGAACTAATCAATGACTATAGTAAAGTTGCAGGATATAAAATCAACACACAGAAATCCCTTGCATTCCTATACACTAATAATGAGAAAACAGAAAGAGAAATTAAGGAAACAATTCCATTCACCATTGCAACGCAAAGAATAAAATACTTAGGAATATATCTACCTAAAGAAACTAAAGACCTATATATAGAAAACTATAAAACACTGGTGAAAGAAATCAAAGAGGACACTAATAGATGGAGAAATATACCATGTTCATGGATTGGAAGAATCAATATAGTGAAAATGAGTATACTACCCAAAGCAATTTATAGATTCAAT
The DNA here is from genome assembly GCF_029407905.1 of Bubalus kerabau. Classification (NCBI taxonomy): domain Eukaryota; kingdom Metazoa; phylum Chordata; class Mammalia; order Artiodactyla; family Bovidae; genus Bubalus; species Bubalus kerabau. Next base: position 56,885,623 of record NC_073637.1, read on the forward strand.
GCAATCCCTATCAAGCTACCAACAGTATTCTTCACAGAGCTAGAACAAATAATTTCACAATTTGTATGGAAATACAAAAAACCTCGAATAGCCAAAGCAATCTTGAGAAAGAAGAATGGAACTGGAGGAATCAACCTACCAGACTTCAGGCTCTACTACAAAGCCACAGTTATCAAGACAGTATGGTACTGGCACAAAGACAGAAATATAGATCAATGGAACAAAATAGAAAGCCCAGAGATAAATCCACGCACATATGGACACCTTATCTTTGACAAAGGAGGCAAGAATATACAATGGATTAAAGACAATCTCTTTAACAAGAGGTGCTGGGAAATCTGGTCAACCACTTGTAAAAGAATGAGACTAGAACACTTTCTAACATTATACACAAAAATAAACTCAAAATGGATTAAAGATCTCAACATAAGGCCAGAAACTATAAAACTCCTAGAGGAGAACATAGAGAAAACACTCTCTGACATATATCACAGCAGGATCCTCTATGACCCACCTCCCAAAATATTGGAAATGAAAGCAAAAATAAACAAATGGGACCTAATTAAACTTAAAAGCTTCTGCACATCAAAGGAAACTATTAGCAAGGTGAAAAGACAGCCTTCAGAATGGGAGAAGATAATAACAAATGAAGCAACTGACAAACAACTAATCTCAAAAATATACAAGCAACTCCTACAGCGCAACTCCAGAAAAATAAATGACCCAATCAAAAAATGGGCCAAAGAACTAAATAGACATTTCTCCAAAGAAGACATACAGATGGCTAACAAACACATGAAAAGATGCTCAACATCCCTCATTATCAGAGAAATGCAAATCAAAACCACTCTGAGGTACCATTTCACACCAGTCAGAATGGCTGCGATCCAAAAGTCTACAAGTAATAAATGCTGGAGAGGATGTGGAGAAAAGGGAACCCTCTTACACTGTTGGTGAGAATGCAAACTAGTACAGCCACTATGGAGAACAGTGTGGAGATTCCTTAAAAAACTGGAAATAGAACTGCCTTATGATCCAGCAATCCCACTGCTGGGCATACACACTGAGGAAACCAGAAGGGAAAGAGACACGTGTACCCCAATGTTCATCACAGCACTGTTTATAATAGCCAGGACATGGAAGCAACCTAGATGTCCATCAGCAGATGAATGGATAAGAAAGCAGTGGTACATATACACAATGGAGTATTACTCAGCCATTACAAAGAATACATTTGAATCAGTTCTAATGAGGTGGATGAAACTGGAGCCTATTATACAGAGTGAAGTAAGCCAGAAAGAAAAACACCAATACAGTATACTAACGCATATATATGGAATTTAGAAAGATGGTAACAATAACCCTGTGTACGAGACAGCAAAAGAGACACTGATATATAAAACAGTCTTATGGACTCTGTGGGAGAGGGAGAGGGTGGGAAGATTTGGGAAAATGGCATTGAAACATGTAAAATATCATGTATGAAACGAGTCACCAGTCCAGGTTTGATGCACGATACTGGATGCTTGGGGCTAGTGCACTGGGACGACCCAGAGGGATGGTGTGGGGAGGGAGGAGGGAGGAGGGTTCAGGATGGGGAACACATATATACCTGTGGCGGATGCATTTTGATATTTGTCAAAACTAATACAATTTTGTAAAGTTTAAAAATAAAATAAAAATTAAAAAAAATAAAAAAGCAAAAAGCTACATTAGTAAGAGGTCTGTTCCAAATGTATATCTAATAAAGGAAAGGAAGAAGGAAGAAAGGAAAGGAGAGAGGGAGAGAAAAGGAAGGGACGGAGGGACGGATGGAATTAAAATTAACCAAAATAGTCTGTCATCAATGAATTGCTCATACATATCTATATATATGACAGAAAGTCATTGTGTCCATTAATATAATAATTATAGATTTATAAAAATAATTACTTGGAAAAAGTAGAATATGAAATAATATATAAACTGGAAAATTACATCTTCAAAAACTAAAATAGAATATGTAACTATTAAGAGATTCATGTGATAATGACTGGGGTTTTCTCCCCCAAAGTTCCTTAATACTGCTATAATCAGTCATTCTAATGCAACTTCTTAGTTGTTACAATTTATGAATCTACATTTTCGTATGACTAGCATTTTTAAAAAGTAAAAAAAAAATAGTAATTAAGCAAATACTTTAAAACTTTGATTCAGTAACCAGAATAATTATCATTAAATGTCAAATACATAAGACTCATTGAACACACAGAGTATACAGAGAGCTAGAACAGCATACAAAATATCTATGATCTGTTGGTTAGTAGGATGTGAAAATTTGAGAGAAAGAAGGATGGGGGCAGAGTAAGAGAAGGAATTTGGGCAGGAGAACAAGGAAGCAGCCAAAATAGAGAAATTGAATGAGCAGTCGCTAGAATTTTCAAATCTCCAAAGCAAAATCTCCATCAACCAACACGAGGCTTTTCCTGGAATGGTACATAATGGTTAGCCCAGCCTTTCTCAGTCTTGAGAAAGCTGAGTGAAGGGAGAAGGTACTGAGAAAACACCTGGAGGAGAAGGATCTAGGTTAGATTCAAAGACACACACACGCACACTTTTTCTAAAGGAAATTTCACTCCCAATCAAGTCTAAGGGGCTTCCCAGGAGGCTCAGTGGTAAAGAACCTATCTGCCAATGTAGGAGATGTAAGATAATTGGTTTCAGTTCCTGGGTTGGGAAGGTCCCCTGGAGAAGAAAATGGCAAACCACTGCAGTATTTTTGCCTGGGAAATTCTGAGGACAGAGGAGCCTGTGGGGCTACACCCCACTGGGTCTCAAAAGAATCAGACATGACTTAACAATGAAACAATAACATCAAGCCTAAGAGTCAGAAGCCAGACAGCTCAAGATAGGGAGAGAAAAAATCTAAGCCTCCAAATTTATTATACTATTTTGGAAGACATGGATTCAATTTGAAAGGCAAATACCAATAGGAGTGGACTGAAGTCATAGTTACTGGCCTTTTCTCCTTTCCTCTTAACCTCTAACTACACCTATTGACCTCAGATGACAACAACCCCCAGAAACCCTCCTAGGATGACTGTGGGAAACCTGTTGTCCCAAGACAATAGGCCTACATCCACCAGGGTTGGACAAAGCTCACAAATAGGCTTAAAGACATCTCCCAAACTCCCAAGTTTGCCAGCTCTGAAAACAAAGACAGGCATAAATTAACAGAAGAATTTTCTCCAAGTTAAACTTTTCCAGTCTGAAAAATTTCTAGGAATGATCCATTCTCTCTGAATGAACATAAAAGTCAGCTGACTCCTGGCTGTGTTTTACTCCAACGCTAATGATTATGCCCATGTAATCACTTACTTACCAGAACTCTGTCTTCCTTGGAGGACATTTGGATAAGTTTCCCAGCAGGCTTCCTGATATAAGGCAACTAAGCACAGCTGTTCCCAATGAAGCCAGGGAGCAGTCAGAAACAATTCTGTGAAACCTGGACTAAAACTCGTGAAGTCCACAGATGAACAGCATTAAATCCCCTTCTTGAGATGGATGTAAAGGAGACTCTCCTCTGGACCATACATCTGAACTCACCAGTATGTCCCAACCTCTACAGCATACTCCTGCTCAACCTGCTGGTACCCCAGGTTTGGATCCCACATGCTAGGCTCTTAAAGCCTTTGGTCTATTACTTTGTTAACACACCTGGTTTGACTCTGCATAATTGGCATCAGCTGGGTACAACTCTGGCCAAGAAGGCTGACTCAGCTGCTCCCTCAGACAGGTAACTCAGGACCAGATATAAACCTGAAAGATTTGAAAAGTCCATAGGGAGGTGGGAGGGGGGTTCAGGATGGGGAACACATGTACACCTGTGGCAGATGCATGGTGATGTATGGCAAAACCAATACAATATTGTAAAGTAAAAAATAATAATAATAATAATAATTTTAAAAATTTAAAAAAATTAAGAAAAGTCCATAGCTCTAAGAAAAAGGAGAAAATTCTAACAGCTCATGGAGCATGTGTGTGTGTTAGTCACTCAGTTGTGTCTGACTCTTTGTGACTCTATGGACGGTAGCCCATCAGGCTCCTCTGTCCATGGGGTTTCCTCAGGCAAGAATACTGGAGTAGATTGTCATTCCCTTCTCCAGGGGACCTTCCTGACCCAGGGATCCAACCCAGGTCTCCCAAACTGTGGGCAGATTCTTTACCATCTGAGCCACTCGGGAAGCCCCAAAATACTGTGCTAAGTCACTTCAGTCATGTCCAACTCTTTGTGAGAGAACACTTAGGGGAAACCATAAGATGTCTTCAAATATTCAGAAGACTATGATAAGGAGAAACACATCTTCTGTATGGCACAAAGGGAAGTCATTGTATCTTTACATAGATGTTTAAAAGACAGGTTTCAATTCAAGAAAAATAAATAAATAAAAGGTGAACTTTTCATTAAAGCTATCCAAAAATAAATGAGCTGACTGATGAGGTGGTTATATTCTAGTCTTGAATGGTGAGTGAGTAAAAGTTGCTCAGTCATGTCTGTTTGTGACCCCATGGACTGTATCCCACCAGGCTCCTCTGTCTATGGAATTCTCCAAGCAAGAATACTGGAGTGTGTTGCCATGATCTTGGGATCTTCCCAACCCAGGGATCTAACCTGCATCTCTTTGTCTCCTGCATTGGCAGGCTGGTTCTTTACCACTACTGCCACCTGGGAAGCCCGGAAATAACCTGATTAAATACCAATAGTAAGTTGTTGAATAAATAAATTGTAATACATACAGCAGTACATGTTTTTACCATACAGTGGTAAAAATAAATGAAACATGCTGCATATATCCATATGGATGTATTACACAGTGTTGAACGAAAGCAGTAAGCAATAGGAAAATATATAAAATATGAGGGTATTTATACCAAGGCCCAAATTAGGCAAAACTAAGGCAAAGTATTGCCTATGGATACATACTGAGAAGGTGAAAACATAAAAGTAAAGGAATGATTATCACAAAGGCTCAGATTGCATTTTGGACTGGGCAGTTGTTGGGAACAGGGCTGAATCAGGAGGTGTACAGATTGAAGGAAGGATGATTTTAGCACTAATGATATCTATTTCTTGGATCAGAATGTGGGATGGATATATATATATATATATATGTTATATATAGCATAAACTATATGTGTGTGTGTGTGTGTTATATAGGCTTCCTAGGTGGCACAGTGGTAAAGAATCATCCTGCCAATGCAGGAGAAGCAAGAGACTCAGGTCCAGTCCCTGGATTGGGCAGATTCCCTGCAGGAGGAAATGGCAACCCCCTCCTGTATTCATGCCTGGAAAATTCCATGAACAAAGGAAACTAGCAGGCTACAGTCCATAAGGTCTCAAAGAGTCAGACACAACTGAGTGACTGAGCACACACACACATTATATATATATATATATATATATATATATATATAGAGAGAGAGAGAGAGAGAGGGTGACATGGCTAACAAATAATAAATATCATTAAACATTAACTGATTTTGTTTTCTGTTAAATAGATAGATTGATTTAATCTAATCAAGATGTTCCAAATGATCAAAACAATTTTTTGTGTAGAGCAGGAACTAAAAAAACAAAAAGTAAAGAAAATAAAAGAGTACAATTACCTCAAATAATCTGTCAAAATACAATGATTCCCAGATAGTTGAGATCAATGAGTGGTCAGTCACTTGTATAATACAATTAGGAGGGTATGATGTGTAAGATCCCTTTCAGTCCAAGTCTAACATGCTTTACAAATAATTAGAGCACAAACCTTCCAGGTGTAGCACAAAACATTGCCTATTGCTAGTTGTAGTGTAGTGACACATTCTTATTTTATTTTCTCCCATCATGGGCCATGAAATTCAAGCTGTGATTAAAGATGAGCTCTCAGGTGTAAAGGATAATGTTTTCATCTATTTCTACAAATCGTATTTCCTTTTGAAAGCAATGTGGCTTTATGCGATAGCCCTTATGAAAGAGCTTAATGATTATCACTTTTACACCTAATTATCAGGAGTATGGTTGCCATCTCTTGGAGACTATGTTCTAGAATAAGACTGTTGAAAACAATATGTACCTATAGGTATATCACAGGGAAGTCCTACATAATGAACTTTGGAGGAAGTCTCTAACAGATATTTGCAAAGCAAAACACCCCAAATCAAGATCACAGGAATGTAAAGTGATTCCACTATGTCTGGGAGCCACTGTTTTCTGCCCTACAACCCTTATTTTAAGAACATGAATAAATTGAGAAATATCCAGGAAAGTGTTTGAGATGATTAGTGATACAGATATCATTTTAAGAAGGGGAAAAAGCCTGAATGGCCTAAGGACATTTATTCTAAAAAAGAACACTTAGGGGAAACCATACAGATGTCTTCAAATATTCAGAAGACTATGATAAGAAGAAATATACCTTTTTCCGTGTGGCACAAAGGGAAGTCAGCATATCTTTATATAGATGTTAAAAAGACAGGTTTCAATTCAAGAAAAAAAATAAAAGGAGAACTTTTCATTAAAGCTATCCAAAAATAAATGAGCTGATTGATGAGGTGGTTATCTTCTAGCCATGAATGCGTGAGTGAGTAAAAGTCTCTCAGTCGTGTCTGACTCTTCATAACCCCATCGACTATACCCCACCAGGCTCCTCTGTCCATGGAATTCTCCAGGCAAGAATACTGGAGTGGGTTGCCATTTCCTTCTTCAGGGGATCTTCCTGACCCAGGGATTGAATCCCAGTCTCCTGCATTGCAGGCAGATTCCTTACTGTCTGAGCCACCAGGGAAGCCCCATGGAAGGGGTTTAATAGGGGTTTGATAGTCCATCAAAACAGATGGACTATTAGGCACTCTGTAGATGAGTTTTGCTTTTGTGTGGTAGACTGTCTTAAATGACTGCTAACATTCGTTTTAAATCAAAGATTCTCAAGTCTTCTCCCATGATGATTCATTAATCTATTTTCAGAAGCTGCTTACAAAAATGCTATGGATTTATATAAAAACTAAAGTCACATTATCTGAACATTCATTTTAGCCAGAGAAGTTAGAAAAGAAGTGCTTTTCCTTCATTTGATTATTTTGATTACCCTCAGTGGTTTAATCATCATGACCAAATTTGGACAGGGGTTAATCTGGAACACAATCTATGGCGTTCAAATAAAAGCTGCCAGTTTAAAAATAGCCCAGATGAACAAAGGAAATTGCAATTTCAATTCAAAAGGAGAACTGACACTAGCGAGTACCAGTGTATTGATGGAAGAGTGTGTACAATCATTGCAGAAAGGCAAACACTTCAGTGAAGAGAACTGCAAGGACAGACCTCTTTTGCAGGATGAAATCTGAACTTTCCTGTCAGTGACAAGGTTAAAGCAGTACACCACCCACTCAGAAAATGAATCAGACACAAAGAGGCAGATTCTCCCAGAACTTAAAGCACTCTGAAAGCTGCCTTAACTCTTTCACGATACAGGGAAACAACAACAAAAAAAGGAAAATATCCAAAAATACTTCTGTAGGTATGAAAATTTAATACAATTAATGCTACAACTCATGTTGGGACAATGGAAAGCATTCCAAGTGTCCAACATTAGGGGGTAATTAATAAATTACAATTTATCCAAGTAATGTAATATTATAGTATTCTGAAATTGTTACATTCATTATGTGTCATAACCATAAACCTTAAAATAGCAATGACTGGTGCTAGGTAGACAGTAAAACTTTATAAAACTATAGGTTTGTCATATTTTTTAAATATACACAAAAATATTAGAAGGTCAGACAAGACGGCAGGCTCCCACGAGATGCTGGCTGTGCACCTGTGTTTGACCCTAGAGAAGCTGCAGAAAGAAGCGGGAGATGGGTGGGTCCAGGAACATGAAACTGTGCAGGTGGTATCATCTTACACATCAAATAACTGTTAAAATTAATCAAAGCATTCAGTAAGGTCTAGGATACATTCAGTAAAGTCTGGGACTTCCCTGGTTGTTCAGTGGTTAAGAGCCCACCTGCCAATGCAGGGGACACAGGTTCAATCCCTGGTCGAGGAAGATCCCACATGCCATGCAGCAACTAAGCCCACATGCCACAACTACTGAGTCCACGCTCTAGAGCCTGGAAACTGCAACTACCGAGCCCACGTGCTGCAGCTACGGAGGCCCAAGCACCTGGAGCCCGTGCGTCACAACAAGAGAAGCCACCGCAATGAGAAGCCCACACAAGGCAACAAAGAGCGGCCCCTGCTAACCGCAACTAGAGAACACTCACACAACAACAAAGAACAACACGACCAAAAAAAAAAAAAAAAACACATCAGTTGTGTTTATATACACCAATAACAAACAAAATCCCCAAAAAATAAGAATAAAGAAAACAATCCCATTGACAACAACAACAAAATGTTTATAAATAAATTTAACCAAGGACATGAAAAATTGAAAACTATAAAACACTGATGGAAGAAATCAAAGAAAACACAAATAAATGGAAAGATAACCCATGTTCATTGATTGGAAGATTTAATATTGTCAAAATGTCTGTTCTACCCAAATGATCTATAGATTCAATTAAAACCCCTATCAATATTCTAATGGAATTTTTATAGAAAAAGAAAATCCTAAAATCCATATGGAACCAAACAAGACTCACAATACGAGAGAGCAGAAAGGTGGTTACCAGAGGTTGGGGGGCAGAGGGGAAAAGAGGAGATACTGATGATAAGATACAAGCTTTCAGTTATAAGGTAAAGAAGTTTGGAGATTGAATATACAGCATGGTGACTGTAATAACAATGTATTGTGTACTTAAATTTGCTAAGAATCTCAAGTGTTCTCAACACAGAAAATAGCAACTATGGAAGATGATGGATATGTTAATTAATGTGATTATGGTATCATTTTACAATGTATGCCTTTATCAAAACATGCTATATACCCTAAATAAATACAGTTTTTATTAGCCAAAAATAAATAAAGAAATAAATAAATTTTAGCATATAACCATCAGAAACCTCTGAGAAAACAAGTTGGTTGGGTCCCAATCAGATGGAGGTAATGAGGGAAGAGACATGGGCAGCCTAGAACAGAAGAGCCTCCAAAACCACCATTGTGGGAACAGACTGAGAACTCCCTTGTCCAATCTTTGATCCTACCTCACACAGTCCTGGATCATAGGCAGCATAATAGCAGGAGGACCAGTCAGGACCAGCCAGAGCTAAATAGAGGCTTCAGGGTAATATCCAGGCAGGCATGGACCCTGGAACTAGTGAGGAAGGGCAGAAAACAAGAGGTGCAGTTATGTGGTGGTGGTTGTTTAGTCGCCAAGTCACATCTGACTCTTTTGCGGCCCCATGGACTGTCATCCTTCAGCCTCCTCTGTCTGTGGGTTTCTCCAGACAAGAAGATTGGACTGGATTGCCATTTCCTTCTTCAGGGGAATCTTCTTGACTCAGGAATCGAACCCACGTCTTCTTCATTGTAGGTAGATTCTTTACCACTGAGTCACCAGGGAAGCCCAGAGACAGGTGGATTAACCCCTAATTATTTGTGTACTTTCTTCTCCTTCCATCGTGCTAAGTCCATAGTTCTCAAAACAGGGTTCTTGATTAGCATTATCAGCATCAACTGGTAACTTCTTAGAAATGTAAATACTCTTCTCCATCGCAAACTTAACATATCAGAAAGTCTAGGGAGTGGGGGACCCAGCATTCTATGTTTTAACAAGCATGCCTGATGATTTTGATACACACTAAAGTTATAGAATCACTGGTCTAGGTGATTTCATCCAAGACAAGCAATCATTGGGAAAGAACTGTGCCCTGAAGGGGAGAGAGAGAGAGCGGGTCACTGGGAGGTCAGGCCCTATCAAGTGTGGGGTGTCAGGTGTGGGGGAGGAAGAAATGTAAAGAGGGTATGGTTTAGTCCAAGTGGTAATATCAGATTTACCACTGGTAACATCTGATTTCCTCAGAACCTACTCCCTAAATTCAGCTAGAGGAATACAAGTTCTATAGTAGAAAGACAACAAACTCAACACTCTGTAGTAGAAGAAGCCAAATTAATGGATTGGCTAAAATCAAGATTTTAAGTTAAAAAAATTTAAAGAAAATATTTATCCTCAAAGAAACAACAGAATGTTAAACAGGAACCAGGAACAGAATCATCAGTTCAGTTCAGTCACTCAGTGGTGTCCAACTCTTTGCAACCCCGTGAACTGCAGCACATCAGGCCTCCCTGTCCATCACCAACTCCCGGAGTCTACTCAGACTCACGTCCATCAAGTCAGTGATGCCAACCAGCCATCTCATCCTCTGTTGTCCCCTTCTCCTGCCCCCAATCCCTCCCAGCATCAGACTGTTTTCCAGTGAGTCAACTCTTCACATGAGGCGGCCAAAGTACTGGAGTTTCAGCTTTAGCATCAGTCCTTCCAATGAACACCCAGGACTGATCTCCTTTAGAATGGACTGGTTGGATCTCCTTGCAGTCCAAGGGACTCTCAAGAGTCTTCTCCAACACCACAGTTCAAAAGATCAATTCTTCGGGGCTCAGGTTTCTTCACAGTCCAACTCTCCCATCCATACATGACTACTGGAAAAACCATAGCCTTGACTAGATGGACCTTTGTTGGCAAAGTAATGTCTCTGCTTTTGAATATGCTATCTAGGTTGGTCAAAACTTTCCTTCAAAGGAGTAAGCGTCTTTTAATTTCATGGCTGCAATCACCATCTGCAGTGATTTTGGAGCCCCCAAAAATGAAGTCTGACATTGTTTCCACTGTTCCCCCATCTATTTCCCATGAAGTGATGGGACCAGATGCCATGATCTTCATTTTCTGAATGTTGAGCTTTAAGCCAACTTTTTCACTCTCCTCTTTCACTTTCATCAAGAGGCTTTTTAGTTCCTCTTCACTTTCTGCCATAAGGGTGGTGTCATCTGCATATCTGAGGTTATTGATATTTCTCCCAGCAATCTTGATTCCAGCTTGTACTTCTTCCAGCCCTGTGTTTCTCATGATGTACTCTGCATATAAGTTAAATAAGCAGGATGACAGTATACAGCCTTGATGGACTCCTTTTCCTATTTGGAACCAGTCTGTTGTTCCATGTCCAGTTCTAACTGTTGTCTCCTGACCTGCATATAGGTTTCTCAGGAGGCAGGTCAGGTGGTCTGGTATTCCCATCTCTTGAAGAATTTTCCACAGTTTATTGTGATCCACACAAAGGCTTTGGCATAGTCAATAAAGCAGAAATAGATGTTTTTCTGGAACTCTCTTGCTTTTTCCATGATCCAGCGGATGTTGGCAATTTGGTCTCTGGTTCCTCTGCCTTTTCTAAAACCAGCTTGAACATCAGGAAGTTCACAGTTCATGTATTGCTGAAGTCTGGCTTGGAGAATTTTGAGCATTACTGTACTAGCATGTCGGAGAAGGCAATGGCACCCCACTCCAGTCCTCTTGCCTGGAAAATCCCATGGATGGAGGAGCCTGGTAGGCTGCAGTCCGTGGGGTCGCTAAGAGTCGTACACCACTGAGCGACTTCATTTTCTCTTTTTCACTTTCATGCATTGGAGAAGGAAATGGCAACCCACTCCAGTGTTCTTGCCTGGAGAATCCCAGGGACGGGGGAGCCTGGTGGGCTGACGTCTATGGGGTCACACAGAGTCGGACACGACTGAGCGACTTAGCAGCAGCAGCAGTACTAGCATGTGAGATAAGGAGCCAGAATCTGGAGATTCTGCATACGAAAAATATAATCATTGAAATAAAAAACTCAAAGGGGGAGTTGAAAAACAGAAAGGATAATGCTATGAAGACAGCCCCTTAAAAATAGAGTTGGGGGAATGGATGAGATCTGAATGATACTATTTATATAAAATAAAAGCACAGATAAACAAAACAACACAATAGATAGTCCCAAAATGTGTGCATGTATACAACTCAAAAACATAGATAAAAGAATAGAATGACTAAGGGGATTGAAATTGGAGTACGGATGAAATGAAAAAGAAAAAGAAAAGAAAATGAGAAAGGCCTTGAACAGATCATTGATGTACTTCATTACGACAAGAAGTATAATAAACTCAGGTCTCTGCCTCTGAGGACCAAAAATAAGATCCTTTTTAAAAGAATCCTATTTTTAAAAACTGTAAAGAAATACAGAAAATAGTAGTTGTTCTAGTACAGGATAAATTTATGGACATTTTGCCCATAATTTTAAAACACTGTAATTTTTCAATTTATAATAATATCTTAGCCAAATGAATGGTTTCCTTCAGGAAGTTATTTATATGCTCAGATAATCTGACTTTAATCAATTTATAATTTCCAGTATTGAACTGAATTTTTTGCAGTTATGAATCACAAGGAAAACAATACCTTCAACGATGCAATGCCATTTTGAGACATTAATCCTTAAGATAAAGATACAGACTTTTCAGTCAGTAAATATCATCAAAAAAAAGAGAAACATTGTCACCATTTAAATTATCTAAGCTTCTGAAACTTGTGTCAGTTGCTTTGTTTTATTCATCAAAAACTCCTTTTCTAATGTTCAACCAGGTTAATGATGAACAACCTTTATATTGTTAGATCAAATTGCCTGACATTTCTCTCTAGATACATGTGAAAATTAGAAACAGTCCCAATCTGCATTCTTGACAGCACATTATTTTTGAATATTGTATTTAAATTTTGTATTATTGAGCCAATAAATTTTTAATTGAGATGAAATCCCCATAACACAAAATTAGCTATTTTAAAGAATAATGTAGTAGCATTTCGGAGAAGGCGATGGCACCCCACTCCAGGACTCTTGCCTGGAAAATCCCGTGGACTGAGGAGCCTGGTAGGCTGCAGTCCATGGGGTCGCTGAGAGTCGGACACGACTGAGCGACTTCACTTTCACTTTTCACTTTCATGCATTGGAGAAGGAAATGGCAACCCACTCCAGTGTTCTTGCCTGGAGAATCCCAGGGACGGGGGAGCCTGGTGGGCTGCCGTCTCTGGGGTCGCACAGAGTCTGACACGACTGAAGTGACTTAGCAGCAGCAGCAGTGGCCTTTAGTATTTAGCATTTAGTATATTCACAATGGTGTGAGACAATCACCTCTATCTAGTTTCAAAATATTTTCATCATAACACAGCACTGTAAATCAACTATACTCCAATATAAGATAAACATTTTTTTTTTTAATTTCATCAACCCTGAAAGAGATCCTGTACCCATTTACACAGTCACTTTCTAGTCCCCGCCTCCCCTGCCTCTGGCAATAGCTTTTTGTCTTTCTGTCTCTCTGTGTTTACCTATTCTAGATATTTCCTATAAATAGGATCATATGGTATGTTTGTGTTGCTTTTTAGGTCCCTTCTGAAGGAAATCACTCTAACTGCTTGAGTTTTTAAAATCTCTGATTGGGACAGCCCTCATGGTTTAAGCCATATTGATTTTCAAATAAATATTGTTGTTCGTATAAACTCCAAACTTAATTGAATGTTGAGAAGAAGTTAAACAATAGAACAAATACAAATGATAACATATCTGCCCAAGTCTATCTTTTTTGGGGGGTGGTGGCCACTTGGTGAGGCATGCAGAACCTTCCCAAGCAGGGATCAAACCCATGTCCTCTGTAGTGGAAGCTCAGAATTTTTACCACTGGACCACATCTTGACATCTGCCTAAATTTAACCTCATCCCCTTTTACTGTCCTTCCAGTCTCTAAAAACCACTAAATTCGATTTCTCACAATGCCCTAAATCTCATGAACGTGTGTGCTGGGTGCTAAGTCGCTTCAGTTGTGTCTGACTCTGCGAGCCTATGGACTATAGCCTGCCAGGCTCTTCTGTCAATGGGATTCTCCAGGCAAGAATACTGGAGTGACTTGCCATGCCCTGCTCCAGGGGATCCTCCCAACCCAGGGATGGAACCTGCATCTCTTACGTCTCCTGCGTTGGCAGGCAGGTTCTTTACCACTAGCGCCGCATGAACACACCATGTCTATTCATGCCTCCCCATTATGCATACTAATCCCTGGAATGCATTTCCCCCCATGACTACCTAACCCTTACTCATGACTAAGATAAAACATTACCTGCTCTTCCAAAGTCTGCATCTTAAACGTTCTCTGACTCCTTTACCACCACATCACCGCTCTGCCTTGCTCATGCCTCTCACATTGTACTTACCAAGTTGCACTGTAAATAAAATGTTTATATGTAATTCCTCTACTTGATACTGAATCCTTTTGTATCCCTAGTGCCTAGCACAATAACTTTAACTTTCTAAAAATCAACAAAGTATTAAATGGATCACAAATATACCATGGACCATAGTTAGATAACTTTTGATTAATAACAGTGGCCTCATAATTTGGTGCCTGAATAAGTGGCCTGAGCATCCCCTGAGAGCTTTTTCCAAATACAAATTCTTGGATCATACTCAAGACCTACTGAGTCAGAAACTCTAGGAGGAGGCACCTAGCAATCTGGGATTTAAAATACTCTCTAGGGGCTTCCCTCTTGGTCCAGTGGTTGAGACTCCACCCTTCTACTGCAGGGGGCATGGGTTCAATCCCTGGTTGGGGAACTAAAATCCCATATGCTGCATGGCCAAAAATAAATAAACAAATAATATTCTAAAAAAATAAAGTAGGTTCTTTTTAAAAAAAGAAAGAAAGAAAAGCCCTCTAGGTGATTGCGATGTACACTCAAGTTAGAATCATTGACCTAGAAAATTGAGAACAACAGAACAGCTATCTTAGGCCTCTGGGAGAACATACCCCCTGGCTTTCCTGTGACCTCTGAGGCTGCTCTTCCCAAGTATCCTTCATTGACTCCTCCTCCTTTTGCCCACACCCCCGTGCTGGAGTGCCTCTGGGTTCACACTTCAGGTCTCTTCTCTGTCTGCACTCATTCTAGGCCCATGTACACTTTCTAGACACTGATGACACCCAAATCTATGTCCCTCACCCCACCTCTCTAAATCCCAGACCCATATAAATCTGCCTTCTCAGTTTCTCCACTTGGATATCTGCTTGGCATCTATGAGCTCATAATCTTCTTCAGAAACCTATGATTCTCCATTATACCTTTTCTATCTCAGTAGACTTGTTTGCCAAGTTTCTCAGACCAAAAACCTTAGAGTATCCTTGACTCCTTTTCTTCTTGTGACGCTTTACAACCAGCCACCCATCAGCATATTTATCCCTGAAGCCTCCAAACTACATGCTCGACAATTTCCCATCCTCACTGCTGTGCCACCCACAGTCCCAGCTGCCATGATCTCTTGTCTGGATTCCTCACTAGATGAGTCTCTCTGCTAACATTCCTATTCCGCCACCACAAATACACACCCATTCAGTTCTCCACACAACAGCCAAAATATTAACCAGATTATTCCATTTCCCATCACACATTTATTTTTAACATCCAGATCCTCTCCATGACCTATAAAACACTACATTAACTTGCTCCTAAGCCCATGACAACCATCTTCCCAGTCATTCTTATATCCCTTCTTTTCTTCAAACACTCAAAGATTCACTTTAGGGGCTATGCTTATACTATTCTCTCTGTTTATAATGGGCTTCTCATGACTCTCAGGAAGGCCCTTCAGTGCTCTTCATTCCTATCTCTTTAAACTCTTTCTAAAATAGTAGCTGCCCTTATCATCTACCTCACTACTTTGTTAAGCACTGTTTGTATTATTTATCTATTGCTGCTTAACAAGTTACCCCAAAATTCAGTGGCTTAAAACAGCACACATTATCTCACAGTTTATGTGGGTCAGGAGTCCAAGTATGATTGAGATGGGTCCTCTACTTCAGGGCCTCTCACAAGGCTGAAATCAGCTTCAATTGAGGAACAATCCACTTCCAAACTCACTCAGTGCTTGTTAGCAGAATTCAGTTCCTTGAAGGCTGCTGAACTGAGGGTTCCTTGCTACATGAGCCTCTGTAATATGCCTCTTATTCCATCAAAAACCCACAAAGGAGAAAGTCTGCCAGCAAGATGGAAACCACAGTATTGTACAACCTAACCATGGAAATGGGGCTTCCCTGGTGGCTCAGTGATAAGAAACCCACCTGCAAATGGAGCAGAGATGGGTTTGATCCCTAGGTTGGGATGATCCCCTGGAGAAGGAAATGGCAACCCACTCCAGTATTCTTGCCTTGGAAATCCCACGAACAGAGGAGCCTGGTGGGCAACAGCCCATGGGGTCCCAAAAGAGTTGGACACAACTTAGCAACTAAACAATCCCACCACCTTTTCCCAGATGTTGGTTAGAAGCAAGTCACTAGGCACAGTCCATGGGCAAGGGGAGAAGTTTGCACAAGGGCAAGAATGCCAAGAAGTAAGATCATTAGTTCAGTTCAGTTCAGTTCACTCTCTCAGTCATGTCCGACTCTTTGCGACCCCATGAACTGCAGCACACCAGGCCTCCCTGTCCATCACCAACTCCCGGAGTCCACCCAAACCCATGTCCATTGAGTCAGTGATGTCATCCAACTATTTCATCCTCTGTTGTCCCCTTCTCCTCCTGCCCTCAATCTTTCCCAGCATCAGGGTCTTTTCAAATGAGTCAGCTCTCCGCATCAGATGGCCAAAGTATTGGAGTTTCAGCTTCAACATCAGTCCTTCCAATGAACACCCAGGACTGATCTCCTTCAGGATGGACAGGTTGGATCTCCTTGCAGTCCAAGGGACGCTCAAGAGTCTTCTCCAACACCACTGTTCAAAAGCATCAATTCTTCAGCATTCAGCTTTCTTTATAGTCCAACCCTCACATCCATACATGACCACTGGAAAAACCATAGCCTTGACCAGATGGACCTTTGTTGACAAAGTAATGTCTCTGCTTTTGAATATGCTATCTAGGTTGGTGAAAACTTTCCTTCCAAGGAGTAAGCGTCTTTTAATTTCATGGCTGCAATCACCATCTGCAGTGATTTTGGAGCCCACAAAAATTAAGTCAGCCACTGTTTTCAGTTTCCCCATCGATTTGCCATGAAGTGATGGGAGATCATTAGGTGACATTGTAAAGGCTTTCTATCTGTGTCCTAAGCATATTCCGTATGCGTGAGTACATTCTTGAAAGTTATATTGTTCCCAATTTAAGGCAGATACTGACAAATTCATATGACTTGTAATGATTTGGTCTGAATTTGGACTCAGGTGTGGCAGACTCCACCATGATCTTAATGACCACACCATCCTGCCAGGTACAGTGTGTTGCAATTATAACTCCTTTGAGTCTCCTTTTTCTCATATGTTAAGAGAACTGAACTAGATGTCCTCTTAAGACTCATATGCCGTGATGTGTGATGCTGAAGACAGAAATGGTTAATAAATTCAAAATTACTCTGCCCTGATCCTAACACTGAATACATAAGGAATATCCTTCTCCTTTTGTTGAGAGAAGATGCAGAGGCTATGATTAGATAGATATATCTCATGATTTTTTAAATTATATACCAAATCAACAGAATTTCAAGCAAATGAATTCTATGGCTTTATGCCCTATGTGAACCAAACAGGGAGATTGAGTTTTTCTCTTCTCTTTTATTGTTCCCAATTTTCTTTTTTAATCTTATTTCCTGGCGGAATTCCCATATGCTTTTCAATTTACAGAAACTGCACACTGAGACACCCTTATTTCTCAAGCCTTCCTTTACTCCCACTTTGAGCTCTTCTTTCCAGCAATGTGTATAAGCCAAATAAGAAAAGAATACATTATTAAATTAAAAGAGATCACTACAGCATATATCACTCAATATGACATACAACACAATATTTCTTCTATTAAATTTCTTAGAACATTTAGCTCAGAAACATTATGCTTGTATGATAAAGCCAAAATGGTCATTTGCAAATAAAATAAAACCCAACTTTAATAGACTGAACTCAGCCTGCCTGGAAGTGATATTAAATTCTGATTTTCCAAACTAACTTAGGACTTATTTTAATCAACTATTGTATATCTTATTTCCATAATGAATACTAAAGGGAAAGACACATTTATGAGCACACTCAGTTCAGTTCAGTTCAGTTCAGTCACTTAGTCGTGTCTAACTCTTTGCGACCCCATGAATCGCAGCACGCCAGGCCTCCCTGTCCATCACCAACTCCCGGAGTTCACTCAGACTCACATCCATCGAGTCAGTAATACCATCCAGCCATCTCATCCTCTGTCGTCCCCTTCTCCTCCTGCCCCCAATCCCTCCCACCATCAGAGTCTTTTACAATGAGTCAACTCTTCACATGAGGTGGCCAAAGTACTGGAATTTTAACTTTAGCATCATTCCTTCCAAAGAAATCCCAGGGCTGATCTCCTTTAGAATGGACTGGTTGGATCTCCTTGCAGTCCAAGGGACGCTCAAGAGTCTTCTCCAACACCATAGTTCAAAAGCATCAATTCTTCGGCACTCAGCCTTCTTCACAGTCCAACTCTCACATCCATACATGACCACAGGAAAAACCATAGCCTTGACTAGACGGACCTTTGTTGGCAATGTCTCTGCTTTTGAATATGCTATCTAGGTTGGACATAACTTTCCTTCCAAGGAGTAAGCATCTTTTAATTTCATGGCTGCAGTCACCATCTGCAGTGATTTTGGAGCCCAGAAAAATAAAGTCTGACACTGTTTCCACTGTTTCCCCATCTATTTCCCATGAAGTGATGGGACCAGATGCCATGATCTTCATTTTCTGAATGTTGAGCTTTAAACCAACTTTTTCACTCTTCACTTTCACTTTCATCAAGAGGCTTTTTAGTTCCTCTTCACTTTCTGCCATAGGGTGGTGTCATCTGTATATCTGAGGTTATTGATATTTCTCCCGGCAATCTTGATTCCAGCTTGTGTTTCTTATTTCAGTACAAATAAAACTATTTCAGTTATTCACTCCTCCCACTAGTAACTCAGTTCAAATCAGTATTAAATACATCAAGTATTAAATGTGCAATCAAGTGATGCTTCTTATGCTTGAATGGTTACCCAACCAAGCAATCCAGCAAAAAGGAAAACATATGTCAACTAAAGTTTTGTGTACAGCCCAAGTAGAGTGAACAGTTAATAATTACAGTGCCTTCCATATAGTAAATGCTCAATAAACACTGACTATTTGAAGAATATGAGAAAGATTAACCATTCAGAAATTTTGGATCCAAAGAATCAATACTATTACACTTTTATTTCCAAAAATGTTTCTGTAGTGCCTATTAAATATCAATTTATCACTGTGGGAGTTCCCACAGTGCTGGGAAACAATTTTTTTTAAATCAGCAAGACAGGAACACTGTACTCAAGTAAATAAACTATATAGAGTGCTATGCAAAATACAACGTAAGTTTAGAACAGTGGCAGCTCAGGCTGAATTCAGAGACCACCTGAACCAGATCTTAGAAGTTAATTAGAATTAGAACAAGTATGAAAGAAGAAATAGAAGGACTTTCCTGGTGATCCAGTGGCTAAGACTCCATGCTCCCAATGCAGGGGGACTGTGTTTGATCTTTGATCAGGGAACTAGATTCCGCATGCCACAACAAAGATTGAAGATCCTGTGTGCCTCAATTAAGACCTGACAGAGCCAAATAAATAAATATTTTAAAAATAAAAGTATCAATTAAAAAAAGAAGAAGAAATAGAGATTCTAAGAAAGTGAAATCTCAGCAGTAAAGCAAGGCAAGCAAGATTTATCAAAAACAGGAGATAAGGAATAAGTAATAGAAACACCAGACTTTAAATCTTTAAAAAACTGTAACACTTTATTTAAAGATTTGCTTATTTGTATGGGCAATATTGCCTGTACCATTTAAGGAAAAAAAGAAGTAAAGCAGGTTTGTGAAAGTGTTAAGTTACTCAGTTGTTTACGACTCTTTGCTGCCCCATAGACTGTAGCCCACCAGGCTTCTCTGTCCATGGAATTCTCCAGACAAGAATACAGGAGTGGGTTTCCATTCCCTTCTCCAGGGGATCTTCCCGACCCAGGGATCAAACCCAGATCTTCCACATTGCAGGCAGATTCTTTACCTTCTGAGTCACCAAGGAAGCCCAAAGAAGGTTTAAATAATATGTAATCTGATGAAAAATATCGTTTAGTGGTTTAAACTTTATATTAATTTGC
The DNA here is from genome assembly GCF_029407905.1 of Bubalus kerabau. Classification (NCBI taxonomy): domain Eukaryota; kingdom Metazoa; phylum Chordata; class Mammalia; order Artiodactyla; family Bovidae; genus Bubalus; species Bubalus kerabau. The sequence goes on from NC_073637.1 coordinate 56,905,762, forward strand.
TAGGGCTGCCTGAACAAAGTACCACAGACTGGAGAATTTAAACAACACTTATATTCTCACAATTCTGGAGGCTAGAAGTCCAAGATCTGTATTTTAGCAGCGTTTTCTTCTGAGTTCTCTCTGGCTTATAGATGACTGTCTTCTCCCTGTGGTCTTCCTACGGTGTGTGTCTATGTCCTAATCTCTTCTTATGAGGACAACAGCCCTATTGGATAAAAGTGAAAGTGAAAGTGTTAGTCAATCAGTTGAGTCCACAGTATGTGACCCCAGGGGTTGTAACCCGCCAGTCTCCTCTGTCCTTGGAATTCTCCAGGCAAGAATACTGGAGTTGGTTACCATTCCCTTATCCAGGGGATCTTCCTGACACACAATCTATAGACATAAAACAGCAGCAAGTCAAGAAAAATGTATGCTAGATTTCTCCCTGTTCTGCCTTAACGTGGGGTGGGCAATGTGCCTGAACATTTTCAGGGGGGAAAAGAAATGTAAAGAAGATACTTTACTTTAAGTACTTAGAAGCAATCTAAATGTAAATCATAAAGCATTAAAGCTGGGGAAACCTTAAAGGTTATGGGGCCACATTCCTTCTCATTCTACTGAGGAAAATAAAGACCTAAAGGCTAAGTGTCTCCTCTTAAATGATTCATTTAATAATCACTATCCCAGTTAACTGGGACTTCCCAGGTGGCACACTTGGTAAAGAATCCACCTGCCAATGCCGGAGATGCAAGCAAAGCATGTTTGATCTCTGGGATGAGAAGATCCCCTGAAGAAGGAAATGGCAACCACTCCAGTATTCCTGCCTGGAGAATTCCATGGACAGAGGAGCCTGACAGGGCAACAGTCCTTGGAGTCCAAAGTGTCAGACACGACTGAGCACACATGCGTGCATTCCAGTTACTTATATTTTAAACATGAAGTTTTTAAAGAACTTTGAATTTTGTGTGGGCTTCCCTTGTGTGGGCTTCCCTTTTGTGGCCTTCCCTTGTGGCTCAGCTGGCAAAGAATCCACCTGCAATGTGGGAGACCTGGGTTTGATCCCTGGGTTGGGAAGATCCCCTGGAGAAGGGAAAGGCTACCCATTCCAGTATTCTGGCCTGGAGAATTCTATGAACTGTATAGTCCACGGGGTCGCAAAGAGTTGGACACGACTGAGCAACTTTCACTTTCTTTCACACTTTCTTAGTATGTGTAACTTTAAAGTATTGGATTGGCCTAAAAGTTCGTTTGGGTTTTTCCATAATGGAAATACTATAATATCATTTTTCCATAATGAATGTTCTGGCCAACCCAATATAAGGCTGTAGATGAATTCTAAGTATATTTACCTAGACCTGTGCTGTCCATTTCAGCAGTTATTAGCCAATAGGTCTACTTAGATTTAAATTATTAACATTAAGTAAAATTAAAAATTCAGCGCCCCTATCACACTTCAAGAACAAGTATGGTTAGTAGCTACTATATTGCACAATATAGATACAGAATAGTTTTGCCATTACACAAAGTTCTATTGGACAGTGCCAGTCCAGAATATTCTAGAAATCAGGTAGCACCTTCTTCTAGAAAGTCTAAGGAAGCTCAACTTTATAATTCTCTCAAATTGTAAAATATAACAGGTGGCTCATTTCAATTACAAACACCTCATGTATTTTCTGGCAGAAAGAACCTCCTTTCAAATTTTACTTTCACATTTTTCAGCTTCCCATTGACCTTCATCAAAGTGAAATTAAACTTGATTTTTGAAAGAAAAAAAAGTCACATTACTAAATTTAATCAACATATAACATTTTTTAACAACCCAAAATGGCCCCACATAAATTCTAGATTATTCCAAAAGCTTTCCTTTCCTAAAGAAACTCTGTAGATTTTCCTCCATTTCTGAAATACTGTGGTCAAGTCTGTGAGTGGCAGAAGATTACTATCTTATCTACATTTGAATTATCCATAAGAAATTTCTTTACTTGCATGCACATTTTAAACTAAGAAATTAAAGTCATGAAGGCTGCTCCTAAATGTATGAAGAATTACAGAACAACATGAAACCCACAAAAATGAATCACTTTATTCTTTAACAAGAATATCATTTGATGACGTTTACATTTTCACAGAGGAAAAGAATGTCATGAGAGGTAAGAGGCATATTGGAACAATGAGCATGTGAGATTTGCCTGAAGAGCAGGTCTGAGAGTCCAGTGGTTGTTGTTCAGTTGCTCAGTCTGCCCAACTATTTGTGACCCCACTGACTGCAGCATGCCAGGTTTCCCTGTCCTTCACCATCTCCCAGAGTTTACTCAAACTCATGTCCATTGAATCAGTGATGCTGTCCAACCATTTCATTCTCTGTTGCCCCTTCTCCTCCCACCTTCAGTCTTTCCCAGCAATCAGGGTCTTTCCTAATGAGTCAGCTCTTCACATCAGGTGGCCAAAGTACTGGAGCTTCAGCTTTAGCATCAGTCCTTCTAATGAATATTCAGGGTTGATTTTCTGAATGTTCCTCAAAGGGGAGTATCCGTGTCCTCAACAACAGCTGAAGATACAGACCCCAGAACCAGACCTATAAGACCAGAGTCTCTGTGGAAGAAGCACGGGAATTTGAATTTTTAAGTGCTCCCAGGGTAATTCTCTGCTTTTCAGCTGAGTGCCGAAGAACTAACGCTTTTGAACTGTGGTGTTGGAGAAGACTCTTGAGAGTCCCTTGGACTGCAAGGAGATCCAACCAGTCCATTCTAAAGGAGATCAGTCCTGGGTGTTCTTTGGAAGGACTGATGCTAAAGCTGAAATGCCAATACTTTGGCCACCTCATGTGAAGAGTTGACTCACTGGAAAAGACTCTGATGCTGGGAGGGATTGGGGGCAGGAGGAGAAGGGGACGACAGAGGATGAGATGCTTGGATGGCATCACCGACTCGATGGACGTGAGTCTGAGTGAACTCCAAGAGTTGGTGATGGACAGGGAGGCCTGGCGTGCTGCTGTTCATGGGGTTGCAAAGAGTCAGACATGACTGAGAGACTGAACTGAACTGAACTGACAGTAATTCTTCCGTCTAAAAAAATTTGAGAGGAATGTGAATGTTGAAATCTAACTGAAGTCTCTTATATTTGGCTTAATATCTACAGAAGTAATTAGCTGTCCTGGCCATGTGAGTTTTGTACCCAGGCATGAAGAGTCCCTTATAGAGCAGATATTATTAAATGTATTGTTTTTCTTTTTGGAAACAGGAATAGTAACTTTAGCTGTAAGTATAATTAGAAAGTTGGAATATCCTACACACTGCTGATCACTATATAACTGCACGCCCAATTACATGATCCTTTTGGAGCATCTAAATGTCACTCTGTTGTACTTCTGCAACAGTTTTAAAAAAAGACCCTAAAGGGATATCAATCAAGGATACACCCCGTAGCCTCCCAAGAGGGCTAACTGAGCACCTACTATGTGCCTGGAACTCATCCACACCCTTTTCACACATTTCATTGCATTCCTAAAACCCAGCCAATGCAACACTGAGCCCCACGTTGCACCAGTGAGCAAGGCAGCAAGAAGTCCCCAGAGAATCTCATTTACATCCTGATATATGGTCACTGTCTGAGTCATCATCTACTCTCAGGGAAAAAGGGGTGGATATTGCACTTAAAACTCCCTTCCACCTGCTAAATCATTTTACTTAGCAAGTGCCCTCAGTGTTTCTGGCAGAGTCCAACAACTGTTGAGTAACAAATACTTTTCTTCCCTTTTTTTTTAGAAGCCTGAGCCCTCTTCACTGGTTGATTGCTGTTCAAATAAAGTGAAATGATGACAGGAGTGGGCTAAGTGAGCTCATTCTATTCTCTTTTTTAAATACTAACAAGAGGATCTATCATCCATCTGAAAGACATTCAATCCCTGAAAACAAGATCTTAACGCTTCATCAAAGCTTGAAGAAGCCGAAGGAAATTTTGGGAAGTAGCCAATTAGGTGTGTATGTTCAGTTTGATGGTTTCCCCTTCTCTCTCCTTCACTTCTTTTATCCTCAGCTGTCTGACTTTCTTTACCATTAGCTAAACAGCAGCCAAGGAGCCTGAGGCTATAAGTAGGATCTGAGAGATACCCATTAAAACAACTGGAGACCAACTCCTTGACATAGATTGCACATCAGACTTTACCCTGATCCTGGTCAGTCAGAATACTAAGCACTATTAAGCACAATGCGGGAGATGCAAGAGATGTGATTTCAATCCCTGGGTGGGGAAGATTCCCTGGAGTAGGAAATGGCAACCCACTTCAATATTCTTGCTGGGAAATTCCAAGGACAGAGGAGTCTGGTGGGCTACAGTCCAGGGGGTCGCAAAGAATTGGAGACAACTGAATGACTGAGCACACATATACACTGAGCACAAACCCAAAGGGAAAAATGAGGATTACCAGAGAAAACTTATGTCACTACCAGAAGGAAAAAAAATCCTCTGAATGCATGCAAGTATTGGATTATCTTTTTCTCTCCCTTCTTAGACCATAAGCTCCTTAGAGGTAAAAATATCTCATGCATCTCTTCAACCTTGGTAGACACAGGGATAGCTCATGGTAAACGTTCAAAAGCGACACAAGGAATAAATGGGAACACATTAATGCACTCAAGTGTTTTCCTTCCGCTACTTTAAAGAATCCCTTTTAAATTTTTGTTTGTTTGTTTGATTGTGGCTCCAGAGTCAGAAATGTCAACTTCTATTTCAGTTTATCCTTCCATATCTAGCAATTAGACTATTGCAATTTTTCTCCAGTTAAGTGCTCAGAGTCTTTTATCCTCAGTACTACATACAACACTGAATTGATCTTCTCTAAAATATTGCTTTAATCATGCTAATTCTCTGCAGAGAAACCTTGTTTGACTCCTCATTCTGTGGCAAATAAAGTCTGAAACTCCACATCCGACATTCAAGACACCTTATTCATCAGCCAAATTTCTCGTTTCACCTCTGTTCCCTCATTTAGCCAATGTTCTTACAGACAGAGGCAGTGATTTTGCGTCAGTCTCCAACATTCCCTCACATATCCATTTCATTTTATTTGTTCACCAACAAAAATTTACCCAAGGCCTCTTGCTAGCAAAGAATTGTCCCAGATGTCCTGTAAACTTACACTTGCTTTGTTTCCCTCAGTAAAATAATATGGCATTTCTCTAGTGTTAATTTAAAGGGGATCTACTGTGAGTCTCATTATAGATAGAAGGTTCCGTTTGTATCCATTTCCTTATTTCCTTATGTGCATGTCTCTCCTTTTTTCAACATAATAATTTTTTGCCTATGATTTGCTATAAAAAAAAATCATTGTGAGATAGATGTTGTTTAGAGTGCTAGGAAATTGAAACTGCTTCCATACTGAAAACTGACTGTGAATCAATAAAAATAGAAATCTATAAAAACATAAAGTGGAAACAAAAGGAGATAGAGATGACATTTTCCAAAAATTTCGCATCAGGACATACTATATCAGGTTTCATGATGTGTAACTTTTGGAACGTTTTACACTGTATTTAAAATTACATTCATGTCAGAAATAAAAGTCTTTATAACTCACTGAACAAGAGAGTTTTCAATGTTGAATCACTCAGAATTCAAAAACATAAATATGTATCAGCAAAGGGTATTGGATATATCAAACACCAAAGAAAAGTTTAATATCTTTACTTATAACAATTATTGTCTACTTATCTCTAGGTGAAACAAAATGAGTATTTATCTCAGAAATAGTGGAAAGTGCCATATAGCAGTTATAATCATATGAGTAATAGCAATAATTATTGTAAAGAAGTATTAGTGATTCCAATTATTTTCCTGCCAACTTTTCCCTCATTCAGTTGTTTTCAGGGGTCTTTGTTGGACTTAGAAAAACTCTGAATATTAGAATATATTTTCACCACTGACCAAAACACTTTCAAAAATTCAAAATATGCTTTATTTGTGAGTTTCAAAAGGATCTAAGGGATGTTTATCCATCCAATTCATTTAGTACATATTTATTTGATACCTATTGTAGTCCAGGTATTAAGCTAAAACTCTTTGCAACTCCATGGGTTGTAGCCCACCAGGCTCCTCTGTCCATGGGATCCTCCAGGCAAGATCACTGGAGTGGGTTGCCATTTTCTTCTCCAGGGGATCTTCCAGACTCAGGGATCGAACCTGGGTCTTCTGAATTGCAAGCATTCAGTCTTCAATTCCTTACAGTCTGAGTCACCAGGGAAACCCCTATATTTTCAAACAGCTTACTAACTCATGTAAAAATGAGAAACTGATAAGATAGTATCTGTGGTCATATTTGAACAGTGAGCTCTTGGCCACTGAGAACATTTGTACATCAGAGAACTGTAGTTAAAACCATCAACTTTACACTCAGTCATATGGGGTTCAAACAGATTCTTAGTCTTACTCTCTGTGTGACCTAAGCAGGTCATTTAACCTCTCTGGTCTACTAAGTTTCTTCACCTGAAGAATAAGAATTTAAGAACACGGACTTTGTAGGATTGTTTTGATGATAAAACATTTTCTGACACAAGGTAACTGCTCTGTAAATAATTTTGTTGGGTTTTTGTTTTTGTTGTTGTTGTTGCTACTGTTAGTAGAAACTTCAAAAGTAATTGTGGGGACTTCCCTGGTGGTCCAGTGGTGAAGAATCTGCCTTGCAGCGCACAGGGAAAGTGAGTTCGATCCCTGGCCAAGGACTAAGATCTCACATGCCTCAGAGTAACTAAGCCCACACACCACAGCTACAAGCCCACTTGCCACAACTAGAGAGTCCATACACTACAGCAACAGATCCCGCATGACACAACAGAAGATCCTGCATACTGCAGCTAAGACCCGATGCAGCCAAAAAAAGGGGCAGAGTTCTGAAGTACATCCTCCCAAGAGGAGAAGGACATGTATGTCAGTTAAATGGAACAGCAAGCAAGTGAAAAGAGGTTTGAAAGAGTTTATATTAAAAAAAGAAAAAAAAAAGGTAATTCTCTATTCTCCTATTGGTTCCCTATTGGGACAATGGCCTGAGAGGAGATGGAAGATAAGGCAAGGTTGTGAAAATTAAAATTGTAATACTCTCCATCCAATATAGACTGGGATTTTCAGTTGTTAGACTAGAAAGACAGTGGTGTCTCGACACAATGCTGAATTCAAGTACAAGCAACAAAAACTTTACTGTGGGGGGAAAGCACATATCAACTCTATTTCTCCAGGTTTGATTCACATGCACTCGGCATCTCAACAATTTAGAAGAGTCTCTCTCTTACACACACACACACAACACACCTATTCTCTACACCAAAGAGGACCAGTAAACTAAGGAGTTCTTTTGCAAAATGAGGGGATATTTTTTCCTTTTACAATAATTAAAATCTATTCCAGGCTCATTATTTTCTTCTTCAGAATTGTTATTACTATTGACCAGAGGTTAAAAATTTTAAACAAAATCACTTTTATCTGGTTGATGGAGCTCTGTAGACAGAAGTGTTAGTTCATATTCATTTGAACAATTAACAATTCAAATAAAAATGCAAATGCACTGTGCCAGTATATTTCATCTACTCTATGTCAATAGGGTAAAATGTAGAGATCAAAATGATTATGTTGAAATTCTTAGGTGATTCTATCCATTTTCTTTTTTCCATCTTTATTGAGATATAATTGACAAATAACACTGTGTGAGTTTAGAGTATACAGGGTGTTGACTTGATACATTCATATATTGTGAACTGATTACCACCATAGCATTAGCTAACACCTCTATCATATCACATAATTGCCAGTTCTTTCTTATGGTGAGAATGTTTAGGATCTACTCCCTTAACTACTTGCAAGTATATAATATAGTATTATTAACTATAATTATCATGTCTTACATTAGATCCTCAGAACTTATTCATCTGACAACTGGAAATTTGTACACTTTGACCAATCTCTCTCCATTTCCCCCCACCCTTCAGCCCCTGTGAACTACTATTCAAGATACTTATTTCTGTGGGTTTGGCTTCTTAGATTCCACATAATTGTGAGACCATACAGTATTTGTCTTTCTCTGTCTGACTTATTTCACTCAGCACAATGCTCTCAAGGTCAGTCTGCTGCTGCTGCTGCTGCTGCTGCTAAGTCACTTCAGTCATGTCCGACTCTGTGTGACCCCATAGTTGGCAGCCCACCAGGCTCTGCTGACCCTGGGATTCTCCAGGTGAGAACACTGGAGTGGGTTGCCATTTCCTTCTCCAATGCATGAAAGTGAAAGTGAAAGTGAAGTCTCTCAGTCGTGTCCAACTCTTCGCAACCCCATGGACTGCAGCCTACCAGGCTCCTCCATCCATGGGATTCTCCAGGCAAGAGTACTGAAGTAGGTTGCCATTGCCTTCCCCCAAGGTTAATCTATGTCATAGCAAATGGAAGGACTTCCTTCTGTCTCGTGGCTGAGTAATATTTCACTGTGCTACGTATGAATATATACCATGTGTGTGTGCTAAGTTGCTTCAGTCATGTCCGATTCTGTGCAACCCCATGGACCGTAGCCCATCAGGCTCCTCTGTACATGGAGTTCTCCAGGCAAGAATACTGGAGTAGGTTGTCATGCCCTCTTCCAGGGGATCTTCCCAATCCATGGAATGAACCCAGATCTCTAGTAGCCCCTGCATTGGCTGGCAGGTTCTTTACCACTGTTCGCCTGGGAGGCCCCATGAGTATATGCCACACCTTCTCTATCCACTGTTCCATTGACAGGCCCTTAGGTTGTTTCCATATCTTAGCTGTTGTGAATAATGCTGCAAGAAACAGGGGAGTGCATATGCTTCTTTAAGATACTGATTTCATTTCCTTCAGATACATATCCATAAGTGCAACTTCTCTATCTTATGGTAGTTCTATTTTCAGTTTTTTGAGGAACTTCCGTTTTGTTTGCCATAGTTGCACCAACAGGGCACAAGAGTTTGTTTACCTTCAAAATTGACATATTCCAAATGATACTGGCCAGACAAGCCATGCTCAAAGAACCAAATATCCAAGATATAAGGTCTCTTAGCTAAGATCTGAGTAACCAGGAAGCAAACAAACAAAAGCAACACCCCCTCCCCCCAGGTGTGTGAAGCTTCAAGAGGTAAGAAAGGAGAAGAACACACACTTCACATCATTACTTACAGATATTTTACCTAGATGTCCCTAATATCCAAATAAAGTTGAGTGTAGACTTGATTTCCAGCTGTGTTAAGTGAATTTAAGCAAATCATCTCATATTGTCAAGCACTGTTTCTCAATTTTAGACCACCTACAACAGAATCACTTAGAATACTTATTAAAAATGAAATTTTATGGGCCCCACCCTGGAATAACTGAAATAGAATGTCTGCAGAGTAGCCCCCATAAATCTGAATTTTTGACAAACTTCCTTTGATAATTTCCATGTACAAGAAATTTGAGAACAAACATGTTTGGATTTCAATTCCACGTTCCAAAAGATAAAGAATTTCAATGTAAAAATAGTTGTTGAGCATCTATCATGCACCTTATTTTGTGCTAAGTGATATTGACCCAATTTTTAACCTCGAGAAGCTTACACCAGTTTGAGAGTGAAAACTCAGGATGCAGTCAATCCAAGGAGTAATGTATTGGTGGCAACAGGAATGCAGCAAGAGAGAATGGGTAAGAAAGACACTGCAGAGGTAGATTTTACATGATTTCGTAGTTGCTTGGGTACAGGAAGCTCAGGAAGATCAAAGATGACTGAAATATAGAACTGGTGCACTAGAAAAACAGTAGCCATCAGGGTGAGAGGTTAAATATTCCAGGAAGACACTATTGAGAACTTAACTAAGGATATTCAAAAGAGGTCAGGGCTAGAGATGAAGATTTGGAAGATTTAATATAATAATAGAGATAATAGATAAAGCTGTGGTTACAAATGAGACCTCAAAGGAGAAAGAAAACAAAGGTTGAAGGACAAAATGTTCATCAATGTCTACATTTAAGGGGATGTGGAAAACATCAGCTGAGAAGACTTCTATGATGTGCAGATAGTGTTAAACATTTTCTTTGTGCCCCATTATGTCTTTAATCTCTACCATAGTTCCTGCCAAAAATGTTTCACTTTTTCTTATTTACCTGCCTGTCTCCATTATTAGACTATGAGCTTTTTAATAGCTGAGTTAAGCACTATATTCATCTCTCAATCACCAGCCCTAGTTTTGAAACTTAGTACATCATGGGTTCCCAAAGGGTAAAGGGATTAATGGATGGCGAGGTGGATGAATGGATGGAAAGATGAATGATGGATATACTATGAAGGAGACAGGGTGGAGGGTGAGAGAGAGATCAAACCAGAACAGTGCTATAAAAGTAAAGAAAGAAAGAATTTAAAATTTTATAATATGTTGATCAAATAAACACAAAAAACCTACAATGTCTCTCCTCACCTCTAAAATGTTATAAATTTACATTATAGGGTTCAAAGCACAAGCTGGAATCAAGATTGCTGGAAGAAATATCAATAACCTCAGATATGCAGATGACACCACCCTTATGGCAGAAAGCAAAGAGGAACTAAAGAGCCTCTTGATGAAAATGAAAAAGGAGAGTGAACAGCTGGCTTAAAACTCAACATACAAAAAACTAAGATCATGGCATCCAGTCCCATCACTTCATGGCAAATAGATGGGGAAACAACAGAAACTGACAGACTTTTTCTTGGGCTCCAAAATCACTGCAGATGGTGACTGCAGTCACAAAATTAAAAGATACTTGCTCCCTTGAAGAAAAGCTATGACAAACCTAGACAGCATATTAAAAAGCAGAGACATTACTTTGCTGACAAAGGTCCATCTAATCAAAGCTATGGTTTTTCCAGTAGTCATGTACGGATGTGACAGTTGGACTATAAAGAAGGCTGAGGGCCAAAAAATTGATTCTTTTGAACTGTGGTGTTGAAAAAGACTCTTGAGAGTCTCTTGAACTGCAAGGAGATCAAAGCAGTCCATCCTAAAGGAAATCAGTCCTGAATAATCATTGGAAGGACTGATGCTGAAGCTGAAGCTCCAATACTTTGGCCACCTGATGCGAAGAACTGACTCATTAGAAAAGACCCTGGTGCTGGGAAACAATGAAGGCAAGAGAAGGGGATGACAGAGGATGAGATGGTTGGATGGCATCACCAACTCCATGAACATGAGTTTGAGCAAGCTCCGGAAGATGGGAAAGGACAGGGAAGCCTGGCGTGCTGCAGTCCACGGGGTCACAAAAAGTTGGCCATGACTGAGCAACTGAACAACATAGGGTTCAAAAGTTAACTACATTAAAAGTACCTCATGAGTTTATTGTTTATGTGTGATTCTTCCTGCTAATTTTAAATACATCCAGAATTTCAGAATCCAGACTCTTCTCACTTTTAATATTTTGTTTCAAGACACCATCAGTTCCCTCACCTGAGTTGTTGCAAATTTCCCCTACATGACTTCTCTGCTTCTACCCTTGGCTCTCTGTAGGCTCTTTCTCAAAACAGCATCCAGAATGGTCCCTTGCAAACAGAAGTCAGCTCTTCCCATTCCTCCATTCAAACCCTTCAATGATTTCCCATCTCACTGAACGTTAAGCCAAAGTCTTTAAAGTGGAACACAATGCCCTACCTCATTTCCCACTCTTCTCAAACCCCACCCCAAAATACTGCGTCTCCATCCTCATCTCCTTCACCTTTCCCCACTGCTGTCTCTCTCTTCCAGTCCCACTGACCTCCTTGTTATTTCGCCAACATTCCAAGCATGCTTCTGCTTCAGGAACTCTGCACTTGAAGTTTCCCCAGCCTGGAATTCTCTCTTCCCAGATGTCCACCTGGTTCACTCCCTCATCTCCTTTGCTCAATTGGTGACTTCTCCTGAGGACTTCTCAGTGAAGTCTTCCCTTTCACCCCCATTTAAAATTGTCATCTACCCAGCACTCCCTCTGCTCCCTCTCTCTTATTTTTCTCCATAGCACATTTCATTATTTAACATACTTTTTTCTTTTTAAAAAAACTTTTTATTTTATATTGGAGTATAGTTGATTAACAGCGTTGTATTGGTTTCAGGTGTACAGCAAAAGTGATTCAGTTATACAGATAGGTGTATCTATTTATTTACATTATTTTCCCATTTAGGTTGTTACATAATATCGAGCAGAGTTCCCTGTGCTATACAGTAGGTCCTTGTTGGTTCTCCATTTTAAATATAGCTGACATCCTTTATATTTGTCCATTTCAATCCCTACATCTGCAAATCCTATTCATCCTGCAAAACCCTCCAGAACTTTACTATAAGTCCTCCCGAACAATGGTGACCTCCAACGTTCTCTCCAGTTTCTGAAATCTCTCAGACTTGACTATGTACTCTATCATTTTTTTTTACAGACACTCAGTTACAGACACATTGCTACACTAAGTGACCAGGTTTTCACTTGTTTTTTCCGCTTCAGCAGAGCTGTTAGTCCCTTGAAAGCAAACACCATCAGATGATTCTTTGTAGAGTCTCTCTTACCATTCAATACAGTCCTAAACAGATATCATGGTTTAGTGGCAATAAACACTTTAAGGAAAGAATAGATACTGTGAATAATGCTGATTACCAGTTACAGAATTATTACCACATGGCAGGCAGAGTAACTGAGGGAACAATGCGGCATTATCACCATTTTACAGGTGAGAATTGAGTGGCTGGCCCAAAATCCTCAGTCTGTGGGAGATGAGCAAAGTACAGGACCTAACCCTAGTTCTGTTTAACTCCTCTGCCACCTTCTAGTCCTGCTCCATCACTTCTCCCAAATTAGTAACTTCTGTTCGTTAAGCACTACTGTGAACCAAGTACAATGCCAGACACTACACATGTCTTCTCACTTCACTCTCAAAACAGCACCATGGGGTAGATATTATCAACCTTGTCTCACAAATGAGAAAACTGTAGCTCAGCGTGTTAAGCGCCTTGACTAAGAACCTACCTTAAGTGACAGTATGACAGTGCTAACTAGTCAACTCAACTAAAATAATCTTATCAATTATGCAGGTGCTGCTTTGCCATTTGGACGTACAAGAGTTGGAAGGAAGAATTGCATCCTGAATTCTCAGGGGTTTGTTGGAGCTTATGTAGCTCCTATCAGTAATTTCCAGTAATCCCAGAAATTGCCTGACTCTGTAACCTATTCCTGTCTCTTAATCTTTTATCCACTCCTGGCATTTAACTTCTGCAACAGGAGAAAATGAATCAACAGGGTGATGACAATCTCAAAGGAGATTTTTATAATCCCATTTATTTTGGCAAGGTTTAATTTTCCACTAGAAGAAGTGTGTTTCCTTCTCTCCTTTGTATGTTTGTGGTATTTTGTGTGTATGTGAGAGAGGGAGAGAGAAACAGAGAGAAGGACGGAGAGATGGAGGGTTGGCTCCTGTTCAGTTTCTTAATTTCCAAATCTGAAATTGGCTCAGTGGTAAAGAATCTGCCTGCCAGTGCAGGGAACTTGGGTTCGATCCCAGGGTTGGGAAGATCCCCTGGAGGAGGAAATGGCAACCCACTCCAGTATTCTTGCCTGGAGAATCCCATGGACAGAGGAGCCTGGCAAGCTATAGTCCATGAGGTCACAAAGACATGACTTAATCGCTACATAACAACAACAGACCTTGTAAAGCCCTGACTTACCAGTATGGTGACGGACAAGGAGCACCCCATGAGGTGTTGCTTCAGGAGGCTCTCTGAAGCCTATTTCTGACTGATTGAGAGACTGGGGGACAAAATTCAAATTCTGCACTTAAGAAATCAGAACCCTAGTCTTCAAAAGGGGATGCCTTTGAGAAGAGAAAAAATTTAAAATGAAAGGAAGATTTGCTGAGCAAAGAACAATGACTCCAAGAAAGAGAGAGAGAGAACCTAATCACATCTCTCAAACATGCAACTCAGTTGCCTGGCGGTTAATTCAAACCGATGAACTTTCCTCCATCGAGCGCTGTGAGTGCTGAGCCACTTTAGTCGTGTCTGACTCTTTGGGACCCTGTGGACTGCAGCCCACCATACTCCTCAGTCCATGGGATTCTCCAGGAAAGAATACTGCAGTGGGTTGCCATGACCTTCTCCAGGGGATCTTCCCAACCCAGGGATTGAACCAGCATCTCTTGTGTCTCCTGCTTTGGCAGGTGGGTTCTTTACCACTAGCGCCACCAATGTATTAGTAAAACTAGGTCATTTCTCAAGTCCTGCCTATGGCCATGTTTGGGGGTTTGGGATTGTGTGTGTGTGTGTGTGCATGTGTGCACGCGCTTGGAATAGCTTCAGCACAGCACTTTGATCATATCAAACCACCCCTTTGATAGTATCACAGAAAAGTAATACAGCTTATTGGTTTACACAATGCTCCAAAGGTCTTAGGGCCCCTCCCTTCTATTCTTTCAGCCTTGTTTTTCTGCACACCACTACTCCCTCCGCCTGCCAGGGTGAGAGGATCCAACTGAAACAGGAGGATTTCTGAAACCTCTTTATCCTCAGCTCAAGTGGAAGCAGTTATAAAAGACCTCTTGAATTAGAAAAAAATAGTTTTTGCTTTAGTGCTCAAATTATAAGTACATGGGGGCAGCCTGCTTTTCAGATCTGATTCTTTAGAATCAGTTACATGACTCGAGAATCCGTTAGTTAAAATTGTAACTAGAAATACAAATACAATAAAATAGAAGGAAAGGAGAGGAATGATGGAAGGCAAGAGATTATAAAAAGGGAGAGAGGGAGCGGCAATGGAGAACAAGTTCTTAAGGCAGGTTGTACTTTTTCTGTTGTTCTCTCCTGCCATCTCGTGGTTACTATGCAGTAATGCTTGCATCAGATGTGTGAAATCACAAAACAATAGAACTTCTGAAATAAAAACGTGATAAGTTTTTCACCCAACCTCTGTGAGAAGTTCCATCCCTTTCTCCAGTCTAGACATGACTGTGAATGGTCTGTGTCTGTGAACGTCCACTGCATTTCACTACAGAGCCAAGGCTCCAAAGATGAAATAAATTCTAAGAAGTTTCATGATTTCCACTTACCCAGTGTCTCACATTGAGCAAGTTCCCAGAAAAGTTACATTCTGGAATTCCAGGATGTCAACAAGTTCCTTTTTCTAAATACTGAATGAACCAATAAAACTCCATTCCTTACAAGATAATATTAAGCTCAAGAGAAAATACACTAATAAAACAGAACTGTAGTTTCTAGTCACTGATTCAGTAATCAAAAATAACCCCTGCGTTTTTCATGCTTGATAGAAAAAAATACCTCAATAGTACATGTTATCATCTTTACTTTTAATTTTTTTTTTCAAGTCTTCTTTTTAATAATCTTGCTTCAAAACTTTGTTGTGGAGGTCAAGCCTTTTCCATTGCAGGAGAGGCTCCTCTGTCCTCTGCCTTTTGAGGCTCTTGGCTGAGACACTCCCTACCCACCCAAACCTGTAATAAAAGACAGGTTAATAAAAGAAGAACATGCTGTGCTGTGCTAAGTCGTGTCCAACTCTTTGCAACCCCATGGACTGTAGCCCCATTCCTCTGTCCATGGGGTTATCCAAGCAAGAATACTGGAGTGGGTTGCTGTTTCCTTCTCCAGGGGATCTTCCCAACCCAGGGATCAAACTCAGGTCTCCTGCATTGCAGGCAGATTCTTTACCATCTGAGCCACCTGGGAAGACCTCAGGAAAACAGTAACTCCCCAAAATGGCCCAAGCTAACACCTTAAATGCCACCTCTAGCTAAAGACAAAAGAAGAGCTTAGGGTAGGGTGTAGTTATGGGAGATTACTAGGAAAAGCACAACAAACAAGGATAAATTTGTTATGCAGACTTAAGTTGTTGCCTTCTCCACTGATAAGAGTTTCTGGAGATTTAGATCATCTTCTCTTCCTGGTGGATTTCCCTAGTGGCTTAGACAGTAAAGCATCTGTCTTCAATACGGGAGACCCAGGTTCAATCCCTAGGTCAGGAAGGTCTCCTGGAGGAAATGGCAACCCATTCCACTATTCTTGCATGGAAAATTCCAAGACGGAGAAGCCTGGTAGGCTACAGTCCATGGTGTTGCAAAGAGTCGGACACAACTGAGCGACTTCACGTTCTTTCCTTTTTCTCTTCCTGGTAGAAAGAGGGAAGTGAGAGTGAAAGTGTTAGTCACTCAATCCAGTCTGACTCTTTGCAACCCCATGGACTGTAGCCTTCCAGGTTCCTCTGTCCATGGGATTCTCCAGGCAAGAATAGTGGAGTGGGTTGCCATACCCTTCTCCAGGGGATCTTTGTGACCCAGAAACTGAACCTGGGTCTCCTGCATTGCAGGCAGATTCTTTACCATCTGAGCCACTAGGGAAGCCCCAGAAAGAGGGAGATATTCTTAAAATGGACATTTCCCATAGAGATGTAAATGTCTCCTACAAAAGGTTAATTTCTACTCAGGTTGCTGAGCTTCACTTGTGTCTGCTGTTTCTTAAAAATAACCAACTCAAAGTAATCCATCTACTACAGGGATCTATTTAGGGGTGTGGTGTATTTTGCTCCCTTCCACCACATTAGTGGTCATAAGGCCATTGTAGGAGGTTCTGTCGCAAAGTCAGATGTGCAGACTCAGCTGCTTTGTTGAGGCTTGAGTAGCTCTGTGAAGATAGTGAGCACACTGCAGAAACGGCTGAAGGGCCATGAGATAGTCTTAAAAGAATTGGATACCCCTGGTGAGGAGCCTGATCTTTGCAAACAAGGTACTAGAAACACTGTTTCTACCTTTTTAAGGGGGAAAAAAACACAAGGAAAGCTAGACTGAGAAGTAATGAGCTGCAAGCATGACTGACTCGCTCTCTGAAAGAGTTTTGAAAAGGCATAAACCAGTCCCAGGTTTAGACATGTGGATGACAAGCACAGAGATGGAAAGTGACAGGCTGAACCAGAGAAGCTCAAGGCACATTTTTACAGAGAGAATTTGGGGAGGGGTTCAGGGATGTTTGACTTAAGATGTTGTCAACCAAGAAACCCAGAAGGCTGCAAATAAGAGTTTATTTGGAGTCTTAGGAATTGCAATTCGGGAGACACAGATTCCGGTAAAACCCAGAGTGTTCAGGGAAGGGAAAGCGGCAGAGGTTTATAAAGGCAAAGACCACAAGGTTGTTAAAGCTTCTGGCAGGAATTATGACTGATTCTGGCTCAAGAAAGAAAATGCTTGTCCTTAAGGAAAAGGCTGTCACAAGTTATTTAGGGTTAAGGACTTCTCTGGTGGCTCAGATAGTAAAGAATCTGCCTGCAATGTGGGAGACCCAGGTTCTATCCCTGGGTCAGGAAGATCCCCTGGAATGGCTACCCACTCCAGTATTCTTGCCTGGAGAATTCCATGACAGGGGAGCCTGACGGGCTACCATCCATGGGCTTGCAAAAAGCTGGAAATGACTGAACATCTAACATACACACACACAACAAGGGGACCAATAAGTAATTTGAGTTCTAAAAAATTGGATACATATTCTGGATGGCTGGGTTAAGACCAGAGGTGGTCAAAATTCAGATTCCAACCAGCTGAGGTGTGCCAAAGTCCCATTTCCTCAGTAGCTTCGCAAGACCATTTTAGAGAACTTTCTTAGCAACACTGACTAATGGAAGCCTATCTGAGATATAATGTTTTTGGCATCAAAATTGGAAGAAGTAAAGGTGCATACATTAGAAAACAGAGCAGGCAGTTTATTAATATTTCATAGGCACCTATATAAGGCTTCACAGCTCACAAAGAGCTTTGCATGCACTTCCTCATTCAACCTCAAAGTCTCTGAGCAGATGACAAACTATGTTCTTATTTTATAGATGAGGGGAAATTGCCTTAGCAAAGTTAAGTGTCTTGCCCAAGGTCATATGGCTGGCCAGACATAGAGGGGGAAAAAAAAGAAAGGAAAATTTTAGATACAAAATTCCTTTAAAAGATGTGGGAGATAAGGCTGACAGAGTTTAAAGAAAGACTTAATTCTGATCAAGAGTTTTAATGAATTGTTATTCCATTTTCGCAGTAATTGCCTACTCTTGTGAGAGTTTTAAACCAAGTATTTTAGTCTGCAAGGCAAAAATGAAATAAAGCAGGAAAGTGAAAGGAGAAAAAAGTCAAGAAACTGGAAAATCTGTCAGGTTAATATACCTAGAGAAATGACACCTAAATAATCAAACTGTTTCTAAAACAATTGTTCTTTTTCCTATAATCTATCGGCTTTTTAAAAAATGCACAATGTAAGAACTGTGAGCTGGTTGTTTTTCAGTGTCTCACTGAGGACTCTAGCCCAGGAGGCAACCTCTCAGAGAGCTCCTAGGAACTGCTCTGAAATGGTAGAGGAGAAGCCAGTATATATATGTATAGCTGAGTCTCCTGCATTGGAGGCACATTCTTTACCCGTCTTGAGCCATCAGGGAAGTGCCAAGGTATAGGTCCTGTCCCTGGAATCTTCCTGCCAATGCAGGAGCCACAGGAGAAGCAGGTTCAATCCCTGGGTTGGGAAGATCCCCTAGAGGAGGAAATGGCAACTCACTCAAGTATTCTTGCCAGAATAATCCCATGGACAGAGGAGCTCAGCAGACTACAGTTCATGGGGTCAGAGTCAGACACAATTGAAGTGACTGAGCTCATGCACACACACACACACACACACACACACACACACGTGCGCATATATATATATATATATATATATATATATGTATATGTGTGTGAATTTTGGCTATGGGGAACATACTGTCAAGATCTTGGTGAAGAGTTATTGCTAGTCATAACTAGACATGCTTAGTCAACAATTTTAGTGCTTTTCTAGGTAAGGGAAGATACAGGAATCTGAGTTCGTTGAAATTCATCCTTATATATACACTTTAGCCATCAAGGGGCCCATATATCCAAAACAGAATGCTTCATCTTGAATTCTTTTCAAGGTGTACTTGTAGGTCAGGACTGTAGTAGCTAACAACCTGATCCTTGTAGAACTGGAATGGTTGACAGCATTCTTTGCTTATAAACTTTGGCCTTGCTATAAATCTTGGCCTGGGGATATAAGGTAAGGTACACAGAGTCCATCTTAAGTGATAGCAATCTAAGGGGAGCAGAATAGGCCACCCCAAAATATGTCACCTTGGCACATGAATTACTTTGAGCTGAAGGCAATTGACCCAGCAGACTCAGGGAAAGCGTTTATCTCTTGCTTAACTGCCTAAAAGATTTCAGGGACTTCCCTGATGGGCCAGTGGTTAAGAATCTGTCTGCCAATGCAGAGGACACCAGTACAATCCCTGATCCAGGAAGATCCCACATGCTGCAGGGCAACTAAGCCCGTGTGCCACAACTACTGAGCCCAGGCTCTAGAGCCTGTGCTCTGCAATGAAGAGAAGCCACTGCGATGAGAAGCCTACGCATTGCAACTAGAGAGTAGCTGCTGCTTGCTGAAAGTAGGGAAAGCCCGTGTGCAACAAGGAAGCACCGTGCACCACGACAAAGACCCAGCACAGCCAAAAAATTTTTTTAATTAATAATAATAATAATAATAATTAGACAGGAATCCTAGACCAGAAAAAGAGCTATTAAAGTAGCTTTCTTTTCCCCAAAAAGACTTATATGTCTAGCAGGGTAAGCTTCTGATTACCAAACATCTGGTCTTTTCATCTGTGAGTTACCCTCCACCCCTTTGAGGCCCCAGGCCCTTTAAGTTCAGTTCAATTCAGTCGCTCAGTCGTGTCTGACTCTTTGTGACCCCATGAATCGCAGCACGCCAGGCCTCCCTGTCCTTCACCAACTCCCGGAGTTCACTCAGACTCACGTCCATCGAGTCAGTGATGCCATCCGGCCATCTCATCCTCTGTCGTCCCCTTCTCCTCCTGCCTCCAATCCCTCCCAGCATCAGAATCTTTTCCAATGAGTCAACTCTTCGCATGAGGTGGCCAAAGTGGAGTTTCAGCTTCAGCATCATTTCTTCCAAAGAACACCCAGGGCTGACCTCCTTTAGAATGGACTGGTTGGATCTCCTGGCAGTCCAAGGGACGCTCAAGAGTCTTCTCCAACACCACAATTCAAAAGCATCAATTCTTTGGCGCTCAGCTTTCTTCACAGTCCAACTCTCACATCCATACATGACCACTGGAAAAACCATAGCCTTGACTAGACGGACCTTTGTTGGCAAAGTAATGTCTCTGCTTTTGAATATGCTGTCTAGGTTGGTCATAACTTTCCTTCCAAGGAGTAAGCGTCTTTTAATCTTATGGCTGCAGTCACCATCTGCAGTGATTTTGGAGCCCCTGAAAATAAAGTCTGACACTGTTTCCACTGTTTCCCCATCTATTTCCCATGAAGTGATGGGACCAGATGCCATGATCTTCATTTTCTGAATGCTGAGCTTTAAGCCAACGTTTTCACTCTCGTCTCTCACTTTCACCAGGCCCCTTACCATTCCCTAACTCGGGAGAGCAAACACGCTTCAACTGCCCAGCTTGTCCTTGAGTCATATCTTTTGAACGCCTGCTTGTGTAAAATTTGTTTTTCTCCTGTTTATCTGCTCTTTGTCTGTCTATATATACATGTATTATGTATGTATGTATTTATAAAATAAGGCTTCTCCTTCTCAATCATTAAATCTCTCCAAATGCTGGAATTCTGATCTAACAGAGGCTGAGCAATGAAAGAAAATTCACTTTTAATTACTTGTGTTCATTCACCTCATAATAGATTTAATCTTTTTCTTCATTATTTTACCATAAAGTCACAAGGTTTCTTTCATATGCTAGCTGTAGAAGAAATGTAAGATTTTCTTACTAAAAATAAGAGTGATTAGCCCCTATATACAAGCACTCCTGTGTACATTTTAGCAGATGTTATGAAGCCCAGGAAGAGATCTAGAAAACCTGGATGAGAAAAGAAACAAGTTTCTGGAGATTCTGAAAGCAGTGGTAATGAGCCATGTTCTCAGACACAACAATTAAAATATGATCTTAGAAGCAGCCTCAATCAGTCCCAGACTTCTTGCACCAGACTGGCAGTGTACATTCGGATTTTAATGCACCAGTCTTGTGGGTGTGAGATATACTCAAACACTGAGCCATCACTAAAAGACACTTCTGTGGCTATTACTGAATGATAAAAAAAAAATCCCAACTAGCATTATTAAATGCATTTTCTTTTAGTCTGGAAATAAATCCTTGAGGGTATTGTTTAAAACCTACTTTTGAAAGGACCCAATGAAGGTGTTTTCCCATGAATAAAGAAGCATCTGACTTGCATTATTCAAAGTGCTCTATCATAATTAATCTGAAACCCTTGTTCCCTTGATCTCTATGTAAACTTAACAGCAATGGAATAAAACAACAGGAAAATGAATCTCTCACTTTATTATTCAGGAATGGCAATACATAGTCATTATTCACAGATTAGTTTCTTCTGAGACCAAAACAATTAAGTATGTAGAAACTCAATTCTGCGGAGTATGCAGCAGAAATAAATAATCTACCCTAGAAATGAACAACATGATAATATCGGCTTCGCTGCTCAATTTCTTTACAACAGAGGCAGAACATTTTGTCCCCCAGCCTTCCAAACTACTAAATGAGAATGACTTGACATACACAGTCTTCTGTACCTCATATAGGAGTTGACAGAATTAACTGTGAGCCCAGTAGATTGACACGTACCTTTTGGGTGCTTCAGAGGCATGGTTGTTCCCCTGTCTTGGGTTGCCTCATCTCACTGGTATGGGGGCTCTAGGAGCAAGCTTTGGGTTGAACATGATTGGGGATTAAAAACTTAAAGTTGGCTTAAAGTTCAACATTCAGAAAACAAAGATAATGGCATCTGGTCCCATCACTTCATGGGAAATAGATGGGGAAACAGTGGAAACAGTGTCAGACTTTATTTTCAGGGGCTCCAAAATCACTGCAGATGGTGACTGCAGCCATGAAATTAAAAGACACTTACTCCTTGGAAGGAAAGTTATGACCAACCTAGATAGCATATTGAAAAGCAGAGATATTACTTTGCCAACACAGGTCCATCTAGTCAAGGCTATGGTTTTTCCAGTGGTCATGTATGGATGTGAGAGTCGGACTGTGAAGAAGGCTGAGAACCGAAGAATTGATGCTTTCAATCTGTGGTGTTGGAGAAGACTCTTGAGAGTCTCTTGGACTGTAAGGAGATCCAACCAGTCCATTCTGAAGGAGATCAGCCCTGCGATTTCTTTGGAGGGAATGATGCTGAAGCTGAAACTCCAGTACTTTGGCCACCTCATGCGAAGAGTTGACTCATTGGAAAAGACTCTGATGCTGGGAGGGATTGGGGGCAGGAGGAGAAGGGGATAACGGAGGATGAGATGGCTGAATGGCATCACTGACTCGATGGACGTGAATCTGAGTGAACTCCGGGAGTTGGTGATGGACAGGGAGGCCTGGCGTACCATGATTCATGGGGTCGCAAAGAGTCGAACACTACTGAGCGACTGAACTGAACTGAACTGAGTAATTACCAGCTGTGTGATTTGGAAAACTTTCTTTTTAGGCATCCCTGAGCCTTAATCTCCTCATCTGTAAAAAGAGGATAATAATATCCTCAGCTCCCTGCGTGACTGGGGAGGGGACGAGAATAAAAAACATGTGTAAAACGTGTGGTTCAGAGCCTGGCATGTGGTCCACCCTCAGAGCACATAGGCTGGATATATCTCCTGGCACACTGGGTTGGTGGGCCAAGCTTACTGCTCCTCCTGTGTGACCTGTGTAGGACTGCAAGTAAAGCTCTCCTGCTACTTGGGATCTTTGCTCCCTCTACTCTGTACACCACCCATAGTCCACCAGGTTCTCTGTCTATGGATTTCCCAGGCAAGAGTACTAGTGTGGGAAGCCATCCCCTTCTCCAGGGGAATCTTCCCAACTCAGGGATTGAACCCAGGTTTTCTGCCTTGCAGGCAGATTCCTTAACTTCTGAGCCACCAGGGAAGCCCTGTGAGTAGAAGATACCATAGAAGATAAATGAGCTTCAACTTAAAGTGGATATTGGAGTTCCCAGAATGTATCTGCCATTACCCATCTCCATAGGGAATTCTTCTCTGGTCTTGACCTTCTGTCGTCTCTACAGTATGATTCATCTTAGGTGCCTATCTACCCCTCCCCCTTCACCATTACCCTCCCATTTATGTACACACTTCCCAATTCCTCATCTTTATTCAGAACAGTAGCATTTTAAGTTCACTCCTCTCACCATCCAGGTCAATCTTTGTAGACCCAGAAAGTTATCAACAGGCCCTGCTAAACAAAGAAGCATCTTCTTTGCAGGGATTTTTTCAGCTTTATTGAGATATAATTGATATACAACACTGTATAAGTATATAATTTGATGATTCAGTATATGTATATATTGTGAAATGATTATCACCATAGGGCTGGATGACACCTCCATTACCTGATGTAATCACTATTATTTTGTGTGTGTGGTTTAGAACACTTAGATTTACTCTCAGTAACATTCAAGTATATAATACAGTACTGTTAACTATAGTCACCATGCTCTCTGTCTCTATTTGACTTTTATTTTACTTAGCAAAATGTCCTCAAGATCCATATAAGTTGACACAAACAGAGGATTTCTTTCTTTCTCATGGCTGAATATTTCACTGTACAACCAGTCAGGCCTCTGTATCCATGTGTTTCACATCTGGGAATTCAACTAACTGAATATTGAAAATATCCAAAAAATAATCATTCTAAAATTCAAAAAAGGAAGCGTGGAGTTTGCTTCATGCTGGAAATTAGTTACCTAGCATTTACACTGTAAATGCTCCTTTCCAATCCATTCTTCCAACTGTTGAAAAAATTCACACACACACACACACACACACACACCCTGGAGCTTGAAGCACTCCGATCATTCTTCACTGCTGTTTGTATGATCTGGCCATCACCTACACTCCATCTCACCTGCACCCTCCTACCCTGTACTGCTCCAGACACAGTCATCTTCTTTCAGACCCTTAATGGATACATAGTCCTTTCTGGGACAGTTTTGCTATTCCTTCCCTTTGAAATGTTACTTCCTCAGAAAACCTTATCCAACATTCCATATTAAGATGAATCACAACTATACTCTCATATATGCTTTTTTTTTTTTACAGCAATTATCACATTGTGGTCAACTAATTAATATTCATTTCCTCTTTAACAGTTTAAGCATCTTAATATCAAGGATCCCATGGGCCTTGTTCATCAAAGTAATCTCAGTCTCTGTGCTAAAAAGACACTCAGCAAGTATTAGTTGACTTTTGAATGAAAAAGGAATCTCCACTATTGAGAAAGGAAAGATAATCTCTTTCACCACCACTAGGACTAAGTAGAAAGCAAATTAAATATTTACTCTTCTGTTGCAACAATTACTTCCTTTTGAAAATCTTGGACTCTCAGTGAAGTCACACTGTAGCTTGTCTAGGAAGCTCTGGAGAGACCTTCTCCTGGTTTCCAGTAAAAGACAGACAAATACAAAAGAGAGATGACATTGTGTGTTGCATAGTAGCCAGAAAATGGGCTTCTATCCTGAGCACTGAGTGAGCCATTAAAAGTGGCTTAAGGAGACAGTGGTTTAAAGAGACAGTGGTTTAAGGGGCCTGGTGGGCTACAGTGCTTGGGGTCACAAAGAGTACAAAACGACTGAAGCAACTCAGCGCGGCACTAGGAAACGATAAACAGTCAGATGACAGCCAGGTGGCCTGGGGTCAAACCCTGGATCTGCCATTTACATCTTTATGACCACAGCAAGTTACTTAACCTCCCTAGGCCTCAGGTTCCTCATCTGTAAAATTAGATTAAAACGATGAATAGAATCTACTTCATTAGGGTAGTTATGGGAACCGAAAGAGTTAGTATATGTTAAGCACTTAGGTAGGGTAACAGGCACATAATGGTAACAGTTATAGCTTCAGCACTGCGCCAAGCACTTCATATATGTTAGCTAAGTGAGGCCTGTAAGTTGAATAGACTAAACAAGATAATTTTAAAGAGCCTTTTGAGTTCCACCATTTCCAGTGATTTTAAGTAGACTAATTGAGATTACAGACAATAAGAACTCATGATTTTATTTTCATCTCTAGTTTAAAGATGAGAAAAATCGACACTTCAGGAAGTTATGTGACTTGTCCAAGACACAAAATGGTGAAGTCCCGAACCCAGGGTTATGAATGCAAGATAGCTTTCTTAGCTCAAATTGCACTGTCTCTCTATTATTTCCCCTAATAATTCTGCTTCCTTGTGTTTGTACTGATTATTTCTCAAAGCATGTCCTGTGTATTTCCCCATTTGATGCTCACTCACAACTCTTTTTGAAGACGCCTGATGGTAAGGCCGTGCAGTGAAGATCCAAAGGCCAGGGCTGACCGGATGCCCATAGGCACTACGTGTTTTTTGGGGGGGAAAGCTATTTAAGTGCCCTGATCCTTAATGTCCTCAATTGTAAACTAAAATAATTGGGCTAGACAATCCCTGCTGCTTCTTCTGGACTGAAAAAAATTTTTTTTTCTCAGTGCTCAACCACATATTGTCACTCCTTAAATCATCATTATGGACCAAGCCTTTCAGAAGATTGCCCCCCAGGTCATACCACCAATTACCTAATCATATAGAATAAGAATTGGCCTGCTCCTATGCTGCTGCTGCCACTGCTAAGTCGCTTCAGTCGTGTCTGACTCTGTGAGACCTCATAGACGGCAGCCCACCAGGCTCCCCCGTCCCTGGGATTCCCCAGGCAAGAACACTGGAGTGGGTTGCCATTTCCTTCTCCAATGCATGAAAGTGAAAAGTGAAAGTGAAGTCGCTCAGTTGTGTCCGACTCTTAGGGACCCCATGGACTGCAGGCTCCTCCGTCCATGGGATTTTCCAGGCAAGAGTACTGGAGTGGGGTGCCATTGCGTTCTCCAGGCCTGCTCCTAAACAGATCTTTTTTAAGGTGATTCCTTTGTTAACGATGTGGATGGACTTCAAGTCCAGACCATTCTCATTCTTTGAGTCGGTACAAGTGCTATCAAAATCCATACATTCTGTTTGTAAAGACCAGTGGCTGATGAGAACAGCTTTCTGCTGCAACACTCTAAAAATAGCCCTGGGGCGAGCACAAGCTTGCCCTGAAATTTTAAGATTTACCACAAGAGGGCAGGGCTGATTCAATCCTGGATGTCTCATTCTTTTTTTTTTTTTTTTTTTTTTTCTTTTTTAAGGCGTTAAAAGGGGTACAACAGTGGCAGTGTAGACAATAGCATAAATTGGTAAAAATTGTTTTCAAAAATAACATGTTCCTTTTGCAAGAGTCATGAAAATGTTCATATGTAATTCATCTTATTAAAATGTTTCCATAAAGTAGGAATCCTTTAAAAAAAAATAAAAAGGAATACACAAAAAAATGGTCTTTGTAACATATCCTACACTATCTTTTTAAAGTGGAAATCATCTAAATGTCTTTGTAGACTTAATGAAATAAATAAATATCTAGCTAGTGGAATACACTGCAGCTGTTTTATGAATATTTAGACAACTAAGGTATTAACATACTTATGCTAGATTAAGCAAAAAGCAAAGAATATAAAGTCTAATTTATTCTGGGTTGAAGGTATGTAAAAATCATGATTGCATATTCAGTGGTACCAGAATGAGCTGAAGGAAAATGAAAACCATCCTTTTTTTAGGAAGGCAGAATTATAGGTAATTTCTTATTTGCAGTATTATTTACAGTGTCATGTATGCCATTTATTTTAGCCCTTCTGAATATTCAACAGAATCAGTGTTGAATATTCCACATTTTTAGGGTTTTCTTCAAGACATTTTCACATGAATTGCCAAGAATGGCAGACATGGCTAGTTTCTACTTAATCTCCATTTTCCCTCCATCTTCACTAACCAAACTCACACTCTGGTCACAAAGGACCCTGTTAAATATGCTCACCTTCCCTAAAATCTTTGCAACTATGAACAACCATCTATTCCAGTTCTGGAAAATAAGATGTAAGCAGAGGCCACTGGCTGGGACTCCTGGGGCAATGCTTTACAAAGCAACAGCCTCAGCTGGCATCCACCTTCTGTCTTAGTCCTTTGCCCTCAGCCTTCTCCAGGTTCTAGTCTAGAATGCAGATGCCATGTCTGTAGACTGAGCAGTCATTTTGTAGCCAAGAGGATGAAAGAGACGTGAAAAGGATAATACAGCAGGAAGACAAGGGGAGCCCAGGTCTTTAAAGATATCATGGTACTCATCCGCCTGCCCTGGAGGATGGCCTCTGGACTAGTTAAGTAAGCAAATTGAACATATTTGGGTAAGGTCCTACAGTTATGAAGCCAAGCAAAACCATAATTGTTACAGCATGAAAGGAAACTACAGAAATATGAAGCTATCCCTGGAACGTGAGAAATAGCACAATCAGCTTGAAGGACAGCCACACACATGCAAGGACTGTAAAGGTAATTCTGGGAGATGCTCCTCAAAGAACCTCTTTATAAACTACAGCTACCAGGAGACCTCTTTTATTTCACATTATGATGCAGAGTTGAAATTTTTAAGATCTCAGAGTATCCCTCCTTTGATTGGCGCCAATTTTTCCATTTTTGGTGTAGTAGAAAAAGTGTGCCCCTTTAAAAAAATCATCTCCTAAATTTATAGTTGCATGAACACTCAAGCTACATTTTTGCTCTTTATAGTATTGTTACAATAACACATAAGCAACATTTAAGTGCCCAATAAGGGAGTAAAGAAATTATGATATTATACACCCATGCTTTGGGATACTATACAACTTTCATAGGTTCTAACCTGTAGATTGGAGAAGGAAATGGCAACCCACTCCATTATTCTTGCCTGGAGAATTCCATGAACAGAGGAGCCTGGCAGGCTACAGTCCATGGGGTTGCAAACGGTCGGACACGACTGAGCAACTATCATTCACTCACTCAACCTATAGATACCTCCAAGGTTCATTGTCAACTTTAAAGAGCAAGTAGCCAAAATATGACCCCACTTACTGAAAATAAATATATTAGATATGTCTGTTAAAAAGCATAAATAGACGACTGAAATTATTCACCATTCACAAGGTTTACCTCTGAGCTAGGAATGCTCTGCCTGCATTTCTACCGTTTGATTATGTACAATTGTGACTTGTGTGGTTTGAGGATTTTTCATAGATACATTCTGCGCTCTTCTCAAATGGGCTTGTTTTGACGTGTTTTGACCCCACTTTGCTAAATACAAACACATTATATATATTTCTATAAAACTTGGTTTTGAACATGATGTGTTTGAGAAACATTTTTGAAAACGGGAAAGCATGATTGTATGAGAAAAGTAAATAATCTAAAAAGTCGTTTGCATTTAAATAAAACCTAATGGAGTGAACACTTCTTGCTATAGTCCTGGTCCCCTAGGAGAAATGCTACCATAAAAGCTGGGTCACAAGGGGACATAGTATACCTATGGCTGATCCATGTTGATGTATGGCAGAAACCAACACAATATCATAAAACAATTATCCTCCCATTAAAAATAAATGTTTTAAAAGTAAAAAGAAATTAAGAAAATGCTTAGCCAATGTTAAATGATATAACCCAGAATTTTAGAAGTTGTGAATAAACAGACTACCATCTTTTTACTGGAAAAAAAAAAAAAGCTGGGTCGCCACACCATCCCTGAGCCTGAGCCCCCACCCCCTTGTATTTCCAAAGGAGAACACTGGGTTGGGTTTTTTTGTGTGTTTTGTGCAATGCCTCCTAGGTAGAGGGTTTTCTTAGTGGCTCAGATGGTTAAAAATCTGCCTGCAATGAAGGAGACCCGGGTTTAATTCCTGGGTTGGGAAGATCCCCTGGAGAACGGAATGGCAACCCACTCCAGTATTCTTTCTTGGAGAATTGCATGAACAGAGGAATCTGGCAGGCTACAGCCCACAGGGTCACAAAGAGCTGGGCACGACAGAGCTACTAACACATTTTTTTTTTCCTAGGCAGAAGGGGAGCTTGCTAGCTGAGGTCCCTGACACACCAGCTGAGAGTCCACAGCAGCCAAGGTAATGAGATGCTGATCCATCTCCCTGAACAGAGTGTCTCCATCAGCCTTCCCTCCCCACCACTTCGCTGCCTGCTTCAACAATAAAGGAAATCAATGCTTGTGTTGCACGAACCCTGAGTGTTCTGTGTCATCAGTAATTTCTGTCTATACTGCCTACCCTTTGAATCCCGAACTCAGGAGTTTTATAATTAACCTTGACTCAGAATAAGACAGCCACACAAATGTTGTTTGATATTACTGATTATTTCGGGATAAAGAGAAGAAAGAAGGGACAGACGGACTCCAGGATCAAAAAAAATGCAGCTTCAAATCCAGGCTCTGCTGCTTAATGCCTGTGGTCCTCTGGCAACTTAATCCCTTGGTTTCCCTATCTGTAAAGAGTAGTATGGTGGCCTGAAAAGTGCCCCCCTGCAAAGACATCCATGTCTGAATACCTGGACATATTTATTATTTTATAGGGCAAAATATAAGATGATGAAATAATGTGATCAACCTTCCATTCTTAAAGTGATTACCACCCTAGACAGCATATTAAAAAGCAGAGACATTACTTTGTCAACAAAGGTCCATCTAGTCAAGGCTATGGTTTTTCCAGTGCTCATGTATGGAAGTAAGAGTTGGACTATACAGAAAGCTGAGCACCGAAGAATTGATGCTTTTGAATTGTGGTTTTGGAGAAGACTCTTGAGAGTCCCTTGGACTACAAGGAGATCCAACCAGTCCATCCTAAAGGAGATCAGTCCTGGGTGTTCATTGGAAGGACTGATGTTGAGGCTGAAACTCCAATACTTTGGCCACCTGATGCAAAGAGCTGACTCATTTGAAAAGACCCTGATGCTGGGAAAATTAAGGGCAGAAGGAGAAGGGGATGACAGAGGATGAGATGGTTGGATGGCATCACCAACTCGATGGACATGGGTTTGGGTGAACTCCAGGAGTTGATGATGGACAGGGAGGCCTGGCGTGCTGCAGTTCATGGGGTCGCAAAGAGTCGGACACGACTGAGCGACTGAACTGAACTGAACTGAACCACAATCATATTTTGGAGACTGGCTTAAAGGTGGGAAAGGAATGAGATTTGATGATGTTGATATTCTTGAAGTAATCTGCCTGAATGACCTCAAGGCACAGGTAATAGCTATTTGACACACTTTCGGTTCCAACTAGAGTAACTTGTATGAAAAGCATTCACTACTGTGCCGAGACAAAGCACTCATTCAATAATAAGTGGCGTGTCCAAGCCTTCTTCCATTTTGCCCTCGTAGCAATCACACAAGGGGTTATTTTAAACATACTATAGATGAAGACGTTGAGGTTCAGGATGCTTAAGTGACTTATCGAAGGACTCACAGCTAATATGTGGCAGTCAAGTCCAATCCAGATTGGTGTGTCTTCCATATCGGGCCCTCTGAACCATTGCCCCATACTGCTAGCTGTCTCTGAAAATTCACTTGGGATCCAGACATCCACGTGGCAGAGATGCAAACAGAATTCAAACGCAGGAGAACAAATGCCTTCCAAACCTTCAATTCTGTGATTCCATTATTCTCCAAAATAGGGCAAACCTATGGAACCAGAGCTAATCCAGGGTAAATCTGATGGCAGGGAGTGAGCAAGGTGACGTGGGGGCTGCGGATCCCTGAGATACTTGACTTCCATTTCCATTCACAGGCAGTGTCTACCACATTATTTAGGATAATTAACTATGAGTCCCAAAGGATTATATCCATTCCAACTCTTTTGCCTCTCTGATGGAGTGAGGATGAGTTTGGAAGAAATGACAAAGTATCTCCGTGAAAATGAATTCCTCAGGTCAAGTTCCCACTACGCATTCACCTTTAATTTTATTTTTCTCTCCCATCCTCCAACACCTTGATAATGTCATCATTTTAATAAGATTTCTGAGGATAAAGATCTCCAGGGGAACTTGTATTAAGCAGTTACCCCAGGGACCAGCAAACACAAGCTCGTGATATTTACTTAAACTTCTCAATTCCATGGATATGTCAAGGTCTTTATAAACAGAACTGACTTTTTCAGGGTTGGTAAATTAGTGCCGTGTCCAGAATAATTATTTTCACAAGGGAAATGATTTGCCCTTATTTTTCATCCTGTTCTTCGGTGTCAGGTGCCATTTCAAGTAATTTACAAAATAAATTCTGAAAATTGTATGGAAATAATGCCTAGGTGAAATTATTATTTCTCTTTCATTATATCTCTTTCAGGCAGTAAAAATTTCTCTATGTGTCATGAATATTGAAAAAAGAGTGAGATCTATGAGATCTATGCTCAAGATAAAAATAAACTATCTTCATCTTTGATGGATTTTGTTTCCAAGTGTTTAACAAGGCAAGAGCATGAGAGAAGGACTTGCAATTGGAAAGTAGGGTGATCAGGAAGATACCCAGGTGGGTTCATATCACTTATAGCAAACTTAATAGGGAATAACAACTGATTTTGGGTGATTCTTTGGCAAAAGTTTTGCTTGGTGGTGAAAAGAAGAAACTACCTTGAGATTTTTTTAATCAGAAAGAGATCTTATCCATAAATCTCATTCCTAGGTATAAATCCAAAATAATAAAAGAACTGAAACCAATGTTCATAGCAACATTATTCACAATAGCCAAAAGGTGAAAACAACCCAAATGTCCATCAACGGATGATTGGATTACAAAATGTGCTATAGATACACA
This sequence comes from Bubalus kerabau, assembly GCF_029407905.1. Taxonomy (NCBI): domain Eukaryota; kingdom Metazoa; phylum Chordata; class Mammalia; order Artiodactyla; family Bovidae; genus Bubalus; species Bubalus kerabau. The sequence continues at coordinate 56,937,484 of NC_073637.1, forward strand.
CCAGAATATTAATCAGCACTAAAAAGGAGTGAAATTTTCATAAATGCTACAACACTGAGGGACTGTGAAAATACTATGCTTGGTGAAAAAAGATATATAAGGGTAAATATTGTATGATTCCACTTATATGAGGTAACTAGAATAGGGAAATTCATGAAGACAGAAAGTAGAATAGAGGTTAACAGTTTCTGAGAGGAGGGTAGTGGGTGGGGGAGGGTAGTTACTATTTAATGGTTACAGGGAAGTGATGATTGTTATATATTGTTAATGTATTTGGTGCCACTGAATTATGCACTTACAGTTAAAATGAAAAATATTACATTGTGTGTATTTTACCATGATAGATTTTTAAAAAAGAGATCTCACCTATTTCACCCTGAAAAGATTTTGACTCCACATAATGTAGAGACAGTTGCTCTGGGACTATGAATTGCAGCAAAGTGAGTCATGAAGGCTTGCACGCTCAGTCATGCCAGACTCTTTGCAACCTCATGGACTATAGCCTATCCCCCAGGCTCTTCTCTCCATGGGATTCTCCAGGAAAGAATACTGGGGTGGGTTGCCATTTCCTTCTCTAGGGGATCTTCCTGACCTAGGGATCAAATCAGCGTCCCCCGTGTCCCCTGCATGGGCAAGCAAATTCTTTACCACTGTGCCACCTGGGCAGCCCCTGATTATAGAGGCATTGGAGGACCAGTTTTCAACTTTTTAAAATTAATGAATCCTTAAAGAATCTTCTGGAAGTGATGTGCTCCTTCCAGGCACGGGCAGGGCGGACAACTGCTGCTGCTGCCTGCCAAGTCGCTTCAGTCGTGTCCAACTTTGTGGGACCCCATGGACTGCAGCCTACCAGGCTTCTCCGTCCATGGGATTCTCCAGGCAAGAACACTGGAGTGGGTTGCCATTTCCTTCTCCAAGAGCGGACAACACTGTACAATTTGTGGGACAGGGATTGTGGCTCCCTGAAGTCTCCCCATTGACCTCTCTGAGACAGCAGTCATGAGACTCAAAGAACTCTAGAGCCAGCTATGGGGGAAGTCACATGACTTTCAGTAAAGGAAAGGGAGTCTCACTGGCATGTGACCCCCTGATTCTCTTAAGGTCTAGAGAAACTCTGAAATCACAGATGAGACAACAGAACAGAAGCTCATGGACTCATGAGTGCAATCTCAGCTTTGTCTAAACTAAGTCTCTTTCTCGTAACCTAGGATCACAAATCGTGAACGGTAATCAAATCAGCACGAAGGCTAAAGAATTAAACGATATGACTTCATCTCTTGAAAATATCAAATCATATTAATAAGCTATTTCATTCATCTTTGGGTCCATTTTTGAGACATGTCTGCACACAGCTCTTTTTTTTTCTTAAAGAAAACTTAATAATATCCTTTCTGAATAAAAGAGTATTTTGTTTTGTATCCGGTTGTAATTTGAAAAGGAACAACGAAAATTATACATTTGGAATAATGTAGGAAATAAACACCCCTTCATTACTGGTCACAAAGTTCTATTTTTATACGACTAGTTAATGCTTACTATTCTCTCTGAAATTTCTAGAGTTGGCAGCACTTTCATGCATTTAGTAGAAATTGCTACTTTATAATCTTGAGATGAGAAGTATAACAAATTTGAAAAGTTTTAAATAATAATTTTCTTTGTTTCTGGCTCTCAACTTATTAAGTGTTCAGCTTCTATGTTGATTCATTCTTAACAGATCAAATAATAAAAGCATTTGAATGCAGCCTCTTCCTACTGCATTTCTTTTAAACATACAAATCAGCATCTAGAGATGAAAAGAAAGAGAAAAATAAAATGCAACATGACTTGTATATTTAAACTGTTAAGATAAATAATGGATCCCTTTGAGATTTTTGTGACTATAGAGTGCCACCAAGTGAAATGACACATGTAATTAAGCCTGGTCTAGCAACAGTCTTTGACCATTCCCAAATCTAAAGACAATGCTGTGTTTTATTGTAAGTTCATAGTCATCCTTTCATAGACTCTAACAAATCCAGCCTGATAGATAGTTTGTGGTAAGAACATTTACCCCTCCAGGCACAGCATCCCATTTTCATTGTCCTGCTAATCTCATTTTTAAATAATCTGTGTGTAGTACTTTTCATCTTGAGTTAAAGACCATAGGAAAGATGGGCTAAGAAACACTTCGAAAGCTTCCCATCACACTCTGTTTAGAACTCAGTGAGTGCATAGTCAGCCAAGATTTGCGGCATTTGTACTAAGATTGACACTTTTTACTGTGACAACAACTAGAAATCAATGTGATCATTTACAATTTTATTTAACTCCTTGCTTTCTCTTTTATAAGCTATAATTGTAGTACGACCTGTAAATCTTCATCAGAAAAATCTTTAAAAGCTTGCCTTTGGATAATCTGATAGGTGGTACAGTTGAGCAGTGCTTTCCAAAAGGTAGCATGCGTGCCACTGCTGAGGTGCAAGCTGATTTCACAGGAGCACAGTTAGATTTTTGTAGTAGTCATGTTTTTATTTTCATGGTTTTCTCATCTCTATTGCAAGTAACACTGCATCTCCATTTATAGTAGAAATACAACTTCCTGAATTTGCTTCTGAATAGTTTTCTTTGAATTAAGAATGGATATAGGAGCTTTCCTCATGGTCCAGTGGCTAAGAGTCTGCCTTGCAATGCAAGGAACACTGGTTTGATCCCTGGTCCAGGAAGATCCCAGAGAAATTTCTGTTGTTTCTAAGACCAGTCCATCTGAGATATTTTGTTATTGCCGCCTAGATGGACCAAAACACGCACTATGGAGGTGTCTGAGGGGCTGCCTCATGGACCCACATCCAGGCTCAGACTGAAGGAGTGTCCTTCCCTCAGCCAGCCCAACCTGGATAGACCCAGGCCTTTGTTTTGCCACTCTGGTGGCCAGGTGGGAGCCTGAGTCTGTGCATATAGACCCCTCATCCCTGCTAGAAAAAAATGTGTGAATGAAGGTGAGCCAACACATCATCTTTGCCTGATTTAGAGAATGTATCCTTATTTCCAAAAGAAGAGAGGACACTGTTCCTAAGGCAAAGCTTTGCAGCCCAGCAGCCTCATGAGTATTGAGTTCACAGACACCTTCTCTCCCGGATCCAGATGCAAAGAAGCTGGGAGGAGAATAGTCATCTCTCCTTTCTCATATATTATTGAGCAATCTGTGCTCTTCTGCATACACACACACAAATAATCATATTAGTCCAATTGGATTAGTTCAATGCATATCATTTTTAAACCTCTGGGAAAAGATGGGGAATACTTCCCTTTGTTTTCAGAAAATCTGATTGAAGCAGATCATACATATGTTTACAAAGGATAAAGAGCCAGATTAATTTAAATACGTGAAGCTACAGGGAGCATTAGTCACAGACATCATTCATTAACAAAAGCCATCTGAAAAAATGAGAATAAAAATCGTCAATGGGTAGTTGAAATTCATTAAAATATATCTAATCTACAGTCCTTACATAGCAAATCCCAAGGTAAACCTAGTTATAAAATCAAATCCTATTGTACTATTTTTTTAATACTAAATCCCAGGGTAAATTTATTAATAGTTGTAAAATTCAAACTCTAGTGTGAAAGAAAATTATTAAATATGTTGAAAATTAAGTATAAATTTAATAAATATGGAATGGCATGAGCAACAGAAATGAAATCAAATATTCTGACCATTCCTTTATTTATATATATTTTCTGTTATTAAAAATAAAAAACAAATTTTATGAATCTCACATTCAGTATTTGTTGTTAAATTAAGTAACACTTCCAAATGAAAATGTTAACCTTAGAACCACTGGGTCTATATATGTATATATAGCCTCTTTTAGTGAATTACAGCAAAACCATAACCACAGAATCTTACATTTGCTGGGTCATTGGATAGGACTCTGAAATCTTTTACTACCAGGGTTATTTGTTGCAATGCTCTTAATTATAACTGCACTTAATGTGTTTCAATGCTTCCTGAAAACTAAGATTATTCTTTATTTAGGAGCATACCGAAATTTCATGCTCAATTATACAGTTTGTTTGTTTGTTTTTCCTCAGAACACAGATATAGAGTATCTGTAACCTTGTTAAGCCAAGACAATGCAATATTGCTACATTTCCAGAAGGAAAGACAATAGATTTCCATCCATGATGGATGACATTTTAAAATCTCTGTGTCCTCTAGGCCTTCTAAATACATGTGGCTAACAACATGAAAGAAAAGAGGCAGAGAGGAAATAAAGACTGAGGGAAAGAATTGAGGCAGAATGACAGGCTCATTAAAATGTGCAGAAAGCATCTCAGACTCCCTCGAGAAAGCTGTTATCGTGAAATAATCACATTGACGAACATGGAAAGAGTGGACTCCGGCAGGGGCCTTCTATTGCACCCAAGAAGTTGGTGATTATATCCTGGAAATATGACCTCGTGAAAGCCTGGCTGCTTTGTTGCTTAATAGAGTTCACAGAGAATGCTTGTCTCCAAAATGAGATTTCTCCCCTATTCACTGTGTGGCCTGGGCATCTTGACAGGATGAGCAGGGGGCCATTTCTCCTAATCAAGGGAGGGGTGGGAACCCCTGGGGGCAGAAATTGTAAGCAATCAGGCTCAACTTTTGCAGGAAGAGCTCTTGCCTTCTGCGCAGATGTCAAATGGTCATAAAAGAAGGGATAAGAGAAGCTACTAGAATTTGGTGGAAATAGCATAAGTCAGACCCATTTTTCTTAGCAATTATCTCATTTCTCTCTCTGAGGCTGTAAGAAATATTCCTTTGCTGCTTGAGCAACCTATGTAGACTCCTCAGCTCTTTAAATTGAAATCTTTGTTGGTCATTCCATTTTCTCCCTCTGTTGGTTCAAAAATCTTACATATAGTTTAATCCGAAAACACAGACAAGGCTTTCTGAATTGTTGCACTGAATGAAGTGTTTCTCCTCTTGATGCAGCTGGACTGTGAGACAATAGAAAGGACAATGGGGCAGGCGGGTTGGGGGGCACACGTGTGAGGGGGGCCTTTGGAAAACTCCAGTTCTGAGTTTGGAAACAGGAACAACCGTAAACAATCCCCCAAACTAATGGTTTCTGGTTTAACATAATTTATTTTTTAAATGAAAAAGCAAATAGAAAAAAAAAATACTCTAAGATTCCTTTACTATTTTCTCAACTATGTATTTTGTATGTGCTCATACATATAAATATAAATGCATTAAAAAGATCAGAAAATTATATTCTGCTATTAATAATGACTACCTTTAGGATACGGTCAGCTGGAGTGGAATTAGAGGCAGGAGTGAAGACAGACTAACTTTTAATAATGCTGATTATAGTTCTTCCTTGCTTGAAATACTCCTGCAGGAGTGTACTCCTGTATTACCTGTGAAAACTAATCAGTACTTTTAAAAGATGGAAAAAATGTGGTTCATCCACAACAGAATCTGGGTATGGCTGTGAAATAGAATGCTATATAGACTCAAGGATTCCCCTTTAACCAAGGGGACCTCTAAAATGAACATTCCTACCAGGGAGGTTCCATCCGCATAGAAAGTTTCTCTGAGGGTAAGTCAGAGATCCATACATGCTTAAAGACCACAGGTCTTGGATGTTTGTTTATCAAAATGAAAGTGTTAGTCACTCAGTTGTGTCTGACTCTTTGCAAACCCATGGACTATAGCCCACCAGGCTTCTCTGTCCATAGAATTCTCCAGGTAAAAATACTGGAGTGGGTTGCCATGCCCTCCTCCAGGAGATCGTCCCAACCCAGGAATTGAATTTGAGTCTCCTGCATTGCAGGCAGATTCTTTACATCTGAGCCATAATCAAATAATATTTTCTCAGGAAGCTCCCAAAATGTTCCCAAGACAATATTACAAGAGATCTTCAAGTGGCTTCTAACTCTGTTAATTGCTTGCCAACCCCACTGAAATATGAAAATTTAGGACAATTTTGACTGACAGACATGGTGTGATTTCCCTGCTGTGGGTTATACACCCTGTGTATTAGAGATCTAAGAAAAGACTCATTTGAACCGTCATGTTTCTTCATACCAAAACTTTGACAGTCTTCAGTGTGGGCCCTATATGTTGAATAGTTCAGGACATGTCTGGGGATTAACACAGCACACTTTCTAACATAAGACTAAAAAGCTGCCTACTGAATCTCCTAGAGCACTTGGAAACACAAGTTAAGAAACCAGCTGAAAATATTGGTGATTGTGGATTTTCAGCCTGAGAATTAAGCTCCAGATTTTAGTGCACCCTGGAGTCGGTAACGTCCTGCGGATATTTTTGTTTGTTACAGACCTGCATTACACCAGCAATGCAGTGTTGGGTGGCAAGAAAGACAGGAAACATTCCTAACTAAAGCCAGGCATCCAAGGTTCTCACATCATCCTCTCGCCAATTTCAAGGGGCAAATTCATACCATGCATGCCATGTGCAGCTTCTAGAACAGAGGGACAAATTGTCCCAAATGTTTAAAATCCTTTTAGCTGAATCCATTATATGAATATCTGACAATTATGAACTAAGTCTCATTTAGCATGCTCAGATGCTCTCACTTAAGGCAATAATTACTGAAAAGAATGAGTTGTATAAACCTCTTTCCCAGCTTGTTGGTTGACAGGACACCCCACTGGCTATAATGCAACCCTCAGGCAGAGCTTTTTATATTCAATGTTGAAAAATTATCCCTTGTAAATGGCAGATTGAGAATTTTCACTGTCAGTCTTGCTTTCCACTCAGCTACATTTCCATTTCACAGAACATCTTGGATCTAACTCAGGGAGGTCCCTAAAAATATAGAGCAAGAATAAATCCAAAAAGAGGAACAAAGTCTGATGACAAGAACCTCTCTGCTAGATCAATGACAGGAAAATCTCCTTTCGGTGAAAATTCTTTCAAAGGGTGACTCAAAACCCTAAGGTGATGCCCTTCATTCAGGGCAAGAATATCAAGAGCAGCGGGGGTTGGGAGGATTTCACTTCCAGGACAAGAACTGTGTTTGCACTATATCAGGGGTCACACTGCAGAAATACATAGAGTTTAAAGCTGCAAGGTACTGTTACAGGTCATCTAATCTGACCCACTGTGGATATTTCCACCCAAATGGAAATTCAAACTCCGTGTGATTACTCTTCATAATGTGTCATTCACAGCCTCCTGAAAGGCATCTTCAGTGCTGGGCAGCTGTCACCCCATTTTCTTAATCATGAGCCACAACTTGCAGCCTTTTAATTTCTACCAATTTTCCCCTCCAGAGCCACATAACCCAGCTGATTTTGAGCTATAAACTTCCCCGGCTAAGCTATCTAATCACATTCTTTTTGCATACGTGTTCTGCTGCTGCTGCTGCTGCTGCTGCTGCTAAGTCGCTTCAGTCATGTCTGACTCTGTGCGACCCCATAGATGGCAGCCCACCAGGCTTCCCTGTCCCTGGGATTCTCCAGGCAAGAACACTGGAGTGGGTTGCCATTTCCTTCTCCAATGCATGAAAGTGAAAAGTGAAAGTGAAGTCGCTCAGTCGTGTCCAACTCTTTGTAATCCCATGGACTATAGCCTCCCTGGCTCTTCTATCCATGGAATTTTCAAGGCAAGAGTACTGGAGTGGGTTGCTATTTCCTTCTCCAGGGGATCTTTCTGATCCAGGGATCGAACCCTCAACTGCGTCTCCTGCATCAGCAGGTGGATTCCATAAAATCACATAACTCCCCCTTAAAAATGTTTTAATTCATGGCATTATTTAATGCGGAATAAGTTAAAAGCAATTTTAAATGACTTTCATTTTTATATATTATTAAATATTCTATTAGAAAGTTTATTTTATTATCCTCATGAATACCAAGTAAACATGTAAAAATAAATTCTTATTTTTCCTTGTTTTTCAAGTTCTATAAACTAGGTAATTTACTTTAATCATGCGAGAAAATGCATTTAAATTGTACTGGGTATATATATGCATGGTTTGGTGAAAGACTGAATCTTGAACTAAAGATTAAATTTTAAATACCTGTTTCAGTTAAGAAGTGTGGTTATTTAGGCACTTGGGATACAATGATTAAGAGTATGCAGAGTCAGTCCCCACCTCTGGGATTCTGATTCATTTTTTCAGGAATAAGTCTCTAGAGTTGTATATTGTTAAATCCACTCAGGAGATTCAACTGCGCATCAGGCTGACACCACCAGTAGTTGGTAATTGGAGGGTGTCTACACTGAACCAACTGCAGATTTAAATTATTCACACGGTATATTTGCAATACCTATATCTGACAAGGAACCCATATCCAGAATATACAAAGAATTCTTACAGAAATTTTTAAATGAGACAGGCACAGTTAGAAAATTTGCAAAATCCTCCACGGACATAAAAAGGAATATCCAAATGGCCAATAAAAAGGGTCGCCACTTCATTAGTCATCACAGGAATGCAATTTAAAGTGCATTGTAATAACACCTCATACCCACCAGAATGGCTTAAATGAATAAACCAGACAACACCAAGTCCTATTCTAGAATGAAGAATAACTGGAATTTTCATCTGCTGTTGATGGAAACATAAGTCTTCAGAAGTCAGTTTGAAAGCATCAGATAGAGCTGACTGGATCTATATCCTGCAGCAATTCATCTTCTGTGAGTATGTATCTCTCTGGGTACATTTTTTCACCATAAAACACATGGAATAATATTATGTACTATTTGTAATAGCCAAAAACTGCAAATAACTCAGTCCCTTGGCAGTAAAAAGGATAAATAAACTGAAGCGTATTAATTTATGGGGATACTATATAGCAATGAGAATGAACAAACTATTACTTCGTCCAAAAACGTGAGCAAATCTCACAACGTTGAGCAGACGTAAGACAGAAAAAGAGTATGTTCTGTCATGGTTAAATTTTATGAAATTCAAAAACAAGCAAAATACATCTATAGTGTCAGAAGTCGAGACAGTGGTTAGCCCTGGGGGAGAGAGTGACTGGGAGAGGGCCTAAGAGAGGTCTCTGCACTGTTGGTTAGATTTGGGGGTTTTATTTGGGGGCTGGATATATGGGTTTGCTCATTTTTTGGAAATTCACACTTAGGATCTTAAGTTTCTCTGAAGGTAGTCACAGTTCAAAAACATTGTTTGATGACTCCTAATAGTAAAAATAATAGCCCAGGTGGGAAGACTGTAGCTATCCAGCTGCTTCATCTGTGACCAGGCGGGTAAGCTCAGTTCAGGAGGATACTGGACCCAAGGTGCCTCTTCCAATTCCAGTTTGCTCATAACAAAGCTGATCCCATGGATCCCTGCTTCCTATAGCTCTTCCTCAATTGCTTCAAAATCTGACCCTCAAATGACCCTCAAATCCCAATACAAAGGCATTTTATTGTTTCAGAGTTTGTGTGTTACCAACAAGATGGGAAATTCAGTACAATCACTGTAAAGAGGAAATGATAGATCATGAAGACAGAATTGAAGGAGGAATTGGAAGATAGATTGTGAAGGATATTTTACACCATAATAAGGAAAGTTTATTCTTTATGGTTGGCAGTGAGAAGACTATAGAAATCCCTAAGCAAGGTAATGAGATAATTGGATTTCTTTTGAACTTATTCACTATAGTAATAAAGCTATGGATTAAATAATAATATACCATTTATAAGGAAACTTGGTCAATGAGCTATATTATGCCATACAGCACAATATTTAAGCATAAAGAAGACTTGGATTTAAGTTCTTACTCTGCAATTAGTTATGTAACCTTGGTCCCCTTACATTTAAGCATCTTCTATACAATAGCACCCTCCAGTGCTCTTGCCTGGAAAGTCCCATGGATAGAGGAGCCTGGTAGGCTGCAGTCCATGGGGTTGTGAAGAGTCGGACACGATTGAGCGACTTCACTTTCACTTTTCACTTTCATGCATTGGAGAAGGAAATGGCAACCCACTCCAGTGTTCTTGCCTGGAAAATCCCAGGGACGGGGGAGCCTGGTGGGCTGCCATCTATGGGGTCGCACAGAGTCAGACATGACTGAAGCGACTTAGCAGCAGCAGCATACAGTAGCACCTGGCTCATAATGTTGACTTGAAGGTTAATTAAATGAGAAACTAGATGCAAACAGGTAGCAATGAATAATATTGGCATTTGTTAGTAGTCAAACATTTGAGATACTCATTGTCATGTCCAATATATGATGTTTAGGGTTATCATTAGTGCAGCAATGCTATTCAACTTCAACCCGTGCTGTCCATCAAAATGATTCATGAAGTTTCTGAAAATACATCTGTCGAGGTCCCATCTCAAGATTCTGATTCAATGATTTTGCCGGGGCCCTAAACATCTGCATGTACTTTAGATTCCAGAGATATTCCACAGATGCAGTCACAGTCACAAGAATACTTAATTAATATGTGGGACATTAAACACTACTTTCAGATCCCCTGGAGAAGGAAATGACAACCCACTCCACTATTCTTGCCTGGAGAATCCCATGGACAGAGGAGCCTGGTAGGCTATGGTCCATGGGGTTGCAAAGAGTTGGACACAACTGAGTGACTAACACACTTCAGATTCATTAGTGATATGTTTTGTATATCAGATCAGATCAGTCGCTCAGTCGTGTCCGACTCTTTGCAACCCCATGAATCACAGCACGCCAGGCCTCCCTCTCCATCACCAACTCCCGGAGTTCACTGAGACTCACGTCCATCGAGTCAGTGATGCCATCTAGCCATCTCATCCTCTGTCATCCCCTTCTCCTCTTGCCCCCAATCCCTCCCAGCATCAGAGTCTTTTCCAATGAGTCAATCTTCACATGAGGTGGCCAAAGTACTGGAGTTTCAGCTTTAGCATCATTTCTTCCAAAGAAATCCCAGGGCTGATCTCCTTCAGAATGGACTGGTTGGATCTCCTTGCAGTCCAAAGGACTCTCAAGAGTCTTTTAGTTATTTTTGGCGATGCTGGGTCCTCCTTGCTGCTTGTGGGCTACAGTGTAATCGAAGTGCTCCAGTTTCTCAGTGCAGTGGCTTCTCTTGTTTCGGAGAACAGGCTCCAGGGTGCGTGGGCTTCAGTAGCTGCAGCACACAGGCTTAGTTGCCTTACAGCATGTGGAATCCTCCCAGACCAGGAATCGAACCTGTGTCCCCTACAGGCAGATTCTTAACCGCTGGACCACCAGGAAAGTCTCAAAGGCTCTGTTTTTGTCCTTATATACCTACTGCTCAGCGCAAGACTTGACAATGGAAGACTTTCAATTATTGTTATTCGGTTGAATGAATGAATGAAATTACTCTCTGTGTTCCATTTTTTTGGGGGGTGGGACTGAAAAATGAAAATTTAATGTTGCAGGAAAGGCAGATGCTTAGGGGGTAGATTCCAGCAGGGGGCACCACCCTGTCCTTGGTCTTGGGCTAGCGATGCAGAGCAAGAAGTGCAGGGCCCGGCACACAGGTGTGTACCCCAGACGGCTCAGATCAGGTAGTCATACATATCATAGTGGTACCATCTGGGTGTACCAAGCCAGGATCTGCGTTCAGGAAGTGGGCCGGTGGGTGCCCAACCAGTCACCTGTCGGTTTTTCTCTCAAAGTGGATTGGGGCGCTGGCCCCGAATAAGCAGGCCTAGCACTGTGAACCCATGCCTGGGGCTGCCGCTGCTTTCACCAGTTGCACTATGGCCTTGATGCCTCCAGTCACCTGCTCTGCGGTGCGCCTGTGGTTGTTGGTACCCACCCAGACCACTGCGGTCTAGGGGCGGAGGTGTTCCAGCGCCCTGTTCTTGTTCTCCTGACGCCAAAGCCCATGCTGCCTGCTGTCACCGCCAACACCAAAGGCAAGTGTGTGAATAGGGGAAAAGAGCTCCTGCCAGATCTCACCATTGGTCCCTGAGCTGGACCAAGGAGTCCCCGATGAAGACAGGTTCTTCATCTTTGCTATCGGCTACCATGGTGCGGCTTCCCTGATAGCTCAGTTGGTAAAGAATCTGACTGCAATGCAAGAGACCCTGGTTAGAGTCCTAGGTCGGGAAGATCTGCTGGAGAAGGAATAGGCTACCCACTCTAGTATCCTTGAGCTTCCCTGTGGCTTAGCTGGTAAAGGATCTGCCTGCAATGAGGGAGACCTGGGTTCGATCCCTGGGTTGGGAAGACCCCCTGGAGAAGGGAAAGGCTACCTACCCCAGGATTCTGGCCTGGAGAATTGCATGGCCTGGAGAAGTCCATGGGGTAGCAAAGAGTCGGACACGACTGAGTGACTTCACTTTCACTTTTCACTTTCATGCATTGGAGAAGGAAATCACAACCCACTCCAGTGTTCTTGCCTGGAGAATCCCAGGGACGGGGAAGCCTGGTGGGCTGCCATCTATGGGGTTGCACAGAGTCAGACACGACTGAAGTGACTTAGCAGCAGCAGCAGCAGCAGCAGCATCTCTCCATGTTTTTGCATCTCTGTAGATATCTAGTGTTATTCATCAGAGATTTTGTGTTATTTCTGCTTCCATAAACTTTTCCTCCTCTATGTTCATGCATTCACATGCTTTCACCTTCAAGCCTAGATTGGTTCCTGCTACAACAGGAAGAATATAGGAGGCTTCCTGCCAGCTCTCCTTTTTGCTCATACCTGGTATCTGTTCTGCTTATCCAACTTGTAAGTCATCTGGTTCCTGCTGATCTGCCTGGCTTTTGACCATTTACCTTGCCTTCCAGCTGTGGAAATTTTCAGTTCTTCCATGCCTCCTTGTCTCTCACTCACCTTCTCTTTGCTCTGATCCTCCAGGCAGGCACTGATTTCTCCTTTTCTTCTTGGTTCCTGACTGACTGCAACATCTTGACCTCTGACTCATCTGTGTGTGTGAATTATGGACTAACCTGTATAGGTGCTGTTTCACCACCTCACCTGAATCCCTTCCTCTGAGCATGCCTTAACTTTCCTGGTATTACATGCATGTGTTATTATATTAAGTTACAGGTCTGCCTCTGATATGGTATTTCTTTTGAACAAAAGTACTATTCATATTTCTTCAAGCTGTGATTATGGAAGCTGAGGTACAGAGACATAAACTCTAAGCCAACTGCTATGTTATTTATGGTATATATATACAAAAAACTCTATTAGTCTTTGCCCTGCTTCATTCCGTATTCCAAGGCCTAATTTGCCTGTTACTACAGGTGTTTCTTGACTTCCTACTTTTGCATTCCAGTCCCCTGTAATGAAAAGGATATCTTTTTTGGGTGTTAGGTCTTCTAAAAGGTCTTGTAGGTCTTCATAGAACCGTTCAACTTCAGCTTCTTCAGCGTTACTGGTTGGGGCATAGACTTGGATTACTGTGATATTGAATGGTTTGCCTTGGAAATGAACAGAGATCATTCTGTCGTTTTTGAGATTGCATCCAAGTACTGCATTTCGGACTCTTTTGTTGACCATCATGGCCACTCCATTTCTTCTGAGGGATTCCTGCCCGCAGTAGTAGATATAATGGTCATCTGAGTTAAATTCACCCATTCCAGTCCATTTCAGCTCGCTGATTCCTAGAATGTCGACATTCACTCTTGCCATCTCTTGTTTGACCACTTCCAATTTGCCTTGATTCATGGACCTGACATTCCAGGTTCCTATGCAATATTGCTCTTTACAGCATCAGACCTTGCTTCAATCACCAGTCACATCCACAGCTGGGTATTCTTTTTGCTTTGGCTCCATCCCTTCATTCTTCCTGGAGTTATTTCTCCAGTGATCTCCAGTAGCATATTGGGCACCTACTGACCTGGGGAGTTCCTCTTTCAGTATCCTATCATTTTGCCTTTTCATACTGTTCATGGGGTTCTCAAGGCAAGAATACTGAAGTGGTTTGCCATTCCCTTCTTATGACCAACCTAGATAGCATATTCAAAAGCAGAGACATTATTTTGCCAACAAAGGTTCGTCTAAGGAGAAGGGGATGACAGAGGATGAGATGGCTGGATGGCATCACTGACTCAATGGACGTGAGTCTGAGTGAACTTCGGGAGTTGGTGATGGACAAGGAGGCCTGGCATGCTGCGATTCATGGGGTTGCAAAGAGTCAGACACGACTGACTGACTGAACTGAACTGAAATTTTAAAAATACAGTATTCAAGGAACTTACTATCTAGCAGGAGCAACAAAGATGGAATATGTGACATATTCAGTCCTATGGCACAGTTAATATTAGAGTGTCAGAGAGGACTTCCCAGTGTGAAGCTTTGAAGAACTCACAGGTATTAGTTAGGAAAGAATATAACCCACTGTGAACGAACAGCATGTTCAAGAATGAGACGGCGAGGAGGGTGCGGCATGTTTGAGGACTTGGAAGTAATTCAATGTGGCTGCAACATATGCCCTGAGGTTAGGAGGAAAGGAAAGTTGAGGCTGCAGAGATAGACAGGGGACCACTAATGAAAGTCCATGTTAAAATGCTTGGATTTTCTCCAAAATAAAATTTTCTCCGACTTTGTCATTTTAAGTATCATATCCAAGGATCTGCAGCAGAAAAATGAAATGGAAAACCAAATAACATATACGAATTTAGCCATGCAATTATCCATGCGTGGTCAAATAGGAATTCTAGTTAAAAATAAACTAGTTTAGACCCAGTCCTGAAAATACAAAGTAGCCTCTTTTAGGGGGAGTCAGATACAGCTCCAAATGCATACATCAAATTTATTTTGTCACTTCAGGATTTGGTGTTACAAAATCATCTTTAAAAAGTCTACAGATACCACACTTAAACCTCTAGACAAATCTAACTTTATTTTGTATTAGTTTTTTAAAATAAATATAGATTTTACAACATCTTTGAAAATGAAGGATGGAGAGAATAAAGAGTTATTATATCAAACAAGAATGTGTTGATTTAACAACAAAATGTTTAGAGATCAGTGTTTTTTGACAGTCATACCTTTTCAACTATCTTAGGATATGTCAGTTGAGGGAACAGTCCCAGTTAAGACTATTAGGAAATTATTTAGAAATTTTACCTTCTTTTTTAGCCACATATTAACCTAATCAATTTTTTTTTCTTATTCTTAGGATGTTGGGGGAAAAAAATCTACACCCGCGTGGTTTGAAGACACCACAAATTTAAGATCTGCAGCTTCGGCTGGACTCCATGCGCTGACCAGCATTTCTTAATCTGCTCTTTTTCTTACTTCTCCCAGCACCTATGCTAAGTGTTCACCTCTTTCCCAAGTCTACCTGCTCACTTATGGCAAACTGTCTTGTTCTTACTCACTGGATGTAGGAACTGCGTATGAGAGATTAAATACATGGTTGATTAAAGATTGTGAGATCAGCAGATATCCAAGGAAAACTCACATATTAAGCGGTAACTGACAGGGATGACAAGGAGCCTTAGAGAAGACTGAAAAGAGGAAAATTAGGAGGCAACAGAAATTTAAAAAAAATACAAAAAGTATTACAAAGCCCATACAAAGCCCATTTGATACTGAGAAATCAAATATGTTAAGTGTCAAAGGGTCCACTGAATGTGGCACTATAATGATCACGGTAAATAGTGACCTTATTTCAAATAATTCCAATGGAGCAATGAGAATAGAAATCATATTCTAGTTGACTGAACAACAAATGATAGAGACAGGAAAAAGCAAGTACATAATCTTCTTTCAAGAAGTTTGTTTGTGGGGACTTCCCTGGTGGTCCAGTGGTTGGGAGCCTGCCTGCCAATATGGGGGACATGGGTTCGATCCCTGGTCTGGCGGGATTCCACTTACTAAGAAGCAGCTGAGCCTGTGTGCCACAACTACTGAGCTGGTGCTCTAGAGCCCACCAGTCCTACAACCTAGAGCCCATGCTCCACAACAAGAGAAGCCACCACAATGAGGTGCCCGTGCAACACGATGAAGAGTAGCCCCTTCTCACCACAACTAGAGAAAGCCCGCACATAGTGATGAAGACCCAGTGAGGCCAAACATAATACATACAAATAAATAAGTACATAATTTTTTAAATGACATTTCATCATGAAAGAGAAGGTTATCTATGAAACAGAAAGATGTATGACTGATTTAAAAGGACAGAGGACGAAAGGAAGCATTCACTGTGGATATGGCAGTGGTGGTGATGGTAAGTAGAGGTGGTAGGAGCAGCAGAGGTGATGGTTTCCAAGGCAGACCATTCAATATCACAGTAATCCAAGTCTATGCCCCAACCAGTAACGCTGAAGAAGCTGAAGTTGAATGGTTCTACGAAGACCTCCAAGACCTTTTAGAACTAATACCCAAAACAGATGTCCTTTTCATTATAGGGGACTGGAATGCAAAAGTAGGAAGTCAAGAAGCACCTGGAGTAACAGGCAAATTTGGCCTTGGAATATGGAATGAAGCAGGGCAAAGACTAATAGAGTTTTGCCAAGAAAATGCACTGGTCATAGCAAACACCCTCTTCCAGCAACACAAGAGAAGACTACACATGGACATCACCAGATGGTCAACACCAAAATCAGATTGATTATATTCTTTGCAGCCAAAGATGGAGAAGCTCTATACAGTCAACAAAAACAAGACCAGGAGCTGACTGTGGCTCAGATCATGAACTCCTGATTACCAAATTCAGACTGAAATTGAAGAAAGTAGGGAAAACCACTAGACCATTCAGGTATTACCTAAATCAAATCCCTTATGATTATACAGTGGAAGTGAGAAATAGATTTAAAGGCCTAGATCTGACAGATAGAGTGCCTGATGAACTATGGAATGAGGTTCGTGACATTGTACAGGAGACAGGGATCAAGACCATTCCCATAGAAAAGAAATGCAAAAAAGCAAAATGGCTGTCTGGGGAGGCCTTACAAATAGCTGTGAAAAGAAGAGAAGTGAAAAGCAAAGGAGAAAAGGAAAGATATAAGAATCTGAATGCAAAGTTCCAAAGAATAGCAAGAAGAGATAAGAAAGCCTTTCTCAGCAATCAATGCAAAGAAATAGAGGAAAACAACAGAATGGGAAAGACTAGAGATCTCTTCAAGAAAAATAGAGATACCAAGGGAACATTTCATGCAAAGATGGGCTCAATAAAGGACAGAAATGGTATGGACCTAACAGAATCAGAAGATATCAAGAAGAGATGGCAAGAATACACAGAAGAACTGTACAAAAAAGATCTTCACAACCCAGATAATCACGATGGTGTGATCACTGACCTAGAGACAGACATCCTGGAATGTGAAGTCAAGTGGGTCTTAGAAAGCATCACTACGAACAAAGCTAGTGGAGGTGATGGAATTCCAGTTGAGCTATTCCAAATCCTGAAAGATGATGCTGTGAAAGTGCTGCACTCAATATGTCAGCAAACTTGGAAAACTCAGCAGTGGCTACAGGACTGGAAAAGGTCGGTTTTCATGCCAATCCCAAAGAAAGGCAATGCCAAAGAATGCTCAAACTACCGCACAATTGTACTCATCTCACATGCTAGTAAAGTAATGCTCAAAATTCTCCAAGCCAGGCTTCAGCAATATGTGAACCATGAACTTCCTGATGTTCAAGCTGGTTTAGAAAAGGCAGAGGAACCAGAGACCAAATTGCCAACATCTGCTGGATCATGGAAAAAGCAAGAGAGTTCCAGAAAAACATCTACTTCTGCTTTATTGACTATGCCAAAGCCTTTGACTGTGTGGATCACAATAAACTGTGGAAAATTCTGAAAGAGATGGGAATACCAGACCACCTGACCTGCCTCTTGAGAAATCTGTATGCAGGTCAGGAAGCAACAGTTAGAACTGGACATGGAACAACAGACTGGTTCCAAATAGGAAAAGGAGTCCGTCAAGGCTGTATATTGTCACCCTGCTTATTTAACTTATATGCAGAGTACATCATGAGAAACGCTGGACTGGAAGAAACACAAGCTGGAATCAAGATTGCTGGGAGAAATATCAATAACCTCAGATATGCAGATGACACCACCCTTATGGAAGAACGTGAAGAGGAACTAAAAAGCCTCTTGATGAAAGTGAAAGAGGAGAGTGAAAAAGTTGGCTTAAAGCTCAACATTCAGAAAACAAAGATCATGGCATCCGGTCCCATCACTTCATGGGAAATAGATGGGGAAACAGGGTCAGACTTTATTTTTTGGGGCTCAAAAATCACTGCAGATGGTGACTGCAGCCATGAAATTAAAAGATGCTTATTCCTTGGAAGGAAAGTTATGACCAACCTAGACAGCATATTGAAAAGCTGAGACATTACTTTGCCAACAAAGGTCCGTCTAGTCAGGCTATGGTTTTTCCAGTGGTCATGTATGGATGTGAGAGTTGGACTGTGAAGAAAGCTGAGCGCCAAAGAATTGATGCTTTTGAACTGTGGTGTTGGAGAAGACTCTTGAGAGTCCCTTGGACTGCAAAGAGATCCAACCAGTCCATTCTGAAGGAGATCAGCCCTGGGATTTCTTTGGAAGGAATGATGCTGAAGCTGAAACTCCAGTACTTTGGCCACCCCATGCAAAGAGTTGACTCATTGGAAAAGACTCTGATGCTGGGAGGGATTGGGGGCAAGAGGAGAAAGGGATGACAGAGGATGAGATGGCTGGATGGCATCACTGACTCAATGGATGTGAGTCTGAGTGAACTCCGGGAATTGGTGATGCACAGGGAGGCCTGGCGTGCTGCGATTCATGGGGTCGCAAAGAGTCAGACACTACTGAGCGACTAAACTGAACTGAACTGAGAGGTGATGGTGAAGATGGTAGATGTGAAGAGGGTCGAGGGTAGCAGTTGTGGTGGTCTTGGAGATGATGAAAATGGTGGAGGTGGCAGAGGCAGCAAAGGTGGTCGTGCAGATAGATGCTGAGGCAGTGGTGGTGGTGTAAGTGATGATGGAGGTGGGGATGGTGGTTTTAGTTAAGACAGTGATGGTTGTGGTAGCAGTGACAGTAGAAACAGAAACGGTAGTTTAAATATAGAAAATCCTTGAGCATGTTTATCTACTAAGATGAAAGGACCAGTAGGAGAGAGAATAAAGAAAATAGGATGGAGCTGGTCCCAAAGAATAGTAAGATGAGGAGGTTAGCGCGCAGGTGGAGGAACTAAATTGCAACACCATCTTCCAGAGGCAAAATTCCCATAATGAAATACCTACAGGTCTCCAAACGTGTCATAGATTTCCATGCCTCTCAGCCTCTGCATGGGTGCTATTCCTGTAGCCTAGAACACCCTTTCCCTCCCTCATCTTCTGCATATTACTTCTATTTTTTTTCCTTCAAAATGGAATTTCATATCTGTCTCTTTCAGGAAGACTTTTCTAATCCCCTCCTCCAGTTTCATAGGATACCAAATCTCTGGGCTTTCATAATATGTAGGACTTTTCATACTATATTGTAATTGCTTTAGTTTCCACTAGAATGTAAGATCCATGACAGCAGATATCATATTTCATTAGATTTTCATTTAGTAATTCAATTAGATTAATATACCACTACTACTACTAATAAAAATCTGTTGAGCACTGACCATATGCCAAACAATAGTGGGAAAATTTCAACCCATCTCCTGTTTGCATGAACACAGTTATACCCAATCAGCTGCTTTCACACTCCATCAGCAAGTTGAACAGTTGAAACAGAAACTGTATGATCCTCAGATCCTAGTGTTTGACAATCTGATCCAAAGTAGAAAAAAGTTTGACAACCTGTGGTTTAATCAACAGAGATGTTATACTGAATCAGCCTTGTCCCACGGGAGTCTGTACTTCAGTTTGAGATACAGGCAAGCATAGCACAATATGATAAGTATTTTAATAGTGGAAATTAAGTGTACATGGGAGCACCTCGGAGAAACACTTATCTGAAGTTTGGGAGATCAGAGATTCTGCATATGAAACATCTAACACTAGTCAGCAAATTAATAGCGGACCAGTTTTTCTTTTTTTTTTTTTTTGAAGGGACGAAATCATTTAGGGCATGAAATATTCAAGTAAGATACTAAGGGATATGGGTGAGACAGCATTCCAAAAGACTGCTGTATTTCCACTGTAAGGGAACTAAATTAAGATCTCATTTAATCACTACATCCAGCTGACTACAAAGCTCAATTATCCAAGTCTTTCAGACTTGTATCCTGTTCCAAAGAGATAAGACCCCAGCTAGGGTCTCCCCAACAATAAAACAAACTCTGGTTTACATACTGAGGCTGAAACTTTAATTATAACATTTGCTGAGACCTGAGAGACCTACATAAAATTTTTACTCTTCTTTCAGTTCCTTTCAGAAGATTTTATTGTGATTTTTCAAAGCCTAACCTAAAAACATGACCTTAATAGCCTCTTGGTCTGTCTTTATTTTACACACACACACACTCAGTCACTCACACTATGCTATACTCAGTATTATTTCACATATGATACATACATCTATATATATATATGCTATATACACACAATATACAATGTATGCTTGTCTACATCCTTCTCTTATACAAGATAATCTCATATCTTTAAGAAATATGTTCATATTCAAATCTAATAGTACAAACTCTTACATAGATTTATCCTGTATCAGAGAGGGTGAATAGGTTCTGCTGAAGGGCTGCTGTGACTGTGCTGAGACATTTGTAAGGTGACCTTTGAGGACACAAGAACTAGAGAACAATAATCCTTTAGTGATGTTGACCTTGGATACCAGAGGTGAAATGTGAACATGGGTCAACTTATTTGCCATCCCTGTCCCTTAAGAATTCCAAACAGGAGCTTCCCTGGTGGCTCAGTGGTAAAGAATCCACCTGCCAATGTAGGAGACACAGGTTGGATCCCCGGTCCAGGAAGATCCCACATGCCTCGGAGCAACTAAGCCCGTGCACCACAATTGAGCCTGTGCTCTGGTGCCTGGGAGCCACGTGGCGCACCACTGAAGCCCATGTGTGCTATGGAGCCCATGCTCCACAGCAAGAGAAGAGCAACCACAGCAACCTCAGAGTAACCTGTGCGCCACAGCTAGAGAGCAGCCTCCACTCACTGCAAGCAGAGAACACCTTGCCCAGCAATAAAGACCCAGCACACCCAAAAAACCAATAAGGAAAACTATAAAAAAAGAATTTCAAACATTCATAAATTTGTTAAAATGCAATCTTGCTCAAGCTTGCCACAGGGAAATGAGCAGGGGCTTGCTCCCCCAACTGAGGCAGGTGGAAAAGTTCTTGTTAGGGACAACCTTGGTGGAGAAGATAAGAATGATAACTTACATTTGCAAAGTACTTAACTGATTCCAAAGTAACTTTGTGGATATTATCTCACTGAATCTCACGACTTCCTTTACTTTATAGATTTCAAAGCTGAAGTCAGTAGGGCTAAGCAGTGGTTCACTCATGGCCGTGTGGAAATTTTGACATATATTAAATGCAGGGAGTTTGACTCCCAGTTTTGATACTTTTAGGGACAAAGGACACCATACTAGGTTATTGGTAGTATCCACTGTTCTGAAGTTAAGAGTGATTAGGTGTAACTACCCGTTATTTTGCTCATTCATGTAATCAACATTCATCTAGTTCCTACTGTATGCAAGGCATGATCACAGAGATTATGAGAATTTGTTTGAAAAGTTGTTACAAGATGGTTTGGAGAAGCACATTATAGTATAAGGCAAGAACTTATTACAAGTGTTTGTTTAAATAGTCAATGTAATAAACATTTAAATATCACTTCCCATGGGCACTGTTCTAGGTGCCAGAGATACAAATAAGAAAAAAAAAAAATCCCTAATGCTCTAAGGCATTTTTTTCTTCATTTGCTTAATTCCCAGTCATTCTGATACTACTTTGACTTCCATACACATCACCTGGGCAGTGTGTTACACCTGAGAATTTGAGTTATTTGATTTAGGATGGGCTCCAGAAACCCAAAATTTTAACAAGTCCCAAAATATCTCTGTGGCAGGTGGTACTGCTCCATGAACTTTACTATGGAAAAGGCATTATTAACCCTCTCCAAGAACCATACTGTTGCATAAAATGTAGGACCCTGGCTTGCTGGTTTCCAGTCTGCTAGTCTCCAAAAAAATGAATACCTAGGGTGTTCTTCCATTCAGGCCTCTATGATCAATACCAGTTTGAAATAGTCTGTACACTGAAAATATGAACTCCATAAACCTTAAAAATTTGGTGAAGATGGTCTATATCTATACCTGTGTCTGTTCTAATATATATCTATATGTATGTGTGTAAAACCATACGGTACAAATACACAGTGCTTTCACATTTTTCAATACTTCTTGAATAATCTTTAAATATAATGCCTTGATCACACTCTTACGCTCACATACGCATAATCAACAATCTTAGGAACTGCTCTAATCCTTTCACACCTGTATCTTAAAAACTTGTTATTTTCCTACTTATTTTCCCTTTAACAATGACCTTGATAGCCTTATCTTATTGATTTACTTTGCATAAAATTTTTAAAGATCATCATTTTAATTTCATGTGAAATTAAAAGGGTCTTTTTCATGAAACCATGCACTGCACATAAATACTTACATCTTAGCAGACAACCGTGTATCACAGCCATATGATGTAATGCCACAAAACTTTAAAATAATTGTGTAGCACAATAATCAATAATAGATAAAATCACATAATGAAAGGGTAACAGGTAGGAAGGCCAGAGGTCTCCAAGCGGCAGGAGGAAATAAATTGCAAGTGGCAGACATTTTTTTCCCCTTCTCTGTTGACTAAACCGGTTCTAGTCAAGGCTATGGTTTTTCCAGTGGTCATGTATAGATGTGAGAGTTGGACTGTGAAGAAAGCTGAGCGCCGAAGAATTGATGCTTTTGAACTGTGGTGTTGGAGAAGACTCTTGAGAGTCCCTTGGACTGCAAGGAGATCCAACCAGTCCATTCTGAAGGAGAGCAGCCCTGGGATTCCTTTAGAAGGACTGATGCTAAAGCTGAAACTCCAGTACTTTGGCCACCTCATGTGAAGAGTTGACTCATTGGAAAAAACTCTGATGCTGGGAGGGATTGGGGGCAGGAGGAGAAGGGGACGTCAGAGGATGAGATGGCTGGATGGCATCACTGACTCAATGGATGTGAGTCTGAGTGAACTTCGGGTGTTGGTGATGGACAGGGAGGCCTGGCTTGCTGCGATTCATGGGGTTGCAAAGAGTCGGACACAACTGAGCGATTGAACTGAACTGAACTGAACTGAACCGGTTCTGCCCAAGACTAGGCTTTTTTTTCTCTTCTCAAACCTTGGGCTGATAATGGCTCAACAGACCAGTATTCATGTCAATTGTTTTATGTTTGGGGATGACATACGTTGTGCCATTCTATCTCAAAAATGCATATTGTGGGAGAGGGGCCTGGTGAAACTCCCTTAGTCTTGAGGCGCCTCTCTTATCTGATTAGCAGCTTGCTAACAGACATAAAGAATCTGCCTGCAGTGCAGGAGCTACAGGAGACACAGGTTTGATCCATGGGTCAGGAAGATCCCCTGGAGAAGGGGATGGCAACCCATTCCAGTATTCTTGCCTGGAGAATCCCATGGACAGAGGAGTCTGCTGGGCTACAATCCACGGGGTTGCAAAGAGTTGGAAAGGACTGAAGCAGCTTAGTACGCATGCACAATTGACATAAAATGTCTTGCTAAAAACTAGCAAGGGGGTACTTTTTCTGTCCCCTTCTGATGTCAGAAGCTTTCCCTATCTCTATTATACTTTAATAATACTTTGCTACACAAAAAGCTCCAAGTACTCAAGCCTCATCTCTGACCCCAGATCGAAATTCTCTCCTCCAGAGGTCACAACTCCAGCGGAACACATGGTTCCCACCAGTAACCTTTCAAAATGAAGTTCTGTGGAAAAGTCAAGTTGCAAAGCTTTAACAAAAATTGCATAATTAGGGACTTCCGTGGAAATGGCAACCAACTCCAGTACTCTTGCCTGGAAAATTCCATGGGTGGAGGAAACTGGTAGGCTACAGTCCATGGGATGGCAAAGAGTCGGACACGACTGAGCAACTTCACTGGACTGGTGGTTTCCTGTGGTTAAGATTCTGCATTCCCACTACAGGGGACATTGAGTCCGATCCTTTATCTCATCAGAGAACTAACATCCCACATATCTTGTGATAAAGTCAAAAAAAAAAATCCACAAACCATATAACAACAGATGTAAACATATATAATACAGACGTTCATTAAAAAATGTAGTAAAATTTATAATAATAGTCACCTCAGAGCATGGGATACAAGTAATTTTAATCTTTCTGGGGTTTTTTTTTTTTTTCGCACTTATATATTTTCTAAACTTTCTGTAATATATTTGTGATCAGAAAAAGGTACTATTTAAGAAGACAGTATATTCAGTAGCTTTATTTTATTTTAAAAGTTACATAAGATGAATATACACGTGAATGTTATTTATCTTTGAGTGAGAGATTACAATTTTTTTTTTCTCCTTGGTGCTTTTCTGTATTTTTTAATTTTCTATAATATGCTTGTATATTTTTACTGTAAAGAATAAAATAAAAAATAAAGGATAAATAAAAAGAATTACAAGGAAAATCCAGCAAATTATTCTTCAAAGGTAGAACATAAAACATCGTGAAACCTGGGTATTTGGGGGCAATAAGAGCTTTTAGGGCACACACAGACTCCACTTTGAGTACCTGAAGTCAGTAATCTCTGGCCTCACTATTTCTTCCTCTAAATTAAAATAATTTTTAATCTAAGAACAAATTCCTTTGAGAAAGATATAGTAATTGCCCCCAGAGTACTAAAGATTATTGTGAAAGCAATACAAAATAAATTTTCTAAAATAAAAAAATTAAAAGATACACAAAAATAGGCTCTCAAGATAATTTTGATAAGAAAATCTAAACTGAATGATGGCTTTACACAACTAAAATATAGAATTATGAAGCCACTGCCATCTAAGTTCAACTGGGAAGTTGGGAGTATTTGGACACATCGTGCATTAATGAAAACCCATTTCTGCAAAGAGGCCACTAGGCCCTTCTCACTGCAAAGGTTATTGAATGGATTTGAGGCACACATTTGGACCTTAATAGAAGTAATAAACAAGACCGGGAGCTGACTGTGGCTCAGATCATGAACTCCTTATTACCAAATTCAGACTTAAATTGAAGAAAGTAGGGAAAACCACTAGACCATTCAGGTATGACCTAAATCAAATCCCTTATGATTATACAGTGGAAGTGAGAAATAGATTTAAGGGACTAGATCTGATAGAGTGCCTGATGAACTATGGACAGAGGTTCGTGACATTGTCCAGGAGACAGGGATCAAGACCATCCCCATGGAAAAGAAATGCAAAAAATAAAGATGGCTGTCTGGGGAGGCCTTACAAATAGCTGTGAAAAGAAGAGAAGGGAAATGCAAAGGAGAAAAGGAAAGAAATAAGCATCTGAATGCAGAGTTCCAAAGAATAGCAAGGAGAGATAAGAAAGCCTTTCTCAGCGATCAATGCAAAGAAATAGAGGAAAACAACAGAATGGGAAAGACTAGAGATCTCTTCAAGAAAATTAGAGATACCAAGGGAACATTTCATGCAAAGACGGGCTCGATAAAGGACAGAAATGGACCTAACAGAATCAGAAGGTATTAAGAAGAGGTGGCAAGAATACACAGAAGAACTGTACAAAAAAGATCTTCATGACCAAGATAATCAGGATGGTGTGATCACTCAACTAAAGCCAGACATCTTGGAATGTGAAGTCAAGTGGGCCTTAGAAAGCATCACTACGAACAAAGCTAGTGGAGGTGATAGAATTCCTGTGGAGCTATTTCAAATCCTGAAAGATGATGCTGTGAAAGTGCTGCACTCAATATGCCAGCAAATTTGGAAAACTCAGCAGTGGCCACAGGACTGGAAAAGGTCAGTTTTCATGCCAATCCCAAAGAAAGGCAATGCCAAAGAATGCTCAAACTACCGCACAATTGTACTCATCTCACATGCTAGTAAAGTAATGCTCAAAATTCTCCAAGCCAGGCTTCAGCAATACATGAACTGTGAACTTCCAGATGTTCAAGCTGGTTTTAGAAAAGGCAGAGGAACCAGAGATCAAATTGCCAACATCCGCTGGATCATCGAAAAAGCAAGAGAGTTCCAGAAAAACATCTACTTCTGCTTTATTGACTATGCCAAAGCCTTTGATTGTGTGGATCACAATAAACTGTGGAAAATTCTGAAAGAGATGGGAATACCAGACCACCTGACCTGCCTCTTGAGAAACCTGTATGCAGGTCAGGAAACAGCAGTTAGAACTGGACATGGAACAACAGACTGGTTCCAAATAGGAAAAGGAGTATGTCAAGGTTGTATATTGTCACCCTGCTTATTTAACTTATATGCAGAGCACATCATGAGAAACACTGGACTGGAAGAAGCACAAGCTGGAATCAAGATTGGCGGGTGAAATATCAATAACCTCAGATATGCAGATGACACCACCCTTATGGCAGAAAGTGAAGAGGAACTCAAAAGCCTCCTGATGAAAGTGAAAGAGGAGAGTGAAAAAGTTGGCTTAAAGCTCAACATTCAGAAAACGAAGATCATGCCATCTGGTCCCATCACCTCATGGGAAATAGATAAGGAAACAGTGGAAACAGTGTCAGACTTTATTTTTGGGGGCTCCAAAATCACTTCAGATGGTGATTGCAGCCATGAAATTAAAAGACGCTTACTCCTTGGAAGGAAAGTTATGACCAACTTAGATAGCATATTGAAAAGCAGAGACATTACTTTGCCAACAAAGGTCTGCCTAGTCAAGGCAATGGTTTTTCCAGTAGTCCTGTATGGATGTGAGAGTTGGACTGTGAAGAAAGCTGAGCGCCAAAGAATTGATGCTTTTGAACTGTGGTGTTGCAGAAGACTCTTGAGAGTCCCCTGGCCTGCAAGGAGATCCAACCAGTCCATTCTAAAGGAGATCAGTCCTGGGTGTTCTTTGGAAGGACTGATGCTAAAGCTGAAACTCTAATACTTTGGCCACCTCATGTGAAGAGTTGACTCATTGGAAAAGACTCTGATACTGGGAGGGATTGGGGGCAGTAGGAGAAGGGGACGACAGAGGATGAGATGGCTGGATGGCATCACTGACTCGATGGACATGAGTCTGTGTGAACTCTGGGAGTTGGTGATGGACAAGGAGGCCTGGCGTGCTGCAATTCATGGGGTCGCAAAGAGTTGGACATGACTGTGCGACTGAACTGAACTGAACTGAAAAGCAATAACGTTCCATCTCTGTGTTGGAAGATCCCCTGAAGAAGGGAAATGCTATCCACGCCAGTATCTGGCCTGGAGAATTCCAAGGACTATATAAGTTCCTGGGGCCGCAAAGAATTGGACACGACTGAGTGACTTTCACTTTCATTTTCAGGTGGCTCTGGTGGTAAAGAACCTGCCTGCCAATGCAGGAGATGTAAGAGATGTGGGTTCGGAAGATCCCCTGGAGAAGGGATAGGCTACTCACTCCAATATTCTTGGGCTTCCCTGGTGGCTCAGACTGTAAAGAATCCTCCTGCAATGAGGGATACTTGAGTTTACTCCCTGGGTTGGGAAGATCCCCTGGAGGAGGGCATGGCAACCCACTCCAGTATTCTTGCCTGCAAAATCCCCATGGACAGAGGAGCCTTCTTGGTTACAGTCCATAGGGTTGCAAAAAGTTGGACACAATTAGAAGTGACTTAGCACAGCACACAACAAAAGGAATAACAGTGTGGTCATGAGGACCTTCATATTAAACTGGCAGACATGACTGAAGCCTCAAAATGAGAAGAGATTCCCTATCCCCTTTGACAAGACACTGTTGCTATGGTGATGGTTTGCTGGCCTTTGGCTGAGCATCTTCAGATGGCTTTAATTTGTGGGGACAAGCTAAGACATGTTTGAACCACTCTCCTCACACAACAACCTGACTAAAGAAAACTCTTTATATTTAAGAACAAATTATCCATTTTTTTACAAAAAAACCTCCATGGCTTGGAATCTGTCTATGTGATGAAAGTGAAAGTGAAAGTGAAGTCGCTCAGTCATGTCCGACTCTTTGTGACCCCATGGACACCAGGCTCTTCCATCCATGGGATTTTCTAGGCAAGAGTACTGGAGTGGGTTGCCTTTTCCTTCTCCAGGGAACTTCCCAACCCAGGGATCAAACCCAGGTCTCCTGTACTGTAAACAGACGCTTTACTGTCTGAGCCACCAGGGAAGTCTGTCTATGTGATGAAAACTCTCAAATGTTTACCTTCAACCTCTAACCTTCAAACTTTCACTCCATAGCACCATCTAGATGCCTAATTATTATTTAACATTTCATATGACCAACACAGGAACAAATCATTTCTTCCCATTCTCATCCCAATGATCACAATCACATCTTGACCCATCAAAGAAAATTATACCGCTATTCACTCAGTTATTCAGATCAAAATCCTTGGCATCATCACCACATTGCCTATTTTACCTTCTTTAAAACACTTAGTACCTGAATGATTTGTTTGTTTATACATCTCTTTATCTGACCCCATTGCTGTGCTGTGCTTAGTTGCTCAGTACCACTCTTTGGGACTCCATGGACTTAGGCCAGCAGGCGCCTCTGTCCATGGGATTCTCCAGGCAAGAATACTGGAGTGGGTTGCCATGCCCTCCTCCAGGGGATCTTCCCAATTCAGGGAGTGAACCCAGGTCTCCCTCATCGCAGGAGAATTCTTTACAGTCTGAGCCACCAGGGAAGCCCAAGAATACTGAAGTGGGTAGCCTATCCCTTCTTGAGGGACTCTTCCAGACCCAGGAATCGAATCAGGGTTTCCTGTATTGCAGGCGTATTCTTTACCAGCTGAGCTACCCATAAAGTCCCTGACCCCATTAGAATATCAGATTTTGCACAGTAGAAATGAAAACTATTTTGTTCACTGCTACATTTCTAGCACCTAAAACAGTGCCTGATATACAGTAGGTACTCAAAGAAAAGTTAGTGACTGATCCTGTCTCATCCTATGGTATCAGATTCTTATTTTAGAATTTTCAACAATATTCTCAAGAATGTGATGTGATTGTAGACTACTTAAATTCCTCTGGGCATTTGTTTCTTCATTTATAAGATGAAGGATATTAAATAACCTGCACATGTCCATTTATGCTAAAACTTCATAACTGTGATTCAAGCTTACATGAGTTATAAACTATTCCTCTTCCACTCAGTTCACTATTGATTTCCACTTAGCTCCTTCTTGCTGTCATATATAAGACTGTTTGTAGTCATAGTTCTCAAAGCACTTTTGTTTCCAATATTTCCTTTGACACCTCAGACTCCTGGAGCACTATACCTACTACTTACGTTTAACCAGTGAAGAACTACAGGCTCAGAGATGGTATACAAGTTGTTCAAACTCACCATGTATCTCTCCTCATTAAACCAATCTGTTGTGAATAAAAGTTGCTGGCTTGGCTAAGACTTTAAACATTCTATAGTCACACTGTAGACCTAGGAATTATAATAAATAATTTTTCTTCAAATATTTTAAATAAATATGCATCATCATGTATGTGGTTTAAGGGAATCTAACACAGGTTTCCAATCTTCCCAAGGATTTTGATTAGGCTTTCTGCAAGAAAAGACAAAACTACTGGTATGTTTGAGTTGAGTGACAAAAGTTGAACAGATCCACTCCCTGTCTACCTTGCCATAGCATCTAATATTTCTCCCATTTGACTATTTCTTTGAATAAAGGCATTGCCTCCAGAAAGTCCCAGAAGTGAATAGGAACACAGAATAATCAGAGATACTTGGGTCCAAATCCTCACTTCACCATTTACTAGTTTTGTTATTGTAAACAAGTCATTGTAAACAAGAAAAGAAGAACTTTCTTTTCTTCATCAGTAAGGTGTGACAGCTTAAGGAAAATGTAACAATTATATTAGATGACATAAACTGGTGTCTGGTACATAGTATACACACAACAAAAGTGAGTTCCTCCCCACTCCAGTAACTTAGAGGAGTAACAGCAACCTAATCAAACTTTAAAAACAAGCCTTAAGGAAATGGAAAGAGGAAAAGGAAAAACAAATTAAGTCTGGAATGTGGTACTGCGTAAATGCTGCTCAATGAATAAATAAATTATAATCAAGTTCTAGCTCTATATATTTAAGGAAGTGAAGAACTGAACTTCAAATATTCTTAGCACAAGACAATTACAGTTTATCTCCATAAAAGAAAAGCTGGCATTTCTTTGCAATCACTTTAACTGAATTTGTTTTCCTTTAATTCTGGGTTCCTGAAAGGATCATGTGGCTTCTGTGCATCATTTGAAACCTCCCAACTTGTGAACTCGTTATTTAACATTATTCTCAAGTCTAGAGAAACCAAACAAGAATTTTCTGTAGTTTCGCACCTGCCGGGATGCCCTCAGTGGTCTCTATTTAAATCTAGAAACTAGGAAGAAAGAAGTAGGTAAGGGAGAAAGACTCCCCCCCCCCTCAAACCCAAGAACTGAGGAAGCATGACTGACACATCTCAAAGGCTGGAATAGGCCATCTTTTAAAGTCCTTTCCAACTTCACGATTCTATAAACGTCCAGGTTTCTTCTAAAATGATATCTACAAGAGTTTCTATAATTACACTGTATTCTTGCAACATGTCCAGGGAAGAGGGGCTTGTGCTTTGATGTTCATCTAGAGGTATTTATTGTATTCTTTGGATCCCCAAGGAATGAATCTCCAATCACTTTACGCTGGGGGCCCAACTGCCTCTGCCTCAGAAAGATGTAACCAGTTCCATGGTAAAAGATCTTTAGGCTTCCCAGGTGGCTCAGGCGGTAAAGCGTCTGCCTACAATGCAGGAGACGGGAGTTCGATCCCTGGGTCGCGAAGATCCTCTGGAAAAGGAAATGGCAACCCACTCCAGTACTCTTGCTTGCAAAATCCCATGGACGGAGGAGCCTGGTAGGCTACAAGCTGCTGCTGCTAAGTCGCTTCAGTCGTGTCCGACTCTGTGCGACCCCATAGACGGCAGCCCAACAGGCTCCCCCGTCCCTGGGATTCTCCAGGCAAGAACACTGGAGTGGGTTGCCATTTCCTTCTCCAATGCATGAAAGTGAAAAGTGAAAGTGAAGTCGCTCAGTCGTGTCCTACCCTCAGCGACCCCATGGACTATGCAGCCTTCCAGGTTCCTCCATCCATGGGATTTTCCAGGCAAGAGTACTGGAGTGGGGTGCCATTGCCTTCTCCGAGGCTACAGTTTATGGGGTCGCAAAGACCTGGACACGACTGAGCGATTTCCATGGTGAACGTTCTTGATGGGGCTGGCATGGGGCTCTTGGAACGTCGGAGGGAAGAGTACCTTCTCATCAGTCGCCAAATTCCACCTTAGTTTTGCATTTGGACCGACCCACGAATTGGAACGGCTTTCTTCCCTGTGCCGACGTTTAAGTGAAAGTGAAGTCGCTCAGTCGGGTCCGACTCTTTGCGACCCCCATGGACTGTAGCCTACCAGGCTCCTCCCTCCATGGGGTTCTCCAGGCAAGAGTACTGGAGCGGGTTGCCATTTCCGTCTCCAGACGTTTCCTCCAGCCCTACCTAAAATCAGTGCGAATTTTATCTCTATTGCACTGCTGCCGCTGGGGTATTTTACTTGGTTTTTAAAGCCCAATAGCTATTATCTCCTTAGAGGTAGAAAGTGATTGACCACGTTTATCCTCGGGGTAACAGACACAGACACCTTGTTTAGACGAGGCGCCCAAGGTCGAGGAGAGGCTGCAGGTAAGTCTTGACCCTGAATTTTGGGCAGTGTTTCCTTAGCTGCCTCACACAGGCTGCGGTCGCGAGAGGAAATTTTCCCCGGTAGAGGCCGTCCTCAAGGGCACCTCAGGACCACGCCGCGGGGTTCAGGGGTTTGCATCTCCCGCGCGGAGACCGGGTATTGCTTCACCCGGTGAGTGAAGAGCGCGAGGCGGACTCCAGCCTCAGTGACCCCGGGCATCCGCACGCGCGCGAGAAGGAGGTCGCGCAGCGCACACCTTCCCTCCCTTGGCCCGGCCTCCCTCCGCGGGCGGGAAGCCGCAGTCTCCGCAGTGCGCCGCCCCCACCCCTAGCGGCTTTGGGAAACGAGCCGGCGGGGAAGGCGGCTGGGGGCCTGGGCGACTGAGCCCGAGCCTGCGGGTCGGCCGTCCCCGGAGCAGTAGCCCGCCGCCGCGCCCCGCCTACTGGTCCCCGGCCCGCTGGTCCCCGCCCTTCTCCCCACGCGGTTCGCGGACCGGCGGCTGCAGAGGCCGAGGGGCCGCCACCCGGATCCTAACGCGCGGGCGGCGAAGGCACCACGTGTCCGGCCCGGGCAGGCGCGGGCGGAGCGGGCCGTGCCCGGCTCCCAGAGCCCGAGCGCACACCCGCGGCGGCGCCGGGTCCCATCCGCACCCGACGCCGGCCCAGCCGCGCCCCGGTCTCCCGGGCTCGTGCGGATGCCTCCTCCTGGACGGCGCGATGGGGCCTTTCTGGGAGAGAAAGGGTAAGAATGGGCATCTGTGAGGGCTCTGCGGGCAGTGCCCACTGGCGCCGGAGGGCGACGGATGCTCTGTGGTCCAGTGAGGGCGGAGATGGATGCTCGGGACCCCGGCGCCGCCCCTTCCAGTGGTGGGGGCCGGGCGGGGGTGGTATCCAGTGTTCTCCGGAACCCGCAGAAGAAGGTGGTGGAAAATGGGGACTTTCAACAGAGGAAGGCAGCGGGGACAGTGTCCCTGTTTGATTGGTTTTTGAGATGATTGAGCTGGACTTCTTGTTGCAACAGGCAAGGCTGACCAGGCCGTCGGTTGGGGTGGGGGTGGGAGGGGTCTCCCTTTAGTAATTGTTGGCGGAAGTGGGGCTTGAAAAGGGTGCCTTTTGATAAAGAAGGTTCAGTAAAGAATTGATGGTATCTAGAAAGAAAGCCTCAGGCGATCTCTTCATGGGTACGTGCAGAGTCCCCAGAGCACACTTGTCAAGTTTCTCCTCCCTTGGGGACTTTTCACCAGATTATTTGGTGAGGAGGGAGGACATTTTTCATCAGTGTGTTAGAAGGGCTCAGTTGATGAGCTCAAAAACATCCTCATACTGGATGTCATCTTCTTGCTGGGTGAATTTAATATAGGAGTGAATCGTAGAGAGCTGGAAGGTTGAATTGGTGCATGGGAGGAGAATTTTAAAGCTTTAAGTGGAAGAAGCCACTTGGTGTAAACAGCTTTGTCTTTCTCTGGTTCTCCAGTGTTGAGCAAGTAGTGACGTCAGGGAAAGCAGGAAAGTCCACTGCTGGGTTCCTGGAAGGTCCTATGGTTCTGACCCCAGACCCTGGGCAGCAGAAGCAAAGAGCAGCTTCAGGGTCCTGAGGCTTGCTTCTCAGAAAAGAGCCAAATTTGAACACCGCAGTTCAAAATTTTCAGCTTTTAAGTTTCTGCTGCAGCACTTGGCTGGGCATACATTACAGATGTTTGCTTCTTCTTCTTCTTCAGATGTTTTAGAGGCAAAGGAAGTCAGGTCAGCACAGTGCCAAGTTTTCTCCACTTGTGCTTTTGGGAGAGCAGCAACATTTGTCCCCTTGAAATGGGGGAAATCATATTTTTTACTTGCTTCAGATTTTACAGCAGCAATGTATTATCATAATGCAACTTTTGGTTTCCTAATTTATGTGACAATGACACTATTTTAATGCAAAATACATTTATAACACACCGTTCAATCCTTGTTGATCTCCACATATTTAAATCAAATTTTATTAACTTGATTTGCATGCAGTAATCTTTAAAGTGGTATCATAATTGAGTCCAAATAATTATATGAGTACTTAAATGCTGGTGTCCTAAAAAATAGTTCAGCTCTTCACTTTTATCGATGAGTTGCTGAGTCTGGCAGAGAGTAAGTAAGTAGTCCAAGAACATGAATTAGTCACTGGCAAACTTAGAACCAGCCATCTCCTAACACCCAGTCCTGTGGTTTTCTCACATTTTAGTAAAAGTGTGTAAGAGATAATTAAAAGAGTAATCTTACAATTGGCCTGATGGGCAGTGCTTAGAGATGGGGGTGAAAGGGTCTGTGACTATAACTCGGTAGCAGGAAGGAAATCTTTGTCATGATGGAAGGTTATGTATCTTGATTGTGATGATGGTTATATAACCATGGTTATGTATATGTGTGTATGTCTGTGTGTGTGTGTGTGTGTGTGTGTGTGTGTGTATATATATATATATATATATATATGAAAGTGAAAGTATTAGTCACTCAGTCATGTCCGACTCTTTGGGACCCACCAAGCTCCTCTGTCCATGGAATTCTTCAGATAAGAATACTAGAGTCGGTAGCCATTCCCTTCTCTGGGGGAATCTTCCCAACCCAGGGATCAAACCTGGGTCTCCTGCATTGCAAGCAGATTCTTTTTTGTCTGAACCACCAGAGAAGCCTATATATATGACACTTTATCCCATATGTATATAGGATAAAGTGTCATAGAGCTATGAACACACATTGCACTAACTCAGTCTCCTACTTTTGATATTGTACTGTACTATGTAAGATAGACTCACTGGGGGAAACTGGACAAAAGGTATATAGGGATTTTCTGTACTATCTTTACAACATCCTATGAATCTATCATTATTTCAAAATAAAAGCATTTTTAAAAAGTCATTTGTAAGTACATCAAATTCCAAAGCATGTTTCTCCATGGGAGAAGGCATTATTTCCAGAATTTCAGTTACTCTGGTGTCCTTGACAATGTTTATTATCTCTAAATACAAATTGTAATTCTCTTAATACTGTCATTTAAATTGACACACTTTTGTTTTTTTACTTAAGCCTTCATCTAAGGAGTAATATCCACGTAATATCAGGTTGAGGTGTTATGTTACATGTCCCAAAATATGTAAAAATAGAAATATAACTTTAAAGAGACTTATCCGCCTAAATCACCACCACCCTGGGAATGCTGTGTAATGGCAAGGCTTTGAGAAGTGTTCCAGGGAGTGATGAGGGAGGCAAGCCCAGCTCTGCAGAACAGCTCATGATCAGTGCTGCAGAGGGAGAGAGAACTAGGTCGCCCCACATCCATTTGAGAATGGCTTCTCATTCCTTCTAGAAAAAGACAGTTTTCATTAAGCTTTTTAAATTATAAAATATTCCTAAAATAACTTCAAGTCTTTACCAGAGTGGAGCATCTCAGAAAGAATATAGCAGTTAGAAGCTATATTTGGTTTTTATTTCTATAATTTATGATAATAATTATTCAAGTTGTCTCCCAGGCTTAATCACCAAGTCATCGGTATGTGGGATTTTTCTGTCTCTTCGTTCAGAGCATATTAACTCATTTTGCTTAAACTCTGTGGCCTTTGGTTTGCTATAGAGGTCTCTTTGAAAACAGCCCATGGATGAGAAAACCTTGGCATACTCAGAGTGAATTTTTAAAAACGGTATGAAAAAAGATAGGTAGTTAAGTGTGGAAGAACCGTAACAGAATTATTAAAATGCATCCCTGAAAAAATGCTTTTAAGGAACTTTAACTCATTGTGCCTCTGCTAATTCTAAAATGAACTTTATGCTAAGTCACTTCAGTTGTGTCTGACTCCTTCCAACCCCATGGATTTTAGCCAGCCAGGCCCCTCTGTTCATGGGATTTTCCAGGCAAGAGTACTGAAGTGGGTTGCCATGCCCTTCTCCAAAATGAACTTTGGTGATCATAAAGATCATAAACATTCTTCAGTGAGAATGTTCACTCATGAGGAAGGAAAAAAAGAAATAAAGCAATTCCTTTTAACAAAAGCATTCTTCAGGGCCATGATTTTTTTAATTTAAATAATCTATCTTCAAACATTAAAATGATCTATTGCCTTGTTCTCAACTTTGCTTCTCAAGAAACATAGGCATATCTCTTGGACAACTGAAAAATATCTTCCTAAACCTTCCAGCCAACAACTTCCAGATTTGAGAGGAAGGAATATTGATTCTTTGACTCTGACTGAATCAACATAAGGAGAAATAAACTCAGTCATAGCCTAACTCCCCCAGTTATTTCTGACCCTTTGTTTTTTAAAATTTTTAATTACCTACAAAATCAGATGGGATTATTTTGAATACATGGTAATTTTTCAAAATCATTTTTCTTACCCCTCCACCATTATGGCGGAGAAGGCAATGGCACCCCACTCCAGTACTCTTGCCTGGAAAATCCCATGGATGGAGGAGCCTGGAAGGCTGCAGTCCATGGGGTTGCTAAGAGTCGGACACAACTGAGCAACTTCACTTTCACTTTTCACTTTTATGCACTGGAGAAGGAAATGGCAACCCACTCCAGAGTTCTTGCCTGGAGAATCCCAGGGTCAGCAGAGCATGGTGGGCTGCCGTCTATGGGGTTTGCACGGAGTTGGACACGACTGAAGTGACTTAGCAGCAGCAGCAGCCACCATTATGGATAGAAAAGCCAGAAATGGTATCAGAATAGATTCATTCATAGGTCTACACTAGACTTTACCATGCTTGCCACCTCATTTTAGAATTAGTTTGCCACAGCATGGTGGGATTTAAAAACAAAGATGAGGTGTTTTTCCTTCTATACTGATGTTGGAACAATCACTGCCAGGTGTGCGATGATTTCATCCTCATCTCTAATTTCTTTAGCTTGTGGAAAGTTGATCAAAGATGGCAGCGTATCTGGCTTATTTGAATATCAAAGTATTCAAAATGTTGATCTATGTGGAGTGTGATCATATCCCAGCCTATACTCGTTGACTCTATATCATGTCTAATTCAGTACTTTACCCTAGCAGCATGGCAGGTGCATAATAAACATTTTAAAAAGAAAATTTAAAAGAATAATTAAAACTGTTAGCTAACAACACCCATGTGTCACAGTGCAATGTGTTTTTCACTGAGAATTTCATGTCCTATGCTGAATGCAGAGCAAAACTTCAGAATGCATTTAGCACACAAAAATACACATTTGTAAAATGCCCCTATAATTTAATGTCCAAATAGGATAAATGTAGTGTGTAAATTCCATAAGAGCAAAGATTTTTGTTCCTATTGCACTCCCAGCACCTAGAACAGTGCTTGGCAATGGCATGTTTCTAATAAATGTTTTCAAATGAATGAGTAAATGACAGAAGACAAGTATATATACACATAAATGTATTCAGATTTTGAGAATATATTAACATTAATTTCAAAATTCAGCTCCAGGTTATTTCCCCATATGGTCTTTTGAATTGCCAGATTGTGGTTAAGGTGAATACTTCTAGTGTAAGGGCTGCCCATGCCTTCGTTGGGATTTTCCTTATATTGAGATTAAATTTGAACTCATCTAATTGTAATGTCTGACTGTCACCTAGCCAGAACTCTCAGCAGTGATATGTGAAACCTTGTCAGATGCCTCACCCAAGGTCACATGTCCCAAGCTGGCACCCAGTGGGTCAGATTCGTTCTACAAATGTATTTTGTTTTGTTTTAAAATCAGGAATGTGTGTGTATGTGTTCAGTCATATCAGACTCTTTGCGATCCCATGGGCTGTAGCCCGCTAGGCTCTTCTGATCATTGAATTTTCCAGGCAAGAATAATGGAGTGAGTTGCCATTTCCTCCTCCAGGGAATCTTCTTGACCCAGGCTCTTTACCACTGAGCCACCTTCAACCCAGGAGAGTATTCATTAATAAAAAGTTGCAGTTAAATTTTTTAAAGTCACAATGATTCACATAAAAATCCCAGATTTCTGACTTCCCTGGGAAAATAACATCATTTAGAGCTGAGAAGTAGTAGCTGGGGCACAACCTTCTCTATTCGCAGTGCCCATTACCATTCCATTTGATAGTATACTGGGCCATTTGTCTTATTTGTGTTAATCGCCTGGTCTAAGTAAATTTCTGTATTTGCAACATCTGACCATTTCTCAGATTTACTAATTTTAACCCTATTAGTAAAAAAAAAAAAAAAAAAAGAAAAAAAAGACTAGGCTCGCTAAGTTATTCTTTGGAGCTAAAGCTAATTTCTGAATATTCTTTTCTTTTTCAAGTGCTCAGAAGCCATCTTTTTATTAATTTGTTTCAGAATATTACCTAATATTTTATGTTGGTTTTAAAGACTGTTCCTTCTAATTTGTGAAAATCAAAACTGTGTACTTTATTTCTATATTTTTACCCTCCTGGCATCTCTCTTCATCTCCAGATTCTTCAATGACACTAACAATGTTATAATCTTGTTTGTAAAAGCTGAGATTATAATTCCCAGTACATAATCTGTCAAATGAACTAAATGCCTTATGAGAAGCTAGTAGTATTAATTTGCTTGAGCTTTAGTATCCTCTTCAAATTTTATTCTATGCTTTTTAGTTTGGAAATCATTTTACTTGACAGAAAAGCTAAAGAGTAGCTATAAACTTCTGTCTTCTCATAGCCATCCATCATCCACCAATATTAAAAGAACTGTAAGAAGTAGTGGCTGTACATTTTTCTTTCTCTTCTCCCTTCCAACATAATTGAAGTGAATAGTTTTCTCATTCTTAATATTTTTTCAAGTCATAGTTCAAAATTAGAGTCCAGTCTTCCTGTTACTTAAAGAAGGAAATGGCAACCTACTCCAGTATTCCTGATGGGAAAATCCCATGAACAGAGGAGCCTGGTGGGCTATACTCCATGGGGTTGCAACAAATTGGACAACTGAAGTGATTTAGCACACTTCCTGATACTGCGAACCAAAGTATTGCTGTACAAGTGTTCCTGGAAGTATAACCTTAGATTTTTCAATTTTTCACATAATAATAATAGTATGTATTATCATAATATTTAGCTCAGATTTTAAACTGAGCCATTTTGTCTGATACATGGTGATGATGTAAAGGAGAGATTACAAAATAATATCCTGAGTGACCTTCTGAATTGAACCTGTAAGATGAATACAGGAAGGAAAGGGGGTGACAAGTTATTTAATTCTTTGAAGCTATGGGATAAAATATGAACTTACTCTTAGAAGTGCACATATTTTCTTATTCCTTGAAGAAAACTGCAAACCTTTGGTAACCCAACCACAGTCAGTTACCTGAGTTTAAAACCATAAAAATCAGCTTAAGTTCAACTTACTAACACTGAGCTGACATGTTTTGTAGAACAAATGAAGAATGGGGTGAAAGGTAGTATTAACCTGTCCTCTCCCTTCTTTCTTGGTTTAACCTGTGCCCAGGGAAACTCAATTCATAATTTCATCAATTTCACACCATTAATACGCATTAAATTAACTTTAAAAGGTAGGATATAATAGTTTGAATGAGTAGGAACCATTAAACCTAATGACACTTAAATGCATTTATCACAGTGATGCATGTCTTTAAAAGGGCCATTATGTTTTTCCATAAGATAGAAGGGGTTTGAAAGTGTAAAATTTATTTTATCCGGCTGAACATTTGTGCAGAGTATCCATTTGATCCTTAAAACATATGAAAATTGAAGATCGCTCTCATTATGTTATTTCTTATATTTCAGCCTAAGGGGGATGTTTCCTGTACCTCTCAAAAGGCTGAGTGCTTTCGGTGCTTTGTCCGTGGTGCTGAAACTGGCTGTACCATAGGGGCCTCATCACAGGATGAGATAGAAAGGGGAAAAAAAGGATTGACATTTATTCCAATTAACGACTTATAAGAATAAAAATATTGATTTAGAAATGAACCCATTGTTCAAATTTATAATCAGCATAGCAAGAAAATTTGCACATCTTTCTAAGTTTGTGTATTTGAATAGTGTGCAAAATGAGGGCTGAATTGGCAAATATTTGTTTTTTACTTATTTGAAGTACAGCTTGGGAATTTTTGTCATTTTTTTCTACACTTCTATTATTCATTAAAGTACACCTATAACAATAATATTTAACTTTCGTCCATCTCTATTTGTTTTTCAAGAACTCTTAATTTTGGATTTTCATAAGCCCATAATATTGTTTTCTCTCTGTGACATTTATTACAATAAACACTTTGGGCATTCTTCCTATAATTTTAAGGGCTTCCCTGGTGGCTCAGAGGTAAAGAATCCTCCTGCAATGCAGGAGACATGGGTTCAATCCCTGGGTCCGGAAGATCCCCTGGAAGAGGGCATGGCAACCCACTCCAATATTCTTGCCTGGAGAATCCCATGGACAGAGGAGACTGGCGGGCTACAGTCCATAGGATTGCAAAGAGTTAGATGTGACTGAAGCAACTGAGCATGCACTCACATACAATTTTAAACCACAGGAAAAGCCACACATCTTCAAATAGCGGACCAATGTTTGAATGGGCCAGTATTTGAATTGTAGGTATCAGTTCAGTTCAGTTCAGTTGCTCAGTCGTGTCCAACTCTTTGCAACCCCATGAATCACAGCACACCAGGCCTGCCTGTCCATCACCAATGCCTGGAGTTCACTCAAACTCACGTCCATTGAGTCGGTGATGCCATCCAGCCATCTCATCCTCTGTCATCCCCTTCTCCTCCTGCTCCCAATCCCTCTCAGCATCAGAGTCTTTTCCAATGAGTCAACTCTTCGCATGAGGTTGCCAAAGTACTGGAGTTTCAGCTTTAGCATTATTCCTTCCAAAGAACACCCAGGGCTGACCTCCTTTAGAATGGACTGGTTGGACCTTCTTGCAGTCCAAGGGACTCTCAAGAGTCTTCT
This sequence comes from Bubalus kerabau, assembly GCF_029407905.1. Lineage (NCBI taxonomy): Eukaryota > Metazoa > Chordata > Mammalia > Artiodactyla > Bovidae > Bubalus > Bubalus kerabau. Next base: position 56,978,075 of record NC_073637.1, read on the forward strand.
CCAACACCACAGTTCAAAAGCATCAATTCTTTGGCGCTCAGCTTTCTTCACAGTCCAACTCTCCCATCCATACATGACCACAGGAAAAACCATAGCCTTGACTAGACGGACCTTTGTTGGCAAAGTAATGTCTCTGCTTTTCAATATGCTATCTAGGTTGGTCATAACTTTCCTTCCAAGGAGTAAGCGTCTTTTAATTTCATGGCTGCAGTCACCATCTGCAGTGATTTTGGAGCCAAAAAAATAGAGTCTAACACTGTTTCCACTGTTTCCCCATCTATCTGCCATGAAGTGATGGGACCAGATGCCATGATCTTTGTTTTCTGAATGTTGAGCTTTAAGCCAACTTTTTCACTCTCCTCTTTCACTTTCCTCAAGAGGCTTTTTAGTTCCTCTTCACTTTCTGCCATAAGGGTGGCGTCATCTGCATATCTGAGGTTATTGATATTGCTCTCGGCAATCTTGATTCCAGTTTGTGCTTCTTCCAGCCCAGTGTTTCTCATGATGTACTCTGCATATAAGTTAAATAAGCAGGGTGACAGTATACAGCCTTGATGTACTCCTTTTCCTATTTGGAACCAGTCTGTTGTTCTATGTCCAGTTCTAACTGTTGTCTCCTGACCTGCATATTGGTTTCTCAGGAGGCAGGTCAGGTGGTCTGGTATTCCCATCTCTTTCACAATTTTCCACAGTTTATTGTGATCCACACAATCAAAGACTTTGGCATAGTTGATAAAGCAGAAATAGATGTTTTTCTGGAACTCTCTTGCTTTTTCGATGATCCAGCAGATGTTGGCAATTTGATCTCTGGTTCCTCTGCCTTTTCTAAAACCAGTTTAAACATCTGGAAGTTCACGGTTCATGTATTGCTGTAGCCTGGCTTGGAGAATTTTGAGCATTACTTTACTAGCATGTGAGATGAATGCAATTGTGCGGTAGTTTGAGAGTGCAATTGTGCGGTAGTTTGAGCGTTCTTTGGCATTGTCTTTCTTTGGGATTGCAATGAAAACAGACCTTTTCCAGTCCTGTGGCCACTGCTGAGTTTTCCAAATTTGCTGGCATATTGAGTGCAGCACTTTTAGAGAACACTTATTATCAGTTAAAATTTAAGTCAGTGAATGTTATTGTTGTTGTTCAGTCCCCAAGTCATGTCTGGCTCTCTGCGACCCCATGGACACACCAGGCCTCCTTGTCCCTCACGATCCTTGGAGTTTGCCCAAGTTCATGTCCACTGAATCGGTAATGCCATCCAACTGTCTAATCCTGTCATCCTCTTCTTCTGCCTTCAACAAAAAATTCAGATATATGCCTCTGACCCTGAAAAACCTAAAATTGAAAAATTATTACATGTACTTGTAAAATAACACAAGCAGTATATATCATTAAAATTTTAGCTCATTGAGCGACTGGGTCTGCTTGCCATTTTCACTACTTTGTTAAATGGATTAGAATATGAATGAATGATTAAGTGCAAAGACAGCTAGAATTGGTGGCATCATTAAAATGTCATTGATTTACAGTTACTTTCTTTAGAGGAGGCATGCATGTTCCAGTTACCAAGTTATAGAAATTGATATATATTTGTCTATTTTTCTCAATGCACTAAATTACCAAGAGTAAAATTAATGGCTAACATCATTTTAAATATGAAGCATTTTTAGTGTTTATCTGTGTCACTTCACTACAACTATTATAATTCTCTTTTTATAAATGAGGAAAGTTAAATGACTTTAAGTAATCCAGGCAATAGTAATGCAGAATCCAAACTCAGAACTATGCCTGAACTCTTAGCCATGATTTTACCAAAACCCCAACATATTTTTGAGCATTCTGGCACCTTTGTAAATTCCATGTCATCATACAGATTCTAGCTCTTGGGAAATCTTTCTCTTGACCTGTTTATGAAAGATTTCTTTACCTTCACAACCTTCCTTTTTTAGCTAGCAGTAAAGAAATCACTTTTCCCCCTCTTTATAGCTGCAAAAGGAAGGTTTATTTATAGTGAAGAGCACAAAAGCCCAGACCCAGAGGAGTCCTTTGAGTTTATATGGAAGTAGAGAAAGAAGTGATACAGTTGAAAAAGAATAGTTAGCCTCCCAGTTGAGAATTTGGGGCAGGGGAGAATTACAGGGGGGTGGCTACAAAGCAATAATAATTTTCTGGCTGTTGATTTGTTCTCTCTCCTTTTTGGAGTGAAGTAGCTGTGGCATGAGTTTCAGCCAAAGTCTTGAGGAAAAATGTTCCAGACAAAGCGACATTTTTCCCCCCAACAAGACCAATATCAAACTGAGGGTGTAGACCAATTCTTTTTTATGCAATCATATTAGACTTATTTGTAGAAGTTTCTTTAAGAAATCTCTAGGTCACTTTCTCACACTGTTTCCCAATCTGATATTTCTTGTATTTATGTTGCATTTTTAAGATAAAAAACTTTTAATCCATAATCTATTGTTTAGCTGTCACCACTGATCAATACTGAATTTTGTCCATAAAATTCATCAATAATCTTGAACTCAATTAAAAAGTCATAATATTGGTCACATTCCATAAAAGAGTACTAGGAAAATAGATTTGTAGAGCTGTTGTTTTAAGCACATACAATTCTTACCATTCATAAATTTGCATTCTGATATCCAGCTGAGAAACTTTAAAATGAAAAATAAATGAAACCCAGTAGAGCTGAAAACATTCCATTTTCTGGCAATACATAAACATTTATTTTCCTCATTGGAAAAGGCAAAAGCAGTCTGATTATCTGATTTTCCTTGCTGAAATAATGATAAAGTTATGTGTTAGGTGAAGTGACTGATATATTATTTATGTGCTCATCAGTAAATACCTACAGAGACTTGTAAATTAAAGATATGAAGGGTTGATCACTGCTCTAAAGCTTTTGGCCCCAGTCATTCACTGAACTATGTAATCTGTTATATAATTTTCCCATATGAAGAGGAAAGAAAACTTTGTCATAAAGTTTGAGGAAAACAAACTTCATCAACTGTATAGATAGTGATGAGATAACATGAGACATTTTTAGAGTATTTTTTAAAAAATTAAGATTAAATAGTAATCATCTGCTTTATAATGAAAAATCATCTCCTGTGTAATGAAAATCAGCATTAAAAATAATTTGAAATTAAATTTCTCCTATACTTTAAAACATATGCTAACATCTATATGAATAAGTTACATTGTTAGGTTTTTTCCTCTTCATGTCCTTAACTTCATTGTATTTTTCATCCCATTATGCTCTGCCTTGATCTATATTTCACTGCCCTAAGGGATTTCTTTCTCTTTTTGCCTTCCTGCTTTCATGTGCCAGTGAAAATTCTGCACACTAGGGAGAAGAAAGAGGCGGAAAAAATTCAAAGACATATCCTTGACTTCCTTAATGAACATTCACGAGAAGTGGACATTCTCTTTTCGCAATGCCTCTAATATATCTTTCAAAGGAGATGAGATAGCATTAATGTGACCACAAATTTTGAACCGTTCAAATTTACACATTCACCTTGTGGCTTGTTTTACTGGTACACAAGGGAGGTCGCATCTCTGGGACTTATTTTTCTCCCTATCAGGATATTTTAAGCTTTGTCAGAAGGCATCAGTGTTTTCTAGAGCTAGCGGGAATGCAAACTGCGCTTTTAGCGTTAGCATTCTACTAAGAACAAAGGGAGGCGCCTGGAAGCCCTACACCCCAGTGCAGATGCCTCTGGTTTCTGTGGAAAGGGTGGTAGCCACGGCCATCTAACTTGGGCTCATTTAAACACATTTCCAATCCTTGGCTCCAGAACTGAAGGCTCATAGAGCTCTTTAAATTTGCCTGAGCCAGTGCTTTTGATTATTTCTCCTTACCAATAGGTAAGTTTGCTTGTGGTGATGAAGGAGGAATATTGGTTTTGCTAGGGAGTTATATTTTGGGCCAAAGATTTGTCATAAAAGTATTAAGCAAGGTGTGGTTAACTTAACCACATTTTATAAAATGTTGGTGATTTTTCCAGAGAAGCCTAGTTTTAGAGTTGTAAGGAACCTGAAGAAATTCTAAGATTCCAAGTGAGGAATGTACACTGCCTGATTTATGATTCTTGCAAGAAACTACAAATGTCTTATAAAAATATTAACCCTTGTTTGTCACTTCAATATAAGGTAGCTTTCTTTTTATCAAGCCATATAAAATAACTTTCTGTGTTCTTCATCATGAGTATCTCTGATCTGTTGACTGGAGAGAACTGCCAATGAGAGTGGCATATTCCTACAATTACCAAATAGATAGCAAATGAGTGATTGAGTTTCAGTGAGTTTCTATCCAGGGTTTATTACAGACTCCGTAATTTTATCCGGCAGGCTTTGCTTTAAAATGTAACTGAGTAATAATGCTCTTGATCTAGAAGCATTTTAACTAAATTATTTTGAATGTGATATGTTAGTTGTTTTGAGGTTGTACAGATTGAATGCTTCTGTAGCATATAAGAGTTTACACATGCTGTCCTGACTGGGAGCTGTCAGAGATTATGGCTAAAGTGTCTTTCTGCTGTTAAGTAGAAATGCTATATTATTTGTTTCTAGACTATCTAGTATGCAGATTTTAAAAAATAATGACCATGAATTTAATAATCTGATTTACAAGTTGATGGAGACTCTTGCAAGTGAAATGTGAATTTAAATATAGCTATTCTGTTATAGGCTCCAGTTCCAGCTGACTAAGTGAATGTCAGTTGAGCTCCCAACTCAGCAAGGAAAGTGAAAGTGAAAGTCGCTGAGTCAGGTCCAGCTCTTTGCCGCCCCATGGACTATGCAGTCTGTGAGATTTTCCCGGCCAGAATACTGGAGTGGGTAGCCGTTCCCGTCTCCAAGGGATCATCCCAACCCAGGGATTGAACCCAGGTCTCCTCCATTGCAGGCGCATTCTTTACCAACTGAGCCACCAGGAAAGCCGATCTCAGCAAGGAAGAGAGGGTTATTTCCTGCTGAAATAAGGCAGCTTTCTTTCCAGTAAGACTTACACTGTTTTTGCAGAACTTAAGATATCTGTCACAAAGATGATGATGATTGTTACTATCTGAGTTATCTCATTGCTAATAACATAAACCACTGTCGTACTTGTGCTGTGCCTAATTCTTCACACTCATCCGGTACCCCAAACTTCATCTTATTTGAAGTTGTGTGTGCGCATGCGTGTGTATGTGTGCACGCATGCGTGTGTGTGTGTGTGTGTGTGTGTGTGTGTGTGCGCGTGCGCGCACGCTTAGTTGTTCAGTCGTGTCTGACTTTGCGACCCCATGGATTGTAGCCCACCAGGCTCTTCGGTCCATGGGGATTCTCCAGGCAAGAATACTGGAGTGAGTTGCCATTCCCTCCTCTATGTGAAGTTACGTGGGTGCAATACAATGCAACTGCAAAAGAATAATGCCCTTGTTGTGGATGGAAACAAACTAAATGTTTTCCAAGCTTAGCTGCATAGTAGAACCACATGGTCAGCCCCTGGAATTTTTTTTTTTTTAAGTTTCTCAAGTAATTCAAAGATGTAGTCAAGGTTGAGAACCACCACTTTGAGAAGAATTATCTTCCTGCATAATTTTTTAAAATCTTTTGAAAATGGTCTCCCATCTACCCTAGGCAGCAATAGCAGATACTAAAGTGATTTATCTAGTTTTTAGGAGTGAGTGGGGCAGGGGATTATCAAATTTAACCTAATAATCTTGAGTTCAGAGCATGTCAAATTTAAGTTCATAAGGCTGTAAATATATTTAGCTTTGAGAATGCAGAGTAAGATGTTTTATCTAAATGCTGGTGTTATGGAAGTCAGATGTGGAAAAGTAAAATTGAAAAGTATTCAATTTTACTTTTCCATGTCCATATCTATAATGAAGTATACAAAACAGTGTTTTGAGTTGTTCGGTAGCGTTAATCACACTTTTATCCCTGAGACCCATTTCAGTCTGTAGTTTGGAAACACCCAAGCCGGTTTCCGTATCTAGAGCAAATCTCTAGAGGGCAACTGAAAGAGTTCAAGAGGTACTGCATGTTAAAATGTCTAGTAAGTTGCCTGACACAGAGTGAATGCTTAATCTAAATTAGTTTTCCCCTTCCTTCTTCAGATTATTAATATTAACACTAAAATATCCAGATTAACCTTTAGGCAATAACTATGGAAAAACTATTATGTCCCCTGTAGTAGGTTAATTCCTCTGTGTGTTTTTTTTTTTTTAAGTGGGTTAATTCAAAGCTTTGCCTGGAATAGGATATGTATTTCTTTAATTTATTTTATAATAAACAAAAGAATTCAGAGTAGCTAAGAAGTCATGCAGAAAATGCAAGGTTTATTAATTTGCCCAAATGTTATTAAAAGAAGGAAAAGGAACTGATTAAAATTCACCTTATTTTGGTATAATGGCAAATATGCTGCTGTTTGTTTTACAATTTGCAATTGTGTGAGTGCTCTCATTTTTTTTGTGGTTGAAAAGGTTCTGGGGATTAATTTGTGTTTTATTGTTTTCTTTTCTTCTTTTTAAGTGTCATGAATTCTTTTAGTTTTGTGAACAACCCTTGTCATTTATTGACACAAGTTCTTTAAAGGGCTTCCCACTCAAATCTTAAGTCATGTGTACACCACTTGCCTGTATCCAATCAAATACACATTTTAGCTCTGTTTTCCTTTATCTTCCTTAATAGAGAGGGGAACAGAGAGAAAGATATTTTCCTACAACGTATGCTCTGAGATCTAAGTCAATTTAAATGTTGATGACAACGGCCTGCTGCCAAAGCAATCCACTCAGTGCCAACCTGACATGCTCTTAATTACACAGAAAATCCCATTCTATCTTGGGCACCCTGTATACAGCTCAATTTATTAAGGAAATATTTGTCATTTTTAATCATATGATTTCTGGACATCAAGCTGTAAATCTTAATACAGAAATTGCTTTTTCTATTTCAGTTGCATTCTCAAATTTGTATATCAAAAACCTGACTGTATTGTGAAATTGGTGGAGAAGGAAATGGCCACCCACTCCAGTATTCTTGCCTGGAGAATTCCATGGACAGAGGAGCCTGGCAGGCTACATACAGTCCATGGGGTTGCAAAGAGTCAGACATGACTGCGCAACTAACATTACATTACATTATTATTGTGAAATTGGAGTTAGCTGCTGTTGAGACAGAGAATCCAGAATCTAAGTTGCTCAACTACAGTTTATTAAATGTACAGCAACCTTGAACTGACAGACATTCTTGATATCCATTCTCATAATCATAGCCAACTACAGGAAAACTTAATTTGTTAATGTCAGTAACTGTTGTCCTGAGATAACTGACTATGAATCTATCTCAGACATACGCAGAAGTGGGTACAGGAAGAGGTTACTTCTAAAATTCATTTTTGTTTCTTTGTTTTATTTTTAATATTTCATTCAGGACTGATATTAAATAGATGGTGCAGGGGAAAAGTACAATCTGATATTAAAAAAATGTTTTCATTCCTATTCTTAAATTACATAGTACATTTTAACACTCAATTTATTAGTTTATTTTGACTTCATCAATGAGTTTTTCAAAAAGGTTTACACTAATGGTTCCTTTTTATTAATAATTCAAGTAGGGGAGGAATATACTATGCTCATTTAAAAAATTAAATATTAATAAAGTCCCCACAGCATCCTCAATGCATATTAACTCATAAGCCTAAATCAGCCTCTTCATGCAAGAAGCATAAACTAATTTATATAAGTAAATAAATGTGACATGAACTCTCCCTAAATTGAATTAGAGAAGGTTTTATTTTCATGTTTCAGAAAATAATATTTCTGAAATGTGTAAAACTAGTTGGAAACTTTTCAAGCATTTTAATTACTCTTCAATTGTTTTAGGGTAAAGTGCAACTGGCCTAATTCATGTGGTCAAAAAGTAAATTCCACTGGAACTTACCCACTGGAGCATTGCTGTGAGAATATGTCTGAGGAATGCCATCTGCCATCGCCACTGAGCTTCCCTCCAGCCCCCAGGAAAGGAGATTCTTTGAGGTTTAGGCTGAGTGTACTTCTCAGAGGACACATCTAAGAAAATGCTCTGTGTGAATATATTCCTTCTATCTCAAATGGTATGAATAATGAATAAGAAGCTTATGAAATATGCACTCACATAGCTTTCCTCTCTTTTATAAAAAAAACTCTGCCACACCCCTGATAAAAAGAAAACCTGAGAAATTTGAAATAAAATTTGTTTTGAACTTAACATGACTTTCCAATAAAGAATGGTTTTCTGCCTATAAATTTGAGTTCACTATATCGAAAGAAATAATTGTGAAGGGAAAAACCAACATTACATTTGAAGTCAGTATTTTCATACTTACTATGCTATAAATTGCAAAAAGCTAGTAGCTTCATTCAGAAGATTTATAATTTGAGAGGTGTTACCTCAATCAATTCTTTAAAAGGAACCTGTAGATTCATTTATCCCTTAGAGCATAAAGAGGAAAAATTCTATATTAAGATTCCCTTTGATACCTACATAAAGTAAAGAAATTCTCTCTCACTCGCTCTTTTTAGAGAAAAATAGAAATAAAATAATTGCATGATACCTAGAATGATATTATATATGAAAGGAAAGGAGGGAGGGAGACAAAGGAAGAAAAGAAGGAAACAAGGTGTTTGCTAAAAACTGATATCCTGGCAGAGATAGGGCAAATGTTCTTTAATTTAAAATTTCATTTAGAGGTGGTCTACTTAAACACCAATGATAGAAGTGAATCACAATTTTTATGTTCACTCAATAGTACTTACATAACCAAAAATAATTTCACAATAGCCTCATTAAAAATAGTATTATAGGAAAAAAAATCATACTAAGGTTCAAGAGATGTTTAGAAATTAAATGAGCTAATAAACATGAAAATGATTTGTAAAACTAAAATTTATATGGTAATATTATTATAGTTATCTTTTCCTGGAATTTTCACTTTGTAAATGTGAAAAGTCTGACTTTTTGAATTTCTTTAAAATAGAATCTTACCTTTTTAATATTCAGTTCAATAATTATTATAGTTATTGTTGGTGTATACATATAGATGTTGGTAGTAGCCAATAACAGAAGTTACTTCTATATCATGTTTCTATGATGCAGAATTTTATTTATTAGAGTTTTGATCATAATTCTGTTACTATTACTAATTTTTCTTTCATTTGGCCTAATCCTTTGTGTTTATACTGAAAATATATGTACTTTTGATGACTATTCATCATCTATTAACGGATTAATTAAAGTCTTTGCATAAGCATGTATGGATTTCCCATCTTTTAAACCTGTAGTTAGGATCCAGGCTCATTCTACAGTACTTACACAAAGACAGCGGTAATCAAGGCATATGCACTTATTTAGACTAATAAATAAATGTTCTTTATATAGAAACTGTAAAATCAATGGCTGTACCCT